>NC_083114.1:23065063-24468859 GCF_949774975.1 Lagenorhynchus albirostris | reverse complement strand
TGTCTAGACCTTGATTAGACTCAGAGATTTCTAGGAATGCTCAAGAATATTTCCCATATTTTCAAATAGCACTGCTTATGAAACAAAGATCAGTATATTTAAATACCTCTACTCAAGGAAGAGCTAGTTAATACTTCTTTAACACACCTTGGGGAGAGAACTCTGGGCCCCTGACCTTAAGAGCTACAAACCTGCTGGCTTATAATTGCCTGGATATATTATAGTATTCCCATGTAATTTAACAGTTTTTAAATTTGAGAAGCAGTTTGCCATCTCGTAAATCACATTTGACAATGCAAAGGGAGAGCTAACCTTTCTTACAACACATAGACAATAAAATTCCATTTTTGACTTATTGTTTTTATGTGTAAACAATATTTATTGTCTTTAATTCTATGAAGCTTACAGCTCAAAATTAATACCTAGATTTAACCATCCAGAGCTCAATGACATTGTTATATGGCTTTTCAGTAGCTTCTGACATAATATTTTTCCTTTGAATATGTGACTTTGAGCATCATTATTTTTATGTACATGTGGAATTTGAAGAGGATTTGAGAAACTCAATTTCCAATGTTTCTTATTTATTGATATCATTATAAAGTGCTCCACTCTTTGATATTAAAATCTTCCTTTTGTATCTTTAACATTTATGATAAGTGGTAAAATATATTTTTTAAATGTCCTACCTAAAACCTGTTCTAAATGTGGGTTGAAGTTGGGGACAAGACTGACACCATCCCAGTCCTGCTCTTTCTCCTAGTCTTCCTTAAATGGCATCATCATCTACATAATTGCTCAAGCCAAAATTCTAGAAATTTTCATCGATTTCTCATTTTCCCTCTCCCCACTCTACATCCAGTCATCAGGAACCTATGTCAATTCCATTTGCACCACATTTTCTGAAAGCAACTACTTTCTCCATCTCTACTAGCAACAAAATTCTCCAAGTCTCCGTAATCTCTCACCAGAAATGCTATAAGAAGAGCCTCTGAACTGGTCTTCCTGCTTGTTCTCTTGTCTCCCTGAAACTTATTCTCCAGTGGCATTCAGTGATCTTCTAGAACCTCATTTTTCTAAAGATTGACTGAACCAGCAGCATCGGCATCACATGAGAGCTAGTTAGAAATGCAGAATCTCAGTCTCCACCACAGACCTACTGAACCAGAAAATCTTTATTTTAACAAAGTCTTCAGGGGATTTGTAAGCACAATAAGTTTGAGAGGCACTGATCTAGAACATAAATCAGTTTTATAGTCCTTCTGATTGAAAGTCTTCAGTAATTTCTTATTTTTACCTTGAATAAGCCAATAAAGCCCAAACTCTTTAATATGGCTCATGAATCTCTGTGTATCATGACAATTGCCATACCCTCTGAGCACCTTCTTTTCCAATTTCCTCGACATCCATTATACTTCTGCCACAGGAGTGATCTTTCTGCTCCTAGACATGTCTTGGGGTCTTTGCACTCGCTGTTTCCCTTCATCATGGCTCTTTCCTGTCATTCTGATCTTCATTTATATATTACCTAGTCAGACATGACTCCCCTTAACTACTCAAATGAGAGTAGTCATCAGATTATTCTTTGTTTCCAGGCTCTATGTTAATTCTATGCTTAGCACTTTACTGCCGTTTCACACTTTTCCTTTCTATTTGTTTATTATCCTTCTCCTCTCCTTGAGAAAGTTCTTCATTAGTCTTGTTCTCTACTCTATCTCCAGCACTTAAAACCATGTTTGCCACACATTATAGACACTGAATGCTTGCTTGCCAAATAGACACTGAACAGAAAAATGAAGGAAGGGATAGAAAATTGGATATATCCAGGATGTTTCCCGGAGAGAAACTAGGGGAGGGTCCTGGATAAACCATACCCAGAGAGGCTGGGTGTGGGTCTTGCTAAAAGTGTGTCTACTTTTCTTAAGTCTGGAACTGGAAAAGATAGAAGGACTTTATCATTTAAGAAACAGTACTCAGTGCTTCCCAGGTGGCACAGTGATTAATAATCCGCCTGCCAATGCAGGGGACATGAGTTCAAGCCCTGGTTTGGGAAGATTCCACATGCTACGGAGCAACTAAGCCTGAGCACCACAACTACTGAGCCTGCACTATAGAACCCACAAGCCACAACTACTGAAGCCCACACGCCACAACTACTGAAGCCCATGTGCCTAGAGCCTGCATTCCACAACAAGAGAAGCCAACGCAGTGAGAAGCCTGCACACCGCAACGAAGAGTAGTCCCTGCTCGCTGCAACTAGAGAAAGCCCATGCACAGCAATGAAGACCCAATGCAGCCATAAATAAATAAATTAATTAATTAATTAATTAAAAAACAAAAAAAAGAAACAGTATTCAGGACATAAACCTGTTGTTCTTGTCGGCATGCCTCCACCCAAAAAATAAAAACTTTGATATCCTTTTTCTTTAAACAAAAAACTTTCATAATTTAGCAAAATTTGATATGATTCTTGGTATGGAAAACAGGTCTCTAATAGAGTGCTAGTACAACATGTAAAGTACATTCAGGCTCATTGCCTTTGGCAGGCTCTCACCATTCTTATCCTTGGTAAACTGAAAAGTAGAGGCCAGGAGGGTGGCATAAATGTTACTTCCCTGGTTAAAACAAGAGGCAGTAGTAGAGATTGTGCGGGGGAAATAGTTTAATATCACACTTTCTTTTTTCATTTCCTGGCTCTTATCCTAAACTGTAATGATTGTATACGTTCACATGTTCATTGTTTCCCTCTTCCAGAGTAGAACATCACTTTTACCTCTCTAAAGCTGGGAGTTTTATCTAACTTTCACTTTACTTCTCCAGGGACTAGCACAAGAAATAGAACATAACAGAATCTCTACAAATATATATTGAATGAATGAATGAAAAATAAAGGAGAGAATAACTGATGAAGAAAATTTCCAGGAGAGGCTGTAAGTTCTGGAAGTTAGAGAAGGGATATGCCTTTCATTGAGGCAAGATAGACATTTCAAAACATTTATTACTACAGTGTCACATTTGTAAAGGTCCATTCCTATTTTTTTAGTAGAAAGAGAAATCCACTGGACACAATTACCATTCAATTTCAACATTCACTATTTGCCCCTAGCTTAAATATATTCTGTGAGTCAGGCTTCTGACTTAAACTCCCCAGCCTGTCAGTATTCCAGCCTCTGATGACACCAACTTTTTACAGGTGGAAGGATAATGGAGATGGGTTTCCTATTGGCAGGAGTTCACTGGAATCTCTATATAAAAACTTAATGATGGAGCAAGAGCTTGCCTATAGAATTCCCTGTCTTAAGTATGCTTGTTGTCTGGAAGGAACAAAAATAAATCCATGATTTATTTAGGTAGCAAGTTACTGAGAAAGACAATGCACTAGCAATCCAGATTCTTACCCCTGGTGAATAAACATTGTAAAACATCTTAGAAGTCTTAGATCACTGGTGATGCTATTACCAACCACTTCCAGAAACAAATGGGTAATCAATTAAACATCGCCTTAATTTGTGAATGTGGTGCCTGGTAAAAGAGGAGAGATTAAACCATTTACTAATAATTAGTTTTATGGGAAAGTACTAAAGGTTTTTTTAGATTTTAAGATTAAAACAGAAAGGAAATATTTACATGCCCATTCTAGCATTGATTGCAAAATACAGTAGATGACTCATATTCCACTGGCTTTCTCTTATAGCATAATGTGAAGGTAAATGTGTTAGAATAGAATAAAAAAAATGACTTGCATCTAAGCAGTAGTTCTGGGGAATATTAAAGGTGTAAATTTAGACCAGTTTCTCTGAGCTTTTGTTTCATTATTTGTATGTAATATGGAAAAAGGTGATCACTTAATTGTGGATGCGTGGTGGGGGAAGGGGATGGTATTAGAGCAAGTATAAGAAAATGTGTGTCAAGAAAAGAGTAGATACCAAATAAATCATGAATGTTGCTTTTGTTATAATTAAGGAAAATTAATTTAAATAAATTTAGTACTATGACAAATTAATTAATAGATATAAAAGTAGTTTGTAATATTAATATATAAACATAGCCATATTATGAATATAATTAAAATGTGGTTGGGCAAAAATTTTGTTACATATGCTATTTTCCTAACAAAGGGACACAAGGTTGTTTAACCTAAATGGGTCATAAGCCTCCAAGGTTATACAAGGAATAAATGAGGTAAATATTAGCTGTTATTATTATTATTACAATTTCTCAATATTTTGATTCATTCCATGACAGTGTATCTCATGTAGACCCATCACAATCCAACTCGGCCGCATTCTATGAATGCATGGAATGCATTCTATGAATGTATGGAATGCATTCTATTAATGCATGGAATGCATGGAAAACACATGACACATTTTTTTTCATATTCTTTTCCTACTATTTTAAAGTGAAACTTTAATAATCATCAATCCACTCTCCTCAAAGTTTATGAAGATCACTTGAGGATGGCTAGCTGCAATGGTTTTGATTGTTTCTTTCAGTTGTGTTTTATTTTAAATCACTAAAATGTTGATAGATGTTATAGACTGAATGCTTGTGTCTCCACCAAAATTCATATTATGAAAGCCAACCCACCAATGTGATGGTATGAGGAGATGAGGCCTTTGGGAAGTAATTAGGATTAGACAGGTAGGGCTATGAATGTGGAATCCTAATGAATGGGATTTGTGCCCTTACAAGAATCACAAGAGAGTTTGCTTCCCCTCTTTTCTCTCTGCTGTATGACAATACCATTCCCTCATCACCTCTACATGATTTATTTTTCCACTTTATTATTGCCTGTTTGACTTTCCTGACTCAAGTCACATATCACTTTCTCCCTGAAGACTATTTTGCATCCCCTAGACATTAATTGAACCCAGTAGTATCTTTTTTTTTTTTTTGCGGTACGCGGGCCTCTCACTGTTGTGGCCTCTCCCGTTGTGGAGCACAGGTTCCAGACGCAAAGGCTCAGCATCCATGGCTCACAGGCCCAGCTGCTCCACGGCATGTGGGATCTTCCCCGACTGGGGCATGAACCCGTGTCCCCTGCATCGGCAGGTGGACTCTCAACCACTGCACCACCAGGGAAGCCCCCGGTAGTATCTTAAGTGTCATTTATAATGAAGATCAGCTATGGTTTGGTAATTACCTTACCAAAGCCCTCTAAATTCTTAAAATAGTAGAAGGTTTATTTCAATGGATTATGGGTTAATATACTTTTTGGAGTTTGGAAAGCAGGGATCAGGAAAGTAACATTCAGAAAGTCTCTGTTGCAAGGCTTATAGGGAACATGCTACTGCAGGTTTATTTTGCTTATAACACCAATGTGGGTGGTGCTGAAAAGGAGACCTGTGGTTCAGCAGGAAATACAAACTTCACCTAAGCAAGAACTGTCTTTGAAGTCATCATATTGAAAAATCAAGAGTTCACCACATCAACAACAAGAAATAGCTTCTAAACCCCTTTTTAGCTGTACTCCCAAAAGTGGAGACATGTCTAAAATAAGGCTATGCTCTACTAATGGCCAAAAACAAATATTTGGGAAGTCTTTCCCAGGTACTGGATTAACCTTGGCTGGTACTTTTCAACAGCAAACATATAAAAAAGTATTTCTGATACACCTTAGTTGGATTATTTTTCAATAACAAGTGTGGAGTTGTCACTTTCTTTTTCAGTAACCAAATTAGAGCACGATTCTTTTTAAGGTTATCTCCCCATACACAGACACCCTTTCTCTGGGTAACTATAGAAAATGTAAGTGGAAGTTTCGACTTGTAATTTGTTCCTTCTGAGCATTTTTCTTTTTGAATGTTTAGTATTTTATTATAAATATTTTTCCTCTTATTTCTCATTCATATTACATTTCAGAGTAGAAAGAGGAATGTTTCTCTACTTCTGTGAGTAAGTAGGCAGAAATAGACAGATATTTTTAATAAAAAGAAGCAATTGAGACTGAAAAGCTTGTGTGAAGACCTCCCTTAACTAGAGTAAACAGTGTCATTGATATGCTTGTTCCTGTAGTTGTTTTTAAAATTATGTTCATTGGCTTCACATTCTCAAGGAGACTTAAGAATCATGATGGCAAGGATATTATTATTTTTATTTCTATATCCCATTCACCCAACACAGACACTGAAACATATTAGATGCTCAGTATATACTTATTTTTAAACTCTTTCTTAATCTGATAATATCACTAAGATTTACTTTCCTCATCTGTAAGAGAAGAATTCTATACTATAGCATGAAGATTTGGGGAGGATTTAGTTAGTAAATATATGTTTACCACATTATTTGGCATGTAGTAGTAGCTTAGTAAATGTGGGTATATACTCAATGCCTTGATTCTGGAAAACACAAACTCCTGACTCCTTGGCATCACTATATGCCTACGGCAAAGTTTTCTATAATACCAGATCTCCAACTCTGTTGAAAGCATCAACTCCCTGGGCCAGACTCTGTCCAGACCTGACATTGGCATTTTCATTTCATAATCTCTTATTTTTTTGTATTGTTTCTTAAATTTTTTTCAGGACTTACATACGACTTTTATTAAATAAGAGTACATAAGTTACATTTTTCCATTTAGGTAGCAGATTCCTGACATCATCACATTTGAAAGGTAAAAAAGTTATTAAACAATCAATTGAAAGTAAAGTCAGTTTTCTTGGGGTTTTCCCCCTTTTCCTATAAATAATATAACTAAAGAATGTATAAGGAAGAGCCAACATTTGTGTGGCTGGGAAATGAATAGCACACATTTTGTGCTATTATAGCACAAAACAAGCATGGCTTGTTAGAGTTCTTTAGTTTTCTAAAGAACTCTAACAAACTGACTTTACTTTCATTTAACCTATAATATGTCCACCTTGTCAACATGTTTACGCAGCAGCCAAGTCTGCCTAGCTGAGAGCTCTTTCCAGCTATACTAACCTCAGCCAGTATAGAAAACTCATCTGTAGACATTTTAAGATAAAATTCTTCCACTGAAGTGTTTGTTTAACAAAAGTGATGGTAATGACCTGACTGAGGATGGATTTACTCTTGATTCTTAAGCTTCTTTTAAAAAAATTTCTCTATAAAACACAGTGAGAGTCACCCACTGGTCAAAGCTGAAAACAAATATGGTACAAGTATTTCACAAATAATCTACTAATTATATTTTATATAATAAGAACTAAATACTTCCTTCAAAATATTTAAACAGATTAACTCAGAATCAGTAAAATAAAACAAAATAAAACCCCAACTTATTTGTATTTTCCCCCTTTTTTGTATTTGTTGCCTCCTCCTGGCCTGGAGATGGTGGTCAGTAAAAAGGGGAGAGGATAGAGGGATAGATGACATGTAGACTCCAGGGAACAGGTGAATCCATTTCAAAGGCTAGAAACTGGCCAGAGTAATGTTATTTCAACTAAAACATTCCAGCTCTGTCGGCAATTTCAGAGATATTTCAGAGATATATACTTAAAATTTAGGATGCACATAGTGTCCTTTAGGTTAATGACAGAAAGAATTTTGCTCCCAAACTTTAACTTGCTACAGTGTTAACTATTACATAATAGCAGGTATTCATAGCAAAGCTTTCTGAGATTTTTCCATGAGAAACAAATTCCCTAGGATATTAATAGGATAATACTAATGGGGAAACATAAGGGTCTCCAGGATAAGTAAGTTAGGGAATAGGTTTTGTTTTTTATGAGAGCCTATAACAGGAAAATCTGAACTATAAGTCCCCAAGAAGGAGATATGGTAAACAGTTTCCCATTCTTATTGTGCATACTGTGATGAGACTATTCTGTAGAATATACTATTGGTGATTGTTGTTAAGTGGCATCACATTATATATACTAGAATGATCAGCATTTTATGTGTCCCCTCTGTAGGAGGACTCAGAGTTTGACTCAGTGTTCTCATCTATAAATGGAGCAGTTTTAATCTACACAAGTGCAATAGAGTCCTTATGTAGTCTAAGTAAGATAATAGCTATTATACTACTTTAAAACTTTAAAGCACTATGCACATGCAAGAAATTTTTTATTACATCTATTACTAGATATAATACTAGTGTTTCTCAAAAGATGAAGGGCTGGAGATGAAAAATAGAAACATTGTTTTAGAAGTCCAGGGACAACTTCCCTTCTTTGTCAAAATCCCATACACACTGCTTGGTATTTGAAATTCAGTGATTAGAAATTATTATTTTTATATCAGATTTTTCCCTGTTAAACTTTCTTTTCCTTAGAGGAAAGTACCACATTAAGTTTTATAAGTGGTCTGATCATATGTACAATTCTCCTGGTCAATGTCACTATATGCCTCTTATCCTAGTATCCCATTTGGTTAATGTCCCCATTTAATATCAAAAGGGGCTTCATTTACATGATATACAGTCAGCCTACTTATTAGATATATTTACAACCTCATGTGAAAGAATTAGTTCCGTCTTTTGTTTCAGTATGCAAGTTCTAAATGGAGAGGTGAAAGAAGGGAAGAAAAGGATACCTTGATGGGTCGAACATGATGAGGTGAAAAGTGTGAGGTTTGTATAATCTGAAAAAATGGAGGGGAAATAGGAATAATGAAGAAAAAATTGGAGGATTGGAACCAAGATGACAGAGTAGAAGGACGTGCTCTACTCCTTCTTGTGAGAGCATCAAGATCACAACTAGCTGCTGGACAATCATTGACAGAAAGACACTGGAACTCACCAAAAATGATACCCCACATCCAAGAAAAAAGAGAAGCCAGACTGAGATGGTAGGAGGGGCACAATCACAGTAAAATCAAGTCCCATAACTGCTGGGTGGGTGACTCACAGACTGGAGAACACTTATAGCACAGAAGTGCACCCACTGGAGGGAAGGTTCTGAGCCCCACATCATGCTTCCCAACCTGGGGGTCTGGCAACGGGAGGAGGAATTTCTAGAAAATCAGACTTTGAAGGCTACTGGGATTTGATTGCAGGATTTCAACAGAACTGGGAGAAACAGAGACTGCACTTTTGGAGGGCACACAAAGTGGTGTGTGCATCAGGACCCAGGGGAAGGAGCAGTGACCCAAGGGGAGATGGAACCAGACCTACCTGCTAGTGTTGGAGGGTCTCCTGCAGAGGTGGGTGATGGCTGTGGCTCACTGTGAGGACAAGGACACTGGCAGCAGAAGTTCTGGAAAGTACTCATTGGGGTGAGCCCTCCAAGAGTCCTTTATTAACCCCACCAAAGAGCCCAGGTAGGCTCCAGTGTTGGGTTACCTCAGGCCAAACAACCAATGGGGAGGGAACACAGTCCCACCCATCAGTAGTCAAGCAGATTAAAGTTTTACTGAGCTCTGCCCACCAGAGCAACACTCAGCTCTATCCAGCACCAGTCCCTCGCATCAGGAAACTTGCACAAGCCTCTTAAATAGCCTCATCAACCAGAGGGCAGACAGCAGAAGCAAGAACTACAATCCTGCAGCCTGTGGAACAAAAACCACATTCACAGAAAGGTAGACAAGATAAAAAGGCAGAAGGCTGTGTACCAGATGAAGGAACAAGATAAACCCCCAGACAAACAACTAAATGAAGTGGAGATAGGCAACCTTCCAGAAAAAGAATTCAGAATAATGATAGTGAAGGTGATCCAGGACCTCAGAAAAATAATGCTGGCAAAGATTGAGAATATGCAAGAAATGTTTAAAAAAGACCTAGAAGAATTAAAGAACAAATAAACAGAGATGAACAATACAATAACTGAAATGAAAACTACACTAGAAGGAAAAAATAGCAGAATAACTGAGGTAGAAGAATGGATAAGTGACCTGGAAGACAGAATGGTGGAATTCACTGTTGCAGAACAGAATAAAGAAAAAATAATGAAAAGAAAGGAAGACAGCTTAAGAGACCTCTGGGACAACATTAAATGCACCAACATTCACATTATAGGGGTCCCAGAAGGAGAAGAGAGAGAGAAAGGACCTGAGAAAATATTTGAAGAGATTATAGTCGAAAACTTCCCTAACATAGTAATGGAAATAGCCACCCAAGTACTGGAAGCACAGAGAGTCCCATACAGGATAAACCCAAGGAGAAACACTCCAAGACACACAGTAATTAAATAGGCAAAATTTAAAGACAAAGAAAAATTATTGAAAGCAGAAAGGGAAAAATGACAAATAACATACAAGGGAACTCCCATAAGGTTAACAGCTGATTTCTCAGCAGCAACTCTACAAGACAGAAGGGAGTGGAATGATATACTTAAAGTGATGAAAGGGAAAAATCTACAACAAAGATTACTCTACCTGGCAAGGACCTCATTCAGATTCGATGGAGAAATCAAAAGCTTTACAGACAACCAAAACTTAAGAGAATTCAGCACCACCAAATCAGCTCTACAACAAAGGCTAAAGGAACTTCTCTAAGTGGGAAACACAAAAGAAGAAAAGGACCTACAAAAACAAATCCAAAACAATTAAGAAAATGGTAATACGAACATGCATATCGATAAGTCCCCTAAATGTGAGTGGATAAAATGTTCCAAACAAAACACACAGGCTTACTGAATGGATCCAAAAAAAAGACGCATCTATATGCTGTCTACAAGAGACCCAGTTCAGACGTAGGGACACATTCAGACTGAAAGTGAGGGGATGGAAAAAGATATTCCATGCATATAGAAATCAAAAGAAAGCTGGAGTAGCAAAATTCATATCAGATAAAGTAGAGTTTAAAATAAAGAATGTTACAAGAGACAAGGAAGGACACTACATAATGATCAAGGGATCAATCCAAGAAGAAGATATAACCATATAAATATATATGCACCCAACATAGGAACACCTCAATACATAAGGCAACTGCTAATGGCTATAAAAGAGGAAATCGACAGTAACACAATAATAGTGGGAGACTTTAACACCTCACATACACCAATGGACGGATCATCCAAAATGAAAATAAATAAGGGAACTGAAGCTTTAAATGACACAAGAGACCAGATAGATTTAATTGATATTTATAGGACATTCCATGCAAAAAACAGCAGATTACACTTTCTTCTCAAGTGTGCATGGAACATTCTCCAGGATAGATCCCATCTTGGGTCACAAACCAAGCCTCAGTAAATTTAAGAAAATTGAAATCATATTGAAATTGAAATCATCTATTCTGACCACAATACTATGAGATTAGAAATGAATTACAGGGGGAAAAAAAACGTAAAAAACACAAACACATGGAGGCTAAACAGTACGATAATAAATAACCAAGACATCACGGAAGAAATCAAAGAGGAAATCAAAAAATACCTAGAGACAAATGACAATGAAAACACGATGATCAAAAACCTATGGGATGCAGCAAAACCAGTTCTAAGAGGGAAGTTTATTGCTATACAAGCCTACCTCAAGAAACAAGAAAATTCTCTAATAAACAATCTAACCTTACACCTAAAGGAACTAGAGAAAGAACAAGCAAAACCCAAAGTTAGCAGAAGGAAATAAATCATAAAGATCAGAGCAGAAATAAATGAAATAGGAACCAAGAAAACAATAGCAAAGATCAATAAAACTAAAAGCTGGTTCTTTGAGAAGATAAACCATTAGCCAGACTCATCAAGAAAAAAGATGGAGAGGACTGAAATCAATAAAATTAGAAATGAAAAAGAAGTTACAATAGACACTGCAGAAATACAAAGCATCCTAAGAGACTACTACAAGCAACTCTATGCCCATAAAATGGACTACCTGTAGGAAATGGACAAATTCTTAGAAAGGCATAACCATCCAAGACTCAACCAGGAATAAATAGAAAATATGAACAGACCAATCACAAGTAATGAAATTGAAACTGTGATTAAAAATTTTCTAACGAACAAAAGTCCAGGACCCCATGGCTTCATAGTTGAAATCTATCAAACATTTAGAGAACACCCATCCTTCTCAAACTCTTCCAAAAATTTGCAGAGGGAGGAACACTCCCAAACTCATTCTATGAAGCCACCATCATCCTGATACCAAAACCAGACAAAGACACTACAAAAAAATGAAAATTACAGACCAATGTCACTGATGAATATAGATGCAAAAATCCTCAACAAAATACTAGCGAACAGAATCCAGCAGCACATTAAAAGGATCATACAAGATGATCAAGTGGGATTTACCCAAGGGATGCAAGGATTCTTCAATATACGTAAATCAATTATGTGATAAGCCATATTAACAAATTGAAGAATAAAAACCATATGATCATCTCAATAGATGCAGAAATATCTTTTGAAAAAATTCAACACCCATTTATGATAAAAACTCTCCAGAAAGTGGGCATAGAGGGAACCTACCTCAACAAAATAAAGGCCATATATGACAAACCCACAGCAAACATCATTCTCAATGGTGAAAAACTGAAAGCATTTCCTCTAAGATCAGGAACAAGACAAGGATGTCCACTCTCACTACTATTATTCAACCTAGTTTTGGATGTCCTAGCCACAGCAATAAAAGAATAACAAGAAATAAAAAGAATATAAATTGGAAAAGAAGAAGTAAAACTGTCACTGTTTGCAGATGACATGATACTATACATAGAGAACCCTAAACATGTCACCAGAAAACTACTAGAGTTAATCAATGAATTTGGTAAAGTTGCAGGATACAAAATTAATGCACAGAAATCTCTTGCATTTCTATACACTAATGATAAAAAATCTGAAAAAGAAATTAAGGAAACACTCCCATTTCCCATTGCAACAAAAAGAATAAAATACCTAGGACTAAACCTACCCAGGGAGACAAAAGACCTGTATGCAGAAAATTATAAGACACTGATGAAAGTAATTAAGAGGATACCAACAGATGGAGAGATATAGCATGTTCTTCGATTGGAAGAATCAATATTGTGAAAATGAATATACTACTCAAAGCAATCTACAGATTCAGTGCAATCCCTATCAAACTACCAATGGCATTTTTTAAGGAACTAGAACAACAATTCTTAAAATCTGTATGGAGACACAAAATACCCTGAATAGCCAAAGCAGTCTTGAGGGAAAAAAAAGGAGCTTGAGGAATCAGACTCCCTGACTTCAGACTACACTATAAAGCACAGTAATCAAGACAATATGGTACTGGCACAAAAACAGAAACATAGATCAATGGAACAAGATAGAAAGCCCAGAGATAAACTCACGCACCTATGGTCAACTAATCTATGAAAAAGGAGGCAAGGATATACAATGGAGAAAAGACAGTCTCTTCAATAAGTGGTGCTGGGAAAACTGGACAGCTACATGTAAAATAATTAAATTAGAACACTCCCTAACACCATACACAAAAATAAACTCAAAATGGATTAAAGACCTAAATGTAAGACTAAACACTATAAAACTCTTAGAGGAAAACATAGGAAGAACACTCTTTGACATAAATCACTGCAAGATCTTTTTTGATCCACCTCCTAGAGTAATGGAAATAAAAACAAAAATAAAGAAATGGACCTAATGAAATTTCAAAGCTTTTGCACAACAAAGGAAACCATAAAGAAGATGAAAAAACAATGCTCAGAATAGGAATAAATATTTGCAAATGAATCAATGGACAAAGGATTAATCTTCAAAATATATAAACAGATAATGCAGCTCAATATTGAAAAAACAAACAACCCAATCCAGAAGTGGGCAGAAGACCTAAATAGACATTTCTCTAAAGAAGACATACAGGTGGCCAAGAGGCATATGAAAAGCTGCACAATATCACTAATTATTAGAGAAATGCAAATCAAAACTACAATGAGGTATCACCCTCACACCAGTTAGAATGGGTATCATCAGAAAATTTACAAACAACAAATGCTGGAGAGGGTGTGGAGAAAAGGGAACTCTCTTGCACTGTTGGTGGGAATGTAAATTGATACAGCCACTATGGGGAACACTATGGAGGTTCCTTAAAAAACTAAAAACAGAACTCCCATTTGACCCAACAATCCCACTACTGGGCATATACCCAGAGTAAACCATAATTCAAAAAGACACATGGGGCTTCCCTGGTGGCACAGTGATTGAGAGTCCACCAGCCGATGCAGAGGACATGGGTTCGTGCCCCGGTCCAGGAAGATCCCACATGATGCAGAGCGGCTGGACCCATGAGCCCTGGCCGCTGAGCCTGCACGTCCAGAGCCTGTGCTCCACAACAGGAGAGGCTACAACAGTGAGAGGCCCATGTACGGCAAAAAAAAAAAGAAAGAATAAGAAAAGACACATGCACCCCTGTTTTCATTGCAGCACTATTTACAATAACCAGGTCATGGAAGCAACCTAAGTGTCCAACAACAGGCGAATAGATAAAGAAGATGTGGTACATATACACAATGGAATATTACTCAGCCATAAAAAGGAACAAAATTGGGTCATTTGTTGAGATGTGGATGGATCTAGAGACTGTCATACAGAGTGAAGTAAGTCAGAAAGAGAAAAACAAATATTGTACATTAGCACATATATGTGCAACCTAGAAAAATGGTACAGATGAACTGGTTTGCAGGGCAGAAATTGAGACACAGATGTAGAGAACAAACGTATGGACACAAAGCGGGGAAAGTGGCAGGGGGTGGGGGTTAGGGTGTGATGAGTTGGGCAACTCGGATTGACATGTATACAGTGATGTGTATAAAATTGATGACTAAAAAACAAACAAACAAAGACCCAGCACAGTTAAAAATAAAAATAAATAAATTAAATTAATTTACAAAAAGAAAAAAAAGTGAACCAATTCATGATATAAAAAAAAGAAAAAAAAATTTCAGCAAGAGAAGTCTGGGATCAGTGAATACCAATGTGGCCTTCCTTGATTATTGGTTAAGAGATCACTGTGTTATTAACATTCAGGGGAGGAAGGTGGCTGTTTACTTGAGACTGGTGAGAAGGGGTATTTATTTAGAAAGTTTGGGAAGTCAACATGTCTCTGAGGTTTGCCATCAGAGTCGTTCAAATACAAATAAAGATAATTGCATCATTAATCTACTTCTGCAGTTTGGAGAAGAAACCAAACCTGGAATAATCGATCTTAAAGGAATATAAAGTCAGAGGGATATGACATTTGTTCTTTCAGTGAAGAGAGATTTAGAGTGAAAGGAAAGAGCCCATTTTATTCCATGGATGTGTAATGAAATACCCTAATATACACCCACCTATTTCTTTGAAGATGCTTCTTGGAAGGAACAGAAGGCAGAAAATGCTTCATCATCACTAGCCTTCCACTTTAATAGCCAGGACAGGAGAAGTTGAAAATCAGAGTTTTGTTTGTATTAGCTTGTGATATCAGATTTTATATTGAAGCCTGCCTAGTTTGCATTGCAATGGTCTCTGGAATATGTTACAAGAATTTATCAATGTTTTCTGCCCTCTGAGAGTGATTTTCCTTATATTTTCAATTTAATATTCACCATTGAATTATTCTGTTTTATAAAAAGACTGACAGTTTTAATCTAGAATTAGATAATTCATGAAAGCCAGCTTCTGGTGATTATCTGATTTAGAATTTAAAAGGTTTGCAAAATTATAAATCAGATATTTTTGCTTATCTTATCAGAAACTTTCTGTACCCAAGTATGTTACTTGTTCCTAACGTTAAAGTTCTGACTGAGACACTACGCATGTGATAATGTTCTTCCAGCAAATTATGACTCTTGAAGGTTGAGTTAACCAAGGGTCATTCCCTTTAGGAGAAACCATCCATAAAACAGTAGATTCTCCTTAGGATCAGAGTACATCATTCCTTCCCTAGAAATATGGTATCTCATTTTTAAAAGCTGGTCTAGGAGAGACAGGAGAGGGTATATTCACATGAGGCTTTTAAATCATAGAATGAACCTAATTTTTTTAAAGCAAACTTGAATATTTGAAATATTTTTACATTTACAGGAGAGTTGTAAAGACTAATAAAATGTATTAGTAACCATCATCTAGCTTCTCCTAATTTTATATCATATAAAACCATGGTATATTTATTAAAACTAAGAACTTTTTTAACTTTTTTATTTTATATTGGAGTATAGTCGATTAGCAATGTTGTGATAGTTTCAGGGGCACAGCAAAGCTACTCAGCCATACATATACATGTATCCATTCTCCCCCAGACTCCCATCTCATCCAGGCTACCACATAACATTAAACAGATTTCCCTGTGCTATACAGTAGGTCCTTGTTGGTTATCGTTTTTAAATATTGCAACATATACATGTCAATCCCAAAGTCTTTAGCTATCCCTTCCCTCCACCCTTCCCCCTGGTAACCATAAGTTCATTCTCTATGTCTGTGAGTCTGTTTCTGTTTCGTAAATACATTCATTTGTATCATTTCTTTTTAGATTCCACATATAAGTGATATCATCTGATATTCTTTTTCTCTGTCTGACTTACTTCACTAAGTATGAAAATCTCTAGGTCCATTCATGATGCTGCAAATGGTGTATTTCATTCTTATTTATGGCTGAGTAATATTCCATTGTACCACATTTTCTTTATCCATTCCTCTGTCCATGGACAGTTAGATTTCTTTCATGTCTTGTCTATTGTAAACAATGCTGCAATGAACATTGGGGTGCATGTATCCTTTTGGACCATGTTTTTCTCTGGATAACTGCCCAGGAGTAAGATTGCAGGGTCATATGGTAGCTCTATTTTTAGTTTTTTAAGGAACCTCCATACTGCTCTCCATAGTGGTTATACAAATTTACATTCCCACCAACAGTGCAGGAGGGTTCCCTTCTCTCCACACCCTCTCCAGCATTTATTGTTTGTGGATTTTTTGATGATAGCCATTTTGACTATCATCAAAGTGGCTGTGTGAGGTGAGGTGTGAGGTGATAGCTCATTGTAGTTTTGATTTGCATTTCTCTAATCATTAGCGACATTGAACATCTTTTCACATGCCTCTTGGCCATCTGTATGTCTTCCTTGGAAAAATGTCTATTTAGATCTTCTGTCCATTTTTTTGATTGGGTTGTTTGTTTTGATGATATAAAACTGCATGAGCTGTTTGTAATTTTTGGACACCAATCCCTTCTCAGTCACATCATGTGCAAATATTTTCTCCCAATCTGTGTGTTGTCTTTGCATTTTGTTTATGGTTTCCTTTGCTGTGCAAATGCTTTTGAGTTTAATAACGTCCCATTTGTTTATTTTTATTTCCATTACTCTGGGAGATGGATAGGAAAAGATAGTGCTGCAATTTATGTCAGAGAGTGTTCTGCCTATGTTTTTCTCTAGGAGTTTTATAGTGTCCAGTCTTACATTTAGGTATTTAATCCAATTTGAGCTTATTTTTGTGTATCGTATTACAGAATTATCTAATTTCATTTTCTTTTTTTTTTTTTTTTTTTTTGCGGTAAGTGGGCCTCTCACTGCTCTGGCCTCTCCCGTTGAGGAGCACAAGGCTCCGGACGCGCAGGCTCAGCGGCCATGGCTCACGGGCCCAGCCGCTCTGCGGCATGTGGGATCTTCCCAGACCGGGGCACGAACCCGTGTCCCCTGCATCGGTAGGTGGACTCCCAACCACTGCGCCACCAGGGAAGCCCTAATTTCATTTTCTTAAATGTAGCTGTCCAGTTTTCCCAGCACCATCTGTTGAAGATATCATCTTTCCACCATTGTATAGTCTTGCCTCTGTTGTCATAGATTAATTGATCATAGGTACATGGGTTTATTTCTGGGTTTTCCATCCTGTTCCATTGAGATATTGTTCTATTTTTGTTCCACTACCATACTGTTTTGATGATTATACCTTTGTAGTATAGTCTGAGGTCAGTGAACCTGATTACTCCATTTTCCTTTCTCAAGATTGCTTTGGCTATTCAGGGTCTTTTGTGTCTCCATACAAATTTTATGATTTTTTGTTCTAGTTATGTGAAAAATGCCATTGTTAATTTGACAGGGATTGCATTGAATCTGTGGATTGCCTTGAATACTGTAATATTCAATAGTATAATATTTATTCTTCCAATCCATGAACATGGTATATCTTTCCATCTGTTTGGGTCTTCTTTGCTTCAATTTCTTTCATCAGCATCTTTTAGTTTTTGGAGTACAGGTCTTTGTCTCCTTAAGTAAGTTTATTCTTAGGTATTTTATTCTTTTGAGGCAATGATAAATAGGATTGTTTTTGAATTTCTCTTTCTGACCTTTCATTGTTAGTGTGTAGAAATGCAGCACATTTCTGTGTAATAATTTTGTAGCGTGCAACTTTACCAAATTCTCTGATGAGCTCTAGTAGTTTTCTGGTAGTGTCTTTAGGATTTTCTATGTATAGTATCACGTCATTTGCAAACAGTGAGAGTTGAACTTCTTCTTTTCCAATTTGGATTCCTTTTGTTTCTTTTTCTTCTCTGATTGACATAGCTAGGACTTCCAAAACTATGTTGAATAAAAGTGGTGAGAGTGGACATCCTTGTCTTGTTTCTTAGAGGAATGCTTTCAGCTTTTCACCATTGAGTTTGATGCTAGCTGTATGTTTGTCATACATGGTCTTTACTATGTTGAGGTAGGTTCCCTCTATGCCCATTTTCTGGAGAGTTTTTGTCATAAATGGGTTTTGAATTTTGTCAAAAGGTTTTTCTATATCTATTGAGCTTATCATATGGTTTTTATTCTTCAATTTGTTGATTGATTTGTGGATATTGAAAAATCCTTGCATCCCTGAGATAAATCCAACTTGATCATGGTTTATGATACTTTTAATGTATTGTTGGATTTGAACTGCTCGTATTTTGTTGAGGATTTTTGTGTCTAGGTTCGTCAGTGATATTGGCCTGTAATTTTCTTTTTTTGTGGTATCTTTGTCTGGTTTTGTTACAGTGATGGTGGCCTCATGAAATGAGTTTGGGAGTTTTCCTTCCTCTTCAACTCTTTCAGAAGGATAGGTGTTAGCTCTTTTCTAAAAGTTTGATAGAATTTGCCTATGAAGCCATAAGGTTCTGGGCTTTCATTAGTTGGGAGTTTTTAAATTACAGTTTCAATTTCAGTGCTTGTGATTGGTCTCTTCATATTTTCTAATTCTTCCTGGTCCAGTCTAGGGAGACTGTACCTTTCTAAGAATTTGTCCATTTCTGCCAGGTTGTCCATTTTATTGGCAAACAGTTGCATATAGTAGTTTCTTTTGATCCTTTGTATTTCTGTGGTGTCAGTTGTAACTTCTCCCTTCTAATTTCTAATTGTATTGATTTGAGTTCTCTCTCTTTTTTTCTTGATGAGTCTAGCTAAAGGTTTATCAGTTTTATCTTTTCAAAGAACCAGCTTTTAATTTCATTGATTTTGTTATTGTCTTCTTCATCTCTATTTCATTTATATCTGCTCTGATTTTTATGATTTCTTTCCTTCTACTAACTTTTACTTTTGTTTGTTCTTCTTCCTCTAGTTGCTTTAGGTGTAAGGTTAGGTTGTTTCTTTAAGAATTTTCTTGTTTCCTGAGGTAGGTAAGATTGCATTGCTATAAACTTTCTGCTTAGAACTGCTTTTGCTGTATCCTGTAGGTTTTGGATCATTTCATTTTCATTTGTTTCTAGGTATTTTTTGATTTCCTCTTTGATTTCTTCAGTGATCCATTTGTTGTTTAGTAGCATATTGTTTAGCCTCCATGGGTTTGTGTTTTTTGTAGTTTTTTTTTTGTTGTTGTTGTAGTTTATTTCTAATCTCATAGCATTGTGGATGGAAAAGATGTTTGATACAATTTCAATTTTCTTAAATGTATTGAGGCTCGCTTTGTGGCCCAGGATGTGGTCAATCCTGGAGAATGTCCAGTGTGCACTTGAGAAGAATATGTATTTTTCTGCATTTGGATGGAGTGCTCTATAAATATCAATTAAGTCCATCTGGTCTAATGTGTCATTTAAGGCCTGTGTTTCCTTTCTGACTTTCTGTCTGAATGATCTGTCCATTGATGAAAGTGGGGTGTAAAACTTCCCCAATATTATTGTGTTACTGTCAATTTCTCCCTTTATGACTGTTAGTATTTGCCTTATATATTGAGGTGCTCCTATGTTGGATGCATATATATATAAAATTGTTATATTTTCTTCTTGGATTGACCCCTTGATTGTTATGTAGTGTCCTTCTTTGTCTCTTATAAATGTGTTCCTAGGCCTGAGGTGGGTCTCTTGTAGACAGCATATATACAGGTCTTGCTTACATATCCATTCAGACAGTCAGTGTCTTTTAGTTATCTCATTTATTCCATTTACATTTAAGGTAATTATCAATATGTGTGTTCCTATTGCCATTTTCTTAATTGTTTTGGCTTTGTTTTTGCAGATCTTTTTTTCTTTCCTTCTTTTGTTCACTTCACTTGTGGTTTGATGATCATGTTTAGTGTCTTGTTTGGGTTGCTTTTTCTTTTTTGTTTTTTTGTATCTATTGTAGTTTTTGAGTTTGCTGTTCCCATAAGGTTTTGATACAGCAGTCTATATATTTACAAGGTTGCTTTAAATTGCTATTCTCTTTCCCACCTAGAGTAGTTCCTTTAGCATTTGTTGCAAAGCTGGTCTGGTGGTGCTGAATTCTCTTAGCTTTTGCTTGTCTGTAAAGCTTTGATTTCCCCATCAAATCTGAATGAAAGTCTTGCTGGATAGGGTATTCTTGGTTATAGGATCTTCCCTTTCATCACTTTAAATATATCATGCCACACCCTTCTGGCTTTCAGAGTTTCTGCTGAGAAATCAGCTGTTAACCTTACGGGAGTTCCCATGTATGTTATTTGTTGTTTTTCCCTTGTTGCTTTTAATAATTTTTCTTTGTCTTTAATTTTTGTCAATTTGATTACTATGTGTCTTGGCATGTTCCTCTTTGGGTTTATCCTGCCTGGAACTCTCTGCACTACCTGGACTTGAGTGACTGTTTCTTTTTCCATGTTAGGGAAGTTTTCAGCTTTATTTCTTCAAATAGTTTTTCAGGGACCATGATAATGTGAATTATCTCCCTTTTCTCCTTCTGGGACCCCAATAATGTTAATGTTGATGTGCTTAATGTTGTTCCAGAGGTCTCTTGGACTGTCTTTATTTCTTTTCATTCTTTTTTCTTTCTCTATTCCATGGCAGAGTTTTCCACCTTTCTGTGTTCCAGGTCACTTATCCATTCTTCTGCCTCAGTTATTCTGCTATTGATTCCTTTTAGTGTGTTTTTCATTTCAATTATTATATTGTTCATCTCTCTTTGTTCTTTAATTCTTCTAGGTCTTTGTTAAACATTTCTTGCATCTTGTGAATCTTTGCCTCCATTCTTTTTCCAAGGTCCTGGATCATCTTCACTATCATTATTCTGAATTCTTTTTCTGGAAGATTTTCTATCTCCAGTTGATTTAGTTGTTTTTCTGGAGTTTTATCATGTTCCTTCATCTGGGACATAATCCTGTGCCTTTTCATTTTGTCTATCTTTTGGTGATTTTGTGATTTTTTTCTGCAGGCTAGAGGATTGTAGTTCTTCTTGCTTCTGCTCTCTGCCCTCTGGTGGATGAGGTTATCTAAAAGGCTTGTGCAAGCATCCTGATGGGAGGGACTGGTGGTAGGTAGAGCTGGATGTTGCTCTGTTGGGCAGAGCTCAGTAAAACTTTTATCCACTTCTGTGCTTATGGGTTGGGCTATGTTCCCTCCCTGTTGGTTCTGTGGCCTGAGGTGTCCCAGCACTGGAGTCTACAGGCTTTTTGTTAGGGCTAGTGGTAAACTCCAGGAGGGCTCCCACCAATGGGTACTTCCTAGAACCTCTTCTGCCAGTGTCCTTGGCCCCACAGTGAGGCACAGCCATCCCCATCCCCCAGGAGACCTTCCAACACTAGCAGATAGGTCTCGTTCAGACTCCTATGGAGTTACTTCTCCTTTCCCCTTGGTCCTGGTGCACACAAGATTTTGTGTGTGCCCTCCAAAGGTGGAGTCACTTTTTACCCCAGTGCTGTCGAAGTCCTGCAATCAAACTCCACTGGGCTTCAAAGTCTGATTCTCTGGGGATTCCTCCTCCCATTTCTGGATTTCCAGGTTGGAAAACCTGACATGAGGCTCAGAAGCTTCACTCCAATGAGTGGACTTCTGTGGTATAATTGTTCTCCAGTTTGTGGGTCACCCACCCAGCAGTTATGGAATTTGATTTTATCGTGACTGTGCCCATCCTACCATCTCATTGTGGTTTCCCCTTTGCCTTTGGTTGTGGGGTATCTTTTTTGGTGAGTTCCTATGTCTTCCTGTTGATGATTGTTCAGCAGTTAGTTGTAATTTAGGTGTTCTCTCAAGAAGAAGTGTACACACATCCATCTCCTCCACCATCTTGAACCCTAGAACAAAAACTAAGAAAATTTTAATGCTGCTATAATACTAACATATAAATAAATTATTTTATTTGGATTTTATCAGTTTCTTGTTTTTGTTTTATTTTTTTACTTATGCTCTTTTTCTGTTCAGGGTCTGCTTTCAGATATGTTCTATATTGTGGTCACTGCCATGTATGCAAAAGCTATGGGACAGAACTGAATTGACAGAAGTCTCTTTCAAAGAAAGACTAAGGAAATTTGATTTCTTTTGACCTAGTCTCTAACTGACAAGTACCTGAGTCACATAGAGGTAGGGAAAATTACATTGGGGGTTTCCTATGACTGTTGTAAGACCTTGGAGAACAAGTAGCTCTGGCTTCTCATTATATTTTTGAGTAAAATGTAAAGAAAGGAAAATAATTTTCCCTATTTTACAAAAAAAATTGTGGGCAAACCAAATAATCAAGTGCAACAGTTCAGGCAGTGGAACCCGCATGCCAAGCACATTCTATGGCCAGTAGAAGGGTTAGAATAACACAGTGGGTGCACAGTAATGAAAGGATGTCTGCTGTGTTGGAGTCATGATGGGATCTAAAGGGGGTAATGGAGTGGAGAATGAACCTGAAGTGTTCACTACTTGGGAAGCCAAGGAATGAAGGAGAAGAAGTTAATTACTTGGGGGAAGAAGGAGCAGGTAGAACCTGGACACCCCTCATGGTAACTGTTTGAAACTTTCTAGATGTTTCCAATAATACTATAAAGAAATGAGTAGGGAGGCACAGCAGTAGCTAAAGTTCTGCATTAGTAAGTAGAGACAAAGAGTCTAAACAAAATCATTTAGAGTATATATAGTATTGTGTACTTGTTGAAAATCAAGCTTATCTCTTTGTCACACCTCATATATTTTTTTTCAGTAGGAAATATTGACCTTCAAACTAAACATGTATTCATAGATTTAAGAAAGTTCAGATTTTTCCCTGTAGTGAGCATATTTGCTGAAGATGTTCCAAAGCTCAAAAACTATTTTTTCAATAATAGCTGAAAGTCTATCAGGAGGAGAATGGAAAATAATTCAGTTAGAGACATGTTTAGATGGATTTTATCTTTCTTTCAATGAATCCAACAGTTCTCCAAATTTCAGAGTAATAATATAAAAAGCCCTTCTAGCAGCTTTGTATCTTCATGAAAGATATTGGAATAATGTTTCCAGATATCCAACCTAAGAAAAATAAAAAGGGTCTTTATGCAGTGTAATGTATATATTTTTTAAATCATTTAAAAAAAGATGTATATTCTGATTTGTTTATCTAGAAATAGAGAGGAAATTTTTTTTGTCCTCCATGCTTATTTACTCTATGCCCATTACTGCTCATAACTAAATAATTTCTTCTCTAAAACAAATAATTAGATTCAGACAACATGGCAGACTGTACTCAAATGTTTCACCCTATCAACTAACACACAAACACACACACAAAGTGATTGATCAAACATTTAAAATGCACACCCAAGTCATACCAAAGAAAGACAATTCACCCAGATGCTTGAAATAAAGAAATTAAATCAAGATGGTAGGCAAGGCTGATAAGGTAGGGATCCATGAAGTGTTTAGACCAGGAAGAGATTCTGAAGATCCAATTATGAATCAAAGTTATAAATGTTTTTTTCTTACTTCTCAGCTTTGGGTGAGGAAATAAATATTAAAACCCCAGACATGTATGTATTTAGGTAAGGAATCCAAATTTATAATACCTACATGGTGCAAGGATTGCAAAAGAAGAAATAGATAAAATCTGGTAGGACAATTGAAATTCCTGAGATACTTCACAGAAGCCAAACAGAAACCATTCTATTTAAATACTTTGATAACTCAGGATATACAGAAACCATACAGAATAAAAGACACAAGCTGAAAAGGAAAACATGGATACAAAATAATTACAGACCACATGAGAAAACACACTATTACAAGAAAGAGTCCACACATAAAGAGCAATAGCCCAAGAACTGAGAATAGTTGAATAATCTGAAAGTAACTGTAACATAAATATGCTTACAATGTTAACAGGTATATTTTGAAGGACTAAAAGCCAAATAAAAGAAAAACACTACAAAATAAGTGTAGATAGATTTTTACATAGACACATGCTGAATTTTTAGACATAAAATACAATCAATGAAATAAAATAAAATTCATAGGTAGATTAAACAGCTAACTAGTGAATTAGAAGATTAAAATGAGAAAATTAGGAGAATACAGTATAAAGAGATAGATATGAAAATATGAAAGAGAGGTAAAGAAAACTTGGAAGGTAGTAGATGATACAACATAATTTGAATTGAGCTTCATAAGAAAAAAAGAAAAAAACAATTTTTGACAGAAGGAGTTATTATGTGAAGAGATTCAGTGAATTTTCATTAACTGAGAAAGATAAGAGTTCTTAGATGGTAGAAAGACACTAATTCCTAAGCAATATAAATACAAATAAACCCATACCTGGAAACTTTGATTAGTAGTTGTATAATTCACCAAACAAAAAAATTTAATTAGGACAGCAGATATCAAAAAAAAAAGAAAGAAAAATTAAGCACAATATGTTTAAAAGCAACAGAGAAGAAAATTGTAAAGTAGGTCCAATTATATGATACAAGCAAATGAGATTAAGAATGTCTGCATTTAATTTTAGAACAAAATGAAATTAAGTATTCCAGTGACTCTTACTTGATTAAAAAGATATCTTCACTAAGGTAATAAATCAGATGATTTGAATGAGCTGTTTTCAGAATGTAGAAGTCCTAACTCTTTCACAAATTGGCCTCAAGCCAACATGGTGTACACCAGCCAGTTAAACAGGACTCCTTCTCTCCCAGGACCACTTCAACCTAAGTAGGGATGTAGTTATTAATCTTATATATTGAGTTTCTCTGTAATTACTTTTTTCTTGGAAGAAAGTTTTATGTAGATTTTTTAAAGTCTGAATACCAGAGTTGTGTGCTGTTTCTCCATGTAAATGTTTTGCCTCCTCTTTAATTCCCTATCTCCCTAGACAGACCTATACTGGATTATTAAGAATAGAATTCTACCAAGAATAACAGTGGAAGAAGCTACTTATTAACATTTATTTTTACACTTATTTTTCATGGAATACTCCCAACAATTTTAGAGTTATTTGTAATACAGATTAGAAAGAGGAATTTTAACTTTCAAAGTTTCAAACCTGAAGCAGACTTGTCCCAGGGGAACCTGTTACAACAATGATTTTGCCAAAGAATTGTTGTTGATTATTGGAAATCAGAACCCAAGTTATGATTACTGATATCTTTTAAGTAATACGTATATGAATCTCTGAATTATTTAGATATCAAACACAGATTTCAATAATATTTATAACATTTGACAGTATTTCCATGCCCTGTGCTATATTATGTTATTAGTCTGATTTAATTCAAAAAATAATATTAACTGAACACCTACTCTGTATTAGGTATATCACTGTGGATAAGATATGATAAATTAACAGACTGCCAACAAACACATGAAAGAATGCTCAACATCATTAATCATTAGAGAAATGCAAATCAAATCTACAGTGAGATATCATCTCACACCAGTCAGAATGGCCATCATCAAAAAATCTAGAAACAATAAATGCTGGAGAGGGTGTGGAGAAAAGGGAACACTCTTGCACTGCTGGTGGGAATGTGAATTGGCACAGCCACTATGGAGAACAGTATGGAGGTTCCTTAAAAAACTACAAATAGAACTACCATATGACCCAGCAATCCCACTACTGGGCATATACCCTGAGAAAACCAAAATTCAAAAAGAGTCATGTACCAAAATATTCATTGCAGCTCTATTTACAATAGCCCAGAGATTGAAACAACCTAATTGTCCATCATTGGATGAATGGCTAAAGAAGATGTGGCACATATATACAATGGAATATTACTCAGCCATAAAAAGAAATGAAACTGAGCTATTTGTAATGAGGTGGATAGACCTAGAGTCTGTCATACAGAGTGAAGTAAGTCAGAAAGAGAAAGACAAATACCGTATGCTAACACATATATATGGAATTTAAGAAAAAAAATGTCATGAAGCACCTAGGGATAAGACAGGAATAAAGATACAGACCTACTAGAGAAGGGACTTGAGGATATGGGGAGGGGGAAGGGTGAGCTGTGACAAAGCGAGAGAGAGGTATGGACATACACTACCAAACGTAAGGTAGATAGCTAGTGGGAAGCAGCCACATAGCACAGTGCAATCAGCTCGGTGCTTTGTGACCACCTGGAGGGGTGGGATAGGGAGGGTGGGAGGGAGGGAGACGCAAGAGGGAAGAGATATGGGAACATATGTATATGTATAACTGATTCACTTTGTTATAAAGCAGAAACTAACACACCATTGTAAAACAATTATACCCCAATAAAGATGTTAAAAAAAAGAAAAAGATATGATAAATTAATCATCCTCTGTTACCCTCTGAGAACTTATAGTCTAGAAGGCCAGTAAAAAAATTAGAAAATAATTCTAAAACAAACTTATACATTGCACAGGAAATATACATAAAGGAAAACATTATTTATCCCTGTGAAGAGGGGGATAAAAGAAAGCTTCTTTGGGAAGATGGCACCTATGCTGTGAAAGATCAGTGTGAATTAAAAAGTCAGTCAAGAGGGAGGAGATATGGGGACATATGTATATGTATAGCTGATTCACTTTGTTATAAAGCAGAAACTAACACTCCATTGTAAAGCAATTATACTCCAATAAAGATGTTAAAAAAAAGTCAGTCAAGGGAAAAAGAAATTTTAAATAAAAAAATTAGCATGAATGAGAGCAGAAAGAGTCAACATAATATCCTGTTCTAACTCTAAGTAATTCAATTCTGTTTGATCATGACATGTAAAACATGGACTACCAAGAGAAAGGATTATAGAGCTCTCTTGTTTTCTCGTAGTCATACAGAGCCACTAAAGTGTTCTATGAAGAGAAGTAATATAATCAAATTTATACATTAGATCACTCTGGTGGCAGTATGGAGAAAACTTTGGAAAGCATATTTTCTTAAGAAAATAGTTTGGGAGGGGAAAAAAACAATTCATGAAACAGTAAAAAAAAATTCATAGACTTATTATACCATAATGAAGTTTGTTTAATGATTTATTGAAAGCATGTGTTATTCTCAGAATAGACTCACTGGGTAGATATTATTGATATAATAATAATCAGCCCAAATTATCTCAATTACTTTAAATTATAATAACCTAAAAGTCTTTTTCTATACGTATGCAAATACTTGATGAGCCAAAATTGATGAGGGTGTTAGACAATGTCAAACTAGAAAAAGTGAACTAGCAAATCCTGTAATTCTGATCATTGTGGAAAACAAGCTGAATATTTTAGTCTTCTACCAGAGTGTTTTCCTAGTCCTTTTTTTAGGCTATAATTATTAATCTTTTCCTGCCTTTCTATCTGGATACCACCATATGGATACAAATATATACATATAAAGTACTGTCTGAATGAATAACTCATAGAAAAGATACATGTCATAATGCAATCTTGAAAATATAATTTAGCAAGCAATTAGTAAGTGACTACTTTGAGGCCAAGAATATATAACATGGTATGCTAGACATATGAAACAGAATACAAATCCACTGAGCAATGTGCTCTCTTTCTCCTAAAAAAAAAATATATATATATATATATATATATAGAAGGAAATATTAGGTCTATAAATACAATACCAAATTCTCAAGCAATGTAAATAAATGGAGGTGTAAATGGAAATTATGATCTAAGAAAAGTATGGGATGGGAGGACTGGATTATTTAACACAATTAAGGGTTCAGTCCACTAGTTTTCTATTGTGGCAGAGAATGTTATTTGTACAAACCAGGTAACATTTGCCAATTTAATGATGATGGAGTTGAGATCTGTCATGTATATTCTTGGTCCATTAAAACATAAATTAAAAATGCAAACCCTTGCATGAAATCATTCACACTCTCATATCCTTTATCTTCCAAATAAATTCAATTGATGTAGTGGAGATCACTGAAACTTTTAGTGTTATTAGAACTAATACATAGAGGTGACTGTGCCATCTGCTGAACACCTTATTGGATTTTACATAACCAAGAAATTAACTTCAGTTGGATTAAATCACTAAGATTTGGGGATCTGTTTGTTGAAACAGCTAACATTATATGCCCTAAATAATATAGTTAGCATAACAAGCGTGGATGAGTGGGTCCTTCTCACTCAGGAATGTGTATATCTATGTATTATTTTTATATACTCATATGCATTGTTATACACAGTCATATATACTGTTTGTATATATACATATATATAACAAATCAACAAGATTAATGTATAAATTGAATATCAATGAATAATTTATTGTGAAAACCCACTATAAATTATTCATTGATATGAAGACAAGAATGTTATTCTATGATTACTGCATTTTCTCCCTGAAGACATATATGGGAAGATAAATTGTATTCAGACATTTCTTTGGAGTGTATGGAATAAGAATGAGAGAGAACAACAACAACAACAACTAAAACTGAAATAAGGGACCAGGAAGATAGATACCAGTGGTTTTAAACTTTTAGAGAGGCATAATTACTGAGAGCTTGCCAGAAAGATTCAAAGAAAGAGATTTTGTTTTGAAATAAGTTATAATTAATCACATTTTTCCAGGCCAAAAAAAAAAATAATAAAGACAGCCAAAATATTGAACTACCAAAGGAAAGTAAAGAACACATAAACTTAAGTTTGCAAAACTGTGTAAACATTCACAGTACAAACAAGGTAGTGAGAGCAAAACAGCAGGAAATGAGCTGGATATTGATGTTACAATTAAAATACCATCACCAAGTATGTTACACCAAGATAGAGTCATCCTTTACTTCAAATTTCTTATCCTTATGAATCTACTATGATTTTTAAATGTCCTAAAATTAATAAAGCTAAACTTGTTTATTTACATAGCTAGTTTTCTATAATTTTCCCCAGTTCTTTCATGTTTATAACAGTAATATATATATATTTTTTCCACTAGGAGGTGAGTAGGGCACATCCTCTACCAGGGTGTCCCTCTGCACCATCCTTATTATGACTACCTGATGTCAGGTGTTATTTATGTCTGGAAGTAGACATTTTCAACAGGGACATAGAGAAGTAAATGGATTAGAGAAATCAGTTATAGATAAAGCAAACAGGACTTGCTGATTGAGAGTATGCAGTTAAGGAGAGAAGTGATTCAAGATTATGTCCGTATTTTTTACTTAGGTGACTTGATGCTTGGTGGTACACTTTATTGAGTTAGGGATCATAGGAAGAACAACAATTCTAGTAAGGTAGATGATTTCACTTTTGGACACATGAACTTTTATTTATTGTGATATATTCAAGAAAAAGTGTCAAGAAAACAATTAGAAATGGATATAAAACTCAGAGCAGGAAAGTTTGAGATGAAAATATTCATTTTGAACCATAAAGATATAAGTGATAAATATAGCAATGGGAGAGGATTTTATCACTTCTGAATGATGTGAGAGTGATTTTTAAGTGACTAGTAAAAATACTAACATTTTAAGATATGGGAAGAGCAACCATGGATTGACAAAGATCAAAAAGTCAGATAATAACAAATGTTGGTAAGAATGTAGAACAACAGAACAAGAATTTTTACATAATGAAAATTGGCACAAGTAATTTAAACATTAAGTTTAGAATTATTTTGTAAGGTTGAAAGTATTCATGTCATAGAATTTCCCAATTGTAGATCTAAGTATATACCTAAATAAATGTGTATACTTGTGTACCAAAGGACATGTATAAGAACATTCAATTAGCATTATTTGTAAAAGAAAAAAAAGAAACAAAAAATCCAAGGGTTTATCTATAAGAAAATTAATAATGTTTGGAACTTCAATAACATAAAAGTGAGAATTAAGCATAGTTCAACATGAATGAATCTCAAGTCAACATTATTGGGGGAAAAGAGAAGAATACATACTGTATACTGCCATCAATATAAAATTGAAAGTAGGCAAAACTTTCAATATGTTGGTAGAACACATACATATATTGAAAAACTAATAAAAAAGCAGGGCAATAATCACAAAATTAGAATGACAACCAACATTGTTAGGAGAGAGAAAGATAAAAAATGGAGAACATATTCTTTTATATGGACAGAATATTTAAAAATAAAAGCAAATTTTAAACATGAGATTGGAAGATTAGATTAGAGCTTGCAAAGGAAATTGAAAAATCCAACAGAGAAGTAAAAGTGTTGGAAACAGTACTAGGAGAGACAATGTCCAAAGAATAACAATATTTTAAGATGAAGAAGTAGTTGACTGTTAAAAGCTGGTAAGCAGTCAAAAAGAAAAAGAGTCAGAAAACTAGTTATTTAGCAACAAAGAGGTAATTGGCAATATTAAGTAAATTCAATAGGGTGAGGGGATTTGAAATGAGAATGAAATTCTTTGAGGAATAAATAAGAGGTGAGGAAGTGTGAAGAGGGCAGTCAAAAGGGTTGTGGCTGATCTTGGAGGGTTAGGGAAGGACTTGTGTTTACAATTGGTGGGCTTTGGATCCACCTGTGTACTTATAGGATAGAGCATACAGAATAGGGAGGAGTCAAAAGTTTTGGAAAATGAGAGAATTAATTTCAAAGCAGCTGAATTGCTTGAGATGAGGGAGATGATATGATCTAGATTTTAGGTGAGAAGACTGAGATTTTGATCTTGACAGAAAAGTCATAGTGACTCTTCAACTGAGAACAGCTTTGAAAACTGAAAACAAACAAAAATTATCTGAAGATTTAAAAGAGAAACCAAAAGATCCAGGATTTGACAGGGCCAAGATTGGTGTTTGCTGATTCCCAGAGTAAGAAATAGAAAACAAGCAAAACTCAGCAGCGTAGAGCTTGCTGCAACCTCATTGGTTTGAGGATACAGAAATTAAGAGTTCAGAGCTTCTAAGCCAAGTTCTTGGTGCAGAGCAAAATGCCCAACGTTTTCCCTTTGAGATATTTGACCAAGCATAGCTGTGCATATGTGGGACAAGACCAAGCAGACAGCAATAGCTGGGTAGCTAAAGAGCTGACCAGAAGTTTTAGGAGTCTTATAGCCTTGGGAGACAAAGTTGGAGATCCTGACTAAACAGGATGGAGGAAACTTGATAACAGCCCACGCTTTCAGTGGAAACTCAGGAGTTAAACACTAGGAATAAAGATTATTTTAGGAGTAAGAGAAAACTATTTACCACACTCTATTCCCACAATATCTGCTTTCCAGATTTTTTTAAACCCTCCCTGAAAAAAATTATAATTACCTAACCCTCAACAATTGTCCATACTCAATAGTTGGCAATCAATAAAAATTGCCAGGCATGCCAAGAAAGAATGAAAAGATGATCTCCCCTTTCTCCAAATAAAATAAAATAAAGAACCAATAAGTGATCTAGATACTGGAGCTATCAGATTGGAATGTATATATATTTTTGAACTAAAAAAAATTTAAGAAAATAGAGAAAATATGAATGATTTTACTCAAGAAAAAATAATCAAATTGGAAAAAACTTAAATAAACATATGCAATAAATTGTTTAGAAAACTAGATTGGTCATAGCAGAAAAGTGGATTATTGAACTAAAAGAAAGATTAGTAGAGAAAATACAGATTGGGACACAAAGAAGAAAATAGAGAAAAGAGACATAAAACAAGGTGGAAATATATAATATAAGTGTAGCTGGGGCCTTACATGGACAGGAGAAAAAAAATGGAACAGTTGCAACATTTGAAGACATATTGGTTGATAATTTTCCAAATATGATCATAGACTTCGATCCACAGATTTAAAAATCTCAGCAAACACCAACTAAACACTAACAGTCTAAATGCAAACAAACATACAAACACCTAGGCACATCATATATTTGCTCTCAAGCAAATAGAAAGTCCAAGCACAGGAGAAATTAATAGTGTGGTGTTAAAATAAGAATAACCAGTTAGCTTTATGGGGTGCTGTTGACTAGCTAAGGCATTAAGGGGAGCTTCTGGTAGGCGGGTAATAGTCTATTTTTAAATCTGTATACTTATTAAATGAATATATTAACCAGGTAAAAATGAATCTCATTGAACATTTTGTTCATATTTTTACATATATCATACTTCAACAAAAAGTTATTAAAATTAAAGCCCATAAACTTTTTGTTTTGAAACTTGACAAGGTGATTTTCAAATTTATAGAAACACAAGGGGTTAAGGGTGGCCAAAGTATATTTGAAGAAAGAGAACAAGGTAGGAAAATTTGCTCTACCAGATATCAAGGTTTATTTTAAAATTGCAGGAACTAGAATTATGAGGTATTGTTCAGGAAGAGACAAACCAATCAGAAGAACAGAATAAAGGGCAAAGAATAAATACCCATACACATATGACCACTTGATACATGATTAAAATGTCATGGCAAAACAGTTGAGAAGTTCAGTCTTTCTGAAATAATCATGCTCAGACAATACTAAATCCATATGGAAAGAAATATTGACCCCTATCTCACACTGTATGCAAAGTTTAATTTTGGATTATAGCAAATTAAATTGTGCAGGAAGAAAATTTAAGCATCTAGAATTTAATACAGAATAATATTTTAATGCCTTGGACAGGGGAAAGAACCTACTAAACAGAACAGAATAAAAAACACTAAATAAAAAATATTTTGACCATATTAAAATTTTTGTTTTCTTTTTGTGAAAGAAAAAGAAAAAAAGTTTCTTTTAAGGGACAGAGCCAGCAATACACAGAGTGATGGAAGATATGTGTGCTAAATATACACCAAATAATTGTTTCCAGAATATAAAAAGATCTCCTGCAGAAAAACAGGAAAACAGACAAACAACCTTACAGTAAAATAAACTAGATATTTGAACATCTTCTTCAAAAAAAGTGTATAGAAATGGCTAATAAATGTGTTTAATCTCCCTAGAAAAGAGGGAACTGGGTATTAAAAACACAGTGAGGTACAACGGCACACCCAACAGAATGACTAAAAATAAGAAAATAATAACAAGTATTGGTGAGGCTGTGGACCAACAACAACTCTTAAAATTCTAGGAGCCATATAAATTTATGTAGTTCCTTTGGCAAATCATTTTGTATTATCTACCAATGTTGAATAAACTCACACCCACAGACCCAATAGTTCTATTGCTCAGTATCTATCTAATGTAAAATCATACATATGTGCACAAAAAATGGACAAAATATTAATTGATGTATTATTCATTATTCATAAAATCCCCAAACTGGGAATAAGCTGCATATCTTTTCATAGTAGAGTGTATATAAATTGTGCTATACTCATATAACTAAATGCTATGTAGCGATACAAATGAACAACATGCATGAATTTCGCAAGCATAAATGAAAGAAGCCAGACACAAAAGACTGCTGTATAATTTGTTTTATAGAAAATTTAGGAAACAGGCAAAACTATAGCGTTTAGAGATTCATGTTAATGTTGTAAAACCAAATCAATGCAAGAAAATGATCACTATGTACATCAGGTCTGGGGCTGTCTTTGGAGGAAAGGAAGGATTTTGTCACAGGAAAGGTTATGAGGGAGGCTCCTGGGTCCTGGAAACATTCTATTTTTGACCTGTATGATGGTAGATGTTGTAATAAAGCACTGAACAGCAAATACGTGTGTTTGTGTATGTATATGATATCTCTGTATATATGTTATATGTACAAAATAGTTAAATAAATGAAACTTAAAATATTAAAATTAGTTAATATATGTTGAAATTGCTTTATGAGTTATAAAGTCTACACAGGTATAAAGTTTTTCTTTTCATTAATATTACTAGTTTCAAGAAGTTTATTATCACCTAATACACATTTTCATAATAATTTTTATTCAGTAGCCAAATGTAGGAAACAATTTTAAAAAGTATGTACACAATATTTTTCTTGGACCTTACAATAGGTATCGCTGAGGAGTATAAACTCTGAGCAAGGGGCCATAAACTCTTTCTCCAGTTCTGCCACATGTTTGATGTCTGATAATTATGAAGTCAAATTAAGTATCTGCGCCACTTTTTTTCCACCTGTAAATCATATTTAACATATAACTAACTCACTCTGGAGATTAACCTACGAGTATACAATTTCAAAACAAATTCTTAAATAGGTTGGAAACATGCAGATAACAGCTGCATTAATCAGTAATGATTATTAGAGTGCTTTACAAAGGAATTACTAAAATGTACTCTGGTAGTTAAAAGAGATAAGCATACTCATTTGCAAATGCAAAACTGTAGCTATTAAATCACAAGGCACTGGCTACAGTTTTTTTCAAACTGTAATTTGAGGAGACTTTTTCATTTAAATATTTCTAGCGGTTACAGCAATAACTTGACATTCACGGTTTCTGAATCTTGTAGAAACCATTCTTTATTTTTTGATCTATGCTGACATGTACTTTACCTTAAAATACACAACATTTTTCAAAAAATATATAGTAGAATATATACCATAAAATACACACACAATATAGAACAAAGGTAAAAGGGAATAACTAGTTAGAGGAAGGGGAAAAAAAGTTAAAGAAGGGCTGAGATAATTATTGCAATTAGATATTAAATGTTCCTTTGCCATGCTGAGTGTAGTAGCTTGTAAGAACATTTGTTTCCAAAAGCTTTGATGTGATTACTAAGTGCATTGTCAAAATCCTCTGTAATCAGTTATGTGAGAAGTCTTTATTCTCTACTACCTAAGTTAGAGCACAAAGACTAATGGATCAGGAAGTAGGAACTGGCTCATAATCTAAGCTACTATTATCCTTGATTAGTTTTGTAGCACTGAGCAAATTATCATCTTACTGAGGCTTCTCTTTGGTCAAATGAGGCTGTATAGGAGGATAAACACGTTCTCAATTCTAATAATCTATGACTTAATAATTATATATCAAGAGTCACCAATTTTTCTTTTGTCAAATTCCAGGGAGGCAATAGTTTAAGCTTCACAAACCATACCGTCTCTGTGGCAATTACTCAACTTCGATGTTGTGGAGTGAAAGAAGCTGTAGATAATGCATCAGCTAATGGGCATGACTGTGCTCCAGTAACATTTTATTTGGGAAAATCAGCTACAGGCTGGATTTGGCCTTTGGGCATTAGTTGTCTAACTCCTGGCATACATTGACATAATATTAGTTTTCTATGAAGTGTTGGGTCAAAATTGGGTACAGACATAATCTTGAATAAAGTGGCTAATGAAAATAAACTCACAAACAATGGTAAATTGGGGGCTTAAAAAAGAACCCAAGTTTGTTTTATGCCAAAACCTTCTGCTAATCTGCTTCCTAATGGGGTTTATAAGATCTTATTTCAAGTTGCTGGATTGAGATTCCTATCTAAGAAATAGAGAGCATAGAGAAATTGTCAGCATGGTTTCTATTTTATGCTATATCTTCAGTTACACACAATGCCTACCTTTAAGCATCCAAAGTGAAGTAGAATAATCATCTGTAATATAAGATCAATGCATGCCCTTATATGAATAAATCAGGTTTCCAAAATCAGTTTTCTTAAAAGAAAATTATGTTATGGCCATTTAAAATGGATTAGGGAAGGGGTAGGGGTACTTCAATTTAAAGACAATATGTCATTTCAGTGTTTAGCTTCTTGTTTTTTTCCATGCCTATTTCTATCTGGCTTTTGCACTACAGACTGTCTAAGAAACTGCTCTATGTGGTTTTGGAGTATTCCATATGAATTTCCCACATTAGCGAATCAAGCAGAAGTGCCTAACATTTCTGTTTAGAATTTATAATTTGTTGGATATCAGAAGTAAATATAGAGAAAACATAAACCCATACTTTATAGGCATAACAAACATTAACCTATAGTATTACTTCCTTTGAAATTCTTTATTATTTTACTGTATCTATGTGTTGTTTTGATTATTCAAACAAACCACTAAAAATAATGGTTCTAGGTAAAAATGAGTAATCTTTGTTCGGTAAATTAGATCTAAACATTAAGAAAACAAATGAATAAATTATAGTATAATTTAAATAGTAAAGCTCAGTAAAGACATTTCAAATAGTAAATAAGACATAAACTCTCATTAAAACTCCTGTAGACTTTATCCAAACTGCTTTACACTTTACAAACCTAATTCTGATAAAGATTATATTACAGGTTATATACTTAAGGGCGTTTTGATTAGAGTTACCAAATGATTTTCACATATATCACCCATTGGCTTTTCAAAAGCCATTCCCAGAATGTAAGAGGATGATTTTTTAAGGTTCATTCCTCAGTTAATGTAGCCCAACTGGTAAATATTCAGGATGTTTAATCTTTATGGTATTCTGTAAGCAGACCCATTAGTCTATGTACTTCCCTGCAACACTCACTTTTTCTATCGTACATAATTTATACTGTTGTTAAGTATTTATTGACTGATTTACAGCACCAACAATGAGGAGTTCAGTACCCTTAAAGTAATAATAAAGAATAAAGTTAGCTCACTAGAAATTTTTATAAAAAATATACATCACTTCTGCCACTATATATGTTTGGGAGATTCTTCTTTTATGAAGTCCTGTCTTATAAAATTCTCTTTGGAGGCTATTTCACACAAAACCTAGTTCCCAGAAGTTATCTTTTCAGTATAAGGTGAGGCATTTTTCATGTTAGTCACCTCCCCCATCTTTGCCATCTTTTAATTAGCTACATTTGTATTTCCTTGTGACTATAGTTGGCCCTCAGTATCTGTGGGATCTGTAGATTTAACAAACTGTGGATTGAAAATATTTGAAAAAAAAAATTCTAGTAACTTCCAAAAAGCAAAAGTTGAATTTGCCACACCTTGGCAACTATTTGAATAGCATTTACATTGTATTTGGTATTATAAGTGAACTAGAGATGACTTAAAGTATATGGGAGGATGTGCATAGGTTATATGCAAATACTAGGTCATTTTATATAATGGACTTGAGCATCCATAGATTTTGGTACCCATGGGGGTTCCTGTAACCAATCACCCATGAATACCAACTGTACTTTGATACAAATTACATAATCATTCACTCTTCAGTTGTGACCTACAATTAGCTGTGCTAAATAAATTGGTGGAGTCCTTTCATAAGAGACTTTGGAAACAAGTGCAAAAGGAAGTGTTTTTGCAGGTCCTGCAAAAGGAGCTTTCAAAGCGGATCATTAAAATAGTGGTCACTATAAGCCAACATTACAATGTATGATTTGGATAATGAGAAGTCTAACAAATTATCTTGAGATAGAGAAAGTAGCACATTTTGCCAACAACTGGTGCAATTTATGAAACTGTGATATGTAAATCAAATTAGGTAATATGTTCAGCTAATGATGAAATTCAAAGACCAATGGCACTGGTTGCCCAATGAAAGAAAAATAATTTCAATAATTATAATAGCAATTATAATAATAAAAGTAGTCATAACAGTAATAACTTTTATCATTCATTTTGGTCATTGTGTGCCTGTCACCATGTTAAGTCTTTTTATATATCTAATTTTATTGCATTCTTATTATAACCATGAGAAACAACACAATATTACTATTTTTTCTCATAATTGGAAGAAATAGAGACTCAACGAAAATAAAATATTTGCCCAGAATTACAGAGATAGTAAGTTGCAGAAATGGAATTTGTGCTGAGGATTTTTGGATTGAAAATTCTATGCTCATTTTTCTCGAGCTTTATTGAGATATAATTGATAAAACTGTCAATGCATACAAATGTCAGTGCATGGCATAATGATTTGATATACACATACATTGTGAAATTATTACCACTATTAAGCTAATTAACATACCCATCACCTCACAGAGTTACCATTTGTGTGTGTGTGTATATTGAAAATGCTTGAGATCTACTCTCTTAGCAAATTTCAACACTACAACACAATATTATTAACTATAGTCATCATGCTGTATATTAGATATCCTTAATTTATTCATCTTATAACTGAAAGTTTGTAACTTTTGACCAACATCTCCCCAGACCCAGTCCCTGGCAACCTCCATTCTACTCTGTTTCTATGTTTGACTTTTTTTTTTTTTTTAAGATTTCACACATTAGTAAGATCATACAGTATTTGAGAACATTATGACAAATGAAATAAGCCAGACAGAAAAAGGTAAACTCTATACAGGCAGACCTCAGAGATATAGCAGGTTTGGTTTCAGACCACCACAATAAATAAATATCATAATAAAGTGAGTCACACAAAGTTTCTGGTTTTCCAGTGCATATAAAAGTTATGTGTACACTGTACTATAGTCCATTAAGTTTGTAATAGCCATATGTCTAAAAAAAAATTTAAAAACTTTATTACTAAAAAATGCTAATCATTATCTGAGCCCTCAACAAGTCATAATCTTCTTGCAATAGGAACAACAAAGATCACAGATCACCATAACAAACATAATAATAATGAAAAAGTTGGAAATACTGGGAAAATTAACAAAATGTGACTCAGAGACAAAGTGAGCAAAGGCTATTGGAAAAATGATGCTGATAGACTTGCTTGATGCAGGGCTGCCATAAACATTCAATTTGTAAAAAAATGCAATATCTGCAAAGTACAATAAAGTGAGGCACTTGCTTATATTTTTAATTGCTAAGATTATAAACTAAAAATGAACAAAATGGAAAAGTACAAAACTTTAGAATTCATGAGCTAGAAGTAATATGACAAGATGCCTAGTTAGTATATGACAGTACTGCTTTTTGGCTTTTTTTATTTGTGCATTTTTTAATGGAACCTAAGTTTACTCTTAAAAAAATCCTAGTTTAGACAATATATTATATGGTCCGTCTAGCTAGATGCGTCTTTTGAAAGCATTTTGTGTAACACATGAATTTTACAAACACAATTCAATCTAGAAGAGATGATTTTTGTCTGTGATCTCATAGGTAGTTATTGGCAGCATGCTCTGAAAACTCTGTCCCCTCAACCTTCCAAAAATACTACTGAAATTTATTTCAACAACTCGATGGATATTTGATTACAGCCTACTTCAGGCATAGCCCTGTGCCAAACATTGTGAAGAATACGAAGAAGTGGAAAAATTTTCCATTGTCCCCAGGCAAGGGAGGATTTTCCTGAGGAAACAAGACATATGCAACACATGGTAAATAACTTAATAGAATGATAACTGGGATATTGAAGATGAAACAAGATGATAAGCTAGAGAAAATGTTATCAATCATAAAGTGAGCATAGCATTGTATTGACATTAAATTAAGAAAACAAAAGTTAAATTCCAATGGGTCCCTTGAGTATAGGAGCTAGATCTAAACTTTGTAACCATTTCATTGTAACCATTGTCAGTTATTTAACAGTCCGTTTCTCACTATCTCTGAGAAATATCCAATGATATCCATTTCAGAAGGCACTATCCCCTGCTGACTTTCAAAACCACTCACTAAGGATCTTTTCTCTCTACTAAATAGTAAATTTTTGTGACCAATGAATATAGCCATTTTTACTATGGGACTCATTAAGTTATCTAGAGTGTGTGTGTGTGTGTGTGTGTGTGTGTGTGTGTGTGTGTGTGTGTGTGTGTGTGTGAGTAGTAGTAGTAGTAGTAGTAGTAGCAGCAGCAGCAGCAGCAAAGATATGACTCATCTTCTGGGATACTGCCCAGTGCTAGGATACCAGCTGAGTACCATAATCCAAGAAGATACTGATATCCAAATACACAAATATTTAAGTCTAGGTTATATAGATTGACTCACGTAATATTTCTGGTATAATTTCAATGGGATTTTATTGGAACCATACCCAGCAGTGCAAAGCAGAGTAGAAAATCAAATAAGAAAAAACTTCAGTTTGTTTAGAGGTAGTACAGCAAAGAATTAAAATGGTGGTCAATTAAGTCAGTCCGATCTTAGTTTGAATACCAAACTAACCACCTTCTTACCCCCACTACCTTACTCTGACATTAGGCAAGTGAGATAATTCTGTAAACTTCTGTGCCCACAGTTTTAAAACATATATCTTTTTTTAAATATAAATTTATTGTATTTATTTTTGGCTGCGTTGGGTCTTCATTGCTGCACTTGGGCTTTCTCTAGTTGCAGCGAGTGGGGGCTACTCTTTATTGCAGTGTGCAGGCTTCTCATTGTGGTGGCCTCTCTTGTTTTGGAGCATGGGCTCTAAGCATGTGAGCTTCATTAGTTGTGGTGCACGGGCTCAGTAGTTGTGGCTCGTGGGCTCAGTAGTTGTGGTGCACAGGCTTAGTTGCTCTGTGGCATGTGGGATCTTCCCAGACCAGGGATCGGAACTGTGTCCTCTGCATTGGTAGGTGGATTCTTAACCATTGCGCCACAAGGGAAGTCCCTAATATGTATATCTTAATGAAAATCATTTAGGGCTATCATTAGGACTAAATGAGAAAACACAAAGCGGATCCATTATATAAATTTCCAGCATATAAAAAAATAAGTAAATGGTGACATAATTTATTAAAGCCCCATCAAACAAACCAATATTAAAACTTTCTGTAGATGCAATTGAGTAAAATAAAATACAGTAAACTAAAATAAAAATGCACTTGGGTAGTAATTTGCTCTACAGCATCCTAAAGTGTGATAGTAATAAGAAAAAAAAAAGTATGCTTAATGTTCATACTGAAACCCAGTGCCAGAAAAAGAAAAGATGTATGCTAAAGCAGCTTTGGAAATAAAACAAAAGCAGAGTGACCAGCTTTGGGGTGCAGTGATCAGAGACGACATTCATTTTGAACAAAGTATGAAAAACTCAATAATATATATACCTGGCTTCACACAACCTCAACATATCCCAAAATAGCTACAAAGCAAAGGGTTGCACTAATATTTGAAACTGAATCCTAGGCAAGCCTATTTTGTGAGAGTCCTTTTCTGCATGATAGGGAATAGGACAGGTGTCCAATTAACCTACTCATTTTCACAGGGGCCAAAAGCTAAAGACCTTTTGATGCAGTGTGGGAAACCAAAGGACAGAGAACTGGAGTCAGCTTAAATAGCAAGGGCAATTTGCATGTGTCTTCAATCTACAGAGCTAATTGTAGAGTGAGGGATTCTTGGAAAGTGAAATAAAGGAGGTACTAATGAATAAGCAAATGTGAGATGTCCTGTAGAAAGTCCAGATTTGGCATGCTGAGATCCATTATAAGATTTTATAAATCCCTTATGCTAGCTTGAATGGACTAGCTAAATATATTTACATAGAGAAACAGGGATAAACTATTTTAAAACTGCCGACATCACTGTTATTGCATATACAAAAGGGAAACGATATTAATGGTCTTACCTCCCCCAGGGGACATCAGAGATAATGAGTTTGAAAATGATTTCAGTGGAAATCAAGGAAAATACTATCCAGTGGTTTTCAAAATGGAGTGAGAAGGATGACACAAAATTTTTTAAGAAAAAATTGAAATAAATTAATATATATTTACTTCATCATTTAGCATGTATGATCTGTATATTTTATAATACTCCTAATAGTTCAAAAGCACATATACATAACTTATAAATACATGCATGTGTAGATTAGAGATGCCTGCTCAAAAAAAATTAAGGGTAGCAGTATGTCTTCAAAAGGCTTTGAGACCACCATCATAGATGTTTTTGAATTCCACCACCAAGTTTCCATCAGAGTCACAAATATATTGACAATCTTGGAATTTTATATGTTAATTTATAAAGACTTAAAGATGTTTTACTGGATCATTACTATGGTGTTCAGGGTTAAATCCTTTAGTGGGATTTCTCAAACTCCCACCCTGCGACTTTGCCACACAGTCTTAGGGGTACCCATGATAAACTCTTTCCCTGAGGCATCAGGTTACTCTGGCAGCTTGCTTTACTTAGATTCTCGATTCTCTTAGCAATCATTTCCTTCTGTTTCCTCGCACACTCACTCAACCTAGTTTTTCCCTCCATCACTGACAGAAACCATTTGTAAGACCTAGCCACATATTTCCTTCATTTCCTTCCTTTGTCCCCAGTGTACACCATACATATGCAACCACTCGTTCTCTGCTTTTCTTCTTCTTAACATTGAGCTCCCTCTTATTCTAATTATTATCAATATACTTATATGTGTGTGTGTGTGTGTGTGTATAGGTGTGTCCATGGCTCAGAGGACACTAACGTCCAACATTTTCCAGTGTTTCCCACAGAGCCATATCACCCTTCAGCAGAGAAAACAGTGATCCATACATAAGACAGTTCCAAAAATTGCTGAGAAAAAACCAGTCAGGTAAGCACGATAACAAAAATTGTAGTACAAGCCCCAGTATAAAGCCAGTGGTAGAAAGCAGTACGTACTGGATTTCTTAGCTTGTGTATAATGGATGCTTCAGACCAAAGGAGAAAAAGAGTAAATTTAGAATCCCTCACTTCTGTTTGACAATTGATCCATTAACAGGTAAAGTGAAGAGGGATATAGGTGGCATGCATATATAGCAATATCTGAAATTCCAAGTTTATGGGAATGCAAGCTGTGGTTTGTGGCTGTGCCTGTGACTGACAGATCCTTGCTGTGACAGCAGTGTTTCCACCACCCTTTCAAATGGAGGACTTCCCCTGGGATGTCTTGTCAGTCCTTGGCACTCTGACACTGCAGCCTGCCAGAGTGATGGCTTGCCTGGTCAGCCTGGCCTCTTCTGACTTAGGGGCACTATGTACAGATTTCTGAAGGGAAGGGTTGAGATGGGGATCTGCTCTGTATTACGTTGGGCAAGGTAGTTCCCAGCTGCTCTTTCTTTAAAAGGAAAAACACAATCCATTTAATACCGGCAAAAGTTTTTTGCCTTGGTTCCAACCAGTCTGGAGACAGACAAGGCATGTGTCTTTTTGTCATGGAGTTCTTCACTTCCCACCATTATGAACCAAGTCTGGTTAAAAATAAAAGAACTGGAATTTCCCTGGAAGTCCAGTGGTTAAGACTCCGTGCTTCCATTCAAGGCAGCACAGGTTCAATCCCTGGTCAGGGAACTAAGATCCTGCATGCTGCACAGCATGGTCAAAATGAACCACTCAAGATTATATTTAAATTTTAGTTACAAAATAAGTAAGTGATTTTCTACAGCATCCCCACTAAACGTACACTAAGTGTACTATGATTTTATTCATATTTTTCCAAACAGTAGGATAAAAAGTAACACAAAGCAAATTAACTGCATGAACACACACACACACACACACACACACACACACACACACACCAGACACCAGACACCAAAAAACAAGTTGATAGAAACAAACACAATGATAGAATTTGAATTACACATATCCTACAATCAAGTTCATACATAAAAGATATTGAAAGTGTTTTAGTGGAGGAAAACACCAGTTACAAATTGGGAAAACCAAGGCTTTGGCCTTGTTTCCAGTGAAAGAGCTTGAACAAATCAGTAATCCTCTTTGTGACTCATATTCTCATCTATAGAGAGGGCTAACAGTGCTTGCCCTCAAAGCACTGTTGTGATAGGAAATCTTTTGCATTTTTCTTTCGTTAACAAATGTGAAAGGTATCATATAAGTATTGTGATGTGAAATAGTACTTTCTTGTTGTTTAAAATTTCTTCTGAAACCCCCAAGCTGAAAACAGTTAAAAATAAATACCTCTTCTCCTCACTTCTAAATAAATGTACTGGACACATTTAGGCAAGATTTACTAGAATTTAATAACAGCAGTCTTTTAATCACCAGTCACATCATTTACCCAAAAGAATAAAATGAGAAAGAATAAAATGAGATTTTTGGAGAGGAATTCATTCAATCAGAAGAATGTATAGGAGGTGAAAATCTGTGTCACTTTTTCTCCCCTACTCTTGGGGGTAGAGGTATTTCCCACTACCACCCTTAGCCAAGTGAATGGTTTTCCAAAGAAACATTCATAGTGATGGGAATGGTTGCAAGAAACACACCTTCCTCTTATTCCAAAACTGGACAATTGTAAGCTCTTGTGAGACTAAGGGAGTGAAGCATAGCTTAGTGAGTGAGATCCTGGGACAAAGTAACATATATCTGCCAGATTTGGAGAAATTCTGGGACACAGAGGTACCTGAGGTAGCTGGTTCTTACCTTGAGAAGGCTGAATCCGGGGGCTGGATGGAGTAGATACATGGTAAGACAAGGAGGGAGGAAGGCAGTGGGAACAAACAGCAAAATATTTTTGCAGAGCAGGAATGTACAATATTTTCCACAGAACGAAGGAGATACTGAGGAAATAACTGTGTGAGATCTCTTAAAGAGGAGTCCTATAAGAGGGTTGCTTTACAGAGAAAGGTAACTCCAGCAGAGAAAAGCTAGAGATGATTCCCCAGTGTGCAAGAATGGGGGTGTTGGTTATGTAAAGGATAAAAGGGATCAGGTGGAAGTGCCCCTCCTATTTGGGAAGGATGCAGTATGAATAGGGATAAGGTCTCTAAAGAATTTTTCAGGACCCTATGGAATAGTCAACAATGAGATTAACAGAAGGCATGGCAGCCAAGTAGTTTCTGCCAACTAAATATATCTTTAATCTTGTCTCTTCAATTGCCTCTCCTTGTCTCTCCAGTTCTAATGCAACTTCAAACAGGAGGTGGAAACAAGTGGAGGAAGAGTGAAGAACAAATCTCATCTTGCTTTCTCACTGCAGACATCCAAGCCTCAGGCTTGAGTTGAGGGGATGTAAAGATCACTGAATTGCATGAAAAATGGAAGTTGTGATTTAGTGTAATTTAGACTGGATTTTAAAATCTAAAAATGAGACTATTCTTACATTTGAAAGGGGCTAGAAATTATGAGATCTTCCCAAAATGTTGAGAGACAAGTAAAAGATTCAACAGTGCCTGTCTGAAGGCACTAATAGGAAAAAAAATAAAGCTGTATCCTAATTAACAAGTTCAGTCCAACCCGTATATGCACAAACACATATCTATATCATTTATCTACTTCTCTATCTAGAAAATAGATGATAGATAGATAAATAGATAGATAGATAGATATTCACACACACATGTACTGTGCACATATAATTTAGTATCTTACTATAGAGCACTTTTAATATTTTAATGTGCCTCTTCATTCATTACTGCTTAGTAACCACACCCTAATTTCCATGGGGAAGTATCCTTTTCTACTCTCTGTCCTTATAATTTGCATAGATTGGACATCTTCCAACTCCAGGTTTGGGTAGTACCCTAGACCTATCCATTCAGTATATTTTCTATGATCTTGTCCACAATAATTATTTAGCAATAGGCTTGTGACCCAAAGACCAATCACATCCAATAAGATGGTGTTGTAAATATTTGGAAAAATAAGTTTTTGTTCACTGGAGTTGAAGCAAATAGAATGTCAACATAAAGCTGCTAAGAGCTATCTTGTGACTATGTGAAGGTAGCCTGCCTATGGACATAGAAAAAAAATTAGAAATGCATAGCAAAAATTTACAAAAGAGAAATTTTCTGGTAATTGATGAGTTGTTTGAGACCCTGGATTCAGGTGTGGCTGAAACCAAAACTAATTCTGTAATTTTAAGCCACTTCAGCTGATAGATTCCTTTTTTGTTTGTCAGTTTGAGTTGCTTTTTTCCCATTTTCAATTAAAATGGTTCTTAGGAATATCCTCCTTAAAACCTGAGGACTTTCATGGGTTTCCCTGGTGGTGCAGTGGTTGAGAATCTGCCTGCCAATGCAGGGGATGAGGGTTCAAACACTGGTCCCACATGGATTCCACATGTCCCGGAGCAACTGAGCCCGTGCACTACAACTGCTGGGCCTATGCTCTGGAGTCCACGAGGCACAGCAGCTGAGCCCATGCGACACAACTGCTTAAGCCCTCTCACCTAGTGCCTGTGCTCCACAACAAGAGAAGCCACTGCAATGAGAAGCCCTGCACTGCAGTGAAAAGTAGCCCCTGCTCACCGTGACTGGGGAAAGCCCGCTGACAGCAACGCAGCCAAAAATAAATTAATTAATTAATTAATTTCAAAAAAAAGTTGAGGACTTTCACATGAACATGGATGATGGTTGTCAAGAAAAAGTATTAAGTAATGGCAACAATAGACGTGGAGGGGACTGATTAATCAGTAAATATTCTTTACAGTTAAATGGGCACCATATTCTCAGGCTTTTGAAAGAATTTCTTTTATCTATCACACATAAGCTGTCCATGTATGACTACCTCTAAATTTTATAATTTTCTGGCCTATTAATTTAAAATATGCATATTGTTTTAGGATTTGCAGGCATGAGACATTTTTGGATTATAGTGCATTTCACTCCTTAAGTAAAGTTGCTCTTAGAGTTATTATTTTACAAATCATGATGAAAATGTACTAAACCCAAGCAATTTGAATTTGACTCCCTAGCTTTTTTCAATATTGTTTTGATGTTTATAAACCAGGAAAATAATTGACATAAGTGAATCTATAAAATTTGATTCTGTTTTGCCTGGTAGTGTAGCAGTTGCTGGTGGAAAAAGTAAGCATACCATACAAATGGAGAAGGAAGCATTCAGCAATTCTGTCAAGTTGAGTATAAAATTTCTAAATCCTCTTGCCATTGGATCTAAATTTAGAAAGTGAATTTCTCTAGCTTTTTCCTTACACACACTGATTTGAAAAGTGAAAATAAAATGCAGGAAATTTTGATGAATAAACCTCTGCTTATTTATTTTGTGTGATTCCATTATATATGCAAAATATTACTGATTAAACATGTACTTTAAATTATTTAAAATTTAAATTACTGATTAAAAATATAGAAAATACAAAACAGAAATATGTATCATCCATCATCCAAGTTATAGCTAGTATCTGAAGAGTGTTTCTTTTGCTTCAAGCACTGCTCTAAATGTTGCATATATATTAACTCACTTAACAAAACAATTTAATAAAACAATTACTCTTATGATATAATACTGATATCATCCTTCCTTTTTCAAAGCTGAGGAAATTGAGGAAATGATATATTATTACTTAAGAAAGTCAAGTATAACACAATGAGTCACAGATAAGACATGCTGACTAATTTGGATTCCAGTCTCCATTTCATAACTACTGTTTGTTTTCTACCATTTGATTCTCCTTCAAAGATGAATACCATTAATATGTTGACTTGCTGAATCCTTCTTATCTGTATTTGCTTATTAAGAATTATAATTGACTGTGTATAATACTTCTTAACTTACTTAACATTATTTCATAAGCATTTTCAAAGTCATTACATGGTATTTGTAAACATTTCAGTGATTATAATATACTCAAATGACTTGATGAGCCAATTAATTTAACTACTGCCATATCTTGGGGCAAAGAACTGTCTTTGAATTTTTACAATTAAAAAACAGTGTTGATACAATAAACATATTTTGGGGTATAAAGATTTTTCTTCTTTTCAGTTTATTTCCTCAGGAAAGTTTCCTAGATTGAGAATTGACAGACCAAAGTATTAATACTTGTTTGAATCACATACTGCCAAGTGTTTATTTCAAAAAAGTCATCTTAATTTACACTTTTACAATCTGTGATATTTTCTTTTGTTATTTTTATTGTTTCAAGGAAACTATAAACTATTTCATAGAATCTCCTTAATCATTATTGGAGGTAACACTAATTTAATGATTTTCTTCAAAGAGTAGAGATAGTTAAGCTGTCTGTGAATGTCTTTTGGAATTACTATACCTGAATGACCTACACAATGATAAATTAAAAGTAGCTGAAATTTTCTTATGCTGAAATCTTCAAATATTTTTATCCCAACTCTCCTCCCATGCCTTCACTTAATGCAGAATTTCTTTAAGACAAAACAAAACAAAACACAATACATACTATTTAACAACCTTGACTTTGTCAATCAATTATTTCTTTTTTTTCAAAATTTGTATTTGTTTAATTTTTAAAAGAGCCTGGCTGGGCCTTGAGTACTTCCATGGTGCCTAGTGAACACTAACAATGGGTTACTGAGACCAGAGGTCAGAGTTATAAAGCCACATTGCAGTTCTGTGGAGCTGAGTGGGGAAAATCTATATTTCTGACTCATCCACTGTCCCCATGTGAGCACTCAAAACTGCAGAGGTCTGCCCAGGAAAAAAAAAAAAAAAAAAAAAACCTCAGTTTACACCAAGGTTGAAAACAAACAAATATAAATCATTTAAAGCACCACATCACTAAAGGCATTTATTTTGAAAGAATAAAAATGTAACTTGCAAATAAAGGGGTGCGGCACACAAATGAGCTGAGAACACAATGGTTGAAGAGGGAGGAGCTGTAAATACAGCCACGTACATGCCACATATCTCAGAGGGGCAGGCTCCTGAACACACTGGCTTCATAATATCAGACAGCCTACCAGAATCACAACTAGCTGCTGGACAATCATCGACAGGAAGACACTGAAACTCACCAAAGAAGATACCCCACAACCAAAGACAAAGGAGAAGCCACAATGAGATGGTAGGAGGGGTGCAACCACAGTTAAATCAAATCCCATAACTGCTGGGGGGGTGATGCACAGACTGCAGAACTATACCACAGAAGTCCACTCACTGAAGTGAAGGTTCTGAGCCCAACGTCAGGGTCTCAACCTGGTGGTCTGGCAATGGGAGGAGGAATTCTGAGAGAATCAGACTTGAAGATCAGTGAGACTTGATTGCAGGACTTCAACAGGACTGGGGGAAACAGAGACTCTACTCTTGGAGGGCACACACAAAGTAGTGTGTGCAATGGGACCCAGGGGAAAGAGCAGTGACCACAGGGGAGATGGAACCACACCTACCTGCTAGTGTTGGAGGGTCTCCTGCAGAGGTGGGTGATGGCTGTGGCTCACCATGGGGACAAGGACACTGGCAGCAGAAGTTCTGGGAAGTACGCCTTGGTGTGAGCCTTCTCAGAGTCGGCCATTAGCCTCACCAAAGAGCTCAGGTAGGCGCCAGTGTTGGGTTGCCTCAGGCCACACAAACAACGAGGAGGGAACCCAGCCCCACCCATCAGCAGTCAAGCGGATTAAAGTTTTACTGAACTCTGCCCACCAGAGCAACAGTCAACTCTACCCACCACCAGTCCGTCCCATCAGGAAACTTGCACAAGCCTCTTAGATAGCCTCATCGAGCACAGGGCAGACAGCAGAAGAAAGAAGAACTACAATCCTGCAGCCTGTGGAACAAAAACCACATTCACAGAAAGGTAGACAAGATGAAAAGGCAAAGAGCTATGTACCAGATGAGGGAACAAGATAAAGCCCCAGAAAAACAACTAAATGAAGTGGAGATAGGAAACCTACCAGAAAAAGAATTCAGCATAATAATGGGGAAGATGCTCCAGGACCTCGGAAAAAGAATGGAGGCAAAGATTGAGAAGATGCAAGAAATATTTAATAAAGACCTAGAAGAATTAAAGAACAAACAAACAGAGATGAACAATACAATAACTGAAATGAAAACTACACTAGAAGGAAAAAATAGCAGAATAACTGAGGCAGAAGAATGGATAAGTGACCTGGAAGACAAGATGGTGGAATTAACTGCTTCAGAGCAGAATAAAGAAAAAAGAATGAAGACAAATGAAGACAACCTAAGAGACCTCTGGGACAACATTAAATGCAACAACATTTGCATTATAGGGGTCCCAGAAGGAGAAGAGAGAGAGAAAGGACCTGAGAAAATATTTGAAGAGATTATAGTTGAAAACTTCCCTAATATGGGAAAGAAAATAACCATCCAAGTCCAGGAAGAACAGAGAGTCACATACAGGATAAACCCAAAGAGAAACATGTCAAGACACACAGTAATCAAAATGGCAAAAATTAAAGACAAAGAAAAATTATTAAAAGCAGAAAGGGAAAAATGACAAATAACATACAAGGGAACTCCCATAAGGTTAACAGCTGATTTCTCAGCAGCAACTCTACAAGCCAGAAGGGAGTGGTATGATATACTTAAAGTGATGAAAGGGAAGAACCTACAACCAAGATTACTCTACCCAGCAAGGACCTCATTCAGATTCAATGGAGAAATCAAAAGCTTAACAGACAAGCAGAAGCTAAGAGAATTCAACACCACCAAAGCAGCTCTACAACAAATGCTAAAGGAAGTTCTCTAAGTGGGAAACACAAGAGAAGAAAAGGGTCTACAAAAACAAACACAAAACAATTAAGAAAATGGTCAGAGGAACAAACATATCAATAATTACCTTAAACACGAATGGATTAAATGCTCCAACCAAAAGAAACAGGCTTGCTGAATGGATACAAAAACAAGACCCATCTATATGTTGTCTAAAAGGGACCCACTTCAGACCTGGGGACACATACAGACTGAAAGTGAGGGGATCAAAAAAGATATTCCATGCAAATGGAGATCAAAAGAAAGCTGAAGTAGCAATACTCATATCAGATGAAATAGACTTTAAAATAAAGAATGTTACAAGAGACAAGGAAGGACAGTACATAATGATCAAGGAATCAATCCAAGAAGAAGATATAACCATTATAAATATATATGCACCCAACATAGGAGCACCTCAATACATAAGGCAACTGCTAACAACTATAAAAGAGGAAATCGACAGTAACACAATAATAGTGGGGAAATTTAACACCTCACATACACCAATGGACACATAATCCAAAATGAAAATAAATAAGGAAACAGAAGCTTTAAATGATGCAATAGACTAGATAGATTTAACTGATATTTTTAGGACATTCCATCCAAAAAACAGCAGATTACACTTTCTTCTCAAGTGCACACAGAACATTCTCTAGGATAGATCACATCTTGGGTCACAAACCAAGCCTCAGTAAATTTAAGAAAATTGAAATCATATCAAGCATCTTTTCTCACCACAATGCTATGAGATTAGACATGAATTACAGGGAAAAAAAATGAAAAAAAACACAAGCACATGGAGGTAAAACAATATGATAATAAATAACCAAGAGATCACCAAAGAAATCAAAGAGGAAATCAGAAAATACCTAGAGACAAATGACAATGAAAACACGATGATCCAAAACCTATGGGATGCAGCAAAAGCAGTTCTAAGAGGGAAGTTTATATCTATAGAAGCCTACCTCAAGAAACAAGAAAAATCTCAAACAATCTAACATTACACCTAAAGGAACTAGAGAAAGAAGAACAAGCAAAACTCAAAGTTAGCAGAAGGAAACAAATCATAAAGATCAGAGCAGAAATGAATGAAATAGAAACCAAGAAAACAATAGCAAAGATCAACAAAACTAAAAGCTGGTTCTTTGAAAAGATAAACAAAATTGATAAACCATTAGCCAGACTCATCAAGAAAAAGACGGAGAGGACAGAAATCAATAAAATTAGAAATGAAAAAGGAGAAATTACAACAGACACCACAGAAATACACAGCATCCTAAGAGACTATGACAAGGAACTTTATGCCAATAAAATGTACAACTGGGAAGAAATGGACAAATTCTTAGAAAGGTATAACCTTCCAAGACTAAACCAGGAAGAAATAGAAAATATGGACAGACGAATCACAAGCACTTAAATTGAAACTGTGATTAAAAACTTTTAACAAACAAAAGTCCAGGACAAGATGGCTGGACAGGGGAACTCTATTAAACATTTAGAGAACAGCTAACACCCATCCTTCTCAAACCCTTCCAAAATATAGCAGAGGGAGGCACACTCCCAAACTCATTCTATGAGGCCACCATCACCCTGATACCAAAACCAGACAAAGATACTACAAAAAAAGAAAATTACAGACCAATATCACTGATGAGTATAGATGCAAAAATCCTCAACAAAATAGTAGGCAACAGAATCCAATAACACATTAAAAGGATCATACACCATGATCAACTGGGATTTATCCAAGTGATGCAAGGATTCTTCAATATACATAAATCATTCAATGTGATAAACCATATTAACAAATTGAAGAATGAAAACCATATGATCATCTCAATAGATGCAGAAAACGCTTATGACAAAATTGAACAACTGTTTATGATAAAAACTCTCCAGAAAGTGGGCATAGAGGGAACCTACCTCAACATAATAAAGGCCATATATGACAAACCCACAGCAAACATAATTGTCAATGGTGAAAAAATGAAAGCATTTCCTCTAAGATCAGGAAGAAGACAAGGATGTCCACTCTCAACACTATTATTCAACATAGTTTTGGATGTCATAGCAATGGCAGTCAGAGAAGAAAAATAAATAAAAAATACAAATTGGAAAAGAAGAAGTAAAACTGTCACTGTTTGCAGATGACGTGATACTATACATATAGAATACCAAAGATGCCACCAGGAAACTACTAGAGTAAATCAATGAATTTGGTAAAGTTGCAGGACACAAAATTAATGCACAGAAATCTCTTGCATTCCTATAAACTAATTATGAAAAATCTGAAAGAGAAATTAAGGAAACAATTCCATTTACCATTGCAACAAAAATAATAAAATACCTAGGAATAAACCTACCTAGGGAGACTAAAGACCTATAGGTAGAAAATTATAAGACACTGATGAAAGAAATTAAAGAGGATATCAGGGCTTCCCTGGTGGCACAGTGTTTGAGAGTCTGCCTGCCGATGCAGGGGACACGAGTTTGTGCCCCGGTCCAGGAAGATCCCACGTGCTATGGAGTGGCTGGGCCCATGAGCCATGGCTGCTGAGCCTGTGCATCCGGAGCCTGTGCTCTGCAATGGGAGAGGTCACAACAGTGAGAGGCCCTCATAATGCAAAAAAAAAAAGAGGATACCAACAGATGGAGAAATATACCATGTCCTTGGATTGGAAGAATCAATAGGGTGAAAATGACGATACTACCCAAAGCAATGTACAGATTCAATGCAATCTCTATCAAATTACCAATGGCATTTTTTATGGAACTAGAACAAAATGTCTTAAAATTTGTATGGAGACACAAAATACCCCAAATAGCCAAAACAGTCTTAAGGGGAAAAAAAACAGAGCTTGAGGAATCAGACTCCCTGACTTCAGACTATACTACAAAGCTACAATAATCAAGAAACTGGACAGCTACATGTAAAAGAGTGAAATTAGAACACTCCCTAACACCATACACAAAAATAAACTCAAAATGGATTTGAGACCTAAATGTAAGACTGGACACTATAAAACTCTTAGAGGAAAACATAGGAAAAACACTCTTTGACATAAATCACAGCAAGATCTTTTTTGATCCACCTCCTAGAGTAATGGTAATAAAAACAAAAATAAACAAATGGGACCTAATGAAATTTAAAAGCTTTTGCACAACAAAGAAAGCCATAAAGAAGATGAAAAAACAACCCTCAGAATGGGAGAAAGTATTTGCAAATGAATCAACAGACAAAGGATTAACCTCCAAAATATATAAACAGCTCATGCTGCTCAATATTAAAAATACAAACAACCCAATCAAAAATGGGTAGAAGACCTAAATAGACATTTCTCCAAAGAAGACATACAGATGGCCAAGAAGCACAGGAAAAGCTGCTCAACGTCACAAATTATTAGAGAAATGCAAATCAAACTACAATGAGGGATCACCTCACACCAGTTAGAATGGTCATCATCAGAAAATATACAAACAACAGATGCTGGAGAGTGTGTGGAGAAAAGGGAACCTTCTTGCACTGTTGGTGGGAATGTAAACTGCTACAGCCACTATAGAGAACAGTATGGAAGTTCCTTTAAAAAACTAAATATAGAATTACCATATGATCCAGCAATCCCACTACTGGGCATATATCCAGAGAAAACCATAATTCAAAAAGACACATGCACCACAATGTTCATTGCAGCACTATTTACCATAGCCAAGTCATGGAAGCAACTTAAGTGCCCAGCGACAGACAAATGGATAAAGAAGATGTGGTACATATATACAATGGAATATTACTAAGCCATAAAAAGGAATGAAATTGGGTCATTTGTAGAAAAGTGGATGGATCTAGAGACTGTCATACAGAGTTAAGTAAGTCAGAAAGAGGAAAACAAGTATCATATATTAATGCATATATGTGGAACCTAGAAAAATGGTACAGATGAACCTGTTTGCAGGGCAGAAATTGAGACACAGATGTAGAGAACAAACATATGGACACCAAGGGGGAAAAGCAGTGGGGGGTTGAGGGTGGTGGTGTGATGAATTGGGCGATTGGGATTGACATGTATACACTGATGTGTATAAAATTGATGACTAATAAAGACCTGCTGTATAAAAAAATAAATAAAATAAAATTCAGAAAAAAAATCAGACAGCCTGTTTGTTCACAATATTAAAAGACATCTGGAATTAGCTACAGTAAGGGATTGAAAGTTGCCTGAAGAATGGACACAGAAAGGCTGTGTCTGTGGATGCCATGTCATTTGGGATGGTGGAGCTGCTGGGCCTTCCTACTGACCACTGTCTTGCAAAAAGTGCAGAAAAGGGAGGGATGGTTTTATTCATCTTCCATCATTCCTTTCACTGGGTCCTTCTGTCTCATCTCATCCAGCTGTCTCTTTGTCTCTTCTTCCATCCTTCAAATGTTCTCCATAGTCAGGTCAACCCAGTTATTGATCCAACAGAATAGCTGCCTGTGGAAGTTTGTAAACAGATGTCTCTCTTGCTTATGTATAAAATTTTCCACTTTGTTCTGTAGGCCCCACCCCTTGAACTTGACAGTATCCAGTTTATATGCACACAAGTATGGGCAGTCTTTCTGATTTACAAGTTCTTATTTCCAATTGGGGTCAAGGATCCTCGGCCTGTTTTGATAGATAAAAATTTTTCTGGATCTTCCTCTGCCTTGTAATTCTGTCTAAGTACTTCACTTTAATCTGCAATGTCTGTATATATGGCTTCCACATGTTTCCATGCCTCAGGCTCCAGTTTATGCACATTTTCCTGGGTGCCAAGATCTGGTTTATGCCAGGTTTTCATTTTAATCAGACAGTATTCTTTCAGGTACTCATTTGTAATAACAGTTCTGTAATAAAAGTAGTCATTACATGCTTTTTCATATATATCCAGGGCTCCATCTGGGGCCAGCATTCCAACAAACGTGGGCACTTTGCCCTGTAAGTGGTAGATCTTGTGCATGTACTGGCCTTTCTCACCGTTCTTTTCATAGGTCTCATTCACCAGAACCTCCACACTTTCACCACCACCCATTCCCATTTTCCCTGGCCTCCACCACAGAATACAGCTGCCCTACTTGACACTCTTCTACAGACGCAGGTAGGATGACTCCATACTCCTTGAACAGCATCATGTTGCTTCCAGCTCAAGGGTTGCCCACTGCCTGCCCAGCTTCCCACGGCTTCTTGGCAGCCCCTCTCCTGGTGGTCCAGACTGCTGCCTGTGTGATTTCATCATGGTCTGCTGTCCCCACAGCTCTCTCTGCTGTCGCCTCACCGGATCCTGCTGCCCCAGCCTCACCCCCTCCCGCCATTTATTTCTTTTAAAAATAAGCCCAGGTAATTTTTACAGAACTGTGCTTTTATTTTGTATGTGGTGCAGTTGTGTCTGTTATTTTTGTTTTTTGGTGTTTTTTTTGCATTGCATTACATATATTATTAATCCATTAATGTTTTTTCTAGTGATTTCTTTTTGAAACCAAAGACAATTCTTTGATAAGATCAATAAAATTGATGAAACCCCAAAGCCATACTGATCAGGAAAAAACAAAAGAGAGAGAAAGCACAAGTCATCAATTATAGGAATAAGAGAGGTGACATTACTACAGATTTTACAGACATTAAAATAATAGTAAGGGTGTGTTATGGGTAACTTTAGGCTAATACTGTGGACACTAACACATTGTAATGTTTTTTCCACTTCTCTGTAAATTTGTGTGTTCATGTGTGTTTGTGTATAATAGTAAAAAAAAAAAAAGAATTTTAGATTTAAAGCAAGGGAGAAAATCATGCATTAGTACATGAAACCCAAATAAAATGGATTAAAAAAAGCTGGAGAAAATATTTGCAATATAATGACAATCCAAGGAGTATTAGTTCTAATATATAAGTAGCTTTGAATCTGTATAAGAAGATAAACATTCTTATTAAGAAAAAAAAGGAAATTTTCAAAGCGAAAAATTTTTAAATGGCCAATAAAAATAAATGTGTTTATATACAAATATATATAATAATCAAGCTCAAAGTTAAGTAAATATAAAGTATTCAACATTAGGTAGAATTTTCAGCTGTCACCTTTTCAAAACTATTTTAATGAAAATATTTAGTACTGGCAAGGTTATAGGTTAACATACTTATGCACTGCAACAGGCTTTTTTTAAGAGAGTCTGGAAGTTATTATGTATCTGATAAAATATGTCACAACTCTTTCAAAAAGTACTTCAACATTTTTGACAATGAATTCCTCATCTAACATTTATGAAAAATTTGTTTATCAGAGTTTTAATTTCATGACATTTCATGAAATATTAGTCATCACAATGAACAATAATAAGGAATTGGTTAAATTACACTATACATATAATACTTTAATAGGCAAATGTTATAAATAATTATTTAGATGAGTATGTAATAAGAAGAAAAATTCTCACTTTATATTAGCAATTAAAAGACAAATTACAAAACAGCATATATAATGTAATCTCATATTTTTTGAAAAATTGTTTGAAGACTTTAGTAAAATTAAAATAATGCTTATTTCTAGCTAGTGTTTTAGGTGAGTTTTGTGTAAGTTTGTGTTTTTTCCTTTATTATGCAAATTTATACAATAAACATTTATTAATTTTATGAACATTATAGAACCAAAAAAACTATTTTCTTGTTAAAAATATTTGCTTAGCATTTTTCTTGCTTGCTTTTTGTTTACTGGGTTGATTGTAGTAGATGGTGTGTTTTTGATTTAATGTAGTAAAATGTACATGGTTTGGAGTATTTCATTTTATGATTTTTACCCATTAGGCCATTATATCCTTCCTAAGTGTCTTCACTTAGAAAGAACAGTCAGAAAATATACTGAGAAGTGCCTTCCCTAAGTAAACAGAAGGAGAGTATTGAAACTAGCTACTGGGCAGAAAGGCTCATTTTGGGAATTCTGCTCTTAGGTCTCTAGGTTCCCATTCAAAGATGAGGTGCAACATTTTTACAGTTGAAATTCAAATAGTACAATTAACCATTCTATGTTTCCCCAAAGGAAACAGTATAGTTTCTTCCCACTGTCAAGGTTTGTATAGCTTAGGAAAGAAAAAAATTAAAGAAGAATCCATGATTGCTGCATCTGACTGCTTGACTGCTGGTTATGCTGGATGAGCACCTTTACCACAGCAGGCAAACTAATGAAACTTTCTGAACCTCAGTTTTCTCATCAGAAAATACCTGAGCATATTGATTTTTAATTTGCATAATTTTGTGAAGATTAAAGTGTTGAAAGCACCAGGTTTCCAACGTGGTTTGTTTTATCATGGTAGGTCTTATGATAGGGTACCCTTCAGCAAGCCTGAAACTAGAACAATGTGCTGTTTTCAACAATAGCACAGTAATCTCTTGAGGTCCCACTACATGGTAAATAATATGTGTGTAAATTTTTGAGACTCTTTTGCTCTTGTGACCTATTGAAAGAGTCTCATGACTTTAAGGTCATTTGTATATGCTGTTAAAATGAGACAGTGATTTACTTTACAGTTTAATATATCTCCCAAGACTCTTCTTTATTATTCATTACCTTAGTAGTTTATCTTAGATATTCCTAACTATGTTTGCTAAAGAAATTTTAGAATGGTATATAATGGCATTGCCTCAGGCAAAAACTTTGATTGATATTTCCATTGTACTGGTTTTCTCTGATTTAACTCAATAACATTTTTTTTGAATTTTGTTTTATTTTTATACAGCAGAATCTTAATACTTGTCTATTTTATACATATCAGTGTATACATGACAATCCTAATCTCCCAATTCATCCCACCACCCATGCCCCACTTTCCCCTTGCAGCATCCACATGTCTGTTCTCCATCTGCATCTCTACCTCTGCTCTGCAAACCAGTTCATCTGTACCATTTTTCTAGATTCCACATATATACATTAACATATGATATTTGTTTTTCTCTTTCTGACTTACTTCACTCTGTATGACAGACTCTATGTCCATACACATCTCTACAAATGACCCAGTTTCATTCCTTTTTATGGCTGAGTAATATTCCATTGTATATATGTACCACATCATCTTTATCCATTCATCTGTTGATGGGCATTTAGGTCGCTTCCATAACCTGGCTATTGTAAATACTGCTGCAATGAATATTGGGGTGCATGTGTCTTTTTGAATTATAGTTTTATCTGGGTATATTCTCAGCAGTGGGATTGCTGAATCATATGGTAATTTTATTTTTAGTTTTTAAGGAACCTCCATACCATTCTCCATAGTGGCTGTATCAATTTACATTCCCACCAACAGTGTAGGAGTGTTCCCTTCTCTCCACATTCTCTCCAACATTTATTGTTTGTAGATATTTTGATGGCCATTCTGACTGTTGTGATGTGATACGTCATTGTAGTTATGATTTACGTCTCTCTAATAATTAGTGACGTTGAGTATCTTTCATGTGCTTTTTGGCCATCAGAATGTTTTCTTTGGAGAAATGTCTATTAAAGTCTTCCACCCATTTTTTTGATTGGGTTGTTGATTATTTTTGATATTGAGCTGCATGAGTTCTTTGTATATTTTGGAGATTAATCCTTTGTCAGCTGCTTTATTTGCAAATATTTTGTCCCATTCTGAAGGTTGTCTTTTCATCTTCTTTATAGTTTCCTTTGCTGTGCAAAAGCTTTTAAGTTTCATTAGATCCCATTTGTTTATTTTTATTTTATTTCCATTACTCTAGGAGGTGGGTCAAAAAAGATCTTGCTGTGATTTATGTCAAAGAGTGTTCTTCCTATGTTTTCCTCTAAGAGTTTTATATGTCTGGGCTGACATTTAGGTCTTTAATCCATTTTGAGTTTATTTTTGTGTATGGTGTTAGGGAGTGTTCTAATTTCATTCTTTTACATGTAGCTGTCCAGTTTTCCCAGCACCACTTATTGAATAGACTGTCTTTTCTCCATTGTATATCTCTGCCTCCTTTGTCATAGGTTAGTTGATCATAGGTGCGTGGGTTTATTTCTGGGCTTTCTATCCTGTTCCATTGATCTATATGTCTGTTCTTATGTGAGTACCATACTGTCTGGATTACTGTAGCTTTGTAGTATAGTCTGAAGTCAGGGAGTCTGATTCCTCAAGCTCTGTTTATTTCCCTCAAGATTGCTTTGGCTGTCTGGGGTCTTTAGTGTCTCCATACCAATTTTAATGGTTTTTGTTCTAGTTTTGTAAAAAATGCCATTAGTATTTTGATAGGGATTGCAATGAATCTGTAGATTGCTTTGGGTAGTAGAGTCATTTTCACAATATTTATTCTTCCAATCCAACAACATGATATATATCTCCATCTGTTGGTGTCTTCTTTGATTTCTTTCATCAGTGTCTTATAGTTTTCTGAGTACAGGTCTTTTGTCTCCTTAGGTAGGTTTACTCCTAGGTATTTTATTCATTTTGTTGCAATGGTGAATGGGATTGTTTCCTTAATTTTTCTTTTGGATCTTTCATTGCTAATGTATAGGAATGCAAGGGATTTCTATATACTGATTTCGTATCCTGCAACTTTACCAAATTCATTGATTAGCTCTAGTAGTTTTCTGGTGGCATCTTTAGGATTATCTTTGCATAGTATCATGTCATCTGCAAATGCAGACACTTTTACTTCTTCTTTTCTAGTTTGGATTCCTTTTATTTCTTTTTCTTCTCTGATTACTGTTTGTAAGACTTCCAAAACTATGTTGAATAAAAGTGGCAAGAGTGGACATTCTTGTCTTGTTCCTGATCTTAGAGGAAATGCTTTCAGCTTTTCACCATTGAGAATGATGTTTGTTGTGGGTTTGTTGTATATGGCCTTTATTATGTTGAGGTAGGTTCCCTCTCTGCCCACTTTCTGGAAAGTTTATATCATAAATGTCGTTGAATTTTGTCAAAAGCTTTTTCTGCATGGATTGAGATGATCATATGGTTTTTATTCTTCAATTTGTTAATATGGTGTAACATTGATTGATTGGCATATATTGAAGAATCCTTGCATCCCTGGGATAAATCCCAATTGATCATAATATATGATCCTTTTAATGTGTTGTTGGATTATTTTTGCTAATATTTTGTTGAGGATTTTTGCATCTATATTCATCAGTGTTATTGGTCTGTAATTTTCTTTTTTTGTAGTATCTTTGTCTGATTTTGGTATCAGGGTGATGGTATCCTCATAGAATTAATTTGGAAGTATTCCTCTGTGAATTTTTGGAAGAGTTTGAGAAGGATGGGTGTTAGCTGTTTTCTAAATGTTTGATAGAATTCACGTGTGAAGACTTCTTTTCCTGGACTTTACTTTGTTGGAAGATTTTAATCACAGTTTCAATTTCATTACTTGTAATTGGTCTGTTCATATTTTCTATTTCTTCCTGGTTCAGTCTTGGAAGGTTATACCATTCTAAGAATTTGTCCATTTCTTCCAGGTTGTCCATTTTATTGGCATAGAGTTTCTTGTAGTAGTCTCTTATGATGCTTTGTATTTCTGTGATGTCTGTTGTAATTTCTCCTTTTTCATTTCTAATTTTATTGATTTGAGTCCTCACCCTCTTTTTCTTGATGAGTCTGCATAAAGTTTTATCAAACTTGCTTATCTTCTCAAAGAAACAGCTTTTAGTTTTTTTTTTTTTTTTTTAATCTTTGCTACTGTTTTCTTTGTTTCTGTTTTCTTTATTTCTGCTCTGATCTTTATGACTTCTTCCCTTCTGCTAACTTGGGTTTTGTTTATTCTTCTTTCTCTAGTTCCTTTAAGTGTAAGGTTAGATTGTTTATTTGAGATTTTTCTTGTTTCTTGATGTAGGATTCTATTGCTATAAACTTCCCCCTCAGAACTGCTTTTGCTGCATCCCTTAGGTTATGGATCATTGTGTTTTTGTTGTCATTTGTCTCTAGGTATTTTTTGATTTCCTGCTTTATTTCTTCAGTGATCTCTTGGTTATTTTGTAATGTACTGTTTACTCTCCATGTGTTTGTGTTTTTATGTCTTTTTCCCTCTAATATTTTTCTAATCTGATAGCATTGTGATCAGAAAAGATGCTTGATATGATTTCAATTTTCTTAAAGTTACTGAGCCTTCATTTGTGACCCAAGATGTTATCTAGCCTCGAGAATGTTCCATGTGCACTTGAGAAGAAAGTGTAATCTTCTGTTTTTCTGATTGGATGTCCTATAAATATCAATAAAATCTATCTGGTGTATTGTGTCATTTAAGCTTACATTTCCTTATTAATATTCTGTCTGGATGATATGTCCATTGGTGTAAGTGAGATGTTAGAGTCCCCCAGTATTATGGTGTTACTGTCAATTTCCTCTTTTATAGCTGTTAACATTTGCCTTATGTATTGAGGTGCTCCTATATTGGGTGCATATATATTTATAATTGTTATATTTTCTTCTTGGTTAGATCACTTCATCATTGTGTAGTGTCCTTCCTTGTCTCTTGTAACATTCATTATTTTAAAGTCTATTTTATCTGAGGGGAGAACTTCAAGATGGCAGAGATCAACTTCTTCCCCACAAATACATCAGAAATACAATTACATGTGGAACAACTCCTAAAGTACACCTACTGAATGCTGGCAGAAGACCTCAGACTTCCCAAAAGGCAAGAAACTTCTTCCCCACAAATATATCAGGAATACAATTACATGTAGAACAACTCCTAAAGTACACCTACTGAATGCTGGCAGAAGACCTCAGACTTCCCAAAAGGCAAGAAACCCCTCATGTACCTGGGTAAGGCAGAAGATAAAAGGAAAGACAGAGACAAAAGAATAGGGACAGGACCTGCACCTCTGGGAGGGAGCTGTGAAGGAGGAAATGTTTCCACACACTAGGAAGCTCCTTCACTGGCAGAGACAGAAAGTGCAAGGGGGGAGGGGAAGCTTCAGAGTCACGGAGGAGAGCGCAGCAACAGGGGTGCAGAGGGCAAAGCGGAGAAGTTCCCACACAGAGGATCATTGCTGACCAGCACTCACCAGCCTGAAAGGCTTGTCTGCTCACCTGCTGGAGCAGGTGTGTGCTGAGAGCTGAGGTTCTGGCTTCGAAAGTCAGATCCCAGGGAGAGGACTGGGGTTGGCTGGGGGAACACAGCCTGAAGGGGCTAGTGCACCACAGCTATCCCGGAAGGTGTCCGGGAAAATTTCTGGACCTGCCTAAGAGGCAAGAGACCATTTCTTCAGGATGCGTGAGAAGAGGGGATTCAGAGTACTGCTTAAACAAGCTCCAGAGATGGGTGCGAGCCACGGCTATCACCTCAGACACCAGAGACAGGCATGAGATGCTAAGACTGCTGTTGCAGCCACCAATTGGCCTGTGTGCAAGCACAGGTCACTATCCACACCTCCCCTCTCAGGAGCCTGTGCAGCCTGCCATTGCCAGGGTCCCGTGATCCAGGGACAACTTCCCTGGGAGAGCACACGTCATGCCTCAGGCTGGTGCAACATTATGCGAGCCTCTGCTACCATAAGCTCACCCTACCTACTGTACCTCTCCCTCCCCTTGGCCTGAGTGAGCCAGAGCCCCCAATCAGCTGCTACTTTAACTCTGTCCTGTCTGAGTGAAGAACAGATGCCCTCAGTTGACCTACATGCAGAGGCAGGGCCAAATTCAAAGCTGAACACCAGGAGCTGCATGAACAAAGAAAAGAAAGGGAAATTTCTCCCAACAGGCTCAAGAGCAGTGGATTAAATCTCCACAATCAACCTGATGTACCCTGCATCTGTGGAATACCTGAATAGACAATGAATAGTCCCAAAATTGACGTAGTGGGATTTGGGAGCAACTGTAGACTTGGGGTTTGCTTTCTGCATCTAATTTGTTCCTGGTTTTATGTTTGTCTTAGTTTATTATTTAGAGTTTATTATCATTGGTAGTTTTTTTATTGACTTGATTGCTCTTTTCCTCCTTTTCCTGTTTTTATATATAGATATATAATTTTTTTCCTTTTTTCTCTTTTTGTGAGTGTGTATATGTATGCTTCTTTTTGTGATTTTGTCTGTACAGCTTTGCTTTTACCATTTGTTCTAGGGTTCTGTCTGTCCAGTTTTTTTTGTTTGTTTTTGTTTTATTTTTAGTATAGTTGTTAATGCTTGTATCACTGTTGGATTTGTTTTTTGGTTTGCTTGCTCTTTTTCTTTCTTTCTTTCTTTCTTTCATTCTTTCTTTTCTCTCTCTTATTTTCACTACTTTTTAATTTTTATTTCTTTTTTTATTTTTCCTTTTAATAACTTTATTTTCTTTCTTTCTTTCTTTTTTCTACTTTTTCTTCTGAGTTGTGTGACAGACAGTGTCTTGGTGCTCCAGTAGGGTGTCAGGCCTGTGTCTCTGAGGTGGGAGAGGCAAGTTCAGGACATTATTCCACCATAGAAGTCCCAGCTCCACATAATATCAAGCAGCAAAAGCTCTCTCAGAGATCTCCATCTCAATTCTAAGACCCAGCTCCAGTCAACAATCAACAAGCTACAATTCTGGAAACACTATGCCAAACAACTAGCAAGAGAGGAACACAACCCCATCCATTAGCAGAGAGGCTGCCTAAAATCATAAGGTCACAGACACCCCAAAACACAACACCAGATGTGCTCCTGCCCACCAGAAAGAAAAGATCCAGCATCATCCACCAGAACACAGGTACTAGTCTCCTCCAGCAGGAAGCCTACACAACCCACTGAACAAACCTTAGCCACTGGGGACAGACACTAAAACAATGGGAACTATGAACCTGCAGCCTGTGAAAAGGAGATCCCAAACACAGTAAGTGACACAAAATGAGAAACACACAGCAGATGAAGTAGCAAAGTAAAAACCCACCAGACCAAACAAATGAAGAGGAAATAGGCAGTCTACCTGAAGCAGAATTCAGAGTAATGATAGTAGAGATGATCCAAAATCTTGGAAACAGATTGGAGAAAATGCAAGAAACGTTTAAAAAGGACCAAGAAGAACTAAAGAGCAAACCAACAATGATGAACATGTAAAAAGTCCATGTAAAATAGATAGCTAGTGGGAAGTATCCACATAGCACAGGGAGATCAGCTCGATGCTGTGTGACCACCTAGAGGGGTGGGATAAGGAGGGTGGGAGGGAGACACAAGAGGGAGGAGATATGGGGATATATGTTTATGTACAGCTGATTCACTTTGTTATAAAACAGACACTAACACACCATTGTTAAGCAATTATACTCCAGTAAAGTTAAAATAAATAAAATTTAAAAATAAAGTCTATTTTAACTAAGTATTGCTACTCCAGCATTCTTTTGATTCCCATTTGCATGGATTAACATTTTCCATCCCCTCACTTTCAGTGTATATGTCCCTAAGTCTGAAGTTGGTCTCTTGTAGACAGCATATATATGGGTCTTGTTACTGTATTCATTCAGCGAGGCTTTGTCTTTTGGTTGGAGCATTTAATCCATTCCCATTTAAGGTAATTATTGATATGTATGTTCCTATTTCCATTTTCTTAATTGTTTTAGGTCTGTTTTTGTAGGTCCTTTTCTTCTCTTGTGTTTCCCACTTAGAGAAGTTCCTTTAGCATTTATTTTAGAGGTGGTTTGGTGGTGCTGAATTCTCTTAGCTGTTGCTTGTCTGTAAAGCTTTTGATTTCTCCATCAAATCTGAATGAGATCCTTGCCTGGTACAGTAATCTTGGTTGTAGGTTCTTCCCTTTCATCACTTTAAATATGTCATGCTACTCCCTTCTGGCTTGTAGATTTTCTGCTGAGAAATCAGCTGTTAACCTTATGGGAGTTCCCTTGTATGTTATTTGTCATTTTTCCCTGTTGCTTTTAATATTTTTTCTTTGTCTTTAAATTTTGTCAGTTTGATTACTATATGTCTCAGCATGTTTCTTCTTGGGTTTATTCTGCCTCGGACTGTCTGCACTTCCTGTACTTGGGTGGCTATTTCCTTTCCCATGTTAGGGAAGTTTTTGACTATCATCTCTTCAAATATTTTCTTGGGTCCTTTCTCTCTCTCTTCTCCTTCTGGGACCCATATAATGTGAATGTTAGTACGTTTAATGTTGTCCCAGCAGTCTCTTAGTCCATCTTCATTTATTTTCATTCTTTTTTGTTTATTCTATTCTGTGGCAGTGAATTCCACCATTCTGTGTTCCAGGTCACTTATCTGTTCTTCTGCCTCAGTTATTCTGCTATTGATTCCTTCTAGTGTATTTTTCATTTTAGTTATTGTATTGTTCATCTCTATTTGTTTGTTCTTTAATTCTTCTAGTTGTTTTTTCTTTAAAATTCTAGGTGTTTGTTCTTTAATTCTTCTAGGTCTTTGTTAAACATTCCTTGCATCTTCTTGATCTTTGCCTCCAATTTTTTCCCAAGGTTCTGGATCATCTTCACTATCATTATTCTGAATTCTTTTCCTGGAAGTTTGCCTATCTCCAGTTCATTTGGTTGTTTTTCTGGGGTTTTATCTTGTTCTTTCATCTGGTACATAGTCCTGTGCCTTTTCATTTTGTCTATCTTTCTATGAATGTGGTTTTCTTTCCACAGGCTGCAGGATTATAATTCTGCTTGTTTCTCAATAACTTTTTGTTTATATGATGGAAGTTTTGTGATGGATATTTTTAAAAATATAGTGACAAACTTATCAGGCAAAATTTATACACATGCAAATTAATCCTGTTTGGTTCTCAAAATCATGGTCCACTATGAACACTTAAAGAAATAGATTGACATAAAATTCCAATGAAACACACATTAGCTCTTACACATTCCATCTACTGTCCAGTCTGGAATGAGTGGTCAGCATAGTCTGCAAACTGATAAAACCACTGGTAGACCATAAGCCATGAAACACATTTCTCTTTGTGATGTTCATGAGTGTGAGCTTGTTTGATATGTACTTACTGAAGTGCTCAAGCTTTTTGGCTTGCAATTAGAATGTTCCTCACAATGAAAACTAGCCCATGGGCCAACTATCCCTTGAAACCTCATAAGTAGAATTGGACCTAAGCTTCTCTCCCAGAAGAAGGAAACAAAATGTGTTTATATGATTATGAGTGCAGCGTAATGAAGGGCAGATGTTTGGGTCCAGTAATTCTTTAAAGATCATTTTCATTCATCCACTAAATTATTCATTCATTGACAAGAATTAGCACCTACTAAGTGTCAGACATTGTATAAGGTCTTCTTAGTGACAGAATATAAGAAACTAACGATCCATTCAAAAATTTTTTTTAAAAACTGTCTTTGTTTACTTAAGCTTGTGCTTCAGATTTTTGTGAGATGGATTTTTGCTTACCACAATCACAATTTTACCTGCTTGGATAGAAAGAAAAGAAAGATAAGAAAGAGCAGATTAAAAAGAATATAAGAAAACCATTTTCTACAATTCCTCCAGTAAAGTATATACATATATATTTATATCCTATATATATATTTATGTGTGTGTTTGTATATATATACACACATATATACAGAAGTTATATATATATATATATAAAGTACTTTATATGTGTTTGAAAAGTGCAGAAAAACTTTACTACTACAAATATTTAGGTTATATATATATATCATATGTATATTTATGTTAAATATTTGTAATAATAAAGTTTTTCTATACTTTTCATCAGCCAGTCAGAACTGAGCCTGTCTACATATGAATAAAGATGTCATAAGGAACAGTTTTTACGATATGAGCCACAGTTACTGTTGCTATGGAATTCCCTCCAACTCCCCATGTTCCCTTTGGTCTAAAAGGCATCTGTTAGATTCAGACCTAACACACAAACCCCAACAGTATTAGGGGGTTTACAGAATTGCTAAGTTAAAAGCAATATGGTACATGAATATGTGAACAGGGTAGCTCTTTTTCTGAAAGAGGGGTGGATCTTTATTCTGCTTTAGAGACAAGTGTCAGAACATATATTTTGTGATACAAAGGCTCAGAATGGGAAGGAAATTTTGAAAGACAAGTCCACCCCACTATATCTTGAAAACTCAGGAGTCTTTTTTTTTTTCTTTTTAAATCCCTCCTCCCTCCTTTCCCTCAAGGTTTTTAGGGTAAAAGCAAGAGACTATATTATGAATTGAAATACTGAGGAATGGGAGAAAATAAATACAAGGAAATAATAACTATCAGGGCTGCCAGCTGACATCACGCTACCTGCAAGTGAATCTACCCCAGTCCCTTGTGTTTCTTCAATGCATTGCATGATTTTAACAGTCACGGTGTCTAACTTTTAGCTTCCATTGTGCTTCTGGTGTAGCCAAAAGCAATTCCTAAGTCAAGTGCTTTTCTTTTTACCTTTCCTCAAAATTTTAAGAGCTAATATGAAATACCAAAACACCACTAACTGAAAACTGATTTTGGAACGAATTACAAAGCCAGCTCAGTTGAGAAGAACACATGGAGAAGTTTCAATCAACTACCTCTGTCCCCACTGAAAGTCTCTGTTAAATTTCTCTGACTGGGGCTTCAGTAGTAATGTTCAGATCTCTTGCAATCCAAAGAAGAATAATTTGCAAATTTAGCTATTGAAACTTAAGGAACAACTTTACTAACAGGACTTTAATTCCAGGGTTAACACAGATAAAATTAACTATATCTTTGAAAGGATAATGTAAGTCAGATTTATTAAGTTATGGCCAAAGAAAAATATTTAATAATGTTTTATCTTTTCCATGAATTCTAAAATTCTTGGGTGTCAGACTAAATGTTTCACATAACAATCATAAGCTGTGGGTTTTATCATTCTAATTTAACAGACGTGAAAAATGAGGAAAATAATGTGACTAGGGCTCAGATCCAGAAAGGGTTATCTGATATACAAGGCTGGACTTCCAATTACAATACTTACCTTTTGTTGAGAATTTACTGTTTTCATGCTCTGCGCTAAGTGTGTTATGTGCATTGTCTCATTTAACATTTACATAAACTCTATGGTATAGTTGCAATTACTTCTCATTATTTTCTAGATGATAAACCTGAAGCTTAGAGAAGTAAATTAATATCCCCTGTGCCACACAACTAGTGAAGGCTAGAGCAGGATCTTAGCCAGTCTTTGACTCTGCACTCTTCATTCTCATCCACCAGACAGTGTCATTGTCACTATTTCATCTGTGTTTGAAAATAGAGTTCATATAGATTGTTATTAGTAACAGAATGAGTATATGGAAATGGAGAAGCAATAAGGGAGGTAAAACGTAGCATAGTACATAAGTATTGCAATTCAACATTGAGAAAGACATAGGAGAGTGAATCCAATTCCCCAGAGTGCTGGGACTCCTCTCTGTTTGTTAGGGTAGAAGGACATGTGGTTGAAAAGGTGGGCCAAACAAAGTCCTAAGTTTTCCAGTGAGTTCTTTTCTGCTTCTTTGTGTGTACTTGGGGAATGCCAAAGACATATATAGAGCTATGTATGGCAGAGAGGAGTTAAAGCAGACCATGCTCACTCACATACTTCCAAAACAAAAGAGAGATTTTCCAATTGGTTCAGCCTTGCTAAACATGCCAAAGACGTGTAAAGCATAACTTTTTCTACAAAAGCATCCTAAATACTTATATTAGAGATAGGGAAGGTACAATCCAGATACACCAAACCAGACCACTAGTATTTGTCTCTCAAACCAGCCAGACAGTAAGGTATCTAAGAGTTCAGGTAGCCACATTCAGATAGCTAAAAGCAGGAAGCTGACAGATACCATGAGTATCAGGGATGATCTGAAAATGTTGAATTAACTGATAATTTTTGGATATGCTATTTTCTTAAATCCTTTAACAGATGGTACTTTCCCCACTAGCTGCAGCAGCATCTATCACAAAGTTGAAAAATTATGAACCATCCACCTAAAGTAGAAATTTCTCTATGTGTAGATGATAATTTGTGATGAAATCAAGTACAGTAGTGAGGGAACAAGCTTGTCCCTTTGCGTTTGACTATACAAGGAAATTAGGTTGCAGCCTCCAATTTTGCCCAGTGCTTAAACGGACCAAGAACCTATTTGAAGAGAAAAGGAAAATATGGTAGCAAGTTTTTTACTTCATGCACTTAATACATGTGTCTTGCTCGGTTAATGTTAACTTCTGAAAGATTCCATCCTCATACCATGATGCCAGTCAGATTGGTCTGACTCAGATGCACAAGAACACAAACCTTGCACTGATCTATGACTAAATCTTACCACAATTTACTATTAAAATTGAGCATTATCACACATTATTAGTAAAATTACTCCCTTGAAAGAATGGTTGCATGAAACCTCCCCACCTAGTGCCATGGGTAGCTTAATGAAATCCCTTCAGGTTTTGCTGGGCAATCTTTACTTTTTCAGGAGAACTCAAATAGCCATGTAAGTGCAAAGACATTAACATAAAAGGCTGCATAGATTCTGAAGATATTTTTAAGTTGATGAGAGACAGTATAAAGAATGTATTTTGACACATTTTGGTTTAGAAAAAAGCTTGACCCTTAATCGAGTTCTTAAAAAAAAATAGAAAGCACAGTAACCTCAAGATACCAAAATAATAAAATTAACACTGACTTCAATGTACTAGAAAATTTTATTAAGAACTGAATACATACCAAGGACACTGCCAATATTTTCAGGGCACTCAATTTCACACTTCTGTGTAGTAGGGACTATCACTGGCCTTATTTCACCACTGAGGAAACTGAGGCTCAGAAAGGTGAGGTTAATTATGCAAAGTCACAAAGTAAGTAGCAGAGTCAAGATTGAATCCAGATATTCCAGATCAAGAGCTCATTATTTAAAACAATAAACTGATTTGAGTCTTTCTGAGGAAAAAAATCAAAAAGAAAAATGTTCTATTAGGTCTAGGATGCCATAATCCCAATTCAATAAAAGGATGCCTGAAAATCATCTATAATTAAAGGGCTCTACTGAAACTAAATCAGTGTTACAGAGACAAAAAAAATATTAGTGGATTATTATATCCTGGTCATATTTCAAAGGATTTTATTTATAAAGTACCAAAGAGCTATGTTAAGATATAGATTTCCCTGTGAGAGTGAATAGAAGTGAAGTAAGTGTATTTCCAAACTCTTAAATGCCCTTCTCAGAGGCAAATTGAAGTCGTGTGTAGAGCAATGTTAGATTACTAGGCTTATAATGTCAGGAAAACTGCTTAACATTTTTAAACCTATTTCTTTGTTGGTACACACACACACACACATCCTATTCTACTGTCTAAAGTGTTGTGAGGGTGGTATAAATGTCTAGTGAAGGAGAGATCTGCTGGCAGTAATAGTAAAATAAGTAATTTGGCCCCACCCAACCACTGAAAACAAGTAGAAAATTTGAATTTAAAAACTCTGCTCAAAAGCATCAGCATGGTGATAAGACAATGAGGAGTGAATGGATCAAGATGCTAGAGACAAGGAAACCCAAAGAAATAGCTCAACATTTGGGCTATATTTGCCCTAGGGCGAGGGCATCTGCACATTCTGGACAAGGCAGCTGAATAGCTGAGAAGTTAAGCAGAGTTTTGGACAGACCCTGAGGCTCAGGGGATAAAAATTGGAGCTCAGCAACACCCCTTACACACACACACACACACACACACACACACACACACACACACAGGACATTGGGTTAAGAAGTCTAAAGTTTACACTCCAGGAGTAAAGGTGAGTCAAAACTAGATTGACCTTTATGATAACTGAAGCTCTGATTGGATACAGGAAATAATGGGCTTCTAGTGCACCAAAGGCAGGGGCTCTGTTGAAAGAGCACACAGTAGGGGATCTTAGGTGCTGTCAATGTTTTATTCTTGGCCTGAGTGGTGTTTACAAGAATTATTGACTTCATGACAGCTTATTGGTCTATACACTTATGATTTCCATGCTTTTCTCTACTAGGTTTTATCTTTCAGTAAAAGCATTTTTAAAATATTTATGGTAGGGACATAGTAAAGGGACAAAGTAGGTAATTAAATTGTTAATCCCACTAAGGGATCATAAGTAAAGAAAAAAAGTATAGGAGGCCCTGTAAGTTAGTAATCACTCAAGAAAGCAGATTTGTTTAACCACAAGACGAAGCAGGCTTGCTTAGTAACAAAACCATGCAACAGAAGCATGAGAAATGCCCCAAAACAATAAAACAATGGTGGAATGAGAACCACATCCTGCCCAGTAAGGTCAGTAAGTTAACGATTCCCAGGACATGCTCCTCTGTGCACACTAAAAACAAAAAAAAATTAAGGAAAGGTGACATTATCCTGAAACCTGAGATGATTTACCATATTTTAGTATATGTTACTGCCTTCTTGTGCATTTCCATTGTGCCGTGACAGTCCCAGTTTGACCACGTAGGGACAAGAAAACTCCCCCACCTGACATGGAGTAGGAACTGATGATGGAAGAATGACATCTAATCAAGAATGAGGAAAAAAGTGATCTTTTCCCCCTCCCCACTTTTCCTTTGATTATAAAACTGTAGCCAACTAAGTTCTGGGTGTGGCACTCCCTTGTCCATTCACTTGTATCTCTTACAAGCATCCTATACTAACAACTCTTTCCTTACCTGTCACTATACCTCTTGCTGATTTCTTTCTGCACCAAGACAGAGGAACCTATGCTCTACTAAGTACTGAGACCCATTCTGTCAGTTTCATTTATATTTAAGGCAAAAACAAACAAACAACCAAAAAAAAAAAACCCTTGTAATAATCTCTGGCATGTTAGAAGTTTATTCTTTCTATGGTATTTTTAAAAATTTTTTCAGTAGTTTAGATAGATAGATAGATGATAGAAAATCTACAATACCAAGCTTTTAGATAAAAAAGAACACACAATAAGTAAATAAACACAATAAAATACCAGTATAAATCCTGAAAATTCAGGACTATGTAATACTGAAATGAGGTTTCTGCTTCTTCCCCAGAGTTTGATAATGTGAGCCACAATGTTCACTGATGGCAAAGTACAAGGCAAAGAATTCATGACAGTGTACACTGCTGCCAGGTATGAAAAAAGAGAGAGAGAAAGCGCAAAGGAAGGAAGGAAGAAAGGAAGGAGAGGAGGGAGGTAGGGAGGAAAGAAGCCTTCTGAAAACCAGATCCCTGGAGCATTGAAACCATTCTATTTTCAGTAAGATGCCCAGGCTCCCAGCATACCCATTTCCAAAGACTTCTCAAGGGCCTGGCTTCCACCTAGAGGGTCACATCATGTGAGCATACCTAATTGTTCAGGAATGTCACTGAGCACAATCCATTAATGTGAAATCCTCTTGCCAAGGTTTCAGAATAAAAAAATATAATGACCTTATATTTTTTTCTTTTAAAAGTGTCCATCTGTCTTAATCAGATTTAGTAGAGACAGGGGCAAACTAATCTCCCAGAAGAATTTAATGTGAGGTAGAAAGGAAATGCTAGCTATCCCTACCACCCAAAACAGCCAGAGGAGAGCTACCTTCTCTCATCCTCACTCCCAAGATTCTGTCAATTTCTACTCAATTGTTGAAACTTTTCCTTTCTTCAGACCATAACTTTGTGCTTTTAGAATGTAGCATTCTTGAACGCTTTGATTATCATCTTTGGAAACCAGGTAAACTGAAGCCCAAATACCAGCTCTATCAGCTATTCTATTTTTAGATATCAAGCACGCCACATCATTGAGCCTCACTTTCTGAATCTGTTAAATAGACATAATCACCAATGTCCCAGGGTTAATGTTAATGCATGAACAGCAAACATTTCAAGGCCTGAGACATGAAAATCTCAGCAAATGCTATTATGCTATTTCCTTCTGCTTCTCTCTCATTTTACTTGTTTTTTCAAAAGACTGTGTATTTGTGATTGGCTGTGCTATTATATTCCAAGGCAACCAGTTGATTCAATCAATGTAGATTTTGAGTTACACTCAAACCATACCTCATGTTGCATTTTGGATCAAATAGAATGCTTAATGATTTGGAATTGAGGCTAGGTGAGCTGTATGGTGAGCAAGATGACCTTGACATTTCCCCCAGTTTGACTAAATTTTAGAAGACAGGCTTTCTGACTCTAAGTTCCTGACCTCCCCCTTTTTAACATTTACTTTAGAAACCTGTGATTGTAAATCCTTTCCTTACTACTTAGAGACATAAATCTTTTGAGAAAGTTTCTTGCCAGTTTTACATACCAGTAATGTCTTTCGGGGTGGGATGGGGAGGGTGAGAGGGAGGGAGACGCAAGAGGGAAGAGATATGGGAACATATGTATATGTATAATTGATTCACTTTGTTATAAAGTAGAAACTAACACACCATTGTAAAGCAATTATACTCCAATAAAGATGTAAAAAAAAAGACCTGGGAACCATTTCTTTGAAATGTAATCATCAAAGAAGATAGTGCCTCTATCTCCCAGTTTCTGTGAGAAGATAGGGGCTTAACTTGCTCCAAATTGTAAAACTACATCCAGTCATGAATATATGAGAAAAATGAGAAAATTTCCTTCTTTTAGGTAAGGTCAATTAGCAAACATAGATGACCTACCCTCATATGGAGTTGGGTATTTCTACGTATTCAGATTTTGTCTATGTTCTCTCCCCTTTTGCTGACAATAGTATTGGAATACAATCAACTTCTGTCTACTGATTTTGTCCAGTATGATTTCCTTTTTTAACCATGGATACATAATTTTTTGCACATTGATATTATTCATGAATGAATATACTCCTGTAATGATTTATTCATATCTGTATACCTGTAAACTTATCAGAGTTTCTTAGACAGAAAGACTATAAACAATCGCAAAGGAAGAGTACAAGATATAAATCAAAAGATATGTCATTGACTTAATGTATCAGTGAGTTGATGAGTGAATCAAGAAATATTAATTAAATTCAGAGAATTTGGAGTTAGTGTGAGTTTTTCCCTTCACCAATCAATCAATCTCTGTTTCTCACCTTCTCTCCCTCTCCTTTTATTCTCTTTCCAATCATTTATTTCCAAAGTCAAATGTAAGAGGTAATTAAAAATAAATAAACACATATACATGGTACACAGACAAACAATTCAAGTGAAACACATATTTTAAAATAGTATTTTTTAAAATGGTAAAATATTCGTAACATACCATTTAATATGTGGCTCACTAAATGTTCAGCACCTCAAGCAGGGTCTGCTCTATTGTTTTTCACAGTCAGGTAGTTTCTTTCCCCTACTTTTAACTCATTTCCTATAGAAGTGCTGATTATCCAAAAGAAGAGTTCAGTTCTGCTTTCTAAATGCAGATAGTATCAGCCATCTTGATATGTCTGTTTGCTCAATTGCTTTTCAATTGTAATACTGTCATAAATATCTTCCAATATACTTTTATTCCTAAGAAGTTATGTATTAATAATTCGTGAGTTAAACCTGTTCCATCTGTCACATCAGATTCTTTCCTTTCATAATAGGAACTTATGAACAGACTGTGCAGAATTTATAGGCTCTCTCTCTCTCTCTATCTCTTTTAATATGACTCTCACTTAAATTCTTTACTAAGCAGGCAGAGTTGTATCTAATATCCATGAGATGTTATTACTTTAAAAGAAAAAAAAGAGGTAGAAATCAATGTTTATTTGTTCAATAACAGGGCAAAAGTAAAGAGAACACGTTTGGAAACAGCAGGTGAGGCTTTCAATTTGGAAAGCAATCAGAATATCAGTTGTCTGCCTTCAAGGACAGAGCTCATAGCTATATACAAATGGGGGGGGGATCTGAATGCAGCTCTTCTTTATTTTGAGTTTCACACATTTACAAAGACATTCCTGACACTCCTACGTATATTCTGATTCTGAATGCTAATTTAGTAGTCCCAGCTTTGATTGTTAACAGTCTGCCTAAGACTTGTTGGTTGCTTCTTGGTATATCTTATCAAATTTCAAACTTACCTCAAAATTAAGAAATATGACTTTAAAATATGGGCACATATTAGCCATCCAAAAAAAGGCCCACTGAGCCCTGAAATTCAGTAAACTTTTACAGAGTCCCTACTCTTTGCCAAGCAGTGTAGCAGACATTGAGGATACAGAGATGCTTTGCTTACAATGAATGTCAGTGGTGTATTTTAAAAAGTTAAACCTGAATGTGGATTAAACCCAGAAAACTATAATGCTGTACATAATGTTAGGATCTCCTTACTTCCCCAGTATACTATAAAAAACAAGGTTATCTTTTGTTAAAAACAAGGTAACTAACCCAAAATGGAATCACTTAAGGTAAGCCCCATGTCAACAGCTGAGACTTAATTACAGTTTTGGATCTCTGAGAAATGGAATGTTAAAGAAGTCAGTCAGAAATTTCCTGATCAACACTAGTTAGGTAATCTGTCTGAGAGATACTTGCTATCTCTAAAGGAGAGTAAACTTGCAATAACCAATCTACTTTTTTCCTAATATAACTTCCTTGTTCCTACTCCCTTCAGCCTCTAAAAGTCTTCCATTTTGTACAGCTCCTAAGAGCTCCTTTCTATCTGCGAGATTGAATGCTACCTGATTCAAATCAATTTTTGCTCAAATAAACTCTTACAATTTTTAATATGCCTATTTTAACAGTTCTGTTTTCAGAGAGGAAACTGAAGGAGACCGGTGAAGGCCTCCAGAAGCAAAAAGCAATCAGTAGTAGGTACCTGTTGAGTCCCTTGAGTTCACTGCTTTCTCACTGCCTCTGGAGATAGTAAGTCACCCTTGGATCCTAGCTGTGCAGTTTTTGCATTATGAGGTTTCAGACTTTATTTGAGCATTTCCTTTTCTGGACTGAGTCTGAAAACTTGCCAGAGTTGAGCTGGGTCTAACTTAATTTGGGCTGAATCTAGTGTGAGGCCTCAGATAAATAAAACAAAAAAATTTAAAGACTAAACAAGCAGGCTAAACTAACCAAGGATAATCTTGAATAACTGTGGTCACAGTGGAGGACTTTTATCCTAGGTAAGCTTAACCATTTATGAGGTGCTCTAGAGAAAAAGCGGTCTTAGCCAAGTATTCATAAAGGCTACAGGGAAAATTATTTTCCTCCTCTAAAGGTGAAGGGGATGAGACTCACTGGGACACCTCACTAACTCTAGAGCCTGCAGATGGGATTCTGGGAAAACCGGCAGAAGCCAGCAAAGAGTGAGATTGCTTGCCAAAGTCAGCTCTCATCTTTATCCGTTGTGACTAGTTAAGAAGGGTAGGTAAAATTTCATGCTGCCCCATTCTTTCAAAATTCAGATTGGAAGGCAGAAAACATTTGTAAGAATTAGATCTTTGAATTTTGACTTGTGAATTTGCTTTCGGGTATGCATTTGTTGTCCATCCTTTCTCCCCAAGGGACAGCTATTGCTTTCTTGTTTGTATCATTTTGAGTCCTGATAACTTGACTTGGCAGCTGTCAGGTTGTGAATCCCCAAAATATTGCCAAACAGAAATGTGGAGTGTACCCCGTTTGTGGCTAGATATGGCTAGACAGAAATGTGGGTTAGGTTCCATTTGTGGCTAGGGTCCTACCACTGTTGCCAACTCTCAGAAGAATTGACAATGTCTTTTTTTTTTTATTCCATTCATCTGTTTGTTTATTTTTTCAGCAATTCCACACTATTTTAGTGTCAGTATCTTTATAAGAAGACTTGCTATCTGGTGGTACAAGTTCCCTAGCATTTGTTTAAGTTATTCTTCCTTTTGGTTTATCTGTGAGAGTTCCTCTGGATCTTGGCAGAGTAGTATCTTTTGCACTCTCTTTGGGGAAACTCTTGCATTCATGGGGTTCTTCAAAACTACCAGGAATATATACTGTTTGTCCTGGCTGAAACCTGACAAAATACTTGAAAGAACTTTTTTAAAAATTAGCTCCATGGTCAGACGTTGGCCAAATTCGAAGCTGATAGTCAAAGACTGATGGGAACTTTTTTTTTTAACCTAAGCTAAAAATGAAACGGTGAACCCAGAGTGAAATAAAAACATTCTGAAGCCTTTGTGAAAAGACTTACTAAAACATTCCAAAGACACACAGGTCTAAATCTAAAACATAGCAGGTTTTTTTGGTTTACACCTTAGTTGAAGATCTTCTGATACAAAGAATCAAATTGAAAATTTGTTTGTCTCCTGATATTCAGGCTGCAACAGAATTCTTTGAGGAATAAAAATCAATTGTAGTTGTCTTACAAATCTAGTGTTTATGAGAACAGAAATGTGGCTCTAGAAACAATTCAAAGCCCACTTATCCTTTCTACCAATCCCCAAACTTCCCTATTCATTTCAAAAAGCTTGAAGATATTGTAAAAGATCTAGATTAAGGAAACAAAAATCCCTCTTAGTTAAACTTACATTCTTTCTCTGTGCCTTTTGAGATGTAAGTTATTCTACTTGGTCTTCTCCAGAAACCAAGGAAATTCTTACCAGAAAAAATACATAAATAAATAAATAAATAAGACCATTTTGAAAACTAGGACTATGAAAAATCTTAATAATCTTTTCCACAAATATTAAAGCTTTAGCCATTTGAGCATGTAACCTTAACTTGCTCCATCTGCCAGAAACACAATTTGGATCTAATTGTTCTTTTACGAAGTCATGAGTTTTGCATTATTACCTGTCTGTTGGCTAAAATTTTGAAACAAAAGCTGTTTGTGTCTATCTTTATGTTTGTGGATGTCTATGTATGTATGTTATAAATGTGTGTTTTTTTTCTTACCTCCAGATGTATAGCCAAAATTAATTTGTAAAGAGCTCTATTTAATTGGCTTAAAGAAAGTTAAACATTTATATAAATCAGGTATACTTTCATAAATATAGAACCTAATCCAAATGCTTTCCAAGTTCATGTGATCTATAATAATCTCCAGTAAATAAAAGCTAGTGTAAGGTTTGTTGGTTTAATTAAAACAGACACGTCTTTAGAACTATCAATATAAAATATACTGCAGGTATGCAACTCTTATACTACCTAGGTTTAAAGTCAAATAAGCTCATGCTATCTCTCTTACAGGGTTTATCAACAAAAAAGATAACTTAAGATGACGGTTAGTTGTTTAATGTCTCATGAACTTCTCATGAGTAATCTAAACATGATTGTTAAGAACAAGTAAATTAAAGAGATTATGATAAAAGTTTATAAATAAACTTTGCCAATAATAATTATGTTTTATGGTACATTTACTTAAAACTATTTTCCAAAATCTTTTTGGCAACCTGAAACATTAAAGATATACTGAGATAAGTTAAATGATATATATTCATTGAATATCTAGATCATTTTCAAATAAGATAAAGTACTAAAATATGAATTATTGAACACAAGTTTACCTACTTTTGGCTTTTTATTACAAAGGAACAAAAGTTTTTGGGTTTATCAGTAAACATGTGCCACAAGTGCCACATTGAAAAGTTTACTGTGAGGAAGATTATACTTCTAGAAATTATAAAATGTATCTATCTATAAATTTGCCAATCTACAGAATGCTGGTGTAACAGATAGTCCACAATTGTTTACTTCTTAGTTTTCACCAGGAATAAAGGATTCTAAGTGTTAATAATTCTATTCAATATAAGTAATTAAAACTACTTAGAAATAATGAGTGAAAGGAGACTGTGTATGAAAACTAGGTAAGGAAAGTAAAATGATTGATTGTTCCAGAAAGAGAAAGAGGATGAAACATGGGACAATATCTGAATTGATATAAAAAAAAATCTCTAGGTTTGTGAAAATGAAAACTTGGGAAAGGAACTTCATTTGTGGTCAAGCTGGTTAAGATTGGAATGATATGGGGATATATGTATATGTATAACTGATTCACTTTGTTATAAAGCAGAAACTAACACATGATTGTAAAGCAATTATACTCCAATAAAGATGTTAAAAAAATTGGAATGGCTTTGTTTTTTTAATGTTTTAAAATCAAGTGTACACTGGTGCAAAATTAGAAATTGGTTTTCTCTCTGTTAAAAGTATAATTTTTTTTCAATTATTTGTCTGCTCTTAATAAGAAATTGTAAACAAAGGTTTTCTTTACTTTGAAAGTAATCATCCTGGACAGCAAAGATTTTGTGTCTTACCAAAATAATTTACTGCGTTCATGTTGTCTTTATCAGGTCTTTGATTACTTTAGACAACCAAGTCTTCTCAATATTTAAAGAACTAAATTTTTTTTTATAACTATGCAACCTCTGTATTTGACTTTAACATCTTCTGTTGCCACTTTGGTTATATAGATACTTAAGTATTATTTCATAATGATCTGTGATCCTATTTAATCAAATATTCAAACTTTTTGACATTTTGACAACTTCCCCAAATCAAAATCTAAATGGAGATTTTTGACTTTAAATAACTGTGAGATTTCCCAGAGGAGCCCTGGAAAATCTCAAAGGATTTATCTCTCACCTTGTAAAAGAGTGATATTAAACTAATTAGGTTTATTTGACATGTTAAATTACATAGGAGCATTGTCAAATAAGTGATGATAAATCTTAGGTTATATGTGTATAGATGCATGTTAGTAATATGTGTTCTAGAAGTTGCATGAAATTTCTAAAATTTCTTATATGTACTGGTTTAATGTTATCAGTCATAATTTCAGTTTTCATCTTAAAATACATGCCACAGAAATAAGCAAATTTCTTTATCAATTTCATTACAGTTAACTCTCAACATATCTTTAACCATGGACATTTCTACATCTTTTGTCATTTATAAACAATTATTGTTTTACTCTGATTCTTTTACAAAAGTGTGATTCATGAAAAGCACCCTGTCAAGTACATTTGACAACTGACATGGCTGTCAAATTACAAGGTACTGAAACCTGGGTGAATATTTCACAACTAAACCATGTTCCACCCAACATCAGGTCCTGTGCAAATGCTGGAGACCTCAAAATCAAATTGCCTAATAAAAGAAGTAGTGGACATTAAAATAGACCACTTTCTTCCAAGATGTCAGATTGAGATCATTTCTTTCCAGTCCTCCTTTGTTCTCTGATCATCCTTTTTCTAGTTCTTATATTATGAAGTTCTTTATGATTCATTTTTTCACTTCTTGTTTTGCTCTGGGCTGGCATATATCTCAGGCCATTGCAAAGAGATTGCCTCCAAATCTCCAAATGACTGTTGCATTTGCCATGATGCTGGTAATCCTGTAGTTCTTCATACCTTATACTTCTCCTTATGTCTAATGTCTCAGTTACTCTGGAATAAACTCCACCCTTTATCATCAGGCTCCCTAATGCCAGGGTCTATCTTCCTGTCTCTCCTTAACAATTCCAAGCCCAGAGAACATTACCTCTTGGTTCTGGACAAAGAAAAGGACGAGGCAAAAGTAACAAGAATAAAACTTCTTGTGCCGTCTACAGAACTTAAATTTTACTGCCTTCCATGGCTCTTATCTTTCCAGTTCTGAGTCACAGGCTCAAACAGGAATTACCAAGAGGTATTCATGATTCAAAATTCACTTCCTTTGGTATATCCCTATTCCCTGGCTAGTAGTAAGTGCAAATGAGGTTATGATCAGAAACTTCTCCTTAACTCTTGAAAATATTTCAAAATCTGCTACTAAAGAAATAACTGTCCAACAGAAATCCTTAGACTCTATATCCAAAGTTGTCCTTGATAATAGGATAGCTCTTGATTATCTTTTAGCTGAGCAAGGTGTTTGTGCTATGGCCAACACCACTTGCTGCACTTGGACTGACACTTCTTAGGGAGTTGAGACTTAGCTACATAAGACAGTTGGCTTAAGAAAGTGACTCTTTCAATGGGGTCTTTTTGTGACTTATTTGATTCTGATTGGCTTGGGTCTTAAAGACCGTCCTCCAAAATGCATTCCAAACATTGGGAATTATCCTGGCTATACATAATCATAGTAGTCTCCCTAGTGTGCTATATTATCTATAAAGCATTAGATTCATGTTTGCAGCCTCTACTCAGCAAGCAAATGATCTCCCTAAAAATACAATGTCAGAAAAGAAACAAAGAGAATGACCAACTTAAAGAATGTGAACCTGACATCACAATCTTTGAGTGCCACACAAAGATTCAGTAAAAACTGGAAGAACTCCAGAGTGGTAGCTGAGAAAATCCTTATGCCTATTTTTTAGCTGTTTTGTATTTTGTATTTTTTTTAATTATATCTCTCAGTTATGCTAAGAATCTGATCAAAAGGGGGGAATTGTTAAAAACAAGGCAACAGGCCCAGAACGGAGTTGCTTAGACTAAGGCCTACAACACCAAGCTAAGATATTTATAGTGTTGGATCTCCCAGAAAATGGAATCCTAAAGCAGTCAATTAAGAAATGCCTGATCAGCACTAGTTAGGTAATCTATCTGATAGACTCCTGTCATCCCCTAAAGGGAAGTAACTTTGCAATAACTATTCTATTTTTTTTTTTGGCCTAATATAACTTCCTTGTTCCCATTCCCTTTTGTCTATAAAAGTCTTTTCATTTTGCACAGCTCCTTTGGAGCATCTTCCTATCTGTTAGATTGAATGCTGCCTGATTCGAATCAATTTTTGCTCAAATAGGCTCTCAAAATTTTTATTAGCCTCAGTTTATCTTTTAACACTGTTAAATTAATGCATATAAAAATAAAAATAAGTTAAACTGTATTTAGCACAGTATTTATTTTTTCTTATTGGACATACATGCATCATATAAGCAGCATTGGAGCCATGAATTAACTAATAAAGAGAAGGGGAGGGGTTGCAGTGTTTTTGCAAGCCCTTCATGACTATAGGAAAATATCTGGTTGGACTTGGAATAAAATGTGAGAATTGAGCATTGATTTCCTTCCTGCAGCATTGTAAGAACATCGTTTTCAACACTATTTGTGAAAGGCAGCCTCTGATTTCTTCGGCTAAAAGGAGGCAACCTTATGATTTGAACCCAGAATGTATATATTCTGTTTGACAGGTTAACATATCACAAATGCAGAAACATTTGTTCCTATATAGATTTTGATAGAAACTAAATGCAAAGAGAAAAGATGAGATTTAAGGCCTTTGATAGCTCGCATATTGTATCTGTGGGGGATCCTGGAAAGAAACAAAGGGCATAGTAGAATAGGAGTAATTGAGAGGAGTTTAGAAAGGCATTATTTATAAAGATACAGCCAGAGTTAAATAAGAGCAATGAGAGAGGAGAGGAGGAAAAGGAGAAGGGAAGGATATTAGATCTGAAGGAGGCAAGAGGAGGGAGGAATTACTGAAAAGGATGACTACCTGATAATAGTGTCACTTTTAGAAGAGAGACATAGTCAACTTCTACCAGGGAGGAACCAGGATAGTCCTATTCTCACTCTTCTTCCCTTGGGATTTTGCTGCTGTCTTCCATTGACTGAATCCAACAGGGAGGCAGAGGGAAAGAAGCTCATTGATGCTATCCAAACAAGTGAGTCTTTCAGGAACAGAGAAGGGTGGAGAAGATTGGGTCTAGAGAGGCAAACAGAAAATGTCCAGCACAGTCCACACTTTGACCTTTAGCGTCCACTTTTGTCTTTTGTCCAGATGAGGGTACCCAAAGTCTCATCAGTTACTGTATCATCACAGAACAGTATCATTTTTTTCATACTTTGAACTGCAACTGAAGACCTTTTTCATTATTTGAACCCTTTAAATAATTAAATAGGAAAAAAAGAAGGAAACAAAAACATTAATCTAAAATGTAGCTATTACAGTCCCTATCTCCATATCTGTTCTATATATGATCCCAGGGCTTAATTTGATAATCAGGCCTCCTTCTCCAACTACTCATTACATGTTGATACCTTCTGACAGCATCTTTTCTAGAAGGATTATTTGCTTGGTGCATTCTTTATCAAAATTTTAATACTATTGTCATAGCCTGTTTGAGCTATTATAACAAAGTACCATAGATTATAGATCTGTTGACTTAGAAACAGCAGACATTTATTTCTCACAATTCTGGAGGTTGGAAAATCCAAGATCAAGTTGCTGTCAGATTCTGTGTCTGCTGAGGGCATGTGTCTGGGTTCGCAGAGGGTGACTTCTGACCGTGTACCACGTGTTAGAAAGGACAAGGAGTATAACTGATCTACTTTGTTATAAAGCAGAAACTAACACACCATTGTAAAGCAATTATACTCCAATAAAGATGTTAAAAAAAAATCAGGGAAACACAATAAAAGAATAAACTACTCATATAATGATATGTGTCCAAATGCCAGATACCAAAGAATACACAGTGTGTTGCCATGTATGTCATATATGGTGATAGAGGTCAGTTTAGGTGTTGCCCTGGGGGAGTATGGAACAGAAAGAAGTAACAGAGAACATTGTAGGGTGTTAGAAATATTTTATAATATCTTGACCTGGTGTTGGATACATGGGTGCATAGAGATGTAAAAATTCAGTTATTAGCAATGCAATTGGTGTTTATTCTTTGTATGCATACATTAAAAAAAAAAAAAACTCCAGTAGGATAATTAGGCTGTCAGTTGTATGAAGTAAATTTTGGTCAAGGAATAGCCAAGGTAGTAATGCAGTAATAAGTTATAAATGTGCTCACTGTGCACTAGAATGTCACGATTGGAATACAAGAAATATGTGTAAGAAAAAAGACAAATATTCAATATTGATGGTTGAATGAACTGAATAAATTAGATGACTCTCCTTTCAATTTAAGAAGTTTGCCAGTGTTTGGATACCTTTGAACAAGGAAAAAATGGAAATAAAATTTTTATTAAGAAAAAAAAAATGAAAGGACAAGGACTCTCTCTGGGGTGTTTTTTATAAGGGTGTTAATCTCATTCATGAGGGTTTTGCCTTCATGGCCTAATTACTTCCTAAAACTCCACTTCCTAATATCATAATGGGAATTAGGTTTTAACTTATGAATTGGGGGTGGGGGTCACAAATATTCAGAACAAAGCAACTGTGAAGTCTAGATCCTTAGTCCTAGGAATATAGAGTACTGCAATTTTCCAGTGTCCAAATACAATGGACAGAGTAGTAAGGGGCAATCTAGTCTTTCCATAGAGTTCCCAGACATAGTCTTCTTTGCTCTCATTATATGATAACAACCCAAATTCTCTCAAATAAATTACTCAAACTCCTACATCTCTGTTGTCTGAAGAATCCAAAATATCTAGGAAATAGTCCAAAGGCCAGGTCTTAGCTCCTTATTTAACAGAACTATGCTATGAAGCAGAAACATTTCTATCTTGAGACTAGGGTTTCTAACCCACTCGGGGGAACTTTGTTGAGATAGAAAGCAAGAATTATTTAAGTAGGTTATAGGTGTAGTAGTGATGGTGTCAATATCACCTATACCTGTTGTTTCCCAACTAAGCATTCAGGTTTAGATGTTACCATATCATAGCTATTGATTGAAAACTTACATCCCATGATAGAACCCCAAACTCATAGAGTGCCATATCCAAGATGGTACCCCAATTTATCCTTTAGCAGACCATTTTACTATTCTACCAAGCCAGCTCTCTCTGGATAATAAGACATAAGGGAAGATCAATGGTTTCTATGAAATGAACATTTTGCTTCACTTTTTTTCCCATAAAATGCATTTTCTGATGATCAACAATATTGTACTTCAATGAATAATGCAATCTGCAAGCCACAAATAATGATGGCAGAATTGCTGTGAGTGGGGAAGGTAAGTCTGTACCTGGAGAGTAAAGGTCTATCCTTATAATGATAAAGATAACAAATCACGGTCCTTTCCAAAATGAAAAGGAATGGTGCTAATCTAGGGCTTAACATTGGCTTTTGCTTCTCATTTTTAAATTATTACTTTGTCTAATTAGTCACTAAGTACAATGATTTCTTCTTCATATCTTTCTTTCTTGCTTGCTTATCTATGCATCATCTATCTCCCTATCTATCTATCATCTATCTACTTCCTTTCATCCTTTCTTTTCTTTCTTTCTTTTTTTTTTTGTTCTTTTCTTGCACATCTGTATTGCTGGAATCCTTATTAAATGATCAGTTTTCTAAAAAGTCAATAAAGTGACCATTATTTTAAAATATGTAAAAAAAAAGTAAATACAACAATAAATATGCAACCATTGCATCAGCTATCTCAGTAAAAAAATCAAAAGGTAAGAGATTGTAGTGACCTAGATTATGCTTTTTTTTCTTTATTTTTCCCAGAAAACTTATATTACCATGAGTTTTATAATAGAAAATCAAAGGGATCATGGAATTTTGTTTAACTTATGCTCAGAATTTCTTCAAAGGCAGCTAAGTCCTTGATAGTTTCTAAAAATAATACAGCTACACTGTATGAGGGTTCCCTTTCCTCCACACCGTCTCCAGCATTTATTGTTTGTAGATTTTTTGATGATGGCCATTCTAACTGGTGTGAGATGATATCTCATTGTAGTTTTGATTTGCATTTCTCTAATGGTTAATTATATTGATCATTCTTTCATGTGTTTGTTGGCAATCTGTATATCTTCTTTGGAGAAGTGTCTACTTAGGTCTTCTGCCCATTTTTGGATTGGGTTGTTTGGTTTTTTTTGATATTGAGCTGCTTGAGCTGCTTGTAAATTTTGGGGAGTGATCCTTTGTCAGTTGCTTCATTTGCATATATTTTCTCCTATTTTGAGGGTTGTCTTTTTGTCTTTTTAATGGTTTCCTTTGCTGTGCAACAGCTTTTATGTTTCATTAGGTCCCATTTGTTTATTTTTGTTTTTATTTCCATTTCTCTAGGAGGTGGGTGAAAAAAGATCCTGCTGTGACTTATGGCATAGAGTGTTCTGCCAATGTTTTCCTCTAAGAGTTTGATAGAAAAAACAAACAAAAAAAAATGGTCATGAAGAACCTCGGGGAAAGACAGGAATAAAGACACAGACTTACTAGAGAATGGACTTGAGGACACAGGGAGGGGGAAGGGTAAGCTGGGACAAAGTGAGAGAGTGGTAGTGTGTATATGGATATATATACACTATCAAATGTAAAATAGATAGCTAGTGGGAAGCAGCTGCATAGAACAGGGAGATCAGCTCGGTGCTTTGTGATCACCTAGAAGGGGGGGATAGGGAGTGTGGGAGAGAGGGAGACACAAGAGGGAAGAGATATGGTGATATATGTATATGTATAACTGATTCACTTTGTTGTAAAGCAGAAACACACCATTGTGAAGCAATTATACTCCAATAAAAATGTTTTTTTAAAAAAGTAAAATAAAATAAAGATATGGTTACCAGTTTAGTAAAAAAAGAAATAAAAAAATTAGTATGAAATTACTTACTCTCACATTAGAACAAAATTTGAAAAATAAATAAATTTAAAAAATTAAAAAAATTAAAATGATACAGCTAAAACTTTAGGGATAATATCAGACACTCTTTCAAACCAGAAGAATGCCACTTAGTGTGCTGAACTATTAAATTATTTCTAGTAACCTAATGACTTAAAAAAGATATTCAATCTTCCCGTAGTCTCAAATTATTCTTCAGTAGGAATTTAAGATAGTAGAAATTGATGTACCATGTATACAAATAATGTGTTTGATATAGCTAATTGCTTCCTGAAGCAAATTGCAGGTAACTAAATTTTATGCTACCCCAAACCTAATGTCTCCATTTCTAGTTATATGTTTCAAAAAAAGATAGTGTTATCAAATATTAAAATAAATCTAAATTATCTTCTCTTTAAAATATTTCTATTATAAAACACTAACTTTTTATAATGCCTTTTAAAAATTTGTTTTATATCTTTATTGGAATAAAATTGTTTTACAATGTTGTGTTAGTATCTGCTGTATACAAAGTGAATCAGCTATATGGATACCTATATCCATATATCCCTTCTCTCTTGAGTGTCCCTCCCACTCTCCTTATCTTACCCCTCTAGGTCATCACAAGGCATCGAGCTGATCTCCCTGTGTTATGCAGCAGCTTCCCACTAGCCATCCATTTTATATTTGGTGGTGTATATATGTCAATTCTACTCTCTCATTTCGTCCCAGCTTCCACTTCCCCCACAGTGTCCTCAAGTCCGTTCTCTATGTCTGCGCCTTTATTCCTGCCCTGCCACGAGGTTCATCAGTACTGTTTTTTTCAGATTCCATATATGTGGGTTAGCATACAGTGTTTTTTTTTTTCTTTCTGACTTACTGCACTTGGTATGACAGACTCTAGGTCCATCCACCTCATTACAAATAACTCAATTTTGTTCCTTTTTATGGTTGAGTAATATTCCATTGTACATATGTGCCACATCTTCTTTATCCATTCATCTGTTGATGGACATTTAGGCTACTTCCATGTCCTGACTATTCTAAATCATGCTGAAATGAGCATTTTGGTACATGTCTCTTTTTGAATTATGGTTTTCTCAGGGTATATGCCCAGTAGTGGGATTGCTGGGTCATATGGTAGTTCTATTTTTAATTTTTTAGGGAACCTCCACACTGTTCTCCATAGTGGCTTATCAATTCACATTCCCATCAACAGTGGAGGAGGGTTCTCTTTTCTCCATACCATCTCCAGAATTTATTATTTGTAGATATTTTGATGATGGCCATTCTGACCGGTGTGAGGTGATATCTCATTGTAGTTTTGATTCTAATTTCTCTAATGATTAGTGATGTTGAGCATCTTTTCATGTGTTTGTTGGCAATCTGTATGTCTACTTTGGTGAAATGTCTATTTAGGTCTTTGACCGATTTTTGGATTAAGCTGTTTGTTTTTTTGATATTGAGGTGCATGAGCTGCACGTATATTTTGGAGATTAATCCTTTGTCATTTGCTTCATTTGCAAATATTTTCTCACATTCTGAGAGTTGTCTTTTCATCTTTTTTATGGTTTCCTTTTCTGTGTGACAGCTTCTAAGTTTCATTAGGTCCCACTTGTTTATTTTTTATTTTATCTCCATTAATCTAAGAGGTAAGTCAAAAAGGATCTTGCTGTGATTTATGTCATAGAGTGTTCTGCTTATGTTTTCCACTAAGAGTTTTATAGTGTTTGGGTTTCCATTTAGGTCTTTGATCCATTTTCAATTTATTTTTGAGTATGGTGTTAAGAAATGTTCTACTTTCATTCTTTTACATGTAGCTGTCCAGTTTTCCCAGCACCATGTACTGAAAAGGCTGTCTTTTCTCCATTGTATATTCTTGCCTCCTTTTTCAAGATAAGGTGACCATATGTGTGTGCATTTATCTCTGGGCTTTCTATCCTGTTCCATTGATCTATATTTCTGTTTTTGTGCCAATACCATACTGTCTTGATTACTGTAGCTTTGTAGTATAGTCTGACATCAGGGATCCTGATTCCTCCAACTCCATTTTTCTTTCTCAAGATTGCTTTGGCTATTCGGGGTCTTTTGTGTTTCCATACAAATTTTAAATTTTTTTGTTCTAGTCCTGTGAAAACTGCCAGTGGTAATTTGATAGGGATTGCACTGAATCTGTAGATTGCTTTGTGCATTACAGTCATTTTCACAATGTTGATTCTACCAATCTTTCCATTTGTTTGTATCATCTTTGATTTCTTTCATCAGTGTCTTATAGTTTTCTGCATACTGATCTTTTGCTTCCTTAGGTAGGTTTATTCCTAGGTATTTTATTCTTTTTGTTGCAATGATAAATGGGAGGGTTTCCTTAATTTCTCTTTCAGATTTTTCATCATTAGTGTATAGGAATGCCAGAAATTTCTGTGCATTAATTTTGTATCCTTCTACTTTACCAAATTTATTGATTAGCTCTAGTAGTTTTCTGGTAGCATCTTTAGGATTTTCTATGTATAGTATCATGTCATCTGCAAACAGTGACAATTTTACTTCTTCTTTTCCAATTTGGATTCCTCTTATTTCTTTTCTTCTCTGATTGCCATGGCTAAAATTTCTAAATCTATGTTGAATTATACTGGTGAGAGTGGGCAACCTTGTCTACTTTCTGATCTTAGAGGAAATACTTAAAGTTTTTCACCATTGATATGATGTTAGCTGAGGCTTTGTCATATATAGCTTTTGTTATGTTGATGTAGGTTCCCTCTATGCCCACATTCTGGAGAGTTTTTTATCATAAATGGATGTTGAATTTTGTCAAAAGCTTTTTCTGCATCTGTTGAAATTATCATATTTTTTTATCCTTCAATTTGTGAATAATAAAACATTGATTTTTAAGATGAATCACAATATATTCATTCAAAACTAACAAAAACAAATAATATACAAATAGTATTATATTAGTGTATGTATTGCATCTGAACAGGTGGTATAAGGAAAATTATTTTAATTCGTATACTACTGTTATGAGTTGAATTGTATCCCCCTAAAATTTATGTGTTTAAGTTCAAACTCCCAGTACCTCAGAATGTGACCTTATTTGGAAATAGTGTTACTGCAGATATAATTAGTTAAGATAAAATCATAATGATATAGGGTGGGCCCCTAATCCAATATGACTTATAAAAAGCAGAACTTGGACACAGATGCACACAGGAAGAACCCATGTTAAGACTGGAGTTATACTGTCACAGCCAAGGAGAGAGGCCTGGAACATATTCTTTCCTAGTATCTGCAGGCAGAAAATGGCCTTGCCAAAGACTCAGGAGTCTTTTAGACTCCATATCTGTGAGACAATAAATTTCTATTATTTAAACTACTCAGTCTGTGGTACTTCTCATGGCAGTCCTAGAAAAAATAATACAAGTACTAAAGGAGGTTGGTAATGAAGCATTAATATTTTATGATAGATAGTTGTATTGCTCTTACTCATGAGAAACCCATTTAAAGGAGAAGAAGAGAAGAATATGGAGAAAAAATTAAAAGCAGGCAAACTAACAATTTATTTAAGAAGATTCGTAAGAAAGTGTTGTCACTTTTTTGCTGAAGTTTCCACTCCAAAGTGTGACACAAGGACTGATTTCCATGGGAAACAGTGTCATGAAGGAGTGCAGCTGGTGGAGAAAAATAATGACCAAAATGCTACATTAAACTTCAGATTAACAGTCAACTCTAAATTAGGTTCAAGTCATTGCTCTAATAAATAATGTGCACATCTCATGTACACATATACTTCTTATTATGTGCATTTAAATCATGAGAGTTAAATATTCAAATACTTGAAGTTTAAGAAAATTTTCCTCTGCAGGTCTCATAAGACTTCCCAAGAAACTAATTCCTTCTTCTAGTTGGCCATGGAGGACTCCAATCCAACATGCTTATCATCAAAATGATAATCAGGTTCCAGATAGCATAAACCCACAAGGATTTCCAGTAACCCTCTCTGAATTATAACAACAATAACCAACAGGCAAAAATAAGCCCAATATAGTTCCAACATGAAAATATAAAAATAACTTATTTCTACACATATCTGGCAAAATAAAAAAAAATTAAAAAAACAAAACACATACATTTGAGAGAAAACAGCATTTGGGATAAGGTTTGTTTGCCCTGTGGCTTCTGAAACTGTGGAATATTGCTTTGTGTTTTGTTTGTATTTTATTTTGAAAAACAGGAGTCAAGTCATTTTTTTAGAGATAATGTAAATTATGTCCGTGAATTAATGCAAAGTATCAGAGATCGACGCACAACACTGACAAACTGTTTTTGGTGAATTACCCTTGCCATTGTGGTTTTACCATATACTGAAGGACATTACAAGAAAGAACTTTATAGGCTGGTTCTTATTTCTGGCAGGAAAGAAATGGTAAACCCAAAGGCTAATGGAAGAGAGCCTGGAGAAGGAATGATTAACAGTTTGTAGGGTTAAAGAACCAACAAAGAATAGCAATGCATCACTAGATCTGAAGAAGCAAGAGAAAGAATGCTGTTACCAGAACCATATAAGAGCTGTGACTGTGGGAGAAACCAACCCAACAGGACTTCTTGCCTGAGATGGAGAAATGTAACCACTGCTGAAACCTTCAGCCCTGCGTGGTGAGAGCAGGATGAATAAAGACCCTGAACTACTTCTCCTCTGCCCATAGTCTCTTGTTGGTTTCTCTTAAAATGCAACAACGTTCAATAGACGGAGCCCAAGGAGACGAGCCTCCAAAGGCACAGAGCAGGCAAAAGACAATGGAGAATGAATATAATGGTTCAACTGGTTATTCTATTTAGTAAAAGAGTGTTGTTGCAAATACTCCTCACTTCAGTGCTACAGTATCATCTTTATGAAAGTCCATTGTGAAGAATTTTCTATAAGTTTCATTATCAGAAATAACTTTGCTTATCTCATATTTCTCCTTATCTAATAGTCACCGTAAGCTATTAAATTCTCTCTTTGCTTTGGTTCACAGGAGACTTGAAGTTCCGTGCATGTGCTATGTCTAACATAATATACAGGTTTAATGGCATGAAATAGCTACAATCTTTGTCCTTTTTTAAAAAGTATCTAATTTTTCATTTTTTATATATTTTTGATGTGTTCTATATATTGTATAAACAAATAAAAATAACAAACAAATTGAAAAAAAATAACCTCTTCATCCAAATGCAAAGCTTCTGTTCTTCAAATAACCATTTAGAAAATGAAAAGGCAAACCACAGACTGGGGGAAAAAATTACAATATATATCTCTGACAAAGAATATGCATGCAGAATATGTGAAGACTCATACAAATCAATGTTAAAGATAAACATTAAGAAAAAGGTTTTGAATAAATACTTCATAAAAGAAGACACAGGAAGGACCAAAATCACATAAAATAATATACACTGTTATTGGCCACAGTGTAAACCCTTAAGAGATAGTACATCAAACCCACAGGAATGGTTTTAAAAAAAATTTACAATACCAAATGTTAGAGAGAATGTGAAGCAACTGAAACTCTGATCCATCATTTTTGAGAGTACAAAATATTACAACTCTTTGAAAAACTACTTGACAATTCTATTTTCTTATAGGTAAACACACCTATAATATGACTCAATAATTCTATTCCCACACATTTACTCAGGAAAGATGATAATGTATGTCCCCATAAAGATTTGTTTTAGAAAAATCATAAGAGATTTATATACCATGGGAAAATTCTGGAAACAACTGGAATGTTCAAAACAAGGAGAATTAATAAACATATTGCAGTATAATACGTTATAATGGAATACTAGCCTGCAATGTAAGTTTAAAAAAAGACAAGAGGCTCCAAATTGAGTCACTTGCATAAGTCCAAAACACCAAACCGAGACTTATTAACATTATTAGTTTTGGCCTCTCCCAGGAGTGGAATTTTAAACTTGTCAATCTGGTGTTACCTAATCAAAACTAATGAGGTAATCTACCTGATAGACCCCCCACCCCCGCAGTCCCCTAAATGAAAGTGACCTCGCCACAACCTACACTTTGCTAGTAATTTCCTTGTCCCACCCATTTCTGCCTATAAAATTCTCCTCACTTTGTACAGCTCCTTGAATCTCCTTTCTATTTGTTACATTGCATGCTGCCCAATTCATGGATTGTTGAATAAATTCAATAAGATCTTTAAAATTAATATACAGCAGCACAAATTAATTTTAAAAATATAATGCTGAACTAAAAAAAAAAAGTTTTACACCAACGAGTACCTGCCATACAACTGCATTTATGTGAAGTTTTAGAATAGGAAAAACAAATTCATGATGATAGAAATTAAATCAGTGAATGCTTCTAGTCATGTTGGAGTGGTGGTGACAGACTGAATAAAGGGGCACAAATAAAGTTTCTCTGATTATGGAAATATTTTAAATCATGATTTGAGGTGATGGTTAGAGGGGAATATACATTAGCAAAATCTCAGTAAGCTCTACACTTAAGATATGCACATTTTATCATATGTAAATTCAATAGAAAGTATTAAGAGTAAATTTTTTTTTTTAAATAGGAAGACATGATAAGAAACTCAATCAAATCTGAATAGAACTAAATTTCTCAACTATCTGCCCAGGACCTCAAACCTCTGAACTAACGTACAGTTTAAGAAATGTGTTATAGTAATTTTGTGAACCATTAACTATTATTGGCGGTGAATTTCTTTTAATTCATTTCAACAAGCACTTACTGAGTTCCTACTCTGAGAAAGACACTAAAGGATAATGGTGAAACAGAGACAAAATAAGATTCCTTATCATCAAGCAATTGTCTAACAGGGTTTGAGAGACTCCAGAAAGAACTATTTCAAGGGCTATTTAAAAATATTAAATTTAGCTAGGACAGGTGACAAAGTCATAATCATTATAGCAAAACCTAATATAGTATCTGAGATATCGGGCAGGAGGAACTTGTAAAAGCAAATGTTATTAAATAGTAGTTAATATACCACTTTAAGACAAAATTAGGAAAAGATATATGTAAAACTGAGCTTCTTACTCCTATTTGAGTCCTTCAACCTATCCGAAAACTGGTATTTTATTTTATTATTGTTATTATTATTTTTTTTGCGGTACGCAGACCTCTCACTGTTGTGGCCTCTCCCGTTGTGGAGCACAGGCTCCTGACGCGCAGGCTCAGCGGCCATGGCTCACAGGCCCAGCCCCTCTGCGGCATGTGGGATCTTCTCAGACCAGGACACGAACCCATGTGCCCTGCATTGGCAGGTGGACTCTCAACCACTGCGTCACCAGGGAAGACCAAAAAACTGATATGTTAAAACAGGTATGAGGTTGGAGGCAACTCACTAAATACTCTTGAGGCTTTCTGTTGTCATAACTACTAAAGTAGATGCTGGGAAAGAGAGATATAACTTTCTAGGTAAATTTGTAGGTAAATGGGGATTTAAGTGTTTTCTATGGTGGACTTTTATTTTCTTTCTAAGTAGTAAATCAAAATATACAATTATAATAATAACAATACCTACAAAAAAGTGTAGTGATTAAGAGACTTAGAATCCTGGCTCTGCCACTTACTAGCTGTGATCAAGTCATTAAGCCTTAACTTCTCATCTGAAAATGGAAATAATTTAGAGTACCTACATCATAGAGTGTTTCTGAGAATAAAGTATGTACTTTATATAAAATACATAGAAATTCCACAGGACACAAACAGTCAATAAATGTTTATTATTATACTTAAAGAACCATAAAGCCCTTTTGCATACTGCCTAGCATTTGGTGACAACTTAATATACATTCTTATAATAATATTCATTATCTTAAATTTCACTTTAATTAATAATGATTATTATTATTTTAACCTCAGCACTGCCTATGATGTCTGGTAATACAAATATGCATTCAATAAATAAGCAAAAACGCACATTAAAAAAAGAAGTTGAAATTGTCATGTGGCCTGACTTTTTTTTAGAGAAAATCAACACATTTCAAAATAAATTCTGGGGATATAATTAAATGCTCTGCAAATGACATATAGAGTAATGTGAAATAAAAACAAAGACATTTTGTGTGGTAAGGAAAAGGGAAAATTTCTTATGCAAAATGATCTGAATTGATCCGGAAGGATAATGGAATAGAGAATCCTTTTAAAGAGCAAAATCAATACCCTGATATAAAAGAGATTTTAACTTATTTATAGTGAGAAAATTGACAGAAAATAAACTAAAAGATATGTGATAGTCTTGGAAAGCAAATCAGGACTTGTAAAAGGAAAAGAATATCAATAATTGAACTTGTAACAAAATGACTTCTCATTTCTTCCCATACATTTTAATTTAGAGCAAAATGACATAAGGAAGTCAACAGAATGCCAAAAACAGTGTAAGAAGTAGCAATGTCAAGGATGTAAAAGCAAAACATGGTATGTAAGGTTTGTTTGATGCCAGTTTATCCGGTTTCAGTTATTGATCTTTGTCTGCCAGTCACCAATCTACATCTTTTCTGTTTGTCAACTGATTCCTGCAAACCATGTGTACAAACACACACACACACACACACACACACACACACACACACACACACACACACACACTTGAATAGAACATGAACCCAACTCCCTTGAAGGGATAAACCATAACAGAGATCTGGAAACCACTTTATGGACAACAGTGCTGTGAGAAAAATGGCAAGTTGTCTCCCTTTGGGAAAGCAACTGCTCTGGAGGCTGCCAGGAGACTGTGTCCTGGCTATTAAATTTGACAGCTGTGTTCCTGGAGAAATCTTCAAAATGTTTTCAGAGGCATGAAATGTTATACAAACTTATGACATTGTAAGTGTTAGTGAATGGGAGCACAGAATTCCCTCAGAAGTATGGGATTTGAGGACAAAAGTCTGCACTGGAATGCTATGTCACTTAATAGCTGAATGACTGGAATAAAAGTGCCCAACATATTTAATTTCACAGGCATTGTTTCTTCTTCCATAAAATAAGGCTATTCATTTTACATGAAAGAATTCTTGGGAGTTTTAAATACTATAAAACTCTGGCTCAGTACTCTACCCATACATGTTCCACATACGTTATCATAGAGAGAATGATTTTTTGCATTACTTTCCCAAAGAAGCCTATTACCATTTTTTGTTAGAATTTATACCTTTTTAAAATTACTCTTTTTTTCTACTATTTTGCACAGAACACACAAGGGAGAGAATACCAAAGAAAGTAGAGAAGTGTAAAGAGAAGGAAAGGAAAGAGGATGAGCAAGAGAAGAATGTTTCTGGGTAGCCAGGATACACATAGCTGCCAAGTCTTTAGGTATAGCATGAAAAATTCTGCAGCTCCGGACCTTTGAACACTGTGGAATGGTTACTTTGCATTTAACGAATGCAAAGATGGCTCTTAATAACACTTAAGTGTTTTGCATAGTTGAATGATATTATTTATATGTTAGTTATTTTTTCCATTCCTTCTCCCTCCTCCATTTCCACTCCTTTTCAGATTTTCCATTCTGTGCTCCTTATCTTGTAAAAGGATAGTCACAATATAAACCACAAAAAAAGCCTAGTAGGCTCTAACTTTTAAATTCCAAGTGTTTAAACATTTATAGACCAGAGACTACACAAATGTTTGGGGAAAACAAGAGGGAGAAAAAAAGACCTTTCCACAGAGTTTTACTAAATATCACCCACTACTATTCAGATTGAAAAAAAGATTTCTTCAGTGTTAGAAAAGGGAGAAAAAATGGAGAAGAGGTAATGAAAGTTTCATAGGCCTAAGAGAGGGAGCAAGAGACTAGAGAGATTTAGGGAACTTAAAAGCTGAGAAGATTTAGAACCTGCTTGTGGGCCCTGGGTCTTCCCTAGGTAGGCAACAAGATCCCAGCTATATTCAGACTCATAGACAGTATTTTAAATCAGTTTTACATGGGAAGAAAGGGAATTTCTTAATTGGAATATGCATGGTCCTGGATTAATAGATATCACAGTAGACAATGTCTTAGCAGATCAGTTGATGACAAGGTAGGTACTAACATCCTGAGAAGCTTGATCCTATGTGAGATTCCTTTCCCAGGACACTTGCACTTTAGTTCATTAGGGCTTGAAATAGAAATAAAGGTAAATTTCTTGAACTTCAGAGTCTGTGAATTGAGATTCATACCTACTGACTTTTTATTGTGATAATATATATAACAAAATTTATTAATATAAAATTTATGTTAATAATTAACATAAAATTTCAACCATTTTAATTGTATTAAGTACATTCACACTTTTGTGCAACCATCACTATCATCCACCTTCAGAATTTTTTCAACTTCTCCAACGAAAATTTTGATCTATTGAACACAAACTTTTAATTTCCACCTCCTCTTAGTCCCTAGCAACCCCCATTCTATTTTCTGTTCCTATGAGTCTGAATACTCTAGGTACTTAATATGAGTGGAATCATACAATATTTGTCCTTTTGTGACTGGTTCATTTCACTTAGCATAATGTTGTCAATGTTCATCCATGTTGTCGCATGTGTCAGAATTTCCTTGCTTTTTAAAGGCTGAATAATAGTCTATTGTATTCTATTCTATTGTAATAATATGATATATCCATTCATGATATCCATTCATGTGTTGATGGACACTTGTGTTGCTTCCACTTTTTGACTATTATGTCTTGATTTTCTTAATCTATAGGGAGAAACAATGACTTTTGTCTTCCAGAAATATATTTGCATTTAGCATTTGTTGTATTTTTTCCTATTTGCTCCCTCTTTATGGTTTCAGGTCTTTTATAATTCATCATTATCCTTTAAAGTCTTGGAGAGATGGTTGAATCAGTAATCAGCTATGTTTAACTATAAGTTAATGGTATTGATTTTAATTTCAAAGGTCTAATTAACTTTCTTCAACTTTTCCCTTACAATTGTCTTTTTTTATGATGATGATGGTTTTTAAATCAAAGGACACTTAAGGTGGAACCTGACATTAAATAGTGGCTCCTGATTATTAAAGAGCAACTTTATTACTCCTTCATCCCCACCCTTCTCTCCCCCACATTTTTAGATCTAAAGAACCAAAGGGAAGTTGGAGGAAAAATGGAAATTAGTGTTTGTTGATTTGCCCTTAGTTGATTTGATCAGTGGCAAAAGGAAACATGATAGGTCAAAAAAGCTATGGTTTAAGACAAATGTGTGTAAAACAGGGAATTCTGATATGAACACTGTCCTCGGGCTTGTTTCATTCTGTTGTGACTTTCTAAGTGTTCTTATCCACTGCATTCAGAATATTTGTAATAGGGTTGTGAGAGTTATGAATGTGAATTACCAGTGTTGGGTCCTCTGCTAGGGAGTAAGACTTATACTTCTTGCTATCCCTGGGACTACTCTTCCCTTTTACTATGTACTTTGACACAAAGTTCTTATTTAATCCTCCAGTAACACATTTTAATTACATTTCTGCTATGGTCTAAATGTTTGAGTCTCCCCAAAATTCACATGTTGAAATTCAAAATCCTAAGGTGATGGTATTAGGAGGTGGGGTTTTAGGGAGGTGATTTGACCATGATGGTGGAATCCTCATGAATGTGATTAGTGCCTTTATAAAAGAGGCCTGAAATGCTCCCTTGCTGCTTCCATCATGTAAGGACACCATGAAAAGACAACCATCTAAGAGGTGGTTCCTCACCAGACACCAAATCTACCAGCACTTGGCCTCGGACTTCCCAGCCTTCAGAACTCTGAGAAATAATTTACTACTGTTTATAAGACAGTCAGTCTATGGTATTCTGTTATAGCAGCCTGAATGAATTAAAACAATTTCTAACAATTATCTTGGATGATTTTATAAAGGAAAGCTCATGTTTATTTTTTTTGGATAAAGTTTAAAATGATTTTTTAATACTTAAAAATAAACAATGTTGATAGATTTTTAAATGAATTTGGGGGTAACTCACAACTTTACATTATTGAGCCTTTCCTTGTAGGAATATGATCCTTCTCTTCATGTCTTAAAATCTTCCTTTGTGTTCTTCAGAAGAGTTTAGAGATGTAAGGTAAACTCTGTATTTCTTAACTTTATAACTAGGTAATTTTGATGTTGTTGATGTTGGGAGTAACACCTTTGCTTAACCATCACTGCATGTTGATAATGTGGCAAGCACTGTACTAAGCAACTTAACAGTATTAATTTATTTAATTCTCACAACAATTTTGTAAGTTAAGTAAGAGCTATGTGGAAACTGATTTAAAGACTATGGAAATGACACTTAAAATATGGAATTAGCCAAAGTCATGCAGCAAGCATATGGCAAAGCCAGGATATAAAACTAATTTTAAATATTTCCACATCACTCTATATTTTTTATCATTATACTCTTTTATTCTGCCCCCTTGATTTAAGGAAACGCATACACAAACACACACTGAGTTTTAACTAACAGACTACAATATCTTCCATGAGATAATCCTAACTTCATAGGACATGTTGATATAGGAACTGTTTGTAGATATTTTTTTTTCTTTTGGCCATGCCACGTGGCTTGTGGGATCATACTTCCCTCACCAGGGATTGAACCTGGGCCACAGCAGTGAACGCACTGAGTCCTAACCATTGAACCACCAGGGAATTCCCAGTTTGTAGATATTGTTTAGAAAATAATTAGTCTGACAGAGTTAGCCTTATAAACCTCATAGTTAATTGACTATGAACCTTTCTTATTTAACAATTTGGGTGACTTGGGGTGGGGGGTGGATAAAATGATGGCACTGACCATACTTATCTAAATTATAGTTCTTACCCTGGAAATTCCCATAGATGTATGTTAAAAAAAATTATAGTATCCAAAATGATTTAAGTGTTCTACATAATAATTAGTAATCATAAAATAATCATAAATATAATAATCATAAATAGGGTTCCACTGCTGTAAAATTTTGAAGGAATGTCTCTTATAGGTTTACATTGCTATCTTTGTCATTTGGACAGAAAGAAGGAAAGAACTAAATTATTTTGTATTTATAATGCTTACTGCAGTAATAAGGAATACAACTATCAAAATCCAACTAATTTCTCTGCTTTTAAGTTCCCACAAAACCTTATAGAAAGGTTGCAGAATATAAGGTTAATATACAAGAGCCAATTGTTTCTCTATATACCAAAAAAGAACAAGTGGAATTTGAAATTAAAAACACAATATCATTTACATTAGCATTCTTGAAAATGAAATAGGTGTAAATCTAACAAAATATGTATAAGATTTTTTGAGGAAAACAACACTTGACTCTAATGAATAAAATCAAAGAAGATCTTTAAAAATGGAGAGAAAGGACATCAAAGATAGAGCTGAATAAGACATCCTTGTTCATGCCCCCCCCACACAACAACAAAAATTTGGTATCAGGCTTCCCTGGTGGCGCAGTGGTTGTGAGTCCACCTGCCGATGCAGGGGACACGGGTTTGTGCCTCAGTCCGGGAAGATCCCACATGCCGTGGAGCGGCTGGGCCTGTGAGCCATGGCCACTGAGCTTGTGCGTACGGAGCCTGTGCTCCGCAACGGGAGAGGCCACAGCAGTGAGAGGCCCATGTACCGAAAAAAAAAAATGGTATCTATTCACAGACTATAGTGTCTTTGTGGGAGCTGCGGGATCCAGCACCATATGTTAAGGGATCCAGCAGGAACCTCACCCACCTGCACATTGAGTAATAGGCTTACAGACCTTGGTTCTAGCTGTTGACCATGAAGTGGTACATGAACTAGCTCCAGATTCTCTAAGCCATGGTCCAAGAGACCCTGGAGAACCCTGTCTCAGACAATCACCTACAGAAAAAAAGAGCCTTTCTGGAAGTCTAGGTTTCCAATGGAGAAGTTTCAGCACACTGTTGCAGCAAACAAGTATGAGTTTAGATACATTGGAGATGGTTAGAAGAAAAGTTTGACTTTACTCACATCAAACTTTTTCCAAGGTGGCACAGTTCAGGGACAAGAGAGACCTTTTCAGCTCATAATTTTTCCGAATTCAATACCTCACTTTCAACAATGAACAACTCATCAAGACAGAAAAATCAATAAGGAAGTGTTGGACTTGAACTATACTTTGGATCAAATTAACCTAACAGATATAAACAGAAGAACATTACATCCAACAGAGGCAGAATACACACTCTTATCAAACACACACAAAGCATTCTCTAGATATAGCATATGGTAGGACACAAAACAAGCTTTCTTTTAATTGAAGTAGAGTTGATGTACAGCATAATATGTTACAAGTGTACAACATAATGATTCAAAATTTTTAAAGGTTATATTCTCTTTATTGTTACTATAAAATGTTGACTATATTTCCTATATTGTATAATATACACTTGTAGCTTATTTTATACATAATAGTTTGTACCTATTAATCCCTTACACCAACATTGTTTCTCTCCACTTCCCTCTTCCCACTGGTAACCACTAGTTTGTTTTCTACATCTGTGAGTCTGCTTCTTTTTTGTTATCTTTCCTAGTTTGTTGTATTTTTTAGATTTCACATATAAGTGATATCATACAGTATTTGTATTTCTGTCTGACTTATTTCACTTAGCATAATGCTCTCCAAGTTTATTCATGTTGCTGCAAATGGCAAAATTTCATTCTTTTTTGTGGCTGAGTAGTGTTCCATGGCATTTTTCTGAGAATTAGAACCAATAATTTTAAAATTTGTTTGGAAACACAGAATACCCCCAAATAGCCAAAACAATCCTGAGAAAGAAGAATAGAGCTGGAGTATTCACACTCCCTGACTTCAAACTATACTACAAAGCTACAGTAACCAAAACAGTATGGTACTGGAGCAAAGCTGGGTACATAGATGAATGAAACAGACTAGAGAGTCTAGAAATAAACCCACACACTTATGGTCCATTAGTCTACAACAAAGGAGGCAAGAATATACAATGGAGAAAAGACAGTCTCTTCAAAAAGTGGTGTTGAGAAAGTTGGACACCTACAGGTAAATGAATAAATTAGAACTTTTTTTCACACAAAAACTCATTTTATAAGGCCAGCATAATCTTGATATTAAAGTCAGATAAGGACAATACAAGAAAACTACAGGCCAATATACTTGATGAATGTAGTTGCAAAAATTCTCAATAAAATATTAGTCAGCCAAATTCAACAGTGAATTAAAAGAATTATACACCATGATTGAGTAGGATTTATCCCAGGGATGCAAGGATGGCTCAATGTACACAAATCAATAAATATAATACACTAAATTAATAGAATGAGAGATAAAAAAATTATGATTATTTCAATAAATGCATAAAAATCATTTCATAAAGTTCAACCTCTTTTCCTGATTAAAAACTCTCAACAAATTGAAGGGAGAAGGAAAATAATTAAGCTTAATAAAGGCTGAATATGGCAACTGACTAACACCATACTCAATGGTGAAAGGTTAACTCTTTTTCTCTGAGATCAGGGAAAATACAAGGGTGATCCCAGACCTCTTGTATTCAACATAGTACCAGAAGTCCTAGCCAGAGCATTTAGGCAAGAAAAATAAATAAAACGCATCTGAATTGGAAAAAAAGAAATGAAATTGTCTTTGCCTGCAGATGATATGATCTTATATATAGAAACCCTAAAGATTCCACCAGAAAAATGAGTACTAATAAATTTTAAAATTTCAGGATTGAAAATCAATTTATAGAAATCAGTTGCATTTCTATACACTAACAGTAAAGTATCTGAAAAGAAAAAGACACAAATAAATGGAAATAAATATAACGTGTTCATGAATTGGAAGAAATAATATTGTTAAAATTATTGTTAAAAATATTCTTCAAACATTTAATAATATTGTTAAAATACTACCCAAAGCCATCTATAGATTCAATGCAATACTTATCAAAAATTCCAGTGTAATTTTTCACAGAAACAGAAAAAAAAAAATTCTAAAATTTGTGTGGAACCACAAAAGACCCTGCATGGCCAAAGCAACATGAAAGAAAGACAAAGCTGAAGGCATCACACTTCCTTTCAAACAGTATTTTTAAACTGTACCATTTGAAACACTGTGGTACTGGCATAAAAAGACAAATAGACCAATGGAACAGAATGAGAGCTCAGAAATAAACTCTCTCGTATATAGTCAAGTAATATTTGACAGTGGAGTCAAGTTTACTCAATGGGGAAAGGATAGTCTCTTTAATAAGTGGTGTAGATAAAAGTGGATAATCACATACAAAATAATAAAATTAAATCCCTACCTTATGACACTAAAATATTAATTTTCAGTAAAGATCTCAATATAACACTTGAGAGTGTAAAACTTCTAGAATAAAAAAGGGAGAAATCTCCTTGACTTTGGTATTGGCAATGAGTCTTTGGGATATGGCACCAAAAGTAAAGGCAACATAAACAAAATAAACAAGGGGGACTATATCAAACTAAAGAAAAAAAAACAAAACAAAAACAAACAAACAAACAAAAAATCTACACAAACAACCAAGAAGAAAAAAGGCAACCTATGAATGGGAGAAAATGTTTGAAAAGCATGTATCTGCAAACAGATATCAAAAATATATCCAAAATATATACGGAACTCATGTAACTCAAATCCAAATAAAATAACCTGATTTTAAAATGCCATAGGGGGCTTCCCTGGTGGCACAGTGGTTGGGGGTCCACCTGCCAATGCAGTGGACATGGGTTTGGGCCCTCATCTGGAAAGATCCCACATGCCACAGAGCATCTAAGCCCATGCCCCACAACTGCTGATCCTGTGATCTGGAGCCCATGAGCCACAACTGCTGAGCCTGTGTGCCATAACTACTGAAGCCCGTGTGCCAGGATCCTGTGCTCCACAACAAGAGAAGCCACCGCAATGAGAGGCCCACGCACCTCAACGAAGAGTGGCCCCCACTTGCCTCAACTAGAGAAGGTCCATGTGCAGCAATGAAGACCCAATGTGCCAAAAATAAATAAATTTAAAATGCCAGAGGAAATGAATAGCCATTTTTTCCAAAGAATACATACAAATTGCCCAGATTTGAAAAATTACTCAACATCATTAATCATCAGGGAAATGCAAATCAAAAACATATTGAGATATTACCTCTCACTTGTTAGAATAGCTACTTTAAAAAGGCAAGTGATAATAAGTGTTGGTTAGGATGTGGTGAAAAAGGAACCCTTGTGCATCAGTAATGGAAATGCAAATTTTTACAACACTATGGAAAACTGTATGGAGGTTCCTCAAAAAATTAAAAATAGAACTATCATATAATGCAGCTAAAAGTGTTCTGTACCCCAATTCAATTTTCTGTGTGTGTGTGTGTGTGTGTGTGTGTGTGTGTGTGTGTTTGTAGGAGTTTACACAAAGTTGTTCTCCTATACCAGCTGGGTGTCCTACAATTCAATTTAATTCTGACACTACCTATCAAGAGATATAATCAGATTCCACTGGTTAAGGGCTCAGTCCCACAGACTGCCCTCCACTTTAGATGCCAATCACAAGACCAGGTTGTTACCTGTGCTCCTGACCAACTGGCTACCAATTGGAGGGTCCCACAACCCTTCTTTGGGTTTGATTAATTTACTGGAGTGGCTCATAGGAATCAGGAAACCCACTAGATTACTGGTTTATTACAAAAAAAAATTATTAAAGAATGTGAATCAATAGCCAGATGAAGAGAACAAAGGAGCTTCTCTCCTCATGGAGTTTGTGGCTTACATGACGTGGTGGTAATGTGAAAGACTTCTGCTTCCCTAAGTTGGAAGCTCTTTAAACTCCCTCCTTTGGTCTTTTATGGCACCAAAAGTAAATACAAATACTTATTTTATGCACTTAAAATATCATTGGTGGAACTCCACAAGTTTTAGCAATTGCCTAAATAAGTTCCCTAGCCAATTCAACATACAGTATTTCTGGAAAGAATTAAGTATGATAATTATGCTGCCCACATATTTTCCTTTAATGTTTACAATAACCAAGGAAAAATTGATGCAAGATAATAAATACAGATAATATTTTCTTCTTAAGACATGTCTCTCTAAGAGAGACATTATGGACATCAGCTACAAATTACTATATCCATTTAAAGCTAAAATTAAAATTAAAAACTAGTAAGTAGCAAATGGAGATTTGTGCCACACAGACTGTTAACTGCAGAAATAAGTAGCTTCTAACAATGGGGACTTTCCCATTTAGGGATAATAATTTCAAATTATTTTTTTTCCTTTATTTGATACAGCAATGTTGTCATGACCTTCATCCACTTTGGGAGTTTGGTAATATTTTCACTTATGTCTTCTCTCCATGGGAATAAATGATTCTAAACTTGAAATCTCAGTACCTATGTGAAAAATAACTTTATAAATACTTCAAACACTTACATTTGTACCAACAAATGTTCTAATATGAATAAAAAAAGCATTCCCTTTCAAACACAGAAATGCATAACTAGAAACCAGATAACAGGAGTCCTACACATACAGTTCACTGTCAATTCTCAGAAGTATTTTACATAATCTTCAATGGCACTATAATTATATATGTTTCTTATTAGGTTTTGCCTAACTTGGCGTTTCTATAGCTGTTTACTAGTAAATCTAAGTATTTGTTGATTCAGCTATAATCTTTGATATATGACAATCATCAATATTAATACAAATATTTTAAACCAATTTTATGCATTTATACATTCATTTCACCAACATTCCTTGAACAACCATTATTTGTCAGACACTTTCCTTGGCCCAGGAGATATTAAGAAAAGTTACACCTGATATCCTCTGCCCTTAAAATATAATTTTGGAAAAGAAAACAAACAAGAAAATATATTTTAATTCAAAGCAATAAGTCTGTTGTGAGAGCATGCTGTTAAGACTATATTGTGTGTATGTCTGCATGTGTGTGTGTGTGTATGTGTGTGTTTTAACATAATGTAAGTTCATTGTCTTAATTTGGGTTGCCTGCAAAACAGATGCTAAGCAGGGATTTGGGTTCAAGTACTTTATTAAAGAGGTAATCACAGGAAGTCCTCTAAATGATTGATTTATGCAGGAACTCTATTCAGTGGTCTGTACAGTAGGACTAAAGCAATTGTTCTCAAATGTTAAGAGTACCTCAGTTTGAGGGCTTATAGTACAGATGGCTGGGCCCCACACTCAGAGCTTCTCATTCAGCAAGTCTGTCGTGGAGTACAAGTACTTGCATTTTCATAAATTCCTACCTGATGATGAGGATGGGGAGGGTGTCTCAAGACATTTTAGGAACCAATGGCTTAGTAGGTGTGAGCAGGGCACAAGAGCATAAGCTACATTCACACATAGTCAAATACTTTTGATATCCTTATTCTATCTAAACATCACAATTTTCTCATGCTTTCAACCATTTATTTCATCAACAATTGAACTTGCATAAGTTTCAGTCACACATAAACTTGGAAAGGCCTTGTGCTCTTATTAACTAGTCTTTAACCAGGTGATTAAATCCAGGTGGTTAATTAGAAAATATGTGACTGGTACAATGCACTTATTTTATTTTAATATGGGGGGAGGAGATTCTTGTAGCTATAAACTAAATATTCATCTTTGATTTGAAGGAGCAGGGTGCAAAGGTTACATTTATTGCACAAAAAAATGTCCTCTGGAATAATAGCTTTTGGGTCCTAGATCAGGATGTGTGAGGAGAGAAAGCATGTGCATGTGTATTAATGATATACATGAATAGCAAGAATAACTATATTGTGTTTATATATATTTGATAAAATTCTTCCAAGCATGAAATCAGAATTTTTCTCTGCATCAAGCAAAGTATTTCCACGAGGTTCACGGAGTTGGAATAAAAACAAAAGTCTCAAATCAGTTTGGTAAAATAATTATGTATATATTAATATTTTACTGCTTTTGAATAAAGAATGTCTTGTAGAGAAATCTTTTATTCAGTTCTTGCCTGTGTCTACACTACAGGTAAAAAATCCATTTATGAAGGGAATTTTTAAAACAAAATGAGTGTTTGTATTTATGTGGGGAACGTGGTAACAAAGGAATGTACTTAACTGCAGTATGCTATTTGTTTTCACAAAACACACATGCAATTTTCTATTCTGACTGTACATTCAAATCCATGTAAAGAGGGCACTTTATTTTCCAAGGACACTGAGTAGAATAATGTAAACTGACTGAAAAGAGAGAAACTTTACTACTGCATATACTCTGGGTCTTTAAAGGCACCAGAATTAGGAAAGCTAAGTGATAATATCAGCTACATAAACTGTTCATTTTAATATATAATTCTAGATGGTAAGGGTCTGAGACAATTGTACTAAGTCTCTCCACTGAATATTTAGTTATTTCAATAAAATTGAGATATGCAAAGGAACAACATATGATAAATAAAACCTCTGTGCAAGGATGCCCTGATTGTAAACATAAGTGTTGTATCCCTTAATGTTCATAGGCTAAGAAACTAAAGAGTAAAATTAATCTTCTCTTATTAGAGGCATTTAAATAATGCAATTTAAGTATCTATCCTGAAAAAAGATAATTAAATACTTCTTTAGGGTCAACATATACATATTAAATAAAACTTTCTTCCCTGAATCTTATTTTTAAATCTAATTTTGCTTACATGACTGATTCTCTTTCTTTTTGCTGAAATCCCAGTTATTTCAGTGCTCTAGTTTTCAACTAGGTGTTACATTCCAATTCAGTTCCATGCTTCAAACCCTGTATTCTTTAGGAGAAGGCTTTGTGATTTGCCACGCCTTTTCTGGTTTTACGAGGATTCAACTTAAGCCAGGTTTTAAAAAAAACAGCTATATAGGGAATGCCACTGATCCTTCATTAAATATTGAGAATTTACAGCCAGAAAATGGGGGAAGTATGGGGAGAAGAAGCAAAACTTGTGATTTAACACACAGATTCATTCAACAATTGCCAACCCCTTTTTTACCCCAGTTGCTGTGAAGCATCTTTAGTGTGTGTCATTTCATTCATTTCAGACAGCAGCATTCTGAGATTGTTGTTATCTCCTCATAGTATGCTCATTAACATGTTCATACCTGTTCAAACTGCCTCCTCTCTTGAAAGCTGTTTTGCATGCATCCTACCTCCACTGCAAGTGCTCTTAGCCTGAAAAAAACTCAAACTTCAAGACCAATTGCAAATGTCCTTTTCATTATAAAATGTTCTTATGTTTTCTACTTCCCAATATGAAACATTCTCTACTCTCTGTGCTCAGTGAACATTGTTTACAGGTTCAAATCTATATTACAGTGCTTGTCACTTTGATTATAGTTTATAGCATATGTACCTGCTCCTCCACAAAGTCTATGAACTATTGGGAAGAATGCAAAAAACCTGTTCTTATTTTTTATTAGTCAATAAAGTAAAAAATGTTTCCATGGGCTACCTTCTTCTTTGTAATTCAGTTCTGCTCAGTTCAAACAATATTTATTAAGTACATAATGTTGCCTTATAAATTGAGATAGTCCTCAAGAATTCAAAGATGGATTAATATTTTGAATTTATGATAAGAGTGGCAGTTATGTATGCAGGCTATTTCATACAACAGAAATATGTTATGGAGTTTTCCTGAGCAAGAAGTGTTGTTTAGCCTAACACACAAAAAATATGGTAGATTCTGGATTAGAAGAGGATGGGTCTTTTATCAAGCCTAAGTATCAGGAGACATAGGAATGAACAAAGGGTTAATCTTGGTAGAATATGGGTCTGAGTCTAGACAATCTTCTGAACCCAGAAAGTGTGTTTGTGTTTCTGTATGTCTACAAAAAGAGCTATGTACTAAGGTTTCTAAAAGATTTTACAGCTGAAGATAAACATTACCCAGTGATAAACTACTGCCTGGTCAGTGTAATCATAGTAGTCCTAGGCAATTGAAATGCTTTTGTCCAGTGGAGAATAAACATAACATGTAGCCAGTTTGCCAGGTTTTAGGAACAATGACCCTTTCAGGCTGATTCAGTCCAGCCAGCTATGGTGGCCAGATAATCTCTGCATTGTCTCTCAAGGCTAACATATTTTGTAGTTATTTCTTGCTCCATTTTCCAGTGTCTCTTTTTCCTAGCCATAAAAATGGTTAAATTCAATCATTTGGATTGAATGTGTACCTTGAAGCTTGGGTGGTAGAAAGTCTTATGATAGCAAAAAGGAGGGTAAGAATCATTTATTTTGAACTGGGAAAAGTTTGAACCAACTGACAGTGAAGTGAAAAAAGTTCACAAAATGTGATCCAGCCAGACTCTTAAATCTTAAATGCTACCAAACATTTGCTCAATGCTATTCCAAAATCCTTAGTCAAATGAGAACATTTCTAAGAGAATTTAAAAATTCATGTTTTGGTTTGGATCAGTAATATTCATATTAGTGCCCCCAGTCTTTCTTCCTCTTTGACATCCAGACTAGGTTCAAAATTGCCTCTTTTGTTTCTTATCCTTCCTCCACCCCCACTCCCACCTGGAAGTTTTCTACCATTGCTATACTATGTCTTTTATTTTCTTTTTAAATGGAGGGAAACATACCTTTGAGAAATAGGAAAAAGAAAATAAAACTATAGTGGAGTAGCAAGAAGAAAAAAAGGCAATAGAAAGAGAAGAAATACATGGTCTAGGGCTAGTTAGGGATATTTGGAGTGGGGGAAGGAAGTCCTGAAGAAAGTGGCACCAGGAACAAAGGAGATAAATGCAAAAAGAATGTGATTTTTAAATGAGGGCTATATAGCCCCTTCACTGTTTGAGAAATATGTGCAAAGAACTATTTATTTTACAAACTTATATTTTAATTACTGGGCTATTTTTTTTTCAACCAAAGAAGTACTTTGAGTCTGAACTATATGGGTTCTGATTTCAATAGAACTGAATGTTTATTTTCTTTCCCCAGATGTTCCATATGGAATAAATGGCCTCATTTGGGCAACACACTATTGTAAACTAAAAATGAGAGATTTTCAGATAGGTCTCTAAAAAGACAATGGGACAACTGGTAATACTTTTGTGTACTGGACAACTTAATTATTGACACTTAAGAAGTGTAGAATCCTTGCTAACTTAAAGTATGACATTAAAGAGCATATTCAGTGGTCAAAATATTTATGATTGATTTAACAAAATGTATAAACACTATGTATTATGCATTCCTAGAAAAGGTGAATGGAAAGAGAGCTAATAGGAGGTATATGTTATTCTATCTACTTGTAAGGCCACCATATGCAAACAAAAGTTAATTTAAATAGCCAAATATGGTATAAAAATTTAATATATATTTATGATTATGTTCTGTAGTGAGTCTGTGGTCTATTGATTTTTTTTTAATTTATTGAAGTATAGTTAATTTACAATGTTGTGTTAATTTCTGCTGTACAACAAAGTGACTCAGTTATATATAGATACACTCTTTTGCATATTCTTCTCCATTATGGTTTGTCTTAGGATATTGAATATAGTTCCCTGTGCTATAGAGTAGGACCTTGTTGTTTATCCATCCTATATGTAATAGTTCATCTCTGCTAATCTCAAACTCCCAATCCTTCCCTCCCTAACCCATCTCTCCCACTGGCAACCACAATTCTGTTCTCTAAGTCTGTGAGTCTGTTTCTATTTCATAGATATGTTCATTTGTGTCATATTTTAGATTCCATATATAAGGGATATCATATGGTATTTGTCTTTTTCTGATTTACTTCACTTAGTATGATAATCTCTAGGTCCATCCATGTTGCTGCAAATGGCATTATTTCATTGTTTTTGATAGCTGAGTAATATTCCATTGTATATATGTACCCCATCTTCTTTATCCATTCATCTGTCGATGGACATTTAGGTTGTTTCCATGTCTTGGCTATTGTAAATAGTGCTGCTATGAATATAGGGATGCATGTATCTTTTTAAACTATAGTTTTGTCTAGGCATATGCCCAGAAGTCAGATTGCTGGATCATGGTAACTTTATTATTAGTTTTTTTGAGAAACCTCCATATGGTTTTTCATAGTGGCTGCACCAATTTACATTCCCACCAACAGTGTCAGAGGGTTCCATTTTCTCCACAACCTCTCCAGCATTTGTTATTTGTAGACTTTTTAATGATGGCTATTCTGACCTGTGTGAGGTGATACTTCATCGTAGTTTTGATTTGAATTTATCAAATAATTAGCAATGTTGAGAATGTTTTCATGTGCCTATTGGCCATCCATATGTCTTCTTTGGAGAAATGTCTATTTAGGTCTTCTGCCCATGTTTTGATTGTGTTTTTTTTGTTGTTTGTTTTTGTTGTTGTTGAGTTGTGTTGTTGAGCTATTTGTATATTTTGGAAATTAAGCCCTTGTCATAAATAGCTATTATTATGTTGAGATATGTTCCCTGTATACACACTTTCATAAGGGTTTTTATCATGAATGCTGAATTTTATCAAATGATTTTTCTGCATCTATTGAGATGATCATGTGGTTTTTGTCCTTTCTTTTGTTGATGCAGTGTATCACATTGATTGATTTGAGTATGCTGAACCATCCTTTTGACCCTGGGATGAATCCAAAGGTATGTGACCTCTTTTATGTGTTGTTGGATTCAGTTTGCTAACATTTTGTTGAGGATTTTGTGTTTGTATTCATCAAAGATATTGGCCTGTAACTTTTTTTTTTTTTTTGGTAGCATCTTTGTCTGGTTTTGGTATAAGGGTGATGGTGGCTTCAGAGAATGTTTTTGGGAGTGTTCCTTACACTTCAATCTTTCGGAAGAATTTGAGAAGGATAGGTATAAGTTCTTCTTTGTATGTTTGGTGGAATACCCTGCCATCTGGCCCTGAACTTTTGTTTGTAGGGAGGGTTTTTTTGTTGTTTTTGTTTGTTTGTTTGGGGTTTTTTTTAGAGATTCTATTTCATTTCTAGTGATTGGTCTGTTCAAGTTATCTGCTTCTTGATTCAGTTTTGGTGGGCTGTATGTTTCTAGAAAGTTGTCCATTTCTTCTAGATTGTCAAATTTGTTGGCATGTAATTGTTCATAGTATTCTCTTATGTTTTCTTTTACTTCTGTGGTATCAGTTGTGATTTCCCCTCTTGCATTTCTTAATTTGTTTATTTCTGTCTTCTCTCTTTTCTTCTTGGTGTGCCTGGACAGAGGTTTTCAATTTTGTTTGCCCTTTCAAAGAACCAGCTCTTGGTTATATTGATTTTTTCTACTGATTTTTTAAACTCTATTTTATTTATTTCCTCTCTTATCTTTATTGTCTCCTCCTTTGTGCTGACTTTAGATTTTGTTTGTTCTTCTTTTTCTAATTCTTTTAGGTAGTGGGTTAGGTTGTTTGAGATTTTTCTTGTTTCTGAAAGAAGACCTGTATCACTATGTATTGGGTTTGCCAAAAAGTTCATTTGGTTAGTGAATACATTGTTCAATAAAGGTCATCTTGAAAATGAAAAATGTGTCTTTTGTTTTTACTTAAAAGCAAATGAACTTTTTGGCTGACCCAGTGCTTCTCTCTGAGAACTGCTGTTGCTGCATCCCATAGATTTTGTATGGTTGTGCTTTCGTTGTCATTTGCCTCAAGGTATTTTGAAATCTCTTTTTTTTTATTTCATAGTTTACCCATTTGTTTTTTTAGTAGCATGTTGTTTAATCTCCATATAATTGATTTTTTCTCATTTCTTTTTCTGTGGTTGATTTCTAGTTTCATACTGTGTGGACAGAAAAGATACTTGAAATAATTTCTATACTATTAAATTTGTTGAGGCTTGTTTTGTGCCATAGTACGAGGTCAATTCTAGAGAATTCTCCATGTACACTTGAAAAGAATGTGCATTCTGCTTTTTTTGGACCTAATGTCTTGAAAATATCAATTAAGTCTAACTATTCTGTTGTATCATTTAGGATCTCTGTTGCCTTATTGATCTTCTGTCTCATAGATCTGTCCATTGATGTGAGTGGGGTGATAAGTCTCCTGCTGTTATTGTATTCCTGTTAATTTCTCCCTTTATGTCTGTTAGTATTTGTTTTATATATGTGGGTGCTCCTATATTGGGTGTATATTTGTTGATAGGTATAATATCCTCTCCTTGTATTTATCCTCATTATATAGTGTCTTTCTTTATCTTTCTTTATGGCCTTTGTTTTAAAGTCTATTTTGTCTGATATGAGTATTGCAACCTCTGCTTTCTTGTTATTTCACGTTTGCATGAAATATATTTTTTCATCCCCTCACTTTCATTCTATGTATGTCCTTTGCCTTAAAGAGGGCTCTTGTAGGAAGTATATTGTAGACTTTTGTTTTTTTTTAATCCAATCTACCACTCTGTGTCTTTTGATCGGAAAATTTAGTTCATTGACATTTAAGGTAATTATTGATAGATACATAATTATTGCTGTTTTACCTTGTTTCCTGGTTGATTTTATATTTCTTCTTTGTCCTTCTTTTTCTTTTTTCTTTCACTTTGTGGTTTGATGATTTTCTTTTGTATTATGCTATGTTCTCTTCTTTTTGGTTTTGTGAATCTGTTGTATGTTTTTGATTTGTGGTTGCCCTGTTTTTCAAGTATGTTAACCCCTTCCTATACCTACTTGCTTTAGACCGGTAGTCAAATAGGCTAAAACACATTCTAGAAAAAAATTTATATTTTCTTACTCTCCTCCCCACATTTTATGATTTTGATGTCCTCTTTTGCATCTTCATGTTCATCCTTTTGTTGTTCATTGTGGTTATCATAATTTTCACAGAAAGGTTTGTATTTTTTTTAATCTGTGTCCCAGCTTATTTAAGTGGTTTACTTTCCAACTGTGATTTTTCTCTTTCCTATAGATTCTTTTTTTTTTTTTTCTATTTAGAGAAGTCCTTTCAGTATTTCTTTTAGGATAGGTTTAGTATTGCTGTATTCTTCTAGTTTTTGATTGTCTGAGAAATTCTTTATCTCTCCTTCTATTCTAAATGATAATCTTGCTAGGTAGAGTATCCGAGGTTGCAGATTTTTCCCTATCAGGACTTTTAATATATCTAGCTAGTCCCTTCTGACCTGCAATGTTTCTGTAGAGAAATCAGCTGATAGCCTTATGGGAGTTTCCTTGTAATTAATTCTATGTTTTTCTCTTGTTGCCTTTAGAATACTCTCTTTATCTTTAACTTTTACCATTTTAATTATAATATGTCTTGGTGTAGGTCTGTTTGGGTTTATCTTGTTTGGGACCCTCTGTGCTTCCTGTATCTTGATATCTGTTTCCTTATTTAGATTTGGGAATTTTTCAGCCATAATTTGTTTAAATACATTTTCAATCTCCTTTTTTCTCTTTCTGAGATCCCTATTATGTGTAGATTGGCAAGCTTTATATTATCCCATTGGTCTCTTATAATGCTTTCTTTTTTTTTTTTTTCATTTGGGTTTCTGTCTGCTGTTCTAACTGGGAGATTTCCATTATTCTATCTTCTAGATCACTTATTCATTCTTCTGGATTATTCATTCTGCTATTCATAGCCTTTAGTTCACCTTTCATCTCTTTGAAAGAATTCTCTAATTTTTCTTGGTTCCTTCTTATAGTTTATAGTTCCTTTTTACAGTAATCTGCATTTCTGTCCATAGCCTTTTTTAATTCCTTCAGCATTTTCCTTGTCTCCTTTTTGAACTCGTGTCTACAAGAGTGAAGTAGTCTGTTTCATTGTTTGTTCTTTCAGGGGAATTCTCTCAATCTTTTAATTGGGAGTAGTTCTTCTGCTTCTTCATTTTACTTTATTTCTCTTGCTCTATGAGTTTAGGAGAAACAGTTATCTACCATGGTCTTAGAGGTCTATTTTTATGTGGGAATATCCCTGTATAGTCTGCATGGGTTTAATATTTTTTGGTGTGAGGGCTGTTTTTAGTATGGATGCCTGTCAAATTTTCCTCAGTGTATGCTGGCCATTATCCCCTTGATTAGGTGTGACTGATGTTGTGGTGACCACAGCCTGCACTGGATATTGAGTGGGGCCTCTTCTTTGCTCTGTGGTTGTTACTGCCATGTCAGGGACAGGTTCTTCTCCTTAGATGTTGGAGTAGAAGCCTCCAGATCTGTTTCTGAACTGCATTTCTGAGCTGTGGTGCATGGTAGACAGGATTGGAGCACTCCCACTGGGAGAGGAGCCACTGAGCATTCCTCCACCAGAGTTGTTCACTGGTGAGTGTGCTCTGTTGTGTCACCTTTTACCTACTGTGTGGGCTTACAAAGCACACTGTTGTTGACACTGCCTTCGGCCCTTCTCAATCATGGTTTATGCCAGCAATTGACCCTGGTGTCTCCCAGGTGTTGTTTTCACAAGGCCACCAGTGCAGATCCACTTAAGTCAGGTCCCAGGACTACAGTAGTCATGCACGTGGACCCTCTGTGGGAGCTATGGAGGCAGTTCAGACCCTGGCCTGGCCCAACCCCCATGTGTACATGCCCATGAAGCCCACAGTTGCTAAGGTCAGACCTATCTCAGCCACATGAACACCTGTTGTCCATTCAGATGTTCTGCAGGCACCGAATTTACAAAGCTGGTGGTGAAGGTGTAAATCCACAATTCGCACAGCCACAGGGAGAGATTTCAGCTTTGCTTCCTAAGTCACACGGCCCCTGGGGTGATTTCAGCTGCACCTCTGCATGTGGGCAACCCACTGGCATCTGCTCCCAGGGTCTGCTGAGGTGGCATCCAGAGTGAATGAGCCTTCCCAGGCAGAAGCCTCCCCTGGAGCCCCCGGAGACAGGGGCCATCACATGGAGAAAGAGGCTGCAATGGTAGCCCCACCTTTCCCTTCACATACCACTTTAACAATGACACTTCCCTTCTATGGCAGCCCAGACTTCTTCCAAAAACACTCCTGGTTATGACACCCCACACTGCAGTCACTTCTGACTGTCTCCATGCAGCCCAACAGCAGTACTCTCCCCTTGGTCTGTCCTCTAAACACTGTGTTCCAGCACCCAGATCCCACCTGTACTAGAGGACGCATGTCTCAGGTTGGGGGGCGCATGGCGGTGGCAGAGATTATCTGTGTAGGTCTTTCTCTATCCTGCCTGCCACAAACCAGTTTTTGCACTCTTCTCTCAGCCTCTGAAGCACCTTTTATGACCCAGCTTATCTCCCTGCCATTGGGGGCCTTCCCAGGGTGTGGAAACCTCTCCTGTCCTTCAGCTCCCTCCCAGGGGCGCAGGTCCAATCTCACTTCCTTTATTTTTTTTCTTGTTGTCCTACCTGGTTACGTAGAGATCTTTCCTATCTTTTCAGGTGTATGAGGTCTTCTGATCGTGTTTGTGATGTGTTCTGTGAGAATTGTTACATTTCCAGATGTATTCTTTTGTGCTGTGTGTGTGTGTTAGTTTCTGCTTTATAACAAAGTGAATCAGCTATACATAAACATATAACCCCATATCTCTTCCCTCTTGCATCTCCCTCCCTCCCACCCTCCCTATCCCACACATCTAGGTGGTCACAAAGCACCAAGCTGATCTCCCTGTGCTATGCGGCTGATTCCCACTAGCTATCTATTTTACATTTGGTAGTGTATATATGTCCATGCCACTCTCTCACTTTGTCCCAGTTTACCCTTCCCCCTCCTCATGTCCTCAAGCCCATTCTCTGTGTCTACATCTTTATTCCTGTCCTGCCCCTAGGTTCTTTAGAACATTTTTTTTTCACACACTCTCATGCTTACTTTGAAGTAATAGCATGTATTATAATAGGCTATATCAAGGTTTCTCAATCTGAGCACTATTTGGACCAGATGATTCTTTTTTTTTTTTTGCGGTATGTGGGCCTCTCACTGTTGTGGCCTCTCCCGTTGCGGAGCACATGCTCCAGAGGCGCAGGCTCAGCGGCCATGGCTCACGGGCCTAGCCGCCCCGCAGCATGTGGGATCTTCCCGGACCGGGGCACGAACCCACGTCCCCTGCATTGGCAGGTGGACTCTCAACAACTGTGCCACCAGGGAAGCCCTGGACCAGATAATTCTTAGTTGTGGAGTCTGTACTGTGCAATGTAGAATGCTTGGCAACATCCCTGGCCTTTACCCATTACATGCCAGTTTTAATCCTCTCCCCAGTTGTGGCAATTAAAACTATCTCTAGATACTGTCAGATATTCCCTGGGGGTCAAAATGACTCCTGGTTGAGAATTACTGGGCTGTATTATACCACAAGAATAAATAATTCCACAATCTCGATGGCTTAATACCCCAAATGTTTATATCTTGCTCACATAAATTCTACTGGGCAACTTTCCAGGGCACTTGTACTCTATGCTGTGGCTCAGTATTCTGAGCTACTTTGGTTTTATGGTAATTCCAATCAACACATGCTTCCTAGATCATCATGGAAAGTAAAGGGAGAGTGTAAAATTGAACACAAGCTCTTAAATATTTATGTCCAGAAGTGACATTTTTCACTTCTGTTCACATTTCATTGATCAGAGCAAGTCACATGGCCATGTCTACCTTTAAGTGGGTGAGAAGTAAGATCTCCCTCCAAGAAGATTAATGAACATACTGTTGTCTAGTGCAAGTATTAACTGTTAAACTCCACTTTCTTCAATGAACTATGCTACCAAAAAGAACTATAGTACTGTCAAGGGTAGAGAGGCAGGATAGTATGAGATTGTGTATTCTGGAACAAAAATACTTGGCACTGAACCCCAGATTTATAGCTGTCAGTGTAGACACAACGTGTCTAATACTCACTGTGCCTAAGTTTCCTCATCTGTAAAATAAGAGATAATAAAAGTATCTAACTCACAGGGAGTTACAAGAGTGAAATGTGTTAGCATTTTTAAAACCCTTAGAAAAGTTTCTGAAACATAATAAACACTTTTAAATGTGTTTAAATAAAAAGAAATAGTATACAGAGAGAATAATTGTATACATTTTTTTATAAAGAGGGTGAAAACAGTTCAAAAAGTGATGTGTATTCAGAGGAATTTATAGACTTTTAATATGACAACTCCACAAATAAAAATGTCAAGAAAGGCATGTTTCCAGTATAACTTGGAGCTGCTTACCAAATTCAGGAAAATAAATCAATAAATGTTGAAAAATGTTTGAAAGTATATTATTAAGTTTAACCTAGACAAAATGAGATAGCAATGTACTTGCTGTCTGTTCATCAAAGTCCTGTTACAACTGTTAAATATTAACTATAAATGAAAATATGTGTCTTCTTGCTTATTATTAGAACTTTACTAAAATATTTCCTTTAAAAAAGTACTCAATACTAGTTAATACATCCACCCATTTAAAGTATCATGAAAATACTAATACCTAATTGTTTAGTCTATAGTAGTGTTTGTTCAACATTTCCTTTCATGAAATCTCGTTAATGTTTTATTCAGATAGCATCACCCCTCACTATCATTTACTACTGGGTTAAGGTTGCAGGGTCAGCACCACTGATACAAAATAACTGAGTTACAACACACTTTTTTTTTCTCTTTCTGCTGTTGGATTTCTTTTAGAAGACATTTAAGGAATCGTTTTCATTCTGACTCTATAAAAATGAATGTTCTTCCATTTGCACTATATTTGTGACTTGGTTTCCTAAATTTCTCAGATTCACCTGCTTTACAACTTTTAGAACATTAAACATACTTAGACACTGGCTTCCATCTTATTTATAATTTTATCTGTATGTCACCCCTTCAGCAGAATTCTGATCTAGTCTTTCTGATCTTGGCTTCTTTTGTCCCTCTTTGATTGTTATAACAACATAAAGCTTCAGATGGACAAATTTCCTATTTGTACCCAACTTCCAAGTATCTTATTGGTCTGCTTGAGATTAGAAGGGAAGATTCAGAAAGAGTAAAAAATTTATCTCATTAGGTTATATTTTTAAAGCGTCATAATCATGTGATGAGACTGTTAAAAATGTACGTTGCTAAGATTCACCTCAGACCTGGTGAATCAGAATCTCTGGGTATGAATCATTGGAAATCCATATTATTAAGAAACTCTCCAGATGATTTATACACATACCACATCACTGTAACCAGATAATAGGATTCTACTATATATCTAAAATTCATTTATAGAAAAAATTAAAATGAGCAAAATGAATTATATGAAATATTTGTCATCAAACATATAAAATCATTTTTATATTCGCTTTACAAAAACTACATACATATGTCTTTAACAATAAGTCAAAGTGTAGGTCATGATTTGACCTGATCAATTATTTTACTAGGTTTAGAAATATTATCAGTAGAAAAATACCAGATTTATATACTTAGAGAAAAGAATAGCAAAAATGTGTCTCATTGTATGCATGGAGTTTTTAGTATGTATTCGCTTCTCTGTGGCTTTATCTTCAAAAATATTTTGAAAACATTTCTAAATAATAGATTATAGGCTCTTGGAGAGCAAAGGCAGTGCTTCCTTCCATTTCTAAAATGTCCTACTGTGATGAAATGTCCTGAATTGTCTTTAAACATTACTGATGATAAACTATTCTAAACAGTTCTACTCCAGACCATTGTTAACAGAATTTCCTTTTGAAATGATCATCTATAATCTATTTACACATTAGGATAATTGACAAGGAAAGAGAGAGCTCTGATGTCAAACTTTGTATTTTAAGATATGACTGAGACTTACTTCTCTTTTAATAGTTAAGATGCCTGGCTTTGATATAGTTATCAAGATGAATGGTTTAGAGTAAGGATAATCAACAGTTTCAAGTTCAGATCAATAAAGTAAATGTATTCAAAGCTATAACTTTATAACCTTTCCCTATATTACAACATTTTCCACAGTCAACTTTCCTTTATGTCAGCATAACAATCACAGACCATAAGGAGAAGGGGCAACATTGTTAGAAGTACAAAAACAAGACTCTAAATGAAACTCCTCACAACTTGAAGACATATATCCTTGGCCATCTCTTTTTTAATTATATTTTATTTTATATTTTTAAACATCTTTATTGCAGCATAATTGCTTTAAAACGGTGTGTTAGTTTCCGCTTTATAACACAGTGAATCCGTTATACATATACATGTATTCCCATATCTCTCCCTCTTGCATCTTCCTCCCTCCCACCCTCCCTATCCCAAACCTCTACGTGGTCACACAGCACCGAGCTGATCTTCCTGTGCTATGCAGCTGCTTTCCACTAGCTTTCTATTTTACATTTGGTAGTGAATATATGTCCATGCCACTCTCTCACTTTGTCCCAGCTTAACCTTCTCCCTCCCCGTATCCTCAAGTCCATTCTCTAGTAGGTCTGCATCTTTATTCCCGTCTTGCCCCTAGGTTCTTCATGACATTTTTGTTGTTGTTGTTGTTGTTGTTGTTGTTAGATTCCATACATATGTGTTAGCATACGGTATTTGTTTTTCTCTTTCTGACTTACTTCACTCTGTATGACAGATTCTAGGTCCATCCACCTCACTACAAATAACTCAGTTTCATTTCTTTTTATGGTTGAGTAATATTCCATTGTATATATGTGCCAAATCTCCTTTATCCATTCATCTGTCAATGGACACTTAGGTTGCTTCCATGTCCTTCCTATTATAAATAGAGTTGGGATGAACATGGTGGTACATGACTCTTTTAGAATTATGGTTTTCTCAGGGTATATGCCCAGTAGTGGAATTGCTGGGACATATGGTAGTTCTATTTGTAGTTTTTTAATGATCATCCATACTGTTCTCCATAGCGGCTGTATCACTTTACATTCCCAACAGTGCAAGAGGGTTCCCTTTTCTCCACACCCTCTCCAGCATTTATTGTTTGCAGATTTTTTGATGATGGCCATTTTGACCAGTATGAGATGATATCTCATTATAGTTTTGATTTGCATTTCTATAATGATTAATGATGTTGAGCATTCTTTCATGTGTTTGTTGGCAATCTGTATATCTTCTTTGGAGAAATGGCTATTTAGGTCTTCTACCCATTTTTGGATTGGGTTGTTTGTTCTTGTGATATTGAGCTACATGAGCTGCATGCAAATATTGGAGGTTAATCCTCTGTCAGTTGCTTCATTTGCAAATATTTTCACCCATTCTGAGGGTGGTCTTTTGTTCTTGTTTATCATTTCCTTTGCTTTACAAAAGCTTTTAAGTTTCATTAGGTCCCATTTGTTTATTTTTCTTTTTATTTCCATTTCTCTAGTAGTTGGGTCAAAAAGGATCTTGCTGTGATTTATATCATGGATTGTTCTGCCTATGTTTTCCTCTGAGAGTTTAATAGTGTCTGGCCTTATATTTAGGTCTTTAATCCATTTTCAGTTTATTTGTGTGTATGGTGTTAGGGAGTGTTCTAATTTCATTCTTTTACATGTATCTGTCCAGTTTTCCTGGCACCACTTATTGAAGAGGCTGTCTTTTCTCCACTGTATATTCTTGCCTCCATTATCAAAGATAAGGTGACTATATGTGTGTGGGTTTATCTCTGTGCTTTCTATCCTGTTCCATTGATCTATATTTCTGTTTCTGTGCTAGTACCATACAGTCTTGAATAGTGTGTTTTTTTAGTATAATCTGAAGTCAGGGAGCCTGATTCCTACAACTCTGTTTTTCTTTCTCAAGATTGCTTTGACCCTTCAGGATCCTTTGTGTTTCCTTACAAATTGTGAGATGATTTGTTCTAGTTCTCTGGAAAATGCCAGTGGTAATTTGATAGGGATTGCATTGAATCTGCAGATTGCTTTGGGTAGTATAGCCATTTTCACAATGTTGATTCTTCCAATCCAAGAACGTGGTCTATCTCTCCATCTATGTGAATCATCTTTAATTTCTTTCACCAGTGTATTATAATTTTCTACATACAGGTCTTTTGTCTCCTTAGGTAGGTTTATTCCTAGATATTTTATTCTTTTTGTTGCAATGGTAAATGGGAGTGTTTTCTTACTTTCAATTTCAGATTTTTCATCATTAGTGTATAGGATTGCAAGAGATTTCAGTGCATTAGATTTGTATCCTGCTACTTTACCAAATTCATTGATTAGCTATAGTGGTTTTCTGGTAGCATCTTTAGTATTCTCTATGTATAGTATCATGTCACCTGCAAACAGTGACAGCTTTGCTTCTTCTTTTCTGATTTGGATTCCTTTTATTTCTTTTTCTTCTCTGATTGCTATGGCTAAAACTTCCAAATCTAGGTTGAATAATAGTGGTGAGAGTGGGAAACCTTGTCTTTTTCCCAATCTTAGTGGAAATGGTTTCAGTTTTTCACCATTGAGGATGATGTAGGCTGTAGGTTTGTCATATATTGCCTTTATTATGTTGAGGGAAGTTTCCTCTATGTTTACTTTCTGGAGGGTTTTTATCATAAATGGGTGTTGAATATTGTCAAAAGCTTTATATGCATGTATTGAGATGCTCTCATGGGTTTTCTCCTTCAGTTTGATAATATGGTGTATCACATTGATTGATTTGCGTATATTGGAGAATCCCTGCATCCCTGGGATAAACCCCACTTGATCATGGTGTATGATCATTTTAATCTGCTCTTGGATTCTGTTTGTCAGTAGTTTGTTGAGGATTTTGCATCTATGTTCATCAGTGATATTGGCCTGTAGTTTTATTTCTTTGTTACGTCTTTTTCTGGTTTTGGTACCAGGGTGATGGTGGCCTTGTACAATAAGTTTGGGAGTGTTCCTCATTCTGCTATATTTTGGAAGAGTTTGAGAAGGATAGGTTTTAGCTCTTCTCTAAATGTTTGCTAGAATTCGTCTGTGAAGCCATCTGGCTCTGGGCTTTTGTTTGTTGGAATTTTTTTTAACATATTTATTGGGGTATAATTGCTTTATAATAGTGTGTTAGTTTCTGCTTTATAACAAAGTGAATCAGTTATACATATACATATGTTCCCATATCTCTTCCCTCTTGCATCTCCCTCCCTCCCACCCTCCCTATCCCACCACTGCCGGCAGTCACAAAGCACCAAGCTGATCTCGCTGTGCCATGCGGCTGCTTCTCACTAGCTATCTACCTTACGTTTGGTAGTGTATATATGTCCATGCCTCTCTCTCACTTTGTAACACTTCACCCTTCCCTCTCCCCATATCCTCAAGTCCGTTCTCTAGTAGGTCTGTGTCTTTATTCCTGTCTTAACCCTTGATTCTTCATGACATTTTTTGTTTATTCTTAAATTCCATACATATGTGTTAGCAAACGGTATTTGTCTTTCTCTTTCTGACTTACTTTACTCTGTATGACAGACTCTAGGTCTATCCACCTCATTACAAATAGCTCAATTTTGTTTCTTTTTCTAGCTGAGTAATATTCCATTGTATATATGTGCCACATCTTTATCCATTCATCCAAAGATGGGCACTTAGGTTGTTTCCATTTTCAGGCTACTGTAAATAGAGCTACAATGAACATTTTGGTACATGACTCTTTTTGAATTATGGTTTTCTCAGGGTATATGCCCAGTAGTGGGATTGCTGGGTCATATGGTAGTTCTATTTGTAGCTTTTTAAGGAACCTCCATACTGTTCTCCACAGTGGCTGTATCAATTTACATTCCCACCAACAGTGTAAGAGGGTTCCCTTTTCTCCACACCCTCTCCAGCTTTATTGTTTCTAGATTTTTTGATGATGGCCATTCTGACTGGTGTGAGATGATATCTCATTGTAGTTTTGATTTGCATTTCTCTAATGATTAATGATGCTGAGCATTCTTTCATGTGTTTGTTGGCAGTCTGTATATCTTCTTTGGAGAAATGTCTATTTAGGTCTTCTGCCCATTTTTGGATTGGGTTGTTTGTTTTCTTGTTATTGAGCTGCATGAGCTGCTTGTAAATTTTGGAAATTAATCCTTTGTCAGTTGCTTCATTTGCAAATATTTTCTCCCATTCTGAGGGTTGTCTTTTGGCCTTGTTTATGGTTTCCTTTGCTGTGCAAAAGCTTTGAAGTTTCTTAGATCCCATTGGTTTAATTTTGTTTTTATTTCCATTTATCTAGGAGGTGAATCAAAAAGGATCTTGCTGTGATTTATGTCATGGAGTGTTCTGCCTATGTTTTCCTCTAAGCATTTGATAGTTTCTGGCCTTACATTTAGGTCTTTAATCCATTTTGAGCTTATTTTTGTGTATGGTGTTGGGAGTGATATAATCTCATACTTTTACGTGTACCTGTCCAGTTTTCCCAGCACCACTTATTGAAGAGGCTGTCCTTTCTCCACTGTACATTCCTCCCTCCTTTATCAAACATAAGGTGACCATATGTGCATGGGTTTATCTCTGAGATTTTTATACTGTTCCATTGATCTATCTTTCTGCTTTTGTGCCAGTACCATACTGTCTGATTACTGTAGCTTTGTAGTATAGTCTGAAGTCAGGTAGCCTGATTCCTCCAGCTCCATTTTTCGTTCTCAAGATTGCCTTGGCTATTTGGGGTCTTTTGTGTTTCCACACAAATTGAGAACTTTTTTGTTCTAAGTTCTGTGAAAAATGACAGTGGTAGTTTGATAGGGATTGCATTGAATCTGTAGATTGCTTTGGATAGTAGAGTCATTTTCACAATGTTGATTCTTCCAATCCAAGAACATGGTATATCTCTCCATCTATTTGTATAAACTTTAATTTCTTTCATCAGTGTCTTATAATTTGGTGCATACAGGTCTTTTGTCTCCTTAGGTAGGTTTATTCCTAGATATTTTATTCTTATCCTTGCAATGGTAAATGGGAGTGTTTTCTTGATGTCACTTTCAGATTTTTCATCATTAGTGTATAGGAATGCCAGAGATATCTGGGCATTAATTTTGTATCCTGCAACTTTACCTAATTCATTGATTAAATCTAGTAGTTTTCTGGTAGCATCTTTAGGATTCTCTATGTATAGTATCATGTCATCTGCAAATAGTGACAGCTTTACTTCTTCTTTTCTGATTTGGATTCCCTTTATTTCCTTTTCTTCTCTGATTGCTGTTGCTAAAACTTCCAAAACTATGTTGAATAAGAGCGGTGAGAGTGGGCAACCTTTTCTTGCTCCTGATCTTAGTGGAAATGCTTTCAGTTTTTCACCATTAAGGATGATGTTGGCTATGGGTTTGTCATATATGGCCTTTATTTTGTTGAGAAAAGTTCCCTCTATGCCTACTTTCTGCAGGGTTTTTATCATAAATGGGTGTTGAATTTTGTTAAAAGATTTCTCTGCATCTATTGAGATGAGCATATGGTTTTTCTCCTTCAATTTGTTAATATGGTTTATCACATTGATTTGCATATATTGAAGAATCCTTGCATTCCTGGAATAAACCCCGCTTGATCTTGGTGTATGATCCTTTTAATGTGCTGTGAATTCTGTTTCCTAGTATTTTGTTGAGGATTTTTGCATTTATGTTCATCAGTGATATTGGCCTAGAGTTTTCTTTCTTTGTGATATCCTTGTCTGGTTTTGGTATCAAGGTGATGGTGGCCTCGTAGAATGGATTTGGGAGTGTTCCTCCCTCTGCTATATTTTGGAAGAGTTTGAGTAGAATAGATGTTAGTTCTTCTCTAAATGTTTGATAGAATTCGCCTGTGAAGCCATCTGGTCCTGGGTTTTTGTTTGTTGGAAGATTTTTAATCACAGTTTCAATTTTAGTGTTTGTGATTGGTCTGTTCATATTTTCTATTTCTTCCTGATTCAGTCTTGGCAGGATGTGCATTTCTAAGAATTTGTCCATTTCTTCCAGGTTGTCCATTTTATTGACATAGAGTTGCTTGCAGTAATCTCACATAATCTTTTGTATTTCTTCAGTGTCAGTTGTTACTTTTCCTTTTTCATTTTTAATTCTATTGATTTGAGTCTTCTCCCTTTTTTTTTTTTTTGATGAGTCTGGCTAATGGTTTATCTATTTTGTTTATCTTCTCAAAGAACCAGCTTTTAGTTTTATTGATATTTGCTATCATTTCCTTCATTTCTTTTTCATGTATTTCTGATCTGATCTTCACGATTTCTTTTCTTCTTCTAACTTTGTTTTTTTTTTGTTCTTCCTTGTCTAATTGCTTTAGGTGCAAGGTTCGGTTGTTTATTTGAGATGTTTCCTGTTTCTTAAGGTGGGCTTCTATTGCTATAAACTTCCCTCCTAGAAGTGCTTTTGCTGCATCCCATTTGTTTTGGGTTGTCATGTCTCCATTGTCATTTTTTTCTAGGTATTATTTTATTTCCTCTTTGATTTCTTCAGTGATCACTTCGTTATTAAGTAGTGTATTGTTTAGCCTCCAAGTGTTTGTATTTTTTATAGATCTTTTCCTGTAATTGATATCTAGTATCATAGCATTGTGGTCAGAAAAGACACTTGATAAAATTTCAATTTTCTTAAATTTACCAAAACTTGATTTGTGACCCAAGATATGATCTATCCTGGAGAATGTTCCATGAGCACTAGAGAAAAATGTGTATTCTGTTGTTTTAGGATGGAGTGTCCTATAAATATCAATTAAGTCCATCTTCTTTAATGTATCATTTAAAGCTTATGTTTCCTTATATATTTACATTTTGGATGATCTGTCCATTGGTGAAAGTGGGGTGTTAAATTCCCCTATTATTTATGTGTTACTGTCGATTTCCCCTTTTATGGCTGTTAGTATTTGCCTTATGTATTGAGGTGATCCTATGTTGGCCGCATAAATATTTACAATTTTTATATCTTCTTCTTGGATTGATCCCTTGATCGTTATGTAGTGTTCTTCTTTGTCTCTTGTAATAGTCTTTATTTTAAAGTCTATTTTGTCTGATATGAGAATTGCTACTCCAGCTTTCTTTTGGTTTCCATTTGCATGGAATATATTTTTCCATCCCCTCACTTTCAGTCTGTATGTGTCTCTAGGTCTGAAGTGGGTTTCTTGTAGGCAGCATATATATGGGTCTTGTTTTTGTATCCATTCAGTCAATCTGTGTCTTTTGGTGGGAGCATTTAGTCCATTTACATTCAACGTAATTATCGATATGTATGTTCCTATTCCCATTTTCTAAATTGTTTTGGGTTCGTTATTGTAGGTCTTTTCCTTCTTTTGTGTTTCTTGCCTAGAGAAGTTCCTTTAGCATTTGTTGTAAAGCTGGTTTGGTGGTGCTGAACTCTCTCATCTTTTGCTTGTCTGTAAAGGTTTTAATTTCTTCACCAAATCTGAATGAGATCCTTGCTGGGTAGAGTAATCTTGGTTGCAGGTTTCTCTCCTTCATCACTTTAAGTGTGTCCTTCCACTGCCTTCTGGCTTGTAGAGTTTCTGCTGAAAGACCAGCTGTTAACCTTATGGGGATTCCCTTGTGTGTTATTTGTTGTTTTTCCCTTGCTGCTTTTAATATGTTTTCTTTGTATTTAATTTTTGACAGTTTGATTAATATATGTCTTGGCATATATCTCCTTGGATTTATCCTGTATTGGACTCTCTGTGCTTCTTGGACTTGATTAACTATTTCCTTTTCCATATTAGGGAAGTTTTCAACTATAATCTCTTCAAATATTTTCTCACTCCCTTTCTTTTTCTCTTCTTCTTCTGGAACCCCTATAATTCAAATGTTGGTGCATTTAATGTTGTCCCAGAGGTCTCTGAGACTGTCCTCAGTTCTTTTCATTCTTTTTTCTTTATTCTGCTCTGCAGTAGTTATTTCCACTATTTTATCTTCCAGGTCACTTATCCGTTCTTCTGCCTCAGTTATGCTGCTATTGATCCCATCTAGAGTACTTTTAATTTCATTTATTGTGTTGTTCATCATTGCTTGTTTCATCTTTATTTCTTCTAGGTCCTTGTTAACTGTTTCTTGCATTTTGTCCATTCTATTTCCAAGATTTCTGATCATCCTTACTATCATTATTCTGAATTCTTTTTCAGGTAGACTGCCTATTTCCTCTTCATTTGTTAGATCTGGTGCATTTTTATCTTGCTCCTTTATCTGCTGTGTGTTTTTCTGTCTTCTCATTTTGCTTATCTTACTGTGTTTGGGGTCTCCTTTTTGCAGGCTGCATGTTCATAGTTCCCGTTGTGTTTGGTCTGTCCCCAGTGGCTAAGGTTGGTTCAGTGGGTTGTGTAGGCTTCCTGGTGGAGGGGACTAGTGCCTGTGTTGTGGTGGATGAGGCTGGATCTTGTCTCTCTGGTGGGCAGGTTCACGTCTGGTGGTGTGTTTTGGGGTGTCTGTGGACTTATTATGATTTTAGATAGCCTCTCTGCTAATGGGTGGAGTTGTGTTCCTGTTTTGCTAGTTGTTTGTCATAGAGTGTCCAGCACTGTAGCTTGCTGGTCATTGAGTGAAGTTGGGTGCTGGCATTGAGATGGAGATCTCTGGGTGATTTTCACCATTTGATATTATGTGGAGCTGGGAGGTCCCTTGTGGACCAGTGTCCTGAAGTTGGCTCTCCCACCTCAGAGGCACAGCACTGACTCCTGGCTGCAGCACCAAGGGCCTTTCCTCTACATGGCTCAGAATAAAAGGGAGAAAAAGTAGAGAGAAAGAATTAGTAGAAGTAGGAAGAAAGAAAGAAAGAAAGAAAGAAAGAAAGAAAGAAAGAAAGAAAGAAAGAAAGAAAGAAAGAAAGAAAGAAAGAAAGAAAAGAAGGAAAGAAGGAAGGAAGAAAGGAAGGAAGAAGGAAAGAAAAGAAGGAGGGAGGGAGGGAGGGATGATGGGAGGAAGGAAGAAAGGAGGGAAGCAAGGATAAAAGAAAGAAAGAAGGAAAATAAAGTAAAATAAAATAGAGTAAAATATAATAAAGTTATTAATTTAAAATATAATTATAAAGAAAAAAATAATTAATAGAAACAGAAGGATAGAACCTTAGGACAAATGGTGGAAGCAAAGCTTTATAGACAAAATCTCATACAGAAGCATACACATACACACTCACAAAAAGAGGAAAAGGGGAAAAAATCATAAATCTTGCTCTCAAAATCCACCTCCTCAATTTGGGATGATTCATTGTCTAAAGGAAGGAAGGAAGGAAGGAAGGAAGGAAGGAAAGGAAAGAAGAAAGAAAGAAAGAAAGAAAGAAAGAAAGAAAGAAAGAAAGAAAGAAAGAAAGAAAGAAAGAAAGAAAGAAAGGAAGGAAGGAAGAAAGAAGATAAAGTAAAATAAAATAGAGTTATTAAAATTAATTATTAAGAAAGAAAAAAATTAAAAACAAAAAAACGGATAGATAGAACGCTAGGACAAATGGTGGAAGCAACGCTATACAGACAAAATCTCACACAGAAGCATACACATACACAATCACAAAAAGAGGAAAAGGGGAAAAAATCATAAATCTTGCTCTCAAAGTCCACCTCCTCAATTTGGGGTGATTTGTTGTCTATTCATGTATTCCACAGATGCAGGGTACATCAAGTTGATTGTGGAGATTTAATCTGCTGCTTCTGAGGCTGCTGGGAGAGATTTCCCTTTCTCTTCTTTGTTCTCACAGCTCCCAGGGGCTCATCTTTGGATTTGGCCCCGCCTCTGCATGTAGGTCGCTGGAGGGCAACTGTTTTTCGCTCAGACAGGACGGGGTTAAAGAAGCCGCTGATTCAGGGGCTCTGGCTCACTCGGGCCGGGGGAAGGGAGGGGCATGGAGTGCGGGGTAAGCCTGGGGCGGCAGAGGCCAGGATGACGTTGCACCAGCGTGAGGTTCGCCATGCGTTCTCCTGGGAGAGTTCTCCCTGGATCCTGGGAACCCGGCAGTGGCAGGCTGCACAGGCTCCCCGGAAGGGAGGTGTGGATAGTGACCTGTGCTCGCACACAGGCTTCTTGGCAGCGGCAACAGCAGCCTTAGCATCTCCTGCCCGTCTCTGGGGTCTGCGCTTTTAGCCGCAGCTCGTGTCCATGTCTGAAGCTCCTTTAAGCAGCGCTCTTAATCCCCTCTCCTTGTGCACCAGGGAACAAAGAGGGAAGAAAAAGTCTTTTGCCTCTTTGGCAGCTCCAGACCTTTTCCCCGACTCCCTCCTGGCTAGCCGTCGTGCACTAACCCCTTCAGGCTCTGTTCACACTGCCAACCCCAGTCCTCTCCATGCGCTCCCACCAAAGCCGGAGCCTCAGCTCGCAGCCCCTCCTGCCCCGGCGGGTGAACAGACAAGCCTCTCAGGCTGGTGAGTGCTGGTTGGCACTGATCTTCTGTGCGGGAATCTCCCCACTTTGCCCTCCGCACCCCTGTTGCTGCACTCTCCTCTGCGGCTCCAAAGCTCCCCCCGCTCCGCCACCCGCAGTCTCTGCCCGCGAAGGGGTTTCCTAGTGTGTGGAAACCTTTCCTCCTTCACAGCTCCCTCCTACTGGTGCAGGTCCCATCCCTATTCTTTTGTCTCTATTTATTTTTTTTTCTTTTGCCCTACCCAGGTACGTGGGGACTTTCTTGCCTTTTGGGAGGTCTGAGGTCTTCTGCCAGTGTTCAGTAGGTGTTCTGAAGGAGTTGTTCCACGTGTAGATGTATTTCTGGTGTATCTGTGGGGAGGTAGGTGATCTCCGCGTCTTACTCTTCTGCCATCTTCCCCTCGTCCCCCCTGTTGGAAGATTTCTAATCACAGTTTTAATTTAAGTGCTTGTGATTTGTCTGTTCATATTTTCTATTTCTTCCTGGTTCAGTCTCGGAAGGCTGTTCATTTCTAAGAATTTGCCCAATTCTTCCAAGTTGTCCATTTTATTGGCATATATTTTCTCGTAGTAATCTCTCATAATTCTTTGTATATCTGCAGTGACAGTTGTTACTTCCCCTTTTTCATTCCTTGTTATATTAATTTGAGTCTTCTCTCTTTTTTTCTTCATTAGTCTGGCTAACGGTTTCTCAATTTTATCTTCTCAAAGAACCAGCTTTTAGTTTTATTGATCTTTGCTCTAGTTTCCTCTGTTTCTTTTTCATTTATTTCTGATCTGAGCTTTATGATTTCTTTCCTTCTGCTAACTTTGGAGAATTTTTTGTTCTTCTTTCTCTAATTTCTTTAGGTGTAAGGTTAGGTTGTTTATTTCAGATGTTTCTTCTCTCTTAAGGTAAGATTGTATTGCTATAAACTTCCTTCTTAGAACTGCTTTGCTGCACCCCAAGGTATTGGCTCATCTTGTTTTCATTGTCATTTGTATGTAGGTATTTTTTGATTTCCTCTTTGATTTCTTCATTGATCTCTTGGTTATTAAGTATTGTATTGTTTAGCCACCATGTGTTTGTATATTTTACAGATTTTTTCCTGTAATTGATATCTAGTCTCATAGTGTAGTGGTCAGAAAAGTTACTTGATATGATTTCAATTTTTTAAAATTTACCAAGGCTTGATTTGTGACCCAAGGTATGATCTATCCTGGAGAATGTTCTATGAGCACTTGAGAAGAAAGTGTATTCTGTTGTTTTTGGATGGACTGTCCTATAAATATTAATTAAGTCCACTTTTTTAATGTATTATTTAAAGCTTGTGTTTCCTTATTTATTTTCATTTTGGATGATCTGTCCATTGTTGAAAATGGGGTGTCAAAGTCCCCCACTATGTTTGTGTTACTGTCAATTTCCCCTTTTATGGATGTTAGTATTTGTTTTATGTACTGAGGAGCTCCTATGTTGGGTTCATAAATATTTACAATTGTTATATCTCCTTCTTGGATTGATCCCTTGATCATTATGTAGTGTCCTTCTTTGTCTCTTTTAGTAGTCTGTTTTAAAGCGTATTTTGTCTGATATGAGAATTGCTACTCCAGCTTTCTTTTGATTTCCGTTTGCATGGAATATCTTTTTCCACCTCCTCACTTTCAGTCTTCATGTGTCCCTAGTTCTGAAGTGGGTGTCTTGTAGACAGAATATATACGAGTCTTGTTTTTGTATACATTCAGTGGGTCTATGTCTTTTGGTTGGAGTATTTAATCCATTTACATTTAAGGTAATTATTGATATGTATGCTCCTATTACCATTTTCTTAATTGTTTGGGGTTTGTTATTGTAGGTCTTTTCCCTCTCTTGTGTTTCCTGCCTAGAGAAGTTCCTTTAGCATTTGTTGTAAAGCTGGTTTGGTGGTGCTGAATTCTCTTAGCTTTTGCTTGTCTGTAAAGGTTTTAATTTCTCCATCAAATCTGAATGAGATCCTTGCTGGGTAGAGTAATCTTGGTTGTAGGTTTTTCCTTTCATCACTTTAATATGTCCTGCCACTCCCTTCTGGCTTGGTGTGTTTCTGCTGAAATATCAGCTGTTAACCTTATTGGGATTCCCCTGTATGTTATTTATTGTTTTTTCCTGCTGCTTTTAATATATTTTCTTTCTATTTAATTTTTGATAGTTTGATAAGTATGTGCCTTGGCATGTTTCTCCTTGGATATATCCCGTGTGGGACTCTCTGTGTTTCCTGGACATAATTAACTATTTCCCCATATTTGGGAAGTTTTCAATTATAATCTCTTCCAATATTTTCTCAGCCCCTTTCTTTTTCTCTTCTTCTTCTGGGACCCCTATAATTCAAAAGTTGTTGTGTTTAATGATGTCCCATATGCTTCTGAGACTGTCCTCAATTCTTTCCTTTTCTTTTTTTTTTTTTTTTTTTTTACTTTATTCTGCTCTGCAGTAGTTATTTCCACTATTTTATCTTCCAGGTCACTTATCTGTTCTTTTGCTTCAGTTATTCTGCTATTGATCCCTTCTAGAGAATTTTTAATTTCATTTATTGTGTTGCTCATCACTGTTTTTTTTGCTCTTTAGTACTTCTAGGTCCTTATTAAACGTTTCTTGTATTTTCTCCCTTCTATTTCCAAGTTTATGGATCATCTTTATTATCATTATTCTGAATTCCTTTTCAGGTAGACTCCCTATTTCCTGTTCATTTGTTTGGTCTGGTGGGTTTTTACCTTGCTCCTTCATCTTCTGTGTGTTTCTCTGACTACTCATTTTGCTTAACTTGCCGTGTTTGGGGTCTGCTTTTTGCTGGCTGTTCGTTTGTAGTTCCCATTGTTTTTGGTGTCTGCCCCTAGGGTCTCAGGTTATTTCAGTGGGTTGTGTAGGCTTTCTGGTGGAGGGGTCTAGTGCCTGTGTTCTGGTGGATTTTGTCTATCTGGTGGGCAGGTTCTCTTCTAGTGGTGTGTAATGGGGTGTCTGTGGCCTTATTATGATTTTAGGCAGCCTCTCTGCTAATGGCTGGGGTTGTGTTCCTCTCTTGCTAGTTGTTTGGCATAGGGTATCCAGCACTGGAGCTTGCTGGTCATTGAATGGAAATGAGTCTTGACGTTGAGATGGAAATCTCTGGGAGATATTTGTCATTTGATATTATGTGGAACTGGGAGGTCTCTTGGGGACCAGTGTGCTGAAGTAGGCTCTCCCACCTCAGAGGCACAGCCCTGAAGCCTGGCTGGAGCACAAAGAGCCTATCATCAACACTGCTCAGAATAAAAGGGAGGAAGGAAAGAAAGAAAGAAACAATAAAATAAAGTTATTAAAATAAAAATAATATTTTAAAAAATATGTAAAAGTAATAAAACAAAAAAGAAAGGAAGAAAGAAGAGAGCAACCAAAGCATAAAACAAATACACCAATGATAACAAGTGCTAAAAACCATACCAAAAAAAAAAACCAAAAACAGACAGACAGAACCCTAGGACATAGGGTAAAAGCAAGCTATACAGACAAAATCACACAGAGAAGCATACATATACACACTCAGAAATAGAGAAAAAGAGAAAATAAAAATAGGTATATCGTTTCTCCCAAAGGCCACCTCCTCAATTTGGGATGATTTGCTGTCTATTCAGGTATTCCACAGATATAGGGTACATCAGGTTGATTGTAGAGATTTAATCCACTGCTCCTGAGACTGCTGGGAGAGATTTCCCTTTCCCTTGTTTATTCGCACACCTCCTGTGGTTCAGCTTTAGAGTTGGTCTTGCCCCTGCATGTAGTTCGCCTAAGGGCGTCTGTTCTTCGCTCAGACAGGACGGGGTTAATGGAGCAGCTGACTTGGGGGTTCTGGCTCACTCAGGCCAGGGGGAGGGAGAAGTACAGAGTTCAGGGTGAGTCTGCAGTGGCAGAGGCTGGCGTGACATTGCTCCAGCCTGAGCTGCACCAGTGTTCTCCCGGGGAATTTGTCCCTGGATCATGGGACCCAGGCAGTGGCACGCTGCACAGGCTCATGGGAGAGGCTGTGTAGACAGTGACCTGTGCTTGCACACAGGTTTCTTGGTGGCTGCAGCAGCAAATTTAACGTCTCATGCCCGTCTCTGGTGTCCATGCTGATAGCCGTGGCTCGCGCCCATCTCTGGATCTCATTTAAGTGGCACTCTTAATTCCCTCTCCCTGCACACCAGGAAACAAAGAGGGAAGAAAAAGTCTCTTGCCTCTTTGGCAGCTCCAGACTTTTTCCCGGACTCCCTCCCAGCTAGCTGTGGTGCATAGCCTGCTTCAGGCTGTGTTCATGCAGCCAACGCTAGTCCTCTCCCTGGGATCCTATTTCCGAAGTCCAAGCCTCAGCTCCCAGCTCCCATTCGCCCCAGCGGGTGAGCAGACAAACCTCTCGGGGTGGGGAGTGCTGGTCGGCACTGAACCTCTGTGCAGGAATCTCTCCACTTTGCCCTCTGCACCCTTGTTGCTGCGCTCTCCTCCATGGCTCTGAAGCTTCCCCTCTCCACCACCCCCAGTCTCTGCCCACGAAGGGGCTTTCTAATGTGTGGAAATCTTTCCTCCTTCACAGTTCCATCCCACTGTTGCAGGTCCCATCCCTACTCTTTTGTCTCTGATTTTTTCTTTTTTCTTTTGCCCTACCCAAGTAAGTGGGGAGTTTCTTGCCTTTTGGGAAGTCTGAGGTCTTCTGCCAGTGTTCAGTAGGTGTTCTGTGGGAGTTGTTCCACATGTAGATGTATTTCTGATGCATTTGTGGGGAGATGATCTCCATGTCTTACTCTTCTGCCATCTTGAAGCTCCTCCTGGCCATCTCATTTAAATTTTATCTTCTTAATAATTCTATACTGGGGACGAGCTTCAAGATGGTGGAAGAGCAAGATGTGGAGATCACCTTCCTCCCCACATATATATCAGAAATACATCTACATGTGGAACAACCACTACTGAACATATACTGAATGCTGGCAGAACTCAGACCTCGCAAAAAGCAAGAAACTCCCCACGTACCTGGGTAGGGCAAAAGAAAAAACAAAAAACAGACAAAAGTATAAGGATGAGACTGCACCAGTGGGATGGAGCTGTGAAGGAGGAAAGGTTTCCACACATTAGGAAGCCCCTTCACGGGCAGAGACTGTGGGTGGTAGAGAGAGGAAAGTTCAGAGCCATGGAGGAGAGCACAGCAACAGGGGTGCAGAGGGCAAAGCAGAGAGCTTTTCACACAGAGGATCAGTGCCAGCCAGCACTCACCAGCCTGAGAGGCTTGTCTGCTCACCCATCGGAGAGGATTGGGGCTGGGAGGTGAGGCTTGGGCTTCGGAAGTCAGATCCCAGGGATAGGACTGGGGTTGGCTGCGTGAACACAGCCTGAAGGGGGCTAGTGTGCCACAGCTAGCCGGGAGTGTGTCTGGGAAAAAGTCTGGAGCTGCTGAAGTGGCAAGAGACTTTTTCTTGCCTCTTTGTTTTGTGGTGCACAAGGAGAGGTGATTAAGAGTTCTGCCTAAATGAGCTCCAGAGATGGGTGTGAGCCACAGCTATCAGGGCGGATACCAGAGATGGGCGTGAGATGCAAAGGCTGCTGCTGCAGCCACCAAGAAGCCTGTGTGCAAGCACAGGTCAGTATCCACACCTCTTCTCCTGGGAGCCTGTGCAACCGGCCACTGCCAGGATCACATGATCCAGGGACAATCTTCCCGGGAGAATACATGGTGCACCTCAGGCTGTTGCAAATTCACGCCAGCCTCTGCAACCTGGAGCCTTTCCCAGCCCCACATTCCATAACCCTCCCTCTCCCCCCACTGAGTGAGACAGAGACCCCTAATCAGCTGCTACTTTAACCCAGTCCTGTCTCAGTTGGGAACAGACGCCCTGAGGTGACCAACATGAAAAAGTGGGGCCAAATCCAAAGCTGAACCATGGGAGCTGTGCGAACAGAGAAAAGAATGGGAAATCTCTCCCAGCAGCCTGAGGAGCAGTGGATTAGATCACCACGATCAACTTGATGTATGCTGCATCTGTGGAATACCTGAATAGATAATGAATCTTCCCAAATTAAGGAGGTGGACTTTGGGAGCAAAGATATATATTTTTTTTCTTTTTTCTCTTTTTTGACTGTGTATTTGTATGCTTCTGTGTTTAATTATGTCTGTATAGCTTTGCTTTTACCATTTGTCCCAGGGTTTTGTCTGTCTATCTTTTTTTTTTTAATAAAGGTTTTAGCGTTTGTTATCATTGGTGGATGTGTCTTTTGTTTTGGTTGCTCCCTTCTTTGCTTTTTTCCTTTAATTACTTTTTAAAATTTTTAAAAAATATTTTTTATTTCAATAACTTTATTCTATTTTATTTTATAATTTTGACTTTCTTTCCTTTTTTCTCCCTTTTATTCTGAGCCATGTGGACAACAGGCTCTTAGTGCTGTGGTCGGGTACCATGCCTGTGCCTCTGAGGTGGGAGAGCCAAGTTCAGGACATTGGTCCAACAAAGACCTCCCAACTCCAAAGACCTCCCAACCTCCCACCAAGTAATATAAAATGGCAAAACTCTCCCAGTGATCTCCATCTCAATGCCAAGGCCCAGCTCCACTCAACGACCAGAAAGCTACAGTGATCAACACTCTATGTAAAACAACTAGCAAAACAGGAGCACAACCCCACCCAGTAGCAGAGAGGCTGCCTAAAATCATAATAAGGTCACAGACACCCCAAAACACACCACCAGACGTGGGCCTGCCCACCAGAAAGACAAGATCCAGCCTCATCCACCAGAACACAGGCATTAGTCCCCTCCAGCAGGAAGCCTACACAACCCACTGAACCAACTTTAGCCACTGGGGACAGACACCAAAAAAACCCAGGAACTACAAACCTGCAGCCTGTGAAAAGGAGACCCCAAACACAGTAACTTAAGCAAACTGAGAAGACAGAGAAACACACAGCAGATGAAGGAGGAAGGTAAAAACCAACCAGACCAAACAAATGAAGAGGAAATAGGCAGTCTACCTGAAAAAGAATTCAGAATAATGAGAGTAAAGATGATTCAAAATCTTGGAAATAGAAGGGAAAAAATACAAGAAATGTTTATCAGGGAACTAGAGGAACTAAAGAACAAGCAAACAATGATGAACAACAAAATAAATGAAGTTAAAAATTCTCTAGAGGGAATCAAAAGTGGAATAACTGAGGCAGAAGAACGTGTAAGTGACATAGAAGATAAAATACTGGAAATAACTACTTCAGAGCATAATAAAGAAAAAAGAATGAAAATAATTGAGGACAGTTGCACAGACCTCTGGGACAACATTAAACACACCAACATTAGAATTATAGGGGACCCAGAAGAAGAAGAGAAAAAGAAAGGGACTGAGAAAATATTTAACAAGATTATAGTTGAAAACTTCCTTAATATGGGAAAGGAAATAATTAATCATGTCCAGGAAGCACAGAGAGTCATATACAAGATATATCCAAGGAGAGACATGCCAAGACACATATTAATCAACTATCAAGAATTACATACAAAGAAAAAATATTAAAAGCAGCAATTAAAAATATTAAAAGGGGAATGGAAAAAATAACATACAAGGGTATCCCCAATAAGTTAACAGCTGATCTTTCAGCAGAAGCTCTGCAAACCAGAAGGGAGTGGCAGGACATATTTAAACTTATGAAAGGGAAAAACCTACAACCAAGATTACTCTACCCAGCAAGGATCTCAGTCAGATTTGACCGAGAAATTAAAACCTTTACAGACAAGCAAAATCTAAGAGAATTCAAGACCATCATACCAGCTTTTCAACAAATGATAAAGGGATTTCTCAGGCAGGAAACACAAGGAAAGGAAAAGACCTACAATAACGAACCAAAAAAATTAAGAAAATGGGAACAGGAACATGCATATCAATAATTACCTGAAACGTAAATGCATTAAAGTCTCCAATGAAAGATGTAGACTGGCTGAATGGATACAGAAACAAGACCCATATATATGCTGTCTGCAAGAGACCCACTTCAGACCTAAGGACACATACAGACTGAAAGTGAGGGGATGGAAAAAGATATTCCATGCAAATGGAAATCAAAAGAGAGCTGGAGAAGCATTTCTTATATCACACAAAACAGACTTTAAACAAAGATTATTACAAGAGAGGACGAAGGGAAGATGGCAGAAGATTAAGACACAGAGATCACCTTTCTCCCCACAGATACACCAGAAATACATCTACACATGGAACAACTACTACAGAACACCTACTGAATGCTGACAGAAGACCTCAGACCTCCCAAAAGGCAAGAAGCTCCCCACGTACCTGGGTAGGGCAAAAGAAATAAAGAATAAACAGAGACAAAAGGATAGGGAAGGGACCTGCACCAGTGGGAGGGAGCTGTGAAGGAGGAAAGGTTTCTACACACTAGGAAGCCCCTTCATGGGCGGAGACTGCGGGTTGTGGAGGGGGAAAGCTTTGGAGCCGCGGAGGAGAGCACAGCAACAGGGGATCGGAGGGCAATTTGGAGAGATACCCACACAGAAGATCGGTGCCGACCTGAACTCACCAGCCCAAGAGGCTTCTCTGCTCACCTGCCGGGGCAGGCGGGGCTGGGAGCTGAGGCTCGGGCTTTAGTCGGAGCACAGAGAGAGGACTGGGGTTGGCAGCATAAACACAGCCTGCAGGGTGTTAGTGCAACACGGCTAGCTGGGAGGGAGTCCGGGGGGAAAAGTCTGGACCTGCCAAAGAGGCAAGAGACTTTTTCATCCCTCTTTGTTCCCCGGTGTGCGAGGAGAGGGGATTAAGAAAGCTGCTTAAAGGAGCGCCACAGATGGGTGCGAGGCACGGCTAAAAGCGCGGACCACAGAGACGGGCATGAGACACTAAGGCTGCTGCTGCTGCCACCAAGAAGCTTGTGTATGAGCACAGGTCACTATCCACACCCCCCTTCCGGGTAGCCTGTGCAGCCCTCCACTGCCACAGGATCCAGGGACAACTTCCCCGGGAGAACGCACGGTGCGCCTCAGGCTGGTGCAACGTCACGCTGGCCTCGGCCACCGCAGGATCGCCCCGCACTCTGTGCCCCTCCCTCCCCCCTGGCCTGAGTGAGCCAGAGTCCCCGAAACTGCTGCTCCTTTAACCCCATCCTGTCTGAGCGAAGAAGGGATGCCCTCCAGGGACCTACACACAGAGGCAGGACCAAATCCAAAGATGAGCCCCTGGGAGCTGTGAGAACAAAGAAGAGAAAGGGAAATCTATCCCAACAGCCTCAGAAGCAGCAGATTAAATCTCCACAATAAACTTGATGTATGCTGCAACTGTGGAATATGTGAATAGACAACGAATCATTCCAAATTGAGGAGGTGGACTTTGAGAGCAAGATTTATGATTTTTCCCCCTTTTCCTTTTTTTGTGAGTGTGTATGTATATGCTTCTGTGTGAGATTTTGTCTCTATAGCTTTGCTTCCACCATTTGTCCTAAGGTCTATCCATCCATTTTTCTTTGTTTTTTAAAAAATTTTTTTCTTAATAATTGTTTTTATTTTAATAACTTTATTATATTCTTTCTTACTTTATTTTATTTTACTTTATCTTCTTTCTTTCTTTTTTCTTCCTTCCCTCCTTCTTTCCTTCTTTCCTCCCTCCCTCCTTCTCTCCCTCCTTTCTTCCTTCCTTTCTTTCTTTCTTTCTCTTTCTTTCTTTCTTTCTTTTTTCTTCCTTCCTTCCTTCCTTCCTTCTTTCCCCCTCCCTCCTTCTCTCCCTCCTTTCTTCCTTCCTTTCTTTCTTTCTTTCTTTCTTTCTTTCTTTCTTTCTTTCTTTCTTTCTTTCTACTTCTACTAATTCTTTCTTTCTACTTTTTCTCCCTTTTATTCTGAGCCGTGTGGATTAAAGGCTCTTGGTACTGCAGCCAAGAGTCAGTGCTGTGCCTCTGAGGTGGGAGAGCCAACTTCAGGACACTGGTCAACAAGAGACCTCCTGGTCAACCTAAGATATATCCTGGTCAACCTAAGATATACCGATATATCCTTGTAAATGAGTTTAGCTACACACTCCCCTGACACTGTCTAGTAACTCCATCAAACATTTATTATTTACTATGATTTCCTTTTCTAATTCACTCATTCAATACAAATACATGCACACATGCAGTAGTTAGGATAACTGGAATTTTTTTAATGTAAATTTACCGATATAACTACCACCCATGTAAACTTCTCAGTCTTTCAGAATTAACATGGAATCCACCTAAATGTATTTTCCCTTTACCATGTATGGCAGCAAAGAAAACCAGTTCTGGCTGTTGTTTTCTCTTAACATCCCTTTATATGCTTCTCATCTGCACTTCTTCACCAGAGGCCAGTAAATGATAAATAAGAAGATCCATGCCAGTGATTGGCATCAATTTACAGTTAAAGTTTCATTGTTTCTCTAACATATCAATAGATCATTAATTGAGAATATGGGAATATAGCCTTCTAATGCAGTTCTCAGGGAAAAAGGTAATAAAGCTGGTTAAGCAGAATGATCAGTACATCACCAAGATTACAAAGTAGGAGACCCCATCATCCCTCCATCTCCCCACAAAGATCACCAATATTTGATCCCCCAAAACACTCTGCTTTTGGAGATCTCAGGAGTCCACTTTAAAAACTTAAGCAACACAAAATTAACTTTAAACAGATTATAACTTAAACACAAGGCCTGAATTTGTAAAACTTCTAGAAGAAAACAGGAAGAAATCTTGATATTGGTCTTAGAAATGATTTATCAGTTGTGACACCAAAATTTCAAGCAACAAAAGCAAAAATAAATAAGTGGGGCTACATCTAACTAAAAAGCTTCTACACAGCAAATGAAACAATCAATAAAATGAAAAGGCAAACTATGGAATGGGAGATAATATTTGCAAACCATATATCAGGTAAAGTGTTAATATCCAAAATATATATAGAACTCATACATTTCAATGGCAAAATAACAATTTGATTAAAAATGAGCAAGTGAACTGAATAGAGTCTTTTACAAAGAAAATATACAAATGGCCAAGACGTATATGAAGCAGTGTTTAACATCACTAATCATCAGGGAAATGTAACTCAAAACAACAATTAGATAGTACCTCACACCTGGTAGAATGTGGTTTATCAAAAAGATTAGAAATAACAAACTTTGACAAAGATGTTAAGATAAGGGTACCTTTGTGCACTTTTGGTAGGAATGTAAATTAATTCAACCATTATGGAAAACAGTATGGAGTTCCTCAAAAAGTTAAGAGTAAAACTAGCATATGATCTAGCAATCCCACTTCTGGGTATATATCCAAAGGAAACAAAATCACTGTTGTGAAGAGCTAGCTACACTTCCATGTTTATTCAGCATTATTCACAATAGCCAAGACATGGAAACAACCTAAATGTTAGTCTATGGATGAATTAAAGGGAGATGTGAAACTGTAATATTATTCAGCAATAAAAAAAAAAAAAAGAAAAAGAAATCCTGCCCTTGGTGATACCATGAATGGATCTTGAGAGCATTATGCTAAGTGAAATAAGTCAGACAAAGAAATACATATACTGTATAATATCACTTGCATGTGGAATCTAAAAAAAGCCAAACTCATAGAAACAGAGAGTAGAATGGTGACTATCAGAGGCTTGAGAGATGAGGGAAATAGAAAGATACTGTTCAAAGGGTACAAACTTTCAGTTTTAGGATGAATAAGTTCTGGGGATGTACAGCATGGTAGCTATAGTTGACAATACTCGACAGTTGCTATGGAAGTGGAGCCTTAATGTTCTTACCATAACAACAATAACAATAAAATGACGATTATGTGAGGTGAAGGATGTTTTAAATAATCTTATTGTGGTATATACATTTTGCATTATATACATGTGTCAAATCATACACACCTTATTATATGCGACATATCTCATAAAGCTGGAATGAAAAAAGGAGTGATGATGTATTAGTAGCTTATCATGGCAATATCAGTTGCCTTCCCCCTAGCCCTATAACTTCCTCTTTGGCTCCTCTATATCATTATAGGGTTGTAAACTAGCAGAAAGTGTCTTTAAAATTGTGACCTTTAATAAGAATTTCAAACATATGAGTTAAGTTTTAGAGCTTTAAAATAAGTTACTATAAATGTGTTTTATTAAAAAATAAAATAGAAAAATCATGAGGAAACAGTGAAGAACTAGAAAACAATGTAGCAATCTAATCACACATTTGTTTCCCTTTAACTTGAGGTTTTGAACCATTAATTAACCTTAAAAATGAATGTGTACTGTATATAAATGTGTACGCAGTGCAGTGTTCTTAAGTGAACCAGTATTCTGACAGTAATAATTAATGAGTTAATAGCTGTGGCTATTTTAGGACAGTTTTAAAATATAATTTTGTGCAGAACATATGGGTTTACTGGTAAGTAGAAACTCATAAAATCTTAAATGAAGAAGGAAATTTAAAGAGCATATAATCCTTGGCAATACAAAAGCCTATCCTCAGTAAAATGGCAGTGCCTATCATGGTACTTGGCACCTACTTGGTGTTCAGTAGTTACTTGCCTAATATTTCCTTGCTGTGCTAGTAACATTGGATTATTACTACAATGATCTCATAGAACTTTCAAAAAAACCTGAAGAGAGTCAGACCTGTTTTTGGTGAACTTTTGCCAGTTGGTGGAGATTGCTGCTTCCCTTACTATGAATTTTCACCCAGATATTTTAGAATTATTTCTAAAATTTATTCAGCCCTGATCATCAAAACAAACCAAGAAGTCTTTATGTTTTCTGCCAATTTTCCCTCTTTCACATGTCAATTAAAATTAGTTAGAAGTATTTAAAACCCTCCCTTGGCACATCTTCCACCAGTCGTTCTTCTAAAATTTCTTGAACAAGTGGTTCATTCTCAGTCTCCAGTTTTTCATTGTCTCTCATGCCTTGTGCTCACAAGTAACATCCTCAACATAGCTAGTTATCAAAGTGATCTCTCTGAAATAAGCAGATTTTACATTTTTTTCTCTCCTTTAAAATGTCCTCTTTTGAAACCTCATTACTTTGTAATGTTTACTTTAATAAAGCATCTTAAAAACCACCTTCCTTGTATTATAAAGAATTTTTAAAAATAAGTATGCCTTATGATTTCAGCATTGTTTCTCCCTTACATTTGATGCTGTCTTGCACATCACATAGTCTCTTTCAGAGCTCTCAAATACCCACACACTCACACTACCTTTTTCCTGGAAAAGGGTCAGATTTTTAGTTATAAGTAATTATGAGGACTTTTCTTCAGCAAAGATTCCCTGAGGCTGACAAATAGTCTTACAGCCCTAATTAAATTATTTTATGGTAAATCTAATAACTATTCTTGTTTAGGTAAAAAACGTTTGGGATTTTTGCTTTTAAAAAACTTCAAAATAGGAGGAGAGTTCAACCAACCACAAGGACACATATATAGAGCATGATCTCATTCCTTAACAACTAGGTAGGATTTAAAACAAAAAAAATGTCTTAATATCTAATTTAAGATAGCAGACAGTTTAATACATTTATCACTCATTAATAATATTGCTTTGAAATATAACAGAAGAAATACACAAATGAAATAAATCCATAACTCTGCTGTAAATTCAGAATGAGTCCCATCAACAAACTAAATGGTAGAGAACTTCTTGAACATGGAATGAAAATAAGGCCAAATGCATACCTGAGCTCCTTGAAATCCTATTTGAGTTAAAGAAGAGACCGTCAAAAAGGAGTGAATTGTTTTGCATAAGAATTCCAGAATAATTTAAAAATGAGAGGTAATGGGGCAGAAGAGAATCAACCATAGTGTAGTCAGCAAAGAAACTAATTAGAGAGATGGAAACAGTTGTATGAATCTTTTATTATCAGAAGTAACTTCTGTCACCACTATTTGCCCTCAGGATAAATCACAAATATAGCCAAACCAAATGAAAAACAAACTGAAAAAGTAGCCTGAGATTCCTAAGGATACTTAAAATTATGAAAGCGCACACATAGAGAAGACAATCTACCCACATTTGTATACATTCAACTGACCAACTACTTGTTGATCTCACTTCTGAGGTTTGAATTTAGCTCTTTCATGGATACCGTGAGAAATCTTTTTAGTGTGTGTTTCAGAGTAGTTTTCTGTCGCTTGGATCTTTAAGAACAGTTGCTCAGGGATATATATATGTATATGGAATTTTATACTGGGTTGACATTATGCAGAGGTGGTGAGACAATTTCTCCTGCCCACCCAGATTCCCAGATGGGAAATTATCAGCAGAGACAATAAATGATTTAACTGATCATGTAATTAGATGGATCCATATGCACACTGAGGATGAAGTGTGGGAAATAAATAACAATGGATTCTATGAAATGCTGAACTTTCATTTTATTTTACATCACAACTAAGTCTGCTATGTTGCCTAAATTCATTTCAATATTTTAAGACCTTTATCAGGAAAGAGTAACACCCCAACTATTGGAAGAAGACTGGAAGGATCCACAGAATTTAGTAAGCCACTGAATGGCCCAATGACACTGAAATATCACTCAGAGTTAGTAAAGTTAACAATTGTCTCCATCTGCTATCACTCATTGTTTCTCAAAATATAATTGTAATTAAACACAACATGATCTGAAGGACTGAATGAAGACATGAGTGAAGAAGAAAAAAGATGTATTTAGAATAAATGAGAGAAATTTATCAATATATTCTCTAATAATTTGGGTTAAATATGTGGACTTAGATTTTATGGGCACAAATCTAAGACAGAATGAAATAATTTGGGGTTGGGCTGAATTGATGTATGTGCAATCACCAGAGGTTCTGTATTTCACATGCTTGTTGGAACCTCCTTAGTCATTAAAACACATTCCGAATTTGCAACACAATCAGAACCGAACAGTGACCAGAAAGCCTTTGAGTGACTGAGGGTGAAGGATCCAATAACTGTAGGCAATAAAAAAGCTGGATGAGATCTTTAAGAATACTTAACATCTCACCATGTCTGATGGTCAGTTTCAGACCCTTTCCTCTTGATCAAGTGAAACAATTGACCAAAATTTTTTAAATAGAGTTCTCCTGTTTGTCCTCTGTAGGCCTGGAACATCTATGAGACATTTGTAATTTCTGATCTCAGGTTGAGTGTAATGAATCTTAGGGTCTTGTTCCCAAGTGCTAACTGTTAAATGCCATTAACAAAGTGAGTACAGTCATTGTAAAGACAGCACTGTGGCATAAAAATCAGGGTTCAGTGAATAGTCTGACATCAAGAGATCTCTTGATAACCAATCAAGGATTCACCAGGGACAAAATCAACAATTCACAAGTCCCTAAGACAAAGGGCTCACTTGAGTTACCAGGCTGTGTAAGGAGCTCTTTGCTGGAAACTGCCCCTAGCCTGAAACCCCTTTTCTTGTCACTTTAGCAAAGCTACATTGTAACTAACTTTTAAACCAGGCACCCTCATGCTCTACTCATCTCCAGCTCAAGCATGCCTTTTAAATCTTTTAATCACACAATACCTTGCTTAACTTGTTGGTTCGTTCCACAGATCAAAGAAGTGGAAGTGAAGAATAAGTAATTAACAGATGACAAGGTTCTTCTTTAACTTCCCCTTCAGTAATCTGAACAAAGTGTGTGACCAAACTGTGTGAAGAACCTAACATCTAGAGGAAGATCACAAAGAGTCAACGAGCCTGCACACAAGCCTGCACACAGTGAGAAATGGTGACAACTCTGACCTCCTATCTCAATGATTAACTGAGATTACTTTCCTGTTTCTCTTTAAAAGTTTCATTACTGGGCAGAATTTTCAGAAGTGGTTTTGGGAAGATGCTGAGTCCACCATCTCCCCAGATATCCAGCATTCTAAATTAAAGGCATCTTTCGTTTCTACCATTTGTGAGTACTGATTTTGTAAGTGACAAGCAGTGGAACCCGTGTTCAATAACAGCTGCAGACTCAGATCTTTCCTCTTAATTTCTAGTTGTGAGTTAATTTTATTTCTCTGTATCTCAGATCCTTTCAAATTTCTCCATGGCCACTGATCTGGGTAGCTCTTCACTGAGAAAGAAAAATGTCCCACCTTTTGAATCCTAGAAATGGTAAAATACTAATCAGAGTCTCAATTTATCAGTCAGAATGAAGGTTTAGAGGGACTGGGTGATAAATAAAGTTCTTACTTGGATTCACATTATCATAGGCCCAGAAGGACCCAAGCCAACACTTCAGGTCTCTTCCCCAGTTACTGTGATATGCTAACAATAAAGAACATCAACAACCAGCAGAAACCTAGCTCCATGAAGTTAGCATAGGGGCTAATAGCAAATTGAAGTCATTGAATGTTCTTCTTTATGGACAGAAACAGTAAATCCAAAAAATATTTCAACCTTGATAGAAATGCAAAGATATCTTGGTAGACTTGAATGACACAGAGGTGACAATTCCAAATAAATCCCCACTTATTTCCTGAGTTTTTTACTGTACACATGATAGACGGTTCTTCAGACCAATGGGATTATGAACACCATCATGGAGCAAATTAATAAAGCCCTTACAACTTATTATGAAATTTTTGATCTGGCAAATAAATTTTTCTCCACATTTTAGTTAATTTTCACCCTGGTAGAACAGCAGGATACTATTTAAATCATGACTCAAGTATTTATCAATTATTTTCTTTTTCTATCACAATCTAGATAACAGGTATCCTGACTATCTCATCATCTTTAGGAAGGCCTTCTCTCTGCTATATCAAAAGTATTATGTTATGAACTAGAGACCTGGATTAGCAGATACTCTAGATGTAAGATACATACACTATATAATTAGAATATTCATCCTTGGAAAACCTGCCACCCTGTAAACTTTCTGACAAATCTAGTGTTCTTAAACATGTTAGGATATAGCCCCCAGGAAATATTGTACCCTGCACCACCTTTAACTAAGAAAATGATGGAGTACCTACATACCTACATGGAACTCTGGAATTTGGGGACAGCAAAATCAGTGGAGATTATATATATATATACATATATATATGAATATATATATGTATATATATATATTTAATCATGTATGCTAACAAATTCGAGTAGTTTCATCATGATTTAAAGAGTTGCAATTGGTATTATTCTTAGTGACTTGTAAATAGTGACATTTCAAAAATGAAAATGCTATATGCTTCTTTTTAAATGTAGCCCACGGAATCAAAATACCATAATAAATTGATACCCACCATTAAAGGTTTATAAAAATACACGGGAAGGGTTTCCATTAGCAGTCACAAATGTTACATTTCTCTTTATTCTTCTTGAACTTGTATTTGTATTCTGCTTCCCTTACAGAATTGAATCCTAATATATCTTTTATGCATGAATAAGTTTATTGAGTACTATTATGGTTTTCTGCTATGAAATATTTTAGTATATTAAAAAAAACTGTGACTATAAGACTCTAAGCATTAGACGATCCCTTCTATATCAAGTCATCATAACAAGTATAATTAGTTTCCTCCTTAGCACACGTAGACAACATGTCTCATCATGATGATTATAATTAACACACAACTGACCAAATGACACAAACATATGAGGGACTTGGATAAACTATGAAACATATATAATTTTATTAAAACGTAATCTCTTAATGACATAAAGATGCCATTTTTTTCTAATAAGTTTAGGTGTCTGTGAAAGAAAAACACTACTGCAAAATTGAGACAAGCCTCAACATTACTTTTGCGCCTATTTTTTTTTTTTTTGAGATTTTTGTGCAGAGAAAGATTATTCATATGGACAAGGTGGAATCAAAGGAATTTATTCTTTGTAATGTCAATGAGTTTTTAAAAACACTTCTGAAATATCAGTTTCCAAAACCAAAAAGACCAAATATTATCAAAAACTCTTCTTAATTATACATCAACAGGCAACACAATTATGCCCTCCTTCAATGTTGTTAACAGCAAATAATTAGAAACCTCATTGTTTGCAAAAGAATATTAAAAAAAAGTTATTATAATAACTCATTTTCTGAATTTTGGAGATAAATATAAAGAATTAAAAATAGTTAAAATGACTACTGATTATAGCTTTGTTTCTTTCACCTAGGTACACCATAGTTCAACCTGATATAGACAAAGTTAAGAAAATTGCAAAAGTTGTTCATTTCAAAACAGTCTTTTAAAAACATTTTTGATATTTTTTTATATCATCAAGTGCATTAAATATATTTTCTTCAAAACTTTAGAAATACATTCTTAGTTTATTCAATATATGGGGAAAAGACCACATGAAGTAGAAATTGATTGCTTCTCACATGTTCTGGCTACAGGCTGGCATCCTTCTATTTAGTTGAGTAATTTTTCTGACTAATTGGTGCTGATGCAGTCCTAAATACTTACTCTCATTTGACCTAATTACCAAACTAGTGCACACTATCAGTCACTTTCAAACTAATATGTTATTAGGTAATACCATGTCACTTCAGAATTCTAAATCTGAGGAAAGGAGGAGGAGGAGAGAGAGAAGAAGGGGGAGGAGAAGGAGAAGAAAGGGAAGATGGTAGAAGGAGAGAAGGGGAAGAAGAGAAGACAAAGAGAAAAGGAAGAAAGCAGAAGGCATGGAAGGGAAGAAGTAAAAGAAGGGAGTTTGGGGATTGTTTCACAGTAGGTTTGTCATCCAGGTGAAATAAGCTATCATCTATATTTCTTACTAATGCTTTCTTTGTTTTGATTTCACAGTATACACCACTGGAAAAGATTCAATTTTTTGACCTTGGACTGGGGAAGGAAGACTTGATGTTGCTAAGCAAAACCATCATTCTTCTTACCACTCCTTACTATATGTGAATTCAGGTAATACTAATCCATGCAAAAATATCACATTTATGATGTTACTCTTGGATTTTAGCCAAAACATGTACAGAGAAACCTTCTACAGGTTTCTGGTTCTGTGATTTAAAAAAAAAAAATTCTCACATACCAATATTTGAAATTGTCTCATTTTTTTAGAGTCCTCCAAATAATAAAGCATAGTAAGATTTAGGATTAGTAACAGGTGTGAGTTTTTTTAAATATGTAAAAAGGGCTTTCATAAATAGAAAGCTGGGAAAGGGGGAAAATGAGAATCTTCTTGATACCTCAACAAGTTTAATTTTTTAGAGTCATATGGACTGCTCTTCATAGTGGCTGTGCCAATTTACTTTCCCACCAACAGCGTAGGAGGGTTCTCTTTTCTCCACACACTCTCCAGAATTTATTATTTGTAGACTTTTTGATGATGGCAATTTTGACTGGTGTGAGGTGATACCTCATTGTGGTATTGATTTGCAATCCTCTAATAATTACTGAGGATGAGCATCTTTTTCATATGTTTTTTTTTCCATCTGTATGTCTTCTCTGGAGAAATGTCTATTTAGATCTTCTGCCCATATTTTGATTGGGCTGTTTGTTTTATTTGTTTGTTTGATATTGAGCTGCATGAGCTCTTTGTATATTTTGGAGATTAATCTCTTGTCAGTTGTTTTGTTTGCAAATATTTTCTCTCATTGTGAGGGTTTTCTTTTCATTTTATTCATGGATTCATTTGCTGTGAAGAAACTTTTAAGTTTAACTATGCCCCATTTGTTTATTTTTGCTTTTATTTTCATTATTCTAGGAGGTGGATCAAAAATTATCTTACCATTATTTATGTCAGAGAGTGTTCTCCCTGTGTTTTCTTCTTAAAGTTTTATAGTATCTGGCCTTACATTTAGGTCTTTAATCCATCTTGAGTTTATTTTTGTGAATGGTGTTCGGGTGTGTTCTAACTTCATTCTTTTACATGTAGCTGTCCAGTTTTCCCAGCACCACTTATTGAAGAGACTGTCTTTTCTCCATTGTATATTCTTGCCTCCTTTGTCATAGATTAGGTGACCATAAGTGTGTGGGTTTATCTATGGCTTTCTTTCATGTTCCATTGATCTATAGTTCTGTTTTTGTGCCAGTACCATACTGTTTTGCTGACTGTAGCTTTGTAGTATAGTCTGAATACAGGGAGCCTGGTTCCTCCAGTTGTGGTTTTCTTTCTCAGTATTACTTTTGCTCTTTGGGGTCTTTTATGTTTCCATAAAAATTGTAAAATATTTTGTTGTAATTCTGTGAAAGATGCCATTCTTTGATGCCATTTTTAAAATGCCACAGTTTGATAGGGATTGCATACAATCTGTAAATTGCTTTGGGTAGTATAGTCATTTTCACAATATTGATTCTTCCAATCCAAGAACATTGTATATCTCTCCATCTGTTTGTGTCATCTTTTATTTCTTTCACCAGTATCTTATAGTTTTCTGAGTACAGTTCTTTTGCCTCCTTAGGTAGGTGCAGTCCTAGGTATTTTATTCTTTTTGATGCAATGGTGAATGGGGTTATTTCCTTAACTTCTCTTTCTGATCTTTCATTGTTAGTGTGTAGGAATGCAAAAGATTTTTGTGTATTAATTTTGTATCCTGCAACTTTACCAAATTCATTGATAAGCTCTGGTAGTTTTCTGGTAGCATATTTAAGATTTTCTCTGAATAGTATCATGACATCATGGTCATCTGCAAACAGTGGCAGTTTAATGATTTTCTAATCTGGACTCATTTTATTTCTTTTTCTCTTCTGATGGCCAGCTTCCAAAACTATTTTGAACAAAAATGATTAGAGGACATCCTCATCTGATCTTTCTGCATCTATTGAGATGATCATGTGTTTTTTATTCTTCAATTTGTTAATGTGGTGTATTACATTGACTGATTTGCATACATTGAAGAACCTTGCATCCCAGTGATAAATCCTATTGATCAGGGTGTATGATCCTTTTAATGTTGGATTTTTTTCTAGTATAATGTTGAGGATTTTTGTGTCTACATTCATCATTGATATTGGCCTGTAATTTTCTTTTCTTGTGATATCTTTGTCTGGTTTTAGTATCAGGATGATTGTGGCCTTGTAGAGTGAGTTTTGGAGTGTTCCTTCCTCTGCAATTTTTTGGAAGTGCTTCAAGAGGGTAGGTGTTAACTTTTCTCTAAATGTTTAATATAATTTGACTGTGAAGCTATCTGGTCCTGGACTTTTGTTTGTTGGAGGATTTTAAATCAATTTCAATTTCAGTACTTGTGATTGGTCTGGTCATATTTTCTCTTTCTCCCTAGTTCAGTCTTGGAAGGTTATATCTTTCTTAGAGTTTGTCCATTTCTTCTAGGTTGTCCATTTTATTGGCATATAGTTGTTTGTAGTAGTCTCTTATGATCCATTGTATTTTTGCAGTGTCAGTTGTAACTTCCCCTTTTTCATTTTCAATTTTATTGATTTGAATCCTCTCCCTTTTTTTCTTGATGAGTCTAACTAAAGGCTTATCAATTTTGTTTATCTTCTAAAAGAACCAGTTTTTAGTTTCATTAAGCTTTTCTATTGTTTTCTGTATTTCTGCTCTGATATTTATTATTTCTTTCCTTCTACTAACTTTTGGCTTTGTTTTTTCTTCTTTCCCTAGTTGCTTTATGTGTAAGAATGGGTTATTTATTTGAGATATTTCTTGTTCCTTGGGGTAAGATTGTATTGCTATAAACTGCCCTCTTAGAACTGCTTTTTTTGTGTCCCATAGGTTTTGGATTGTTGTGTTTTCATTGTCTTTTTTCTCTAGATATTTTTTGATTTCCTCTTTGATTATCTTCAGTGATCGATTGATTATTTAGTAACTTTTTTTTTAGCCTCCATATGTTTATGTTTTTTACAGTGTTTGTTCCTGTAGTTGATTTCTAATCTCATAATGTTGTCATCAGAAAATATGCTTAATATGATTTCAATTTTCTTAAGTTTACCAAGACTTGATTTGTGATCCAAGATGTGATCCTGAAGAATATTCCATGTACACGTGAAAAGACAGTGTATTCTGCAGCTTTTGGATGGAATGCCCTATAAATATCAATTAAGTCTCCTGATCTAATGTGTTATTTAAGGCTTATGTTCCTTATTTATTTTCTGTCTGGATGATCTATCCTTAGGTGTAAGTAGGGTGTTGAAGTCACCCACTATTATTGTATTATTCTCGATTTCCCTTTTTATGGCTGATAGCATTTGAATTATGTATTGAGCTTCTCCTATGTTGGGTACATATATCTTTACAATAGTTATGTCTTCCCCTTGGATTGGTCCCTTGATCATTATGTAGTGTCCTTCCTTTTCACTTGTAACAGTCTTTATTTTAAAGTCTATTTCATCTGATATGAGTATTGTTACTCCAGCTTTCTTTTGATTTCCATTTGCATGTAATATCTTTTTCCATCCCCTCACTTTCAGTCTATATGTGTCCCTAGGTCAGAAGTGGGTCTCTTGTAGACTGCATGCATAGAGTTTTTGTTTTTGTATCCATTCAGCCAGTCTATGTCTTTTGGTTGGAGCATTTAATCCATTTACATTTAAGGTAATTATCAATATGTATGTTCCTATTGCCATTTTCTTAATAGTTTTGGGTTTGTTTTGTAGGTCTTTTTCTTGTTCTTCTCTTGTGTTTCCTGCCTAGAGATTTTCCTTTAGTATGTGTTGTAAAGCTGGTTTGCTGGTGCTGAATTCTCTTAGGTTTTGCTTGTCTGTAAAGCTTTTGATTTGTCTGTCAAATCTGAATGAGAGCCTTTCTGGGTAGAGTATTCTTGGTTGTAGGTTTTTCCCTTTCATCACGTTAAATATGGCATGCCATTCTCTTCTGGCCTGCAGAGTTTCTTCTCAGAAATCAGCTGATAACCTTATGGGGATTCCCTTGTATGTTATTTGTTGCTTTCTCTTTATGCTTTTAATATTTTTTCTTTGTATTTAATTTTCATTAGTTTGATTAATACATGTCTCATCATGTTTCTCCTTGGATTTATCTTGTATGGGACTCTCTGCACTTCCTGGACTTGGGTGACTATTTCATTTCCCATGTTAGGGAATTTTTCAACTATAATATCTTCAAATATTTTCTCTGACACTTTCTCTTTCTCTTCTTCTTCTGGGACCTTTATAATTCAAATATAGGTACATTAAATGATGTCTCACAATTCCCTCATTTCTTTTCATTCTTTTATCTTTATTCTGTTCTGTGACAGTGATTTCCACCATTCTGTCTTCCAGCTAACTTATCTGTTCTTCTGCCTCTGTTATTCTGCTATTGTTTCCTTCTAGTGTATTTTTCATTTCATTTATTTTATTGTTCATCTGTTTGTTCTTTAGTTCTTCTAGGGCTTTGTTAAACCCTTCTTGTACTTTCTTGGTCTGTGCCTCCATTCTATTTCCAAGATCTTGCGTCATCTTTACTATCACTATTCTGAATTCTTTTTCAGGTAGATTGCCTATCTCATCTTCATTTAGTTGGTCTTGTAGGTTTTTACTTTGCTCCTTCGTCTGCAGCATATTCCTCTGTCATCTCATTTTGTCTAACTTACTGTGTTTGTGGTCTCCTTCCTGCAGGCTGCAGGGTCATAGTTCCTCTTACTTCTGGTGTTTGCACCCTCATGGGTGAGGTTGGTCCAGGGGTTTCTGTCAACTTCCTGGTGAGAGGGACTTGTGCCTGTGCTTTTGTAGGTGAAGCTGGGTCTTTTTTCCTCTGGTGAACAGGGCCATTTCAAAGGGTGTGTTTTGGGGTGTCTGTGAGCTTAGTATGATGATAGGCAGCCTGTATACTGATGGGTGGGGCTGTGTTCCTGTACTGCTGGTTGTTTGGACTGAGGCTTCCAGCACTGGAGCTTGCAGGCTGTTGGATTGAGCCAGGTCTTGGTGCCAAGATGGGGACCTCTGGGAGACCTCATGTCAATTAATATTCCTTGGACCAGGAATTCTGTGGTGGTCTAGTGGCCAGGACTCAGCACTCCCACCATGAGGGCTCAGGTTTGATGGCCATCTGGTGAACCAAGACCTCAGAAGCCATGTGATGCAGTCAAGAAAAGAAAAAAAAAAGGAAAAGAAAACAGACAATGAAAACCAAGTCAAACAATAAAACAAAACCAATGAAACAAAAGCAAACAAACAAAATATAAAGAAGACAAAAAGAAAACAACCAACGCAAGAAAAAAACCCCAAAACTAAAACAAACAATAAAAACAAAACTAAAAAATACAAAAACCAAGAAAAACAAAGAAAACAAAAAATAGACACAGAAAATGACAACAAAGCAAGAAAAGGGAAACAGACAAAAAACAAGACATACAATAAAAGCAAAACCAAACAAAAATAAAAAACAGAAACACAAAAACACAAAGAAAACAACCAAACAAAAATACCAAAATACCACAAAAGCAATCAAAACAAAACTAACAAAAACAAAAAGAAAACAAAAAAATAAACACACATAAATGACAACAAAATAAAACAAAACAAAACAAAAAACAAAAAAATGAAACCAGAAAAGAAAAAAAAAATTTAAAAAGCAAAAAAGACAACAAACCCAAACAAAAATAAACCAAAAAACTAAAAATAGACAAAAAATATATTTAAAAAATTTTAAATAAATATATAATTAAAATTAAAACAATAGCAACAAACAATTCTCTGGGGCCTCCACTATCAGTGTCTTTACCCCAAAGTGAGCCACAGTCACCCCCCTCCTCTCTGGGAGGCCTTCCAATACCTCTAGGTAGGTCTCTGGACACACTGTGGGCACCATGGTGGCAACTCAGACTCTGACCTGGCCCAAGTCCCACGTGTACATGCCCTCAAATGCCACAGCTGTTAAAGCTAGACCGGTCTCAGTTGTGAGAGTACTCATTGTTCACTCAGATGTTCTTCAGATGTTGGATATACCAGGCTGATTGCAGTGGTTTAATCTGTGACTTTTACAGCTGCACAGATATATTCCTGTCCCTCTTCCTTAATCACACAGCCCCTGTGGCTCAGCTTTAGTTTTGGCCTCACCTCTGCATGTGGGCCGCACTCAGGAGTCTGCTCTCTGCCCAGACGAGAGGGGACGAAGGCAGTAGCTGACTGGGGGACACTTGCTTGCTTAGGTGGGAGGGTCTAGAGGTGGCAACTGATTGGGACACACATGCTTGCTCAGGCAGGAGGGGCATAAGGTAGTTAAGACTGGGTCCTGATGAACCTAGGGACAGTACAGGAAAAAGACACAGATGTAGAGAATGGACTTGATGACACAGTGAGGGGGAAGTGTAAGCTTGGGCAAAGTGAGAGAGTCGCATGGACATATATACATTACCAAATGTAAACTAGATAGCTAGTGGGAAGCAGCTACATAGCAGAGGGAGATCAGTTTGATGCTTTGTGTCCACCTAGAGGGGTGGGATAGGGAGGGTGGGAGGGAGATGCAAGAGAGAGGAGATATCAGGATATATGTTTATGTATAGCTGATTCACTTTGTTATACAGCAGAAACTAACACACCATTGTAAAACAATTATACTCCAATAAAGATGTTAAAAAAAAAAAAAAAGACTGGGGCATGCACAATCACTGTGCTGGGAATCCCCCGCAGTGCCCACAGCATCAGGGACTGGTGTATGGGGAGAAAGTCCATGATGGTGGCCCCACCCCTGATCATCACTTAACAATGACACCTTACTTCCAAGGCAGTCTGTGCTTCCTCCAGGATCATTCCCAGCTCTGGAACTCCTCACTCCTATCCCTACAGGCTGTCTCCACACAGCTGAGCTCCTCACTCCCACCCCTTCAGGCCATGTCCATGCAGCCAACACCAGTCCTCTTCCCAGGCCCACTCTCATAACCCCACGCTTTAGCACCCAGCCCCCACCTATGGTGGACATGGTGGACACCAGTCTCAGACTGGGGCATGCAGGGCTATGATACAGACCATCTGTGCAAGACTTGCTCTATCCTGCCTGTCACAGACCAGCCACTACACTTTCTTCCAATAGCCCCCAAAGCTTCCCCTCTATTTCAGGGTATTTTCCACCGGTGAGGGGTTAGAGTAACCTCTCCTCTCCTTCAGCCCCACTCAAGGGGTGTGGGTCCCATCCCATTTCCCCTTTTCTTTTTCTTCCCTTTCTCTTCTTCATCCTACCCAGTTATGCAGGAATCTTTTCTTGTCCTTTTATGTGTCTGAGGTCCTCTGCTAGTATTCAGCTGGTGCTCTGTGTGAATTTTTCCACTTGTAGATGTATTCTTGATGTACTTGTGGGGAGAAGTGAACCCCAGGTCCTCCTATTCCACCATCTTGACTGCTCTCTAATTTTTAAATGTTGCTTATTTTTCATTCTCACATTTATCTTCAGTGTCAATGTCATTGACCTCACTACTGCTACTCTTTGAGTCATTGAACATATCTCTGGAACTCATATTCAGCTTTATGTAGTTTGAGATATGGCATTGTTTTAATCCATGTATAGGGTTATCACTGGAAAATTCATCCAAATCCATAAAAACACATTTAAATTTTATTAGGAGTTTTGTGGTTTTCATTTTTCTAGTAAGTTTATGTTTATGATCACCACAATATAGCCCTTTGCTAAATTTCTTTTAAAGCAATCTTTTTAAAGTCTGTTTTAAAATATTGAATAGAGTACGTCTAGTAACTAGTTTAGTACTGGAAAACAAAATAAGGCAACCCCAAGGAGGTGGTGTGTGAATTGAACACCTAAATGGATTTAGTGGAAGATGGTGGCAACCTAAGGTATATTAATGACAGGGATACTGGCCAAGGGCTACTGCAGTAATCTAGGAGTGGACTATAGGAAGCAGTGAACTAGGAATTGAGTGGAAAAATCAAATCAAATATTCACTTCAAAGATTAAAGCACATAGATTTAATCAAAGAGAAAGAAAATCCAGTGGCTATTTGCATATAAGAGATGGAGAAGTCATAACAGGTGCTCAAAAATTATTTGTGAAATGAATGAGGAAATGATCAAAAGCAAGGTCATGGTTTCAAGCTGGAAATGATACACATGGCTAAAGAAGTTTGTTAAGTGCTCAAAAAAGTAAGAAATCTAGCTGGGCACAGGAAATATGTTATTAAAGAATAGGAATAGGTGAAATACTATGGATGGAGTGTTAGATATAGGAATCTGCCTTATATGGGGGCAGGTGCAAAGAAAACATAGTACAACTGAGATTAAAATCTGTCAGTGATAAATTAAAGTTGAATGGTTTGGGTTTAGCTTCCAATTCTTGATTGATCATGCTTGAGTGGTGAATGTCCTATACCTATATAATAGTGGGAAGAGCATTGGTCTTGAAATCAAGGATTGAATTCACATCTTAGATTCACTATTTATTGGCTGTGTAATCTTTGGCAAGTTGTTTAATCTCTCAGCTGGTTATTTTTCATAAATTGTGAAAAATTTCATCTCTCTCACTGACAGTGAGAATTTGATGAGGTAATCTACAAATATGCCTGCCACATAGGTATTCAGTTAATGTCCTTTAAATTTTACCTTTAAATTTTTAATTTAGAAAGAAAGTCCTTTAAATTTTTCAATCTAAATTTTTAATTTAGAAAGAAAGTCCTTTAAATTTTAATCTAGAAAGAAAAAATATTGAGAAATATCTAGCTTTCCCCTGAAAGTACCTGTTAACTGTAGAACTCATTTAGCCAATGTAAGTGAGACAAGAAAATGGAAGCATAAATGACAGAAGGAGGATTCAGTCTAGCCCGAGAATCTTCTGTGAGTTATCAGAAATCATCATGATGGCATCTAAGATTATTCCCTCATAATGATATCTCTACTAGCACTCTTTGCCTGTTTAAAAATAGTTCTCCCTCTTCCCATAAGTGAGCACATTATTCACATTTGCCTAATTTTAGACTTTCCCTCAAGATTTTTGAAATGGAGCTAGATAAGAGCCTCGCTTTGTTTTCTGATTGCTGAACTGGAAAGTGTAAGCCACTAAAGAAGCAAAGTATTTTCTTATATCTAGGGATGCTTTATGTTGGGAAATAATAGCACTTTAGCAGTCTCAGAAATGGAAAGAGGAAAATGGAAAAACTTTGGCAACATCTTGGTCACAGCAGAAAAATCACTACCAGATGTAACTATAAAGTGCTGTGAGTTGAGTCTAGATCAGAAAGAGGATAGTAAGTGGCCTAAGAAAACTGACACCCATAGTCCAGAACAACGTCTGTGCTCTCAACACAAGGTCACTGAGCAGGCTTGTTTGTCAAATCAGCCAGTGCACTAGCACCAGGAATTGGATTCTGAGGGTCTGTCTTGCATATTTTTATTCCAAAAATAACCTTAAGAATCAGATACTCACTTGAGGTTATGGGGAGGGGGAAGCGTGAGCTGTGACAGGGCGAGAGAGAGTCATGGACATATACACACTAACAAACGTAGTAAGGTAGATAGCTAGTGGGAAGCAACCACATGGCACAGGGATATTGGCTCGGTGCTTTGTGACAGCCTGGAGGGGTGGGATAGGGAGGGTGGGAGGGAGGGAGACGCAAGAGGGAAGACATATGGGAACATATGTTTATGTATGACTGATTCACTTTGTTATAAAGCAGAAACTAACACACCATTGTAAAGCAATTATACCCCAATAAAGATGTTAAAAAAAAAAAAAAGAATCAGATACTCAGTGAAAGATTTGCACAGACCTAAGCTAGTGCTCCAGCAGTTCTTCCAGGTAATTGGGAGTGCATGGTGGACAGAGGCCACAATGGGTGGTATATGGACAGTAACTCCCTTGGAGGCCACTGAAAGGGAATAAAGGAGGGAGGAAAATGTAGAAAAGTTGGTCCCTTTAGCCTCAGCCTTTCTGCAGGATTCATCAATGGCAGTAAAGTCTGTGTGGTGTCTGCTAAAATGGGGTCCCCACCCTGGTCTAGAAATCTGCAGTTTAACAAGCTCTACAGGCAAATCTTAGGGATCTGAAGTTTTGTAACTCTTGCTCTATTGATTCTGATAAAGAGAAAAACCTGAGAGATAACTGGTGGAACATGTATTGAATCTCTTCTATTTTCTTCAGGAAAGAGTGGCATTTGACATTTTCATAAGAACTTAGAGACTGACTCTAAAAAGTATTTACCTGAGCATTGTGTTCTCTGTACATACACAAATCATCTGGGAGGTCTGACCTCTACCTCTTTGTTCTGTGAAATAAAAAGAAAACAAACAGAAACTATTTTAGCTAAATTTAACAGGAGGATAATGTATTGAGGAGACATCAGGGAACTCAAAGAAGCCATAAGACGGTAGAGAAAAAGTGAGTAGGGACCAAAGAATGCCAGGTGCAGCCACGATCCTACCACATTAAGTTTTTTATGGAGTGGTGGATGGGATTTTATTATAGATTCTCTGCCACAGTCATTGCAAACAGTCCCTGCACCTTTGAGTAACTCAAGATTCAACTTTCTAGGCAAGTGGACTTTCCTAGGTACTGTGGCTGTGCTTTAGTTTTAAGGAGCAAAGGGAAGGTCTGACACCCAACACCTAGACTTTGATAGTAAGGGGTGAACCCTGCTTCCCTTCAATTTTTGCAGGCCCCAAACTAAGAAGAGTATCCAGATGCTGGGAGGATTACTACATATTACAGATTTCCATTATACTACATCATAGATTATTTAAAAGAAAGTAGTATTAAAAATTTTAGTAGATGTACCTGATACCTGGCACATGTTCAATAAACAGCATTTGCATGGTTCTTTTTCTTGGTTTCCCATTCACATTTTCACATATTAAATGGAGATTACTATCTGAATGTTAACTATGACAAAATGGAAATAAATGTAGCTTTTGACCTAGGTTACATGGTTAATTGATGACAGAGCTATGCAAGAGCTCCAGCTTCTGAGACGTGCATAAGACTTTTTTATGGCAAGAAGAGGGAGAAAGACAAACAAACAAACAAACATACAGTTATGTGTTTTTCTCATTCAAGGTCAATAGGGAAAAAATGATTCAGATTCACATTGAATTCTTTAATTTCAATCTTTGTCCCCAATGTTTATTCAGGAGGGTCTCATTTCTTGTAATGAATAGTATAGCAGGACAGCAGGAAGTGAGAGTTAATATTCAGAAATGTGTTATTGGCTGTTGAGTGAGCCACAGTTTTAGTTCATAAGTGTACTTGTAAATCCCCAAATTCCAACTTTTTCCTTGATTCTCTTAGGTGTTTGGAGTTCATTGATAAAGCTTACTTCAACCTACCAATGTTGAAGAATACTTTATTATTTACTGATAGTAAATAGTGCCCAGAAAGCTTAAAAACAAATGATGAAAAAAAAAGAAAGAGAAGGGGGAAATTGTTTATTTAACAGTTACTCATCCTCATCAGTGCTTTATTGTACAACAATACATATAAATATGTACATTGTACTCCCTGCAATTTAATGTAATGTTACCCTAAATTAATATACTAGATTATTGTAGCCATTTCAACCCCACCAAGAACCATATATTCAAATATTAAAGCATGTATTAAACCATGTTACTTCTCTGATAAACTAAAATGTATCATCTTATTCTTTATACTAATAAGCACTGAGAAGTGGACAGCAGTTCTTTGTAAGGCATCTTTATCTTCTACTCTTTGCCATTAGGTTACCTCTCTCCACCCTAGATGCATCTCCTGCTCTTTGTGTTCCCTGAGAGTTCTGATGCTACTGCACAAGGTCCTTCCAGGGGATGCTATTGATGTCCCAAGGCTGTCAGTCCTCTCAGGTCACCTATTGTTCCAAGAGACACTGTATTACCTCACTAGATGTCATTGTTTCCAATGGTCTCTTGTAGATATGGTCTCCATCTGTCCAGGTGCCAAAAGGACATTGGGAAGGAATATCTGCTTCCTTTAGTTTTATTTTCTTCTAAGTATCCCAGAGGTATGTACCTTGTGCCTTAGTGGTTTATAAACTCTAGCTAAACATGTCTTCCATTTATAATGAATAATTATCTCCCCTAGGAGCTTGCATCTGGGGATCTCAACTCAATGAATTTAAATTTCACTTATAACAGGGTATACCAATTTTTTTCCTCCCCTCTACCCTCTTCTATACATGCTAAACACACTCTCAATAATAAGCCTTTCTTACTGGTCCTTTCGTATTTGAATCCTTGATCCCTCATGCAAATAACCACATGGAAGGCCATTGGATTTCCAGTGATGAACATTCTTACACTCAAACCAGAACCTTGTTATAGACAGTAACCAGTAGTCCAATAAATGAGTATTTAATGAACCTGTGTCATCATAAAGACACTTAGGGTTTTGGGGGTGAGGGTTTGGATGTTTCTTTTGGTAACTCTTCATTACAACTCTGTGAAGAAGCAGCTGCTTCATCATTTGGAAGGAGCCCTTGAAGCAGTTCTGTCTAATAGAACTTTCTGCAATGATGATAGAAATGTTCTTTACCTCTGCTGTTCAGAATAGTAGCCACTAGCCACAGGTTACCATGGAGAACTTGATACATGGCCAATATTACCGATAAACTTACACTTCAATTTTGCTTAATTTTAATTACATTAAATTATTTAAATAACTACATGTGGGCAGTGGCTGCCATACTGAAAAATACAGCCAAAGAAAAATTAAGAGCAAAAAAAATCTTATTCTTGATTCCATTAGGTGTAGGTTGTAAATTTTGAAAATATATATCAATTGAAGTAACTCTAAAGAATAAAACAAACTTTAATTTAGGTAAGACCCTGCCACCATCAAATTACAAATGGAAGCAGCAAAGAAAAGAAATACTAAAAAGTACAGTTTCCAAAAAGACCATCAACAACATAATTCAAACCATACATTGTCAATAAAACCAAAGAAGTGACTATTTGTGTTTAATATGACTCTGCAAAGCATGAAACAATTAAGAAAAACTGTTTCAAGAAGTGAAATAATTTGGTCTTGATGTGTAATGGGTAGAAGTAATTAATTCCCATGGCTGTCAGGAATCTAATTTCCTGATTTTAATGTCTTAAATACAACGCATGCAAACACTAAAGCCAATTTTAAATAAAACCAGACTTTTTTTCCTTTGGGTATCAAGCACATTCAGAATCGAGAGAAGGAAAAGTGGTAAGCAAAGCTGACATGGACAACCCTGTGACATGAAGAGAAAGCCAGAGCACAATTAGGAAGTATATAAACTCATAAAAGGAACAATTGCTTATTCTCATGCACAGAATTTTCAGTTATTCCGCAATAAATCTGATTTGTTGGAGTTATGCTTAAATTCAAAGCTCCAGATGACACCACTTTGAAATCTTAAGGTGAAGAGCTACAAGCAATTTAAAATTTGAAAATGAGGTCTCTGATGTGTGCCTCGGACATGTGCTTTGCTTCTGATAACTGGCACAGAGCTTTGCTAATTTTCTTTTTTATAAATTATGTCATTGTCACCATAATGGCTCTGGAATGATGTGAGGATTAGAGCCTTTTGTGCCTGAAGTTTATTATGTTCATACTAATTTTTATATGGCAGGGTATTATAGATGCAGTGCATTGTAAAGCATTGTATGGAGAAGGAGTTGGCAGTGGGAATGAAGAACAGATCAATCAAGACAAGGATCTTTGTTTGCCCATCACTGTTCTTTTGTTGTTGCATTGTTTTTGAATCCCAAGGAAAAGTGAGAGTGTGAAGGTGGGAGGAGTCTTATTCACAGCCCCTGTGCAAGTCTTGAGGGTAATTGATGAAACACCTCAGTTCTTGAATTCAAAATGGGAAGGAAGAAAAATACTTTAATCTTGAAGAATAACTATAGCCAATCCTTCATTTGGGGGTTAGACACAATGCTTAAAATATCGTAAGTCAGAAAAAGAAAAATGAATACCATATGCTAACACATATATATGGAATCTAAAAAAATGGTTCTGAAGAACCTCTGGGCAGGACAGGAATAAAGACACAGTCGTTGAGAATGGACTTGAGGACACAGGGAGGGGGAAGGGTAAGCTGGGACTAAGTGAGAAAGTGGCATGGACATGTATACACTACCAAATGTAAAATAGCTAGTAGGAAGCAGCCGCATAGCACAGGGAGACCAGCTTGGTGCTTTGTGACCACCTAGAGGGGTGGGATAGAGACACAAGAGGGAGGGGATATGGGGATATATGTATACGTATAGCTGATTCACTTTGTTATACAGCAGAAACTAACACAGCAATGGAAAGCAATTATACTCCAATAAAGATGTTAAAGAAAATATAGAAATCTTTCTATCTCTGTATACTGTATTTCAATTTTAAACTGAATGAAAATTTAAAACCACAGGTACATAATGTACAAAATAGTAGGCAGCATGGCAGAGTGAAAATAGTTTCTTCAGATAAGCAGACATGAATTTTAATACCAGCTCAATAATTATGTTTTGGAAATCCCTGAGAGAGTCACTTAAACTCTTTTAATGTCAGTTTAGTCTTCTGTAAAGCAGAACGAAAACACCTCTCTTAAAGGTTTATTATGGGTTTTAAAAAGTAAACTACCCAAAGCATATCTCTGGCCCATAGTAAGTGTTGAACCATGGTTACTTCTTGTTTAATTGTTTGTTTGGTTGGTTTTGTTTTGTTTTCTCTCTATCCTCTGCCTGCTAGGCCCTAGTCCTAAGGAGATCAAGTTGTTTGAGACAAATGCATAATTTGTTTTCCTAGTTGGAGCTGCTGCACTGAAGTCCTGTCTTCTATCCAATGTGGTAAATCAAACTATGACAATTTTGAAGGAAAGCTGAAGGTCTCATTTATCAATTTTTTCTTAAGATGATAAGCTGGGAGTATCCCTAAGCAGCCAGCTCACACAAGCATTCCCCTGGTCCCTTCAGCTCAAAAGTGAAAAGCTACACAAAAGGCATTGCCAGACCCAGAAAACAATTACTCAACTCTCCCCAGATGGAAGGTATTCAAAAGATTTCTCTTCAAGCTATTATAAAAATTATCAGTGTTCCCCACAAAGGGCCTCCATTTTATTCTTGGGATGGAGACTACCTCTAACTCCCAAAAGAAAAGATAACTATATATGCCTCACTCTCTGCCAAAGGTTCTATGTAATAGCACCCTCTGCATTCCTAATATCTTACTTCTGCTATCTGTGCTATCTGCATATCTGTGGATGCCTTTGCAATAGTGGTGATAGTGCCAGCATTTATTGTGAGTGATTTCAGGGCACTGGGATAGGTAATTTATATTCTTCCAAGTTCTCTAATATATGGAATATTAGTTTCATGTACATTTTACAGGGGAGTAAAGCTGAGCCTTAGAATTTAGTTTTCCTTTTCATAAATTTAGTAAATTGTAGACGTAAATCTCAATCTGAAACCCACGTTTACTTTCTTATTACACTGTCGTTTTCAGTCATTTCCACTATCATTTTGCCTTCTAAAAATCAGATTTCACACTTGATGAGGTTGGAGTAAATAATGAAGAAATGTATTACTTCCTCAAAAAAGATAAAGATATATTATGGGAGAGTGGAAGCATAAAGAATTAATAACTTTTCATTGTCAGTGCAATCTTGAAATGTCTCCTTTTCTTCTTTCCTGAACCACCCTGTCCTCATCTATAAATGTAGTTAATAATCTCTGTCCTACTTACCACAGAAGATCGTTGATAAGATCTAATAAGATGTTTTATGTGAAAACTCTCTGAAAAGCATACAACCTTATATAATACTACTGTTATTATTAAAATTAGGCATTATTATATGTTAATACCCCCTGGTGGGAGGGGGAACGGTGCTCTCTACCATCTTCCACAGATCATCTTGAATAGAAGTGAACTGTTTTTTTTTTTCCTTGATCCATTTCATTCATAAGAACTATTTTGGCCATGAAATTGGAGGCCATTATAAAAAGATTATGAGCTTGCAGTTTGACAAACTTGGATTTGTATGCCAGCTCCAACTCTTGTTTTTCACTTTACTGATGCAATTTATTTATGTAATCTGTGTCTCATTTCCATCGGTTCTATAAGGAGATTAATACTACTTCCTCTTTCATAGAATTTCTATGAAGATTAATGCAATAACCTAGCAAAACACATAGCATTGACTATGTACATAATAAAGGATGAGTATCTTTTTCCAGCCTTACTCGGGTTACTCTTTAGATACATGACTACCATGTGGAAATCCATGCAATGCTGGTTGCACAAGATACACATGGGGATTTTATTTAAAACACAGATATGTCCCAGTTGGGGGTTCTGACACTTTAAATCTTGGGCAGAGCCCAGTAATATGAGTTTTTAACAGGTGCTCAAAGCAATTTTTATAGGAAACCAGCTTGAGAACCATGGTCTTCAATGATAAAAGTAGCAATCTTTTCACACTGATGTGTTTGCTGTATTAATGCAGCTCATACTGATCAAACTTTAGAGAATAACTTAAATTAACATCACTGTTGGATTTAGAAATCACCCAAGGAATATTTTGAACCTATCAGGCACATGCTAGGCTTTGAGAATCAGTGTGAATCATCATAAAAGTCATATTAACTCATCTTGTTCCTTGAAGTCTTGGAGCTCAATTCAGTGAATAATTCTCCTTCCACCTATCTGTCATTGTTGGGAAACCAAAATTCCTTGAGACACACAGATTCTTGTTACTCCTTCCACTAATTCCTCACTTTTTGGGACAGTGAAGGTTATTATGAAGACCATAACTGCTGTTTTTTTTTTAGTGGATTGGCAATTTCCATTTATGTAGCTCCTTTGCTGTTGTGCGATAAAGCAATGAAAACCAGAGTAAAACAGTACTAAGGTTTTCCAAGTCTTGCAATGAAATATGTCTCAAGTAGACATATTTAGTAGTTGAAGAAAATGAAAGATTCACTTCAATTCCTCCTTCCTTCCTCTACTTTCACACCTTGCATTCACTTTTTCTTTTCAAAATAGCAGAATTTAATCAAAGACATGAGTTTGCATCTCTTCCATTGAAGTATTCGTGGTTTCTGACTGTCTCATAACATTGAGGGTCTAAATGATTAGCATGGCAGAAGAATTCTCTCAATGTAATTTTATGTTAACCAAAATCTTTTTGTAAGTTAACAGAGAAACTTTCCTAGGTTCTCAGGAAGTTTGTAAGATGACAAGGTAGGTGTATTCTTTTCCTAGAGTTTTCTTAACAAAATTCCACAAATGGGTGGCTTAAAAATAAGAGAAATATATTCTTTCACAGTGTTGGAATTTAGACCTACCAATTTTTATATTGTGGATATTTTATCCAGAAAATGTACTAAGCTCTGTCATTAGCTCTGTTAATTTTTACAATTTTTATATTGAGAATAATGTTATATGCACACAATAGCAGTTTTTCTCTTTCAATCTTTATAATTTTTATATTTTACTTGTTTTATTTCATTGGTTAGGATTTTCAATACAGTATTAAATATCAGGGGTAGCAAGCATTCTTGTCTTCTTCCTGACTTTAATTAGAATTCTTGTAAAGTTTTACAATTAGGTAAATGTTTGCTATAGAGTTTTTGCAGAAATATTGCTCCAAGTCTTATGTATTATTTAAGGTGATGCTTGTTGCTGTAACAAATAAACTCTAAAATATCATTGATAGCACAATATAAGGTTTGCTTATAGTTCACAGAAAGTGAACAGGAATAAGGCTCTGTCTGTCTCATGGAGTTATATGGTGACCTAAGTCAATGGAGGATGTGTCTGTTTTAATCATTAGTTTCCTAGGTCACTCTGGGCAGTGATATAGAGGTGACAGGTGAAGAAAGAGAGTGAATCAGGAGTAAAAGGACTTTATGGACTGGACCTGGAAGTGGAGTACATTTGGCAGAACTCAGCCACATGACCACATGTAATTGCAATGGAGGCTGGGAAATAACATCCAATGGAATGCTCTGGTAGAATAAAAAAATGGGTTTGTTAGGCACAGTTCAACCTAAATATGTTAAATCCATACATAGAGATTAAACAGATAGAAAAGCTATTAATTGTTGTGTGCTTTTTTTTGTCTTACATAAAAGATGTCCTTTAAAAATGTGAACACAACATCATCTAGACTAGAATGGCCCCAAATATTTTTTAAATTAAATATAATTTTGAAACCCAATGTTTTGAACAGCTGGAAGCAAAACTGCTTTCACTGAACTAAAGGCCAGACACAGAATATAGCCCAAGCAGGCCTGTAGTTGCTCCTCAAGAACGTTTGAAGAATTCAAATGCACCACACAAAATAATATTGAAAAATATTCATGGAGTTCAAGACTCATTTATGAATTACTCCTTTGAATTAACTAAATTTCTCTTTAGTGTTTCCTGCTTACCAGTTCCTAAAATAAATAATCCAATTAGAAATGTATTAAGCTTCGACATGTTTGTTATATAATGTCATCTCACCTTTTTTTAACTTAGTCAAACCTGGTTATTTACAAAGGCTCTATATCGATGATTCACATGTTATATTTTTATTTTATTGAAATATTGTTGATTTACAATGTTATGTTAGTTTTAGGTGTACAGCAAAGTGATTCAGTTATACATATACATATATCCATTATTTTTCAGATTCTTTTCCCATATAGGTTATTATAGAATATCGAGTATATCCCTGTGCTATACAGTAGGTCCTTGTTGGTTCTCTATTTTATATATAGTAGTGTGTATATGTCAATCCCAGTTTATTAATTTATTCCTCATCCCTCTCCTACCTTTAGGAACCACAAGTTTGTTTTCTGTCCATGAGTCTGTTTCTGTTTTGTAAATAAGTTGATTTGTATTTTTTTATTTTTAGATTCCAATATGTATCATATGATATTTATCTTTCTCTGTCTGACTTACTTCACTTAGTATGATAATCTCTAGGTCTATCCATGTTGTTGCAAATGGCATTATTTCATTCTTTTTTATGGCTGAATAATATTATATATTACCAGTGATATTATATATTATGTGACATATATACATATATATATATATATATATATATATATATATATATATACACTTTCTTCTTTATATATTCATACATGGGCATTTAGGCTGCTTCCATGTCTTGCCAATTGTAAATAGTGTTGTAATGAATATTGGGTTGCATATATTTTTTCAAAATATAGTTTTCTCATTGATTTATCTTTCCAGAGAAAGCCCAGAAGTGGGATTGCTGGATCACAGGGGAACTCTTTTTAGTTCTTTAAGGAAGCTCCAGACTTTTTTCCATAGTGGCTGCACCAATTCACATTCCCACCTACAGTATAGGAGGGTTCCCTTTTCTCCACACCCTCTCCAGCATTTATTGTTTGTAGACTTTTTGATGATAGCCATTCTGACTAGAGTGAGGTGATACTGCACTGTAGTTTGATTTGCATTTCTGTAATAATTAATGATGTTGAGCCTCTTTTCATGTGCCTCTTGGCCATATATGTGTCTTCTTTGGAGAAATGTCTATTTAGATCTTCTGCTGATTTTTTGATTGGGTTGAGTCATTTTTTTGATATTGAGTTGTATGGGCTGTTTGTATATTTTGGAGATTATTCCCTTGTTGGTTGCATCATTTGCAAATGTTTTCTTCCATTCTGTATGTTGTCTTTTCATTTTGTTTATGGCTTCCTTTGCTGTGCAAAAGCTTTTAAGTTTAATTTGAGCCCATCTGTTTATTTTTATTTTTATTTCCATTACTCTAGGAGATGAATCCAAAAAGATATTGCTGTGATTTATGTCAAAGGGTGTTCTGCCTATGTTTTCCTCTAAGAAGTTTATAATATCCAGCCTTACATTTATGTCTTTGATCCAGTTTGAGTTTATTTCTGTATAGTAGGTTAGAGAATTTTCTAGTTTCATTCTTTTACATGTAGTATCCAGTTTTCCCAGCACCAATTATTGAAGAGACTGTCTTTTATCCATTATATATTCTTGCCTCTTTTGTCATGGATTAATTGACCATAGGTGTGTGGGTTCATTTCTGGATTTTCTATCCTATTCCATTGATTTATCTATTTTTGTGCCAGTATCATACTGCTTTGATTACTGTAGCTCTGTAGTATAGTCTGAAGTCAGGGAGCCTGATTCCTCCCACTCTGATTTTCTTTCTCAAAATTGCCTTGATATTTGTTTTTTTGTGTGTGTTTCCATACAAATTAAAAAAAATTTTGTTCTAGTTCTGTGAAAAACATCATTGATGATTTGATAAGGATTTCATTGAATCTATAGATTGCCTTGGGTAGTATAGTTATTTTCACAATATTGCTTATTCCAATTCAAGAACAAGGTATAGCTTTCACCAGCATCTCATAATTTTTGGAGTACAGGTCTTTTTGCCTCCTTAGGTAGATTTATTCCAATAATTCACATTTTAGAATGAATTTAATTCAGTACATTCCTCTTCCAGTGATAGTAGCATGCCAAACATTTCTTTCTCTCAGTGTGATTTCAAAGGATCTTTCTCTTGTAATAGGAAAGTGAAGCCTTAACAAAGGGTTAATGGATACGGTTAGCAAAATGGAAGGTGGAAGCAGAACCTGATGTTCCTGAAGTCATGAGCCCTGATCTATATGTCTTTATGCTCAATCTGTACAACACAAATTCTTTGTTGCTCCCATTTGTTGGAGCAAGGGACAGAAACCTTTGGAATAATGTAAAAACTACAGCTAAGCCTTCTATAGGTGGCTGTTTTCCATGGATCTCTTAAATTCTAGTACCATGCTTCAGGAGTTTCTTGAAATTTTGGTACAGATTTCATTTAACTGGTATGTGTTTAATATTTTATACACTGTGATTAACTATTGTAGTAAAATCTAGCATGTATACTCATATGGTTAACATTTTTCAACATATACAAGAATAGTAAAATATTAGGCATGATGCCAAAACACTTTAGAATAGAGCTTTGAATGGGGGTTCTTCAACTATCTTTGTACTTATATTACAATTATCTTAAGTGAAATATTGAAAGGCATTGCTGTGAGTCTGCATTTTGTTAAATTTAAGATTTATAAATCCAAGAGAAAAAGAAAATTTTGCTACTCATTGTATTTGTTTTTTTTTTTAAACCTATCCATTTATTGTTTTATTCATCCAAGTTGGAAAAGCATAAAGCTATTTCTTAAAACTTCCTGAAATTCTTAGCTTCTGGCACATTTGTCTTCTAACTTGAGGCATTTTATCAAATGATTCTCAGTATCCATTATATCCTTTGTTGTTCCCTAAGACAAGTGATGGCTATCTCAATAAAACTGGGGGAAAATACAATACTCAAGGAGGTCTTTATCTCCTTATTACATTTCAAAAGATCCACTTGAAGGGTTAGTCAAGGGAGATATGTCTTTCATATAGTACATTTGAAAAGAAAAGTTGTGTATCCCACATAACTGTCTCTTGGCTATAGTATTTTCTTACAGCAGAGGAAAAGAAAGCTCTCCAAACAAACAAGTCAAAGCCAGGTAGGCAATTCATGAAAGAATAGTAAAAAAGACCTCATCGAAATTTTAATATTAGTGGGTTTTCAATTCTGTTGGAACTTTTTTTAGTGCATGTCAATGATATGTTAGCAATTGGCACACATTATTACTCAACTACCAGCCTTCCACTTCACACATAACATACTGACTCTGACTTCCATCTGAGGTAGGTACTACCTTGGATGACTAAAGATGTAGGAGAGAAAAGAATGTCCATTGAGTCCTTTCCTTCTTTCTTATGTTCCAACACTGAAAAACCAGCAACTAAGAAAAGTTCCTTTAGCCCACAATTTCCATGCCAACTATAATAATTTACTTGGTCTTTCATATGAGAAAGAAACAAAAACACATCCATTAGTATTTTCTCTTGTGTAAGAAAAACATGATCAAAGTAGAAAGATGAATTTGGATAGCAGCATTTTAAAATTGCTGATCTTTTGAAAAATACCACACTTACAAACATGATGACTTTCAAGACCAGTGAGGTCACTGGTAATAATGAAGGAAGAAGCAATTCCATGATTTATCAAGTGTATACCAAGAATATATGTAGGAAAGAAAAAAATCTGATAAGACGTCTTGTAGCTTTAGCAACAACATTTTCTTATATGTTGTTATTTCCATGAAACATTGATATATTAACATCTAATGCAACATTTAAAATATTAAATTAAAGCAAACATCTTAATAACATAAGCTAATTTAACTTCAAATCATAGTTTTTAAAGTGGTTTGTGTTTAATTACAAACTTGACCTCAATGACCACTCTGATTTGGTTGTAACAGAGAACTTGGCACAGCAGTTTGTGATATCAACATTTTCTTCCTTTCAACTCCCTTTTATACACCACTTTTCCCCTTCTCCTTTGCAATGTTGTTTGAAGTATTGCTGATATGATTGTTTTAATGGTGAAAAGTGTATGAAAATTACTTTTTCCAGCAAATGTGCAAAAGTGACTGTCATTATGTGCCAAAGGTGTCAGCAATTACTTCAAAACCAAATGAATACAGATCTGAATTAGAAAGCTATATTCATACCATGTTGTGTTGTGTAGCATTAGCTCAATTGCCTGTTATCATCAATCCTTGGAAGAGAAGTTTTGTGTTTCATTCTTTAAAGATTATGGAGCTTCTTGGTAGCCAGGTGATTATTGCAAAGCAGGGAAATACTAAGTACAGATGGAAAGCCATCCCCAGTGGTGGCTCAGACAGATGGTGTTTGGAATTTTATTCAGGGAGCTGTGAAACATGAAAGCACATTGCCTGGATAACAGTTGCTCTTACAGATGCAAAACTGTTCATCAGTACAACAATCACACTGGGATGTTTCTGATTGACTTCCCTCTTCTTCAGTTTTTTTTTCTCTTTTTGCTATTTGTTTTTGTTTTTGTTTTTTTTTTTAGGATAAGAGTATATCTAATATGACCTGGAGGATCACTGGTAGAAAATAGTTTTGTCCGTAGAATGAAGAATTCTTAGAAAAAGCCACCTTTATACTGGAAGTATGGTCTATAGACCATGTGTTTTGATATCACCTAGGAACCTTCAAGAAACACAGAAACTCAGGTCCTACCCCAAACCTAGTGAATAAGAATTACATTTTAACAAGATACCAAGGTGATATCTATTCCTGTAAAATTTGAGAAGCAGTGCCTTCAAAATCATCTAATCATCTTCCTTCTTTTTATAGAAGAACAGGAAGAGAAGTTCTTTCACATGTTCAGACTTAGATAATTGAGTGATTGACAGCAGAATGCAGACTAGAACTCTGAGTCAGTAACATAAGCATTGGCTTTGTAAACAAACAGGACCAATTCAAATCATCTGCCATATATATGCCTTACAATTTATGTACTGTGACCTCACCAGGATCAATTTACTAATTCTGAAGTGATAAGAATTTTAGATAGCATACTGAAAGCAAACAACCTGACCAGTCACAGAATAAAATTTCACAAATGAGAAAATAAGAGAAAGGTGAATATGTAGGATTACATTTCCACATGTGTGTGGAAGGTTGTGAAGATCTCATGAAACGATATATACAAAAGCTACAGCACAATCCAGATGCTTCCTGATTCTCAGTCCAATGTACTTCCTTACACTTAGAACTTCTTATCAACAAAGTGCAAATATATTCTGTAGATCTTTGGGGTCATAGTCGGCAATGGACACCCAAGAATGAAGGCATGAGAAGTGGATGGAAGACTCCCAATGGTACTTTGACTTCCTAGAGGGAAAGAAGGGAATCTAGAGTTTAGATTGTGTTTTGTGACTCCTTTTATTTTGGGAACTTGTGTTTCCCAAAATGTTACAGCAATCCACAATATCCAAATGTAAGAGGAGATAGAAGATCCCACAGGAATGAAAGGGAGCTCCTTTGCAATAGGGAATGCTTCTGAGCCTGATGGCTTCTGGCATTCACTCAGATGTTCAATTCATTTTACACAGTTACCCAGCACCTGCTATATGACAGACACTGTACTACATGCTATTCATATAGTCATGATGAAAGCACAATTACTGCCTCCAAAATCTCATCATATATGGGGAAAGAATAAGCAACAAGAACAAAACAAGATTCTATGTCATTGTGAAAAAACTAAAGATTTGTACAAAGTGATATTGGAGTAGGGGAGGGCTTGGAATAGGTGATTAAGGAAAGTGTCACAGAGCAAAGAGAAGAGTTTTGAAGAAAATCTGCTCTGCATGAAAGCTGGTAGAGGGTAGCACAAAGAAAGATGGCTGAAATAGATAGTTATTCTCTTCCTTCTCTTCTTCTTCTTCTAACTAATATACTTAGATATTTTATCCTAAAGAATTTTATGAAAGAGTTTAATCTATTGTATATTTTAGTTGTGCTCTAAGATGGGGCTGAATTCAGAAATTATAAAATAAGACCCAGCAAAAAAAGAGCAGTTAATTTCTACCTTTGGGGGTTAAAAGGTATAATTAAATAATTACCTAGTTTCAGCCAAATCTCAGATTTTAACTCAAATTATGTCCCATTGTTTGAGTTACAGCAGTGGGTGTGGGGCTTTTTTTCTCCTCTGTAGCATGTAGACATTCACTTTCCCCCTTTCCACAAAGTACACTTCAAAAATGCAAATTATATGCCAAACCTAAAAATCATTTTTAAAAGATAGCTGAGAGACTTCAATTCAGATCAAAAGAGATTTACACAGATGCAAGTGTCAATTAATGAATTTTAAGTCTTTTTTTCTTTGGAGGTGGGAGAGATGAAAAATGAGGCATACTTCCATCATTACACAATCAAAAAACTTTCCAGTTTCCACCAGGAGAATTCTCTTATAGTTCAACTTAAAACACTTTGTCTTATATTTGTTTTAATCTGTGTGCAGTGATGCTCTCTGCTTTATATTCTAACAATTTATAGAAATTATCATTACTCATGATCTTTTTAAGTTTTTGCTTATATATTTTAATATCCGTATGCATCATTTATTACTTATACTATTTGATACTTATACTATTATACTATACTATTACTTATACTATTTTATTGCCTGAAAATTCTAGATTTTGTCTTATTGTTTTCTATAACTAAAACATCCCATATTTAACCTCTCTTTGCATTTTACGATCTTAATGTTTTAATGTTCCTGAAACACATATTGAGATTCTGATTGGTTAGGGTGCTTTGACTATAAGTAACTAAACACCTGAGAATCAGTCATTTATTCAATGAAGACAGTCAATGATTATATCTAAAATTAAAACAGTTGTTGGCAGTTCCAAGTTAATTCAATGACACAGTGATATATCAAGTATTTAAGATATTTTCATTCTTCTCTCCCATTGTTTTGTTCTCAATACATTGGCTTTTATCCTCAGACTTATTACCTCATGTTCACAGAAGGTCTGCCCTTGTTCCTTGTCCAAAGCATGAAGGAGAAAAAAGTCTTTCTATGGTGAGCTCTCTCTCTCTTTTTTTTTAATCAAGAAAAATATCTTTCTAGAAGACCCTCAAACAGATTTCAGCTTATATGTCATTGGTCAAAAGTGTGTCATATACAAACTCTATACCACCAGTCAGTAAACTTTAGTGCTTAGGTCAAATCTGTTCCCACCTGTTTTTTTTTCAGATAAAGTATCATTGGAATACAGACATACTTATTCATTTATGTGTAATCTATGGCTGTTTTCCAACTACAATAGCAGAGTTGAGTAGTTGTGATAGAGACTGTATGGTCTTCAAAGCCCAAAATTATTTACTCTCTGGTCCTTTAGAGAAAAAGTTTTCTGAACCCTGCTCATGGAAATCACCATGAAAAATCTATGGGATTACCATAATGGGTATAGAAAATTCATGATTTATCTCCTAGCCTTGGGTATATTGCTTAACGAACAGATTTGAGATTCTATAAATTAAAGAACAAAGCCATTGTTTAAGTAACCAAAAGTCTTTGCCATAGCATCTATTAAGTGGAAAATCTCTGTGCTTAAAGGACGCAAAAATAAAGTACTTAACCCTTGTTCTCAAGTTAGTTTATCATCTGTAAAAGAGTAATATAGAGACTTCCGGGAAGATGGCGGAAGAGTAAGATGCAGAGATCACCTTCCTTCCCACAGATACACCAGAAATACATCTAAACGTGGAACAACTACTACAGAACACCTACTGAACGCTGGCAGAAGACCTCAGACCTCCCAAAAGGCAAGAAACCCCCCACGTACCTGGGTAGGGCAAAAGAAAAAAGAATAAACAGAGACAAAAGGATAGGGACGGAACCTGCACCAGTGGGAGGGAGCTGTGAAGGAGGAAAGGTTTCCACACACTAGGAAGCCCCTTCGCGGGCAGAGACTGCAGGTGGCGGGGGGGGAGCTTCGGAGCTGCAGAGGAGAACACAGCAACAGGGGTGCGGAGGGCAAAGTGGAGAGATTCCCGCACAGAAGATCGGTGCCTACTGGCACTCACCAGCCCGAGAGGCTTGTCTGCTCCCCAGCCGGAGTGGGCAGGGCTGGGAGCTGAGGCTCGGGCTTCGGTCAGAGTGCAGGGAGAGGACTGGGGTTGGCGGTGTGAACACAGCCTGCAGGGGGTTAGTGCACCATGGCTGGCTGGGAGGGAGTCCGGGGAAAAGTCTGGACCTGCCGAAGAGGCTAGAAACTTTTTCTTCCCTCTTTGTTTACTGGTGTGCGAGGAGAGGGGATTAAGAGCGCTGCTTAAAGGAGCTCCAGAGATGGGCGTGAGCCGCGGCTAAAAGCCCGGACGCGAGACTGACATGAGACGCTAAGGCTGCTGCTGCCACCACCAAGAAGCCTGTGTGCGAGCAAAGGTCACTATCCACACCTCCCTTCCGGGGAGCCTGTGCAGCCCGCCACTGCCAGGGTCCCAGAATCCATGGACAACTTCCCCAGGAGAACACATGGCGCGCCTCAGGCTGGTGCAATGTCACGCTGGCCTCTGCTGCCGCAGGCTCACCCTGCACTCTGAGATCCTCCCTACCCCTGGCCTGAGTGAGCCAGAGCCCCCGAATCAGCGGCTCCTTTAACCCCGTCCTGTCTGAGCAAAGAACAGACGCCCTCAGGTGACCTACACACACAGGCGGGGCCAAATCCAAAGCTGAGCCCCTGGGAGCTGTGAGAACAAAGAAGAGAAAGGGAAATCTCTCCCAGCAGCCTCAAAAGCAGCAGATTAAATCTCCACAATCAACTTGATGTACCCTGCATCTGTGGAATACATGAATAGACAATGAATCATCCCAAATTAAGGAGGTGGACTTTGAGAGCAATATTCATTAATTTTTACCCTTTTCCTTTTTTGTTAGTGTGTATGTGTATGCTTCTGGGTGAGATTTTGTCTGTATAGCTTTGCTTCCACCATTTGTCCGAGGGTTCTATCCATCCGTTTTTTGTTTTTGTTTTTGTTTTTTTTTAATTTTTTTGTTAATAATTACTTTTTATTTTAATAACTTTATTTTATTTTACTTTATCTCCATTCTTTGTTTTGTTTCTTCTCTCCTTTAGGCAATGAATCATCCCAAATTGAGAGTAAGATTTATGATTTTTTCCCCTTTTCCTCTTTTTGTGAGTGTGTATGTATATGCTTCTGTGTGAGATTTTGTCTGTATAGTCTTGCTTCCACCATTTGTCCCAGGGTACTCTCCATCCGTTTTTATGTTTTTTGTGTTTTTTTTTCCTCTTAATAATTATGTTTTTATTTTGATAACTTTATTATATTTTATCTTACTTTATTTTACTATATCTTCTTTCTTTTTTTCCTTCCTTCCCTCCTTCCATCACTCCTCCATCCCTCCCTCCCTCCCTCCCTCCTTTCTTTCTTTCTTTCTTTCATCCTTTCTTTCTTTCTACTTCTAGTAACTCTTTCTTTCCACTTTTTCTCCCTTTTCTTCTGAGCTGTGTGGATGAAAGGCTCTTGGTGCTGCAGCCAGGAGTTAGTGTGTGCCTCTGAGGTGGGAGAGCCAACTTCAGGACACAGGTCCACAAGAGACCTCCCAGCTGCACATAATATCAAATGGAGAAAATCTCCCAGAGATCTCCATCTCAACGCCAGCACCCAGTTTCACTCAAGGACCAGCAAGCTACAGTGCTGGACATCCTATGCCAAACAACTAGCAAGACAGGAACACAACTCCACCCATTAGCAGAGAGGCTACCCAAAATCATAATAAGTTGACAGACACCCCAAAACACACCACCAGACGTGGACCTGCCCACCAGAAACACAGATCCAGCCTCATCCACCAGAACACAGGCACTAGTCCCCTCCACCAGGAAGCCTACACAACCCACTGAACCAATCTTAGCCACTGGGGACAGACACCAAAAACAATGGAAACTACGAAATTGCAGCCTGCAAAAAGAAGACCCCAAACACAGTAAGATAAGCAAAATGAGAAGACAGAAAAACACGCAGCAGAATAAGAAGCAAGATAAAAACCGACCAGACCTAACAAATGAAGAGGAAATAGGCAGTCTACCTGAAAAAGAATTCAGAATAATGATAATAAAGATGATGCAAAATCTTGGAAATAGAATAGACAAAATGCAAGAAACATTTAACACGGACCTAGAAGAACTAAAGATGAAACAAACAATGATCAACAATATAATAAATGAAATGAAAAATACTCTAGGTGGGATCAATAGCAGAATAACTGAGGCAGAAGAACAGATAAGTGACCTGGAAGATAAAAGAGTGGAAATAACTACTGCAGAGCAGAATAAAGAGAAAAGAATGAAAACAACTGAGGACAGTCTCAGAGACCACTGGGACAACATTAAATGCACAAACATTTGAATTATAGGGGTTCCAGAAGAAGAGAAAAAAAAGGGACTGAGAGAATATTTGAAGAGATTATAGTTGAAAACTTCCCTAATATGGGAAAGGAAATAGTCAAGTCCAGGAAGCACAGAGTGTCCCATACAGGATAAATCCAAGGAGAAATATGCCAAGACACATATTAATCAAACTGTCAAAAATTAAATACAAAGAAAACATATTAAAAGCAGCAAGGGAAAAACAACAAATAACACACAAGGGAATCCCCATAAGGTTAACAGCTGATCTTTCAGCAGAAACTCTGAGAGCCAGAAGGGAGTGGCAGGACATACTGAAAATGATGAAGGAGAAAAACCTGCAACCAAGATTACTCTACCCAGTAAGGATCTCATTCAGATTTGATGGAGAAATTAAAACCTTTACAGACAAGCAAAATCTGAGAGAGTTCAGCACCACCAAACCAGCTTTACAACAACTGCTAAAGGAACTTCTCTAGGCAAGAAACACAAGAGAAGGAAAAGACCTACAATAACAAACCCAAAACAATTAAGAAAATGGGAATAGGAACATACATATTGATAATTATCTTAAATGTAAATGGACTAAATGCTCCCACCAAAAGACACAGATTGGCTGAATGGATACAAAAATAAGACGCATATATTTGCTGTCTACAAGAGACACACTTCAGACCTAGAGACACATACAGACTGAAAGTAAGGGGATGGAAAAAGATATTTCATGCAAATGGAAACCAAAAGAAAGTTGGAGTAGAAATTCTCATATCAGACAAAATAGACTTTAAAAAAAAGACTATTACAAGAGACAAAGAAGGACACTACATAATGATCAAGGGATCGATCCAAGAAGAAGATATAACAAGTGTAAATATTTATGCGGCCAACATAGGTTCACCTCAATATATAAGGCAAATACTAACAGCCATAAAAGGGGAAATCAACAGTAACACATACATATTAGGGGACTTTAACACCCCACTTTCACCAATGGACAGATCATCCAAAATGAAAATAAATAAGGAAACACAAACTTTAAATGATACATTAAACAAGATCGACTTAATTTATATTTATAGGACATTCCATCCAAAAACAACAGAATACATATTTTTCTCTAGTGCTCATGGAATATTCTCCAGGATAGATCATATCTTGGTTCACAAATCAAGCCTTGGTAAATTTAAAAAAATTGAAATTGTATCAAGTATCTTTTCATACCACAATGCTATGAGACTAGATATTAATTACAGGAAAAGATCTGTAAAAAATACAAACACATGGAGGCTAAACAATACACAACTTAATAACCAAGTGATCACTGAATAAATCAAAGAGGAAAACAAAAAATACCTAGAAACAAATGACAATGGAGACACGATGACCTAAAACCTATGGGATGCAGCAAAAGCACTTCTAAGAGAGAAGTTTATAGCAATACAATCCTACCTTAAGAAACAGGAAAGATCTTGAATAAACAACCTAACCTTGCACCTAAAGCAATTAGAGAAAGAAGAACAAAAAAAAACCCAAAGTTAGCAGAAGGAAAGAAATCATAAAAATCAGATCAGAAATAAATGAAAAAGAAATGAAGGAAACGATAGCAAAAATCAATAAAACTAAAAGTTGGTTCTTTGAGAAGATAAAGAAAATTGATAAACCATTCACCAGACTCATCAAGAAAAAAAAGGAAGAAGACTCAAATCAATAGAATTAGAAGTGGAAAAGGAGAAGTAACAACTGACAGTGGAGAAAAGCAAAGGATCATGAGAGATTACTACCAGCTACTCTATACCAATAAAATGGACAACCTGGAAGAACTGGACAAATGCTTAGAAAGGCACAATCTGCCAAGACTGAATCAGGAAGAAATAGAAAATATGAACAGACCAATCACAAACACTGAAATTGAAACTGTGATTAAAAATCTTCCAACAAACAGAAGTCCAGGACCAGATGGCTTCATAGGCGAATTCTGTCAAACATTTAGAGAAGAGCTAACACCTATCCTTCTCAAACTCTTCCAAAATATAGCAGAAGGAGGAACACTCCCAAACTCATTCTACAAGGCCACCATCACCCTGATACCAAAACCAGACAAGGATGCCACAAAGAAAGAAAACTACAGGCCAAATCACTGATGAACATAGATGCAAAAATCCTCAACAAAATACTAGCAAACAGAATCCAACAGCACATTAAAAGTATCATACACCATGATCAAGTGTGGTTTATTCCAGGAATGCAAGGATTCTTCAATATATGCAAATCAATCAATGTGATACACCATATTAACAAATTGAAGGAGAAAAAACATATGATCATCTCAATAGATGCAGAAAAAACTTTTGACGATATTCAACACCCATTTATGATAAAAACCCTGCAGAAATTAGGCATAGAGGGAACTTTCCTCAACATAATAAATGCCATATATGACAAACCCACAGCCAACATCGTCCTCAATGGTGAAAAACAGAAAGCATTTCCACTAAGATCAGGAAAAAGACAAGGTTGCCTACCCTCACCACTATTATTCAACATAGTTTTGGAAGTTTTAGCCACAGCAATTGGAGAAGAAAAGGAAATAAAAGGAATCCAAATCAGAAAAGAAGCAGTAAACTGTCACTATTTGCAGATGACATGATACTATACATAGAGAATCCTAAAGATGCTACCAGAAAACTACTAGAACTAATCAATGAATTTGGTAAAGTAACAGGATACAAAATTAATGCACAGAAATCTGTGGCATTTCTATATGCTAATGATGAAAAATCTGAAAGTGTACTCAAGAAAACCCTCCCATTTACCATTGCAACAAAAAGAATAAAATATCTAGGAGTAAACCTACCTAAGGAAACAAAAGACCTGCAGAAAATTATAAGACACTGATGAAAGAAATTAAAGATGATACAAATAGATGGAGAGATATACCATGTGCTTGGATGGGAAGAATCAACATTGTGAAAATGAATCTACTACCCAAAGCAATCTACAGATTCAATGCAATCCCTATCAAACTACCACTGACATTTTCCCCAGAACTAGAACAAAAAATTTCACAAGTTGTATGGAAACACAAAAGACCCCAAATAGCCAAAGCAATCTTGAGAATGAAAAACGGAGCTGGAGGAATCAGGCTCCCAGACTTCAGACTATACTACAAAGCTACAGTAATCAAGACAATATGGTACTGGCACAAAAACAGAAACATCAATCAATGGAACAGGATAGAAAGACCAGAGATATACCCACGCACATATGGTCACCTTATCTTTGATAAAGGAGGCAGGAATGTACAGTGGAGAAAGGACACCCTCTTCAATAAGAGGTGCTGGGAAAACTGGACAGGTACATGTAAAAGTATGAAATTAGATAACTCCCTAACACCATACACAAAAATAAGCTCAAAATGGATTAAAGAACTAAATGTAAGGCCAGAAACTATCAAACGCTTAGAGGAAAACATAGGCAGAACACTCCATGACATAAATCACAGCAAGATCCTTTTTGACCCACCTCCTTGAGAAATGGAAATAAAAAAAAAAAAAAAACAAATGGGATGTAATGAAACTTCAAAGCTTTTACGCAGCAAAGGAAACCATAAACAAGACCAAAAGACAACCATCAGAATGGGAGAATATTTTTGCAAATGGAGCAACTGACAAAGGATTAATTTCAAAAATTTACAAGCAGTTCATGCAGCTCAATAAAAAAAAAATCAAACAACCCAATCCAAAAATGAGCAGAAGACCTAAATAGATATTTCTCCAAAGAAGATATACAGACTGCCAACAAGCACATGAAAGAATGCTCAAGATCATTAATCATTAGAGAAATGCAAATCAAAAGTACAATGAGATATCATCTCACACCAGTCAGAATGGCCATCATCAAAAAATCTAGAAACAATAAATGCTGGAGAGGGTGTGGAGAAAAGGGAACACTCTTGCACTGCTGGTGGGAATGTGAATTGGTTCAGCCACTATGGAGAACAGTATGGAGGTTCCTTAAAAAACTACAAATAGAACTACCATATGACCCAGCAATCCCACTACTGGGCATATACCCTGAGAAAAACAAAATTCAAAAAGAGTCATGTACAAAAATCTTCATTGCAGCTATATTTACAATAGCCAGTACATGGAAGCAACCTAAGTGTCTGTCAACGGATGAATGGATAAAGAATATGTGGCACATATATACAATGGAATATTACTCAGCCATAAAAAGAAACAAAATTGAGCTATTTGTAATGAGGTGGATAGACCTAGAGTCTGTGATACAGAGTGAAGTAAGTCAGAAAGAGAAAGACAAATACTGTATGCTAACACATATATATGGAATTTAAGAAAAAAAAATGTCATGAAGAACCTAGGGGTAAGGCTGGAATAAAGACACAGACCTACTTGAGAATGGACTTGAGGATATGGGGAGGAGGAAGGGTGAGATGTGACAAAGCGAGAGAGAGGCATGGACATATATACACTACCAAACATAAGGTAGATAGCTAATGGGAAGCAGACGCATAGCACAGGGAAATCAGCTCGGTGTTTTGTGACTGCCTGGAGGGGTGGGATAGGGAAGGTGCGGGGGAGGGAGATGCAAGCGGGAAGAGATATGGGAACATATTTATATATATAACTGATTCATTTTGTTGTGAAGCAGAAACTAACACACCATTGTAAAGCAATTATACTCCAATAAAGATGTTAAAAAAAGATTAATATAAAATATAATTTCTAAAAAGTGTGATAAATGCTTTCTATGATATAGGAATGTACCCAGTGTTTTGGGAGGGGTTTCTTTTATCATTCAAATTCTTTTCAATCTTATTAATTCCTTTTTTCTCATTGAGAGTCACATTTATATTTCCTTGTCTTAATGCTCTCCCATAACCTTTCTGTGTCTCTTGCCTTTCTTGACAAGAGTTGATTTTTTTTTATTTTTCTGTCCTCCTCAAGGTTCTAATACCATGAACTTCATCCACTGTTTCAGGATATCCTGGCTTTAACTTCAAATAAAATAAGAGTCAACAGAAAATCTCTCAATGTCCAAACCACACACATAAAAATATTTTATCTGTACCAATTCTTCCTCCTATTTTAGAGGCTACTTCTTTATGATTGTCTTTCATTCTAAAGCTCAGCTTCTTGGAACATCAAAACACACTCATTCTTTGGATTTTCTAACCTCTCATTGACTCATCCATTCACAATAATTTGTTTTAACCCTGAAAAGTTCACAAATAAAGGTTAACAATGAGGCTTCTTAATCATCAAATCCACTGGAAAATTTTCAATTCCTCTCATAACTTCTTTCCTTCATTTTCACTAAGATATGTGATCTCAAATTTAATCGCCTGTTCTTAATTCCTCAATCATATACTCTTCTTCCATCTCCTACCTCTTAAATGTTAATATCCCTAAATAGGTATTATTTGATCATTTTTCTTCTCATTTTGTATACATGTTCTGACTGATCCCATCTGCCTGTAATTCTACCTCTTTAATCAAATGACTTACAAATGTATTACTTAAAAAGAGATTTCTGAGTTCAGGACTTTATGTTCAGTTTTCTACTGGACATCTCCACTTGGAGGGACTCAGTGGACTATCAAACACAATATGATCAAACAGAAATTATTGTCATCCTCCACCTCAAATTGTCTATTTCCCCCTTTTCAATAAGTAGTCATCATCATATTTCAGTTAGTAAGAACAAGTCCCCCCCTTCATCTGCCCCCAGCATTGAATTGTTCACTGAGTATAATTGTATATTCTTTGAATATTCACTGAGATTATGAATCTATCAATTTCTTTATGTAATTATTTCTACTTCTCTAAAACAGGACTTTATCCTCTTTCTTTTCTTGGACTATTTAACAGTCTCCAAAATGGTCTCCTTATCCTCAATCACATTCCACTGTGATGCTCCCTCTATATACCTGTCAGAGTGATATTTCTAAACTCTGAAGCATACAATATGATACTCTTTCAAATCTCGAGGACTCCTGATAACTTCAGGAGGAATTCCAAAATTCTTAGCACATATTGCAAACTGCATCTTAGTTTGATCCTCTGCCAGCTTTCCAGTCATAAGCTTCTGCCATAATCCTACATGCAAGCATCCCTTAGACCCATCCTCATGGAATTATCTGTGATTCTTGGAACATAGCAAAATTGTTCATGCTCCTGTGACTTATCAGTTATTTCCTGCCTGCTTGGAAAACCATCTCCACTTGATCTTCCTGAGTACCTTATTCTCTTTGGAAAAAAAATAAGTTAAAAATTAAAGCTTGAATAGAATTTAGGGACTTCCCTAGCAGTCCAGTGGTTAAGGCACCCCATTCCCAATGCAGGAGCAGGAGTTCCATCCCAGGTCATGAAACTAAGATCCCGCATGCCATACAGTGTGGCAAAAAAAAAAAAAATAGAATTTAGTATTAATTGCACAGTGGTACTTATTCTAATCATCTAAATATTATTTGCATGTTACAGATTATATAAACCACAAATTTCTCTGTGTTCTATAAATTTGTGATGCTAAATGATTTATTATTTGCAGGCATTCATAGTTAAAGCTTTGGGGGCTGAAAAACTTGGTATAAGTCTGTTTTCTGCCTTTTACTTGTTTTGTGAAACTAAGAAAGTCATTTAACATTTTAAGCTTGTTTTCTCAGTTATTAATTGTGTAAATAGTATGGTGTTTTTTGGGAATGTAGCTATCTATTTCTCTCTTCTCATAATTCCACTGAGGGAAGGAAACATGACCTTTACTTTCAATGGGGAGAGGGAGGAAGGAAATCACAGGAGAAACACATGCAGCTACTCTCTGCCTCTTCGATTATTCTTCCTCACAGAGGAGAGTCTATCTCATTAGAAAATTTGAAGAAGTAAATGTCTGCCCAGTTCAGTTCCTTCTTTTCTCTTCAGAGTCATCTTTTCTCCAGGAAACACACGATCTAGTCTGCTGTCTGCTATGTTGTAAGCATAATGGGGAAAGCATTGCTACTTTGGGGAGAGTGTTTGTGTTGTCCAGCTCATCCAGTACCTGGCAGAGAAGGTTGTTTACAATGAAGTGAAGCATTCACTATTTCTTCTGGCTACAAATCTAAAGTACCATTATTCAATAATTTTTATCAGTATTAAAAATGAGAGTTTGTTTTCCATCTGCCCTAGTCCTGCATACTATATCTCATTTGATTCTGAGCTTGAGAAGAACATTGTGATATTGTTGATTAATTACCCCAGTAGTGCTGACTACAGTTCTTATTACCTGGGAAGATGTGGTTAAATGCCTAGCATGAGGTGTAGAACATCCTAAATGCTCAATTAATATTAGTTATTATTATTGAATATAATTGGGCCACATTCACAAATGGGTTACATTTTTTTTAACAGTGGAACACACTTTTGATATGATCATGGAAGGATTACATTTATTTTAGCAATAATAACACCTCTCAAGAAGACATTAATTTCATTTTGTGATGACAATCTGTATTTTGAACTAGCCAAATGCCAGATGATTGATGTCTTATGGACAAAATATTAAGACAGTGGACTCAAGGACGTATTGTTATGTGGATAATTTGACATCATGGAAGAGGCACAATCCTGAATCTCCACCTTTGGGATAGGATATAATTAGTTTCATTTATTCCTGAAATCAATATTTCTGTATTTCTTAATTGGGATCTGCCTTTTAGAGGCACATTTGCATTTTAGTATCTCTTCATCTTATTCTTTGATTTTTTTTTTCTGTTAACCCAAACTTGGAGATATTTTTTCATTCAGTACCATGAATATCAAGTGTCTCTGGCAGTTATTGCTTTTAAGCAGCTTTTCCTATAATCACCATCACAAGCAGTAAACTCATAAAAGTTGTCAAAATGATGGATGACTCTCCCCAATGACCCTTGATGCCTCCAACATACTGAGCTCTGTGGAGATGGAAAATGAGGAATCACACGTAAAACAATCTGGAGCAAGAGTGAAGCACAATCATTCTGATCAAAAACTTAAAAGCTCTTTCATTTAAGAAAACAAACTTGAAAGAAAGAAAGGGAAGATAATACATGTTATTTCTAAGTAAACACCATTCGGATGGTCCTTTATATAAAGAGGCACTATGCTCTGAGGCCAAGGTAACACAAGAGAAGGAAAAGAAGGATGGAAATGAGCATTGTCATTGCTCTCTACTATTTGAAGGACACATACTCATCACAATCACCCTACAACATATGTATTATTCCTCCCTTTTCTTTTTAATATATGATGATACAGAGCACAAAAAAAATTAAGCAACTTTCCAAAAGTCATTAGCAAATAGATATCAGGAACAGAATTTAAAACCAAAGTATCTAATTTCCAAGCTAGTTATCAGGATTGAATTAATTAACATTTGTAAACACCCAAAACACAAATTTTCTGGCACATACTCTGTGTTCACAGAATTGTAGTATTATCATTGTTATTATACCATTCATTGCCTGCAACATTTGAGAACGCCTCAAATTTGGGACCTGTTACCATGATGCTTAGCAAACATTTGAGGAACTTGTACTCTGTGCCAGAAAATTAGTGTCTAAAATAAGTTTCTTGCCCCTCATGTAGTTTACAATGCAGTGGGCAACATGAACACTTTACAAGAAAACAAACAAATGTATAGTAAAAAATCAGGACCAATCTTTGGCTCAGGTCTTCATTACCATGTAAACAAACTCATTTTAACATTGAATATATATATTCTCCCTGCTCACACAGGATTTTAATCTCTGACAAATCCCCTATCTCTCCCTGACATGTCTGAGAATACCAAAGGGTTATTCACTAATGTTTTTGAACAATATGAATTTGCTTGTTGTTGCCACTTCCCTACCAGGTTTGTATTATTTCTCCACCATATCCCCCAGACATTGTCTAAACCACTGAAGTTCCTGTTCTCATAGATTACCAGCCTCATGGGGATATAGTCTCCAATGGGCCTTCAAAGCTGCAGACCACTTTTTGACTGTAATGACAATATGTTACTTTGGTCTTAACTGAGCCAGAGACAAATCTCTGTTCTCATCAGATTTGGTAAACATATACCTTTTTTCATGGAACTGGTCAGGACCCAGAGCCATATCCTCCCTCCATCATTCTTGGCACTTGGATCTCTAGTATCCACATATTGCATAAGACTGACCTAGAGTAGACTTCACAGTAAATATTTAGTGAATAAATTTTCTGTGTTTAGGGAAAAAATAGAAAATGAGAAATATAGACATGTTTGGAACAGTTACAGTGGTGGATATGAATAGTCTTTTCAAATTCTTTTAGAAGTCCAATTGCTGACTCACTGTAGAGAAAAATGTTGATTACCTGTGAGTCTTTTGGAGATTTCCACTGTGTAAAGATTAGTTTGTACCATAAAAGTGGAAATGTATATCTTCTTTAAGTATCTTAAAGCTACAGGATTATGTGAGAGGTTATGACCTGCAATTGTAATTATGGTTGTCATCATCCTGGAAAAAGGAGGCCAGCAACTATAAATACTTCATGGGATGTAATGGTTTTAAAATGACTTTTAGAAGACTTATTCAAAGGAAAGGAAGTAGAATGCTAATTTTAAAAAGTGATTTTAAAAAAAGGATATAGAAATGCCCATTATTAACCTGGTTGTTTAATCTCAAAAATTATACCATAATTATCTGGCTATTCCTAATGTTTTCAACTCTAAAAATACCACACCATTCCAATGAACTCAGCTTGTGTTTGAACTAGTGGGGGCTAAAACTAATGATAAATGCTAAGCTATAAGTCAAGTCCCTTTCCTGTCCTCCAAAGATTATAGGGTGAAATGTAAAACTGTAAAACTTTCACATTTTTTTATCAGTACTCCTCTTCTGGCAGTTAACATTTTGTATTTTATATATTATGTTTACTTCTTATCTCTCCTTTAACTGTAAGCAACACAATATAACACACAAGGAAAAAGAAAGAGTTTTAGGAGTTAGTTCTGGCTCCATGTCTACCAAACGTACAAACTCATATGATTTATTCAGTTTGTTCACCTGTCAAATAAGAACACGTTTCCTCATCACAGTGCTGTGAGAATACAATGAATAAGCAATATATGTGAAAAAACAAAATATCATATCTGGTTAAAATAGGTATTTTTAAACTCTGTCCCCTTTCTCTATATTGGTGCCTAGAGGAAAATATGTGTATCTGATTTATATTACAGCTATCATTAACAGCAGCCCTGTGACTTGGAAGTGTCTGGCACCAGTAATATTTATAGAATGAAAAAAAAATGAGGAAATAAACAAACTACTTCCTGAAATTCAAGAAAGGTTAAAGGCATTGTTATCTTCAGAATTCTCTGATTTAGAGGTGCAATTTAAATTCATGGAATTTGAGTCATTTTACCACATGTAAAAACTTTACATAAGAGCATTATTTTATGAACTTCAGATAAAGTGGTACACAAAAAATTTTATGAACTTCAGATAAAATGGTGCACAAAAAATTAAATTAATTGTTTTTCCATGTTCTATGGGTGTCTTGGGTGATCTATTTCCATTGATTTAATATAAAGAAAAAAATCATCAGAAGGTGACAACATTTTTTTCAAAACTCTTTGAACTAAGTATGGTAACTTATCCCATAGCAAAATAACTTTAACATTTGAATAATGTAATTGGCCCAAACTATTCACCTATATACATCAAAACAGCAGTTTTCTGGAAATACCATATTTATATACACAAGGGATGTTGGTCAATTATATAGGTGAAAGAGTCATTCAAGTCAATTTCTAATATACACAGTTGAAATGTTACTTTATCTGGAGACATTATGCAATATGAATTATTCAGTGGAAGCTATATGCATATTTTTACATTTTCTATAAGCATTTTTACTGTCATTTTAAATGATTTTTTAGTCACAATTTTACTAGTACAAGAAATCTCATAAAACAAACTATTAAAAAGGTGACTACACCTGCTTATAACTTGTTTATATACTAAAAAGACCATTACATTCTAGTGTTACTTATTTCAAGTAGTAATAACAGCATATAGTAACAGTGAAGATCCTTATTCTTCCTTTTGTAGATGGCTCCTTTTTTTATGTATTTGTGTAATGTATACTGTAGAAGATAAGACTACCTCTCTGATATTCAAGTTAACCCTAAAAAGTTACCTTTTAATTAGCTTATCAGAAATACCAACTTCCATATAGGTACATTTGATGATATAACCACAATCAAGACAATTTTAATATTCTAAATTAATCTTATTCAGGACAACAACAATGACCTATTCTGAATTCCATGCTAAATGCTAGGAAAGTGAAGATGAATATAACATAAACTCTGCTCTCAAGTATCTCACAGAACTTATAGTATATCGGATATATATTACAACCAGCAAACCTAATTATTGATTCTATATGAAAGAATAAAATCATTGAAAAATTGTAATGTAATTTAGCACAATATGTTTTTTAAATCCTAAAAATTTGTAAAGGGTAGTTATTCCTCTACAAAACAGAATCTTCCATGAGTAGTAAGTTAAAATAATTTAATAGACATCTATGTTGGTTGAGGGGAAAAAGATGGGGGATTTGGGGTTTTCTCCTTCACAGCATACCATTTTAGGGAAATATAGACTCTAGTTTACTGTTTTGTGCTCTAAAGGTAGTTACAATTACCTGAAGTAAAGGACCTGTACTGGAAATAATTTCCAGGTGCAAATGCTGATTAACAAAAAGGACAGAAAGTTTAAAATGAGGTTCCTCTCCTGATGCTATGACCATTCTCTTCTGAGAGCTTTTGAAATGCTTGGTTCCTACAACCACATGCCTTATAGAAGTCTTCCTTGAGTTTTGGAAGTGGAGGACAGAGAAGTATAATGAAAGGTATATTATTCTCTCTTTTAAGGTTAAAAAAAAATGGCTCACAGTACACAGGTCATTGAAAATACCAGGAAAATGAACAACTGACTTTGGCTGAAAAAGGAACATGATAAAATAGAAAAGACCTTTGAAAGTCAGACCCTCATTTTGCTAGACCTTCATTTTTGCATACATTTCAAGAATATAAAGGAAACTCTCCAAACAGAGAAATGGAGGCAAAAAGAAGGCAAAAGCAAACTCAATCAGTACCTACTTTTTATAGTGAACCCAGGTTTAAGGATGTCAGAATGGTAATGGAAGCTGTTTCATTACATGCTGGAAGAGAAGCTGGTGTGAACATGTGGAAGTTCGTTCTACAGGACGTTTTAGAAATAATTTTCAGCAAAGACCGCATCAAAAAGAGTAGCTCGTTCAAGCTAAATACTGTGTTTGGAGTTGTTATGGTTATATTTGTGAAAAATAATCATAGACAGTCTACTGTATATGAAAATGAGGCAGTTTTGTCAGTAATCTGCTTGAAGCATGGAAAACAGGCAGCTTTTAGAAATAAGTACTGTATTCTGGGAAGTGCTCTGTGTAAATCAAGAGGCATATGTTCCTGAAATCTTCCTGAACAGACACATACACATATACAGCTAAATTGTAAATCACTGACATTTGTGGGGTACTTACTATGTACCAGCGACTATTCTGATTTTTCATGAATTAAACCATTTCAATCTCAATACAGCCATATGAAATAAGTTGTTACTATCTTCACCTAGTAAATGATGGAAGCAGAAGTTTTATCTAGATGAACTTGCTTTAGAATATATATATGTGTACACATAGGTACAGAATGTAACTAAAAATACACACACACTAGAGTATAACATTTTAGATATTTATGAGGAATCAATAACTTTGAAGAGAAAGGAGGGTCAGTGGGAACAATCAGAGATAAAAGAATTGCCATTCAGACCCAACAAAACCTCTGCCAATTCGGCAAGGAGCTTTGGAGTGTAATAATGTCCTGTATCTGGTCAAAATGACTGGGACTTTATACCCCCACCTTGCTCGGTTACTGGTTCTGGCCTGCTCCTGGTAGGGTATGATTTTGGGTGGAGCGAATCTCTGCAACTGAAGTAAACCCAGGACAACTGGAGACTGCTGATGCATTGCTCATGACTGGGCTACAAATTCTTCCTTGAAGAGGAATCCGGGAGACACATCTATATGTCTACATGTCTATACCCCACCACATGCATGCACACACACACACACATACTCACATATACACACTGTGAATGTCTATGTAGATGTATGGATATACATATATATGGATATATGGATACACACACACACACACACACACACACACATATATATATATGATTTATAAACATACAAAGCATTTGGTAGAATTATATATACTTTTTGAAAGTCTGCCTATCATTTTGTCCTTGGAAAACCACCTCTCCCCAAATTCATGAAGTTTTTAAGAAGCTGACAATCAATTACATGAGACAGAAAGTTATATTACAATAAACATTGATAACTGCTACAGTGTACAAACTTCTGAATCAAACTTATGTAAAATCCAATACAGATATTCATGGTTGGTGAGTGGCCTACTGGGCCACTTAATTCAGGAATTAAGGCTTCTTTCTAGTTTCTCAAAATTGTCTCTAGTCAGCTGGTGGATAAAAAAGAGAGTAGAGTAGTGTTTGGTAAGTTTATGTGAATGAGGATTGGAAGAGAGGGACTTTGCTTCCATTGACCAAAACTCAATCACTTGTCCACACATAAATGGAAGGGAAGCTTGAATATATAATTTAGCTCTGCATCCCTCACCAAAGGAAAAAGCGTTTGTTGAAAATAGTAATTTCTGCCAAAGCAGGGTGATTCCAACCTGATCAATATTAGTGTCCTATCTCCTGAATTACAGTGATTGGTCCAAGAGGTGAGACTATAACTCAATCAGTCAATCAGCTGATTGCTAACAATCTATCAAATGTAGGAACAAAGACTATTAATCTCCCTTCAATTGCTAAGTTGCATATATATGAAATTACACAACCAAGTGTCTATCTTCCCCAGACACATGGAGGAATTCTATCTACAGTCAGAGAGCAAAAGCCCAACATACAGGAGAAATTTAAATAGAGAGGTACAAAGAGAAATTGGAAAATTGATAAATGCCCCCAATGACGTTTCTTGAGCCCCTTGAATCCAGCCATTTTTTTTTAACATCTTTATTGGAGTATAATTGCTTTACAATGGTATGTTAGCTTCAGCTTCACAACAAAATGAATCAGTTATATACATACATATATTCCCATATCTCTTCCCGCTTGCGTCTCCCTCCCTCCCACCCTCCCTATCCCACCCCTCCAGGCGGTCACAAAGCACCGAGCTGATCTCCCTGTGCTATGCGGCTGCTTCCCACTAGCTATCTACCTTACGTTTTTAAGACACAATGGTATCTCAGTTACATAAGTCAATAAGTTGCCTCATCTCCTGAAGCAAGTTGATTTGGGTTTCTGTCATTTGTCAACATAAAGGAACTTCATACATGTTTCTACCAAGGTTGTAATTTCAAGATAGTAGAAAAATATTGGTAGTACATTGGTAACTTTCTACAATCTTGAAAAGTTCTAAAACAGAGAAAATCTTTTGCCAAATTTCCCCTTCTACTCAGGTTCAGAGAAGCCAGTTCTTTGTGAAATAGATTCTACTGCTGTTCTTCCCTTTCTTTAAGTTGGTACAAGCAAAACAGGACAAAACATAGTGAGATATAAAATTGAGACCCAGGAAAAGTCATGAAAAGTTTAGAAGACTGAATGAACCATGACTTTCTCAAATATGCTATACATTGGAAAAGAAAAGTATCAATCACCCCTATTTTAATGCCATTCATTAGGAAGCAGACTCTATTGGAAATCAGAGCCCATTTGCTATTCTATTCCAGTCTATTGTTAAATTTTCCTGAAGGCAGAGACTAACATAAAAGGGTTTCAGCAGGAGGCTGGGCAGAAGACCAGGTTGAACACTAAGACCTATTGTTAAGATAGATATCCTTAATGTGGGGTCCAGATAAAAAAAGACTAACAATGTTTTTACTCTTTGTTACTAGCTCATAGTATTCTCATTAAGCGATCTAACTGGTGTTTACTGGAGTTGTGAGTGGCTCCTTTTGTGAGAGAAATCCCAGGACTGTTCAGCAGTCTATGACAATTTCCAAACTATATAACCATGACATCAGAAAGTAGTGAAGCTACACAAAAAGTAATCCTCATATACTTCCTGTCAACCATGATGATGACCAACAAGAAATATGGGAGTTCCTTCTAGCATGTGGGATCTTTGACTGCCAGATTGGCTGACCAAGGAACTTACTCTAATGGTAAGGCAGACTAAATAGACTAACAATCGCTGTGTGATTGTTTTATATCTTTCATTTTCTGTAAGGGAGTCTGCATTATATTTGTCTTGACTTAATGCACTTCGAATATGTTAGAGAAAGTTAAATTTATGATTTGGCCATAGGTTGAATAATATGATGATCTACAGTTGAATCTGACCAAGAGAAATTTACCCTAGATTCAGAGATTCTAAACATGGGACTAGAGAAAAAATATGACTTTGAATTGTCCACTTTAGGGAAGAGCTGAGTACATTTGGATTAACTTCACAGTAAGCATATGTATTTCTAAATTATGTGAAAAGGAAGAGGATGTCTATATTTTTATGGCCAAATGGTGGTATATAGTGCAGATGCAGTATTTATTTCCTTTCCAGCATTCCTTTGGGGAACTCTGTACATTCTCGACAGTTTTCTTAGTATAGTCAGTATAGTCAGTTATGGTGATCAGGCCCTGGACCCTTATGGTACATGATATAATGTACCATGCTCAATATTAATATACCATTTCCCTGGTAACAATTAATATGCCATTTCCCTGGTAACAATGACTGATCTAAGATATAGGAAAATTAATCAAGTGGAACCATTAAAGAGGGAATGAGGCCAAGACACAGGGGTAAGCATAACCAAGAGATAAAGAATACAATGGTGCAAAATCCACTGCTTTTAAATATTGTGCTTCTAAACACTGTGATTCTTGAGGTCAATATATTACTGGATTTTCCTGTTTCATTTAGCAGTCAATTATCTTTTTTCCTCAGCTAACTGGAGTTGGGTTTCTTTCAATTGCAATTGAAAGAACTCTAATTAATATAGAGATATACATATATCCATACATATAAACATACATTTAGCACATGCATATGCTAATATAGCATAGGGGTTTAGAGCATGTACTTTGGAGTCAGACTATCCTGAATTCTAATGCCAGTTCTGTTCTTAACCATAGTGCTTACAATGTAGAAGGTAATTAATACATCATTATCATTTTATTCACATAAATTCTAATATGCATACTCATATATATTCTCACCTCTTGCTTGAGTAATGCTTAATTCATTTTCAAAGAATATTAAAATTACTCCTCTTTTCAAAATGTGTCTCTGAAAGTTGGTATTGTGAGATTCTAAGTTTTAAGCCTCTCCATCTCCTCACCACTCAAAAAGTCTAGGACATTGTGATAAATGAGCTAAGTTGATGGTGGATGCCATTTTCCTGGGACACAAAAAGGAGATGCTTGCAAAGTAACTCACAAAAACAAATATCCTTATTTCCACTGACAGTTTTGGGATGCTTTACAACTGAGCAGAACAAAGTTTGGTTTGTTTTTAAATTAATAAATTTAATTTTGTTTTAAACAAAATTGATAATAGAGAGTCCCCCAGGCTCAGATTCAAAAGGTCTAGACTCATCTCTATCAAGCCTAAGGTATGTTATAGAACCTCTCTTAAATGTTGCTCAATCATTTATAAAGTGGGAATAATATCTGACTTGCAGATTGTCAAAATCACCAAAAATAAAACGGAATGGGGAGAGTGGAGATCAAGATGATGGAATACACGAACATGAAACTCACCTCTTCCCACAAATAATCAAAATACATATATATATATATAGAACAATTCTCACAGAATCAGGACAGGACATGAGCCCCTGAGAGGGAACTGTGAAAGAAGAAAGATTCCCTCACCTTGGGAACAACTGGGACAGATAAGGGGTTTCAGGGGATCAGAGGAGAGTGAAGAAACTGGCTTGTGTCAGGCAGGACAGAGAGAGGCCAACTCAGATGGTCCTGGCCTTCTTGCTGCACCTGTATTCCTACAACAGAGGCAGGACTGAGGGCAGTGCCAACAACAATGTTCTTTGTGAGTACACACAATGGGTGACACATGACATCACAGAGTTTACTTCCCCCCAGTGGACAGCTCCTGCAGAGGAATACTCAGTGTCACCTTTCCCAGCAGGAATGTTCCAGTCCTGCCTACCTCATGCTGTATCTTAAAACTGGATCTAAGGGCTTTACTCAAACAATTGGGAAGGAGAACCTGCCTCTGACAGGGTTGTTAAAACCACAGAGCAAAGAGGAGACCCTGTCCAAAATCAGGCTCTGGTCACCAAGGCACAAATCACACCCCCTATCAAGGGGATAACAACAAGCGCAAACTGAGAAACGACGTGACAAGCATCCATACCAAAAACAGCCCTTGCATTAGACTCACACAGATTACACAGGGAAGCTTCCACATAAAAACAACTCTTTGAGACCACAGTAGATAACTCATTCTCCTAAACTCATAGTCACAAAATTTTAAGTAAAATGAATAAGCAGAAAATTGCTCTCAATTAAAAGAACAAGAGAATTTCCCTGAAAAAAAAAAAAACAACAGAAAAGACCTCTCCAGTCTACTAGACCTGGAATTCAAAAAGGAGGTAATAAAAATACTCAAAGAAATAAGAAAGGCTATCAATAGAAATGCAGATCACTGTAACAAGGAATTAGAAACTAAAAAGAGCGACCAAAAAAAATTAGAAAACTCAATTGCTGAGGTGGATACCAAGATGAAGGCAATAAATAGCAAACTAAATAATGCAGAAGAATGAATAAGTGATCTGAAAGACAGAATGATAGAAATCACCCAATCAGAACAGCATACAGAAAGACAAATAAAAAATAATAATACAAGCACTATATTAGAACTATGGGATAATATAAAGTGTGCCAATTTATGCATAATTCCAAAAGAAGAGGAGGGGGTCAAAAATGTGTTTGAGGAAATTACAGCCAAAAACTTCCCAAAGCTAAAGATGGAAACATATGTCCAGATACAAGAACACAAAGGGTCCAAACAAGATGAACCCAAACAGACCCAAACAAAGACACATTATAATTAAAATGGCAAAAGTTAAAGAGAGGATTTTAAAGGCAGAAAGAGAAAAACAGAGCTAGTAACAAGGGGTCCCCCATAAGGCTATCAACTGATTTCTCTACAGAAATGCTGCAGGCCAGAAGGGAGTGACAAGATATATTCAAAGTCCTGAAAGGGGAAAATCCTGAAACCTAGGACATTCTACCCAACAAGACTAACATTTAGAATAGAAAGAGAGATAAAAAATTTCTGAGACAAGCAAAAACTAAAAGAATACAACAATGCTAAACCTATCTTAAAAGAAATACTGAAAGGTCTTCTCTAAATAGAAAAAAAAAAAACAAGAATCTATAGGAAAGAGAGAAACACAATAGGAAAAGCAAATATGTAAATGGGTTATAGATGACTTAAAGAAGTCAGTACATAGATTTAAAAAAAATCAACCAAAAAAAATTCTGTGAAAGTGATTATAACTACAATGAGGAGCAAACTGATAAACATTAAGATGTAAAAAGGACATCAAACTTATAAAATGTGGGAGAGAAGAGTAAGAAAATGTATGTTTTTTTAGAATGTATTTCATCTTATATGACTACAAGTCTAAAGGAAGTAGATATAGTAATGGGTTAACCTACTTGACAAAATGGTAACCACAAATCAAAAACATACAATAGATTTACAAAAAAACAAAAAGAAGATAGCTTAAAAGAAATATAATTCATTTGTTATATAAAAGAAAACCACAAAGAAAAAAAAGAAAGAAACAAAGAAGAAATACAAAATCAACTGGAAAACAAGGTTTAAAATGGCAATAAATACACACCTATCAATAATTACCTTAAATGTCAATGGTCTAAATGCTCCAATCAAAAGACACAGAGTAGAAGATTGGATAATAAACAAAAGCCTACAATATGCTGCCTATAAGAGACCCACTTTAGGGTGAAGAACACACATAGATTGAAAGTGAGGGGAGGGAAAAAGATATTCCATGCAAATAGAAATGACAAGAAAGCAGGGTAAAAATACTCATATCAGACAATATAGACTTTAAAATGAAGGTGATAAAGAAAGATAAAGAAGGACACTATATAATTATAAAAGGATAAATAGAAGAATATTACACTCATTAACATATATGCACTGAATATAGGGGCACCTAAATACATAAAGCAAATACTAACAGACATAAAGGGAGAAATTAACAGGAATACAATAATAGTAAGAGACATTATCACCCCACTGACATCAATGAACAGACCTTCCAGACAGAAAATCAATAAGGCAAGAGAGACCTTAAATGACACAATAGAAAACTTAGACTTAATTGATATTTTCTGGACATTACAACCTCCAAAAAACAGAATACACATTCTTCTCAAGCGCACATAGAACATTCTCTAGGATAGACCACATATGAGAACACAAAAAAAGCCTCAACAAATTAAAGAGCATAGGAATTATTTCAAGCAGCTTTTCTGCCACAATGACATGAAAATAGAAATCAACCACAGAAATAGAAATGAAAAAAAATGATTACATGGAGACTAAACTACATACTACTAAAAAAAACAATGGATCAACAATGACATCAAAGAGGAAATTTAAAAATACCTTTAGTCAAATTACAGTGAAAACACAACCATACAAAATCTGGGATGAAGTTGGATTCATCCCAGAAACACAAGGATGGTTCAACATACGCAAATCAATCAGTGTGATATACCATATCAACAAAAGAAAAGACAAAAAACACATGATCATGTCAATAGATGCTGAAGAATCATTTGATAAAATTCAACATCCATTCATGATAAAAAGCTATCACTGGGCTTCCCTGGTGTCATGGTGGTTGAGAGTCCACCTGCCGATGCAGGGGACATGGGTTCATGCCCCGGTCCGGGAAGATCCCACATGCCGCAGAGTGGCTGGGCCCATGAGCCATGGCCGCTGAGCCTGCACATCTGGAGCCTGTGCTCCGCAACAGGAGAAGCCACAACAGTGAGAGGCCCGCATACCACCAAAAAAAACTATCACCAGAGTATAGTCAGAATATATCTCAACATGATAGAAGCTATTTATAACAAACCCATAGCCAACAAAATACTCAAGGGTGAAAAGCAGAAAGCTTTCCCACTAAAATCTGGAACAAGGATGCCCACTCTCACTGCTTCTATTCAACATAATATTGGAAATCCTAGCCACAGCAATCACGCCAGGAAAAGAAAGAAAAAATATCCAAATTGAAAGGGAAGAGGTAAAATTGCCTCTATATGCAGATGGCATGCTACTATATATAGAAAACTCTAAAGACTCCACACAAAAGCTACTAGAACTGATAAATTCAGCAAAGTAGCAGGATACAAGATTAACATACAGAAATCTGTTGCATTTCTTTATACCAGCAATGAATGTTAGAAAGAAAAAGTAAAAAAAAAAAAAAAAAAAAAAAGATGACCTACAGAGTGAGAGAAAATATTTGCAAACAATGCAACAAGGGTTTTAATTTCCAAAATATACACACAGATCCTACAGCTCAATATCAAAAAAATAGATAACCCAATTAAAACATGGGCAGAAGACCTAAACAGCACTCCAAAGAAGACATACAGGTAAGCAACAGGCACATGAAAAGAAGTTTAACATCACTAATTATTAGAGAACTGTAAATCAATACTACAATGAGGTATCACCTCACTCTGGTCAAAATGCCATCATTGAAAAATCTACAAATAATAAATGCTGGAGTGGGTGTGGAGAAAAAGGAACATTTCTACACTGTTGTTGGGAATTGGTGCAGCCACTATGGAGAACAGTATGGAGGATCCTTAAATAACTAAAAATAGAGTTACCATGTGATCCAGCAACCCCACTGCTGGGCATATATCCAGAGAAAACTCTAATTTGAAAAGATACATGTACCCCAATGTTCATAGCAGCACTATCTACAATACCCAAAACATGGAAGCAACCTAAGTGTCCATTGACAGATGAATGGATAAAGAAGTTATGGTATATATACACTATATATATATATATATATATATATATATATATAGAGAGAGAGAGAGAGAGAGAGAGAGAGAGAGAGAGAGAGAGTGAAATATTAACCATAAAAAAGTGAAATAATGCCATTTGCAGCAACATGGATGGATCTAAAGATTATCATAAGTGAAGTAATTCAGAGAAAGACAAATATATGATATCACTTATATATGGAATCTAAAAAAATGACACAAATGAACTTATTTTCAAAACAAAAATAGACTCAGACATAGAAAACAAACTTATGATTACCAAAGGGGAAAGGGGTTGGGGGATAAATTAGGAGCTTGGGATTAACAGATATGCATGACTATATATGAAGTAAGGTAAAAAAACAAGATCCTGCAGGATAGCAGAGGGAACTATATTCAATATCTTGTAATAAGCTAGAATGGAAAATAATCTGAAAATATATGTATATATATGTATAACTGATTTACTTTGCTGTACATCGGAAACTAACACAATATTGTAAATCAATTATGCTTCAATAATTTTTTTTAATGGAATGGGAGTGATTTACAAACTGTAAAAGATTAAATAAATGTAAAGCATTGGGGATTATTGAAAATACCTGTTGAAGTTTTAAACCCAAAAATGCAGTTTCACGTCTTCCTTATGTCCTGATCACTTTGAATATGTCAGATTAACTTGCTTCCTTGACTTGTATCCCCTTCCATTTTTCCTTCTTCTTTTCCACTGAAATGTCATTCTCTCCCCAACCCCTGTTAAAGACTTCCACAGGCTTTCTGGGTTGCTGAAGGTCTAAATAAGGCAGGATATAAACATCATTTAAACCCCTTTTACCACATGAACCTTCCATTATACAAGAAAAAGTGAAGACAAAGACAACAACACTATCACTTATTTTCCAGGTTCCCTTGAGCCAGGGTTGATTATGTAACTCTGTTCTGACTAAGGTGACATAAGATGATGTTTCCTTAGAAACTTCTGGAATTTATTTTCTTTGTGATAAAAGGTCTTGACAGATGCATGTGAGGAAGCCCCCTTTTCTGTCCACCTTATTTCTTAATACTTGGAATATTGCCCATTAATGTTGTTTGGGTTGACACAGTCATTTAGTTATTGTGAGGGAAGACAAGAGATTAAATACAGTGTCCTGTCACTGTTGAGCTGTTCAACAAATCTCCTGAAACTGTCTAGATTCTGACTTCTTGCCTTCGGGATAATATTTACGTTATAAAAATAGATGTATTGACCTCTCAGCTACCACACTGTTGGCCACGCAGCTTCCAGTTGTTCGCTCCTCTGGTGAGATGGGGCCAGGAGATGCTATCCTCAGCTCTTTGCCTGGGTGGGCAAGTCATGCTATAGGGCTAGCAGAAATCCCCTTTTGAAGGTCCCACCAAGTTCCCCGATAGAGAGCTGCAGCTGAGCAGAGTGGCTGCTTGGGACTACTGCTCAGGTGCCATGGAAAGCCTTCATGGAATCTGACATTTTATCACTTTGGGACCATTGGCCAGCTGCTCCTGACTTGGCCACATGAAGGTTCAGACTGTCCCAGTCTCTGACCTGAAGACAACCAGCACTATTAACATATCTCTCACCACCATGAATGCAAGGCATTTCAGTGAAGAGTATGAGGAGGACATCTACAAATCCCAGACTGGAATGTGCAAGGTCTGAAGAATGGTGGAATAACCCAATGTATCTGGGTAACCTTTGGAGACAGCTGAGACAGAGCCTCAATAGGGCAGTGGCTGACAACCAACTTATAGCCCATCTTCTCCAGCCGTGTGGCTGACAGGGTTTTGGTACTCCAGCCAGCTGCCAGGACTGAGCCTCTGAGGTGAGAGAGTCAAATTCAGGACATTGGTCCACCAGAAACCTCCCAGCCCCATATAACATCAATCGGCGAGAGCTCTCCCAGAGACCTCTGTCTCAACACTAAGACACAGCTCCATTCAACAACCAGTAAGCTGCAATGCTGGACACCCCATGCCAAACAACTAGCGAGAAAGGAACACATCCTACTCATTAGCAGAGAGGTGGCCTAAAATGATACTAAGATTACAAACACCCCAAAACACACCAGCAGATGCGATCCTGCCCACCAGAAAGACAAGAGCCAACTCATCGACCAGAACACAGGCACCAGTCCCCTCCACTAGGAAGCTTACACAATCCACTGAGCCAACCTTACTCACTGAGGGCAGACACAAAAAACAATGGGAACTATGAACCTGCAGCCTGTTAAAAGGAGACTCCAAAAACATTAAGTTCAGCAAAATTGGAAGACAGAGAAAAACTCAGTAGATAGAGGAACAAGGTAAAAACCGACCAGACCAAACATATGCAGAACAAATAGGCAGCCTACCTGAAAAGGAATACAGAGTAATAGTAAAGATGATCCAAAATCTTGGAAATAGAATGGAGAAAATACAAGAAATGTTTAGCAAGGATCTAGAAGAACTAAAGAGCAAACAAACAGTGATGAACAACACAATAAATGAAATTAAAAATTCTCTAGAAGGAATCAATAGCAGAACAACTAGGCAGAAGAACGGATAAGTGACCTGGAAGATAAAATAGGGGAAATAACTATTGCAGAGCAAAATAAAGAAAAAAAGAATGAAAAGAATTGAGGACAGTCTCAGAGACCACTGGGACAATATTAAATGCCCAGCATTCAAATTATAGGGGTTCCAGAAGAAGAATAGTAAAAGAAATGGACTACAAACATATTTGAAGAGATTATAGTTGAAAACTTCCCTAATATAGGAAAGGAAATAGTCAATAAAGCCTAGAAAGCACAGAGAGTCCCAGAGAGGATAAATCCAAAGGGAAACATGACAAGACACATGTTAATCAAATTATCAAAAATTAAAGGGCTTCCCTGGTGGAACAGTGGTTGAGAGTCTGCGTGCCAATGCAGGGGACACGGGTTTGTGCCCCAGTTTGGGAAGATCCCACATGCCATGGAGCAGCTGGGCCTGTGAGTCATGGTCACTGAGCCTGCACGTCTGGAGCCTGTGCTCCGGCTCCAGACGTGCAGGCTCAGCACATTGGCAAGGTCACAACAGTGAGAGGCCTGTGTACTGCAAAAAAAATAATAAAATAAAAAAAAATTAAATACAAAGAAAAAATATTAAAAGCAAAAAGGGAAAAGGAAGGAATAACATACAAGGGAATCCCCATAAGGTTAACAACTAAACTTTCAGCAGAAACTCTACAAGATAGAAGGGACTGGCAGGACATATTTAAAGTGATGAAGGAGAAAAATCTACAACCAAGATTACTCTACCCAGCAAGGATCTCATTCAAATTTGATGGAGAAATTAAAACCTTTACAAACAAGCAAAAGCTAAGAGAATTCAGCACCACAAACCAGCTTTACAACAAATGCTAAAGGAACTTCTCTTGGCAGGAAACACAAGGAAAAGACCTACAATAACAAACCCAAAACAATTAAGAAAATTGTCATAGGAACATACATATAGATAATTACCTTAAATGTAAATGGATTAAGTACTCCAACCAAAAGACATAGACTGGCTGAATGGATACAAAAACAAGACCCATATATATGCTGTCTACAAGAGACCAACTTCAGACCTAGGAACACATACAGACTGAAAGTGAGGGGAAGGAAAAAGATATTCCATGTAAATGGAAATCAAAAAAAGCTGGAGTAACAATTCTCGTATCAGACAAAATACACTTTAAAATAAAAACTATTACAAGACACAAAGAAGGACACTACATAATGATCAAGGGATCAATCCAAGAAGAAGATATAATGATTTTAAATATTTATGCACCCAACATAGGAGCACCTAAATACATAAGGCAAATGCTAACAGCCATAAAAGGGGAAATCAACAGTAAAATAATCATAGTAGGGGACTTTAACACCCGACTTTCACCAATGGACAGATCATCCAAAATGAAAATAAATAAGGAAACACAAGCTTTAAACGACCCATTAAACAAGATGGACTTAATTGTTATTTATAGGACACTCCATCCAAAAACAACAGAATACACTTTCTTCTCAAGGGCTCATGCATCATTCCCCAGGATAGATCATATCTTGGGTCACATTCAAGCCTTGGTAAATTTAAGAAAATTGAAATCATATCAAGTATCTTTTCTGACCCCAAGGCTATAAGACTGGAAATCAAATACAGGGAAAAACCTCTAAAAAATACAAACACATGGAGGGTAAACAATACACTATTAAATAACCAAGAAATTACAGAAGAAATCAAAGAGGAAATAAAAAAATACCTAGAAACAAATGACAATGAAAACATGAAGACACAAAACCTATGGGATACAGCAAGAGCAGTTCTAACAGGAAAGTTTATAACAATACAATCCTACCTCAAAAAACAAGAAAAATCTCAAATAAACAACCTAACCTTACACCTAAAGCAATTAGAAAAAGAAGGGAAAAAAAACCCCAAAGTTAGCAGAAGGAAAGATCATAAAGATCAGATCAGAAATAAATGAAAAAGAAATGAAGGAAACAATAGCAAAAATCAGTAAAACTAAAAGCTGGTTCTTTGAGAAGATAAACAAAACTGAAAAACCATTAGCCAGACTCATAAAGAAAAAAAGGGAGAAGACTAAAATAAATAGAATAAGAAATGAAAAAGGAGAAGTAACAACTGGCACTGCAGAAATACAAAGGATCATGAGAGATTACTACAAGCAACTATATGTCAATAAAATGGACAACCTGGAAGAAATGGACAAATTATTAGAAATGCACAACCTTCTGAGACTGAACCAGGGAGAAATAGAAAATATAAACAGCTCACTCACAAGCACTGAAATTGAAACAGTGATTAAAAATCTTCCAACAAACAAAATGCCAGGAACAGATGACTTCACAGGTGAATTCTAGCAAAAATTTAGAGAACAGCTAATACCTATCCTTCTCAAATCTTCCAAAAAACAGCAGAGGGAGGAGCACTCCCAAACTCATGCTACAAGGCCACCATCACCCTGATACCAAAACCAGACAAAGATGTCACAAAGAAAGAAAACAACAGGCCAATATAACTGATGAACCTAAATGCAAAAATCCTCAACAAAGTACTAGCAAACAGAATCCAACAGCACATTAAAAGGATCATACAGCATGATCAAGTGAGGTATATCCCAGTAATGCAAGGATTCTTCAATATACACAAATCAATCAATGTGATACACCATATTAAGAAAATGAAGGACAAAAACCATATGATCATCTCAATAGATGCAGAAAAAGCTTTTGACAAAATTCAACAGCCATTTTTGATAAAAACCCACCAGAAAGTAGGCATAGAGGGAACTTATCTCTACATAATATAGACCATATATGACAAATACACAGCCAACATCATTCTCAATGGTGAAAAACTGAAACCATTTCCAGTAAGATCAGGAGCAAGACAAGGTTGCTCACTCTCACCACTATTATTTAACATAGTTTTGGAAGTTTTAGCCACAGCAATCAGAGAAGAAAACGAAATAAATGTAATACAAATCAGAAAAGAAGTAAAACTGTCACTGTTTGCAGATGGCATGATACTATACATTCGGTATCCTAAAGATGCTACCAGAAAACTATTAGAGCTAATCAATGAATTTGGTAAACTAGCATGAAACAAAACTAATGCACAGAAATCTCTTGCATTCCTATACAATCATGATGAAAAATCTGAAAGAGAAATTAAGGAAATACTCCCATTTACCACTGCAACATAAATAATAAAGTACCTAGGCATAAAGCTACCTAAGGAGACAAAAACTCTGTATGCAAAAAACTATCAGACACTGATGAAAGTTATTAAATATGATACAAACAGATGGAGATATATACCATGTTCTTGGATGGGAAGAATCAACATTGTGAAAATGAATATACTACCCAAAGCAATCTACAGATTCAATGCAATGCCTATCAAACTACCAATGTCATTTTTCACAGAACTAGACCAAAAAATTTCACAGTTTGCTTGGAAACACAAAAAACCCCGAATAGCCAAAGCAATCTTGAGAAAGAAAAACAGAGCTAGAAGAATCAGGCTCCCTGACATCCAACCCTACTACAAAGCTACAGTTATCAAGATAGTATGGTACTGGAACAAGAACAGAAATATAGATCAATGGAACAGGATAGAAAGCCCAAAGATAAACCCATGCACATATGGTCACCTTATCTTTGATAAAGGAGGCAAGAATATACAATGGAGAAGAGAGCCTCTTCAATAAATGGTGCTGGGAAAACTGGACAGCTACATGTAAAAGAACAAAATTAGAACACTCCCAAACACCATACACAGAAATAAACTCAAAATGGATTAAGGAACTAAATGTAAGTCCAGACACTATAAAACACTTAGTGGAAAACATAGGCAGAACACTGCATTACATAAATCATAGCAAGATCCTTTTTGACCCACCTCCTAGAGAAATGGAAATAAAAACAAAAATAAACAAATGAGACCTAATGAAACTTAAAAGCTTTTGCACAGCAAAGGAAACCATAAACAAGACGAAAAGATAACTCTCAGAATGGGAGAAAATATTTGCAAACAAAGCAACTGACAAAGGATTAATCTCCAAAATATACAAGCAGCTCATACAGCTCAATATCAAAAAAAACAATCAACCCAATCCAAAAATGGGCAGAAGACCTAAATAGACATTTCTCCAAAGAAGATATACAGATTACCAACAAACACATGAAAGGATTCTCAGCATCACTAATCATTAGAGATATGCAAATCAAAAGTACAATGATGGGCTTCCCTGGTGGCGCAGTGGTTGAGAGTCCGCCTGCCGATGCAGGGGACGCGGGTTCGTGCCCCAGTCCGGGAAGATCCCACATGCCGCGGAGCGGCTGGGCCCGTGAGCCATGGCCGCTGGGCCTGCGCGTCCGGAGCCTGTGCTCCGCAACGGGAGAGGCTGCAGCAGTGAGAGGCCTGCGTACAGCGCAAAAAAAAAAAAAAAAGTACAATGAGGTGCCACCTCACACCTGTCAGAATGGCCATCATCAAATATCTACAAACAATAAATGCTGGAGAGGGTGTGGAGAAAAGGGAACACTCTTGCACTGTTGGTGAGAATATAAATTGATACAGCCTCTATGGAGAACAGTATGGAGTTTCCTTAAAAAACTATAAATAGAACTACCATACGAACCGGCAATCCCACTACTGGGTATATTCCTTGAGAAAACCATCATTCAAAAAGAGTCATGTTCCACAATGTTCATTGCAACACTATTTACAATAGCCAGGACATGGAAGCAACCTAAGTGTCCATCAACAGTTGAATGGATATAGAAGATGTGGCACATACATACAATGGAATATTACTTAAACATAAAAAGAAATGAAATTGAGTTATTTGTAGTGGGGTGGATGGACCTAGCATCTGTCATACAGAGTGAAGTAAGTCAGAAAGGGAAAAACAAATACTGTATGCTAACACATATATATGGAATCTAAAAAAAAAAAAAGTTCTGAAGAACCTAGGGGCAGGACAGGAATAAAGATGCAGATGTGGAGAGTGGACTTGTGGACATGGGGAAGGGGAGGGGTGGGTTTGGACGAGGTGAGAGAGTGGCTTTTGCAAATATACACTACCAAATGTAGAATGGATGGCTGGTGGGAAGCAGCTACATAGCACAGGGAGATCATCTCAGTGCTTTGACACCACCTAGAGGGGTGTAATAGGGAGTGTGGGAGGGAGACGCAAGAGGGAGGGGATACGGGGATACGTTTATACTTATGGCTGATTCACTTTGTTATCCAGCAGAAGCTAAGGCACAACTGTACAGTAATTATACTCTAATAAAGTTGTTGAAAAAAAATAGATGTATTTATTGTTGATAACATTGTGTGGGGTATTATGTTTCTTACAGCCACACACTTCCCAACTGGTATTCAGGTTTTCCCACCAGAAGTCCCTCAAAATGAGGAAAACAGACACAACTAGAATCTAATATGTGAAGGAGATCAAGTGTCAGAGAGACCAGTTTCAAATGCCAAGACTAGTCAAGAGTGATTAGTAAAGAGAGTGGGCTAGAGCTAATAAACAGGACAAAATGAGAACTTGACAGAACATGGGTGAGAACAAAGGAGAAAGGTTTAGGATTATTATTGACTATTCATTTCTTGCATTTATGGGTCAGTGGTTATGTAGTTGGCTCATAATTACAAATTGTAAGTAGATGGCTCCCACCAAATTTGTCTGTTCCTTGGGTAAAAATAATTTAAATTGACATATGTCAAGATTTTTAATTAAAAGTTTCTGGTGTAGCACTTAAAACAAAATATGGCTTATTCCCTTTCATTCACACATGAGAAATATTGAATTTGAATTTGCTTGCTTTTACTGGACTTCCAGAGAATAGATTCCAGATGAATACCTAATAAAGCTTGCAAGAAGAGTTGGAGGAAAATATAAATATAGACAAAAAGTTAAGGATAAATAACAAACAGCATTCTAAGACAGAGGTTTTCAAACTTTATAGTCTACTAGAAGGCTTGTTAAAACACAGATTATTGGACTTCACACCCAGAGTTTCTGTTTTTGGCCAAATGGGACTAAATAATTTACATTTCTAAAAAAAATCCTTAGGTGTTGCTGATGATGATGGTGGCCTTAGTATCACATTTGGAGAACCACTATTCTAAGAGGCAGTACAAGGCAATGAACATGGAGTAACAAATGATTGGTAAAGTTGCCATGTGGAGAATACTGAGCTCCACATAGTCTGGTGACTTCACTGATTCTCTGCAAACAATGAAACAGCAATATCGATAGCCAAATTCTTGCCCAGAATATGAGATAGCTCAGGAATTTGTTGGCAGCTAATATCTAACTAGAAGCATGCAGTGCAGCTAAGTGAGATGATATATGCCCAAGAAAAGCTATCCCTTAAGATAATGCATATGTTCTTGAAGCAAAGAACTGTTTCTAGTTGAAGTTTCTTAAAAACAATTGTTTTTCTTACAATTAATCAGTAGGCCTACATACTGCAATACACTTGAGCTACAATTTTCATGCCTTTTACAAGCAACTCTCTAGTTCCTTCCCAGGTTAAAACTCAGCCTAAAGGGCTGTATTGAGTGGTTTCAACAACTGTATTCTCACCAACTGGAAGAACTCTTCTCTCTTTCTGATTTAGTCTCATACTCTCTCTACCTTCTGTGATAATATTTCTACTGCCCTTCACTGCCACAAGTCTTGGTTAGAAACATTCTATCTAATAGTTTCCCATGAACTCTAAATATTAGGAAGAACAGGTTGGTGGTATCAACAACTTCTCTCCCCGTAGTATTCATGTAATTGGTCCAGCCCTTCCCACTGACCTCTTTTGATTCACAATGAGTTACTTTTTTGGCCTGGAATAGAGTTTATCTAAAGTAAAAAACCAAAAAACAAATGGGGCTTCCCTGACGGTGCAGTCATTGGGAATATGCTTCCCAATACAGGGGACGTGGGTTTGAACCCTGGTCCGGGAAGATTCCACATGCCGTGGAACAACTAAGCCCATGCACCTCAACTACTAAGCCTAAGTTCTAGAGCCCGCAATTCACAACTACTGAAGCCCGTGCACCTAGAGCCTGTGCTCTGCAACAAGAAAAGCCACTGCAATGAGAAGCCCAGGCACCGCAACAAAGAGTAACCCCTGCTTGCCACTAGAGAGAGCCCGTGTGCAGCAATGAAGACCCAACACAGACAAAAATAAAATAAATAATATAAATAAATTTATTTTAAAAAATGAAGGGGAAGTAAATCTCTGGTTATATTCCCTTCTGTCAATGCACATCACTAACCTATCTCTTACTGGTATCTCTTTCCCTTTGTCCACACTGTCACCTAGAAATTGGTTGATGAAACTGTAAGATATTTTCCCTTCTTTGGTATGATGAATGTGTTTTCTCTGCAATATTTATTAATGTGACAGAAATCTATCAGGCAAAGAATCCATCTGAACATAATTAAAGGTGACCATTTATTGTGGGTTATCCGTATCATTTCAGACTCATTTATCAAAGATAATTTTCAATGGATAATCATGCATGCTATGAACTTAGGAAAAGATGAACTATCTGCTGGCATCCTTACTCATTAACACTAACTTAAAATGCCTCAATTTTTTGCAATTATTTAAAGTGATAGAGAAATGCCCTTCCCCTTAATTTTGTTATAGTAACCTATAGGGTTTCTCCATTATTATTTTATTCCTTTCCTGAACACCAACAAAATACTTGTAGTATTCTCACAAAGCTATTTGTGGTGTATTTTAGGAAGTTGGTTAACATCTCACACTTTTTTTTTTTTTTTTTTTTTTTTTTTTTCTGTATGCGGGCCTCTCACTGTTGTGGCCTCTCCCGTTGTGGAGCACAGGCTCCGGACGCGCACGCTCAGCAGCCACGGCTCACGGGCCCAGCTGCTCCGCAGCATGCGGGGACCCTCCCGGACTGGGGCACGAACCTGTGTCCCCTGCATCGGCAGGCGGACTCTCAACCACTGCACCACCAGGGAAGCCCTTCATCTCACACTTTTTCTATTTAAGAATATATTGTTCAGAGTTCTGTTTTAGATGGCCCAATTTAGAGTTGATTGAATCTTTAATGTGGAATCCTCACTACTCCTATCATTTTACTTGTAAGAAGCCAGGCAGAAAATAATGCTGATTACCCCCTACATGACATCTTTTTGTTTAAGAAAAGGAGCTAATAAAAGAGGATATTTACTCATCAGATCACACTTATTATGCTGCCAGGGCAGACTTAGAGTTATTTCTGTTAGTTAGGGTACTTTCAGCTATAGGTAGTAGAAACCTAAGTGGATTAGCTTAAATAATAAAATTTAATTATCTTATATGCATACAAGAACAGAGTGGAATGGAGTTCAGGCATGATTTGAGCAAAACTCTTCCAGATTTATCTGGAAATCTTTTTTTTTTTTTTTTTGGCCACACCGTGCAGCATGTTGGGTCTTAGTTCCCCAATCAGGGATTGAACCTGCACCCCCTGCATTGGAAGCACAGAGTTTTAACAACTGGACCACCAGGGAAGTCCTTTTTGCAAATCTTATGGCTCTGCCCTTAGTTTCTCTCATAGTCTCAGTATTCCTTAGTCCAATAACTTTCACCAGGAATTGAATTTATGCTGATTAATTTAAACCTGAATTCCTAAAACAAACACTAACAAAAGTAAAGGAAATAAAGAAATTGAATTAACTGGCTTAGAATAATCAGAGGACTTGCCTTGGTATTGGGTCAAGTCTTAAGACCACATTCTTCTTAAGACCTCTCCTAATGAGAGAGGAGTAGAATACATATTGGGATCCAAATGACAGTGTTCATTTGAAAGAATAATCTTTTCTATGCCTCAGTATCTGAAAGTCCTACCTGAATATTCATTCTCATGAAGCTCATCTCCCCACAAGTGGAAGTTCACTGATCTTACGTTTAGTTTACTTAGATGTCCTTATTTCTTCAATTTTTATAAAAGGATACTAATTCTAACCACAAATCAGCTAATCACTAAAGTTTGTATTAACAAAATAACTTTAACTAAATGTTAAATTTCTTTCTTTTATCATTTTATGACAGTTTTGCTACTGTTTGGCACAGTGGATATTTCCGCCTCTCTTCTCTTTGCCATCTCTAATCTTCCTATTCATATCCTCTAATTTTCTTCTCTGATATTACCCAGTTGGAAATTGCTTGGTGGTTTGCTCATTGCTGACAGCATAATATTTACATACCATCCTTCATTCCTTCATAAGAACCAAGGGCCCCCTCATTATTCTGCTGAAAAATCAGGTTACAATATAAGGTGTTTCCACAAATAAATTTATCTATAAAAATGTCACCTGCCAAGCAGTTGTAGATTATCACAGAAGCAGGCTGAAGCAAACACAATCATTCTTCTTTTCTTTGGGGTAGACATTGCAGGTCCCCCTATTCCAACCATGTTGAGTTATGCAAAGTGACTTTAATATCTCATACTCATTTATCTTTGCACATATTCAGCTATACTCTTTAAACCTGACTGACAGAATCCCTTAAGATTAGCTCAAGAATCTGCTCTCTGTGAATTCTTCTTTGATCCTCCCAAGCATGGTATATAACTACTTTCTTTGTTTTAATTATTTTTCTAAATGTAATTATTACTGGCCCCAAACACTCACATTATTAGGAGTCCTAAGAGGGTACTAATCATAACTTTTTTATGTATCATAGAACCTAATACAAAGAATGACATATATTAAATGTCAAATTGTGTGGGATTGAATGGAGTTTAAAGGTAAAAAAGGGTAAGAACTTTTAAATGACCACTATACAAAATTTCAATTAAAAAAACTTGTGTTTTTATGAAAAAGGAAGAAGTAATAATAATAGCAAGTTAGTATCTGCCTTTCTTTTGTCAGAAATTATTCAATTGTTTAACTATAACTTTCCAGTTAGGGAATATTGTTACAGAACCAAACTTGGGTCCAGTCACCTGTGCACAGTAGAGCCAATCTACTGGCACTGGGTTGTGCTGAAGGAAACTGCAGAATTTACTGCAGGTGCCAAACAAGGAATGCAGGCAGCTAATGCTCAAAAAACCTTAACTTCCCAATGGCTTTCAGGGAAAGGTTTTTTAAAGACTGTGTGAGGGAGAGGGTTGTGAGTTTTGTGATCAGTTCATGAGCATTCTTGTGATTGGTTGGTGCTGAGGTAACCAGAAATCAACATCATCCACCTTCTGGTTCCAACTTGTTTGGGGTCTATGTGCTTGTGGTCAATATAGAATTAACGTCTTACACCTGGTGGGGGTTTCAGTATCTGCAAAACAGCCCCAAATATATGGCTCAGAATATTACCTATAGCTCTTGAGAAGGAACAAAATGTCTATAAATTTGTTTAATGGTTAAACTATTATTATTTTGTCTTGGTTGACTCCTGTTTCTGGATTTTCTCACTTCTGATTAAATTTATTATTTGGAACTCAGGGAAGTCCTAGAAATATAGTTTTTCTACAAACAAGAGGGATGCAGAGGACATGGGGGCATCTGTTCTGGGAGGGCCTACTCAGTTACTATATCATTCTTATAGGTATATGAATATTCATGTTCCTAGTTGGATGTATTGCTTAGATACCTGGATAAAAATTTAAATTAAGCTTTGCACAACCAGAATCAATCAACTAAATCAAACAATTGTATCAATAGAATCACTACCAAAGATGATTAATTGTAGAACACTTTTTATCTTAGAAAATTATACATTTGGGTATAATATACAGCTCATTCTTGTTATTCGTGAGTGTTATGTATTATAAAGTTGCTGCAAATACTGAATTAGAAAATACTGAACCATTACTCCTAGGGGAAATACTGATTTTGGTTTTTCTGTGGCCTCTGGTCACAATTTTTTTTATTAAATTACCAATATATACATTTTTCTTCAGTGTGTGCTTCTGTTTAAAGACATGTTATTTAATATATATTGTTGATTCATACATTGAACTCATGATCAATAGTACTATAACTCATGCCTGAATGAAGCCTGTCTAACACATGTATTTTCTCCATCAGACACATCATATCCTTCTTATGCTTAGAAGCATTACACAGCACTTCAGCACCATGCTTGAAAGCCATTTTAAACAGAAAAAAAATACTAAAAGAAAAATATTGCACTAAATAGACCACAGAGAGGAAACTTGTTTATAATATGAGAGTTGAAACAAGGAGGCAGAACATTACCTTATTTGACATCAGGGGAAACATGCCTGTTGGATGACTCAAATTTTCAACACTCTTCCTATATCCCCAAATGACTGTGAAAATGGTACAAGTATTGCTTTAAGGGTAACAAATAAATTTTAGCAAGTAGGTCAATTCACATATATGGAATCTAGGAAGAATGAGGATTGACTCTAATACTTGTAGGATAATGTTCATAGAATCAATCTATAAGCACAGTTCTTCTCCTTTAGAAGACAATAGATTTATCATTCATAACAAATGACTTAATAACTGTATAGTACAAAGATGGACTAAATTTGTGGGAACAGCAACAGTGGAAAGTGAAAAAACATACTAAGTGTCTATTCTTAAGTCTTGGCTCCTCAAGCTATGTAGTCCTCTCTAACATAGTTGTTGCTGGGGATATTTTCTTTCCACATCTCTCTCTGTATAGCTCTGTGCTCTTGTACTTACGCAGAAAAAGCTAAGTAAAGGAACATACTTTGGATTGTGGGCCAACTCAGAAATATACAAAGATCAAATTTACACCTGCACAATCTAAGATAGTTTAAAACAAATGATATTGTAATTTTTTGGTGTTACAGCAACAGTTAACTTCTTAAAAAGAAAAAAAGTTTTGTAACATGTATTTACTAGCATAACTACTTCTAGAAAGCTAAAACTTGGCTATCAGTGTGTTACTCCAATTACAAATAATAATTTGTATAAGATTTCCACAAGGAAAACCTCTGTTACCATATCTGAAGTCTTGCATTTACCTAGGTGAGCATATTTATACCAGTGTTCTTAGTACCCTTGTATGCAAATACACGAGAGAAAAATGTGTCTCAGATTTGTTTTGCACCCCACTGAAAAATATTATACTTTTCTTAGGCATTGTGTTATATAACTAATAGTTTTCCTACTTGATTTGGGTACTAGAAAGCTCTAAATGATTCTAAGAGCATTTCACAAATGTAAAAGATATTCTATTAAATACCTGTTTGTCTTTATTTTCCCCACAATTATTTTCCAATTCCATCACTATTTTCTACTGCCTTGAATGCTTTCCAATTTGTATTCTATTCTGTGATAAGTATTTGTGTCCACAGGCACAAATCCTTTCTGGAATGAAAATCAGGTTGTTTAATTACTTTGATAATATGAAAAGTGATAAAGTAGTGTTTATATTAAAATAATAAATATAGTTTAGTAATGTGTGCCTATCATCCTTATTAAAATAGTAATATTTTACTCTATATACAATTTGAAGTCATAGAGTTACAGAATACATTAGAATTGGACTGTAAGTTAGTATGTAAAAAATTGAATACAGTGACCCTTGAACAACATTTGTTTGAACTGCACAAGTCCACTTATACTTGGATTTCTTTCCACTATATATGTATTACAGTACTACATGATCCATGGTTGGTGGATATGGAACCACAGATACAGATACAGAAAAAGTTATACTCTAATATTTTACTGCATGGGGAATCAGCACCCCTAACCCTCACATTTTTCAAGGGTCAACTGTATAATGAAAATATATCAGTGAAAAATCCTAAGAAAGTTGACCAACCAAAGTCCTTACCTGGCATTAAAGAACCATTACACAGGGAAAATATGGCTTTTAATCTTGGACTTATGTTATTTCAGGAGATGCTTGCATCAGCAGAATCATGTGGAAACTGAGATTTATAGAAGAAATAACTGATTCACAGCTCTCATCTCAAGAGGACTTAAGGGTATAGACTCATCAAGTGGAACAATAAATTGTTATTTCACTTTCCTTTGAATCAGTAATTAAATACATATATATATATTTATAAGGTATATGATTTGAATCATATATCACATTATGATCTATATGATATATGATGTAGATCATATATTATATATTATTTTTCACTAAAAGGTTTTCCATGCAGGGAAGGATTTTTTTTCTTTTTACTTTAATCACTAATGTCCTCCACAATGCCTGTCACATAATGGGTACTCAAATATTTATAAATTCATGAGCACAACTCTATACTATATGTATATAATATTTTGTCCATGTAAAAAATAAATTAATTTCCAGTCTCATTGCATGAATAGAATTGAATATCCTTATTTAATTTTTTTCTTTAATGACTTAAACACATTCAGAAAAAAAGTAAACCAGGATATATTAACCTACTTATATTCAGAGGTGCCATCTTTCATCTCCTTTTATCTACAAGATATACAGTCAGAGAAATCACCTAAGTGATTTCATCCTCACAGGGCTAGTTTTGCACTTTTAGGCACATTTATAGGAAAAAAAAATCTTTAGGACCTTAAGCTAGACAAAAATATGACATTCTTAAATTTTTAAATATGACACCAAATATGGCACCAAAAGCATGACTAGAAAAGGAAAAAAAAACTATATATGATAAATTGTACCAGAGGAAAATATTTGCATATCACATATCTGGGAAAAGACTTGTATCAAAAATATTTTAAAACTCTCAAAACTGAACAGAAAGAAAACAAGTAAACTAAATTGAAATATATGGGCCAACACAATACTGACAGAGAAGAACAAAGTTGGAGAACTGATGCTACTTGATATCAAGACTTACTATAAAGCTAAAGTAATAAAGACAGTGTACTATTGGTAAAAAAAAAAAAACAGACAAATCAGTTGATAAAACAAGAGTAGAGAGCCCAGAAATATACCCATATAAATATAGTGAAATAATCTTTGACAAAGGAGCAAAGACAATACAATGGAGAAAAGATAGTCTCTTCAACAGATGGTGCTGGAAAAACTGAACATCCACATAAAAAAATTAAAAAAAAAAGAAAGAAACTAGACACAGAACTTACACACTCATAAAAATTAACTCAAAATGAATCATGGTTGGGCTTCCCTGGTGGCACAGTGCTTGGGGGTCTGCCTGCCGATGCAGGGGGCATGGGTTCATGACCCGGTCTGGGAGGATCCCATGTGCCGTGGAGCAGCTGGGCCCATGAGCCATGGCTGCTGGGCCTGTGTGTCCAGAGCCTGTGCTCTGCAGCAGGACACAGCAGTGAGGGGCCCGTGTACCACAAAAAAAAAAATAAATAAATAAAAGAATCATGGTCCTAAATGTAAATTGCAAAATTGTAAAACACTTAGAAGATAATACAGGAGAAAATCTAGATGGCCTTAAGTGTGTAAAAAACTTTTTAGATGCAACATCAAGGGCACAATCAATAAAAGAAATAATTGATAAACTTGACTTTATCAAAATTAAAACTTCTGCTTTGCAAAAAAAAGTATCAGGAGCAGAGATGTGGCCAAGAAGACAGAGTAGGAAGACCCTGAGTTTGCCTCCTCCCAGGGGCACAGCAAAATTTAAACTATTTATAGAGCAACTATCTTTGTAAACAACATGATGATAAACAGAAAATATTTTCCACAATTAAAGATATAAAGAAGAAATAACATGAGAGGTGGAGGCAAGGTATAGTAAAGACCCACACCCAAAAAAAGGCAAACCAAAATGGGAGAATAATCACAATTGCAGAGGTTCTCCACAGAGAGTTAGGAGCATGAGCCCTACATTGAGCTCCCCAGCCCAGGTGTCCCACATTGGGATGAGAAGCCCCCAGGGCATCTGACTTTGAAGGCTAACAAAGCTTGTGTATGGGAGAGCTATAGAGTTGTGAAAAACAAAATTCTGATCTTCAAGAGCACACACACACAAAACTCACATGTTTCAAGACCCAGGGAAAAAGAAGTAATTTGAAAGGAGCCTGGGTCAGGATCACTTGTTGATCTTGAAGAACCTCCCAGAGAGGCAGGAGGCAACTGGACTCCCCCTAGAAACAGAGATACTCACGGTAGCCACTTTGAGAGATCATGCTACTGAGAGGACACTGGTGAATATAAATCCCATTTTGGAGTTCTACCTCTAGCCTATTAAAACCAGAGGCTCATCTGCTCAACAGCAGGCCAGAACCAGAACTGAGGACACATGGGCCATGCAGCAAGCCTGTCCTACTAGTGTACCCATAATATTTAGACCCACTACAACAAAAGGGATGACACAGCACACATAGGGGGGACCCTAGAACGTATACCTCTGGCAACCAGAACGGAACATGTGGCTGGGCCCCATTGGACATCTCCTACATAAGGTTATTTCTATAAGATCAGGAAACATAACTGACCTACCTAATACATAGAAACAACAAAGAATTGGGCAAAATTAGGAGACAGAGGAATACATTATAAACAGAGAAAAAGGTCAAAGCCTCAGGGGGGAAAAACAAACAAACAAACAAAAAAACAAAAACCTAAGCAAAGTAGAGACAAACAATCCACTTGATAAAGAGCTCAAGGTAATGATCATAAAGATGCTCAACAAACTTGGCATAAGAATGGACAAACACAGTGAAAAGCTTAACAAAGAGTTAGAAAACATAAAAAGTAGCAGAGAGAGCTGAGGATGCAATAACAAAAATTAAAAATACTCTAGAAGCAATCAACAGGGATTAGATAACTCAGACGAATGTATCAGCAAACTGGAAGACAGAGTAGTGGAAATAACGCAAGCTGAATAGGAAAAAAAAAAGAAATTAAAAAAATGAAGACAGGGACTTCCCTGGTGATCCAGTGGTAAAGAATCTGCCTTACAATGCATGGGACACTGGTTTGATCCCTGATCAGGGAACTAAGATCCCACATGTCACAGGGCAACTAAGCCCATGTGCCACAACTACTGAGCTTGTGCACCTCAACTAGAGCTGTGTATCACAAACTACAGAGCCCCCCCACACACACACAACAAAGAGCCCACATACCACAACTAAGACCTGACACAACCAAAAATAAATAAAAATAAAATAAAAATGAAGATAGTTTAAGAGACATCCAGGACAACATCAGGTGCACTACCATTTGCATTATAGGGCCCCAGAAGAAGAAGAGAGAGAAAAGGACAGAGAACTTGTTTGAAGAAATAATAGCTGAAAACTTCCCTAACCTGGGAAAGGAAACCAACATTCAGGTCCAGGAAGCACAGAGTCCCAAACAAGATCAACCAAAAGAGGTCCACACCAAGACATGTTGTAATTAATATGGCAGAATTAAAGATAAACAGAGAATTTTAAAACACATACACACCAAAATAAACAAACTAGTTACATACAAGAGAACTCCCATATGACTGTCAGCTGACTTTTCAGGGGGAACATTGCAGACCACAATTTACTCAAAATGATGAAAGGACAAAACATACAACCAAGAATCCTGTACCTGATAAAGTTATCATTCAGATTAGAAAGAGAGAAAGAGATTTATAGACAAACAAGAGCTAAAAGAAATCATTCTACTGGCTTTACATGAAATGTTAAAGGGACTTCTCTAAGCAGAAAAGAAAAGAAGATAACTAGAAATATAAAAAATTACAAAAGGAAAAATCTCATAGGAAAAGGCAAAAAATATAGTAAAGGCGGTTGAACAACCACTTATAAAGGTAGTAGGAGGTTAAAATACAAAAGTAGAAAAATCATCTATATCCACATTAAATAGTTAAGAGACACACAAAACAAGATGTAAGATATTACCTACCTCAAAAAAAAATGATGAAACATTGTAGGATTGTAGGGGATGCAGGATTGTTAAAATGTATTATTAGAATGTATTCTACTTAAGCAATCATCAACCTAAATAATTATATATATATATATATATATATATATATATAAATAAAATACCAAAAGCCTATAATAAATGCACACACAACAAACAGAAAGGAATTCAAACATAATACTAAGATAACCATCCAATCACAAGGGAAGAGAGCAAAGGAAGAAGGAACAAAAAGAACTTAAAAAAAACAACTGGAAAATATGAACAAAATGGCAATAAGTACATATGAATAGATAATAACTTTAAATGTAAATGGATTAAATAATCCAGTCAAAAGACATGAGTGGTTGAATGGATAAAAAAACAGGGCCTGTATACAGTTGACCCTTGAACAACATGGCTGCATGGATTAATGTATATGCAGAGTTTTTTCAAAAAAAAACAACACTACAATACTGTATGATTTGCAATTCTTAAAATCCACAGATGTGAAACTGTGGGATGGAGGGGCCAATAATAAATTTGTACATTGATTTTTGACTATACAGGGTGTCAGTGTCCTTAACCCCTAGACAAGGGTTAAAAGTATATGCTACCTACAAGAGACTCACATCAGATCTAAAGACACACAGAGACTGAAAGTGATGCAGTGGAAAAACTTATTCCATGCAAATGAAAAGGAAAATAAAGCTGGGTAACAATATTTATATCAGGCAAAATAGACTTTAAAACAAAAACTGTAACAAGAGACAAAAATGGACAGTACATAATGTTAGAGGAATCAATCTAACAAGAATATATAACCATTGTAATATATATGTACCCAACATAGGAACCCCTAAATACAGAAAGCAAATATGGAAAAACATAAAGAATAACATGGACCATAGCACAGTAATAGTAAGGGATATTAACACCCCAATTACATCAATATGCCTTAAAGATGTCACCAGAAAACTATTAGAAATTATCAATACATTCAATAAAGTTGTAGGATACAAAATATATAAAGAAAGTTGCATTTCTATACACTAACAACTAAAGAGAAATTAATAAAACAATCCCATTTACAACTGCATCCCTTGTAAGATGCAAAGAATAACATAACAGGAATAAATTTAACTAAGGAGATAAAAGACCTGTACTCAGGAATCTATAAGGCACCGTTGAAAGAAATTGAAGATGACACAAACAAATGGAAAAATATACCATAATCAGGAATTAGAAGAATTAACATTGTTAAAAGGACCATACTACCCAAGGCAATCTACAGATTCAATGCAATCTCTATCAAAATACCAATGGCATTTTTCATAGAACTAGAGCAAAGAATCTTAATATTTGTGTGGAAACACACACACACACAAACCCAATTAACCAAAATAATCTTGAGAAAGAACAAAGCTGGAGGTGTCACTCTTCTTGATATCAAACTATACTACAAAGCTACAATAATCAAACAATGCAGTACCAGCACAAAAACAGACACATAGATCAATGGAACAGAACTGAGAACCCAGAAACCATCCCACATTTATATGGTTATATAATCTAACACAAAGGAAACAAGGATATACAATGGGGGGAAAGACAGCCTCTTCAATAAATGGTGTTGAGAAAGCGGGACAGTCACATGTAAAAGAATCAAAATAGACTAATTTCTCACACCACATACAAAAATAAATTCAAAATGGATTAGATATTTAAATGTAAGACCTGAAACCAAAAAACTCCTAGAAGAAAACATAGGCAGTACACTCTATGACATCATCAGTCTTAGCAATAAATTTTTGGATATGTCTCCCCAGGCAAGGGAAACAAAAGCGAAAAATTAACAAATGGGACTACATCAAACTAAAAGGCTTTTGCCAGAGAAGGAAACTATCAACAAAACAAAAAGGCTGCCTACTGAATGGGAGATGATATTTGCAAACAATATATCTAATAAGGGGTTAATATCCAAAATATACAAAGAACTCATACAACTCAACATCAAAAACACAATAAACTCAATTAAAAAATGAGCAGAGGACCTGAATAGATTTTTTTTTGAAGAAAACATACACGTGGGTAACAAGTATACGAAACGAGGCTCAACATCACTAATCATCAGGGAAATCAAATCAAAACCACAATGAGATATCACCTCATACATTTCAGAATGGCTGTCTTCACAAAAAGCAGGAAATAATAAATGTTGAGGATGTGGAGAAAAGGGAACTTTCGTGTACTCTTGATGGGGACGTAAAACCATGCAGCTACTATTGGAAAACTGTATGGAGATTACTCAAAAAAAATAAAAATAAATTAAAAATATGATCCAGCAATTCTACTTCTGGGTATTTATTTGAAGAAAGTGAGAAAAACTAATTGGAAAAGATATATGCGGTCTTATATTCATTGCAGCATTATTTACAATAGCCAGGATATGGAAGCAACCTAAGTGATGAATGGATAAAGAAGACGTGATATATATATATATATATACACACACACACACATATACATATATACATATATATACATATATATACATATATATACATATATATGTATATATAGTGATATAGATATGTATATAATAAAATATTACTTAGGCATAAAAAGAATGAAATCTTGCCACTTGTCAAAACATGGATGGGCATATACTGTATTATGCTGAGTGAAATAAATCAGAGAAAGACAAATACTATATGATTTCACTTATTTGTGGAATCTATAAAACCAAAGGAATGAATAAACATAACAAAACAGAAAGAGTCATATATCCAGAGGACAAACAAGTGGTTGTCAGATGTGATGGGGCTGGGAAAGGAGAGAAATATGTAAGGAAAATTAAGAGGTACAAATTTACAGTTACAAAATGAATGAGTCATCTGGATGAAATGTATAGAGTAGAAAACATTGTCAATTCTAATGTAATATCTTTGTATAGTGACAGATCATAATTAGACTTATCATAGTGATCATATTGCAAAGTATAGAGCTATGTAATTACTGTGTTATGCAACAGGAACTAACATGGTGTTGTCAGTCAATTATACTTCAAAAACAAACTAAAACAAACACATAAAAAAAGAGATCAGGTTTATGGTAACCAGAAGTGGGGAGTTGGGGTGTGGGAATTTGATGAAGGTGGTATATTTAGTACAAACTTTTGATACAAACTACTAGTTATCAGATAAATAAGCACTAGGGATGTAATGTACAGCATGATAAATATAATTAACACTGGTGTGTTATACATGGAATTTGTTAAGAGAGTAAATCTAATAGTTCTCATCACAGGGAATTTTTCCTTTTATTTTTAATCTATTTAAGATTATGGATGTTCACTAAAATTATATAGTAATCTTTAAATGATATATACATCAAAGCATTATGCTGTACCCCTGAAACTTATACAGTGTTGTTTGTCAGTTATATCTCAATAAAACTAGAAGAAAAAACAAATAAATCAATTTACATTAAAAAAAAAAGAATATAACTCAGGAATAGCCAGATGGAAGAGATACATTGGGCAAGGAATGGGGAAATACTGCAGAGCTTCCGTGCTCTCTCCAGGAGCACCACTCTCCCAACACCTCCATAATTTCACCAACCTGGAAATTCTCTGAATTCCCTCCTTTTGGGTTTTTGGAGGCTTCATTACAAAGGCATGATTGACCGATAATTGGCCAGTAGTGGTTAAACTCAATCTCTATCTCCTCCCGCTCCCTGGAAATCAGGGTGTGAAACTGGAAGTTCCAACCCTCTAATCACAAGATTGGCTGTCCTGGCAACCAGGTCCCCCACCTCCTTAGAGGCTTTCCAAAGTTTACGTCATTATCATAACAAAAAATATATTTTTTGCCCTTATCAGTTAGGAAATTCCAAGGGCTTTAGGAGCTCTGTGCCATAAAAGAGTCAAAGACTAAATATATACTTTTTATTATAAATCACAATATCACTACCAGTTTTGTCAGTTTACTATGAAGTTAAACATTCAATTACCACATGATTTTTAGGTATTTGTCCTAGAAAAATGAAAACTTTATTGTAAGTAAACCTAGAGAAAGTTTCCCTCCTGAATTTGCTTTAAGAGAACACTGTGTGCTAAATTGAACAAAGTGAAAATACATTTTTATGTGACTGGAATGCCTCATTGCTCACCAACTCAGGCATACAATGCAATCAAATTTATGTTAATTTATCTTGGTAGCTCCAGGTCTTCTGATCCTATTGGAATTTCTGTCTCTGCAAAGATTTTTTTCCTCAAGCATTTCTAAGCCTCCATATTTTCATTTAGAAAGCTGTTCTAGTAGTTGCTCAGAGTCAGTGGGAGGTATGGCAGGGTTCTATTATGGGCTACACAAAGGTGAAGTGCATTCACTAGCCTAATTGCAATTGTCAATGGTGTTTTATTCAATGTTTTTCTATCAGGTAGCTGGATTATGGCAGATTCCATCAGCAGGTGAAGCCCCTGAAACACTAAAGTGTTGACTGACTCCTTCCTTCCTACATTTATTCAGGGGACCTGTATTTCTCCTGCATTATGGTTTCTATTGTCTTCTGCACCCCTATCATAATTCCACTAAATATGATTGCTTATGGGCAGACACCAATCCTGATCAAAGACCTCTTTCCTTTTTCTTCAAAGGCTCCTCAGGTACTGTGTACATCAATGGCTATAAATCATTGCTTGAAATGAGGAATGTCAGCAATTTCACCACAAATACAATAGTAAGTTTTGTATAGTTGCCTTTAATAACATCCCTCACTGCAAAGAGAAAATGTACCTAACACTAAAACAATGGCATTGGCAGTGGGTAATTTGAAATCATATGTTCTGGCAAGGATATGGAGTGTAGATTGACTATAGTGCCAATTACGGAAGCAGCTGTGTGCTTTGGGAAATAAACCAAAACAAAACTGTAGCAATTCCATCTCAATAAGATGGATTTAAAATAGGTATGAAGGAGAGATTCAAGATTCTTTTTAGAAATTTAACTGCTAAGCTCTCAAAACTTTGTCAGAATTAATAAAAATTTCTATAGAATATTAGAGATTAGTACAGCATAAGGATTAAGAAATCAAGCTGTTAATCCAGTCAGACCTGAGTTGGAACTCAGCCAGCATAATGCTTTGGATGAAATAAATGATAAATAAATATGAACAAATATCAGTAACATTATTAAAAGTCTACAAATAATAAATGCTGGAGAGGGTGTGAGAAAAGGGAGCCCTCCTACACTGTTGGTGGGAATGTAAGTTGGCGCAGCCACTGTTGAAAATAGTAGGGATTTTCCTCAGAAAACTAAAAATAGAATTACCATATGATCCAGCAATCCCACTCCTGGGCATATATCTGGACAAAACTATAATTCAAAAAGGTATGAGCACCCCTATGTTCATAGCAGCACTATTCACAGTAACAAAGACATGGAAAGAACTTAAATGTCCATTGACAGATGGACAAATGGACAGATAAAGATGTGGTACATATATACAATGGAATACTTCTCAGCCATAAGAGAGAACAGCAACATGGACACAACTAGAGATTGTCATACTAAGTGAAGTAAGTCAGAAAGAGAAAGACAAATACCATATGATATCACTTATATGTGGAATCCAAAATATAACACAAATGAAACTGTCTATGGAACAGAAACAGAATCATGAACATAGAGAACAGACTGGCAGTTGCCAAGGGAGAGGGTGTTAGGGGAGGGATGGAGTGGGAGGAGGTTGGGGTTAACAAATGTAAGCTTTTATATAAAAAATGGATAAGCAACAAGGTCCTACTGTATAGCCCAGAGAACTATATTCAATATATTATGATAAGCCATAATGGAAAAGAATATTTACAAAAAGAATGTATATATATGTATAAGTGAATCATTTTGCTTGCAGCAGTAATTAACACAACATTGTAAATCAACTATACTTCAGTAAAAATAAGTAAAACAAAAAAAATAATAATAATAAATTAAAAAAATATCGGTAACATTTTACCAATACCCATATTCAGAGTCCTGTGCTCAAAGTAGTTTTGGAAACACAAGTGTAAATTAATTTAAGTAGACTTCAAAAAATGTTTTTCATAACCTTAATCAGTGCACACTGAAGACTTGCAAGACAGTGATAGTATGTAGTATTTTTCAAAATAATTTGAACTTAGACCCCTTATTTCTCAGAATATCCCAATAGGAAAAGTGTGGCTTAAGAACCTTCTTTAATACTTACTATTACATGTTATAGGAGTTTGTCGTAGATCTTTATGGGGATAGATATTTTGATTTAGCAGTTTTAATATAGTCATTTTTAAGAAAAAATTATATTTTAATATAATATATTGGCATAATTACATCAAAATGGCTCAATTTTTTCTTAATTACCTGATAATATGCACAAAATATACCTCTGACCCTCACCCATTACAATGTCTCCTTTTTTTTTTTTTGTGGTACTCAGGCCTCTCACTGCTGTGGCCTCTCCCGTTGCAGAGCACAGGCTCCGGACACGCAGGCCCAGTGGCCGTGGCTCACGGGCCCAGCCGCTACGCGGCATGTGGGATCTTCCCGGACCGGGGCACGAGCCCAGGTCCCCTGCATCGGCCGGCGGACTCCCAACCACTGCGCCACCAGGGAAGCCCTCTTCATTTCCATGTCATTTTAGAAATTTTTATGAGTCTGTGTTAAATTTATAAACCAGAAAAATATGCTGTCTATATTTGATTGGGTTATGTGACCTTAGATATTTATCCTAAAACCATTATTTTTAAGTTTATTTATAGCACTCTATTTTACTGAAACAACAGAAAAATATTTAATTGAGAATTGACTATAGAGTTGACAGTTGGGTTTAATGGATCTTTTTATGAACCCACATTTTTTTTCTCCTTTCTACTTCAGTGCCTAATATAGATTCAATCAAACAAAATTACCACAATTAGGAAGCTTACAAAAAGGAGAGTAATATGCCATCTAGATTTTCAAACAGAAAGTGAAATAAAATCCATTCGTATTCTGAAATTATTACTGGAAAGTAAATAAGTATGACCATCATAATGTTTATAAAGTAATTAGTGAATGTGATAGGCAAATCACTCAGGATATCAGGAATTGCTAGAAAATGAGCAAACATTATACTTAAAATGATTGAAGAGCTTTTCTGAATTAAGTTGCTGTAGTACACATATCTTCTGCTTATACGTAATTTGACTTGGGCAGTGTCAAACTACTACGTCCTCCCTTAACCCAACTTTGACCAATCCTCCTCCCTGATCCCTACCCAATTCCATGAAATTCATCCTCACACTTATTCCTAACCCACACTATTCTTTGTCCCTAACCATCTGTAACCCAACATCATCTTCAAGACTATGCCAGGGTCAGGAGAGAGTTTCAACAATGGGATGAGGCTAAGGGATTGGTTAAAATATTGGTTTTATGTTCTGGTTTCTGTGGCATCACATTTTGCTGTTGTTTTCTTATATTTCTTTGATAACTACTGTTCAGATTCCTTGGTCAGCTCATACTCCTTGACCTAATTTTCAACTTTTGGTGTTTTAAAAAAAGATAGTCCTAGGTGCTAGGTTCAAGTATACAAGTATTCACAAGGAGTAAAACAAGCAAGGATAAATTTAGACTGCCATGGCAAGCTCTCACATCCTTTCTCATCACATTAGGACATATGAGCCATATATACACACATATAAAATCTCTGAGAAATCTAAGTGATGTGCATGTGTGTTTTAGTTACTCAAATAAGAATGACAAAAAATCCTTATTTTATAGTCTAGTAGTGACATAACTTATGGGACATTTTCCATGGAGCCATGCTCACAGAACCATAGATATCAGGTTTGTTTATCTTAATCCATCCCAGGAAGACCATTTACCTAGGAAGACCAGGTAAATCCCCTAAAAGAATTACATACATAAGGACTCTCCAGTTAGTAAACACTACTAGTGTGCTTGCCAAGAAGTCTATCATTAGCATATTTACAATGAAATTTGATCAGGTTACCTTTCTTTTTTTCTTGTGTTCCCCAGTAAAGGGAGGGAATAGATTGCAGGCCTGCTGTTAACCCCGTTCTCCATGTCTACTTACTGCTGCTATAATGGTGAGCAAGTTGATCCAGCTCTCCATGCCTCAGTTTCCTCTTCTGCAAAGTACAGGTAATAATAATAATTTCCTCATAGTGTTGTTGTAATGATTAAATAATTAATACATGTAAGGTTTTAGAAGAATATTTGGTATTTGGTGAATGCCTTATAATAATAGATATCAGTATAGCTCCAGTTTAAATTTTTCTTCTTGGTTTCAGCCCCACACATTCAACTGCCTGCTTAACAATTTCACTTGGATATTTCATAGGGATTTCAAATTCAGGTATAAACTGAGTTCATAATTTCTTCCCTCAGCCCCCAAGCCCACCACAGATTCTACCTTAAAAAAAATACTAGTTCTAGGGGCTTCCCTGGTGGCACAGTGGTTAAGAATCCTCCTGCCAGTGCAAGGGACATGGGTTCAAGCCCTCGTCCGGGAAGATCCCCCATGCCGCGGAGCAACTAAGCCCGTGCGCCACAATTACTGAGTCTGTGCTCTAGAGCCTGTGAGCCACAACTACTGAAGCCCGCGTGCCTAGAGCTCATGCTCTGCAACAAGAAAAGCCACTGCTGTGAGAAGCCCATACACCACAATGAAGAGTAGCCCCCGCTCGCCACAACTAGAGGAAGCCCGCACACAGCAACAAAGACCCAGCACAGCCAAAAATAAATAAAAATTTAAAAAATAAATTTATTTATAAAAAGTACTAGTTCTATAGGAGAGTATATTACTCTCTTATTCATATAATAGCTCTTGAAAGAAACCTAGCAATCCTCCAAGACTTCTGCCTTTCTCATATACCCTGATACCCAATTTCTGTAGATGGTTACTGCCCAAATATGTCACTTCTTTGATTCCTTTGCCAACACCATTACAGTCTCCTTTAGTCTCTGATCTGAATGATTGTTAAGGTGTTCCAATTAGCTTTTCCAAATTCATTAATATACTCTATCCTTCCTCCACTGAAAGCACAAGTCAAATCATCTAATTACCCTACTAAAGTGGTCAGTGGGTGCCCGTCATTTCTAGGATAGAGACCAAAATCCTCAATGTAGATTCACACCCCTATATCATCCAGGCCTGCCCTCTTCATGAGACCCATTTGTCCCTGCTCTTGCCTCAATGTTTTATTTCAATCCATTAAATAATTTATTATTCTTCCTGCCTTAAGATCCTCACACATTCTGTTCCATATTTGGAAAGCTCTTGCCTACCCTTGACCCAGTTAAAAGTCCTCCTAATTCTTGTGAGCTCATAATGAGCATTAGTTCCTCAATAAACATTTCCTTGATTCCCAAGAGAGACCAGGTATTCCTATAATTTCCACACATAGCCTGCTTCACAATGAAAATTAAATAAAAATCAATAAATTGATCAAATTAATAAAATAAGTAAGAAAATTAAATAATAACTGTATTCCTAGGGTCTTCCTCAGTCTTTGACTCTTGCTTAAACAGTATTCTTTTTTTTCCCCTTGTACAATGCCCAAAATGGAATGGCTTGCTCTTGGTCATAGTAAAAATGTTTGTATGTGGAAAATCACATCGAAGTGTCTGCATCAAAATGCCATTGCTTTAATTGTTTCACACTATAAAAATATCTCAATATTACATACAGAAAATATATAGTTGTTTTGCAACGCAAACTCCTGGTCAAATATTTTTAACCTCTTAATTTCTGTCACTTATTTCTATCCTCCCCCAACTCCCTCCCTTCTGGCAACCACTTGTTTGTCCTCTGGATCTCTGAATCTGTTTCTGTTTTGTTATGTTTATTCATTTCTTTTGTTTTTTAAATTCCACTTATCAGTGAAATCTTAGAGTATTTATTTTCTCCACCTGACTTATTTCACAGCGTAATATACTCTAGGCCCATCCATGTTCTCACAAATGGCAAGGTTTAATTATTTTCTATGGTTTATATATATACCATTTTATATACATACCACACCCATCTGTTCATGGGCACTTAGGTTGCTTCCATAGTCTGATTATGGTAGATAATACTGCAGTGAACATAGGAGTGCATATATCTTTTCCAATTAGTGTTTTCATTTTCTTCAGATAAATACCCAGAAGTAGAATTGCTAGATCATATGATAGTTCTTTATTTAATTTCTTGAGTAATCTCCATACTGTTTTCCATGGTGGCTACACCATGGAACAGTGTACAAGAGTTCCAACCAACAGTGCACAAGAGTTCCCTTTTCTCCACATCCTAAACAACATTTATTATTTCTTGCTTTTTGTGAAGATAGTCATTCTGAAACGTGTGGGGTGATATCTCATTGTGGTGTTGATTTGATTTCCCTGATGATTAGTGATGTTGAGCACTGTTTCATATACTTGTTGGCCATTTGTATATCTTATTGGAAAAAAATGTCTATTCAAGTCCTCTGCTCATTTTTTAATTGAGTTTTTTGTGTTTTTGATGTTGAGTTGTATGAGTTCTTTTTATATTTTGGATATTAACCCCTTATCAGGTATATTGTTTGCAAATATCTTCTCCCATTCAGTAGGCAGCCTTTTTGTTTTGTTGATAGTTTCCTTCTCTGGCAAAAGCCTTTTCGTTTGATATAGTCTCATTTGTTTATTTTCTGCTTTTGTTTCCCTTGCCTGGGGAGATGTATCCAAAAACTTATTGCTAAGACTGATGATGTCATAGAGTGTACTGCCTATGTTTTCTTCTAGGAGTTTTTTGGTTTCAGGTCTTACATTTAAACCTCTAATCAATTTTGAATTTATTTTTGTATGTGGTGTGAGAAAGTAATCTATTTTGATTCTTTAGCAAGTGACTGTCCCGCTTTCCAAACACAACTTATTGAAGGGGCTGTCTTTTCTCCATTGTATATTCTTGCTTCCTTTGTGGTAGATTAATTGATCATATAAGTGTGGGTTCATTTCTAAATTCTCAATTCGGATTCATTGATCTATGTACCTGTTTTTGTGCCAGTATCATACTGCTTTAATTATTGTAGCTTTGTAATATAGTTTGAAGCCAAGGCGTGCAATACCTCCAGCTTTGTTCTTCTTTCTCAAGATTGTTTTGTCTATTTGGGGTCTTTTGAATTTTCATAAAAATTTTAGTATTATTTGTTCTAGCACAGTGAAGAAATGCCATTGGTATTTTGACAGATGTTGCACTCCTGGCAAATTTTACAGGAAACATTGATCTTAGTAACTAAATTAGTTGATAGGAGATATATAAATATATTAGAATTCAGCTTCCCCAAAAGTTGGTTTGTTTTAGAAGAGTTGGTCTGAGCCACTGTTTCTTAATTTTAATAGATAGGATGATAAGTTATCTATAGTGGCTATTTATAGTATAAAGTAGTAAAATAATCATCACTTTGGAGGATAACACTTATTTTTCTGTCAATATATCAGTAGGTCTTCAATCTTGATCCACCAAGTATGATTTCATGTCACTAGAATAAATGATTTTTTAAAAAGTGAAGATGAAAAAAAAAAAGTGAAGATGGGATAAAAATAAAACCTTTAAAAACCAGTGCCTTATAACAACCTCAGTTTTCAAGTTGTCTATCAGCAATGATTCTGGCCCTCATAGTTTTAGTAAATTTTATATTCTGCATAAGAATCATTGCCCAATAACTTATTTTGAGGTTATACTGCTTGTTTAATCATTGTTTGCTGTCCAGAGTCAAAAAAATTCTAGCAGAAACACAAATTCAAACTGGAAACAATCTCATTTTGTTCCTAACAGATTTCTCCATGTGGTATTAATAATAGTCAATATTGGTCTATGTGCTTAAATTCTCCTTCCTTTTTAGTAGTGTACTGTCCTGAGAAACATAGATTAGTAGTTTTTTTTGAAAAGGAAACCATAATACAATTTAGAAGATATGTCCAAATAACTGCTAAATCCATAATATAGGAGAAATAAGAAAGATGTTCCTTTTTAAAATTGTAGCCTCTTACCTGCTTTATCAATTAAGATAATTGGCAGTGTTTAAACCTTTTTTTGTGCCAGTATCATACTGATCCATCTGCGTGACAAAAAAATCTTCACTGAACAATTTTTTAAAGTTGAGATTTATAATCAATTGTGGTATTATTACCCATATCAAATCAAAAAGAAGCTTGGGTACCAATAAAGTTCTGGGCACATTTTCTTGATTATAAATCTGAAATACATGTACTTACCACTTTCCACAATTCATTTAAAGCTAAGAATCATACTTATTATTTTCTTCAGTCCACAAATCCCAGAGATTGGGTTATTCCACACATTAGTTCTCTTATTTCCTTCCAGAATTGTTTCTGAATTTTTCCAGATGACTTTCTGATAAGAAATAAATAACAAAGCAAACCCTTGCTTATTTGTTAGAAAAGAGAAAATAACTGTAATTACCATGTGTATAAAGTAGTTAATCTCCTCTTGGGCAGTCTGTCTGTAAAATGAGGACCCCCTAGTGTTTACTCTTAAACAGATAAAGCTATTTTGTGGTAGGTGGAAACAATGTGTTGGCAGCCAGTAATCTCCATGTACAAACCCAGATTTTTCAGAGTCCATGAATAACATTTTCAATGCTCTTGAACCAAAAATTTATCCATTTTTCAAAGTCTTCAATACCATCCCCAGATTCATTTTTCTTTGCTTCTCTAAGGAGTTTTCTGTTCCCTCTCCTTCTAAAGTGAATTCCCTAGGTGACCATTTTACAAAGGAGAATTTTACCTGCCACCATGAATTAAGTTCAAGGAGAACTGTGAAATAAATTACCAATCATTTATCAGACTGATAAAGCCACAGAATCAGCTAACTCAGTTCTCAGAAGACCCCACATTTTTCATTAATACCAATGCTGTGGGATAAGACACCAAAATGATTGATTAAATTTTTCATCCACTTTGCGTATGTAGACATTCTCAAGATTTTATCTTCTCAGGATAGAATTTCTTTTCCTTTCTTATGTAACTACATTGTGTACCCCTTTATGAGTACCTGCTTTTGAAAAACTGTATAGAATTTTTGGAAGTTTGGATTGCTATTTCAGGGTGTTCAATGTTGCCATTTTATGATAGTGAATACCCTCAGAAGTATACAATAAGTTTTTTGTTTGTTTGTTTTCCACTAATCTCCTTGAAGTGTCATATGATTTGAAAATATGCTGGTTTTTATTCAATGTATGAATTTACTAATTTTATTATTTAAAATTGTAGCTAAGTATCTTTTATAAATAAGAAACGCTTACCATAGTTGGGTAGTATTTTTTATATTTATCTAAAACAAACTAAACAAGCAGACCCCAGAAATCCACAATATACTAATCCCACATCATTGCAGGATTGAATAAATAAATAAATGAACAAATACAGCACTATTTAGGGATAAAACAAAAGGACTAAGTTACATGTAGACCAGGTACTATAAATGAGCACACTTCTCTGTGGGGTTTTTAGGTATGATAAAGTCTGTTAACTCATATCTTTAACAGATAAAGTCTGTTAAAGATAAAACAGAATAACTATCATCAAGATGATTTGCTTAAACCTATGTCTTCAGGGAGATATAGAAATTCACTCCAAAACCATGAGGATAAGAACAGTACTGTGGAACTGTGGAACACTACTGTGGACAATGTTGTTTTTGCATTAAGACAATCAATTAATAATGATTCATGGTTACTAAGACAGATTTTATTTCTTTAATAGACATTTTAAAAATGTGATCCCAAAGCCAGCAGCATCATCAACACCTTGGAATTTCTTAGACATGCCAATTCTTGGACCTTGTATTAGTTTCTAGGGATGCCATAACAAAACTCCCATAAACTTGTTGGTTTAAACTACAGTAATTTATTTCCTCACAGTTCTGGGGGCTAGAAAGTCCAAGATAAAGGTGCCAGCAAATTCAGTCTCTGGAAGTTTCTCTTCCTGACTTCCAGACTGCCATCTTCTTGCTGTGTTCTCACACAGTCCAGAGAGTAATCTCTGGTGTCTCTTCCTCTTATTTTAATGTCAGCAGGCTTGCTGGATTAGGGTTTTATCACCTCCTCACAGAGCCTACCACCAAATGCAGTCACATTGGGAGTGAGGGCTTCAACAGATGAATTTCAAGGGGACACAAACATTCAGTTCATAACAGGCACCAACCCAAATGTAACAAGTCAGAAACACTGGGTTTAATAAGCCCTCCAGTAATTCTGATGCACACAAAAATGTGAGAGCCAATGCTAAGGGAGTGGTGTTCAACCCTAGTTACCCATTAGAACTACCTGAGGATTTTTTAAAACATACCAATACCTGGGGTTCACCCAACAACAATAAATTCAAACTATCTATGAGTGGATCTTCAGCACTGATATTTTTACAAGCTTCAAGAAAATTCTTATTCTGCCAAAGCAGCAAACCCCCATTCTAATCCCAAATTCTGTGTGTGTGTGTGTGTGTGTGTGTGAAGTTATCTATATTCACCACTGTATTGTCAATTGCTCTCCTGATTCTGCTTTCCTCAATCATCTTCCCCAAACCTCATTCTTCCTGATACTTGTTTTATCCTTCTCTTGCAATCTTCCTCCAATAACTCACAAATTATAACCCAATTTCTCCAGCCAAATTAAAAAAAAAAAAAAAAACCTGTAAAGGCATAGTCATAAAAGGTCTGGAAAAAATTTATTTTCTACTCTCTACTATAAAATCCAGCCTCATCAGTAGGCTTATTTTTCAAATATGAAACTGACTATAACTATTAAATCTTGCTTCTAAATTCCTCCTGCATAAAACATATCCCAGCAAATTTAGTATATCTTTGTAAATTATCTCATTAGGAGATAATACATGTTAAAGTATTTTCATTAGCTGTAAAGGACTGTATTAATGTAAGGTATCATTACTGTTAACTGGAATGTAAGTTCCTAGAAGACAGAGAATATGTTTATTTACCAGTGTAGTCTCAACACCTCAAAAAGCCCAGGGGTGTTCAGAGCTCAGTTAGTTTCTTTTTAATTACGTATTTCATTGATTTATTTAATTGTGAAATTAAAGTCAACACAAATAAGAATTTTGAAAACTTGACTTTAATAACTGAGTTACTGTGAAATAAGCATAAGATCATGTATAAATCATAACACCTAAGAGAGAAAATTAATAATAGAACATTTATAAAAGTTGATGACGTGATGTCAATAGTGATAATGATAATTGGAAGAATAAAAGATTTCTTAGGAAAACATTAAAAAAACTATTTTGAAAATACAACACTTGTTGCATGCCACTCAAATAAATAAAGATAACGAGGAATAAAAGGAGAAAAAGGAAGAGATGGAAAAAGGGGAAGGAGGAAAGGATTATAATTGGTGCAATCTCCCTATTATCTATGCTAAAAAAGTTGTATCTGAGAGTTCCTTTACCAATTACTTAAAAAAAAACAAGGCATATATATATATAATATATATTTTATATATATATATTTACAGGCAAACAACAAGGTGTATATATATGTAATATTGTAATATATATGATAGTGTAATAATATATATGTTTCATACATATATATGTGTGTGTATATATATATTCCTCATCAATTGAAACATTGAAGTCAGGCTAATTGGGTATCAGATTCTATTTCTCTCTTTGATTTTGCTTTTCCATGTGACTTTGGGTAGGTTAAGTGACTCCTCTGAGACTTTTTTCTTGCTTTGGAGCTTAAATAAAGTCACACACATAAATTGCCTTGTAGAATACCTAGCATATAGTTCTCTTCCCTATTTTCCCCTGGAGATATTTATACCTGCATTTAAGTAAAGTTGTAGGTGTTGTTTTATTTAGAGGTATTCCAGCTCATTTGTGAAAGCAAAACTTAGAAAATAGAAACAACATTTTTAATCACATTTCTAATCAATTATTTTCATCAACTTTTGTCCTAAGGACTGATTCTATTTTCTGTTACTTTACTGATTGTTATTTCACACTGGTCTGAAGAAGAGACAGGTGTTTAAAAATTGAAATAATGATGAATTCTATATTGTTCATTTAATATTTCAGTAGTCAGAGCATCACCATTATCACCTGTTATTAGTAAAGAATTATGAAAAGCCTTGGTTCTCTCTCCATTTCCAGAATATTTGAATAAGCACTGCAATTCAGAGTAAAACAATGCCCCCGTTACATTTTACCAACAACCCCTCAACTTCCTCAAAAGCATTAGTACACTGAAAGACATGTTTTACTTACCTTGATGTGTAGTACAAGTTGTCTTGAATAAATCTTCATGAAGATCTTTTTGGAGGGAAAAAAACAACTTTAGGAAAGGTTATTTCTCATTATCAATGTAGAATGACTGGGACTATAGATGAGAAAGTGGTTATATAAATGAAAGGACGTACCTAGACATACATAGGAAAATTCTGTAGTGATCTTCAGGAGCTTGTTTATGTCTGATTGCTATTTCAGCAGAAATCAAAAATACAACTGATCTTCCCTAACTTTCAGCAACATTTTGAGTGAAAACCATAAAGAGCTACATAATGTACTTTGAAAAAATAAAAATATTTTCAACACATTCTAAATATCTCATTTTCATGACTATTAGTTGGATTTAGGAATATGATACTGTGGAAAGAAACTTACTTAGACTGGGAATATGGAGACTTAGTTTTATTATTGGCTCCACTCTCTAGTTTGTTGCATATTTCTGGGTCCAATTGACTCATCTATAAAGTGAGAAAATTGTACTATATGACCTCAAACAGCACTTTTAAAATTTAAGATACTGATATGCAGTAAGACTCATCAAAGTTTTCTCATATCCATGATCCTTAGTGTGCTTTTAAATCATTGATCATCATTTTGATATCTGAAGATATGTCAAAACTTACCTTCAAGGGTATTCAAAGCCTGCATAGAGAATTATGAAAACACTCCGATGATAGCAATGCTATTTAATTTAAATTAAGCATGTGTATAGCTGATTCACTTTGCTTACAGTAGAAACTAACACAACATTGCAAAGCATCTATACTACAATAAAAATTAATTTAAAAAAATAATTTAAAAAATAAAATACACCTGTGTTTTTATATTACCCACAAAACTGAAAAAGAAATGAAAGTAATGATCCAAAGACTAAAATTCATTTAGTTCTTCCTAAGGAAGGATTTCCATATGCATCTTATATGAAATGATAGGAAGAGAAATCAACCTTCTCCTTCCCCACCCCTCCTAAATGCCTCACAAAATGTCATTGTTTAATGTTTAATAAATTCTTTCAAGTTGATGGCAGAAGCCAAAATAATTAAGAAGGTCAACACAGAAGAAAACCCAGGAGGTCCACTAGAGGAAATAATTTTGAGGAACGAAAAGATTTAAATCTATCAAACATTAGGGATGCCACAGAAAAATTCCTTTAAAATATTAGATACTTCAGGGTCCTTCTTGACCAGTTTCCATTTTACTTTAAGTTTTAAGGGAAGGAGGGAAAAGTACATTTGTCTGGTGCAACAATTAAAAGGAGCGGATAATATCTGTATATTACAACTAGCCCATAACTTACAAGGGATTTCTTACCAGGACAAAATTTAACTCATTTTTCCATAGTCTTGCAGCCAACTGAGCTGAGGAGAAGAGAATTGGAGGAGTAAGGAAGATTTCCCATAGAATTCCTGTGTTATCCTTAAATCCGTAGTCATACTTCTGAGTTAAGAACACAGATTCCATGACTAGTACTCTAGCCCTGAAAAAAATAGTTTACATTTCAGGCCATAACAAGGGGCTGGAATAAAGCATGTGCAGGAAAGAGAAATAGAGTGAGACTCTGGGGGGTGGGGGTGGGGGAGGGGAAGAAGTGACTAATGTACACTAATGCAAAAACTAATTATGTATACTTGAGCTAATGGAGTAAAACAGAGACAACTCCGAAAAGATGTATAATATTACTGAAAATTTAGCTAAACTACTTGAAATGCAATTAACAGTCATTTCACTTCCCATGACCAGGTTTCTTTCATTATCTGAAACTTACTTCTTTTTGGAATAAGGTTAATATTTGTAGAAGTATTAGTACATTAAAGCATAACATTTGGGACTTCCTATGCATTAATATCTTTTAACCATCTCCAATTTGTTACTTGCCTTCATACCAGGCTAGTATAGAGAATAACTCAGAAAGTTTAAAACGCACTAATAATCATCTTTGCACCCACAAAAATGAAACTAATAGAGTATACACAATGATTGAATGCTTAATGACATAATTAGTGATTGCCCTTCTCTCACCATCTTGTGACTGCACATAGAAATTTATTTTTTCTTGAAAGAAGTATATGGGTATTAGAAATAGTTTTTGAATTTTGATTATGATGATACTTATACATCTCTATTTGTCAAAAATCATTGAAAATCCAGAAAATGTGTATTTTATACTGTATGTATATTTTACCTCAATAAACTAGACTTTTTAAAAAACGCTCAGAACTTTAAATAAGTATATAGTAAACAAAAATTTTAATTTTTAAGTAACATTTAAAAAATCAATTTTGAATAGGTTATAGATGTTCATGAATCAAAATTCAAATAGTGTGAAAAAGTATATGATAAAATCTCTGTCCCAACTTTTTTCTCCACCCACCATATTTCTATCCTGAAGACAATTGCCCTTCTAGTTTCATGAATGTTCCTTTAGAGAAAGTATTCCTTATATATAGAACTGTATATATGTTCCATGCATGTACACTTGTATGTGTGTTGCATATGCACCCTAATTGGAGTACAGTTTGCACCTTGATTTTTGTACTTAATATATTTTGGAGATGACTCCATATCATTACACATAGATCTGACTCATTCTTTTTAATGGCTATTCCATTTTAACAATGTGCTATAAAAACATCTTTATCCAGACTTTTGAGATTATTATTTAATATTTTGTTTCAATTTTTTGTTATTGAGACAGTACCAAAATGAATATAATAATAGATATTTGTATATATGTAGTATAAATTCCTAGAAGTGAAATTCTGTGTCAATGAATATGTGCATATTTAGTTTTAATAGATACTGCAACATTTCCCTTATGACTTGTACTATTTTACACTCCTGCCTGTAATTTTGATCACCTGTTTAGCCATATTTTTGCCAATAATAGAAGGTTATTAAGACTTTTTTGGCAATGTTATGCAAAAATGCCATAGCGTTATAGTCATAACTTGTATTTCTCTCAATGTAAGAACAAGCATATTTTCATATATTCAAAAAATAAAGTTTCTGGGTGATAAAGTTTACTTTATATGGTAATTCATTTAGCTGAACATAATGCTTTAATTATTTATTTATAATTAGTGTTTTCAAAATTACATTTTCTAGCTTCAGTTTCACCTTGGGTCTTGGGTGAAATTTAGATTCGGCCAGCCAAACGCACTTGGATGTCATTGCTTGAAGACAGAAATTAGATAGAGGTCATATTTCTTCTATTTCTGCTTCTGCTTTTACTGCTGTCAAGTATGGTTATGGAGACATTGAAATTTTCTATGGCAGTCTTAGAAAAGTTCCCAGAAATCAGTCATATGCTTTAAAGGCAAGAAACAGAGTCCTCTTTTGGCCAATACCTCTTCCAGGTCCAATATATCTCTGCAGAAAATAATTACAGTCTCAGTGATCCCTCAGTGGAATGTTTTTCATTTTTAACTTATATAGTATCCTTATAGATCCTGGGATGATATCCTTCCCAACGTTTTCTAATCTATGACTGAGGTGAGATACATGCCATCAAGATATTTTCAGGAATATTGTGTTGGGGGAAGGAACAGATACCAAGTTCTGAATAATTTTCCCTAGTTCTGAGTGAAGCTCCTTGAGGCCCAGGGTTGTATATTATGTGTGTGATCTATTTTAGCCTCTACTTCTCCCCAGCCAATGGAAGGCAATTTTTCTCCTTCACCTTGCCTCAATTACAGACCACTTCCCACAGAGATATGGCATGTCTGCATGTTTCCTCATTCAGCACTTCCTCCCCTGCTATTCTGTTAGCCAATGGTATTCAGAAAAATGTTCCAGGGCCAGCTTACACTGCTTGTATCTTTTGTTCCAAAGAAGGGGCTGTTAGTTTTAGCTCACAGGATAAGTCATTTATAACAGAGAGCTGTGCAAGGCTTGTTGAAAGCCACAACTGTAGGCATTTCTTCTGGTGTCTCCTAGTTTTTTTATTTTTTGGTTTTTCTTTTTTTTTTTTTTTGCGGTATGTGGGCCTCTCACTGTTGTGGTCTCTCCCGTTACGGAGCACAGGCTCCGGACGTGCAGGCTTAGCTGCCATGGTTCACGGGCCCAGCTGCTCCACGGAATATGGGATCCTCCCGGACCGGGGCACGAACCCGCGTCCCCTGCATCGGCAGGCGGACTCTCAACCACTGTGCCACCAGGGAAGCCCTGTGTCTCCTAGTTTTATTGAGAATATTATCCAATATTTCTGAGAGGACAAGGGACCATCACCACTTTACTCTTCAATCTTATTAACCCAAGTTTTCTTAACTTTCAAGAGTGTAAAGTATTTGCCTCATAAGCACATCAAGGAATAAAAGTAAATTTATTGTATGAGTAGTTAGGGTTAGAAAAGTGTTCTAAATCTATTTATTTTTGCTTTAGAGTTGGTAGAACATGACTCTCATAAAATAGGAAGAGATTTGGATTGCTGTGAATATATCTCTAACCTTGTCAGGTTTATTTTGTCATCTTAAACCTACTATTTTTTCCTGTCCAATAAATGTACCCAAGGGTCCAGTGCACACAAAAATTTGTGGTAATAAAATTCATTGGTTTTCCCTTCAGCCATGTGAAAATAAAACCAGAAGATGGAAATGTGGAAGAGTGTCCTCACATGGAAGAAGGCCTCATGTTGGTACCCTAGTCTTGGACTTCCAGCCTCCAGAACTATGAGAAATAAATTTCTGTTATTTATAAGTGAAAAAAAAATGGCTTGTTATCCTGATTTTTATTCCCTTGGCCCTCCCTTTGATTTTTAAATCCATTATTGATTGCTAATACCAGTCTAACTGTATAAAAATCATTTATTAAAAATATATATGCCTGAGTTTCCCCCTAAGCCCAATGGATAAAAATCACGAGGAACATATCTTTAGCAAAATAGTTTAAGAAACTACTAAGGTGATTCTGATAGCTAGCCAGTTTTGAGAACCGCTCTGCCCTAAATTATAGAATCAGAAACCATCAGAAAATTCAAAGACCAACCTAAGAGCCTTTCAAATTAATTCAATTTTTGCACAATCAATAAGGCATAGCAGTTAAACTTGAAGGTCAAAAACAGTAGTTTGTCTCCAGATTCTCTGAACATGAATATAATTAATAAATTTAAACTGATGTTAACCTCTTTGGAAACACATATCATAAGAGCATTTCAGGCCCAGTGAATTTTATTTTATCGTTTTTAAAAGGCATAAGAATTTGGGATACTCTTTAACATCTGCTTTTAGCAGAGTGACAAAACCAGATGATAAGTTCCATCAAAAGAGAGAGATAACTTGTTATTCATAAAGGAGTAGGACATTTACTTACAGAAAAAAAGAAAACAAAATAAAAAGAAACCTGAAAAGAAAAGAAATTGGGAATGTCTACAATGTATTCAAGCATTTAGTCAATTATTTTGACAACATGTAGAAGAGAAAACTTAAGTGTTTTCATTTACCAGAGACCAAAAAAAAAAAACCCAAAAGTCAAAAGCACTGGTTATGTTTTGTGATTAAGTTTGCACTTGGAAATCATATAAAATCTAACACTAGGAAGAAATAATCCAGTGAGGGTGTCTGAGACCATATCATTCAACTAGAATTTGTTGTTACTATGCACTAAGAACTCTGTTTGACATTTCCTACATGTTATTTCATCCAACCCTTATAAAAACCCTGTGAGTTAAGTGTCATCTCCATTCTACAGATGATGGAATGGAGAATCAGTGGTAAGTTACTTACTCAAAGACACATGACTAAAAAGAAACAAAGGACCACACTTGGACCCCATGCAACAAATTTAGTGCCTTTTTTTTGCTACAACACAATTGCCTATTTTGTTATATGTGTTGTCCTCTATTAACCTGTTCCCTCTTCTGCAATTTCCCCTTTGCTTATTTCTCTGGCATCTCCAATCTCCTTATTCCTTCTTTGTCACATGTTTCTCTAACTGGTAATACCACTTCATCTTATTGTCAATCACCAAATATGTGCAACCTCCTTGGAGTCTTAGTGTAATCCGAGTAACATGTGAGGATGGAGACAAGGCTGGTTTGCAGAATCTTAAGAAAATAAATCAGCTTCATGATGCCTGCTGGTATAAAGAAAACAGGGAATGTGATGTTTAAAGTCAATTCAAAGATGCAAGCATACACAAAATTTACATAAATGTTAAGACTCTCTTCCTCCTTTCACAATATAATCTAGAGTTACGTCTACCTGCCTTCTACATTGTGAAAAGTACACACTATAATTAAAAAGTAAGATCATTTCAGGAGAGATAGGAAAAACAAGATTATGTATGGGAACACTGACCTCAAGTGGAAAAGTCTTGCCATCAAGGGCCACATTCACTGATCTCATTTAATTAATTTTTCTTACAAGCACTTCATACTTTTTGTGAAAAAAAGTAGACACTCACTAACATTGAGGGGGAAGAAAAGGTTTACCTGGATGCAGACATTCTTGAAATATAAGTCACCATGCGTTGGCCTCTCCATTGTCTAACAGCCATGAATAGAACATAAATTCATGGCTCACATTCACCCTGTAAATAATGACAGACCCTTAATGACTGTGTGAAGCTGGCTTCCATCCTGAAAGATTTGTTTGTACACCTATATGATTGTTAAATATGTTGACTATGACCTCAGAATAAATCATAAGAATCCAAAATTAACCTAACTATATAAAAAGGTAAGCAGGATCATAGTAAATGCTTAATTAACTCATTAACAAACAAAAATGAGATAGAGATATAGTTCAAATGAGTTTGAGGTATACACTATAAAATTTTCCCAGTTTTACATCTGTGCATCATTATTTTTAAACTAATTAAGAGTGCAAAGGAGGAATATGGATCTTACTTTTAGATAGAACAGAAAGCAAATCCTGAGTCTATGATCTTGATAAGCTATTTTAAATCTGCCTCCTCAAAAGTAATGTTAGCATTATTTTAATATCTATATTACAAACTCTTTCTAAAAGTTAAGTGAAAAAAAAGAGCCCAGTTACAACTCATACATGCAAGAGTAAATGTTAACTATTGTCCTTTTAAAAAAACACATTGGGAAGATAAAGGGCTTTAGAGTTTTATGTCCATATGTATTTACAACAGAGTGACTTTGGATTTTTGTTTATGTTGACCATAGTACAAAGAAATAGAGCATCAATGGCAGTCAAATATATTTCCATTTCCCCTACAAGGAGGCTAAGTACTTGTTTAAAATATTTTTCCTTTGGTAATTTGAATCCAAGTGTCAAAAATTAAGTCAAACATGTCAGAAATAATTCATTGTTTACTTTTATTTTTATGTGCCATTTGAAGAATGGAAACAGGCACTTCATACATTATCAAAGTGGCACTGATACTTTTTCACATTACTTATTTGAGAAACAAGAATTTCTGGAAGGAACTCAATTTCAAACGTGGAGCAATGCTAAGTCTTTCCATAAAACAACAAATCTTCAACTAGACATTGTACAGATCATCTTCTATATCATTAATTTATATCATACTGTATACAGCAATTTGACACCTTCATTTGCACCAACCCCTATAACAAGATTCTATCTAAGATATAGTCCAAAGGCAATAGCAATTAGTTTACAGAAGTGATTGAATGTAATATTTATAAGGCTTTAATTTTGAAACATGATGGGTTCTAAGCTCATATGTACCAATAGAAATTCTAGGGTTGAGTCACCTCCTACTAAACTCTTTTTACTACCATCCCATAAATGACTCTGTTAGCACTTTATTCTACAATTGCTATATTAATTCCCAACAAAACACTACACTATCCTTACCAGCTACCACTCTCAATATTATCTATATTATCACAACCCTCTACACTGCCTGTCTTTATCACTTCTTTTTTATTCTTCCTTCAGAATTCTGACATGTTTTACAGAATTAAATAGTAAAAGTGATATTTATTTCTTTCTATTGGTACTTCATGAATATTCCCACTATTTTTCTTAATTTCTGAAGCCTGCCATAGATTTTATATTTCATCCTCTCAAGCAAATTAGAGTATCTGTGCCTAAGAATAGATTCACAGAGGAGTTATTTGTATGATACTTTATTTCAGATTTAAACATGATCTAGGTTTTCATCCATTTTATGTTTCAGTTGATTGCATGCTTTGGCATGAGGTTGGCAGTGAGAAGGAAAATGTTTTTCCAACAATTTGGCTTTCCTGGCTAGATATCCAGGTGTTTCTTTTTATTCTTTTATAGCTAACTGATGCAATAGCGAGGACATTTAATCTGTCATCATGTTCACAAAGAGATTGCCCATGGCTGAAGTTTCAATCAAATATATGAAAGCTTCTTTCCATCTGTGAGATGATCAGGTAACACTGCATAGGCTTTTAGGTTTCTTCATTCCCTAGCATTATATGGACCTCTTTATATAACAAAAGGAACTCAGTATATATTCAATGATTATGAATCTGAATATAGTTTTCACTCACTGAAAGACTTTCCTCTTTTAAAATCCAAAAGATTTACCTTATCAAGAATCTGGTAACTTCAGGAATTTTATATTAGGATTTGAGCAAAAGGAAATAGCTACTTACAAAAATCTAATGATTCTCTTGGAGTTTGGAGTGTTTTTAATACTTCTTGCTTACAGGTTCTATATAATGAAGAAAACATGCACAATTAATAAAAGGGTGATTAAAGTAAGCATCCCAAAACTCTATGGTAAAATTGGATAGGACAATGTAGCTTGGACTTAAAGTCTTACTGTTGCCTTCCACATAACTGAATTGAAGACAAAGATACTCAGAGCAAATGACTAGTCTCAATCACACGTAAAAAAAAAGCAAGAGCTATTCCCATCACATCCCACTTCTACCATTTCTAAGAGACTTTATTAAGAAACGTCTGAACTTGGAAGTCCAGAGTTCTTCATACAGATCCTTGAGGGGAAAATAATACTACTCATTATTAAGGAGATGGCTTAATTAGATAATTTCACTTGGTGGAGAAAATAAATAGGCTCTGAATTAGTGCTCACTGTTAAAAATATACGTTGAGACAAGAAGAAACTAATACAAATTCCTTTAAGGAGACATCTCTTTTTTGTGTGGTTCCTCCACCATAAGTATATGGAAATAAAGGAATGCCTGATGGAAATCAACAGCATCATACTTTGTTATCTCTTCAGGCTTTCCTGTGAGAAAACAGTAAAAACTAACATGATGTTTAATATCTCTGAGAATTCTTTCAGTGAAAGGTTTTTTAACTCATCATTTTTTACTTTATCTGAATCAGGATCATGGAACAAAAATGATATGGAAGATAAAAAATTTCTGGATCTTAATGCTGATTCAATAAATTGCAGCAATGCAAATACTCTATATCAAGCAGAAAAATAATATTATTTCAATCAGAATCATGGAAACTAGAGCTTATTTCTTATTCTTTAGAATTATATAGTCCTCTTCTTTAAGCAAAGAAAGAATTGCCAAGATGTCAGAGGAGAACAAGGATGTGGAGTCCATCTCTCCCCAAAGACAAATCAAGAATACATCTACAAGTGGAAGAATTCTCACAGAGCACCTGTTGAACATTATTAGAGGAACTCTGACACCTAAAGGACAAGAAAGATCCCCACACACCTGGGTAGGATGAAAGAAAGAAAAAGGGAAAAGGAAGAGGAGAGGAAGCAGGATGGGACGTATGCCCCTGGCAGGGACCTGAAGGTGAGGAGAGGTTTCAACATCTGGGGAAATCCCACACCAATGGGGAGATCAGCTGCAACAGAAGGGGAGCTTCAGGGGCTCAGAGGAGAGCCCAGAAACTGGTCTGTGGCAGTCAGGACAGAATGAGACCTACACAGACGGTCCATGCCACAGCAATGTGCAGCCAGCCTGAAGCAGGTGTCCACTGGTGCACATGGGCCTGGGTGCTGGAATGTGGAGTTTGGAGAGCAGACCCAGGGAGGGGACAGCTGTTGGCTGTGAGGAGACAGCCTGAGGGGACAGGAGTGAGGAGCTCCACAACCAGGAATACTCAGAGGGCAAGCCCAGACCCCACCACAGAAGCAAAGCACCATTGTTGAGTGACATGCAAAGGGCTGGGCCACCATTTCGGCCTCTCTCCTCACGCGCCAGCCCCTGCCTCCACAGGAACTAGGGAGGACTCCCACCAGAGCCAGCTAGGGTGCCCCTGACATCGCCTCTTCTGCCCCACCCAAACCTGGGCAATATGCTTGCCCTGATAGCCACCTGATGAGCTTGCACACTGCAAACTCTACCCCAGCACTCTCACACTTGGGTGGCCCACTGACACCAATCACCTCCTGAAGGAGTTACACGTTTCAATCTCTAGGCCAGCACCCTCCCGCCTGGATGGACTGCTCACCCTGGATGCTGCCTCAGCTCCTTCCTGCATGATGGGCTCATGTGCTCCTGCAACATCTAGAGGAGACTCTGGCATGAAGGACAAAGGCAGAGGGTGGATGTGGAAACCACAGCTGAGCACCAGGGGTCATGTGACTAAGGAAGAAGAGCTGAAATCTCTCCTCGCAGCTGCACAGACCACGGAGTTACATCTCTGCTGGCACCTTCCTAAATTCAGTGCCTGTGAAATATCTGAAAGGACAACATGTGCTCCTGCAACTGAGATGGGACTGGCTTTAGCAGCTCTGGGCTCTGTGGGCATACACACGTGGGGGTTGGGCCAGGCCAGAGTCTGAGTTGCCTCCATAGCTCACACAGTGGGTTCATGTGCATGACTACTGCAGTCCTGGGACCTGAACTCAGAGGACCTGCACTGGTGACATGGCAAAATAAAATAAAATAAAAATGCCTGAGAGTTGCCAGGGCCAATTGCTGGCATATTCATAGTTGAGGTGGGACCAAGAGCAGTGCCAACAACAGTGTACTTTGTGAGCCCACACAACAGGTGAAAGATGACACAACAGAGCACATTCACAGGCGAACAGCTGCAGTGGAGGAATACTCAGTGGCTTCTCTCCCAGTGGGAGTGCTCCAATCCTACCTACCTCACACCACAGATCAGGAACACAGCTAAGAAACAGATCTGGGGATTTCTACTCCAACAACTAGGAAGAAGACCCCACCCCTGACAGAGCAAAGGGGAGGCCCTGCTCAATTTCCAGGGCAGGCTCTTATCACCACAACACCAGTCAAACCCCTTATCAAGAGGATAATGGCACAAGCCTCTGGACCAATCTCATCCACCAGGGAGCAGACAGCAGAAGCAAGAGGAACAATTATTGTGCAGCCTGTGGCAAGGAGACCACAAACATGGTAAGTTCAACAAAATGAGAAAACAAAGAAATATGTTGTAGATGAAGGAACAAGATAAAAACCTACAAGAACAACTAAATGAAGAGGAGGCAGGCAATATACCTGAAAAATAGTTCAGAGTAATGATAGTAAAGATGATCAAAAATCTCGGAATAAGAATGGAGGCACAGATCTAGAAGACACAAGAAGTGTTTAACAAAGACCTAGAAGAACTAAAGAACAAACAAACAGAGATGAACAATACAATAACTGAAATGAAAAATACACTGAAGGAATCAACAGCAGAATAACTGAAGCAGAAGAATGGATAAGTGACCTAGAAGACAGGATGGTGGAAATCTCTGCTGAAGCACAGAATAAAGAAAAAAGAGTGAAAAGAAATGAGGACAGTCTCAGAGATCTCTGGGACAACATTAAATGCACAAACATTCAAATTATAGGGGTCCCAGAAGAAGAAGAAACAAAGAAAGGGCCTGAGAAAATATTTGAGAGATTATAGTCAAAAACTTCCCTAATATGGGAAGGAAATAGTCACCCAAGTCCCGGAAGTACAGAGAGTCCCATACAGGATAAACTCAAGGAGGAACATGCCAAGACACATATTAATCAAAGTAATAAAAATCTTAAATACAAAGAAAAATATTTAAAGCAACTGGGGAAAAATAACAAACAAGGGAATCCCCATAAGGTTATCAGCTGATTTTTCAGCAGAAACTCTGCAGGTCAGAAGAGAGTGGCATGATATATTTAAAGTGATGAAAGGGAAAAAACTACAACCAAGAGAACCCTACCCAGCAAGGCTCTCACTCAGATTCTGTGGAGAAATCAAAAGCTTTACAGGCAAGCAGAATGTAAGAGAATTCAGCACCACCAAAACAGCTTTACAAAAAATGCTAAAGGAACTTTTCTAGGTGGGAAACACAAGAGAACAGAACAAAAGAGGAAGGGAAGAAAAAAGACCTACAAAAACAAACCCAAAACAATTAAGAAAATGGCAATAGGAACACACATATTGATAATGACCTTAAATGTAAATGGATTAAATGCTCCAACCAAAAGACATAGACTGGCTGAATGGATACAAAAACAAGACCCATATATATGCTGTCTACAAGAGACCCACTTCAGATCTAGGGCCACATGCAGACTGAAAGTGAGGGGATGGAAAAAGATAATCCATGCAAATGGAAATCAAAAGAAAGCTGGAGAAGCAATACTCATATCATACAAAATAGACATTAAAATAAAGACTGTTATCAGAGAAAAGGAAGGACACTACATAATGATCAAGGGATCAATGCTAGAAGAATCTATAACAATTATAAATATACATGCACCCACCATAGGAGCACCTCAATACATAACAAATGCTAACAGCCATAAAAGGGGAAATAAAGAGTAACACAATAATAGTGGGTGATTTTAACACACACACACACACACACACACCCCTTACACCAATGGACGGATCATCCAGACAGAAAATTAATAAGGAAATGCAAGCCTTAAAAGACACATTAGACCAGATAGACTTAATTGATATTTATAGGACATTCCATCCAAAAGCAACAGAATACACTTGCTTCTCAAGTGCAGTGAAACCTTCTCCAGGATACATCACATCTTGGGTCACAAATCAAGCCTCGGTAAATTTAAGAAAATTGAGATCATATCAAGCATCTTTTCTGACCACAACGCCATGAGATTAGAAATAAACTACAGGGGGAAAAAAAAAAAAACTGTGAGAAAACACAAACACATGGAGGCTAACCAATATGTTACTAAATAACAAATGGATCACTGAAGAAATCAAAGAGGAAATCAGAAAATACCTAGAGACAAATGACAGCAAAACCACGATGATCCAAAACCTATGGGACACAGCAAAACAGTTCTAAGAGGGAACTATATAACAATACAATCTTACCTCAGGAAACAAGAAAAAAATCTCAAATAAACAACCTAACATTACACCTAAAGCAACTAGAGGAAGAAGAACAAACAAAACCCAAAGTTAGTAGAAGGAAAAAAATCACAAACATCAGAGCAGAAATAAATGAAATACAAAGAAAACAATAGCAAAGATCAATGAAACTAAAAACCGGTTCTTTGGGAAGATAAGCATAATGGATAATCCTTTAGCCCAACTCATCAAGAAAAAAGGGGAGAGGATTCAAGTCAACAAAACTAGAAATGAAAAATGAGAAGTTAAAATGGACACCCCACATATACAAAGGTTGTTGCTGCAAATGGCATTATTTCATTTATTTTATGGATGAGTAATCCACTCCTCTGTTGATAGGCATTTAGGTTGATTCCATGTTCTGGCTATTCTAAATAGTGGTGCTATGAACATTGGCATGCATGTATCTATTCGATTTATTTTTTTCTCTTGATATATGCCCAGGAGTGAGATTCCTTGATCATATGCTAGCTCTTGTTTAGCATTTTCAGAAACCTCTGTACTGTTCTCCATAGTGGCTGTACCAATTTACATTCCCACCAAGAGTGTACCAGGGTTACCTTTGCTCCACACCATCTCCATAATTTAATGTTTGTAGGTTTTTTAATGATGGCCTTTCTGACTGGTGTGAGGTGATACCTCATTATAGTTTTTATTCCCATTTCTCTAATGATTACTGATGTTGAGCATCTTTTCATGTGCCTTTTGGCCATCTATATATCTTCTTTGGAGAAACGTCTATTTAAATCTTCTGCCCATATTTTAATTTTTTTATTTTATTTTTTTGATATTGAGCTGCACGAGCTGTTTGTATATTTTGGAGATTAATTCCTTAACAGTTTCTTCATTTGCAAATATTTTCTCGCATTCTGAATGTTGTCTTTTTATTTTGTTTATTGTTTCCTTTGTTGTGCAAAATGTTTTAAGTTTGATTAGGTCCCATTTGTACTTCTGTTTTTATTTTCATTACTCTAGGAGGTGGATCGAAAAATATCTTGCTATGATTTCTGTCCAAGAGTGTTCTTCCTATGTTTTTCTCTAAGAGTTTCAAAGTATCTGGCCTTACATTTAGGTCTTTCATCCATTTTAAGTTTATTTTAGTGTATGGTGTTATGGAGTGTTCTAATTTCATTCTTTTATATGTAGCTGTTCAGTTTTCTCAGCACCACTTATTGAAGAAACTATCTTTTCTCCACTGTATATTGTTGCCTCCTTTGTCATAGATTAGGTGACAATATGTGCATAGGTTTATCTCTGGACTTTCTACCCTGTTCCATTGATCTATATTTCTGGTTTTGTGGCAGTACCATACTGTTTTGATGACTGTAGCTTTGTAGTATAGTCTGAAGTCAGGGACCCTGATTCCTCTAGCTCTGTTTTTCTTTCTTGGGATTGCTTTGACTATTAGAGGTCTTTTGTGTTTCTATACAAAATGATTTTTTTTTTGTTCTAATTCTGTGAAAAATGTCATTGATAATGTGATAAGGATTGCATAGAAGATTGCTTTGGGCAGTATAGTCATTTTTACAATATTGATTTTTCCAATACAAGAACATGGAATATCTCTCCATCTTTTTTTTTATTTCTTTAATCAGTATTTTATATTTTCTGAATATAGGTCTTTGCCTCCTTAGGTAGGTTTATTCCTAGATATTTTATTCTTTTGATGCAATGGTAAATGGGAATATTTCCTTAATTTCTCTTTCTAATCTTTGGTTGTTAGTGTATAAGAATAAAAGACATTTCTGTATATTAAGTTTTTATCCTGCAACTTTACCAAATTCGTTGATGAGCTCTAATGGTTTTTTGGTAGCATCTTTATAGTTTTCTTGTATAGTATCATGTCACCTGCAAACAGTGGAATTTTATGTCTTTCCCAAATTGGACTCCTTTTATTTCTTTTTCTTCTCTGATTTCCATGGCCAGGACGTCCAAAACTATGTTGAATATGACTGGTGAGAGTGGACATCCTTTTCTTGATCCTGATCTTACAGGAAATGCTTTCAGTTTTTCACCTTTGAGAATGGTGTTACAAGAAACTTTTATGGCCTTTATTATGTTGTGGTAGGTTTTCTCTATACCCACTTTCTGGAAAGTTTTTACTAATAATGCATGTTGAATTTTGTCAAAGGCTTTTTCTGCATCTGTTGAAATGATCATATGATTTTTATTCCTCAATTTGTTGATGTGGTGTATCACACTGGTTGATTTGTGGATATTGAAAAATCCTTGCATACCTGGATAAATCCCAGTTGATCATGGTGTATGATCTATTTAATGTGCTGTTGCATTTGCTTTGCTAGTATTTTGTTAAGGATTTTTGTGTCATGTTTGTCAGAGATATTGACCTGTAATTTTCTTTTTATACGATATCTTTGGTTTAGGTATCAGGTTGATGGTGACCTCATAGAATGAGCTTGGGAGAGGTCCTTCCTCTGCAAATTTTTGGAAGACTCTCAGTAGGGTAGTTGTTAACTCTTCTCTAAATGTTTGATAGAATTCATATATGAAGCCATTTGGTCCTGAACTTTTGTTTGTGGGAAGATTTTTAATCACAGTTTCAATTTCAGTAACTATGTTTAGTCTGTTCATATTTTCTGTTTCTTCCTGTTTCAGATGTGGTAGGTTGTACCTTTTTCACAATTTGTCCATTTCTTCTTGGTTGTCCATTGTATTGGTGTATAGTTACTTGTAGTTGTCTCTCATGATCCTTTTTATATGTGGGGTGTCCATTTTAACTTCTCATTTTTCATTTCTAGTTTTGTTGACTTGAATCCTCTCCCCTTTTTTCTTGATGAGTTGGGCTAAAGGATTATCCATTATGCTTATCTTCCCAAAGAACCGGTTTTTAGTTTCATTGATCTTTGCTATTGTTTTCTTTGTATTTCATTTATTTCTGCTCTGATGTTTGTGATTTTTTTCCTTCTACTAACTTTGGGTTTTGTTTGTTCTTCTTCCTCTAGTTGCTTTAGGTGTAATGTTAGGTTGTTTATTTGAGATTTTTTTCTTGTTTCCTGAGGTAAGATTGTATTGTTATATAGTTCCCTCTTAGAACTGTTTTGCTGTGTCCCATAGGTTTTGGATCATCGTGGTTTTGCTGTCATTTGTCTCTAGGTATTTTCTGATTTCCTCTTTGATTTCTTCAGTGATCCATTTGTTATTTAGTAACATATTGGTTAGCCTCCATGTGTTTGTGTTTTCTCACAGTTTTTTTTTTTTTCCCCCTGTAGTTTATTTCTAATCTCATGGCGTTGTGGTCAGAAAAGATGCTTGATATGATCTCAATTTTCTTAAATTTACCGAGGCTTGATTTGTGACCCAAGATGTGATGTATCCTGGAGAAGGTTTCACTGCACTTGAGAAGCAAGTGTATTCTGTTGCTTTTGGATGGAATGTCCTATAAATATCAATTAAGTCTATCTGGTCTAATGTGTCTTTTAAGGCTTGCATTTCCTTATTAATTTTCTGTCTGGATGATCCGTCCATTGGTGTAAGGGGTGTGTGTGTGTGTGTGTGTGTGTTAAAATCACCCACTATTATTGTGTTACTCTTTATTTCCCCTTTTATGGCTGTTAGCATTTGTTATGTATTGAGGTGCTCCTATGGTGGGTGCATGTATATTTATAATTGTTATAGATTCTTCTAGCATTGATCCCTTGATCATTATGTAGTGTCCTTCCTTTTCTCTGATAACAGTCTTTATTTTAATGTCTATTTTGTATGATATGAGTATTGCTTCTCCAGCTTTCTTTTGATTTCCATTTGCATGGATTATCTTTTTCCATCCCCTCACTTTCAGTCTGCATGTGGCCCTAGATCTGAAGTGGGTCTCTTGTAGACAGCATATATATGGGTCTTGTTTTTGTATCCATTCAGCCAGTCTATGTCTTTTGGTTGGAGCATTTAATCCATTTACATTTAAGGTCATTATCAATATGTGTGTTCCTATTGCCATTTTCTTAATTGTTTTGGGTTTGTTTTTGTAGGTCTTTTTTCTTCCCTTCCTCTTTTGTTCTGTTCTCTTGTGTTTCCCACCTAGAAAAGTTCCTTTAGCATTTTTTGTAAAGCTGTTTTGGTGGTGCTGAATTCTCTTACATTCTGCTTGCCTGTAAAGCTTTTGATTTCTCCACAGAATCTGAGTGAGAGCCTTGCTGGGTAGGGTTCTCTTGGTTGTAGTTTTTTCCCTTTCATCACTTTAAATATATCATGCCACTCTCTTCTGACCTGCAGAGTTTCTGCTGAAAAATCAGCTGATAACCTTATGGGGATTCCCTTGTTTGTTATTTTTCCCCAGTTGCTTTAAATATTTTTCTTTGTATTTAAGATTTTTATTACTTTGATTAATATGTGTCTTGGCATGTTCCTCCTTGAGTTTATCCTGTATGGGACTCTCTGTACTTCCGGGACTTGGGTGACTATTTCCTTCCCATATTAGGGAAGTTTTTGACTATAATCTCTCAAATATTTTCTCAGGCCCTTTCTTTGTTTCTTCTTCTTCTGGGACCCCTATAATTTGAATGTTTGTGCATTTAATGTTGTCCCAGAGATCTCTGAGACTGTCCTCATTTCTTTTCACTCTTTTTTCTTTATTCTGTGCTTCAGCAGAGATTTCCACCATCCTGCCTTCTAGGTCACTTATCCATTCTTCTGCTTCAGTTATTCTGCTGTTGATTCCTTCAGTGTATTTTTCATTTCAGTTATTGTATTGTTCATCTCTGTTTGTTTGTTCTTTAGTTCTTCTAGGTCTTTGTTAAACACTTCTTGTGTCTTCTAGATCTGTGCCTCCATTCTTATTCCGAGATTTTTGATCATCTTTACTATCATTACTCTGAACTATTTTTCAGGTATATTGCCTGCCTCCTCTTCATTTAGTTGTTCTTGTAGGTTTTTATCTTGTTCCTTCATCTACAACATATTTCTTTGTTTTCTCATTTTGTTGAACTTACCATGTTTGTGGTCTCCTTGCCACAGGCTGCACAATAATTGTTCCTCTTGCTTCTGCTGTCTGCTCCCTGGTGGATGAGATTGGTCCAGAGGCTTGTGCCATTATCCTCTTGATAAGGGGTTTGACTGGTGTTGTGGTGATAAGAGCCTGCCCTGGAAATTGAGCAGGGCCTCCCCTTTGCTCTGTCAGGGGTGGGGTCTTCTTCCTAGTTGTTGGAGTAGAAATCCCCAGATCTGTTTCTTAGCTGTGTTCCTGATCTGTGGTGTGAGGTAGGTAGGATTGGAGCACTCCCACTGGGAGAGAAGCCACTGAGTATTCCTCCACTGCAGCTGTTCGCCTGTGAATGTGCTCTGTTGTGTCATCTTTCACCTGTTGTGTGGGCTCACAAAGTACACTGTTGTTGGCACTGCTCTTGGTCCCACCTCAACTATGAATATGCCAGCAATTGGCCCTGGCAACTCTCAGGCATTTTTATTTTATTTTATTTTGCCATGTCACCAGTGCAGGTCCTCTGAGTTCAGGTCCCAGGACTGCAGTAGTCATGCACATGAACCCACTGTGTGAGCTATGGAGGCAACTCAGACTCTGGCCTGGCCCAACCCCCACGTGTGTATGCCCACAGAGCCCAGAGCTGCTAAAGCCAGTCCCATCTCAGTTGCAGGAGCACATGTTGTCCTTTCAGATATTTCACAGGCACTGAATTTAGGAAGGTGCCAGCAGAGATGTAACTCCGTGGTCTGTGCAGCTGCGAGGAGAGATTTCAGCTCTTCTTCCTTAGTCACATGACCCCTGGTGCTCAGCTGTGGTTTCCACATCCACCCTCTGCCTTTGTCCTTCATGCCAGAGTCTCCTCTAGATGTTGCAGGAGCACATGAGCCCATCATGCAGGAAGGAGCTGAGGCAGCATCCAGGGTGAGCAGTCCATCCAGGCGGGAGGGTGCTGGCCTAGAGATTGAAACGTGTAACTCCTTCAGGAGGTGATTGGTGTCAGTGGGCCACCCAAGTGTGAGAGTGCTGGGGTAGAGTTTGCAGTGTGCAAGCTCATCAGGTGGCTATCAGGGCAAGCATATTGCCCAGGTTTGGGTGGGGCAGAAGAGGCGATGTCAGGGGCACCCTAGCTGGCTCTGGTGGGAGTCCTCCCTAGTTCCTGTGGAGGCAGGGGCTGGCGCGTGAGGAGAGAGGCCGAAATGGTGGCCCAGCCCTTTGCATGTCACTCAACAATGGTGCTTTGCTTCTGTGGTGGGGTCTGGGCTTGCCCTCTGAGTATTCCTGGTTGTGGAGCTCCTCACTCCTGTCCCCTCAGGCTGTCTCCTCACAGCCAACAGCTGTCCCCTCCCTGGGTCTGCTCTCCAAACTCCACATTCCAGCACCCAGGCCCATGTGCACCAGTGGACACCTGCTTCAGGCTGGCTGCACATTGCTGTGGCATGGACCGTCTGTGTAGGTCTCATTCTGTCCTGACTGCCACAGACCAGTTTCTGGGCTCTCCTCTGAGCCCCTGAAGCTCCCCTTCTGTTGCAGCTGATCTCCCCATTGGTGTGGGATTTCCCCAGATGTTGAAACCTCTCCTCACCTTCAGGTCCCTGCCAGGGGCATACGTCCCATCCTGCTTCCTCTCCTCTTCCTTTTCCCTTTTTCTTTCTTTCATCCTACCCAGGTGTGTGGGGATCTTTCTTGTCCTTTAGGTGTCTAAAGTCCTCTGCTAGTGGTCTGAGTATTGTTCCACTTGTAGATGTATTCTTGATTTGTTTGTGGGGAGAGATGGACTCCACCTTCTGCTACTCCTCTGCCAACTTTGAAAGTGTCCTTCACTTTCTATTGCTCATTTGTGAAATTCATTAAAGAAAACTGTAATTTTATCTGTTCAAGCCCACATAACACATGGGAGGTAAGTTCTGGTTATTACAGAAATCACCATTTCTTTCACAATCAATAATCACCGATTGTTCAATCTCTGTAGCTAAATATGTAGTCAGAAATCATATGTGTCAGGCAAAAGCTGAGGTTTTTAGTTGAAACACAGAACCCAGAAGAAAAACATAAATGTGTTGACTACATTCTCCTCGCAGTTGCCAATCACTTATTTGTCAGTGACCTGAGAGTGGGAGGGAATCTTGGAGCTCAGCTTAAATAAGATTACATCAGTTAATTGTAAATATTACAGCTCACAAACTGAAACATCTAATTTTAATTAGATTCTTTGTAGCTGTATATCTTTGATGTTATTTAGTTCAATAAATCACAACCTCCCAGTGTGTTTATTGTTGTTTTCTCATCTCCTGGTGCATGGGTTAAATTTATATATTATATTTGGTTGATAGAAACAGGGTTGGCTTGCTTGCTAGTCCTACCAGTGAGTTTAGGAAATGATATATTATTCATTCTGAGGCTCAGTTTCCTCTCTATTAAGCTGTTGTAAAACCAGATATCCATGTACCCACTTTTTATCAAAAGGCTCAAATCCTTATTTCCTTCTCTATATTTGGGAAATAGGGTCTTTATTGAGAAGCATAGCATTAAAATTAATTAAGTTTCTGAAACTAGAAAAGTATGTTAATGACAAAATATCATTTTAGGATCATCGGATTTTCTTAAAAAATAACCCTCTTCATTCATTCATTTATTAGTTTAGCTGATATGTTTTAAGCATCTACTATATATGTAACACTGTTGCACCTGGAATTCTCAAATTAATTGTGTTCTGCTTCCATGGAGCTTATGATTCAATTGGAGAGACAAAAAGTTAAACAAACAGTGCTATGAAATGAGAGTTTAGAATGTCATAGAAGCACCTAAGCACCTAGTTAGGGGAGAGGGGGGTCCATGCAATGAGGAAAAGAGAGATAAGGACATTTTTAAGTTGCATGGAGTTAGCCATAAGTACCTATTGATAACTTTAAGGAGAAAACCTCAATGGAATAATGAATGTTAAAATACAACTAGAATGGTTTAAAATTGATTTAATAGTTAGGAAATGAAAACAAAAATATTGACAAATACTTTAAGAGATTTAGGAGTAAATGGAAGAAAAATAAATGGTGTACTAGCTAAAGTGAGAAATGAAGAATGTTTTGAGTGTGTGATCATATATAAAATACTTTTCAGGATGGAGAACATGATTAGAAGTTTTCAAGTGTTATAAAAGTCAGTATTACATAGGCAGTGAGTGGTTAAGAAATATAAATTGGCAAAAATAATCTTTTGTAATGGTCACCTATAATCCTACTTCTTAGATTTAAACACTAGTATCATTTTGGTGTCTTATCTTGTAATTTTTAATATATATATATATATATATGTAAACACACATATACACATGTGAGTAATTTTAATTAATATCAGTTCCTCCATACATATTGTTTTGTAACACTTTTTCCAGGGAAAAAATATATACTGAAAATCTTTCCAGGTCAATAAATGTACACACTTATTCTTTAAAACTACATATAATCTTTTCTAATATATTTAGTCACAATGTATTTTATCATTCTTCTGTTATTAGAATTAAGAAAGTTTAATTGTTCATAAATATAAACAATAGAGTTATGAGATGTACACTTGTGATTATTTCATTGAGATAATTATATATTTGTCCAATTTTTTCTTCAGGATAAATTTCTAAAGGTATGTTAGATTTTGCACTAAAATTTTTCACTGAGTTTGAACACTTACTCTAGGGTTGCCACAAGGGATATACTCTGAGAAAAATAATAACAAATTAACTAAACCCAGGTTCAGACTGACTTAGAGCCAACCACACTTGGGAAGGATAGCAAGTCAATACTGTAAAACAGTACTTGAACACTTGGGAAGTTACAGAAATCCTATCCATAACTATAGAAGAGAAGAAATAGGTAAACAGCTAATTAACTAAGGTGCAGTAGAAAGAAGACAATACAAGGGAGAGATTAGAAGGTCAAGCTGGTATTGACATTTGTGAAATGTGGAACCTGCAGAGTGTCCTGTGTGAGAAGCAGCTGATTTGACTGGATTGTAGTTAAAAAAATTGTAATTCACCTGGAAGTCTGGTAGATTGGCTACTTTTGACCAGGTCAGCTGGGGAAAAGCTAAGCAATTGACCACACTGGTTAAGCTGACACAAAGATGGGGGAAATACAACAAAAATGAAACCTATATTTCTGAACTACCAGCATCACTTTCTAGTGTTTCAAGTTAGACAATGATCATGACTTTGCTTTCTCTACCACAGAAGCTCATAACTAGCAAAGGATGTTGTTTAGCAGTCATTGTAGAATAACTAAGGTATATACTTAAAATGAAAAACATAATCAGAACAACAATAACAACAATAAACATTCAGTATAAAATTATTTTATATTTGATATATCCATTTATTTTAATTGTTAAAACTAATTAAAGTATGTTAAAAATAAAGATGTGCTGCAATCTTCGAAATGCATTTCTGAAGTTACATTAGTTCAGAATGGTTGCAGAGGTGGTGAAGTTATGGGACTGAGGGTGGTTGATGGGTTTTGATACTCTATCAAACTGCTTTACTCTGTGTTTAACAAACAAGACCAGCAGGGCAATATTTTGTTTGTTGAATGTTTTTAAACTTTACATTTCTTTAATTTTTTTCCCACATAGTGGAATAGCATAATAGTGTGAATATTTGAGTTTTTGTGAAAATCCAAGGGTGATCTTTATTTTAAAATAATCATAATATAAATACTGGGAAGGACCTTAGATTGAGGTCCTTAACTTTTTATTTGTGTAATATGTAAGGCTTAATAACTTGAGGAAGTTCTGTCAAAGAAACAGTATAACACGAGATTTACTTTTATGTCTCTTATTATATTCTTGAATTTTTCTGACTATGTCATCTTATAATTTAGAGTCACTGTCCAGTTTATTCAGATCCTTTCTACAAATGATTAAAATTACTTCTTGTTAAATAATGTTCCTCTCTTTTTCATTAAATACATTTTAGAAGATAAGACCTGGAAATTTTTTATATACTCTGTTTTCTTTTCTTTATAAATTTGGCAAGTTAATTACAAAATAAATGAATAGAAATTTAGCTTTTAAACTTACTATGTACTTGATAATTGTGTAATTGGCTTTTTAAATTTTACTTTTGTTTTTTTTTATTTGTTTTTTGTTTTCTTTTTTTGTGGTACATGGGCCTCTCACTGTTGTGGCCTCTCCCGTTGTGGAGCAGAGGCTCCAGACATGCAGCCATGGCTCACAGGCCTAGCCTCTCCACGGCATGTGGGATCTTCCCAGACCGGGGCACGAACCCGTGTCCCCTGCATTGGCAGGCGGACTCTCAATCACTGTGCCACCAGGGAAGCCCTTACTTTTGATTTTAATTTTATTGTGGTAAGAACATCTAATATGACATCTACCCTATTAACAAATTTTTAAGTATACAATAAAATAATGTTCATTATCAGTACAATGTTGTACAGCAGATCTTTAGATCCTGCTTAATTGAAACTCTATGCCCATTGATTTGTAATTCCCCAATTTCCCCTCCCCCAGCCCCTAGCAATGATAATTACACTCTTTGATTCCATGAATTTGACTATTTTATATATCTCATATAATTGGAACCACACAGTATGTTTTTCTCTCTGAAACTGGCTTATTTCACTTAGCATAACATCCTCAAGGTTCATCTATTTTGTCTAATATTGCAGAATTGGTTCTTTTTTAAGGCTGAGTAGTGTTCCATTGTATGCATGTACCACATTTTCTTTATCTATTCATCTGTTATTTAAGTTGTGTCCATATCTTGGCTTTTGTGAATTGTGCTGCAATAAATATAGGGGTTCTAATATCTCTCTGAGATCCTGATTTAGTTCTAGTTTTAATTTTTTGAGGAACCTCGATACTGTTTTCCATAGCAGCTGCATGATTTTGCATTCCCACCAGCAGTGAGTAAGTGGTCCAATTTCTCCATATATTTGCCAGCACTTGTCTTTTGTTTCTTTAATAATTGCCATCCTGATAGGTGTGAGGTGATATCTAACTGCAATTCTGATTTGCATTTTCCTGATGATTAGTGATGTTTAGATTTTTTCTTCATATATCTATTTGCCACTGCTATGTCTTCTATGAAGAAATGTGTTTTCAAGTCTTTAGCCAATTTTTAAATTGGTTTATTAGGTTTTTGTTTTCTTTTTGCTATTGAGTCATGGGAGTTCCTTATATATTTTAGAGATTAACCTTTTGTCAAATATATGGTTTGCAAATATTTTCTCCTATTTAGTAGGTTCCCTTTTCATTCTGTTTTCTTTGCTATATAGAAGATTTTTAGTTTGATGTAATTATTTTTGTTTTTGATGTATATACCTTTGGTGTCATATTCATGAAATCATTGTCAAGACCAATGCCATGAAGTTTCTCCCCTATGTTTACTTCTAAATAGTTTTATGGTTTCAAGACTTAAATTCAAGTCTTTAATCCATTTTGAATTAATTTTTATATATGGTATAAGATAATGGTCCAGTTTTATTCTTTTGCATGTGGGCATCCAAGTTTACCAACATCACTTGTTGAAGAGACTATTCATTTCCTATTCTGCCTTATATTCTTGCCACACATTTTTTTGAACTGTAGAAATTTTTTTAAATTTTTATTTTATATTGGAGTATAGTTGATTTAGAATGTTGTGTTAGTTTCAGGTGTACAGCAAAGTGATTTAGTTATACATATACATATATCTATTCTTTTTCAGATTCTTTTCCCATGTAGGTTATTACAGAATATTAAATAGAGTTCCCTGTGTTATACAGTAGGTCCTTCTTTATCTATTTTATATATAGTAGTGTGTATATGTTAATGCCAACCTCCTAATTTATCCCTCTCCCCCTTCCACCTTTGGTAAGCATAAGATTTTTTTTAAGTTTGTGAGTCTGTTTCTGTTTTGTAAATAAGTTCACTTGTATTATTTTTTAGATTCCACATATAAGTGATATCATATGATATTTGTCTTTCTCTGTCTGACTTACTTCACTTAGTATGATAATCACTAGGTCCATCCATGTTGCTGCAAATGGCACTTTTTGAAGATCATTTGAATATGTATATGTGATTTTATTTCTGGGTCCTCTATTCTGTTCCATTAGTTAATATGTTTGTCATTATGCCAGTACCATATTTTTGATTATTTATCTTTGGAATTTATTTTGATATCAAGAAGTATGATGCCTCCAGCTTTGTTTTTTCTCAAAGATTGATCTGGCAGTTTGTGACCTTTTGTGATACCATATGTATTATAGAATTTTTTTTCTATTTCTGTTGAAAATAAGGGCCATTGGAATTTTAGTAGAGATTGCATTGTCTCTGTAAGTCACTTTGGATAGTATAGACATTTTAACAATATTAATTCTTCTGACCAATATGTCTTTCCAATCCATTGTATATCTTTTCCTTTCTCTGTGTCTTCTTCCATTTACTTCATCAGTGTTATGTAGTTTTCAATAGAAAAACCTTTCATCTTCTTCCCATTTATATGTCCAGTGAGAGGATATCCTATTCCCTCTGGTGAGTTATTTTTGTGTTTCGCTGGGGTACATGCGCCTTTCAATTAGCTTCTGAGTTCTCACAAAGAGAATTTTATCTATGAGCTGTTGCTGAATTTGGTGTGTTTGTGGGAGGAAGGAGGATTCGGTGATATTTTCTCCACCTTCTTGTTGATGCCACTCACTCCTTCTGAAATCTTAATTTATATTTTTTAAGTTTGGGAATTTCCATAAACTATACACCCCTCTTTGAAATTCACAATGTATAGTTATTTATCAAAATATCTGCAAAGTGCTTCAGTAACTCCTGTTTACCAAATGCCTACAAGGTGGAGCCAGGCATTAACTACTTTAAATGTTTAATCTTAACAATTAGCATACATTACATTACATTTACTTTGCAGGTGAAGACAGTAATTTCCTAAATTCACTTAAATAATAATGAACTTAGAGATACTGGGAATCATAAGTGTCTAACATCAATGCCCATGCTCTTCTTACAATGTACTTGCATATATAAAAATTAAATCATTCATAATTTTGTATATATTTATATTCAATTTGACTTCAGGATTTCAAAATCAAATCATTTAATAATTCTAGGTTTTAACTGTTTCTCTAATAATTGAGAAGCATCCCAAAACTAAGACATGTGATTTGACTAGTGTGCATAGTACCTATGGCTTTATTAGCATTTATCATTCTTTGCAATTATCTGTAAACTTATGAGTCTCCAGAGCTAGGTTCATATCAGGAGACTCTTGAGGTATAGGATGGTGTCTGGCTCATTAGTGCATTCTCAATGCCAAACAAGAATGGCTGGCACCCAGTATGCCTTCAATAGACATTGACTGAAAATGTGAATGAAAAACTAAGTCAAACTGGAGGGCTGATTTAACAGGCCCCTCTCTTTTCACCCATACTGACACTGAAGTAGAACTCAACACTTTTCACAATTAATATAAAAATCCACTCACTCCCAAAGCTGTACCTAGTGGTTTTGAGTTTACAGGTATCTATTGGGAGGTTGTGAAGAAGTTTTACTAAAAATGCAAACTCAGTTTCAAAGAGCATTGCGCATTCTTCTTCTCTGCAAATCAATTTTAATAATGCTTCCAAAAATGTTTCTATCTCTCTGATGCCTCACCATCTCTCTGGATCTAGTAATCCATTCTCTATGGTCCTTCAAGAGATGTCCTTAGCTTAAAATGTACACACAGCCACACACACACAGAATGATAGACAGATATATAGATAAATACACATATACATATATTTTAATATAGGAATATAAAGTACATCTGATGATGTGATTTTTACTGTGATAAAACATTTTGTGGTAATAATTTTTATTAATAACTTGACTATATATTTTTTTTATAGCTGGAGAAACAAGAACTATGAGACTCTTTGTCAAAATAGAATAGGCAATGACATATGTAGAGAGGATGATACAGACTATTAATGCAGCACCAAAGAATAAAGAATTTCAATATGAAAAAATCATAAAGGAAGACAAATGTAATTTGTTTAATTCTGCTTGACACATTACCATATTTTAATATACATTTTTTGAATCTGTCAGTTAACCAATAAATATTAATATATATAAGGCAAAAATAGAAATGATTTGTCCAAATCCCAACAATAGCTGGGTACTGTGATCTCCAGCTTTCAGAATTTGACAATTAAGTTTAACAAGTAATAAATATGGATTTAGATGATTTGAATAACATAATTTTCAATCTTGATTTTTATATAAACTATGTCATAGAACTTTATACTCTTCAAATATTTATGTTATAGAAACTGATTGTTTACTGTAACAAAGCATATTGACCAAAACTAATAAAATTTAAAGTACACCAAGCACTATTTCAGACTTCTCACATACAGGCATATCTGGGAGGTATTGCAGGTTTGGTTCTGGACCACTCCAATTTTTTTAAGTGAATATCACAATAAAGCAAGTCACATAAATTGTTAAAATTTCCCACTGCATGTAAAAGTTATGTTATATTGAAAATAATCTTTTTTACTGAGTAGCAGATCTCAATAGTGGACTTAAAATATTTAGTAACTATGTTACCAACAGATGTGCTATCATCTAGGCTTTGTTGTTCCATTTATAGAACACAGGAAGAGTAGATTTAGCATAATTATTAAGATCCCTAGGATTTTCAGAATGGTAAATGAGCACTGGCTTCAACGTAAAGTCACCAGCTGCATTAGCTCCTAACTGACAAGAGAGTCAGCCTGTCCTTTGAAGTTTTGAAGCCAGGCATTGACTTCTCCTCTCTAGCTATAAAAGCCCTAGATGGGGTCTTTCTTCCAACACAAGGCTGTTTCATCTATATTGAAAATCTGTTGTTTAGTGTAGCCAATTTCATTAATTATTGTAGCTATATCTTCTGGTTAACTTGCTGCAGCTTCTGCATCAGCACATGCTGTTTCACCTTGCACTTTTATGTTATGGAGATGGCCTCTTTCCTTAAACATCATGAACCAACATCTGCTAGATTCAAACATTTCTTCTGCATCTTCCTCATCACTCTCAGCCTTCATAGAATTGAAGGGAGTTAGGGCCTTCTTCTGGATTAGGCTTTGGCTTAAGGGCATGTTGTGGCTGGTTTTGTCTTCTATCTAGACCACTAAAACTTCCTCCTATCAGCAATAAGGCTGTTTTGCTTTTTTATCATCCATGTGTTCACTGGAGTAGAACTATTAATTTTCTTCAAGAACTTTTCTTTGAATTCACAATTTGGCTGTTTGGCACAAGAGACCTACATCTGGACCTATCTCAGCTTTCAACATGCCTTCCTCACTAAACTTAATCATTTCTAGTTTCTGATTTAGAGGGAGAGATGTGTTATTCTTTCACCTCTTGAACACTTAGATACCATTATAAGATTATTAATTGGGCTACTTTCAATATTGTCATGTCTAAGAGAATAGGGAAGCCTGAGGAGAGGGAGAAAGATGGGGGACCAGTCAGTCAGTGTATCAGTTGGGACATAATCAACATTTATAGAGTAAGTTCACCATCTTATATGGGCATGGTTCATGGTACCCCAAAGCAATTACAATAGTAACATCAAAGATCACTGATCACACATCACCATAACAGATATAATAATAATGAAAAAGTTTAAATATCACAAGAATTACTGAAATATGACATAGAGACATGAGGTGAGCAAATGCTGATGGAAAATGACACCCACAAACCTGCTAAATGCAGAATTGCCACATACCTTCAGTTTGGAAAACATGCAATGTCTCCAAAGTGCAATAAATAAGGGATGCCTGTATATTAAATGATGTAATTCTCACAGCAGCTCTATAAGGTAGGAGCATTACTATTCCTCATTTTATAGAAGAAGAAATAGACAAAGAGACTTTAGCTAAGTCGCCGAAGATCACTCAGTTACTATGATGGGGAATGATACTCCCAGCTGGTCTGGTTATTGTGCCTGTGCTATTAACTACTACATTTACTATATTTCTATTTTTTTTTAATTTTTATTTTATAATGGAGTATGGTTGAATAACACTGTTGTGTTAGTTTCAGGTGTACAACAAAGTGATTCTGTTATAGATATACATGTATCTATTCTTTTTCAAGTTCTTTTCCCATTTAGGTTAATACAGAATATTGAGCAGAGTTCCCAGTGTTTTACAGTAGCTCCTTGTTGGTAATCTATTTAAAATATAGCAGTGTGTGTATGTCAATCACAAAGACCCAATCTATCCCTCCCCACCTTTCTCTGCTAGTAACCATGAGTTTGTTCTCTATGTCTGTGAGTCTCCTTCTGTTTTGTATATAAGTTCACTTTTTATCATTTTTTTAAGATTCTACCTATAAGTTATATTACATGATATTTGTCTTTCTCTGACTTACTTCATTTAGTACAAAAATATCCAGGTGCACCCATGTTGCTGAAAATGACATTATTTCATTATTTTTAATGGCTGAGTAATATTCAATTGTACTATATATGTACCACATCATTTTTTTTTCTTTTTTTTAAACATCTTTATTGGAGTATAATTGCTTTACAATGGTGTGTTAGTTTCTGCTTTATAACAAAGTGAATCAGTTATACATATACAAATGTTCCCATATCTCTTCCCTCTTGTGTCTCCCTCCCTCCCACTCTCCCTATGCCACTGCTCTAAGTGGTCACAAACCACTGACCTGATCTCCCTGTGCTATGCAGATGCTTCGCACTAGCTATCAATTTTACGTTTGGTAGTGTATATGTGTCCATGCCACTCTCTCACTTTGTCACTGCTTACCCGTCCCCCTCCCCATATCCTCAAGTCCATTCTCTAGTAGGTCTGGGTCTTTATTCCCATCTTACCCTAGGTTCTTCATGACCTTTTTTTTTTTCTTAGATTCCATATATATGTGTTAGCATATCGTATTTGTTTTTCCCTTTCTGACTTACTTAACTCTGTATGACAGACTCTAGGTCCATCCAACTCATGACAAATTTCTCAATTTCATTTATTTTTATGGCTGAGTAATATTCCATTGTATATATGTGCCACATCTTCTTTATCCATTCATCTGTTGATGGACACTTAGGTTGCTTCCATGTCCTGGCTATTGTAAATAGAGCTGCAATGAACATTTTGCTATGACTCTTTTTGAATTATAGTTTTCTCAGGGAATATGTCCAGTAGTGGGATTGCTGGTCGTATGGTAGTTCTATTTTTAGATTTTTAAGAAACCTCCATACTGTTCTCCATAGTGGCTGTATCAATTTACATTCCCACCAACAGTGCAAGAGTGTTCCCTTTTCTCCACATCCTCTCCAGGATTTATTGTTTCTAGATTTTTTGATGATGGCCTTTCTGACCAGTGTGAGATGATATCTCATTGTAGTTTTGATTTGCACTTCTCTAATGATTAATGACCTTGAACATGCTTTCATGTGTTTGTTGGCAATCAGTATATATTCTTTGGAGAAATGTCTATTTAGGTCTTCTGCCCATTTTTGGATTGTTTTTTGTTGTTGTTGTTGTTATTGAGCTGCTTGCAAATCTTGGAGGTTAATCCTTTGTCAGTTGCTTCATTTGCAAATATTTTTTCCCATTCTGACAGTTATCTTTTACTCTTGTTTATAGTTTCCTTTGCTGTGCAAAAGCTTTGAAGTTTAATTAGGTCCCATTTCTTTATTTTTGTTTTAATTTCCATTTCTCTAGGAGGTTGATCAAAAAGGATCTTGCTGTGATTTATATCATAGAGTGTCTGCCTATGTTTTCCTCTAACAGTTTGATAGTGTCTGGCCTTACATTTAGGTCTTTAAGCCATTTTGAGTTTATTTTTGTGTATGGTGTTAGGGAGTGTCCTAATTTAATACTTTTATATGTAGCTCTCTAGTTTTCCCAGAACCACTTACTGAAGAGGCTGTCTTTTCTCCACTGTATATTCTTGCTTCCTTTATCAAAGATAAGGTGACCATACGTGTGTGGGCTTATCTCTGGGCTTTCTATCCTGTTCCATTGCTCTACATTTCTGTTTTAGTGCCATTACAATACTGTCTTGATTACTGTAGCTTTGTAGTATAATCTGAAGTCAGGAAGCCTGATTCCTCCTGCTCCATTTTTCATTCTCAAGATTGCTTTGGCTATTTGGGGTCTTTTGTGTTTCCATACAAATTGCAAAATTTTTTGTACTAGTTCTGTGAAAAATGCCATTGGTAGATTGATAGGGATTGCATTGAACCTGTAGATTGCTTTGGGTGGTAGAGTCATTTTCACAATGTTGATTCTTCCAATCCAAGAACATGGTATATCTCTCCATCTATTTGTATCATATTTAATTTCTTTCGTAAGTGTCTTATAAATTTCTGCACACAGGTCTTTTGTCTCCTTAGGTAAGTTTATGCCTAGATATTTTATTCTCTTTGTTGCAATGGTAAATGTGAGTGTTTTCTTGATTTTACTTTCAGATTTTTCAACATTAGGGTATAGGAATGCCAGATATTTCTGTGCATTAATTTTGTATCCTCCTACTTTACCAAATTCATTGATTAGCTCTAGTAGATTTCTGGTAGCATCTTTAGGATTCTCTATGTAGAGTATCATATCATCTTCAAACAGTGACAGCTTTACTTCTTTTGCAATTTTGATTCTTTTTATTTCTTTTTCTTCTCTGACTGCTGTGGCTAAAACTTCCAAAACTGTGATGAATAATAGTGGTGAGAGTGGGCAACCCTGTCTTGTTTCAGATCTTACTGGAAATGGTTTCAGTTTTTCACTATTGAGGATTATGTTGGCTGTGGGTTAGTCATATATGGCCTTCATTATGTTTAGGAAATTTCCCTCTATAACTACTTTCTGCAGGGTTTTTATCATAAATGGGTGTTGAATTTTGTCAAAAGCTTTCTCTGCCTCTATTGAGATGATCATATGGTTTTTCTCCTTCAATTTGTTAATATGGTGTATCACGTTGATAGATTTGTGTATATTGAAGAATCCTTGCATTCCTGGAATAAACCCCACTTGATCATGGTGTATGATCCTTTTAATGTGCTGTTGGATTCTGTTTGCTAGTATTTTGTTGAGGATTTTTACATGTATTTTCATCAGTGATATTGGCCTGTAGTTTTCTTTCTTTGTGACATCCTTGTCTGGTTTTGGTATCAGGGTGATGGTGGCCTCGTCAAATGAGTTTGGGAGTGTTCCTCCCTCTGCTATATTTTGGAAGAGTTTGAGAAGGATAGGTGTTAGCTCTTCTCTAAATGTTTGATAGAATTCGCCTGTGAAGCCATCTGGTCCTGGGCTTTTGTTTGTTGGAAGATTTTTAATCACAGTTTCAATTTCAGTGCTTGTGATTGGTCTGTTCATATTTTCTATTTCATCCTGATTCAGTCTTTGCAAGTTGTGCATTTCTAAGAATTTGTCCATTTCTTCAAGGTTGTCCATTTTATTGTCATAAAGTTGCTTGTAGTAATCTCTCATGATCTCTTTTATTTCTGCAGTATCAGTTGTTACTTCTCCTTTTTCATTTCTAATTCCATTGATTTGCGTCTTCTCCCTTTTTTTCTTGATGAGTTTAGCTAATGGTTTATCAATTTTGTTTATCTTTTCAAAGAACCAGCTTTTAGTTTTATTGATCTTTGCTATTCTTTCCTTCATTTCTTTTTCATTTATTTCTGATCTGATCTTTATGATTTCTTTCCCTCTGCTAAATTTGGGGTATTTTTGTTCTTTCTCTAATTGCTTTTGGTGCAAGGTTAGGTTGTTTAATCGAGATATTTCCTTTTTCTTAAGGTAGGATTTTATTGCTATCAACTTCCCTCTTAGAACTGCTTTTGCTGCATCCCATAGGTTTTGGGTTGATGTGTCTCCATTGTCATTTGTTTCTAGGTATTTTTTATTTCTGCTTTGATATCTTCATTGATCACTTTGTTATTAAGTAGTGTATTGTTTAGTCTCCATGTGTTTGTATTTTTTACATATCTTTTCCTGTAATTGATATGCAGTCTCATAACATTATGGTCGGAAATGATACTTGATATGATTTCAATTTTCTTAAATTTACCAGTGCTTGATTTGTGACCCAACATATGATCTATCCTGGAGAATGTTCCATAAGCACTTGAGAAAAATGTGTATTCTCTTGTTTTTGGATGGAATGCCCTATAAATATCAATTAAGTCCATCTCGTTTAATGTATCATTTAAAGCTTGTGTTTCCTTATTTGTTTTCATTTTGGATGATCTGTCCATTGGTGAAAGTGGGGTGTTAAAGTCCCCTACTATGATTGTGTTACTGTCAATTTCCCCTTTTATGGCTGTTAGTATTTGCCTTATGTATTGGGGTGCTCCTATGTTGGGTGTATAAATATTTACAATTGTTATATCTTCTTGTTGGATCGATTCCTTGATCATTATGTAGTGTCCTTCTTTGTCTCTTGTAATAGTCTTTATTTTAAATTCTATTTTGTCTGATATGAGAATTGCTACTCCAGCTTTCTTTTGGTTTCCATTTTCATGGAATATCTTTTTCCATCCCCTCACTTTCAGTCTGTATGTGTCCCTAGGTCTGAAGTTGGTCTCTTGTAGACAACATATATATATAAGTCTTGTTTTTGTATCCATTCAGGCAATCTGTGTCTTTTGGTGGGAGCATTTAATCCATTTACATTTAAGGTAATTATCAATATGTATGTTCCTATTCCCATTTTTTAAATAGTTTTTGGTTTCTTATTGTACGTCCTTTCCTTCTCTTGTGTTTCTTGCCTAGAGAAGTTCATTTAGCATTTGTTTAAAGCTGATTTAGTGGTGCTGAACTCTCTCAGGTTTTGCTTGTCTGTAAAGATTTTAATTTCTCCATCAAACCTGAATGAGACCCTTGCTGGGTAGAATAATCTTGTTTGTAGGTTTTTCTCCTTCATTACTTAAAATATGTTTGGCCACTCCCTTCTGGCTTGCAGAGTTTCTGTTGAAAGATCAGCTGTTAACCTTATGGGGATTCCCTTGTGTGTTATTTGTTGTTTTCCCTTGATGCTTTTAATATATTTTCTTTGTATTTAATTTTTGATAGTTTGATTAATATGTGTCTTGGCATGTTTCTCCATGGATTTATCCTGTGTGGGACTCTCTGTGCTTCCTGGACTTGATTAACTATTTCCTTTCCCATATTTGGGAAGTTTTCAACTATAATCTCTTCAAATATTTTCTCAGTGCCTTTCTTTTTTTCTTCTTCTGGAACCCCTATAATTCGAATGTTGGTGTGTTTAATGTTGTCCCAGAGGTCTCTGAGGTTGTCCTCAGTTCTTTTCATTCTTTTTTTTCTCTTTTTATTTGCCCTATATAGGCCTCTCACTGTTGTGGCCTCTCCCATTGCAGAGCACACCTCCGGACGTGGAGGCTCAGTGGCCATGGCTCACAGGCCCAGCCACTCCACAGCATTTGGGATCTTTCCGGACCACGGCACGAACCCGTGTCCCCTTCATCAGCAGGTGGACTCTCAACCACTGTGCCACCAGGGGAACCTCATTCTTTTTTCTTTATTTTGCACTGCAGTAGTTATTTCCACTGTTTTATCTTCCAGGTCACTTATCCGTTCTTCTGCCTCAGTTATTCTTCTATTGATCCCTTCTAGAGTATTTTTCATTTCATTTATTGTGTTGTTCATCATTGCTTGTTTCCTCTTTAGTTCTTCTAGGTCCTTGTTAAATGTTTCTTGCATTTTCTGTATTTTATTTCCAATATTTTGGATAATCTTTACTATCATTATTCTGAATTCTTTTTCCAGTAGGCTGCCTATTTCCTCTTCATTTGTTAGGTCTGGTGGGTTTTTACCTTGCTCCTTCATCTGCTGTGTGTTTTTCTGTCTTCTCATTTTGCTTATCTTACTGTGTTTGGGGTCTTCTTTTTCAGGCTGCAGGTTTGTAGTTCCCATTGTTTTTGATGTCTGTCCCCAGTGTCTAAGGTTGGTTCGGTGGGTTGTGTAGGCTTCCTAGTGGAGGGGACTAGTGCCTGTGTTCTGGTGGATGAGGCTGGATCTTGTCTTTCTGGTGGGCAGGTCCATATCTGGTAGTGTGTTTTGAGGTGTCTGTGGCCTTATTATGATCTTAGGCAGCCTCTCTGCTAATGGGTGTGATTGTGTTCCTGTCTTGCTTGTTGTTTGGCATAGGGTGTCCAGCACTGTAGTTTGCTGGTCATTGAGTGAAGTTGGGTCTTGGTGTTGAGATGGAGATCTCTGGGAGATTTTTGCCATTTGATATTACGTGGAGCTGTGAGGTCTCTTGTAGACCAGTGTCCTGAAGTTGTCACTCCCACCTCAGATGTACAACACTGACTCCTGGCTGGAACACCAAGAGCCTTTCATCCACATGGCTCAGAATAAAAGGGAGAAAAAATAGAAAGAAAGAAAGAAAGAAAGAAAGAAAGAAAGAAAGAAAGAAAGAAAGGATAAAATAAAATAAAGGTAAAATAAAATAAAGTTATTAAAATAAAAAATAATTATTAAGAAAATTTTTTTTAAAAAAAATACGGATGGGGGGGCTTCCCTGGTGGCGCAGTGGTTGAGAGTCCGCCTGCCGATGCAGGAAACACGGGTTCGTGCCCCGGTCTGGGAGGATCCCACATGCCGCGGAGCGGCTGGGCTCGTGGGCCATGGGCGCTGAGCCTGCGCTCCGCAACGGGAGAGGCCACAGCGGTGAGAGGCCCGCGTACCGCAAAAAAAAAAAAAAAAAAAAAAAATACGGATGGACAGAACCCTAGGACAAATGGTGAAAGCAAAGCTATACAGGCAAAATCTCACACAGAAGCATACACATACACACTCACAAATAATATATCTTGCTCCCAAAGTCCACTTCCTAAATTCAGGGTGATTCATTGTCTATTCAGGTATTACACAGCTGCAGGGTATATCAAGTTGATTGTGGAGATATAATCCTCTGCTCTTAAGGCTGCTGGGAGGGATTTCCCTTTATCTTCTTTGTTCGCACCGCTCCCAGGATTCAGCTTTGGATCGGGACCTGCCTCTGCATGTAGGTCTCCTGAGGGCATCTGTTCTTCACTCAGACAGGACGGGGTTAAAGGAACAGTTGATTCGGGGGCTCTGGCTCACTCAGGCTGGGTGTGGGAAGGGTACAGATGTGGGGCAAGCCTGCGGCATCAGAGACCAGCATGACATTGCACCAGACTGAGGTGCATCGTGCGTTCTCCTGGGGAAGTTGTCCCTGGATCACGAGACCCTGGCAGTGGTGGGCTGCATAGGCTCCCGGGAGGGTATGTGTGGATAGTGACCTGTGCTCGCAGACAGGCTTTCTGTTGGCGGCAGCAGCAGTCTTAGCGTTGCATGCCCATCTCTAGGGTCTGCACTGATAGTCGTGGCTCGCACCCATCTCTGGAGCTCCTTTAAGCAGTGCTCTTAATCCTCTTTCCTTGCACACCCGGAAACAAAGAGGGAAGAAAAAGTCTCTTGCCTCTTCTGCAGGTCCAGAATTTTTCCAGGACTCCCTCCCAGACTTTTTCCTGGATTCCCTCCCGGCTAGCCGTCGTGCACTAACCCCTTCAGGCTGTGTTCATGCCACCAACCCCAGTCCTCTACCTGTGATCCGACCAAAGCCCAAGCCTCAGCTCCCAGCCCCCACCCGCCCCAGCGGGTGAGGAGACAAGCCTCTCGGGATGGTGCGTGCTCGTCGGCACTGACCCTCTGTGTGGGAATCTCTCCATTTTTCCCTCCACATCCCTGTTTCTGCGCTCTCCTCCACAGCTCTGAAGCTTCCCCCCTCCACCACCTGCAGTCTCTGCCCGTGAAGGGGCTTCCTAGTGTGTGGAAACCTTTCCTCCTTCACAGCTCCCTCCCACTGATGTGGGTTTCATCCCTATTCTTTTGTCACTGTTTTTTCTTTTGCCCTACCCAGGTATGTGGGGAGTTTCTTGCCTTTTTGGAGGTCTGAGGTCTTCTGCCAGCATTCAGTGGGTGTTCTATCAGAGAAGTTCCATGTGTAGATGTATTTCTGATATATCTTTGGGGAGGAAGGTGATCTCTGCGTCTTACTCTTCTGCCATCTTCCTCAACTCCCCCCCACATCGTCTTTATCCATTCATTTGTCAATGGATATTTAGGTTGCCTCCCTGTCTTGGCTATTGCAAACTCTGCTGTAATGAACACTGGGCTGCAGGTATTCTTTTGAACCATGTTTTTCTCTGGATATATGCTCAGGAGTGGGATTTCTGGATCATAGTTTTTTTTAGTTTTTTAAGGAACCTCCATACTGTTCTCCATAGTGGCTGTATCAATTTACATTCCCACCAACAGTGTAGGAAGATTCCCTTTTCTTCACAACCTCTTCAGCATTTATTGTCTGTAGACATTTTGATTATGGTCATTTTGACTGATGTGAGGTGATATCTCATTGTAGTTTTGATTTCAATTTCTCTGATGATTAGTGAAGTTGAGCATCTTTTCATGTGCCTCTTGGCCATCTGTATATTGTCTTTGGAAAGATGTCTAATTAGGTTTTCTGCCCTTTTTTTTTTTTTGATTGGGTTGTTTGTTTGTTTTTTATATTGAGCCACATGAAATGTTTATAAATTTTGGAGGTTCATCCCTTGTTGGTCACATGATTTGCAAATATTTTCTCCCATTCTGTGGGTTGTCTTTTTGTTTAGTTTATGGTTTCCTTTGCTATGAAAAAGGTTTTGAGTTTATTTAGGTCCCATTTGTTCAGTTTTGTTTTTATTTCTAGTACTCTAGGAGATGGATAGAAGAAGATATTGCTCCAATTTGTCAAAGAATGTTCTGCCTATGTTTTCCTCTAAGTGTTTTATAGTATCCAGTCTTACATTTAAGTCTTTAATCAATTTTGAGTTTATTTTTTCTGTATGGTGTTAAAGAATATTCTAATTTCATTTTTTTTACATGTAGCTGTCCAGTTATCCCAGCATCATTTATTGAAGAGACTGTCTTTTCCCCATTGTATAGCCTCGCCAAATTTGTCATAGATTAATTGACCATAGGTGTGAGGGTTTATTTCTGGAATTTCTATCCTGTTCCATTGATCTATATTTCTGTTTTTCAGCCAGTACCGTACTGTTTTGATGTCCATAACTTTGTAGTATAGTCTCAAGTCAGGAAGCCTGATTCCTCCAGCTTCGTTTTTCTTTCTCAAGATTGCATTGGTTATCAGGGTCTTTTGTGTCTCCATACAAATTTAAATTGATTTTGTTCTACTACTGTGAAAAATGCCATTGATAATTTGATAGGGATTGCATTGGGTAATATAGTTATTTTGACAATATTCATTTTTCAAATTTAAGAACATTGTGGATCTTTCCATCTCTTTGTGTCATCTTTGACTTCTTTCATCAGTGTCTTATAGTTTTCAGAGTATAGGTCATTTGCCTCCTTAGGGAGTTTTATTCCTAGGTATTTTATTCTTTTTACTGCAATGGTAAGTGAGACTGTTTCCTAATTTCTCTTTCTGATCTTTCATTGTTAGTGTATAGAAATGCAAGAGATATCGGTGTATTAATTTTGTATCCTGCCACATCATTGAATTCATTGATGAGCTCTAGTAGTTTTCTGGTAACATCTTCAGGATTTTCTATTTGTAGTAAAATGTCATTTGCAAACAGCAGCAGCTGTACATCTTCTTTTCAACTTGTACTCCTTTTATTTCTTTTTCTTCTCTGATTGTCATGGCTAGGACTTCCAAAACTATCTTGAATAGCAGTAGCAAGAGTGGACATCTTTGTCTTGTTCCTGATCTTACAGGAAATGCTTACAGTTCTTCACCATTGAGAATGGTGTTTGCTGTGTTTGTCATACATGGTCTTTATTATGTTGTTATGTTCCCTTTATGTCCACTTTCTGGAGACTTTTTATCATAAATAGTGTTGAATTTTGTCAAAACCTTTTTCTGCATCTATTGAGAAGATCATATAGTTTTTATTCTTCAATTTGTTAATGTGATGTGTCACATTGATTGATATGTGGATATTTGTCTGTAATTTTTTTTTGAATAGTTTCAGTAGGATAGGTGCTAATTCTTCTCTAACTGTTTGATACAATTTGACTGTGAAGCCGTCTAGTCCTGGACTTTTGTTTGTTGGAAGATTTTTAATCACAGTTTCAATTTCAGTACTTGTGATAGGTCTGTTATTTCTTCCTGATTTGGTCTTGGGAGATTGTACTTTTCTAAGAATTTGTCCATTTCTTCTACGTTGTCCATTTTATTGGCATAGAGTTGCTTGTAGTCTCCCATGATGCTTTGTACTTCTGTGGTTTCTGTTGTAATTTCTCCTTTTTCGTTTCTAATTTTATTGATTTGAGATCTCTCATTTTTTTTTCTTTATGAATCTGGCTAAAGGTTTATCAGTTTTATCTTTTAAAGAACCTGCTTTTAGTTTCATTTATCTTTTATATTGTTTTCTTCATTTCTATTTCATTTATTTCTGCTGTGATCTTTATGATTTCTTTCCTTCTACTAACTTTGGGTTTTGTTTGTTCTTCTTCCTCTAGTTGCTTTAGGTGTAGGGTTAGGTTATTGATTTGAGATTTTTCTTGTTTCCTAAGGTAAGAGTGTGTTGTTATAAACTTCCTTCTTAGAACTGCTTTTGCTGTGTCCTATAGGTTTTAGTTTGTCTGCTTTCATTTTCATTTGTCTCTAGGTATTTTGTGATTTCCTCTTTGATTTCTTCAGTGATATATTGGTTGTTTAGTAACATATTGTTTGGTCTTCACATGTTTATGTTCTTTGCAGTTTTTTTTTCTTGTAGTTGATATCTAATTTCATACTGATGTAGTTGGGAAAAATACTTGATATGATTTCAATTTTCTCAAATTTACTGAGGCTTGATTTGTGACCCAAGATGTGATCAATCCTAGAGAATGTTCCATGTACACTTGCAAAGAATGTGTATTCTGATGCTTTTGGATGGACTGCTCTATAAATATCTATTAAATCCATCTGGTCTAATGTGTCATTTAGGGCCTGTTTCCTTATTGATGTTCTTCTGTCCATATGATCTGTCCATTAATAAAAGTGTTACTGTCGATTTCTCCTTTTATGGCTGTTAGTATTTTCTTTATATATTGAGGTGCTCCTATGTTGGGTGTATACATATTTACAATTATTATAACTTCTCTTGCATTGATTACTTGATGATTTTGTAGTGTCCCACTTTGTCTCTTGTAACAGTCTTTATTTTAAAGCCTATTTTTTCTGGCATCAGTATTACTACTCCAGTTTCCTTTCAATTTCCATTTGCATGGAATACCCTTTTCCCTCCCATTACTCCCTAGATCACAAGTGGGTCTCTTGTAGGCACCATATATATGGGGTTTTTTTTTGTATCCGTTAAGCTAGTCTATGTCTTTTGGTTGGAGCATTTAATCTATATCCATTTAAAATAATTATTGATATGTATGTTCTAATTGCCATTTTGTTAATTGTTTTGTAGGTCTTTTTTCTTCCCTTCCTATTTTGTTCTCTTCCCTTGTAATTTAATTGTTATCTCTACTGCTGTTTTTGGATTCCTTTTTCTTTGTGTGTGTGTGTATCTATTGTAGAGTTTCAGTTTGCCATTACCATGAGGTTTTGATAAAACCATCTATATAGAGATAAGATTTTTTTTTTTGGTGGTATGCAGGCCTCTCACTGTTGTAGCCTCTCCTATTGCAGAGCACAGGCTCCGGATGCGCAGGTTCGGCAGCCATGGCTCATGGGCCCAGCTGCTCCATGGCACGTAGGATCTTCCTGGACCGGGGCATGAACTCGCGTCCCCTGCATCAGCAGGCAGACTCTCAACCACTGGGCCACAAGGGAAGCCCAATATGATTGTTTTAAGTTGCTGGTCTTTTCATTTCAAATGCATTTCCAATATCCTGAATTTGTACTCTCCTTCTCTCACCATTGCTGTTTTGAATATCATATTTGTGTATAGATGATTTCCTACCTTCACTGTATGTTTGCCTTTACCAGTTAGCTTTTCCATTTGTAACTTTCTTGTTTCTAATCATGGCCTTTTCTTTTCCACCTAGAAAATTTCCTATAGAATTTGTTGTAAAGCTGGTCTGGTGATGCTGAATTACCTTTGCTTCTGCTTGTCTGTAAAGCTTTTGATTTCTCCAACAAATCAGAATGAGAGGCTTGCTGGGTAAAATATTATTTGTTGTAGGTCTTTCCCTTTCATCACTTTAAGTATATCATGCCACAACCTTCTGGCCTGAAGAGTTTCAGCTGAGAAATCAGCTGATATCCTTATGGGAATTCCTTTGTATGTTATTTTTTGTTTTTTCCTTGTTGTTTTAATATTTTTTCTGTATCTTTGATTTTTGTCAATTTGATTACTGTGTGTCTCATCATGTTCCTCCTTGGGTTTGTTTTGCCTGGGACTGTCTGCACTTCTTGGACTTGGTGACTGTTTCCTTTCTCTTTTTAGGGATATTTTCAGCTATTATCCCTTCAAATATTTTGTCAGATTCTTCCTCTCTCTTCTCCTTCTGGGACCCCTATAATGTGAATGTCTGTGTGCTTAATGTTGTCCCAGAGGTCTCTTAGACTGTTCTCATTTCTTCTCATTTTTTTTAATTTTTTTTATTTTGTTCTGCAGAAGAGATTTCCACCATTCTGTCTTCCAGGTCATATATCCATTCTTCTGCCTCAGTTATTCTGCTATTTATTCCTACTAGTGTATTTTTCATTTCAGTTATTGTATTGTTCATCTCTGTTTGCCCCTTAGTTCTTCTAGGTTTTGTTAAACATTTCTTGTATCTTCTTGATCTGTGCCTACATTCTTTTTCTGAGATGTTGGATCATCTTTACTATCATTATTCTGAATTCTTTTTCATATAGATTGCCTATCTCCACTTCACTTAGTTGTTCTTCTTTGGCTTTATCTTGTTATTTCATCTGGGACATATTTCTTGGCCATCTAATTTTGTCTGACTTGTTATAGTTGTGGTTTCCATTCCACAGGCTGCAGGTTTGTAGTTCTTGTTTTTGGTGTCTGCCCCCTGGTGGATGAGGCAGATCTAAGGGGCTTGTGCAGGCTTCCTGGTGGGAGGAACTTCTTCCTGCCCACTGGTGTGTGGAGCTGGGTCTTGTCCTTCTGGTCAGCAGGGCCATGTCAGGGGTTGTGTTTACTGGGCAGCTGTGTGCTCAGGAAGACTTTAAGCAGCCTGTCTGATAATGGTTGGGTCTGTGTTCCCAGCCTGTTTGTTGTTGGCCTGAGATGTCCCAGCACTGGAGGCTAGAGCTGTTGGCTAAGCCTTGGTGAGAAAATGGCAGCCTCCAGGAGGGCTCACACCAATGAGTAGCCCCCCAGAGCTACTGCTACAAGTGTCTTTGTTCTTACAGTAAGCCACAGCCACCCACCACCTTCACAGGAAAACCTCCAATACTAAAAGGTAGGTCTGGCCCAGGGTTATGAGGTCACTGCTTTTCTTCCCCTGGGTCCTTGTGTGTGCCCCCCAATAGTAGAGTTTCTGTTTCCCCCAGTCCTGTGGAATTCCTGTGGTCAAACCCCACTGGCCTTCAAAGCCAGTTTCTCTGGGGGCTCCTCCTCCTGTTGCCAGATCCTCAAGCTGGGAACCTAACATGAGGCTCAGAACTTTTACTCCTGTGGGAGAAATTCTGTGGTATAATTATTTTCCAGATTGTGGGTCACCCACCTGGTGGGTATGAGATTTGATTTTATCATGATTGCACTCTTCCTACCATCTCATTGTGGCTTCTTCTTTGTCTTTGGATGTAGGACATTTTTTTCGGCAGGTTCCAGCCTATTTTTTCAATGGTTGTTCAGCAGTTAGTTGTGATTTTTGGTGTTTTCATAAGAAGAAGTAAGCTCACCTCCTTCTACTCTGCTAGTTTGTCTTTGTCTCCTCTAAAATTTTAAACTCATTAGTTCCTAACTAATTAAATGAGAAGAGGAAAATTCCTTTTTAATTTTCAGTCAAGCTGTTTTTAAACATTTTCTTTAACTTTAAATATATTTTTTGCAACATAGGAATGTTAATTATAGAGAGTTATATAATTGAGAATATTCTGTTAAAATCTTTTCTTTTTTTTAAACCAAATGGAAAACTCTTTTCTTAAAACTATTTATCTCAGTTTGAATTAAAATGTACTTATTGTTTTCACTTACACGAAAATTTTTGAGTTAATATTTACCTTGCTCTATATTCTACAGAAATAAACAGCATAGATTTCACATCAAGTAGTTAAGACATACACCTTTTGCACAATTTAACCTACAGCATTGATATAGTTATAAAGAGACTGCAGCTCATTTTTATTTCCCATAGTAATACTTGGAAAGGATAAAAAATATAAACAGTAAGAAGATATGCTTATTGTTAAAGTATTTTCTGATCCCATACTACTGCATAAAGGTGTTTAAAATGTGAATGTGCTAGAATCTTGAAGTCAAAGGACACAGAGTATAGTATGAAACATTATATTAATCATTAAAATCTTCCTATAATTTCTTTTAAAACTTTTATACTGCAATTGTCATGATAGTTTCCTTAGATAGACTTCTTTTAATAACTCTATGGTAAACTATGCAGCACATCACAGTATGTTTGTTAAGTTGTATTATTGGAGAAAAAGACCCATGCCTTTTGCAATCATACACCCAAACCATTTCAGGCTCAATGATTTTATTATCATTACCACTATTTTCTCCAGTGGCCTATCTTCAATTACAAATGGAATCCAAAGAGTGGAATATTTTCCTATTATGTTGCTTTCTACTGTTTAAAAAATCATCTCTTTTAAAATCATGAAAAATGTGACAATATAGCTACTTTGGTATATATACTTAAAGACTTATTTATTTTTTCTAATGACCACAGGTGCATATTCACTTTATATGCTTTAGGCCAGCAATTTTAGAATAGTAACTATAATTGGTTTCCTATAAAAATGTATATTTTATAGCTAAGAATCAATTTAATTCAATATACATTTTAGTGACTCTTTTTGCCCAACATTTCTTAAATTCAGGAGACACAGAGGTAAATAAGACAGAGTCCATGCCTTAAAGAACCTTACAGTTTAAAAACAGAGAGAGTATATTGTATGTGATGAGAGAATTGTGCACATGGTCCTGAGAGGTCACAAAGAATATCAATCTTGGCAAAAGGGAGGCAAAAAGATATATTTCAAGTTTGATATTAGTTAAGTCTTAAAGAGTGAACAGTAATTGACCATGTGAATCCATGGAGGATTTTCTAAGCAAAGAATAGTAAGTGCAAAGACAATAATTTGTGAATGTTTACGTCATGTGTGACTGTTTTAGAGGAACACAGGCAGTTCAGAATGGCTGGATATCAGAGTGCAGATTTAAGAAAGAGTAAGAGATGAGTATGGAGAGATAGCATGATCATTTTTTTCCAAATTGAGTACCTCAGTGTCACCTCATGAGTAGGTTTTGAGAATTAAAATAGCATGTAGCCAACATTTTCCTTAAAATTCCATAAATTGCTCATAAAGTATGGTATATCTGCCTTTCATCCATCCAACCTTATTCAGTGGTGTGTTGGTATAAATGTCTGAGACAAATGATGAAACAGTGAAGATGGGTGTTGGACATACTCTGAGAATTTGTCTTCCTTTCCCCCTTGCAACATTAATTACTTTTGATTTTTCTCTGTCAAAGTCAAAATTATTTAAATTAAATGCATATATGATGTAACTCCAATTTAATTCAAAATGTATGAAGTAAGATAATGTGAACCAACATTTATTTGAGAGATTATTTTAGCAGAATTTGAATAGGATAGGACTGAAGGCAGGACCCTGATTAGAAAAGTAATACAACTTTCCAGTTAATATGAAACATCAATAAAATAAAATACATAGTGATAAATTTAACATATGCAATGCAAGATTTGTAAAAAGAAAACTGCAAAACACTATTAAAAGAACACAGGGGGGCAAGGGGAAACTGGGATGAAGTGAGAGAGTAGCATTGACATGTATACACTACCAAATGTAAAATGGATGGCTAGTGGGAAGATGCTGCATAGCACAGGGAGATCAGCTCGATGCTTTGTGATGACTTAGAGAGGTGGGATAAGGAGGATGGGAGTGAGGCTCAAGAGGCAGGGGATATGAGGATATATGTGTACTTATAGCTGATTCACTTTGTTGTACAATAGAAACTAACACAACATTGTAAAGCAGTTATACTCCAATAAAGATATAAAAAAAGGAGAAAAAAAACACAATGAGATATCACTTCATAGACACTAAGATGGCTATAATAAAAGAGATAGATAATAATATGATGAGGATATAGAGAAACTGTAACTCGTGTATTACTGGTGGGAATGTAAACTGGTGTAACCACTGTGGAAAACAGTTTAATAGTTCCTTAAAATGTTAAACATAGAATTACCATATGACCCAGAAATTCCACTCATAGTCATACACCCAAGAGAAATAAAAATCTACATCTGCACAATAACTTGTACATGAATGTTCAAAGCAACATGGTTCACAGTAGCCAAAAGTGGAACAATTCAAATGTCCATTAACTGTTGAAAGGATACACAAAATGTGATGTATCCACGCGATGGAATATTACTCAGCATTCAAAAGTAATAATATATTTTATAACATGGATAAACCTTGAAAACATTATGCAAAGTGAAAGAAGCCATCACAAAGGACCACATGGTGTATGAATTCATTTATGTGAAATGTCCAGAATAAGCAACTCTATGTAGACAAAAAAGTACATCAGTTGTTACCTAGGGCTGGGGGAGGGGGGGGCGTGTTGGGAGAGGGTGAGATGAATGTAGTGTGACTATTCATAGGTACCAAGTTCATTTTTGGAGTGATAAAAATGTTCTAAAATTGATTGTGGTAATTGTTACCCAACTCTGTGAATATACTAAAAGACATTGAACTGTACAAGTTAAATGGATGGATTGTATGGTATGTGAGTTATAACTCAATAAAGGTGTTATGGAAAAAAAATAGCTAAATAAAGGAATTACATCCCATGTCATTTATTGGAAAACTTGATATTGTTAAGATTGCAATACTTCCCAAAGTCATCTACAAACTCAACTCAACAGCAAAACTTATTTGCTTCTGGACTTTGTACTGATACTAATATTAAGGATAAAGTTTAAGTGAAGGTTAGGGTTTAACTTTAGCATGAGAGTAAATATTAATCCTAGGGAGAGAGGCTTTAATTAGTCTCAGCATTAATATTAGGGTTTTGGCTTAGATTAGTGCTAAAATTAGGGTTAGCTTTAGATGGCATAGTTAGTTTTAGGCTACCGTTATGTCTTAGAACTTTTTGCTTAATATTAAAAAGGATGAAGTTAAAATTGGGTGTATTTTACTGTGACAGCCAAAGTCAGAATAGTGTCTTGAAAATATTGTGCAACCTTCCAAAGCTGACATATTTCTTCTCTTATTATTCATCTTGAGCATATATTTTAAAAGAATAGTAATGAAAGGTCTAAAAGAACTCTTAGATGATGCTAATAACTGAGCTCTTAAACTAGTAGAGTTCTATTTTGTAGGTTATTCTAATGACTCACAGATTTTATGAGTTAATTTTATATTTGCTTAATAACACTTGTTTGGCTATTTAAGAAACAAATTGCAAAATGTTTCAAATATCTTTTAATTGCCATTTAAGCAATTAAGAAAACAAACCAAATCAAAAGTAACACATAATAACAAACATAGAGAACTAATAAGCATATATGGTGAAATAATAATAAGTCAAACTGAACAGTCACATCTGCATTAGACCAGATGAGTTAGTTTTAGTCATAATGTAAAATTTATATTCTATGAACATGACAGCAACACATGCATTGCTGCTCAGTTCCACCAGCTTTATCCAATTTATCATTCTTGTTTCAAAATGGAAAGCAGGATATGATTTATAGGTATTAGGAATCATGCCAAACAGGATGAAATTTTTAATCCCTTAAAGAAATTTCTCATTAACTTTAAAGAAGAAACTGTCTCTGATTGACACAATGCCATCGAATAAGAGTAGCTTGTTTTCTTTCTTGCTAACTAGCTCTCTACTTATATTCCTCCATTTTGCAAAAGGATTGGAAACAAGGTAAATAAATGCAATTAATTAAGAATAATAACAAAGTAAATATTTTTTAAAAAGCAGAGAATGAGAAAATAAAGGTAAAATATGTAAGTTAAGACCAGATAAACAAATAATACTAAAGAATGCAAGTCATTAATTTTCTACGTTTATCTAAGAAGTGCTACAAATTGATCTCAGACTTCCCTAATTATAAACGTAAAGAGAAAACAAAATTTGAATGTTCCATAAGGCAAAATATTACCAGTTACTAAATGAAACAAATAATCAATGCATAATCACTTAAAATATTTCTCCTCTTGAAGCACTCTGCTCATATATGCTTCCATATGTTAAAATATGGAAAGATAAAATGACATTATTTTTTGTTATCTATGTACCCTTTAAAAAAATAAACCTCCAGTCTCAAGAGCAAAGTTACAGTGTGTTCATGCAGATTTCTTTAAGTAAAGCAAGGAACTATGGCATAATTAATCTATTTCTAGTCTTGCAAGATTTCAAAAGAATCTAAAATAGCATAATTTGTAATAAGAAAGAACCTTTGTATTCTAAGTTAATCACTAAAGGGATGTTGCCTATAAACTTAAATTATGTACAATGGCCCATCTCTGGGAACCCTGCCTCCCGGGTAATGAGCATTAAGCTAAAAATACTTTGGTTTAGCTCACAGGAAATATCCTGACCAGAACCACCTGTGAATGACTACAGGAAGGAAGAAATTAACACATCCCCTCTGGAGGCTGACAAGAACCAGGAAATGTTTGAATTTATTCCCTCCCCTATTAGTATAAAAGAAGCCTGAATTCTAACTTAGGCAAGCTGGTTCTTTGGGACACTAGTCCACCATTTTCTCAGTCTGCTGGCTTTCCAAATAAAGTTGCTCTTCCTTGCAGCAACAACTCATCTCTCGATTTATTGATCCATTGTACACTGAGCAGTATGAGCTTGGATTTGGGAAAAATTTCATGAGTGTCAAAGTTTTATGTCACATAGTGTGTAAAACCTAATAATACTCAGCAGGTGATAAAGGCAATGCATTGGGAAAATAAAGACTATATGAAAACATTACCAGGGACATTATAGTTGTGACTGAAGATTCCTGAATCTTTTGTTTAGATTATGCAACCATGTATAGGAAGAAAGAAAAGGATTCACAATCCTAGATACCATTTGTGGCAAGTGCAATTTTCTCAACCTTTTTTCCTTCTTATTTCCCTTCCATACTTTCATACATAGTGTTTAGGCATGTGACAGTCTCAGTGGAGACAGTGGATTGGAAAGAACACTTACTATGAAAGTCATAGAATCTGAACTCCAGTTTTAGCTTTGCCTTTTTCTTTCATCTCTTTCAGCTAATTTTCCCCATCTTTAAATGAGAAGGCAGTGCTAATTCACACTGCAGATCTACCTTCCAACAATAATATGACTTAAGTTGAATTACTTAATCTCTCCTATTATTTAATTATTTGCCTGTAAATAGGATACAACTCCAAATCTTACACAACTTTTGTAAGAATTGAGTGAGCTAACATGTCTGGAAAGCTTACCAAGTGACTAATACATAGTATATGCTTGATAAATATTATTTTCTTTCTCTTCATCCTTTCATTCCTCCTCTTTGAAGTCTCCTCAAGCTCTAAAATGTATTTATATTAAGACGCAATAGACAAAAATCAATGTCCTGCCAACATGGAATATAAAATGGGATCACACTCTTTTTAGTTTTCAAGTTAAATTACACCATGGCTCCAACAGACTATTTATGGCAAAGCTGTTTTTCCTTCCATTGGAAGCCCTGGTCCCAAAATAAGTTCATGAACCCCAGGGAGCTAACTTGGTCCTAGTTCCTCAAAGAAGGAAGGAAACATAAGGAAAGAAAGGAAAACTTTATGCATCAAAGTCACAAAATCTTGTGTTCTTTGTTTCATATGTGTAACTGCCTCATGGCAAACACGGAAACTTGTTAGATGGGATTGCCCAAAGCAAAATTTCCCTTGATAGAAAGCCTCTTGCCCTGTTGGTGGGAATGTAAATTGATACAGCCACTATGGAGAACAGTATGGAGGTTACTTTAAAAACTAAAAACAGAACTACCATATGACCCAGTAATACCACTACTGGTCATATACCCTGAGAAAACCATAATTCAAAAAGAGTCATCTACCACAAAGTTCATTGCAACTCTATTTACAATAGCCAGGACATGGAAGTAACCTAAGTGTCCATCGACAGATGAATGGATAAAGAAGATGTGGCACATATATACAATGGAATATTACTCAGCCATAAAAGGAAATGAAATTGAGTTATTTGTAGTGAGGTGGATGGACCTAGAGTCTGTCATACAGAGTGAAGTAAGTCAGAAAGAGAAAAACAAATACTATATGCTAACGCATATAAATGGAATCCAAATAAAATGGTTCTGAAGAACCTAGGGGCAGGACAGGAATAAAGACACGTATGTAGAGAATGGACTTGATGACACAGGGAGGGGGAAGGATAAGCATGAAGTGAGAGAGTGGCACTGACATATATACACTACCAAATGTAAAATAGATAGCTAGTGGGAAGCAGCCACATAGCACAGGGAGATCATCTTAGTGCTTTGTGTCCACCTAGAGGGGTGGGATAAGGAGGGTGGAAGAGAAACACAAGAGGGAGGTGATATGGGGATATATGTTCATGTATACCTGATTCACTTTGTTATACAGCAGAAACTAACACACCATTGTGAAGCAATTATACTCCAATAAAGGTGTTAAAAAATTTTTTTTTAATTTAAAAAATTTCCCTTGACATAAGTTTCAGTATGTGTGTATAATAATGAAGGGGCAGAGGGGAGGAACTTCCTCTTCCCCAGTGTTGTGTTAAATAGTGTCTACTCTATACTAGTCTATGTGTAGGTGTAGATGTTCATTCATATATATATATATATATATATATATGTGTGTGTGTGTGTGTGTGTGTGTCTAGTTTTTAGAGTGTGCAATCAAAAACACACATGCACATCTATTTTCCCAAGAAATGGCAGGAGTGACTGAGTTACAGAAAAACCTAGAAATATTAATAAATTGTGCCTAGAATTTGCATTCCTTTTTATAAGACAAAGGGTCACTGCTTTTTTCTCCTCACTGTTTTTTTTTTGTTTTGTTTTGTTTTTACATCTTTCTTAGAGTATAATTGCTTTACAATGTTGTGTTAGTTTCTGCTGTATAACAAAGTAAATCAGCTATATATACACATATATCCCCATATACCCTCCCTCTTGTGCCTCCCTCCCACCCTCCCTATCCCACCCCTCTAGGTGGTCACAAATCACTGAGCTGATCTCCCTGTGCTGTGTGGCTGCTTCCCACTAGCTAACTGTTTTACATTTGGTAGTGTGTATATGTGCATGCCACTCTCTCACTTCGTTCCAGCTTACTCTTCTCCCTCCCCGTGTCCTCAGGTCCATTCTCTACATCTGTGTCTTTATTCCTTTCCTGCCTCTAGGTTCATCAGAACCAATTTTTTTTTTTTTAGATTCCATATATATGTGCTAGCATACAGTATTTGTTTTTCTCTTTCTGACTTACTTCACTCTGTATGACAGACTCTAGGTCCATCCACCTCACTACAAATAACTCAATTTCATTTATTTTTATGGCTGAGTAATATTCCATTGTATATATGTGCCACATCTTCTTTATCCATTCATCTGTTGATGGACACTTAGGTTGCTTCCATGTCCTGGCTATTGTAAATAGAGTTGCAATGAACATTGTGGTACATATCTCTTTTTCAATTATGGTTTTCTCAGGGTATATGCCCAGTAGTGGGATTGCTGGGTCATATGGTAGTTTATTTTTTTGTTTTTTAAGGAACCTCCATACTGTTTGCTTGATTGGTCTACGTCTCAGGGACTTGCCCTTGAGGTTGGAGCCCCATGCCCACTATCCATATTATCAGCAATGCAGGGTGGAGAGGACATGAGGGGAAGATTGAAAACTCCTTCTTGATCTTCTCCATAATCTGTTAACCATCAGGAATCTTCCCAGACTCATCTGGTCTTTAAGGCCATGCTTTATCAGGCCTGATATAGTTTGCCCTAGAATGGGTAGGAATATAAAATCTCCTCTTGTCTTGTCATCATGGCTCTCAAGAGATAATCACAAAATAAGTTCACCTTGATTTTGGTGACTATTCAAAGAGGTGGTCTATAAATTTTATTATTTTATTCAACATATAGAAAACTCTCAATATTTTCAAGTGGCTGTGTCTGTTATGACAGCCATAAAAACCTGGATCAAAAGGGAGCTCATTTCACACTCACAGACACAACTGAAAAAAGACTTTTTTCTTACATTCTCATCCCTCTGAACTCCTGTTTTCCAGCCTCCATCAGATTCTAATTCAGTGTTCCTATTCCATAAATCCCTTTGGAGAAAAGGAACTCTCTTGGCTCTAATGAGTGTACTGAAATTGGTTTTCCAAGAATGATTAAGACAGTCAGACTATATGGGTAGTGATTATTGCTCCCCACACTGTCCTGAAAGGAACAGAGCTGTTGGGAACAGTAAATGCTGCAGTGTTATGTAAGAACTCATTACTCTCCTTTGATCCTCTGCTTGCTGGCTCCCAACACAGTGATGGGCTACAATATGCAGCTATGAGACAACCTTGATGCAATTTAAGGATATACCACATGTTGCAGAAAAGAAAGAAAAGACAATTTAGAAGTAGAGAGGCAGAAACAGAGGTAAAGCAAGAAATATCATGGGATAAAGGTGTGGATCCACAGCAGTTGCTTCAGGTGCCAAAAATTATCCCTTCATGAGAAGCCAAACTGTCACCTGATTTATATTCCTAAATCATTTAATTTTATTACAAAATTTTCTCCTCCGCCACCCCATCTCCCTGTCACTCTCAGATCCTGTTAAGCAGTTTTTGTCTTCCTTTGAAAATAGATAGATTTGAGAGGAGAGAGAAGCCTACTTTCTAAGACTTTGAAACGATGGAGTAGTAACATCTACTCCAGCCATGTGTAAATCAAATAATGAATATGAAGTAGAAGACTATATGATATGGTATTGTAGACTCATTAACAATGGTGGAAGGTGTCTTAAATGCTGGAGTAGTACAAAGTCAAAACATAAAACATTTTTCCTGGTGAAATAAGGAACTTAAATCCTGAGTTTGGATCAAACTGCCATGGAGATTTAAGGGGATTTAAGAGGTATAGAAGCTTGCCAAAGCAATACATTATTCTAACATTTATTATTTAAAACACTAGTAAAATTTGGAGTCAGATGAAGCATGATTGGAGGAAGAAAGCATTTACTGAGCATTTAATATGTGTTAGGTGCTTTTGAACAAACTATTCAATTGAAGCCTACTTTCTAAAACTTTGAAACAATGGAGTAGCAACATCTACTCCAGCCATGTGTAAATCAAATAATGAATATGAAGTACAAGACTATATGATATGGTATTGTAGACTCATTAACAATGGTGGAAGGCAGCTTAAAAGCTGGAGTAGTACATGTTTATCTTCTATCCCCATTATTATCAGATGGCATATATTACCTCAAAGCTGCAAATAATAATAATAATACTTATAATATTTTTTAAAAATAACATTTTTTTAAAAATCACTTGTCTTTTTTTTAATAATTTTTTAAAATTATTTATTTATTTATTTATCTTTGGCTGCACTGGGTCCTCACTGCTATGTGCGGGCTTTCTCTAGTTGCTGCAAGCGGGGACCACTCTTCATTGTGGTGCACAGGCCTCTCACTGCGGTGGCTTCTCTCATTGCAGAGCACGGGCTCTAGGCACGCTGGCTTCAGTAGTTGTGTCACGTGGGCTCAGTAGTTGTGGCTTGCAGGCTCTAGAGCACAGGCTCAGCAGCTGTGGCACATGGGCTTAGTTGCTCTGTGGTATATGGGGTCCTCCCGGACCAGGGATTGAACCCATGTTCCCTGCGTTGGCAGGCAGACTCTCAACCACTGCACCACCAGGGAAGCCCCGCTTATAATACTATTTAAGATAAGACTTCCCTTGTTATTTGACACTTGACCTTGAAAATCCACCTAATTTTTCTGAAATTTAGTTTTCAAATCTAAATAAATAGGGATAATCATATTCCCCACCTTGCATAGTTAATTATAAGGATTATCACTATGAGTTAATACATGTGAAGAAATCAATGATTAGCAGGAAGCTTGTACATGGTTGTACCTCAAAATAATTTTGCTTGTTCTTCCTTTGACATTTTAAAGATTTTTTTACTTTATAAAGCATTGTTTGCTTTTCTATGTTCTCATAGCACCTTGCAATGTATCAATTTTAACACCAATCACACAAGGTAACTGTTTTTTGTCTACCTCATGAAACTCATACTTCCTTGAGGGTAGAGGCTATGACGTATTTATCTTTGACTTACTGGTGTTTAGTACAGTGATGGTATAGAGTAGGCATGAGGAATTAAATAAGTTAAAAATATCTGAATGTTTTTCAAGTTTAAGAAACAAAGAATAAGAGAATGAGAGAGATGAAAATGGTTGAGAGGGAAGGAAGGAAAGAAGGAAGGAAGAAGGAAAAAACACAGAGTGAAGAAGAGAGAAAAACAAAAATAACAGCATCAACAAAAAATCCTATTGACTCAGAATCAAGTGACAATTCTTTGAGCTGAAAAACTGTTATGTTATTTAAAAGTTCCATGAAGAGTAACAAATAATTAAAATTTCAAATTTTTCTTTTTACAGCATGGGCAGCAAAACTTGAAGTTTTTGTTTATACTAAGTCTTATTTGGAATTTCTCCTACTCTTTAAAAATCTTTCCACTAAATATATAGAAATTATTTACCTTCCTCTTATAACTGAGGAGTCTTTCCTTAAAAACAAAGAACATGGTTGCCTTTGTCATGTCTCTGTCCCTGATACAATTCACCTTTGAAGTGAATAAAGAGATTGTGAATAGATTGAAAGCAAATGAAAGACCTTGACTTTTCCAGTGAGCTCAATTTTTGGCACATAAAGAGTGGAGAATTCAGGTAGCAGGAGGCACCAATCCATTGAATAATGCTTTTTCTTTCCTTTACAAATGAAATTTAAGAAATTTCATTTCACAAATATTTATAGAGTACCTATGGTGTATGGGCATACCCATACATGGATACAAACAAAAGGGACTTTTTCTTTCTGCCTTCAAGGGATTCATAACCTAAGATAGTTGTACAAGTAAATAAATTACATCAAAGTGATAGGGATAGAGTAGGATAATTAAATGGTCAGTTTAGAAATCCCACTAGGGGATTAAAGACAGAAAGAGAATTTTAAGGGAGTTTGGAAGACTGTTGTAAGCTAATGACCACTCAAGAAAAAAAATCCAGTAACCTAGCAACAATCTACACTACCTTGAAGGAAGACCAGGTTCATCCAAGTGCCAGACACACTCAAGCCACAAACCGTGATAGTTAAAATACAAGACAATAGATATGGTGCCTGAATCTTGTTACATGAAGTCAGAGAGTTAATAGTCCTTGAAGAGTAACATTTCTGAATGTAGCCAAGACAGAAACTAGGTGAAAGGGGACATTTTACTGAAGCCTGAGATGAACTACCATATTTAATGTATATGTATATGTTAATGTATATGTATACATATACATTTAATGTATATGTTAATGTAGCAGGGAAGAACCAAATCTGACTACATGTTGTATCTATTTTTTTACATTAACCTTTGCTTTCTGCTGCTTTTGTTCACTAAAAGGATACTGTCTATACATAATGGCCTGCCTTGGGGAACCCTGCTCCTCTGCCTGAATGTTAAACCAAAGTGCCTTTGTTCAGGCAAATATCTGGACTCTGTCCACCTGTGGATGGTTACAAGAAAGAAGAAATTAACACATCCCCTCCCTGAAGCAGGCCATTCCTGTGATATTTGCAAAACTTATGGCTTTTTTACTTTACTTCCTCATCTCCTCCCCCTCTCTGTGCTGTAAAAAAAAAAAAGAAAGAAAGAAAGAAAAAAAAAAGAAAGAAAGAAAAAAGAAATGGGCATCCAAACCCCAAGAAGATGGTTATTTTGAGACTTTAGTCTGCCATCTTCTGGGTCTGCTGGCTTTCCAAATAAAGTCATATTTCTTGCCTCAACACCTCATCTCCAATTTATTGGCCTGTCATGTGGCGAGCAGAGTGAGCTTGGACTCGGTAACATTAACACCCTTTTGCTAATATACAGATGATTTAAATAACACCATGACAGTTCCAATTAAACCATATAGGACCAAAGGACAAACTGATGATGTAAGCCTTGACGTCTGCCCAAGAATGAGGAAGAAGGTTGTCTTCTCCCCTCTGCATTCTTTGATTATAAAAGTGTGGCCTTCTCTGTTCTTGGGGCTGCTGTGCTCCCTTGCCAGCTTGCTTGTATCTCTCACAAGTGTCCTATGCTAATAAACTCACTCTTTACCTACAGGTTTGCCTCACGCTGAATTCTTTCTGTGACAAGACAAAAGAACCTGAGCTTCAGTAAGTCCTGACAACAGGTGAGTGGTTTTAATTAAAAAAACAAAACAAAACAAAACAGTGGGATGGGGTCCCCTCCTAGTCAGGGATCATGGGTTCAAGTCCTAATCTGAGGTACAGGTGGATTCAAGTCCCAGCCTGTGGGTTCAGTCCAAATCTGAATTTTGGCTGGTTTCAAGTCCCACCCAAGAGTGTGGTTTCAAAAGGACGTACATAAACCTAAAACTGCATGAGGTTTAAAGTTACAAAAGGAGGATATGCTATATGAATCATGGGCTATAAGCACCACAAAAAGTTTCCCAGTACAGGGATATCTGAAATGTAAGTAACAAGAGGGTAGGAAGACAAAGAGTATTTAGGTAGGGAAGGGCACAGAAGCATGACTCATATATAAGAGTAGAATTGGGAATCTATCATCAGTTTGGTATTACTGGCATGTAAATCAAAAGGAACAAACTATCAAGCAGTGAGTCTGGAGAGAAACAATAACTTGAGTTTGAAGTCCTCTAAGTCATGAATAAACCAGGATGTGGAAATATACAATTAGGTGTATGGTTTTGTTACCGAATTAGTCAACCAGACCTGCTGCAGGGCCCTAGCCTGGGCCAAGACCCCCTGTCTCTACCAGGGAGTTTCTTTTTCCAATTGGATTTGGGCAGCCAATAAGGAAACCAATGCTGAGACTGGAACAGCACAAGCTTTAGTCAATGGCCAAAGAATGGGGAAATGGGAACCTAGTTCACAAATCAACTTAACCCAATTCCGGTGACTGTACCAACGGTTGCCCTAGAGCAGGCTGCTGCTGAATCACTCCTGGTAGAACTATTTCCCACAAGTGTGATTTTCCCCACAACGTCTATGTCTGCCTTCTTTCACAAAAATATTAACTCAATATAATTCATTAAACTTCTTGACAAACTTCTCCACCATGGAACACAGCAATTCAAAAATAATTTCAAATTCATAGTAAATTAAGGGCTGCATTAAAAATCTCCCAGACAGAGGGAAGGCGGAAGATGGCGGAAGAGTAAGACGCGATCACCTTCCTCCCCACAGATACACCAGAAATACATCTACACGTGGAACAGCTCCTACAGAACACCTGCTGAAGGCTGGCAGAAGACCTCAGACCTCCCAAAAGGCAAGAAACTCCCCACATACCTGGGTAGGGCAAAAGAAAAAAAAAAAAAAAAACAGAGACAAAAGAATAGGGACGGCACCTGCACCAGTGGGAGGGAGCTGTGAAGGAGGAAAAGTTTCCACACACTAGGAAGCCCCTTCGCTGGCGGAGACTGCGGGAGGCGGAGGGGGGAGCTTCGAAGCCGCGGAGGAGTGCACAGCAACGGGTGCGGAGGGCAAAGCGGAGAGATTCCCGCACAGAGGATCGGTGCCGACCGGCACTCACCAGCCCGAGAGGCTTGTCTGCTCACCCGCCGGGGCGGGCGGGGCTGCGAGCTGAGGCTCTGAGGCTCGGGTTTCGTTTTCGGACGGAGCGCAGGGAGAGGACTGGGGTTGGCGGCTTGAACATAGCCTGAAGGGGTTAGTGCACCACAGCTAGCCGGGAGGGAGTCCGGGGAAAAGTCTGCACCTGCCGAAGAGGCAGGAGACTTTTCCTTCCCTCTTTGTTTCCTGGGGCGTGAGGAGAGGGGTTTAAGAACGCTGCTTAAAGGAACTCCAGGGACGGGCGCGAGCCGCGGCTAAAAGCGCGAACCCCAGAGATGGGCGCGAGCCGCAGCTGAAAGCGCGGACCCCAGAGACGGGCGCGAGCCGCGGCCGAAAGCGCGGAATCCAGAGATGGGCGCAAACTGCGGCTAAAAGCGCGGACCCCAGAGGCGGGCACGAGACGTTAAGGCTGCTGCTGCCGCCACCAAGGAGCCTGTGTGCGAGCACAGGTCACTCTCCACACCCCTCTTCCGCGGAGACTGTGCAGCCCGCCACTGCCAGGTTCCCGGGATCCAGGGACAACTTCCCCGGGAGAACGCACAGCGCGCCTCAGGCTGGTGCAAAGTCACGCCGGCCTTTGCCACCGCAGGCCCGCCCCGCACTCCGTGCCCCTCCCTCCCCGCCAGCCTGAGTGCGCCAGAGCCCCCGAATCAGCGGCTCTTTTAACCCCATCCTGTCTGAGCAAAAAACAGACGCCCTCCAGCGATCTACACGCAGTGGCAGGGCCAAATCCAAAGCTGAGCCCTGGGAGCTGTGAGAACAAAGAAGAGAAAGGGAAATCTCTCCCAGCAGCCTCAGAAGCAGCGGATTAAAGCTCCACAATCAACTTGATATACCCTGCATCTGTGGAATACCTGAATAGACAACCAATCATCCCAAATTAAGGAAGTGGACTTTAGGAGCAAGATCTATGATTTTTTCCCTTTTCCTCTTTTTGTGAATGTGTATGTGTATGCTTCTGTGTGAGATCTTGTCTGTATAGTCTTGCTTCCACCATTTGTCCTAGGGTCCTAGGACGGATAGAAATCCGTCCATGGTTTTTTTTTTTTTAAATTTTTTTCTTAATAATTAATTTTAATAACGTTATTATACTTTATCTTCTTTCTTTCTTTCTTTCTTTCTTTCTTTCTTTCTTTCTTTCTTTCTTTCTTTCTTTCTTTCTTTCTTTCTTTCTTTCTTTCCTTCCTTCCTTCCCTCCTTTAGACAACGAATCATCCCAAATTGAGGAGGTGGTCTCTGACAGGAAGATTTATGATATTTCCCCATTTACCTCTTTTAGTGAGGGTGTATGTGTATGCTTCTGTGTAAGATTTTGTCAGTATAGCTTTGCTTGCAACAATTTGTCCTAAGGTTCTATCCGTCCCTTTTTTTTTCCTAAATAAGAATTTTTTAATTCAATAACTTTATTATACTTTATTTTATTTTTACTGTATCTTCTTTCTTTCTGTCTTTTTTCCTTCCTTCCTTCCTCCCTCCCTCCCTCCCTCCTTTCTTTCCTTCTTGCCTTCTTTGCTTCTTTTTTTCTTTCTTCCTTCCTTCCTACCCTCCTTTCCTTCTTTCTTTCCTCATACTTCTACTAATTCCCTCTACTTTTTCTCCCTTTTATCCTGAGCCGTGTGGATGAAAAGCTCTTGGTGCTCCAGCCAGGAGGCAGGTCTCTGCCTCTGAGGTAGGAGAGCCAACTTCAGGACACTGGTCAACAAGAGACCTCCCAGCTCCACATAATATCAAACGGCGAAAATCTCCCAGAGACCTCCATCTTAACACCAGCACCCAGCTTCACTCAACGACCAGCAAGCCACAGTGCTGGAAAACCTATGCCAAACAACTAGCAAAACATGAACACAACCCCACCCATTAGCAGAGAGGCTGCCTAAAATCATAATAAGGCCACAGACACCCCAAAACACACCACCAGACGTGAACCTGCCCACTAGAGAGACAAGATCCAGCCTCATCCACCACAACACAGGCACAAGTCCCCTCCACCAGGAAGCCTACACAACCCACTGAACCAACCTTAGCCACTGGAGACAGACATCAAAAACAGGAGGGACTATGAACCTGCAGCCTGCAAAAAGGAGACCCCAAACACAGTAAGATAACCAAAATGAGAAGACAGAAAAACACACAGCAGATGAAGGAGCAAGGTAAAAACCCACCAGACCTAACAAATGAAGAGGAAATAGGCAGTCTACCTGAAAAAGAATTCAGAATAATGATAGTAAGGTTGATCCGAAATCTTGGAGATAGAATGGACAATAGAATGGACAAAATGCAAGAATCAGTTAACAAGGACCTAGAAGAACTAAAGATGAAACAAGCAATGATGAACAACACAATAAATGAAATTAAAAGTACTCTAGATGGGATCAATAGCAGAATAACTGAGGCAGAAGAACGGATAAGTGACCTGGAAGATAAAATAGTGGAAATAACTACTGCAGAGCAGAATAAAGAAAAAAGAATGAAAAGAACTGAGGACAGTCTCAGAGACCTCTGGGACAACATTAAACGCACCAACATTCGAATTATAGGGGTTCCAGAAGAAGAAGAGAAAAAGAAAGGGACTGAGAAAATACTTGAAGAGATTATAGTTGAAAACTTCCCTAATATGGGAAAGGAAATAATTAATCAAGTCCAGGAAGCACAGAGAGTCCCATACAGGATAAATACAAGGAGAAATATGCCAAGACACATATTAATCAAACTGTCAAAAATTAAATACAAAGAAAGCATATTAAAAGCAGCAAGGGAAAAACAACAAATAACACACAAGGGAATCCCCATAAGGTTAACAGCTGATCTCTCAGCAGAAACCCTACAAGCCAGAAGGGAGTGGCAGGACATACTGAAAGTAATGAAGGAGAAAAACCTGCAGCCAAGACTACTCTACCCAGCAAGGATCTCATTCAGATTTGATGGAGAAATTAAAACCTTTACAGACAAGCAAAAGCTGAGAGAGTTCAGCACCACCAAACCAGCTTTACAACAAATGCTAAAGGATCTTCTCTAGGCAAGAAACACAAGAGAAGGAAAAGACCTATAATAACGAACCCAAAACAATTTAGAAAATGGGAATAGGAACATACATATCGATAATTACCTTAAATGTAAATGGACTAAATGCTCCCACCAAAAGACACAGATTAGCTGAATGGATACAAAAACAAGACCCTTATATATGCTGTCTACAAGAGACCCACTTCAGACCTAGAGACACATACAGACTGAAAGTAAGGGGCTGGAAAAAGATATTCCATGCAAATGGAAACCAAAAGAAAGCTGGAGTGGCAATTCTCATATCAGACAAAATAGACTTTAAAATAAGGACTATTAAAAGAGACAAAGAAGGACACTACATAATGATCAAGGGATCGATCCAAGAAGAAGATATAACAATTGTAAATATTTATGCACCCAACATAGGAGCACCTCAATACATAAGGCAAATACTGACAACCATAAAAGGGGAAATCGACAGTAACACATTCATAGTAGGGGACTTTAACACCCCACTTTCACCAATGGACAGATTATCCAAAATGAAAATAAATAAGGAAACACAAGCTTTAAATGATACATTAAATGAGATGGAGTTAATTGATATTTATAGGACATTCCATCCAAAAACAACAGAATACACATTTTTCTCAAGTGCTCATGGAACATTCTCCAGGATAGATCATATCTTAGGTCACAAATCAAGCCTTGGTAAATTTAAGAAAATTGAAATTGTATCAAGTATCTTTTCTGACCACAACGCCATGAGACTAGATATCAATTACAGGAAAAGATCTGTAAAAAATACAAACACATGGAGGCTAAACAATACACTACTTAATAATGAAGTGATCACTGAAGAAATCAAAGAGGAAATCAAAAAATACCTAGAAACAAATGACAATGGAATGACCCAAAACCTGTGGGATGCAGCAAAAGCAGTTCTAAGGGGGAAGTTTATAGCAATACAAGCCCACCTTAAGAAACAGGAAACATCTCGAATAAACAACCTAACCTTGCACCTCAAGCAATTAGAGAAAGAAGAACAAAAAAACCCCAAAGCTAGCAGAAGAAAAGAAATCATAAAAATCAGATCAGAAATAAATGAAAAAGAAATGAAGGAAACAATAGCAAAGATCAATAAAACTAAAAGCTGGTTCTTTGAGAAGATAAACAAAATAGATAAACCACTAGCCAGACTCATTAAGATAAAAAAGGAGAAGACTCAAATCCATAGAATTAGAAATGAAAAAGGAGAGGTAACAACTGACACTGCAGAAATAAAAGAGATCATGAGAGATTACTACAAGCAACACTATGCCAATAAAATGGACAATCTGGAAGAAATGGACAAATTCTTAGAAATGCACAACTTGCAAAGACTGAATCAGGATGAAATAGAAAATATGAACAGACCAATCACAAGCACTGAAATTGAAACTGTGATTAAAAATCTTCCAACAAACAAAAGCCCAGGACCAGATGGCTTCACAGGCGAATTCTATCAAACATTTAGAGAAGAGCTAACACCTATCCTTCTCAAACTCTTCCAAAATATAGCAGAGAGAGGAACACTCCCAAACTCCTTCTACGAGGCCACCATCACCTTGATACCAAAACCAGACAAGGATGTCACAAAGAAAGAAAACTACAGGCCAATATCACTGATGAACATAGATGCAAAAATCCTCAACAAAATACTAGCAAACAGAATCCAACAGCACATTAAAAGGATCATATACCATGATCAAGTGGGGTTTATTCCAGGAATGCAAGGATTCTTCAATATATGCAAATCTATCAATGTGATACACCATATTAACAAACTGAAGGAGAAAAACCATATGATCATCTCAATAGAGGCAGAGAAAGCTTTTGACAAAATTCAACACCCATTTATGATAAAAACCCTGCAGAAGGTAGGCATAGAGGGAACTTTCCGCAACATATAAAGGCCATATATGACAAACCCACAGCAAACATCATCCTCAATGTTGAAAAACTGAAAGCATTTCCACTAAGATCAGGAACAAGACAAGGTTGCCCACTCTCACCACTCTTATTCAACATACTTTTGGAAGTTTTAGCCACAGCAATCAGAGAAGAAAAGGAAATAAAAGGAATCCAAATCAGAAAAGAAGAAGTAAAGCTGTCACTGTTTGCAGATGACATGATACTATACATACAGAATCCTAAAGATGCTACCAGAAAACTACTAGAGCTAATCAATGAATTTGGTAAAGTGGCAGGATACAAAATTAATGCAGAGAAATCTCTGGCATTCCTATATACTAAGGATGAAAAATCTGCAAGTGAAATCAAGAAAACACTCCCATTTACCATTGCAACAAAAAGGATAAAATACCTGGGAATAAAACTACCTAAGGAGACAAAAGACCTGTATGCAGAAAATTATAAGACACTGATGAAAGAAATTAAAGATGATACAAATAGATGGAGAGATATACCATGTTCTTGGATTGGAAGAATAAACATTGTGATAATGACTCTACTACCCAAAGCAATCTATAGATTCAATGCAATCCCTATCAAACTACCACTGGCATTTTTCACAGAACTAGAACAAAAAAATTTGCAATTTGTATGGAAACACAAAAGACCCCGAATAGCCAAAGCAATCTTGAGAACGAAAGAAGGAACTGGAGGAATCAGGCTCCCTGACTTCAGACTATACTACAAAGCTACAGTTATCAAGACAGTATGGTACTGGCACAAAAACAGAAAGATAGATCAATGGAACAGGATAGAAAGCCCAGAGATAAACCCATGCACATATGGACACCTTATCTTTCATAAAGGTGGCAAGAATGTACAGTGGAGAAAGGACAGCCTCTTCAATAAGTGGTGCTGGGAAAACTGGACAGGTACATGTAAAAGTATGAGATTAGATCACTGCCTAACACCATACACAAAAATAAGCTCAAAATGGATTAAAGACCTAAATGTAAGGCCAGAAACTATCAAACTCTTAGAGGAAAACATAGGCAGAACACTCTATGACATAAATCACAGCAAGATCCTTTCTGACCCACCTCCTAGAGTAATGGAAATAAAAACAAAAGTAAACAAATGGGACCTAATGAAACTTCAAAGCTTTTGCACAGCAAAGGAAACCATAAACAAGACCAAAAGACAACCCTCAAAATGGGAGAAAATATTTCCAAATGAAGCAACCGACAAAGGATTAATCTCCAAAATTTACAAGCAGCTCATGCAGCTCAATAACAAGAAAACAAACAACCCAATCCAAAAATGGGCAGAAGACCTAAATAGACATTTCTCCAAAGAAGATATACAGACGGCCAACAAACACATGAAAGAATGCTCAACATCATTAATCATTAGAGAAATGCAAATCATAACTACAATGAGATATCATCTCACACCAGTCAGAATGGCCATCATCAAAAAATCTAGAAACAATAAATGCTGGAGAGGGTGTGGAGAAAAGGGAACACTTTTGCACTGCTGGTGGGAATGTGAATTGGTTCAGCCACTATGGAGAACAGTATGGAGGTTCCTTAAAAAACTACAAATAGAACTACCATATGACCCAGCAATCCCACTACTGGGCATATACCCTGAGAAAACCGAAATTCAGAAAGAGTCATGTACCAAAATGTTCATTGCAGCTCTATTTACAATAGCCCAGAGATGGAAACAACCTAAGTGCCCATCATCGGATGAGTGGATAAAGAAGATGTGGCACATATATACAATGGAATATTACTCAGCCATAAAAAGAAACGAAATTGAGCTATTTGTAATGAGGTGGATAGACCTAGAGTCTGTCATACAGAGTGAAGTAAGTCAGAAAGAAAAAGACAAATACCATATGCTAACACATATATATGGAATTTAAGAAAAAAAAATGTCATGAAGAACCTAGGGGTAAGGCAGGAATAAAGACGTAGACCTCCTAGAGAACGGACTTGAGGTTATGGGGAGGGGGAAGGGTGAGCTGTGACAGGGCGAGAGAGAGTCATGGACATATACACACTAACAAACGTAGTAAGGTAGATAGCTAGTGGGAAGCAGCCGCGTGGCACAGGGATATTGGCTCGGTGCTTTGTGACAGCCTGGAGGGGTGGGATAGGGAGGGTGAGAGGGAGGGAGACGCAAGAGGGAAGAGATATGGGAACATATGTATATGTGTAACTGATTCACTTTGTTATAAAGCAGAAACTAACACACCATTGTAAAGCAATTGTACCCCAATAAAGATGTTTTAAAAAAATAAAATTAAAAAAAAAAATCTCCGAGACATACTGTTCTCTGAAATCTCCCAGACATACTGTTCTCTGAAATCCAACAAGGATCCTAGTTTTTGAATGTTTAAATAATATTCTAAAATGTAAAACACATTTTTAGAAAACTATGAATTTTTAACATAGTCATCCTCTACTGATTTTTTTTTTTTGCGGTACACAGGCCTCTCACTGTTGTGGCCTCTCCCATTGCGGAGCACAGGCTCCGGACGCGCAGGCTCAGCAGCCATGGCTCACGGGCCCAGCCACTCCATGGCATGTGGGATCTTCCCAGACCGGGCACGAACCCGTGTTCCCTGCATCGGCAGGCAGACTCTCAACCACTGTGCCACCAGGGAAGCCCTCTACTAGTTTTAAAATATTATATTATGTAGCCATTTTGTTTGTCCAACACTGCTTAAAAGAATGTCTAAGTGTTTAAAAAATGGTCTATAATGACATTAATAAGAAGCATCTTAATATTAAAACTAGCTAAATGAGAGCTCAAGAGAGGGACAAAAACCTATAGGTTATAAAAAGATTGCATAGAAGCAAGTCTTAAGATGGAAACCCAAAATGTTTTCTAAGGATGTTAATACAGTTTAAAGTCAAAGAATATAACCTTTGACAAATGTCTTAATTTTGCACAGCATCAGACACATTATAGGGCTCCATTCAATCTCATGTGGGTTTCTCCACAGATACTTAAGCATCCTTATGTTATGGCAGATGGCTTTGCACAGAGAGATAACTCCAAAGACAAAAGAGGCCATGCAAAGTCTTTATGACCTAGCCTCAAAAGTCACATGCCATCATTTTTGCACTATCCTATTGATGACACAAACCAGCCATGACTGAGTATGGGAAGTAACTGCATAGGGACATGAATACCAGAAGGCAAGGATCATGGGGGACCATTTTGGAGACTGTCTCTCTCTCTTCCTTTCTCTCTCTTTCTTGCTCTCTCACTCTCATTTATCTATCTATCTATCTATCTATCTATCTATCTATCTATATTTCTACCTATCATCTATCTACATCAATACCTGTACACATACATACACATGCACACTACTGAAAGTACACTTTCTCAAAGTAACATGTAGACTTATACCTTCATATTCTGTATTCTACTTTGCTTTTAAATGCCTCTTTTGAACCACTAAATAGATTTCACAACCCACTAATTTGTTGCCACCCTAATCTGAAACATAATTATGAACATGGTGTTGAAAACAAAGTTATTATTGATATTCTGGTACCATACACATATGGATTTATGCAATACTGTTAAATCATGAAAAAAACATCTGCATTTTAAGTTTAGTTCTAAAGAAAAAGTGACTGCTCCACAATACAAGCTGTTGGGGAAAAAATCCTTTGACAATCTTATTGTTCTGTATTACACATGAGAACTGATTAAGGCAGAGTCTATTTGCCAAAGCAAAGAACATGCTGGCAAGATACAGTAGGCCAAGGAAAAGCCAACCTCAAGAAAGTAAGACCCAGCATTGTCCATGACATACTGGAGATAAATACAGGTCCCATAACCAGGGAACCATAAAATTTATTGTTCAGACTGAATGAAAGTAAAAGGGAGACCCATGACTAATTACACTGGGACAAGAAGTCTAAACTTAAAACCATCCCAGGTGAACCTGAAAGTAGAGTTACCCTCCCTATAACCATTATACTGGAGGAAAATTTTTCAGAAATAGAAGATGGAGACACGAAGTATTATCTACAAATAGTTATTAGTCCCTTTTTCAAGAAGGAAATATCTCACACTTGTTCATCTGTGAGAAATAAATGAAATAGAATGAATGAACGTAATGAAATAGAAACTGCCTGTATGTAATGCATACTACATAAGTTCAATTTAACTGTGCTTGAATAGTGTTTTCTTACAAAAAAAAAAAAAAAGGGAGGGGCCTGATTTCTACTTTCAAATTTGTGCCTAGAACCAATCGTAACAGACTCATTTGAGTCCTATCAGGAACAATGATTATCAATTCCTCATAAGGAAGATTTAGGAATCACTATCATATATATATATATATATATATATATATATATATATATACATTACAAGGTCACTGTTTTGAGTTCTCATTACAAACTACTGTTTAGTTATTCCCAACAAGTCATCTGTTTGTCTCCTCAACCAAATGTACATACATACATTCCCTTGGCCACATAGAACCCAGCTGACAGTTATTGCAAGATGAGGGTTTCTAAACTGAGTAAAATTTATTAAATAATATGCCACATTTTTCTTGCTTTAACATATTTTATGTGTCTTCTACATGGTAAACAATCTCAGCATATGTTGATCCTTAAAATTTCAGGAAGTTCAAATGAAGAGTTACTGGCCATTCTGACCAATCAGCACAATAAGAGGAAGAAAATTAATAAATTAATATGGAGCACTCTTCTATGGAGCATAGCAACTCCACAGAGGTAGATAAATTAAAAAACAAATATAGTATTATTTATTGAGAATTATCTTTGTGATAAGCATTATATTAAGCTATTCTCCTATCTTAAATCATTTATTTTTAGATCTAATCATCTCAGTTTCACTCCTTATAGAAAGATAGGGGAGGTTAAAAATGTAAAATAATTTACTTAACTTCAATAGTAAGTGATAATGGTGTGGTCACCTGACTATGAAACCTGGGCTTATTTCACTACTCTAGTGCTTCAGTGGAATGCTTTCTAGTTTGTTTATTTCCATGAAACACAGTCCCTGGGCTGTTGGGTGGGTTTGACCAAATTTTGGTTTAACACTTCAATCCAAGTGCTTATGCTAGAGCACTGGCAGAGTGGAGACAAACGACACCTACCAGCAATGTAATGAGTTAGGGACATTATCCTCCCTATGATGGAAGACTGAAACTCCCCTGGAATAAATAAATCTATAGGAAACATTCTTGCAATCAATAGTCACCATGCCTAAGGACAGGAATTCAGTGCTAATTGATACAAAAAGAGTGGTTTTGTGGTACCTGCATATAAAAATGTCCAAAGGAAATATGTTCCTCTTTACCCCCATTCTCTATGTGTCTATGATAAAGAAGTGAGCAAATATAGGACTCAAAGACAGAAAAGGAGTTAGCATTCTTTGTGTTTACCAGTCACCTCAGTTAGTTCTATATCATGCAAGTGGCAATATGAAATTTTCATTTTACTCCCTTTTTCCCCCCTGGAGCATTCTAAATACTGTACTTGTAGATATTTCCAAGTTAAGATGGTGCTCAGTGCTCAGACTCTCAATAATACATATAATCTGTTGACATTTCATTTTAGAGATGCATAAAAACCTCTGCAAATGCAAGGAGCTCTACAGCAAAGTGGAAGGTATTAATATAATGGGTACAATAATTCTGAAGGAGAAAAAAAAACTGTATATTACAATTTGAAGTCATTTGGCACCTCTGGGTCTATTCTGGAAAAGACTTTAAATGAGACAATAAGAGGAAACTAATTTACAATTTTAAATAAGCAGAGCTCATGTTTCCATATTGCTAAAAGGCAAGGTTAGATGAGCACTGTACAGTTATCATAAAATTTTTATCAAGAAGCTGCAGTACTTTTAATAATTCATTATTTTACCTTCTTGCAAGAACCCCTCTAAAGGTTGGGTTATGTTTTAATCTTGGAAGAATTGATTTTGGAGAGAAATATTTCTCTAATTACATGGTGACAAATCTATTATCAAGGAGTCATTATTAGTATAAACTAATTCTATCCCTCCTCTTTATACATCTTTCAATCATTTGTATTGATAAAGTATTCTCCTTCCTACCTACATCAACTTAATGGCATATTGAGGGAAATACAAAATTGCATATTTAAATCACCCTGAGAGGTTTAAAAATTTTTTAATATATATGCTGATGTTTCTTATGAAGACCTAACATTAACAGGCATGTACCTTGCTTCACTAAATAGAGGATTCCCTTCTCACATCTTAATGAATGCAATTCTGCACATAAATACATAACCTAAATACATAATCTGTCAAGAACCTGACAATCCATCTTAGAAAGCATTTTATTTAAAGAATAGTAAGAATAAAGTAGAAAAATAGTAAAAAAATATAGTAAAAAATTACGTAGCCAGTCATCCCAACTTCAGCGCACAGATGAATGATCAAATGTGGGCATGGTTGGCTGACCATTCTTAGATGTAAAGATGCCACGGGTCTTTTGTTAGACACAAGTTAATTGCACAACACATCTTCCTAACTATAATCCTGACTTCAGGGTATCTTGTCAGATTATTCTCGAAGTCATTATCTAGTGACTGAATGAGTTGATGTCAAAAATGAAAATATGGCTCACAGTGGGGAGGAACAAAAACCCAACACTTTATTAACTAAAAATATATATATAAGTCAGGGAGCTTGATTCCATAATAAAATTTTCTGGCCTGAGCTTAACATCCCGAAATTAACCAAATGTGTAATTTTAAAAAGTGTTAGAGCATTCCAGCATCCATGCCATGATATGTAATTTCCACATTATGGATTTTAAAACCTTAACCTAGGGAATAAGGAAAGACAAAACAACACAACAAAAAGTTTTGGCAGTTTCCTCATTGGGTGATCCAAATAATTAGCAAATAAATATTTATGAAAAATAAACATTTTTCTTTCAAATGCTATATTTATGAAACAAATTATGAATGTTATGTATGGTAGGAAGAAAATGTGTTTTCATTGAAAAATCATAAGAAACAATTTTGTTCAATTTTCATATAAAATCGTGAATTCATCAGTAGAGAGATATTTTGCAAAGCATCAGCCCAGTTTCTGACCTCTCCACTTTGGCTGCATAATTCGATCTTTTAATAAGCTAAACACACACAAAATGTCCAGTACACCAAAGAACATTTATTCATTTACTCAAAGGGCCTAAAGAAGTGGGAAGTCACTTGACAAGAGCCCAAAGGGAATTCCCAAAGGGAATTTTTCTCTTTAAAACAAATAAGATTTTGGCCTCAAGAGAAAAACAAAAGCCCATTTTTGTTTCCTCCCTCCATGTCCTCCACCCCCACACCCTCAGAGCTGATCTGTGAGGGGAATGAGAGGAACACATGAATGAGAGGGACCTTTCTATAGCAGCACTAAGAGTGAAGTCCTCTTTGAACATAATTCCTTTCAGACCCTTGCAAGTTGGGAACACAGCATGTGTGTAAATGTATTTGTATATTTGATAGAGAGAGAGCTGGGAATGCAGAGGCCTGTAACTATAAGGGAAAAAATGTTTGTAGGGCCTACATTACTGGTACTATAGTTGGTACGCGGGTATCTCTCTCCCCATCTCATATGTATATGTCTGTGATTGTGCATGTATATATATATATACATATATATATATATATATATATATATATAGAGAGAGAGAGAGAGAGAGAGAGAGGGAGGGAGATTATATATTATATATACATAGAAATTTGGAGAACAGAGGTTCCTTAAAAAACTAAAAATAGAATTACCATATGACCCAGCAATTCCATTACTGGGCATATACCCCGACAAAACCATAATTAAAAAAGACACATGAACCCCAATATTCATTTCAGCACTATTTACAATAGCCAGGACATGGAAGCAACCTAAATGCCCATCGACAGATGAATGGATAAAGATGTGCTACATATATACAATGGAATATTACTCAGCCATTAAAGGGAATGAAATTGGGTCATTTGTAGAGACATGGATGGATCTAGAGACTGTCATATAGAGTGAAGTAAGTCAGAAAGAGAAAAACAAATATTGTATATTAACGCATATATGTGGAACCTAGATAAATGGTACAGATAACCCAGTTTGCAGGACAGAAATAGAGACACAGATGTAGAGAACAAACATATGGACACCAAGAAGGAAAGTGGCAGAGGAGGTGGTGGTGGGATGAATTGGGAGATTGGGAGTGACATGTATACACTAATATGTATAAAATAGATAACTAATAAGAACCTGTTGTATAAAAATAAGTTAATTTAATTTAATTTAATAAAAGAAATTTGGTTGGTCAGTTAAAAGTCTTATTTTACTCATCTGTAAATGGGTTAATATTAGAAGCTAATTTGTATGGTTGCTGTGAATATAAAATGAGATAAAATACTTAAGCTCATCACAGGGTTTAGCATATAGTAGTTGGCCAGTAAGTGCTATCATTTAGGAATTCTCCTGATCTGCCAAAACCTGGAGATTCTATGTAGGAGCCCATTCATTAATTCATTATCTTGTATTTGCTGTTGGAGCATAATGCTCTATATATACCTGGGAACATAGCTGTGAAAAAGATAAATGTGGTCTTAATGTTCTTGGGTCCTATAACGTAGTAACAAATTACAACTGATAAGTGTCTGGCACACAAGGCACACTCTGTGTAATTAAGCACACAGAGAGAGATAATATGAGTGTTTATAAAAGGAGACGTGATCGAATCTGCAAGAACAAGAAGAATTTTCTAGGGAAAAAAAGGTTAAGCAAAGACCTGAAGGATAAGCCAGTGATTTACATGGAGACAAGAGGAAGGTGGGTCCATGGCAGAGGAAATTTGTGTGAAAATCCCATAAAAGAGAAAGCATAGTTTTTTGAAAGAGTGTATTGATGAACACCAGGTAAATGTGGAGTCTTGTCACGCAAGGCCTCACAAACTGCATCAGAGATTTAGGGCCTGCTCCTAAGAGTAATGGGTGGCTAGGAATATTTTAATAATTAAAATGATCAGATTTTCATATTGAATTGTTTTCCTTGGTGGCAGCATGGAAAATGGACCAAAGAGACCAATATTTTAATCTGGGAGACCCACTGGGAATCTAATGGTTTCATCAGGTGAGAGAATGTAGTGGCTTAGGTGAGCATATGGAGGTAGTAGAAGTGGAGTAAAGTGGATGATTCAAGAAAGGTGGTAGAATACACTTAACTAAATAATGTTAATTTAAATACAGATAGGCAAGGTGCTAGATGATAAATTTGTTTAGAATGAGATCCAAGTCAGCCACTGAGGGACAATTGGAAGTCTCTGGTATCCCTTTACCTAAAGGAATGGGAAAATCAGGAAGAGATTCCAAATTACTATCAAGTGGCTGGGATTCAGGATGCAAGGCAAGACCTCCAGTTCCCATGGAGAGCTAAGGGATCAATCTGTAAGGTAAGTCAGTGGTATAAAGACTAGGGAAATGGAGAGATAGACTGATGAAGGGAAGTTGTGGGATGGTTGCTATGATAGACTGATGAAGGGGAGTTGTGGGATGGTTGCTACATTCCTCATGAAAACAAAAAAAACTTTTAATCTGCTATTGAAATTGGTTTTATTCCTTCATGTTCCAAGTTCCAAAGCACTTCCAATTACCTTGCATTTTTGAAGACCATTAAGCTCAACATCTCAAGTTCATTTTTTAAAATACAATTTTAATCCATTGTAAGAATTTTTTCAAAAGTACTGCATGTCAGTGGACAAATTAATAAGGAAGAATAATTTTAGAAAGTCACATTGTTTTTATTTAAAAGGAGAAAAAAACATGCTTTGATATGATATTTCCAGACTAGAATCAGAAAACCAAGTTTATTCTTCATTTCCCAAAAGAGCATTTTCCTGCTTTAAAATACTCAGAAATTTTGCATTTGGTATGTGGCTGGCTTTGCAGCCCTAAGTTAATGATTATTATTTAGAAATGTTAATTAAAATGACAAAATTTTTCTATAGATCTCAGCAAGAGACTTTTATATTTACCTTGTAGCTGCAGTTTGTCTTCTAAGATTCAGAAATAATATCTGGGTGTCATTAAGCTGGATCCATCAACACTTTTGACATGATAGATAGCTTTGGGAGCTGGTAATGGGCATTTGAGCCATCCACCTCCGGGTCACTAGTTCAGATATGGCTCAGTCTAAGAATGAATTAGACCAATTTCTAGGACAAAGTTGATCTAATTACATGCCATATCACATTAATTAACCCTATTTTGAAACAATGTAAGCAGCTCTTTGAAAATGATGCAAAGAAACTGATGCATATCTTTTTTTTTAATATAATAGAACCAAATCTATTGATGCTTACTTTTAGGTAAACATCAGCAGAAATTCTGAGAAAAAAGAGAAATTGGCCTTATTTCTTAGTGAGTTACTTTATCTCTTCCACTGCTACTGACGATACACCAGGTTTGGAGAGGACACAGAATGAAACAAGCCCAAGTAGTATTGGTTATTCCTCACATGACCTGGAAAACTGTTAACGTGGGATCATGGTGGAAAGGAAGGAAGTTGTACCCTATATAATTACTACAAGTCTTTGACATTTGCCTCATTCTGCTCATCTATAAAATGAGAATGATAATAATGGCAACAGTTCCTAGGCTTGTTATGAATATTGAATAAAATAATGCCTGCAAAATCTTAGCATATTGCCTGGTTCAATAAATAGATCATAATGACAACAATGATGATGATGATGCTGTTGCTTCAGCTGCAGCTGATGATGAGGAGGAGGAGGAGAAAAACAGAGTGTATTTGACCTATGGGGTCATTTTGTGCTTGTATGGGAAAAAAAATGATCAGCCAAACTACATGGTTGAAGCAGACATAAAGCATTAGGGCACTAAACAATCAGTTACAGATACTTTAAAGGAAAGTACGTGAAGGGTGAATGTCTACCTCACAACTTGACCTTTAGTTATCTTGCAAGCATGTAATTCTTAATTTTATAAAGAACAATCTCCCTTCTCAGAACACACGCTCTGATGTCCATTTTGTATTCATACAGAGGATGCTCAGTGTGGCAGATCCTCTGGAGTTCTGAAGTCAGTGCATTGTAAAGAAAGGGTACCAAATTCTTGGTCAAAAGAGCCAGCAATGAATTCTAACTCTGCCACTTCTTTGAAATATGGTCTTAGACTATTGCAACCATTTTAGGATTCAATTCTCCAATCCTTAAAATAAGGATATTAATAGCTACCTATTACTGATTGCCTACTATAAACCAGTGCAGGTATGCTACATTTTAAAATATCTTTTCTTTAAAATATGTCTGAGAAAGAATTTTGTAAACTGTAAATGCAGCAATCCATATTTCCACATTTAACAATCAAGGGAGGTACCATGAAGGAATAAGGATTAGAAAATCAGTAATTATGAAAGTATATTTTGTCAATTAGCATTCAGGGATAGAAATAAATGACATTTCTTCCAGTTAATTTCTCTGGAGTCCTAGATAAAGCTGTCCCAGAAGCTGACCTTGAGTCAAGGGTTTGGATGCAAAAATTTCATAAAGGAAACATGCCTAGGAAAAAGCAGTAACCTCTGACAGGAAATAGGACAGATAAAAGGAAAAGCCAAATCAGGTTCAATTTCAGGGGAAGTCTCAGATTCAGCCTCAGCCTTCAGGAACCTCCAGAAGAGTCTTGTTCAATAGAGTTTTATAAGATTATGAAAATGTTCTATACCTGCACTGTATGAGCACTTGAAATGTGGCTGGTACATCTGAGAAAGTAATTTTTTTTTTTTATTTCCTAGGGACTCACAGTGTTGTAATCAAGGGGTTGGCTAGACAATGTTCCCATCCTTGTACTCAATTAGGAAATATTCTACTTAATTCACTTAGGTTGCTGACAGAATGAATTTCCTTGTGACTGTATGACCAAGGGCCCTAGTTTCTGGCTGTCAGCTGGAGACCACAGTCAGGTCCTAGATGCTGCTCACAGTTCTCTTCCATGTGGCCTTTCCCATAGGCAGTTCACAATAGGGCCACTTACTTCTTCAAGGCCAATGGGAGAATCTCTCTCTCTCTCACCCTCTCATTCAGCTAAGACATATAACCAGATCTAATAAAGGAAGTTTGATCCCATCACCTTTGTTTTTCATATTCTATTGAACAAAAGCAAGTTATAGGTTCTGGCCACATTCAGGTGAGGGAACTATTAAGGGAATGACCCAGTAGGGGCCTTCTTAAGGTTTATCCACAACACTTCTTCATTTTAACACTGGATATTTTAAAAAGAATATAGAATATATTATCCCATTGAATCTTCACAAAAAGTACTATAAATTAGCTAAATGAGGATTATTATCAATATTTTTATTTTTTTTTAAACATCTTTTTTTTTTAAACATCTTTATTGGAGTATAATTGCTTTACAATGGTATGTTAGTTTCAGCTTCACAACAAAATGAATCAGTTATATATACACATATGTTCCCATATCTCTTCCCGCTTGCGTCTCCCTCCCTCCCACCCTCCTTATCCCACCCCTCTAGGTGGACACAAAGCACCGAGCTGATCTCCCTGTGCTATGCGGCTGCTTCCCACTAGCTATCTACCTTACGTTTGGTAGTGTATATATGTCCATGCCTCTTTATCGCTTTGTCACCGTTTACCCTTCCCCCTCCCCATAGCCTCAAGTCCATTCTCTAGTAAGTCTGTGTCTTTATTCCTGTTTCACCCCTAGGTTTTTCATGACATTTTTTTTCTTAAATTCCATATATATGTGTTAGCATACGGTATTTGTCTCTCTCTTTCTGACTTACTTCACTCTGTATGACAGACTCTAGGTCTATCCACCTCATTACAAATAGCTCAATTTCGTCTCTTTTTATGGCTGAGTAATATTCCATTGTATATATGTGCCACATCTTCTTTATCCATTCATCCGATGATGGACACTTAGGTTGTTTCCATCTCTGGGCTATTGTAAATAGAGCTGCAATGAACATTTTGGTACATGACTCTTTTTGAATTATGGTTTTCTCAGGGTATATGCCCAGTAGTGGGATTGCTGGGTCATATGGTAGTTCTATTTGTAGCTTTTTAAGGAACCTCCATACTGTTCTCCACAGTGGCTGTATCAATTTACATTCCCAACAACAGTGTAAGAGGGTTCCCTTTTCTCCACACCCTCTCCAGCATTTATTGTTTCTAGATTTTCTGATGATGGCCATTCTGACTGGTGTGAGATGATATCTCATTGTAGTTTTGATTTGCATTTCTCTAATGATTAGTGATGTTGAGCATTCTTTCATGTGTTTGTTGGCACTCTGTATATCTTCTTTGGAGAAATGTCTATTTAGGTCTTCTGCCCATTTTTGGATTGGGTTGTTTGTTTTTTTGTTATTAAGCTGCATGAGCTGCTTATAAATTTTGGAGATTAATCCTTTGTCCGTTGCTTCATTTGCAAATATTTTCTCCCATTCTGAGGGTTGTCTTTTGGTCTTCTTTATGGTTTCCTTTGCTGCGCAAAAACTTTTAAGTTTCATTATGTTCCATTTGTTTACTTTTGTTTTTATTTCCATTTCTCTAGGAGGTGGGTCAAAAAGGATCTTGCTGTGATTTATGTCATAGAGTGTTCTGCCTATGTTTTCCTCTAAGAGTTTGATAGTTTCTGGCCTTACATTTAGGTCTTTAATCCATTTTGAGTTTATTTTTGTGTATGGTGTTAGGGAGTGATCTAATCTCATACTTTTACATGTAGCTGTCCAGTTTTCCCAGCACCACTTATTGAATAGGCTGTCCTTTCTCCACTGTACATTTCTGCCTCCTTTGTCAAAGATAAGGTGACCATATGTGCGTGGGTTTATCTCTGGGCTTTCTATCCTGTTCCATTGATTTATCTTTCTGTTTTTTGTGCCAGTACCATACTGTCTTGATTACTGTAGCTTTGTAGTATAGTCTGAAGTCAGGAAGCCTGATTCCTCCAGCTCCATTTTTCATTCTCAAGATTGCTTTGGCTATTCGGGGTCTTTTGTGTTTCCATACAAATTGTGAGATTTTTTGTTCTAGTTCTGTGAAAAATGCCAGTGGTAGTTTCATAGGGATTGCATTGAATCTGTAGATTGCTTTGGGTAGTAGAGTCATTATCACAATGTTTATTCTTCCAATCCAAGAACATGGTATGTCTCTCCATCTATTTGTATCATTTTTAATTTCTTTCATCAGTGTCTTATAATTTTCTGCATACAGGTCTTTCGTCTCCTTAGGTAGTTTTATTCCCAGGTATTTTATCCTTTTTGTTGCAATGGTAAATGGGAGTGTTTTCTTGATTTCACTTGCAGATTTTTCATCCTTAGTGTATAGGAATGCCAGAGATTTCTCTGCATTAATTTTGTATCCTGCTACTTTACCAAATTCATTGATTAGCTCTAGTAGTTTTCTGGTAGCATATTTAGGATTCTCTATGTATAGGATCATGTCATCTGCAAACAGTGACAGCTTTACTTCTTCTTTTCCGATTTGGATTCCTTTTATTTCCTTTTCTTCTCTGATTGCTGTGGCTAAAACTTCCAAAACTATGTTGAATAAGAGTGGTGAGAGTGGGCAACCTTGTCTTGTTCCTGATCTTAGTGGAAATGCTTTCAGTTTTTCACCATTGAGGACGATGTTGGCTGTGGGTTTGTCATATATGGCCTTTATTAAGTTGAGGAAAGTTCCCTCTATGCCTACTTTCTGCAGGGTTTTTATCATAAATGGGTGTTGAATTTTGTCAAAAGCTTTCTCTGCCTCTATTGAGATGATCATATGGTTTTTCTCCTTCAATTTGTTAATATGGTGTATCACGTTGATTGATTTGCGTATATTGAAGAATCCTTGCATTCCTGGAATAAACCCCACTTGATCATGGTGCATGATCCGTTTAATGTGCTGTTGGATTCTGTTTGCTAGTATTTTGTTAGGATCTTTGCATCTATGTTCATCAGTGATATTGGCCTGTAGTTTTCTTTCTTTGTGACATCCTTGTCTGGTTTTGGTATCAGGGTGATGGTGGCCTCGTAGAATGAGTTGGGGAGTGTTCCTCCCTCTGCTATATTTTGGAAGAGTCTGAGAAGGATAGGTGATAGCTCTTCTCTAAATGTTTGATAGAATTCGCCTGTGAAGCCATCTGGTCCTGGGCTTTTGCTTGTTGGAAGATTTTTAATCACAGTTTCAATTTCAGTGCTTTTGATTGGTCTGTTCATATTTTCTATTTCTTCCTGATTCAGTCTTGGCAGGTTGTGCCTTTCTAAGAATTTGTCCATTTCTTCAAGGTTGTCCATTTTATTGGCATAGAGTTTCTTGTAGTAATCTCTCATGATCTTTTGTATTTCTGCAGTGTCAGTTGTTACTTCTCCTTTTTCATTTCTAATTCTATTGATTTGAGTCTTCTCCCTTTTTTTCTTGATGAGTCTGGCTAATGGTTTATCAACTTTGTTTATCCTTTCAAAGAACCAGCTTTTAGTTTTATTGATCTTTGCTATCGTTTCCTTCATTTCTTTTTCATTTATTTCTGATCTGATTTTTATGATTTCTTTCCTCCTGCTAACTTTGGGGTTTTTTTGTTCTTCTTTCTCTAATTGCTTTAGGTGCAAAGTTAGGTTGTTTATTCGAGATGTTTCCTGTTTCTTAAGGTAAGATTGTATTGCTATAAACTTCCCTCTTAGAACTGCTTTTGCTGCATCCCATAGATTTTGAGTCGTCGTTTCTCCATTGTCATTTGTTTCTAGGTATTTTTTGATTTCCCCTTTGATTTCTTCAGTGATCACTTCATTATTAAGTAGTGTATTGTTTAGCCTCCATGTGTTTGTATTTTTTACAGATCTTCTACTGTAATTGATATCTAGTCTCATAGCGTTGTGGTCGGAAAAGATACTTGATACAATTTCAATTTTCTTAAATTTACCAAGGCTTGATTTGTGACCTAAGATATGATCTATCCTGGAGAATGTTCCATGAGCACTTGAGAAAAATGTGTATTCTGTTGTTTTTGGATGGAATGTCCTATAAATATCAATTAACTTCATCTCGTTTAATGTATCATTTAAAGCTTGTGTTTCCTTATTTATTTTCATTTTGGATGATCTGTCCATGGGTGAAAGTGGGGTGTTAAAGTCCCCTACTATGAATGTGTTACTGTCGATTTCCCCTTTTATGGTTGTCAGTATTTGCCTTATGTATTGAGGTGCACCTATGTTGGGTGCATAAATATTTACAATTGTTATATCTTCCTCTTGGATAGATCCCTTGATCATTATGTAGTGTCCTTCTTTGTCTCTTCTAATAATCTTTGTTTTAAAGTCCATTTTGTCTGATATGAGAATTGCTACTCCAGCTTTCTTTTGGTTTCCATTTGCATGGAATATCTTTTTCCATCCCCTTACTTTCAGTCTGTATGTGTCTCTAGGTCTGAAGTGGGTCTCTTGTAGACAGCAAATATATGCGTCTTGTTTTTGTATCCATTCAGCCAATCTGTGTCTTTTGGTGGGAGCATTTAGTCCATTTACATTTAAGGTAATTATCGATATGTGTGTTCCCATTCCCATTTTCTTAATTGTTTTGGGTTTGTTATTGTAGGTCTTTTCCTTCTTTTGTGTTTCTTGTCTAGAGAAGTTCCTTTAGCAGTTGTTGTAGAGCTGGTTTGGTGGTGCTGAACTCTCTCAGCTTTTGCTTGTCTGTAAAGGTTTTAATTTCTCCATCAAATCTGAATGAGATCCTTGCTGGGTAGAGTAATCTTGGTTGCAGGTTTTTCTCCTTCAACACTTTCAATATGTCCTGCCGCTCCCTTCTGGCTTGCAGAGTTTCTGGTGAAAGATCAGCTGTTAACCTTATGGGGATTCCCTTGTGTGTTATTTGTTGTTTTTCCCTTGCTGCTTTTAATATGTTTTCTTTGTATTTAATTTTTGACAGTTTGATTAATATGTGTCTTGGCGTATTTCTCCTTGGATTTATCCTGTATGGGACTCTCTGTGCTTCCTGGACTTGATTAACTATGTCCTTTCCCATATTAGGGAAGTTTTCAACTATAATCTCTTCAAATATTTTCTCAGTCCCTTTATTTTTCTCTTCTTCTTCTGGAACCCCTATAATTCGAATGTTGGTGCATTTAATGTTGTCCCAGAGGTCTCTGAGACTGTCCTCAGTTCTTTTCATTCCTTTTTCTTTATTCTGCTCTGCAGTAGTTATTTCCACTATTTTATCTTCCAGGTCACTTAACCGTTCTTCTGCCTCAGTTATTCTGCTATTGATCCCATCTAGAGTACTTTTAATTTCATTTATTGTGTTGTTCATCATTGCTTGTTTCATCTTTAGTTCTTCTAGGTCCTTGTTAACTGATTCTTGCATTTTGTCCATTCTATTGTCCATTCTATCTCCAAGATTTCGGAACAACCTTACTATCATTATTCTGAATTCTTTTTCAGGTAGACTGCCTATTTCCTCTTCATTTGTTAGGTCTGGTGGGTTTTTATCTTGCTCCTTCATCTGCGGTGTGTTTTTCTGTCTTTTCATTTTGCTTATCTTACTGTGTTTGCGGTCTCCTTTTTTGCAGGCTGAAGGTTCGTAGTTCCTGTTGTTTTTTGTGTCTGTCCCCAGTGGCTAAGTTTGGTTCAGTGGGTTGTGTAGGCTTCCTGGTGGAGGGTACTAGTGCCTGTGTTCTGGTGGATAAGGCTGGATCTTGTCTTTCTGGTGGGCAGGTCCACGTCTGGTGGTGTGTTTTGGGGTGTCTGTAGACTTATGATTTTGGGCAGCCTCTCTGCTAATGGGTGGGGTTGTGCTCCTGTCTTGCTAGTTGTTTGGCATAGGGTGTCCAGCACTGTAGCTTGCTGGTCGTTGAGTGAAGCTGGGTGCTGGCGTTGTGATGGAGATCTCTCGGACATTTTTGCTGTTTGATATTATGTGCAGCTGGGAGGCCTCTTGTGGACCAGTGTCCTGAAGTTGGCTCCCCCACCTCAGAGGCACAGCACTGACTCCTGGCTGCAGCACCAAGAGCCTTTCATTCACAGGGCTCCTTAATTTGGGATGATTCGTTGTCTATTCAGGTATTCCACAGATGCAGGGTATATCATGTTGATTGTGGAGCTTTAATCCGCTGCTTCTGAGGTTGCTGGGAGAGATTTCCCTTTCTCTTCTTTGTTCTCACAGTTCCCAGGGGCTCAGCTTTGGATTTGGCCCCGACTGTGCGTGTAGGTCGCCGGAGGGCGTCTGTTCTTTGCTCAGACAGGACGGGGTTAAAGGAGCCGCTGATTCGGAGGCTCTGGCTCACTCAGGCCCGGGGGTAGGGAGGGTCACGGAGTGTGGGGTGGGCCTGCGGCGGCAGAGGCTGGCGTGACGTTGCAGCCTGCGTTCTCCCGGGGGAGTTGTCTCTGGATCCTGGGACCCTGGCAGTGGCGGGCTGCACAGGCTCCCCGGAAGGGTGTGTGGCTAGTGACCTGTGTTCGCACACAGGTCTCCTGGTGGCGGCAGCAGCGGCCCTAGCGTTTCATGTCTGTCTCTGGGCTCCGCACTTTTAGCCGCGGCTCGCGCCGGTCCGTGGAGCTCTCTCAAGCAGCGTTCTTAATCCCCTCTCCTCGTGCACCAGGAAACAAAGAGGGACGTAAAAGTCTCTTGCCTCTTCGGCAGGTCCAGACTTTTCCCCGGACTCTCTCCCGGCTAGCCGCGGTGCACTAACGCCCTGCAGGCTGTGTTCACGCCGCCAACCTCAGTCCTCTCCCTGCACTCCGACAAAAGCCGGAGCCTCAGCTTCCAGTCCCGCCCGCCCCGGCGGGCGAGCAGACAAGCCTCTCGGCTGGCGAGTTCCGGTCGGCCCGATCCTCTGCGCTGGAATCTGTCCGCTTTGCCCTCCGCACTCCTGCTGCTGTGCTCTCCTCCGCGGCTCCCAAGCTCCCCCACTCTGCCTCCCGAAGTCTCCACCCGCGAAGGAAGTCTCCACTAGGGGCTTCCTAGTGTGTGGACACTTTTCCTCCTTCACAGCTCTCTCCCGCTGGTGCAGGACCTGTCCCTATCCTTTTGTCTCTGTTTAGTTTTTTCTTTTGCCCTAACCAGGTACGTGGGGGGTTCCTTGCCTTTTGGGAGGTCTGAGGTCTTCTGCCAGCGTTCAGTAGGTGCTCCGTAGGAGTTGTTCCACGCATAGATGTATTTCTGGTGTATCTGTGGGGAGGAAGGTGATCTCCGCGTCTTACTCTTCCGCCATCTTCCTGTCCTGATTCTATTATCAATATTTTTAAACAAAGAGAAGAAAACTGAGGTTAAGCAAGTTTAAACCACTTGTCCACAATGCATAGGTTGTTATTAGCAAAGATGAGCATCCATAAACTTCTTATTTTCAATCCTGTTTTTTTCTGCCACATCATGTTATACCACAGTGACTCCCAAATTTCAGCCACTTGAGAGCCATCTTCACAAATTTTACCTATCTGCAGGCTGACCTAATGATATAAAGGCAGTTATTTCAAAAATAGTTAGTTTTCTTGTTTAAATACATTAATTTTAATAATAATATTGATTCTGCAAATGAAAGACATCAGTTGTCATAAAAAGAAAAAGAAAGAGATAAATATACAGATATTAAAGTCAATATTATTTGTTTGTGTCCTACTTAAATTCATATTGCATGTGGCTAGTATATGCCACGCAGGGGAAAAATAAATAACAAGTACATTGTAGAATATTTCAAAAGGCATCCTCCCTTCTGTTCCTAATTTTAACTTGCAAGGAGGATTTAGGGTGTATAGGAATGTATTTCTACTTTCCAAAGAAGATACGTTTTCTATAAGGTAGCAAGGAGCCCAGCACATGCCCTGGACACTCCTCTGGCTGCCTCAAAAAACAAGAGTGGTGTCTCTCCATAGGCACTGGTGTGACTTGGAATGAGGGAGCATCAATAGAAGAAAATGCAATTAGCTAATATAATTAACTCCAGCACGTTTAGCACATCTCCTTTCCTTTCCATCTCCAAGCTATACAAAGCTCTATGTATTTTGCCTATCAAGAAATGCAAACACGTTGTAACTTCCTCCTCCTACCTCTTTCCGTCAACATCTTTCCTCACAAATTTGGAGAGTGGCAGGGAGAAGCCTTATCCTTATACTTTTTCTTTCCATCTTTTTTCCACAAATGAGTTGTCCCAAGGCTCTGCCTCTCTAGAGATGGCTCTATTTCTGTTCAAATTCACTCTAAATAGCTTCCATAACACTCTTTCATGTCATCTACTTTTAGTGTTGCTTTTTAATGGAGATTCCCACAGTTGTATTTGCTACTGAAACTTTATTCTATCAGGCTTACCACATACTACTAGGAATATGCTTTCCTAAATTAGCATACAAATCTTAAGCTCATATTTTGTCACAACAAGTGGGACAGATATGCTAATTCTATTCTCTTATCTTTACTTAGTTTACTGATGGGAAGTAAGGTTTATAAAAAATAAATATAAATGTACTGAGACAGAACAAATATGCTGCTTATGTATAAAAAGCATGTTTGAATAGTTGACCAACCCCAGCTAGTTTCTCCATAATTCTCTTAACCACTAAAGAAACAAGGAAGGAAACATTTACCTGGGTGTAGGAGAAAGTAGGAACCCCATAATATCAGTACTGCCTATAACATCAAGATGGGCCATTTAAATCAAGAATAGTATCAACAGCTGATATTTGCATTGGAAAGCTCTTCTGCATTAATGCCATGCTTGTATTTGATCCTTGGCGTAACCCTGATATGTATTTGCTTGACCCAAGACTCCTGAAATAAATCAAATCCTTCATGCAAACCTGAAATATAGGTTTGGGGTAATGACCTCTGAATGATTATTTGCCACTACTAAGAATCTTCCTGTTTGCCTACAAGATCTATTGCTCATTGCTTGTATCACCTTGGATAGTTGACTTCTTAATACCAAAACCCTATGTCTACTTCTGAAGCATCTATTTATTTAAATGACCCCTGTAGATTCTCTTCCAGTTTTCTGCCCCACCCCAATTGCAACTTTGCACACTCCTTTAATTTTCATGCATCCAAACTTTGACAAGAAACACATCCTGCATTAGCCTTAACTTGATGGAATTGACAGACTAGACTATCATAATTACCCTCTGGAAGGATCAGAGTTTGTAGCTATACATGAGCATGTTTATACTCATGATTTGAACATAGTTATTGTGAATGACCATATTAAGAATAAGTTTATAGGAGTTGGTGATTGAAGTGGAGTAGAGGAAAGATTACCAAAAGTAAAGAAGCCCTAGCTAGCTATTAAGAGGTTGGTAAATAATCCATTTGGATCTTGAAGTCACTAAATGTGAAAAGGAATTAGCGATAGGAAAACAATGAATCAAGTGCTAAACTTATAAGTTAATAAGTTTACTATATAAAAGCAAAAAAGGATGCTACCAAATGTAAAGTTGTAATGGCATGGATTTTCCCAGAGACTATAACCCTAACCCTTACCACTTTCTAAAAAGCTTCTGATTCTCTATCTAGATTTCTTTCTTCTGAATCAGATGGAGATGGGTTTAAATCTCAACTCTGTTATTTAATTCTGTGTTCATTTGGCAGGTTGTCCTACCTTTTCTGCCATGTAAGATAGCAATGCTAATTCCCACCTATTAGCAATGTTAGACAAATCAAACAAGGTTATGTATGGAAAATGTCATTTCTTCTTGTTGGAACCTATTCTTAGGAAGATCTTAGGAACTTTCACTAAGATGCCTATCCCAGAAGCATTTTCCTGTGACCTTAGGTAAGCTAGGTAACCTTTGGTAAGCAGTTTATTTAACATTGATACTACTTTTCAGGGATGATTCTGGACTAAATATCATACATATATGCAAAGTGACTTGGATTTAGTATATGCTCAAAATTAAATAGAAAGATGTGTCAATGTCTTAAAATAATGACATCCTCAAGGACAAATTCAGTTGGTAGAGGGTTGGCATTGATTCCAAACCACCAAGGTATTCCTACACTTTCCAGTAAAACAGACAGGTTTTACTTCTGAAAAATGACTAAAATGAGGAAGGTAGGTATTTACGTATGTCTATTGTAGTACTTGGTTCCTCCCTCTTTTCCAGATCCTTAACCCTCTCTCCAAATAGACAAGAAAACCCATTCTTTAACCTTTCATTCCCTCAAACTCTGTTCTGGTTTGCAGTTTAGATCAATAGTCTTTTATATGTAGTGCTTTTTGTTGAGTCAAAGTATCCTTGACCCCTCCTTTGGAAAAGACTGTGTGTGTTTGTATGTGAAAGTAAGTAGAGAAGTCTGGGAGTAGAGAGGCCTGGGAGTAGAGGGGTTGCTGATGGAAAATTAGGGCAAAAACTAGACAACACTGGTAACAAGACAAAAGAACAGCAAGTTGGATTTTTCCCTATGAAAGGGAAGTCTCAGTTTAGCATTTGTAAATGATGCTTTATGAGATGATAGAAACACTCAAAATCCTCACAGGTATAGAATAGGTACAGAGTAAACTGTTTTTATAATGTGAGAGAGTAGACTAAACACATTATAAATCAGTGCCATCTATATGTCATTCCACAAACATTTAGGGGTACCTAATATCTGTGCCAATTGCAATACTAGGCAGATGGATTTGAACAAAGTCTTTGTCCTCCAAAGGCTCACAACCAAGTGAAAGAGATACACACATAAATAACTACTTATTAACATGTTATCTGGATCCAATTGCCCTGCACAAAGAAAAAGAGAAAAAAATGCATGACTCTGAGGAAATAGTGCCTGGATTCAGTGCTTAGGCTCATAGTAAAATCATTAGGGACTACATAAAAATGTATTAAAAAGTAAATAAAAGCCACTCATAAATTCACCTCCAGTAGGTGCTATAATTAGTTTGCTAGGGCTGTCGTAAGAAAGTACCATAGTGTTAAACAACAGAAATTTATTGTCTTATAATTCTGGAGGCTGGAAGTCCAAGATCAAGATATTGACAGGGTTGGTTTCTTCTGAGGCCTCTCTTCTTGGCTTGAAGACAGCCATTTTCTCCCTGTGTCTTCACATTGTCTTTCCTCAGTTTATGTGTCCATGTGCCAATCTCTTCTTCTTACATGGACACCGGTCATGTTGGATTAGGGCCTGCTCTAATGACCTCATTTAACTTTAATTACTTCTTTAAAGACCTTATCTCCAAATATAGTCACATTGTGAGGTACTAGGGAAAATGAATTTAGGAAGGACATATGTAGCCCATAATAGGTACATGCTTTAATATTTTTATATACTTTTTTAAATATTTGTACAAATACATATTTTAAATGTATATGCATGTAAACAAACCTTGGATGAAAATACTTAAAATATCCATCTATTTTCTTGTAATGTTGTAAAGGCAATTATTTCCATGTATCTTCAAATATTCTGTGAAAACTTCATTTTGATATCTGAGTATTTTTTGTGTACCTATACAATTTCCTTATTGAAAATTTAAATTGTATCTGCTTTTTGACATTATAAATGAAACTATCATTTAAAAAATGGTATATAATTCCTTGATTACAATTGTTGTTTGGTCAAATTTCTCAAAGTAGTGTTATTGCATCAAAAGTATACATACTTTAAAGGGTTTTTATAAATGTATTGGCAAATTATTTTCTGGAAAGGACATACCATTCACATTCTTACAAGTTGCACACATCAGTGCTGGTTTAACATGTTTCATTTAGAAATGCAATATGAAAACTCAGTCATAATAAGAATAACATCTGTGCAGTTTTCAGAGAAGGGAAACAATAAGTGGGTATGTCACCAGGAAAAAGTACAGTCAGTTGACTACCAGAGAGCCTCTACCTTAATGAATTCACTAAAATCCAAACATGGGTTCTTAATGTGGCTAAATCATTTGTTAAACGTACTATGAATTATACATGGCTGAGGCAGAATTGGAACCTGGGTCTCTTCTTAGTGGTCAGTGAATGTGTCTCAGGGACAGGGATGTTTTTACAGCACCCTTGCATAATTTTTTGAATGCACTGTAAACTCAAGAGAAAAAAAAAGAACTATAATGTATATGGATGAGACCAATATTTTACTATTTAATTTAAAAGTAAGAATGAGAGTTCAGTGTAGGTTTGCCTTACCTCATGTATTATAACATTTGCAACCCAAAATTTGTGAAGTCATTTGTCTCTCTGAAAGACAGAAAGACATTCAAAGTTCCTGCATCTGCATAAAATCAGGAAACATAAAAAGTAAAACTGAATCTTTTTAGACTAAGAAAATATGATTTAACTCTATTTAAGTTTGCAAACATTATGTATGCAAAGTTTAACCCAATCTCAGAACTCAACAGTAAAAGGTTAAAAAAAAAAAGAAGGGCTTTCCTGGTGGCACAGTGGTTGAGAGTCCACCTGCTAATGCAGGGGACATGGGTTCGTGCCCCGGTCCGGGAAGATCCCACATGCCGCGGAGCAGCTAGGCCCGTGAGCCATGGCCACCGAGCCTGCGTGTCTGGAGCCTGTGCTCCGCAACGGGAGAGGCCACAACAGTCAGAGGCCCGCGTACCGCAAAAAAAGAAAAAGTCTTGTATTTATATAGTTCCTGCAAAAAAATTGGGGATAAGAATACACAGGGCTATTCTGAGGCTATTTCAGTTTCTTTTATTAATCCATTAGGTAAGTTTTAATTAAATAAGGATTTATGTTTAGCACGTGTTATCAAGATGATTAGACATTGTCACTGCCCTCAAGTGAGGGGTAGTTATTGCTATCATGGGGTTCAAAAAAATTAGGGCAGAGCAAGGTGATAAGAGCCTTGCAGTGACGGAAGTGGAGGAGTTAAAGAGTGATTTATTCTTTCTGGAGGTTTTGGTTATAAACTCTATGAAGGCCAAGATTAGTGTCTGTCCTTTTACAGCTTCATCCCCAGCACCTAGCATAATGTCATTCTCTAGGTTAAAAATAAATAAGTAAATAGGTACAAAAATTTATTTAGAATATTCTAATTTTGTAATTAAATTAATAAAAAGGCCAACTGAATGTGAAACATCACAAATGAAGAAAAGTTGCAGATGAGTCTTTCATTAGTATGAGAAAGTTTTATTATTAATTTTGAAATTTTATGTAATAGCTGATCATTTAAAAACTTAATATATTTTAAAATAATTATTGTAGTATAATTGGCATACAATAAGCTGCAAATACTTAAACTGTAAAATAAATAAATAAATAGTGTAATGGGTGAAGTACTTGTTCAAAAATGAAATGTATCTTTTTGCACCCCAATGTTCATAGCAGCATTATTTATAATTGCCAAGGTATGGAAGTAACCTAAGTGTCCATCAACAGATGAATGAATAAAGATGTGGTATATATATATATATATATATATATAATGAAATACTATTCAGCCATTAAAAAAAGAATGAAATTTTGCCATTTGCAGCAACATGGATGGACTTGGAGGGCATTATGCTAAGTGAAATAAGTCAGGCAGAGAAAAACAAATACTGTATGATATTACTTATATGTGGAATCTAAAAAAGTACAACAGACTAGTGAATTTAACAACAACAAAAGAAGCAGACTTACAGAGATAAAGAACAAATTAGTGGTAACCAGTGAAAGGGAGGGGAAATATGAGGTGAGAGAGTGGGAGGTACAAACTATTGCATGTAAGATAAACTCAAGGATGTATTGTAAAACACAGGGAATGTAGCCAATATTTTGTAGTAACTGTAAGTGGAAAGTAACCTTTTAAAATTATATAAAATTTTTAAAATTAATAAATTACTGCCAAAAATGAAATGTATCTTTAATTATTAAATAATTTTTATTTATATCACTATAGTAGCTGTACCTGTAGCTGTACCCAGTGACTACTGAAAGGTTTCTTGAAACCTCAGGAAGATTAACTTTCAAATTTAAGTTTCCATGTCATTAATTTGATTATCTCTCCTTATAGAAATGAAAACTGAAAGTGTATCCACTTGTTTAGTGTGTACTGAGAGATCAGAGAACTCTAGCATAGATTGTTTCCGAATCTTCCTAACTAACACTAACAGATTCATATTCTTAACCTACCAGTTTCATCCTTACAATTCTCCTGACTTTCAAAGCCTCTTTAAATTTAACCCATCCCAGAAACTTGCATGAAGATGGTGGAGTAAGAAGACCCTGACCTCACCTCCCCCACCATGAACTAGCAATAGAGCAACGCTCCCTGAGAATTACCTGAAGACCAACAGAATGGCTCTTCTACAGCCAAGGTTATAAAGAAAGAAGTAGCCTCTGGTGGGAAAAGAGAAGTGAACTAATTAGGACCCACACCATGGGTGGGTGATCCAGAAGAGAAGAGGGATATCAGAGGCTGAGGGATGCTCTCTAAGGAGCAAGATGTTAAGCCCCCTAATGGGAACCCCAAACCTCAGGTCTGGGACTGGGAAGCCCAGCCAGCCTGGCTGGTTTGAAAACTAGCAAGGCTTACCAGAGAGCTGTAATGAACCTAGACTCAGCCCTTGAAGAGTGCACATGCAGAATTTCTTGCTCCTAGTCCCAGCATAGAAGCAACAGGTTGAGAATTTGTTGTGCTCTGGCCAGCCTGACAGAACCTCCCCAGCATGCCCCTAGCCTGCACAGGGCTCCTGCTCCAGGCCCTCTTGCTCTGACACTGCTCTCAAAAGGTGGAAACCATCATTTTGCCCAGGGAGAAGTAGAGCTAGCTCAGATTTATGGCTGCTGCTCCTGGGGCCTTGGCTATGACCCCAACCAAGGCAGAGACTGCCATCACATCAGGGAGAAGCAGAACTAACTTAAATTTGCAGCTGCAGTCCTTTGGGCCCTGACCCTGCCACTGACTAAGGTGAAGACTGCCATCTTTCTGGGAAGAAGTGGAGCTAGATCAGATTTGTGGCTGCAGTTCCTGGGGCCTTGGCTATGATCCTAATCAAGGTAGAGACTGCCAGCACACCAAGGTGTGGAGGAACTAGCTTAGTACTATGGCTCTAGCCTCTCAGTCCCGGCCCTGACCTAGTCAAGGCAGAGATAGCCATCACACAGGTGAGAAAAAGAGCTAGCTTAGAAACATGGCTCCAGGTTCTTAGGCCCTGGTGCCACCCCAGACCATGCCCCTAACTAAGGTGGATGCCAGCATTATGCCAGGGATAAGTAAAGTTAGCTCATATTTTAGTTAGGAGCCCCTTGGACCCCAGCCCTACGTGCTGACAGGGCTGTGACTGTCATCAAGCCTGGAGAAGCACTGGCTCACACCTTGCTCCAGCTCCAGCCCTTCTCACTACCACCCTAGGCCTCACCATGGTGGCAGCTGCTAGCACATCCCACCAAAACCACTAGGCATATGTGGAAAAGTATAGGGCCACATACAAGGGAACCCCCATAAGACTATCAACTGATTTTCAGCAGAAACTTTCCAAGCCAGAAGGGAGTGACTTGACATATTTAAAGTACTAAAAGGGAAAAAAGAATAAAACTACAACAAAGAATGCACTACCCAGCAAGGTTATCATTCAGAATTGAAGGATATTTTCTGAGACAATGAAAAACCAAAAGAGTTTATCACCACTAAACTGGCCTTCAAGAAAAAAAAAAAAAAAAGAAATGTTAAAAGATCTTCTTGTAGTGAAAAAGAAACGGTTATAACAAGTTTTCTTTAATTTGAGGAAAAAACTCACTGGTAAAGGTAAATATATAGTAAAGGCAGTTGATCAACCACTTAAATAAGCTAGTACAAAGATTAAAAAACAAAAATTGTTTAGCCAACTATAACAATAATAAACAATTAAGTAATATACCTAAGATGTAAAATATGATACCTAAACATAAAACATAGGGAGGAGGAGTAAAAAGGAGAGACATTTAGAAATATGTTTGAACTTAAATGACTATTAGCCTAAGACAAGTAGATATATTTATAGGTTGAAATAATTAACTTCATGGTAACCACAAATCAAAATACTACAAAAGACAAACAGAAAGGAATGCAAACATAGTAATAAATTTTTAAAAAATTATCAAAACACAAGGGAAGAGACTAAAAGAAGAATAAAAGAACAGAGAACTACAAAAACAGCCAGAAAGCTGGTAACGCAATGACAATAAGCACATATTTATTAATAATCATTTTAAATGTAAGTAGACTAAACCTGCCAATCAAAAGACATAGGGTGGCTGATTGGATTAAAAAGAAAAAGACCTCTCTCCATCCTGCCTACAAGAAACTCACTTCAGAGCTAAAAACACACATACACTGAAATTGAAGGGATGGAGAAAAGTATTCCATGCAAATGGAAACAAAAAGAAGCCACAGTATCAATACCTATATCAGACAAAATAGACTTTAAAACAAAATCTATAACAAAGGACAAAGAAAGGAATTAATAATGATAAGTGGGATAATCCAAGAAGGAAATATATATTTATATATATGTGCACCTAATAAAGGAAAACCTAAATGTATAAAGCAAATATTAACAGACATAAAGGAGAAATTGACAGTAATACAATAATAGTGGGGTATTTTATTATTTTTTTAATAAATTTACTTATTTATTATTTTTGCCTGTGTTGGGTTTTTGTTGCTGCACGTGGGGTTTCTCTAGTTGTGGTGAACTGGGACTACTCTTCGTTGCACTGTGCGGGCTTCTCATTGCAGTGGCTTCTCTTGTTGCAGAGCACGGGCTCTAGGCATGCAGGCTTCAGTAGTTGTGGCATGTGGGCTCACTAGCTGTGGTTCATGGGCTCTAGAGCTCAGGCTCAGTAGTCGTGGCACATGGGCTTAGTTGCTCTAAGACATTTGGGATCTTCCCGAACCAGGGATAGAACCTGTGTTCCCTGCATTGACTGGCAGATTCTTAACCACTGCACCACCAGGGAAGCCCCAATAGTGGGGTATTTTGTTACTCTACTTTCATAAATAAATAGATCATCCAGAAAATTAATAAGGTCCTAAATGACACATTGGGCCAGATAAACTTAATAGATATCTGAAAAACATTCCATCCAAAAACAGCAGAATACACATTATTTTCAAGTACACATGGAACTTTCTCCAGGATAGATCACATGCTAAGCCACAAACAAGTCTCAATAAATTTAATAAGATTTAAATTATATGAGATATCTTTTTTTTAACCCAACTGTATGAAAATAAACATCAGTTAGGAAGAAAACTGGAAAAAAAAAACGCAAAAATGCAGAGACTTAACAACATGCTACTAAACAACCAATGGGCCAATGAAGAAATCAAAATGGAAATTAAAAAAATACATTGAGATGAATAAAAATAGAAATACAACTTTCTAAAATCCAAAGGGTGACGTGAAAGCAGTTCCAAAAGGGAAGATTATAGCAGTAAAGGCTTACCTCAGGAAACAAGAGAAATCTCAAATAAACAACCTAACTTTCCTTCTGATGTACTTAGAAAAAGAAGAGCAAACAAAGTCTAAAGTCATCAAAAGGAAGAAAATAATAAAGAACAGAAATAAATAAAATAGAGACAAAAAAATAGAAAAGCCCAATGAAACCCAAAGCTGAATATTTGAAAAGATAAAAAATGGATAAACCGTGAGCTAGACTCATTAAGAAAGAAAGAGGAAGTCAAAATAAACAAAATTATAAATGAAAGAAGATACAACCAATGTTACAAAATTACACAAAGTCATAAAGGAATATTATGAGAAGTTAAATGCAACAAATGGGACAACCTGGAAGAAATAAATAAATTCCTAGAAACATACAACCTTCCAAGACTGAATCAGGAAAAAATAGAAAATCGATGACTAGTGGTGAAATTGAATCAGCAATAAAAACTCTCAACAAACAAAAATCTAAGACAAGACAGCTTCATAGTGGAATTCTATTAAACATTTAAAGATGAGTTAATACCTATCCTTTTCAAACTATTCCCAAATATTTAAGAGGCAAAAACACTTCCAAACTCATTATATGAGGCCAACATCACCCTGGTACCAAATCCAGACAAAGATGTTGAAAAGGAAAAAAAAGATACATGCCAATACATCTGATGAACATAGATGCAATAATTCTCAACAAAACATTAGCAAACCAAATTTAACAATACAGTAAATTGATCATATCATGATCTAATGTGATTTACCCTAGGAATTCAAGGATGGTTCAATATCCACAAATTAATCAATGTGATAAACTACATTAATAAAACAAAGAATAAAATCACATGAGAATCCCAAATGATGTAGCAAAAGCATTTGACAAAATTCAACATTCATTCATAATAAAAACTCTCAACTGTGGTATAGAGGGAACAAACCTGAACATAATAATGCCATGTATGACAAACCCACAGCTGATATCATATTCAAAGGTGAAAAGCTAAAGTCTTTTCCTCTAAGATCAGGAAAAAGACAGATGCCCACTCTCACTACTTTTATTTAGCATAGCACTGGAAGTCCTATTCACAGCAATCAGACAAGGAAAAGAAATAAAAGACATCTAAATAGAAAGGAAGAATAAAATTGTCACTGTTTGAAGAGGAAATGGTACTGTTTATAGAAAACCCTAAAGTGTCCACAAAACAAACAAACAAACAAACAAAAACTATTAGACATAAGAAACAAATCCAGTAAAGTTTCAGGAAACAAGACTAATATAAAGTAATTTGTTGCATATCTATACACTAATAATAAACTATCAGAAAGAGAAATCAAGAAAACTGCCCAATTTACAATTGAATCAAAAATAACAAACTACCTAGGAATAAATTTCACCAAGGAGATGAAAGGCCTGTATTCTGAACACTAAAGACAGTGATATAAGAAACTGAAAATGATACACATAAATAGAAATCTAGCTCATGAGTTGGATGAATTAATATTGTTAAAATGTCCATACCACACAAAGCAGTTTTCAGATTTAATGTGGTCCCTACAAAATACTCATGACATTTTTCACAGCCAAGAAGATATAATCCTAAAATTTGTAAGGAATCACAGAAGACCCTGGTCTTGAGAAAGAAGAACAAAAATGGAGGTATGAGGCTTCCTGATTTCAAACTATACTACAAAGCTACAGTAATCAAAACACTATGGGGCTTCCCTGGTGGCGCAGTGGTTGACAGTCTGCCTGCCGATGCAGGGGACGCGGGTTCGTGCCCCAGTCCGGGAAGATCCCACATGCCGTGGAGCAGCTGGGCCTGTGAGCCATGGCTGCTGGGCCTGCGCATCCGGAGCCTGTGCTCCACAACAGGAGAGGTCACAACAGTGAGAGGCCCACATACCACACACACACAAAAAAACCCCACTACGGTACTGGCACAAAAATAGACACATATATGAATAAAACAGAATAGAGAGCCCAGATATAAACCCACACTCATGCAGTCAATCTATGACAAAGGAGGCAAGAATATGCAATGGGGAAGTGATAGTCTCTTAAATAAATGGTGTTGGCTAAACTGGACAACTGCATGTAAAAGAATTAAATAGAATATTTCTCATACCATATACAAAAATAAGATAAAATGCATTAAAGACCTAAATGTAAGACCTGAAACTATAAAACCCCTAGAAGAAAGCATAGGAATACACTCTTTGACATTGGTCTTAGCAATTTTTTGGATCTATTTCATCAGGCAAGGGAAACAAAATCAAAAATAAACAAGTGGGACCCAATCACACCTAAACACTTTTTGCACAGTGAAGGAAACCATCAAAATATGGAAAGACAAACTAATGAATGGGAGAAGATACTTTCAAATGTTTTGTCTGATAAGGAGTTAATAGCCAAAATATATAAAGAACTTATACACACAATATAAAAAAATAATAATAATGGGTAGAGGACCTGAATGGGCATTTTTCCAACGAAAACATATAGATGGTCAAAAGGCACATGAAAAGATGCCCAACTTCACTAATCATCAGGGAAATGCAAATCAAAATTACAACGAGAGGGCTTCCCTGGCGGCACAGTAGTTGAGAGTCCACCTGCCAATGCAGGGGACACGGGTTCGTGCCCCGGTCTGGGAGGATCCCACATGCCGTGGAGCAGCTAGGCCCGTGAGTCATGGCCGCTGAGCCTGCGCCTCCAGAGCCTGTGCTCCACTATGGGAGAGGCCGCAGCAGTGAGAGGCCCGCATACCGCAAAAAAAAAAAAAAAGTACAATGAGATACCACCACACACCTGTCAAATTGGCTATTAACAAAAAATCACAAATAACAAATGTTGGTGACCATGTGGAGAAAAGAGAGCTCTTGTACACTGCTGGTGGGAATTAAATTGGTATTGCCACTGTGGAAAACAGTATGGACATTCCTCCAAAAATTAAAAATAGAACTATTAATGATCCAGTAGCACCCACCCCCACTGACCTGGAAAGGAACAGACAGATCCAGTCACTAGCAATTCCACCAGTGAGTCCCAGGACACACCGCTGCTGACCTGGAAGGGCACAGACAGATCCATCTGCTGGGAATTCTGCCAGCAGATCCCAGGACCTGCCCATACTCTCCTGGGAAGGTACAGACATCTCTCCCTATAAGGAAATCCACGAGTGGGTGCTGGGACATGCCCCACTGTCCCAGGAGATTGCAGAAAGCTTCCACAGCTGGGAAAAACATCAGTGGGTGCCAGAACCTGCCCTGCTGTCCTGGGAGGGCACAGATAGCTCTTGCTACTGGGAAATCTGTCAGTGGGTGCTGGGACCTGCACCGCTACCCTGGGAGGGTCATGATAAATCACCCCACTAGGAACTCCATCAGCAGGGACAAAGAACTGCCCCAAAGCTCTGGGAGTGTGCAGAAAACTCTTGCTACTAGGAAATCTGCCAGTGGGTGTCAGGACCCACCCTGCTGTCCCGGAGGTCACACATAGCTCTCCCCACAAGGAAATTTGCCTAGAGGAAGGTCTGAAACCACAGCTGAGCCCCAGGAGCTATGTGACTAAGGAAGAAGAGCTGAAATCTATCCTTGCAGCTGCATGAACTCTGGAGTTACACCTCCTCTGATGACTTCCTAAATTCAATGCCTATGAAACATCTGAAAGGACAAAAAGCAATCTTTCTGCTGGGACAGGTCTGGCTTTAGCAGCTCTGGGCTCTGTGGGTATGTACATGGTGGTGGTGGGGGGGAGGTTTGGGCCAGCCCAGAGTCTGAGCTGCCTCCATAGCTCACACAGCAGTTCCAGGTACACAGCTACTGCAGTCCTGGGACCTGACCTCAGAGGATCTGTTTCAATGACCTGGTGAAAACAACACCTGACAGTCACCAGGGCCAATTGCCAGCATACCCACAGTTAAAGAGAGACCATGAGCAGTGCCAACAACAGTGTACCTTGTGACCCCACCCAACAGGTGAAAGGGGACACAATAGAGCACATTCACAGGTGAACAACTCCAGAGGAGAAATACTTGGTGGTTTCTCTCCTAGTGGGAGTGCTCCAATCCCACCTACCTCGCACCACAGATCAGAAACACAGCTAAGAAACAGATCTGGGGGCCTCTACTCCAACAACTAGGCAACACACCCTACCCCTGACAGGGCAGTGACAACCACAGAGTAAAGGGAAGGGCCTGCTCAATATCCAGGGCAGGCTCTGATCACTATAACACCAGTCAAACCCCCTCTCAAGGGGATAATGGCACAAGCCTCTGGACCAACCTCACACACCAGGGGTCAGACAGCAGAAGCAAGAGGAACTATGATCCTGCAGCCCGTGGAAAGGAGACCATAAACATGGTAAGTTCAACAAAATGAGAAGACAAAGAAATATGTTGCAGATGAAGGAGCAAGATAAAAACTTATAAGAACAACTAAACAAAGAGGAGATAGGCAATCTACCAGAAAAATAACTCAGAGTAATTATAGTAAAGATGATCCAAGATCTCAGAATAAGAATGGAGTCATGGATCAAGAAGATACAAGAAGTGTTTAACAAAGACCTAGAAGAACTAAAGAACAAACAAACAGAGATGAACAATACAATAACTGAAATTAAAAATACACTAGAAAGAATCAGTAGCAGAATAACTGATGCAGAAGAATGGATAAGTGACCAGTAAGACAGAATGGAGGAAATCTCTGCCATGGAACAGAATGAACAGAAAAGAATGAAAAGAAGTCAGGACAGTTTCAGAGGACTCTGAGACAAAATCACCAACATTTGAATTAAAGAGGTCCCAGAAAAAGAAAAAAAAAGGGGGGGGGGCTGAAAAAATATTTAAAGAAATTATAGTTGAAAACTTCCCTAACGTGAGAACAGAAATAGTCACCCAAGTCCAGGAAGTGCAGAGAGTCTCATACAGGATAAACCCTAGGAGGAACACACTGAGACATATAGTAATCAAACTAATCACACAGGATGAGACACACTAATCACTTCCCCTTGTTGCTAACATTAAAAGCAGCAAGGGAAAAGCAGTAAATAATGTACAAGGGAATCCCCATAAGATTGTCAGCTGATTTTTCAGCAGAAACTCTGTAGGCCAGAAGGGAGTGGCATAATATACTTAAAGTGATGAAAGGGAAAAACCTATAATCAAGAGTACCTGGCAAGACTCTCATTCAGATTCTATGGAAATTTCAAAAGCTTTACAGACAAGCAAAAGCTAAGAGAATTCAGCACCACCAAACCAGCTTTACAACAAATGTGAAAGAAACTTCTCTAGGCAGGAAACACAATAGAAAAGAACAAAAGAGAAAAGGAAGGAAAAAGACCTACAAAAACAAACACAAAACAATTAAGAAAATGGCAATAGGAACATACATATTGATAACTATATTAAATGTAAATGGATTTAATGCTCAAACCAAAAGACATAGACTGGCTGAATGGAAACAAAAAAGGCCAAAAAATATATATATATGCTGTCTACAAGAGACCACTTCAGACCTAGGGCCACATACAGCCTGAAAGTGAGGGGATGGAAAAAGATATTCCATGCAAATGGAAATCAAAAGAAAGTAGGAGGAGTGATACTCTTACCAGACAAAATAGACTTTAAAATAAAGACTGTTACCAGAGAAAAGGAAGGACACTACATAATAATCAAGGGATCAATGCAAGAAAACTTATAACAGTTGTAAATATATATGCACCCAACACGGGAGGACCTCAATAAATAAGGCAAATGCTAACAGCCATAAAAGGGGAAATTGACAGTAACACAATAATAGTGGGGGACTTTAAGACCCCACTTACACCAATAGACAGATCATCCAGACAGAAAATTAATAAGGGAACACTAGCTTTAAATGACACAATAGGTCAGATAGACTTAATTGATAATTATAGGACATTCCATCCAAAAGCAGCAGAATACACTTTCTTCTCAAGTGCACAGGAACATTATTCAGAAGAGACCACATCTTGGGTCACAAATCAAACCTCGGTTAATTTAAGAAAATTGAAATCATATCAAGCTTGTTTACTGACAACAATGATATTACATTAGAAATAAATTACAGGGAAAATACTGTAAAAAACACAAACACATGGAGGCTAAACAATATGCTACTAAATAACCAAGAGATCACTGAAGAAATCAAAGAAGAAATCTAAAAATAAGTAGAAACAAATGACAATGAAAACACAATGACCAAAAACCTATGGGGTGCAGTAAAAGCAGTTCTAACAGGGAATTTTATAGCAATGCAATTTTACCTCAAGAAACAAGAAAAATCTCAAATAAATAACTTCACCTTACACATAAAGCAACTAGAGAATGAAGAAAAAACAAAACCCATAGTTAGTAGAAGGGAAGAAATCATAAAGATCAGAGCAGAAATAAATGAAATAGAAATGAAGAAAGCAATAGCAAAGATCAAAGAAACTAAAAGCTTGTTCTTTGAGAATAAACAAAACTGATAAATCTTTAGCCAGACTCATCAAGAAAAAAAGGGAAAGGATTCAAATCAACAAAATTAGAAATGAAAAAGGAGAAGTTACAACTGACACTACAGAAATACAAAGGATCATAAGAGAATACTACAAGTAACTATACGCCAATAAAGTGGACAACCCAGAAGAAATGGACAAATTCTGAGAAAGGTACAACCTTCCAAGACTGAACCAGGAAGAAATAGAAAATACAAACAGACCAATCACAAGTAATGACATTGAAACTGTGATTAAAAATCTTCCAGCAAGCAAAAGTCCAGGACCAGATGTTTTCACAGGCAAATTCCATCAAATATTTAGAGAAGAGCTAAAACTGTCCTTCTCAAATATTCCAAAAAATCTCAGAGGAGGGAACACTCCCAGCTCATTCTATGTGGCCACCATCACCCTGATACCAAAACAAGATAGAAGTACCACAAAAAACAAAAAAAAAATGACAGGCCAATATAAATAATAAACATAGATGCAAAATCCTCAACAAAAATACTAGCAAACAGAATCCAACAACACATTAAAAGGATCATACAGCATGATCGACTGGAGTTTATCCGCAGGGATGCAATGATTTTTCAATATATGCAAATCAATCAATGTGATACATCATATTAACAAATTAAAGAATAAAAACCATATGATCATCTCAGGGCTTCCCTGGTGGCGCAGTGGTTGAGAGTCCACCTGCCGATGCAGGGGACATGGGTTCGTGCCCCGGTCTGGGAGGATCCCACATGCTGCGGAGCAGCTGGGCCCGTGAGCCATGGCTGCTGAGCCTGCATGTCCGGAGCCTGTGCTCCACAACAGGAGAAGCCACAACAGTGAGAGGCCCACGTACCGCCAAAAAAAAAAAAAAAAAGGAGAAAGAGGAAAACAAAGACTCACATGCAAAGGAACCCCTGCAAGGGTATCAGCTAATTTTCTGACAGAAACTTTGCAGGCCAAAAGAGAGTGGCATGATATATTTAAAGTGCTGAAAGGGGAAAACATGCAATGTACCCAGCAAGTCTTTCATTCAGAATTGAAGAAGAGATTAAAAAAAAAATTCTTCTCAGACAAACAAAAACTAAAGGAATTAATCAGTTCTAAACTAACCTTACAAAACATGTTAAAAAAAGTCTTGTTAAAGTGGAAATGAAAAGACTACCACACGAAATAAGAATTTATAGGAAAGGAAAAATCCCACTAGTAAAGGCAAATACATAGTAAAGGCTGTAGATCAACCACTTAAGCTAGTACAAAGATGAAAATACAAAAAAGTGTAAAATCAAATTATAACTACAATTAACAGTTAAGGGATAAACATCAAGATGAAAAATATGACATCAAAAACACAAAATATGAGGAAAGGGAGTAAAAAATGTAGATTTTTTAGAATGTCTGTGAACTTAAATGACTACCAGTTTAAAACAAGTAGAAATAGTTGTAGGTGAACATATATAAACTGCAGTGTAACCACAAATCAAAACCCTACAATAGATACACAAAAACTAGAGAAAAAGGTTCACAAACATAACACTAAACAAACAAAAAATCATCAAACCACAAGGGAAGAGAGTAAAAGAAAAAGAAAAGAACAGAGAAGAATGACAAAAGCTATCAGAAAACAAATACCAAAATGGCAATAAGAACATACCTATCAATAATCACTTTAAATGTTAATGGACTAAATGCTCCTCCAAAAAAATGTAGGATGGCTAATTGGGAAAAAAAAAAAAGACCCATTTATATGCTGCCTACAAAAGACTCACTTCAGAGTTAAAGAAAGATACAGACTGAAAGTGGGAGGATGGAAAAAGATATTTCACACAAATGGAAATGAAAAGAAAGTTAGGCCAACAATACTTATATCAGACATAATAGACTTTTAAACAAAGTCTTTAACAAAAGACAAAACAGGGCACTATATAATGATAAAGGGATCAATACAAAAAGAGGATATAACATTTGTTAACATATATGTACCTAATATAGGAACACATAAAAATATAAAGCAAATGTTAATACACATAAAGGGAGAAATTGACAATAATGCAATAATAGTAGGGGACTTTAACACCTCACATCAATGGACAGATGATCAAGACAAAAAATAAATAAGGGAACAGTGGTCTTATATGGCACATTAAACCAATTGGACTTAATAGATATCCATAAGACATTCTCTCCAGAAACAGCAGAGTATATGGAGTATAATCCATAGAAATATTGAATCACTATGTTGTACATTGAAACATATAATATTGTAAATTAACTATACTTCAAAAAAGTGATAATAATAAATCTCCAGGGAACTTCAATGTACAAATGTTTTATAAAAATTATAACTTAAAAAGTTAAAAATTTGATATGTATATGGAACAACTAGAATCTTAAACGTTGTTGGTGGGCATGTGAAATGAATCAACTGCTTCAGAAAACTTCTAAATTGTTCAACAGTTTCTTAGATATTTATTTGTTCTATGACTCAGAAACTAATTCCATTCCAAGGGACATGAAATCATACACCCACTAAAGACTTGCACACAAGTGATCATAGCAGCTTTATTTATAATAGTCAAAGACTAGAAGCAATCCAAATGTCCATCAATAGGAGATTGAATAAGCAAATAGGTACTTTTATGTAATTCAGTGTTACTCAGCAATAGAAAGGATTATATGTCATGCAAACTAAGATTTACACAAGCAGACACTGTTAAAAACTGTTTACCTTGTCTTACCCTTGTCATGACTATTTCCCGTTTAGTCACTATGTTCCAGCCACAGTGTCCTTTTGGTTACTTATAAGACTCATAAGATTTGACAGATGAATGAGAATTTAATAACATGGAACATGTTTCTATACCAAGAATGCCTTCACTCATTTTCTACCGTCTCTAGTCCTCCTGAAAGCCCACTCTTATCTTCTTCAATATTTTATCATGAAAATGTTAAAAAGTTGAACCACTTTACAGTAAATATATGTGTACCTATCACCTAGATTCTCTCATTAACAATTTATTATGCTTGTTTTATTACATATCTATCCATTCTTCTATTCAATGGCCCACTTCTATTCTATCAATTGCTCAGGGGAGCTTTCTTTGAATTCCCAAAGATCTTACATGTTATTCCGATACCCTCTCTAACAATTTCTCATTCTTCTCCAATGACACTCGATTTAATTCCCACAGATAACTTTGTTTAATATTTGTCTTCTCTGCAAGACCAGTGATTCTCAAAATTGAGCTTACATCAGAATCACCTGAGAGGCTTGTTAAAACACAGGTTACTGAGCCCCATCCTCCAAATTTCTGATATAAAATATCTTAATGGGGTTGCATTTCTCATTAGTTCCCATGTGACGCTCATCCTGGTGGTCCACAGACCACACTTTGATTACAGCTGAGGTTGATTGTAAGGACCATGTCTGCAGAGATCAGGTCATTTTATTTATTGCTGATTTCCATTAACTATCACAGATACAGAGAGGGTACTCAGGACACAGTATGGATTTGATGAGTGAAAAAATTTATGTATATATATTTATATATATGTTTATATATGTACTTTTACATATGCTTTTATTATATATATCATTTACTGTATTATAGGAGTTCCTCATATTCATTATTGTCAATGAAGTAGCTCCATCAATAGGTATATCCTGTTTATTTAACTTTCCCTGTTGTTAATATCATTCCTAATTATATCCTGTTACATTGATTATTATACTTTTCCCAAATAGGTTTTGCTTTTCACAGAGATTCCTTAACATCAGAAAAAAAAAATTGTAACTAACAAGAATTAAGTACTCTTTCTGATTTTATTTCTTTTCTTATGAACCCAGGCTGTAAAATTATCACGTTGTTCTTACTTAAATAAGGTAGGAATTATTCAAAAGCATTTTATTTAAAGGAAGGAACAAACAAACAAACAAAACCTATGCATACTTTGACTAATTGCAAACAATATAATGTTTGTGTTGGATTTGTTGTACAGGTGTGAAGGGGGAGGTGAGACCACAGAATGTACCCTGAGCTATCACTGTGCATTATCCTAACTATGAAGACACCTGGTTCTAAATGACTGAAGGGATCCACTGTAACTGAAGGAACTGTCTGGCCCCAGGTCTGAGTTCTTCAGATAAAGCATGCAAAAAATATGCCCTTGAGGGCCCCCCTGGTGACGCAGTGATTAAGAGTCTGCCTGCTGATGCAGGGGACAAGGGTTCGTGCCCCAGTCCAGGAAGATCCCACATGCCGCGGAGTGGCTGGGCCCGTGAGCCGTGGCCGCTGAGCCTGCACGTCTGGAGCCTGTGCTCTGCAATGGGAGAGGCCACAACAGTGAGAGGCCCGCATACTGCAAAAAAAAAAAAAAAAATGCCCTTGAATTTAGTGTGACTTATTAAAAAATAGACTTTAATTTTTAGAGCAATTTGAGATTTACAGCAAAATTGAGAAGGCACAGAGATTTTCTCATGCCCCCACATATGCAGAGCCTCCATCATGATCAACAGTCCACTCAGTAATTGAGTAATACCTTTGTTATAGTTGATGAACCTACATTGACATCACCCAAAGTTCATGGTTCACATTAGGATCCACTCTTGCTCTTATACATTCTATAGGTTTGGCTAAATGTATAATGACATGTATCCATCATTATAGTATCATGCAGAGTATTTTCACCGTCCTAAAAATCCTCTGTGCTCTACCTATTCATCCCTTCCTCCCCACCAACCCCTATTAATCACTAATCTTTTTTTTTGTATTGATATTTTTCCCTTTCCAGAATGTTAATCACTGATCTTTTTATTGTATTGATATTTTTCCCATTCCAGAATATTGTATCGATATTTTTCCCTTTCCAGAATATTGTAATTTTTCCCTTTCCATGCCATTTGTAACATTTTCAGATTAGCTTCTTTCAATTATTAATATACACCTAAGGTTCCTTCATGTGTTTGCATGTGTTAGTAGCTCATTCATTTATATCATTGAATAATATTCAATTTTCTGGATGTACCACAGTTTATTTATCCATTCACCTGCTGAAGGACATCTTGATTGCTTCCAAATTTTGACAAGTTTGAATAAAGCTGCTATAAGCATATGTGTGCAAGTTTTTGTGTACACATAACTCTTTCACTACTTTGGGTAAATACCAAGGGGTACAATTGATGGATTGTATGGCAAGAATATGTTTAGTTTTGTAAGAAACCATCAAACTGTCTTCCAAAGTGGCTGTACCATATTGCATTCCCACCATCAATGAATGAGAGTTTCTATTGCTCTGTATCCTCACCAGCATTTGGAATTGTGACTGTTCAGGATTTTAGGCATTCTAATAGGTATGTAGTTTTTCACTGTTGTTTTAATTTATAATTCCTTGATGACATATGATGTAGGGAATCTTTTCATATGCTTATTTATGACCTGCATATCATCTTTGGTGAGGTGTCTGCTAGGGTCTTTGGCCCACATTTTAATTGGATTATTTGTCTTCTTGTTGTTGTATTTTAAATGTTGTTTGTGTACTTTGGAAAAAATTTCTTCATCAGGTATATCTTTTACAAATATTTTCTCCCAGCCTCTGGCTTGTCTTTTCATTCTCTTGACAATATCTTTCTCAGAGTACAAATTTTTTTTCAATTTTAATGAAGTCTAGCTGCCTTGACATTTTTTGTTTATAGCTGGATATTATATACTGTGTAAAAGGAACTGCTGTAAATAGGCTATTAGTAATGTGGTGGTAAGGTTTAGGGGGAGGTAAATCATTCTATAGTTCTCTGATGCCTCTGGACTGTGAACTTCATGAGTATTTTTCAGTTCTTTCTGCTTTTGGTGGAACAGTATGGCTACAGTGGGCTGAAGTTATATTATTTCCCTTCCTTCCTGTGAAAGGCTGGAGCCAGTTGATGTTCATATTTCTCTTCCCCCAGGTCAGTTAGGCTGTGATAAAACTCCAGTAGGTTAAGCTATAGGTAACTAGTTTCTTCTTGAGGGCAGAGCTTGTTAGGAAGAACTGAATGCTCTGGGATATTTCAAGATGGTTTATTTTACCCTCCTCCTACCGAAAACTGGAGGGAATTTTTCCTTTGGTGTTCACTATAAGAACCTAGTGGGGTCTCTGTAAGTAAAACTCACAAAAGTGTGGGGTCCCCCTATGAGTGTGTGCCCACTGGAGTTTTTTACTCTCAGACTTGTTCACACTGAGCTTTACTGTAACTGTAATTGTAATTCATCACTTAGAGTTCAGATTTTCTACCCTGGCACTGGTTCCTGTGAAGATTTTTGCTCATGGGTTTCTGCTTCAGTAGGTTGTACTTCTCTGTACTCACCTGTTTGTCTATACAATTTTGGGGAATGTGGTTTGCCTTGTGACTTCACTTCTTTTACATATCTAAGAGGAGTTGTTGATTTTCCAGTTTGTTTAGCTGGGGTCACTTCTAAGCTTTTTACACACTGGACTGGAAACCAGAAGCCTGAATAAGACTTTTCAAATCTGCTTACACTATAGTTCTTTTGTTGTGATATGGAGGTGTGAGGGAGGCATTCATTGCATAATTTCTTTGAAGTTTGGTACTTAATTCTGCCTTATTGAAATGATAAAAAAATTTCCAAAATGATTTTTATTTCTTTTACATTGCAATTAGGGAACAAAAATCACTATAGGCACCATTCTTACCTGATATTGGAAATTGCTCTCCTCAACTGAAAGCTTTCATGAGCCTATTTATAATGTTCTTTATATGATACAAGATAAAATCATTCAAGTAGAAGGCACAACATTCATCCATCCATAAATTTATCCAATATCCCTTTACTGAGTACCTCCTTTTTCCCAGGTGTTGTGGGAAAACAAGTTACATGAAACACTATCTTTTCTCAAAGAACTTATAGTCTAGCAAGGAATAGAGTTAATAATCTCAGTGCAATGTGATGTAATCTTCAACTAAAATATGCATGAATCTTGTGGGGAAAGATTAGTGTTTAAATGAGACTAGGGCATCAGGGGAAGCAATTACCTGAGTTTCAAAGGCAAAGTAGTTGCTATAAGAAGAGTGGCCATAGTACACCTTAAACTTACATAAGTTATATGTCAATAATATCTCAATCAAGATGGGGGGGAAAAGGGGGTGACCAAAGCAATTTTAAGTGGAGGATTTTATCTAAGAAGACAGCAGATATAAAAAGAATGTCCCTCCTGCACTAGCCATTTCTTAAATAACTTTAATTCAAAATAATCAACATGTCATTGTGGTATATTTTAGGATGGCCATCCCTGAGTCTCAATACATGTCTACCTTTAAAATGAAATTAAATGGCTAAATTATAGGCTCTGGGAATATAGCAGTGAGTAATGCCAGCCAAGTTCAAGAGCCTGTTTTCATGGATGTTGTGCTCTAGTTGGAAGTTCAATTAGGCCCTAAAAAAAACAGTCTCAGCTATAAAGTGGTAAAACCACCCTTTAAATTTATTTCTGCTTGTCTCTGAAGCCTTTCAAAGGTTCTATGCAGTCTCCCTAATACAGGCTTCAAAATAAATATATTTTTTCTTTTGATCACATACAGTCTAATGTAAGCCTTGGCCATTACTCCTTCCCTGAGAGCCCTCTTTTCAGTTTATAAGGTGACCCAAATTTTCTTGCCTGTGTTGAAATGAAAAACATAGATTTCATTATCACCCCCTCCATTATTCCCTTGCTTTTTAGCATTTATTCTTATTTCAAAAGCAATGAACATATCCTCCTTAAATTTCAATTAAGCATCCCAGCTTTAGAGGGACTAATTGTGTTTTTTGCTATAAAAGTGAGTATGTTTAACTTCCCTTATTAAAATATACAGCAGAAATGCAGTCAATTTGTCTGGTGTATTCCTTTTGTTTTGAACCTGTTTTCTAGAGATTTGGTTACTTATCCTCCAAAGTACATATTTCCTTTCCCAGAGGCTTGCCCCTCTTAACACTGTTCTTCAAATCAGATTCAGAGAAGGTGCTTCATCTTTAAATACTGTTTTACTTTTTTGTACATTTATAATTCTGTTTTGATTACCTAATTCACATTTTCCTACTCAGAATTCACGTCTCTTAAACATACTATTTTGTTTTAAATAATACACTTGCCTATATTGCTCTTTCTTGTATTGTATTTCTCATTAACCATTGAAAGTATCATCCAGTTAGTTCCATTGTGGAAAAAATAACAAAATAAAATAAGAAATACTCCCCCTGATTTTTATGTATTTAGAATTTTTCCTAAGAGCTCTTCAGGTTAAACTCTAAAATTATCTGGTCTTTTGTTGCCTGTGCTATAGTTAGCTAGGAAATGAGTCCGCAGAAGTATTTCTGTGACTTTAGGTCACCTACATAATTTCCTTGGTATCCCTCTTTTCTTCTCTTTTGGTATATTTCTTTGTTCCTTTTTCTAGTTATCAGTTCCTGCAAGTTTTGTTAATCTAAGATTCAAGTTTCTCAAGCATAGCCCTCCTCTTCAAATTATCTTTGGTCTTTCCTGTTAAGTTCACTGCCCCCCACTTTCTTCTTTATTTTCTTTGTGAACTATAGTCAAGGCTGAATTTTGTACAGAAAACCGTTCCTCGTCTTTCTGCTTCAGAAAGAGCCTGCCTTCTTCTAATTTCCTAGTGTACTCTTTTCTCAAGACCAGCTATTATATTTCTCTCTCTCTTCAATACCTCCTGAAATTACCTTTACTTTTCTTCTATTATTAACACGAAGACCCTTCCATTCTCTTCTCCTTTAGGTCCAATAATATTCTCTGTATAATTTGGGGAAGATGTTAAGCTTCAGTTTGTGAGTCTTTTCCTCAGAGCTTTCTTTGTTGCTTTTAATAAATGTTCCTGAATCTTTTGGGTATCTATCTCTCTTTTCCACAAGGGTGACACAGCTACTCCCTTTTTTAAAGGGCACAGCTGTGTTCTTTTTCACATCACCTATTTTTAGGATTATGTAGTAAGTCATATTATATCATATTCATAGCATGTGTTTTCTTAATTCCAGGAATAGCTGTTGTCTTTTAGAAAACTTAAAAATAACATTTGATAATTATTTATATATGTTATTTTATTTCATCTCAAAATATCTCTATGGTATATTAGTCATCTTATTCCACTTTATAGTTTAAAAATAGTTGCCTTTTTAACTAGAACTATTATAAAGCCAATATAAAATGATTGATCTCAAGAATTTAAATTTTTGAAAATATCTTATTTTGGTTATTCTTTGATTTATTTGACTACCTAAATATGCCAGATAGTGTTCTATGTTGGGAAAACAAAACATTTGTTTCTGCTTCTCAAAATTTTATGGAGACACTGAAATATAAATAATTTTGATTCATGTGCTAAATAAAACTGTGATAAAGAATTTGGGGGCTTCCCTGGTGGCAGAGTGGTTGAGAGTCCGCCTCCCAATGCAGGGGACATGGGTTCGTGCCCCGGTCCGGGAAGATCCCACATGCCACAGAGCGGCTAGACCCGTGAGCCATGGCCACTGAGCCTGTGCATCCAGAGCCTGTGCTCCGCAATGGGAGAGGCCACAACAGTGAGAGGCCTGTGTACCGCATTAAAAAAAAAAAAAAAAAGAATTTGGGAAAACAGAAGAGACAAATTCATCTAGAAAATTAGAGAATGCTTCATAGAGGAACATATTTTTTATCTGTGTATGAAAAAAGATGAATATATATATGCAATATGAAAAGAAGATTAAAGAGATGTCCATGTTGCTGTAATATATACTATATGCCAAGGTAAAAGGTATAAAAGAGCATGGTAGAATTAGAGAAAGGAAACAAGTATAGATTATATGAGGTGGTGAGATAGAGATGAAAATAAATTAAGAATACATTATACCTATCTTACGAGAGTTTGGGCTATAGACAAATGTGATTGCAAATAAACCCTGGAAACTTGCTAAGTAAACATGTGGAAGGGGCAAAGTCAAGATGGCAGAGTAGGAGGACATGGAGTTTGTGTCTCCTCACAAGTAAGGCACCTATTAGGCACTGGTGGGGGACTTCAGACACCTAAGGGGACAGGAGGAATCCCCGAGTTACCACGTAAGATGTGGGAGAAAAGAAGGGTGAGAAAAAAGTGGAGGCAGGACAGGACTGGCACCCCTGAGGGGTTACTGGGGAAAAGGAGAGGTTCCCATGCTCGGAGGGGTCCACACATGGAAAGGGGGTCAGCGGGAATGGAGAAGGACATTTGGGGTATCAGGGGATCGGAGGGTAACGAGGCCAGGGTCTCGCCTGCCTGCTTGGGTCTGGTGAGCCTGCTGTGGCTCCAGGCCTGAAACACCCCTGGGCCCCCTCCAGCCACGTGGGTCTTGGGATTGAATCCCCCTACCTGCCAAAGCCTCTTCTGACCCGGGGTGTCCCATGCCTTAACCCTGACACAGTGGTGTCTCCTCTGGCTGTGCAGGTCCTCGCAGACCTGCGTACCACTCCTCACCATGCCTCCACAGGCAATGTAGGTCCTGACAGCACATGCGCTGCCCTGACAAAGCCTCTTCTGGCCAAGTGGGTCATGGACCTGAGCCCCACACCAACCAGGGTGCTCTCCATCTGTGTGGCAACTGGGCCAGAGCCCCACCACCATCAAAATCTCTGAGAGTCGCACAGGTCCCAGCCCTGAGCCCTGCCTCTGCCAAAGCCTCCTCTGGCTGTGTGGGTCCTGGCAGCTTAAGTGCGGTCACTGACAGAGCCTCCTCTGGTCACGTGGGCCCAGGCAGGCTGAACGCTGCATGCATACAAAGCCTGCTCTTGCTGTGCCAGCCTCTGCAGACACTCCTGTGTAGACCTGTGCTGGCACGTGTGCTCTGGGCTAGCTTTAGGAACAGACACTGGTGAGAGGAACTCACACAGAAGCAGGGCTGACACAGCAGGTCCAGAGACCTACCTAGAGGTCTTGGAGGCCTACTGGGGAGGTGGGGGTTGGCTTTAGCTCACCATGGGGGCAAGGACACTGATAGAACAGGCACCAGGGAATTTTTATACTTTTAAAAATTTTTTTTAATTTTTTTATCTTTTATTTTTATATTTTTAATTTTTTTATTTTATTATTATTTTTTTTGCTATTGTGGTTCTATTTTGTTTTCTTGTTTCATTTTTAATGTTATTTTTTCTAATTTATTTTTTATTTTTCTAATTTTATTTTTTTTTTATTATTTGTTATTGTTCTGCTCTTTTCTGATTGTTGCCTGTTTTTAAAATTTTCTTCGCAATGCCACGTGGCTTTTGGGGTCTTGGTTCCAAGGTCAAGAGTCAGGCCTGAGCTTCGGTGGTGGGAGCCCTGACTCCAAGCTGCTGGACTAACAGAGAATTTCAAGTTCCAGGGAATATTAATCAGTATGAGGTCTCCCAGAGGTCCTTATCTCAGAACCAAGACCCAGCTCCACCCAACTGCTTATAAACTCCAGTGCTGGACACCATAGGCCAACAAACAGCATGACAGGAACACAGCCCCCCCTATCAAAAAACTGAGATGACCAAAAAAAAATGTTACAAATGAAGGAGCAAGGTTTACCTGACAAGACCAAATAAATGAAGAGGAAATAGGCAACCAACTAAAAAAAGAATTCAGAGTAATGATAGTAAAGATGATCCAAAATCTCAGAAACAGTATGAAGGCACGGATTGAAAAAATAGAAGAAATGTTTAACAAAGACCTAGAAGAACTAAAGAACAAACAGTGATGAACAATACAATATCTGAAATAAAAATACACTAGAAGGAATGAATAGTAGAATTACTGAGACAGAAGAACTAATCGAATAAGTGAGCTGGAAGACAGAATGGTGGAAATAACTGCCAAGGAACAGAATAAAGAAAAAAGAATGAAAAGATATGAGGACAGGCTCAGAGACTTCTGGAAAACATTAAGTGCACCAACATTTGACTTATAGGGGTGCCAGAAGAAGAAGAGAAAGAGAAAGGATCTGAGAAAATATTTGAAGAGATTATAGTGAAAAACATCCCTAACATGGGAAAGGAAATATCCACTAAAGTCCAGGAAGCGCAAAGAGTCCCATACAGGATAAATGCAAGGAGAAACATGACGAGACACATACTAATCAAACTAACAAAAAATAAATTCAAAGAAAACATATTAAAAGCAGCAAGGGAAAAGCAAAAAATAACATACAAGGGAGTCTCCATAAGGTTATCAGCTGATTTTTCAGCAGAAACTCTTCAGGCCAGAAGGGCACAGCAGGACATATTTAAAGTGATGAAAAGGAAAAACCTACAAACAAGATTACTCTACCCAACAAGGATCTCATTCAGATTTGATGGAGAAATCAAAACCTTTACAGACAAGCAAAAGTTAAGAGAATTCAACACCACCAAACCAGCTTTACAACAATTACTAAAGGAACTTCTCTAGGCAGGGAACAAAAGAGAAGAAAAATACCCACAAAAACAAACCCAAAACAATTAAGAAAATGGTAATAGAAACATACATATCAATAATTACTTTAAATGGGAATGGATTAAATGCTCCAAACAAAATACACAGACTGGCTGCATGGATACAGAAACAAGACCCATATATATGCTGTCTACAAGAGACCCACTTCAGACCTAGGGACACATACACACTAAAAGTGTGGGGATGGAAAAAGATACTCCATGCAAATGGAAATCAAAAGAAATCAGGAGTAGCAATACTTGTAACAGATGAAATAGACCTTAAAATAAAGACTATTACAGTAGACAAGAAAGGACACTACATAATGATCAAAGGATCAATCCAAAAAGAAGATATAACAATTGTAAATATTTATGCACCCAACATAGGAGAACCTCAATACATACTGTAAATGCTAACAGCCATAAAAGGGGAAATTGACAGTAACACAATAATAACGGGGGACTGGAACACTCCACTTACACCAATGGATAGATCATTCAGACAGAAAATTAATAAGGAAACACAAGCTTTAAATGACACAATAGACCAAAGAGCCCTAATTGATGTTTATAAGACATTCCATCCAAAAGCAGCAGAATACACTTTCTTCTCAAGTGCACACAGAACATGCTCCAGGATAAATCATATCTTGGGTCACAAATCAAGCCTCGGTAAATTTAAGAAAATTGAAATCATATCAAACATCTTTTCCAACCACAATACTATGAGATTAGAAATCAATTACAGGGAGAAAAAAACTATAAAAAAACACAAACCCATGGAAGATAAACAATACACTACTAAATACAAAGAGATCACTAAATAAATCAAAGAGGAAAGGAACAAAATACAAAGAAACAAATGAGAATGAAAACACTATAACCCAAAACTTATGGGATGCAGCAAAAGCAGTTCCAAGAGGGAAGTTTATAGCAATACAGTCTTACCTCAAGAAACAAGAAAAAATCTCAAATAAACAACCTAACCTTACACCTAAAGCAACTAGAGAAAGAAGAACAACAAAATCTAAAGTTAGAAGAAGGAAAGAGATCATAAAAATCAAAGCAAAAGTAAATGAAATAGAAATGAAGAAAACAATAGCAAAAATCAATGGAACTAAAAGTTTGTTCTTTGAAAAGATAAACAAAACTGGTAAACCTTTAGCCAGACTTATCAAGAAAAAAAAAGAGAGAATTCAAATCAATAAAATTAGAAGTGAAGTAGGAGAAATTACAACTGACACCGAAGAAATACAAAGGTTCATAAGAGACTACTAGAAAAGTCAACCTTTCAACTGAACCAGGAAGAAATAGAAAATATGAACAGACCAATCACAAGTAATGAAATTGAAACTGTATTTTTAAAATTTCCAACAAACTAAAGTCCAGGACCATATGGCTTCACAGGTGAATTCTATCAAATATTTAGAGAAGAGCTAACACAAATCCTTCTCAAACTCTTCCAAAAAATTGCAGGGAAAGCTGACAAGCTCATTCTATGAGGCCACCATCACCCTGATACCAAAACCAAAGATATCAAAAAATAAAATAAAATTACAGACCAATATAACTAATGAACATAGACACAAAAACCCTCAACAGAATATTAGCACACTGAATCCAAAAACATATTAAAAAGATTGTGAAACATGATCAAGTGAGATTTACCCCAGGGAGGGAAGGATTCTTCAATATCTATCCATCAATGTGATATATTATATTAACAGATTAAAGAATAAAAACCATATGAACAACACAATAGATGCAGAAAAACTTTTGACAAAATTCTACATATATTTATGATAAAAACTCTCTGGAAAGTGGGCATAGAGGGAACCTACCTCAACATAATAAAAGCCATATATGACAAACCCACAGGCAACATCATTCTTAATGGTGAAAATTGAAAGCATTTCCTCTAAGATCAGGAACAAGACAAGGATGTCCACTCTTGCCACTGTTATTCAACATAGTTTTGGAAGTCCTAGCCACGGCAATCAGAGAAGAAAAAGAAATAAAAGAAATCCAAATTGGAAAAGAGGAAGTAAAACTGTCACTGTTTGCAGATGACATGATACTATACATAGAGAATCCCAAAGATGCCACCAGAAAGCTACTAGAGCTAATCAATGAATTTGGTAAAGTTGTAGTATAAAAATTAATGAACAGAAATCTTTTGCATTCCTATACACTAACAATGAAAGATCAGAAAGAGAAATTAATGAAACAATCCCATTTACCATTGCAACAAAAGGAATAAAATACCTAGGAATAAACCTACCTAAGGAGAGAAAAGGCCTGTACTCAGAAATCTGTAAGACACTGGTGAAAAAACTCAAAGATGACAAAAACAAATTGAGAGATATACCATGTTCTTGGACTGGAAGATTCAATATTGTGAAAATGACTATACTACGCAAAGCAATCTACAGATTCAATGTAATCCCTATCAAATTACCAATGGCATTTTTCACAGAATTAGAACAAAATTTTTACAATTTGTATGGAAACACAAAACCCCGAATAGCCAAAGCAACCTTGAGAAAGAAGAACAAAGCAGGAAGAATCAGGCTCCCTGGCTTGACTATACTATAAAGCTACAGTAATCAAGACAGTATGGTACTGGCACAAAAACAGAAATATAGATCAATGGAACAGCATAGAAAGTCCAGAGATAAGCCCACCCACCTGTGGTCACCTAATCTATGACAAAGGAGGCAAGAATATACAATGGAGAAAAGACAGCCTCTTCAATAAGTTGTGCTGGGAAAACTGGACAGCTACATGTAAAAGAATGACATTAGAACACTCTCTAACACTATACACAAAAATAAACTAAAAAAAACTCTAAATGTAAGACCAGACACTATAAAACTCTTAGAGAAAAACATAAGAAGAACACTCTTTCACATAATTCATAGCAAGATCTTTTTTGACCCTCCTCCTAGAGTAATGAAAACAAAAACAAAAATAAACAAATGGGACCTAATGAAACTTAAAAGCTTTTGCACAGCAAAGGAAACCATCAACAAACCAAAAGGTTAACCCTCAGGAAGGGGGAAAATATCTGCAAACGAAACAACCAAGGGATTAATCTCCAAAATATACAAACAGTTTATGTAGCTCAATATTAAAAAAAAAACCCAAATAACCCAATCAGAAAATGTGGGGGAAGATTTAAATAGACATTTCTCCATAGAAGACATACAGATGGTCAAAAAGCACATGAAGAGACGTTCAACATAATTAATTATTAGGCAAATGCAGATCACAACTTCGAGTTATCACCTCACACTGGTCAGAATGGCCATCATTAAATATCTACAAACAATAAATGCTGGAGAGGGTGTGGAGAAAAGGGAACCCTCTTGCACTGTTGGTGGGAATGTAAATCGATACAGCTACTGTGGAGCACAGTATGGAGGTTTCTTTAAAAACTAACAATAGAACTACTATATGACCAAGCAATCCCACTCCTGGGCCTATACCCAGAGAAAGCCTTTATTCAAAGATACACATGCACCCCAATGCTCATTGCAGCACTATTTACAATAGCCAGGACATGGAAGCAACGTAAATGTCCATCAACATAAGAATGGATAAAGAAGATGTGGTACATATGTACTATGGAATATTACTCAGCTATAAAAAGGAATGAAATTGGGTCATTTGTAGAGACGTGGATGGACCTAAAAAGTGTCATACAGAGTGAAGTAAGTCAGAAAGAGAAAAACAAATATCATATATTAATGCATGTATATGGAATCTAGAAAAATGGTACAGATGAACCTATTTTCAGGGCAGGAATAGAAATGTAGAGAATGGACATGTCAACATGGGTGGGAAGGGGGTGGAATGAATTGGGAAATTAGGATTGACATATATACACTACCATGTGTAAAATAGATAGCTAGGGGGAACCTGCTGTAAAGTACAGGGAGCTCAGCTTAGTGCTCTGTGGTGACCTAGATGGGTAGGATGGGTAAGTGGGAGGGAGGTCCAAGAGGGAGGGGACATATGTATACATACAACCGATCCACTTCTTTGTGCAGCAGAAACTAACACAACACTATAAAGCAACTATACCCCAATTTTTTAAAAAAATGTAGAAGTCTATTCATTGGATTTGTTACATTTGACTAAGTGTTCTAGATTAGTGGTGGGGGAAGATCTTTTGCTCTGCACAATTATGTTGGGGCTCAGACTAAAATAAGTTCTGCCAATCTTCAGCTTCCTGGACATTGACACTTACCCAGCAGAGGGAGAAAAAAAGAGACAGTAAAAGACTAGTACATAATGTTTTTATGAGCCAGTCTTAGGTGTAGGGCACTTTACTTCTATCCATATTCTATTGGTTAAACTACAAGACTATATATCTACCTGAAAGGGGCACAGAGGAACATAGTAAAGCTTTGTGCCCAGGATAAAAGACTCTGTCCCACAGAACATTCTTTGACATGAATAGCAGCAAAATCTTTTTTGACTTACCTCCTAGAGTAATGAAAATAAAAGCAAAATTAAACAAATGGGATTTAATTAAAGTTAAAAGCTTTTGCATAGCAAAGGAAGCCATATACAAAAAAACAAAGACAACCCTCAGAATGGGAGACAATATTTGCAAATGAAGAAATGGACAAGGGATTAATCTCCAAAATATACCAACAGCTCATGCAGCTCAATATCAAAAAAACAAATAACCCAATCAAAAAATAGACATTTCTCCAAAGAAGATATACAGGTGGCCAAGAGGCATATGAAAATATGCTCAACATTCTAATTATTACAGAAATTCAAATCAAACGGCAATGAGGTAACACCTCACTGTGGTCAGAATTGCCATCATCAAAAAATCTACAAACAATAAATGCTGAAGAGGGTGTGGAGTAAAGGGAACCCTCCTACACCACCAGTGTGAATGTAAATTGGTACAATCATTATGGAGAACATTACGGAGTTTCCTTAAAAAAAACAAAAATAGAGTTTCCATATGATCCAGCAATCCCAATCCTTGGTATATATCCAGAGAAAACTATTATTTGAAAAGATAAATGCACCCCAGTGTTCATTACAACACTATTTACAATAGTCTAGACATGGAAGCAACCTAAATGTCCATTGACAGGGGAATGGATAAAGATGTGGTACCTATATACAATGGAATATTACTCAACATGAAAAGGAACAAAATAATTCCATTTGCAGAGATGTGGATGGACTTAGAGACTGTCATACAGAGTGAAGTAAGTCAGAAAGAGAAAAATAAATATCATATTATATTGCTTATATGTGGCACCTAGAAAAATGGTACACATGAACTTATTGGCAAAGCAGAAATAGAGTTACAGATGTAGACAAAAAACATGGTTACCAAAGGGGGAAGTGGAAGGGATGGATTGGGAGAATGGGATTGACATATATACAGTACTATGTATAAAATAGGTAACTAATGAGAACCTACTGTTTAGCACAGGGAACTCTGCTCAATGATCCGTGGTGACCTAAATGGGAAGGAAATCTAAAAAAGAGTGGATATATGTATATGTATAAGTGATTTGTTTTGCTGTACAGCAGAAACTAACACAACTTTGTAAAGCAACTATACTCCAATATTTTTTTTTTTAAAAAAAGTCTCTGCCCCAGCAATGCAAAAAGTTTAAGGTGGTAAGGTTTTCAAGTAGAGATATGACCTATCTAGTTCTGATTTGGATGCAGAAAACCTACACATCAAGCTTGAAGGGAACATAGCAAGTTTAAGATTTGTATACACTGAGTTTGAGATGACTTTGGAATAAGAATACAAAAAGAGACTAAGCTTAGAGCTTGGAGCAGTTAAAATTATTGTTAAACCTTTGTGAACTATCTAAACAAAAATGAGATAATTAACATTACAAAAATTGATTATTTGGCCAGGGCAAAGAGAAAAAAGAGAAAGTGTATCTTAAATATTTTTATTTAAATAATTGGACAAAGAAAAACGAGTCAAAAGAAGGCAATGACTGTCACAAAAATGGGAAGAAAACTAAGAGTAAAGCTACCAAAGCCAAGGGAAAACATGTTTTCAAGGGGGATTTATTCGATAGCATAATATGCAATAGAAAATCCAGAAAAGGTTACGCTAATGAGCTCAATAATTAGAGGTTGTTAATAGCCTATTAAAAAACAGTTTCAACTAAGTCATTGGAGTAAAGGCTAAAATGCAGTGGTTTAAAAAAAGAATAGGAGAGAAATATATAGAAACTGTTGATTGAAAAAAAATTCACAGCCTAAAATGAGAATTATGTTTTATTCGGTGGATTTTCTGAGGACTTCCCCCCAGATCGCCAAGGTGAAGGAGGTGCCAGAATATATAGGAGTTTTTAACAAAAATCAAATAGTGGAAATATCAAAAGGTTACTGTTAAAGAAAACCAGACATCTCAAGTTAATGAATTTAACACTTTTTTATGTATGGGAAGATGCAAGAGTTTGTGCTCATTGAAATAATTTCTTTGATATGCACCTTAACTAACTAAGGCCAGTATCCTGCTTTTCTACATCCTGAAACCCCACAGGATGCACAGCTGTGGGTGGATACAGTGGCTGTTGGCTGCAACATCCTTTGTTTACTTACATGCAGGCAACGTTTTTCATCCACAAAAAAAAGTATTGACTTTCAAGGAACCTGGAAAGAAAAGGAGAGAGAGAGAGAGAGAGAGAGAGAGAGAGAGAGAGAGAGAGAGAGAGAGAGAGAGAGAGAGAATAACTTTAGGGAGAACCGGGTTGAGACAAGGTTTTATTCTGATTTTTTAAAGGATAACAGATATTTGAACATGTCTGTAGCACCCCAGGAAGAAGCCAATGCAGGAGGTCTGAAATATCTAACAGACAGAATGATTGATGGAGTAATATTTAAGAAAGGAAAAGTTGCAAACATAGATAGGGCATCAGCTTTAGAAAGAAAATGTCAATATCTTCTTTTGGACTGGCAAGAAGAAAGAAAAGTGTAAAGGATATATGCATTTCAGACCAGAGGGACTATGATTCAGAAACTCAAGTTCTATAGGTATTTTCCCAAAGAAGTAGGAGGCAAGGTCTTCTGATGAGAGTGAGGAAGGTGTGAGAGGAGAGTTGATGGCTGGGTAAAACAGAAAATGTTTAAAAGATTCAGAGTGAAGAGCAGAAGGAGGAAACCAAGGTCTAGTGAAAGAGTTTCCAGACATCATTGGAGACCCACCCAGAACAGAAGTTATATTATGTCATGTATCTTGAGACCAAATCCTCCATTTAAGGCTACCCTATTCAGTGTTCCCTCTCCCAGAGACTGTATGGGTCTTCTGTAACTTCATTTCATGCACAGTTCTTTATGAGATCCTTTTGGAAGACAAACAAATTTGAATACCATAATCAGCCAAACAATCAAGTTTGTTTTAATTGAAGTATAGTTCATTTACAATATTATATTAGCTTCAGGTGTACAACATAGTCATTCAATATTTTTATAGATTATACTCCATTTTGTTATTATAATGGCTATATTTCCCCGTGTTATATAATATTATATATCCTTGTATTTATTTATTTTGTACCTAGTAATTTGTATCTCTTAACCTGCTTCCCTTATCTTTCCCCTCCTCCCACAACTTTCCACCCCCGGTAACCACTAATTTCTTCTCTGTATCTATGAGTCTGTTTCTGTTTTGTTATATTCATTAATTTACTTTATTTTTTAGATTCTACATATAAGTGCAAACATATAGTATTTGTCTTTCTCTGACTAATTTCACTTAGCTAGCATAATACCCTTCAGGTCCATCCATGTTGTTGCAAATAGCAGAATTAAATTCTTTTTTTATGGCTGAGTAATATTCCATTGTGGTGTGTGTGTGTGTGTGTGTGTGTGTGTGTGTGCGCGCGCGCGTGCATGCTCACATATGCATGCACATGTGTGTATCGCATCTTCTTTATACATTTATCTGTTGATGGGCACATAGGTTGCTTCCATATCTTAGCTAATGTAAATAATGCTGCAATGAACGTTGGGTGCATGTAGCTTTTAAAATTAGTGGTTTCATTTTCTTCAGATATATACACAGTAATGGAATTGCTAAATCATATGGTAGTTCTATCTTTAGTTTTTGAGGAACGTCCATACTGTTTTTCATAAAGGCAGCACTAATTTACAACCCTCCCCCACCCATCAGTGTACTAGGGTTAGCTTTTCTCCACATTCTCACCAATACTTGTTATTTGTAATCTTTTTGATGATAGCCTTTTTGACATGTGTGAGGTGATACCTCATTGTGGTTTTGTTTTTCATTTTTCTGTTGATTAGCAATGTTGAGCATTTTTTCATGTATCTGTTGACCATATGTATATCTTCTTTGAAAAAAAAAGTCTACTCAGGTCTTTTGCCCATTTTTTAAAGTGGGTTCTTTGTTTTTTTGATATTGAGTTGTATGAGCTGTTTATATATTTTGGATATTAACCCCTTATCAGTCATATCATTTGCAAATATTTTCTCCCATTCAGTAGGTTGTGTCTTTGTTTTGTTGATAGTTTCCTTTGTCATGAAAAAGTTTACTTAATTAGATTACATTTATTTTTGCTTTTATTTCTTTTACCTTAGGAAACAAATCCCCCCAAAATATTGCTATGATCTCTGTCAATGAGTGTTCTATGTTTTCTTCTAGATGATTTCAGCTCTTACATTTAGGTCTTTAATCCATTTTGAGTTTATTTTTCTATATGGTGTGTGGAAATGTTCTAATCTCATTCTTTTATAAGTAGCTTTCCAGTTTCCCCAGCACCACTTATTGAAGAGACTGTCCTTTCTTCATTGTATATTCATGCCTATTTTGTTTTAGATTAATTGACCTTCAGAGTGTGGGTTTATTTCTGTGCTCTGTATTCTCTTCCATTGATCTATGTGGCTATTTTTGGGCCAGTACCATGGTGTTTTGATTACTGTAACTTTGTAGATCCAGATTGGTGCCTCATCTTCTCTCTGGGGCATTGCTAGTCTCATGTCAGAGGAAACAAAAAGTGTAGCAAAGCATCCTCTGCCTCATAACTTCCACGTAGAATTGACACATAATACTTAAATTTACATTATCTGTCTAAAGTAAAAGTACCATGACTATTTCTGATGTTAGTACATCCCAGAAAGAGATGTATAATCCTGCAACAAAAAGGAGTGGCAAATAATTTGAACATATCTATAATCCATGTCAAAGACATATTGGTCTTGTGTGACCTGTTGATACTATCTCCAAGTATCTTTCCAAAAAATTACTTCTCTACATTCCCATTGCCTACACTGTTGTCCAAACCACTCTTATGGCTCATTTGGTTTGCTGCAAGAAAGTTCTTAATAGATCCATCTACATCCACTTGCAGCAGGTAGAATTTTTAACAAAAATCTGAGCATGCCACATACATTCTCTTCCTACCAAATCAATTACTATCCACCAGCCTCTGTATTTAACCCCACTTAATGGCTTCTCATTGTATTTAAGTTAAAATGCAACCTTTACATATGGTCCAAAAGACCTTGCATAGCTTAGCTTCTGTCTATCATTTCAGGCTCACTCTAATTACTCTGGTTCTCTTTCACCAGCCTTGTGGCTCTCTCAGTCCCTTGAATGCATCAGTCTATTCAGAGGACCATGGACTTTGTACAGGCTGTTTCTGTGGTCTGAAATGTCCTTTCCTCCACTTTCACCTGGCTCAATTTAACATCTATGTTAGAGCTCCCCTACTCCCCTTCTTCTTAATAATAACATATTTTTCTTATATTCACATCAGTTATTATGATTTGTAGTTATATATTTATTTGCATGATTATTTTTTCCCCTTCATGGACCACAGAATTGAGTTAATTATGCTACTCAGTTCAGGAGTATAATTATCTATGGTCCATGTCAGAAGATTCTTTTGTTTTTGTTTTCATTATTTTTATCACTCCTTTCCCATCCTTGGCCATAGACCTTCACTCTAGTCCATTTAAAGGGTGTTGCTCCAATTTTCACCATACACACATGGAGAGAGCACATTAGGTGTATTCTGATTCTTGCTTTCCTCATTCAGTGTTAAATGTCTGAGCTCTATATATGTTGCCACGTGACTATCAAACTTATTATTTCTGGCTAACCTGTAGTATTATTACCACTTTATAGATGAAGAAATCAAATCAAGGCTGAGTAGCATTTTTAGTTTTCACAGGTGGAGCTTTGTAGGTTTATGAATGGAATCTAGGCTTATTTCATTCCAATAATAGTACTTCCCTTTCTATCAAGTCATCTTTTCTGTCACCATATCCTTATCATAGATACAGAAATTATTCATAAATTTGATATCACAAAGGTCAGATGACTTGCCCAAATGGTAGAGTCAGCCTTAATGTAATAGAAAAGAAGAAAGCTGACTCCATATTTGATCTATTCCTTTAGCTCTAACCTGTGTGCCTGTTGCCTGTGCTTGGTCATGCTGACTCTGTACCTTTGTAAAATAATGTTCCTTATAGCCTAAAATATACATAATAGACACTTCTCAAGGCTCTCTCCCAGGTTTGACCTTTAAAGGTATAACACTTTTCATTCATGTAGAGATAAAAAGTTGCAGAACAGAGAATAACATTCATCTTGTTGGAGGTCTACAGGAACAGCATGACTAGACCTTCTTGGACAGCTGCAAGAACAAAGGGTTATCACTTCCCCTCCAGGATCTGACTGCCACCAAATAGTTTGCAACAACCAGCCACACTCCCTCCTCTTTTACTCTAAAAGAAATATGATTCTAACTTTGGTAAGATAGTTTTTTGAGACACTTGTCCACCATCTTCTTGGCCTGCTGGCTTTCCAACTAAAACCGCTATTCCTTACTCCAACACATCATCTCTCAAGTTATTGGTCTGTTACGTGACAAGGGTAAGAGCTCGGATTCGGTAACATTAACATCCACTTCCCTCTCATTCTTATATCGTGCCATCTGATTACTTGCATATGGTGAGTGCTCCCTAAACACACTGATTGAATTCAAGTTCTAATTTCCTGCTCTGATTTTAGAATACAGATTTCTTTTTCCCCTCCTGAAGCCAACTGCAGAAACTTACTCAAAACTCCAAGCCCTGTGCCAGCTCTTACCTTTGTGCAAAGCTTTCCTGGTTTCCCAACCTCTAAACCAGTTATGTGGAGTTGGCAAAGCTGTTTATTTTCAAGCCTCCATGGTCAATAGATCAAGTAGAAATATAATCTACTTGATAGATCAAGTAGAACTCAATGAAGTTCTGGGCAGCCTGCCCATCAAGAGCATCAACATGATACATTTCTATGTACAGGAAGATTTACTCTTGGAACCTAAGCAAACAGGAATTCCTGGTTTTGATTCAGAATGAGTATTAGGGTTGTTAAACTCCACACTTGCCCAGGGAGTGAGGAAGCTGTGCAAACATCCATCTTGGTTAAAATAGCCTTTTGTAACATGTAGAGTACTAATGGGCTTGAGACATAACTGGCATAGTGAAACAACTTACAGGGACTGAAGCTGAGATTCTCAAATGATAGATGAGACACGCCATGACTGTTACTCCCTCGACAATTATTTATTGACTGTCTACTACGAGGCAGGCACTGTGTTAGAGATGAGTGATGCTCAGGATGGAATACAGAGTTCCCTGTGCTCAACATAGTCATAGTCCAGTATGATAAATAAGTAAATCAAGTGAAGGAAGAAAAACAACCTGGCAATGCTGTGAAATTCCCTCCAACATCTAAGGTCTAAGCCTTACCTGAGAAGGTAAACCTCATTGTGAGATAAAGAACAAAGTTGCTATTCCTGGGAGCTATTTAAATATGTTTTTGAACACCTCAACAAGTCAAGTGGAAGCAGATCATATGGCTGAAGCAGGTGTGGGACTGGGATTTAAGGGTGATGCTGCCGAGATTAGATATTCTGGAAATTAATCACAAAGGGTGTCAGAAAACACAATACTTCCTTTCCTCAATTCTTTTATCACCTATAAAACTAAACTACTGTGCTACTCTTTCTGCAACTTAGCAAGCTACATAAGATGACTCACTAAGGAGTATTACATAAATCTAAGATTTTACATGTGTGTGTGTGTGTGTGTGTGTGTATATATATATATATATATATAAAATCATTATTATTCTGACACCTGCTTTCCATTAGATGTTCTCTGAGTAGTTTTTCCTTTGCCTCTATCCTCTTTCTAAATACTTCAGTGTCACTCACTGCTTCTCCTCTGTCCCCACACTCTTTTTCTACTAGTTTTTAATTATTTACTAGATAGAGAAGATGAAGTTTTGAAATTAGGGATATAATATAGGTTTTTACTAGACAACTGTAACATAGTCATCCTAGCAATTTATTTTATAATGAAACGTGTTTTAGAGACATAATATACCTTTCAGGCTTTAAGATTTATACTCTTTTGATTATTACATTTTAATCACTATTCTCAGCTTCCTTAGAACATGTAGCTACCACTTCTAGGGGAAAATAAATTAAATATTGTTATGTCTAATAAGAGCTACTATCTATGGCTGCATAGATTACTTTGGGGGTGCTATTCACAATCAATTCACATCATAGTCTAGTGAAAGACACCTTGCACTCATGTAGTGCACAACTTGGGAAGCTATGCATGATAGAAATGTCTAGGCCTACTCAAATATTTTAGTAAAACTCTGCTATAAAATTAAGATTGAACATGATGATATCTAAGCCAATTCCTGATGTCTCAAGCCAGACAAGAAGTAAGTAGCAGTGAGATAAAGTCAGTGGTTCGATTTTGGCTTTGAGAAAGCGAAATGGCATAAGTGAAGTGACTAAGTGGTAAGCAGAATATTCTACTCAGCAGAAGTATTTGCAAACTATTGCTCTGATCGGATTACTCTTCTCTGTCTTTCTCACTAGACTGATCACATTGAGAGCAGAACACTTTATTCCTTGTCCTGCAATCGTGCCCTCTGCCTAGCTCTCCCCTCTAGGAGATTAACGATAAACATTGGCATAGTAAGCATCTAAGAAGTCCTACAGTGATTAAACTGATCTCATTCTGCTTAACTCACTGTTTCCAGACTAATAGGACCACAGAAACACTTCTTCACAGACCATGTATTAATATCTCACAAAACCTCAAAGGAATAGCCTGGACAACACTACTCCAAGTGCTACTCTATTTGCTGCAAGTGAACTATAAATTCCTACAACTAGATTGTGGGAAGCAGTCAGCCTTGAGAGCAGGCTGCGGACATGCCAGGCATGCCACAGCTGCTCCAAGGGACTGTCCCTACTTGTTCCCCTCCTTGTTCCATTCCATGGGAGATAAATCACCAGGGCCCAGAAATCAGAAAGAATGAAAAATGAGACAAGCAAAGCTGTCTCCCCGCTGCACGTGCATGTTATTTTTGATGATTCTGGGTTTATGGGTTTTCTCCCAGGGAAGTAAACCTTGAGCCGAGACAGTCTGTAGATAATGTAAACCACCATCTGGCAACCTTCCTTTTTCTAGTCTATATAATCTGCAACTGTAGCATAATAAAATTTGCCTTGCAACCATCAGTTGTCTTGGTCTTTCTGACCCCATCCGTCGGTGCTACTTCAGTTCCTTACCCCTTCCCTTCTGACCCTGGGCAGTGAGATCTTCTTTCTCTGGCTGGTCCGCAGCAAGTGGCACCTGAAGCGTGAAGGCAATTAAAAGAAAAAGAAAGTGCAGGTAAGAGAACGCTTGTGCAAAATATGTGTGGCCACCAGTAAAAGTGAAACTAATAGAGGCATAAGGCAATAGAAGTAAAATAAGATGGGGCAAAATGGCTCAAATGAGTGTGAATTATTTGCTCAGGTTTTACTTTCGATGCTTAAAGCTCGAGGTAATAAAGTTTCTACCTCACAGTTGACTGAATTTTTGCAGCATATCCATGATGTATCTCCCTGGTTTCCTGATGGCGGTTCTGTTGACATAGAAATCTGGCAGAAAGTTGGAGAAGATTTTAAAAAATTATTGAGTCTTGAGGGCCTACTCATACTCCTGTTGTTACATTTAGTTTGTGGAATCTGATAAAAATATGTTTAGATTCTTCTCATGATAGTGTTGATTTGAATGTAAAGTCAGAAAAAAACATAAGCCTCTGACAGAAGAAAAGACTGTATTATCAGCTACTGCATCACCACTTCCTAAATCGAAAGAGCTAATTAATTTAAATATTTCAGATGAAGAGGAACATTTTGACTTAACAGATGAGGCTTTTAAATATAAAATAGAGAAATATCCTGAGGATGATTTTCTAATGGCTATGATAGATAAGTCAGTGAAAAAGCTGCAAATTAGTAAGGACTGTCTTCCTCAAAAATCTACATCTGTAAAAATGCTCAGTCCCTTGCAGCGTGCTATACAAGGAACAATAAAGCGAGGAGAAGATCCTATTTTCTGTTGTCCTGTCATAGAAAGACCTGATCCTAATAATCCTCAACAGGCTATTAGGGAACATCAGGCTCTTCCTTTTAAAGTTTTGAAAGATTTAAAATCTGCTTGTGCTCAATATGGACCCACTGCTCCTTTTACTACTGCTATGGTTGACACTATTGCAGGATAAGCTCTTTCCCCCGCTGAGTCTATTGCACGAGCTTGTTTAAATGGTGGAGATTATTTGATATGGAAATCTGATTTTTATGAACGGGCTGCTGAACAAGCAGAAAAGAATGCTGCCCATAATATTCCAGTTGATTATCATATGCTGATTGGGGAAGGACAATATATTTCTTTACAAGATCAATTAACTTATCCCTTTGTTGATTATCCTCAAATAAATCATTTGGCATTACAAGGCTGGAGGAAATTACCTTCTACACACAAAACTGAGGATCTTTCAAAAATTAGACAGGGACCTGATGAACCATATGCTGATTTTGTAGATAGATTGTTACAGGCAGTGGGGAGACTCATTGTGGATGGACTCACTGGTACAATTGTAGTTAAGCAACTTGCTTTTGAAAACACTAATAATGCATGAGAGGCTGTGATTCGATCTTGGAGAAAACGGGGAACATTGGAGGATTATATTTGCCTTTGTGCAGACATTGGGCCTGCTTATATACAGGGTGCTGCTATGGCTGCAGCATTAATTAAAGTGGGGTTTAAAAACAATCAAAAGAAAACAAAGACTTGCTTTAAATGCGGAAAGGCAGGTCATTTTGCTAGAGAATGTAGATCTTTTAATTCTAACCCTAGTCCTTCCTTCCCTACTCAAAAAGCTCCAGATGGTGGGAAAATCCCTGGCTTTTGTCCTAAATGCAATAGGGGAAAACATTGAGCATGAGATTGTCACTCAGTGGCCCACAAGGATGGGACACCACTGTCGGGAAACTCCTCCTGGGGCCTTCCCCGGCCCCAACAAACAATAGGGGCAATGTCTGTGTATCCTCCTCAAATTATCAATCAGACATTAGCCAAGAATAAAAACATACAATATCCCCGCTCTCCAGAGCAACACAAGGAAGCTCAGGACTGGAGTTCAGTACCTCCGCCCGATATGTATTAACTCCTGAAATGGGTCCTCAGGCCCTCTCTACGAGCATCTATGGACCTTTATCCAAGGGTTTGATTGGACTATTATTGGGAAAAAGTAGTGTCACCATGAAAGGTTTAACTATTATGCCAGGAGTCATAGATTCTGACTACGAAGGAGAAATAAAAATCATGGCACAAACTATTAAAAATATAATAACTATTTCTCCTGGTGATAAAATTGCACAATTGCTACTTTTGCCCTTTGTACCTCATGGACAAATTTTACAACATCAAAAGAGAGAAACAAAGGCGTTTGGATCATCTAATGATGCCTACTGGATTCAGAAGATAGGGAAAGAACGTCCAGAAATGAAATTAACCATTAATGGAAAATTTTTCTTCAGGTTTGTTAGACACTGGAGCTGATGTCTCTGTTATAACGCAGATGCACTGGCCTAAACATTGTCCCATTAGTCCTACTATTACAGAACTTCAAGAAACAGGACAAAGTTCTCCTATACAAAGTAGTCAATTATTATTATGGCAAGATAGTGAGGGCCATTCAGGGTACTTCCAGCCTTATGTTTTGCCTGGGCTGCCTTTAAACCTCTGGGGTCAAGATATATTAAAAGAAATGGGAGTATTGCTTTACAGTCCAAACTCTCAAGTCTCTAATATGATGTTGGATCAAGGATTTCTCCCCACAAAAGGGCTGGGAACAAATCAACAAGGAACTGTCTACTCTATTGATGTGAAAATAAAAAAAATGATAGACAAGGTTTGGGTTTTTCTTAGGGGCCTTAGGGCCTAGGATTTTTCTTAGGGGCCTTAGGGCCTAGGATTCTCCTCCACTCACTGCTGATCCAATTACTTGGCTAACTGATGACCCAGTATGGGTGGACCAATGGCCCCTCACTAAGGAGAAATTAGAGGCTACAGAGCAGTTAGTTATAAAACAATTATAATTAGGGCATTTAGAAATTTCCAGTAGCCCTTGGAATACTCCTATTTTTTATTATCAAGAAAAAATCTGGGAAATATAGGTATTACAGGATCTAAGAGCTGTCAATAAAACTATGCTAATAATGGGAGCTCTTCAACCAGGCCTACCCTCTCCAACAGCCATACCACACAATTATCATATTTTAGTTATAGGTTTAAAAGATTGTTTTTTCACTATTCCTTTGTTTCATAAAGATAAAAAACATTTTGCTTTTAGCTTGCCTTCCTTAAATTTTAAGGAACCCATGAGGAGATTTCAATAGAAAGTATTGCCTCAGGGCATGGCAAACAGTCCTACATTATGCCAAAAATATGTGGCTCAGACCTTGACTCCTGTGAGAAAAGTTTCCAACGTTATATCTCATACATTATATGGATGATATACTTTTAGCCACTGATAATATTTCTTTATTAGAGACTGCTTTTCAATTTTTACAACAATCCTAACAATCATTTGGCTTGGTCATTGCCTCAAAAAAAATTCAAAGACAATCTCCATTTTTATATTTGGGAAAATATATTGATAACACTACTATTAGGCCTCAAAAACTGCAAATTTGAGTTGATAATTTAAAAACATTAAATTATTTTCAAAAATTACTTGGAGATATTAATTGGCTAAGGCCTTCCTTAAAACTTACTACTGCTCAATTACAGCCTTTGTTTGATATTCTTAAAGGTGACTCAGATCCTTCTTCTTCACGCTCTATGACTCCAGAAGGATTTCAAGCTTTACAAATAGTCAATAGATCTATCAGTTCTACACAATTAACTAGAATTCATACTCACCTTCCAATTTTCTTAATAATTTGTCCAACTCCTCATGTGCCTACTGCCATCTTATGGCAAACTGTTGGAATTATTGAATAGATTCATATGAAAACTACACCCTCTAAAGTTATTAACCCTTATTATGAACTTATTAGTAATTTAATAATGCAAGGTAGAACTAGATGCTTACAACTTATAGGTATAGGACCTTCTCAAATTATTATCCCTTATTCAGTTAGTCAACAAAATTGGCTTTTTCAACATAGTAATGAATGGGGTCTTGCTCTTGTAGGATTTTCAGGTACCTTGGAATGCCATTACCCTGCTGATAAATGGATCCAATTCAGCAAACTTAACTCTTATGTCTTTCCTTCTATAATTAGGCAACAGCCTATTCCTCACGTACCTTTGGTTTTTACAGACGGTTCTTCTTCAGGAATGGCTACTGTAATCATTGGAGACGAAACAAAACTAATTGCACAAACTTCCTTGACTTCAGCTTAATGTGTTGAACTGTATGCTGTCATAATGGCTTTTAAACATTTGCTTTCTATATCTTTTAATTTGTTTTCTGATAGTAAATATCTTATTAACTTATTATTTCTTCTGGAGACCGAGACCATAGGACATACTAATGACCCTGAATTATCATCCTCTTTTTGTTTGCTTTAACAGCTTATTCGTTCCCACGATGGTCCTGTTGCAGCTCTGCATATCCGTGCTCATTCTAACTTGCCTGGTCCACTGACTAAACTTAATGTGACTGCAGATGTTTTAACTCTATCTAAACGTGATCTTTATCCTGTGCATTTTCCTCCCAAGAATAAAGTTAAAGTTACTCCTCCTCCTCAATCTCTTTTCCCTAAAGCAGTACATGTCCCACTTTACCGTACTCCTCCTTTCCGTTCGTCATGCTGTCAAGAATGGCTAATGTATTGCATTCATTATCTTCATACTGTTGATACTCATGGTCCATGTCCTGGACACCCTCATATTATGGTAAGTTATGATCAAACTGCTTCACAAGCAGCACAACAATCGCATGCTTTACACCATCAGTCGGCGGCTACGTTACACCAACAATTTTCCCTTACTTGTGAAGCCGCCCGACAAATTGTTAAGCAATGCCCACAATGCTTACCTCACCTTCCTGTTCCACATTATGGTGTTAATCCTCGTGGATTATTACCTAGTCATTTATGGCAAATGGATGTTACTCATATCCCGACTTTTGGGAAATTACAGTTTGTTCATGTCACTATTGATACTTATTCTGGTTTCCTTTGTACTACAGCACAGACCAGAGAAGCTACTAAACATGTTATCACTCATTTATTACACTGTTTTGCTTTCATGAACCTTCCCAAAATTATTAAAACAGATAATGGGCCCGCTTACACTAGTGCTGCTTTTGCAACATTTTGTAATTCATTACAAATTACCCATATTACAGGCATTCCATATAACTCTCAAGGACAAGGTATTATAGAATGTGCAAATAGATCTTTAAAGCTAACTATTGAAAAAATAAAAAAGGGGGAATTATATAGAACAACACCACATAGCTTTATAAATCATGCTTTGTTTATTTTAAATTTTCTCACTGTTGATAAATTTAGCCGCTCTGCAGGGGAGAGGTTGGTGGCTGAGCCAAGATTGGCCTCTCAATCTCTGGAGGTCCTCTGGAAAGATCCGTTAACCAGCACTTGGTATAGCCCTGATCCTGTGTTGATTTGGGGATGTGGTCACATGTGTATCTTTCCCAGATCAGCACCTGGACCTGGCTGGCTTCCTGAGCACTTAGTCAAGCAAATAGATTGCTCGCCACAGCTCACAACTAGTTCAGAAGATGAAGAAGCTCTGCATCTCTCCCGAAAATTTGACAGTGTTGATTCAGAAAAAGAAGAAGAGGAGACCACTTACCAGGATGACTCAAAGGAGTGATGTTCCAACTTGGGGACAAATGAAACAATTGATTTCATGAGCTCAAGAGTTAGTGAAACAACAGAATAATCCTGTTACACCTGTAACTTTATATTTGGCTATGTTGGCAACCATTTCATGTGTTCCCTCTGTTAATGCAGCAACTTACTGTGCCTATGTACCTGATCCTCCACTATTATAACCCATATCTTGGTCTGAAGCAGAGTTTCCTGTATTTTACAATGATACTGTTTATGGGCCTCTTATTGGGAATATAAAACAAATCAATATGTCTGTAAATTACACTAACTGGTTTAGTACCCATCCTGTCTGTCTTAGCCCATTGAATCTGGAAATTGGATGTGTAAAGGCTATTAGTTATGAGCATACAGATGTTTATGAGGGAACGGATCAATCAATTAGTTTGTCAGCCTCTCCAGGTATCCTTCATTTTACAGGAACCAACATTACTCTTACATGCCTGGCTACCAGCTGACAAAAGGATCTTAAGGATACCATCATTTGGTATAAAAATGGCCAACCTATTAATATTAGAGGTCGAATCTCATGCACCTCACCACTTAGGGATTATGCTATTACTATAGCCAAGGTTACAGGTGAAGATTCAGGAAATTATTTCCTTACGAAGCGTTTACTTGGAGGACAGGGATACTTATAGCTGGACATAAGGTTACTATTCTTAACAGAATATACAAAAATCAATTTCCTCCTTTTATGACTGTTAACTTTCCTGAATCCAATTTTGAACGTTGCAATGCATCTTGGAATAATAACAAAATATGGTGTACTATAGATCATACCAAGCGGTCAATTCTTATCTCTTCTATTCCCGTCATAGATAGGTTTATCACATTTCAAAAGAACTGGGATATATGGAAACAGGCTCTAACTTATTCCAATACACCTGTTATAACTTGTGTTGCTCCTCCATATACACTTTTGATTGGTTCTATTAACATTGGTAATTCTTCCAAAGGAGGATATAATATTAGCTGTGTTAATTGTATTTTTAGCAGTTGTATGTTCCCTTCTGCAGGAACACAATCTGTGCTTATACTAAAGCAACCCATATATGTTATGTTGCCTGTACATCTGAGAGAACCTTGGTATGAAGATACTGGAGTACAGGCATGGGTGGAGCTCTCTAAAGCCTTGGAGAGAAGGAGACGCTTTATTGGGTGGCTGATAGTAAGTTTACTTGCCTTGGCTGCTCTGTCTGCTACCGTGGCTACTGCCGGTCTTGCTCTTTCACAGAGTATTAATCATGGTCACTTTGCTAATCAATTATCTCAAAATAACAGTCTTGCTTTATCTTTACAAAGTCACATATATTTACAGATTAATAACAAGTTAGGTGAATTTAAAAACACAATTCTGGGAATTGGAGATCAGATGGCAGCATTAAAATTGAGGATGCTTTTAGCTTGTCATGCAAAGTATACATGGATTTGTTTTACTCCTTAAAAGTACAATGACTGTATTTGGGAATGGGAAAAAGTAAAAATGCATCTGCTGAGTGTTTGGTCAGATAATAATATTAGTCTTGATCTTAAGAAATTAAATGCTGTAATTCAGGATATACAAAATGCACATCTTGATGACATTTCTCCAGAAGATGTAATTCAAACTTTACTGGATCATTTAAAGTGGTGAAACCCTCAGTCTTGGATTACTGGAAGGTTGTCAGGATTTATTACCCTGGCAATAATTTGCCTATTATTGATAGTAATCTTCTCATGTCTGTTTCGTATACTCATGCAACAATATACTACTCTCAGCACTAAGCTTCATGGAATCATTTTGCAGCAAAAATTAAAAAAATAAAAAAGGGGGACCTGTGGGAAGCAGTCAGCCTTGAGAGCAGGCTGCGGACATGCCAGGCATGCCACAGCTGCTCCAAGGGACTGTCCCTACTTGTTCCCCTCCTTGTTCCATTCCATGGGAGATAAATCACCAGGGCCCAGAAATCAGAAAGAATATAAAATGAGACAAACAAAGCTGTCTCCTCGCTGCATGTGCATGTTATTTTTGATGATTCTGGGTTTATGGACTTTCTCCCAGGGAAGTTAACCTTGAGCCAAGACAGTCTGTAGATAATGTAAACCATCATCTGGCAACCTTCCTTTTTCTAGTCTATATAATCTGCAACTGTAACATAATAAAATTTGCCTTGCAACCATCAGTTGTCTTGGTCCTTCTGACCCCATTTGTCGGTGCTATTTCAGTTCCTTACCCCTTCCCTTCTGACCCTGGGCAGTGAGATCCTCTTTCTCTGGCTGGTCCACGGCACTAGATCTCATTGGTGTGCAAAGGGATTCATAGATGTAGACATGTAGTTGCTAAGAATAATGATCTTTGTTTATCTCATGCACCAAAACACCAACTAACCGGCAAAATAATCAAGTCAACATTGCAGAAAGGGGCTGGAAATCTCCCTACCTGCTCTCCCATTCTTCCCCATCTCATTCTGAATCAGGCTTCAGTCCAAAATCATTCCACCCAGGGCTGCACTTATCCAAAATGACAGTATATGAGAGTTTAGACTGCTCTTAAAAGAGTTAGAAGTGGACAGAGAGAGTGAGAAAGTTACACATTTCAATTCATTTTCCTCCTCTGGTAACTGTTATTTGTCATTTAGCCATTTTTTTTCATTTTCTTTAGTTCCCTTTGCCTGTTCTCCTATACCCAGTTAAACCTGCTATTTAATACTAGCCTTTCTAACTCTCATTCTTAAGGGTCCTACTTCAGTCCCATTACCAAGCTACTTGTGTTCCTCCTCCAAGTCTAAAACAGTCTCTTCAAGCAATGATATATATCATTATCTAGTCCCAGACCTTGACTGATACTTTGTTATGCCTGTCACCTCTTTGAAATCACCAATGTTTTTCATCAAGTTGTGAGGTTTTTTTCCTCCCTCCCAATCAAAAGAGGTCAGAAAAAAATCAGGAAAAATGACTTTCTCTCGAGCCTGGCATGCCAATAACCCTGTAGCATCTTAAAGAAACAAACCCTGCTCATGTCACTCTCTCCCTTAACATTCTTCAAAAACTTTCCAGGGTATAAAGACCTAATAGTAATGTTATGTTAACCTTTATTGTAAACTCACATGTGTGAAGCTCTGTACTAAATGCTTTAATTCTAAACCTCACAGCAACTCTACAAATTATTAACCCCATTTTATAGGTGGACAAGCTAAGGTTTAGGCTTTCCTACAGCTACAAGCTGGTATATAATGTATCTAATATGCAAACCCAGCAGTCTGACTATCAACTGGTCTTAACCACTTAGAAATACTGCCTTAAGTCTGGATGAAGTACTAATTCCTTCCTTAACATATTAAGACCCTTTCAATTTAGGTACCAAATTACCTTGCACATACTTTCCAACTGCTCTTACTCATGCAGCCTACATTTATTCATCACCAAACATAGACTGAGCACATACTATATGCCAGAAACTAGGCTAAATATTATTACAATAGCCATTGCAATCTGCTTATACACAATGAACTACATTTTTTGTGTTTGACTGTGATTTTACATGTACAGTAAAATTGTCTGTAATGAGCTTATTTTTCTTCCTTTCACCCACTCCTTCTGGAAGAGTTTCTATATACCTTTCAAGACTCAATTAAAATGTTATTTTCTCCATGCAGCCTTCTGCAGCTGTTCTAGATGAAATGTCTCCTACGGTATCATTGCAGTTAGTACCCACCTCCTATACTCCTTAAGGATCTATCTATCTATCTATCTATCTATCTATCTATCTATCTATGTATCTATCATCTATCTACCTCTCTACCTGTCTTCTGCTCTAGAATGTAATGAGCATAAGCCATGTCATGCTAATATTTCTACTTCCTTGAAGAATGTCTGACAATAAATATTCCGGAACAGAATCAGTCTGCTATTCTAAGGTCTGAGACAACTTACAACTTTGCTTGTATTTGCAAACATCCTTTACTCTAGTACATTTTTAAGAGATTTAGTCAATAGGAACCCATATTCAAGGGTCTTCCAGTCTAGTGAGAACAGTCAAACAAACTATTAATTGCCACAATAGAGAGATAAATATCATGGTAAAGGAGAATGGAGGAGGAAGTCATGGATATCTTCTGGAGGAATCTAAAAATGCTTCTTAAAAAAAATGATAAACTGTGCTAAGACACAGATGGTAAGTAGGTATAACTAGGTCAACAATAGGGTAAGCACCTTTTAGGCACACAAATATCTAGAGACATATGTGAACAAGGTCTATTAGGGATCCAGGAAGTTCAAAATTATGGGAATGAAGGTATATAGAAGAGAGTAAAATGAAATAGGGTTAAAGTTCAAAAAGAAATTATAAAGGGTCTGACATTCCATGCAAAGGAGTTTTGTTTTCTCCACTAAAATAATTAAAGCATTTTACATTTCAGATGGAGTAATCAGATGTTCAGTCATAAAGATAACTCTCTCAATAATGTGAAGGATAGAATTTTCATAGTAGATTGAGTTTAGCACCTAGAAGACTGTCATCACCCCTCTCCTATATGCACATACAGTTGATTTAAAGGGGTAGAGAAGACTCTTATGTCAAGAAACACAAAGCCCATGGCCCTTCCCTTGAGTGATACTTCTCTGTGAGTTTTTTGTTCCAAGCCAGTCTCCTATTTGCTCTGCAGTCTCCTCACTTGTTTTGCTTCCCAAGAAAACTTTGGGTTTTCTCATGCACACCTTCTATATAAGGAAAGCCTAACAATGCTTATCTGGGTCCCTGAAGATTTCAAATATTTCCAATCTCAGAACAAAAATGTCAATTTCCTATTCTAAGACATTCTTTACTCTTTAAGATGAAGGTTAATTTTGCTTGCAAGTGACAGAAAACTGACTTAAATTAGCTTGTGTGAAAAGTGAATTCATTTGCTTATATAATTAGAAAGTCCCAGAGGGATGAATATGGCCAGGTAAAAATAGAACAATGGCCTCAAATTGCCAACAGGACTCTCTCTCTCCGCCTCTTGGCTCTACAATTGTCCCACCTTATTTTTACATACTTTCTTCATATGGTAGCAAAAGTGGTGACTAGCAGCTCTATGTTTACATATTCCTCACAGTCTTCATCACAGAGGGACATGTATGACCTTCTCCCCACAAGCTTCAGTACCAAACATCCACAGTGGTGTTTATCAACATTGTTTGGATTTATGTACTTGATTCTGAACCAGTGTTTGTATCCAGAGGGTTATAATGTATCAGGATTGGCCTGTGGGCAGTGACTTGATGAAGTGGGCTTATATCAACTTGACAGAGCCAATACTATAATTTTCTCCACAACTCCACATTTAGTGATGTTATGTTGGGAGCTTAAAGTCAGCCAGTCATCTTGTTTGTTCCCATATCTGATCTGACTCAGGGCCCTTCCTGATGTGTGCATGCATCCTTCAGCCAAGATGAATTCCAGTGTGAGGTTTCTGGGAGGTTGACAGAACATATCACAGAAGATATTATGGGCTAGCATCCCCTCTCTTTTTTACCCCTCAGGAGGATTTCTGTGCATGTGAAGTCGGGGAGGTCTCCTTGACCTCAATGAAAGATATGGCCATCTTATCTTCTTACTCTAGCAGAGCTTAGTCCCTCTCTGCTCCTGCCTTTATTGTTTTTCTTGAAATGTCAGGGGGAGACAAGCTCCAATTGCATATCCTCACAAACTCCATCTGCTCAGCCTGAAGGTCATCTACCTTCTACCTCAAGACTGCCAGGATCAGGCAGATTCACTTCCCTGGCCTGCATTACTACACAAGCTTATGCTTATTCTCTGACTAGCCCTACCATACTAAGTGTTTGTGCCCTCTTGAAACCACACCTCACATGGGACTTGAATGCAGTCATACTTCAGATGGGACTCAAACCCACAATGTTCCAACTGAAACCACACAACTTTTCTCAGGACTTAATGAAGTTCAGGTTCTTTATGTCTTGGCACAGAAGGAATTCAGCAAGAGGTAAAGTGATAGGTAAGAAGTAGATTTATTAATATAGGATGTTTGTGAGGTATACAAGTTGGCAGGCAAGAGGGCTCTGCCCTGAGAACTAATTTTTATAATTAAAGGAAAAGTGGGGAGGGAAACAAGATCAATTTCTCCCTCATTTGTTGAATAGATGGCAGGCTTACATTATTAGCTCCTCCTTCACATCAAGTGGGAGAGTTTTTGACCCTATATGGTCAAACCAAGACTGTCATGGTACTATTTAAATCAGCAGGAGGGTGCTTACATATACTAAAATATGTTAAATAATCTCAAGTTTCACTATAATGAGGGTCTTCTACTTTGAAATGTCACCTTTCCCTTATATTCCTGTCCTTGTTATGTGAAGAAGTGCATGTCCTTAGGATCATTATCTTGCTGACCTCAACCAGCAGGATGCAGGTCCCATTTTTTCACTTAATGACCTGGGGCATATCTATGCTTTTATTTATGACTTTATTGTTGAGCAAGCCTGCTTCCTTTCATGACATTCTGATAGCTTTCCCAAATGATCATTAACTTGAGGACAGGTTAATGGTTTAACAGTTGTTTCCCCAGATTCCCTAAATTTCCTTATTTGTAATCCCTTAGTGTGATTTCTAAAACTACCTGTGTAACTATTCTAATCTACCCCTATCACTCTGGAAAGAGAATAACTATCACATGCAAACATAACTGTCCCTAAGATCCCAAGCAGATTTGCTGTTGCACCCCTCAATGAAAGGTAGACAGAAATGGGATAGAATTTGGTGATACAGAGCGAGCACATCTGAGGACTGCTTGGGTATCAGCAGTCTAGCAAAGACAGCAGCGATGGGGAAGATGGTCTAAAACCAGCAAAGTAGCACTGGGCATATGAGCAGAGGAGCCATAAAACACCAGTTAGCAAGACATCCCTATGGTGTTAACCAAACACCAGAGACTGCAATAGAAGGAAGTAGCCTTAGCTAGTTACCAAAATCGGGGAAAATATCTAAAAATCCCTCTGGATTATCAAGATTAACAAGGAATTTTCTAGAAATAAGGGCCTACCTAATAGTCAGGGTGTACAGATGTGGAACACTTAGATTCAGTTTCTTACTATAAAATGTGACCACAGTTTAAATCACCTGCTATAAAATTTGTAATGTTTGAGTTAAAATTAACTTAAATTTAATAAGGCTTAAAGGTTGTAAAAACAGTAGGTAATTTATTATAAGATTCTCTTTCCTAATTATGAAACTTTATGCTACAAATTTTTCTAACTGATTGTGCAACTCTTTTTTTAAAAAACCTTCACAACTTGTGTGTTTCTTATTAGGCAAAGACTTAACTCTGATTTGGTATATCTTTGTGGTCTGACTCTGCAACTCTTTCTAGTCTAATCTTCTTTCTCCTGTATATCCTGAAACATGGTTTTATAGGAATTAATGTATATCAAGGAACATAAGCTGTGTATGCCTCCTATGCTGTTCCCTATGCCTGGGATGCTACACATGGCCGTACGCTCTCCATGTGGTAACATTTATTTTTTATTTTTATTTTTATTTTTTGCGGTACGCGGGCCTCTCACTGCTGTGGCCTCTCCCATTGCGGAGCACAGGCTCCGGACGTGCAGGCTCAGCGGCCATGTCTCACGGGCCCAGCTGCTCCGCGGGATGTGGGATCCTCCCGGACGGGGGCACGAACCCATATCCCCTGCATCGGCAGGCAGACTCTCAACCACTGCGCCACCAGGGAAGCCACATGTGATAACATTTTTAAGAAATAACTCAGTTTTTAGATTTTTCTGAACTTATTTCCTTCTTGCTCACTCCCTTCTGCCCCAACCTGTCTATAAGTGGTATTAGGTCTAACCTCCCCTCTCTCCTCCTAAGTCACATAATAAGAGTACTCACCATGATGTTGACATTTTGACTTTATGCATATCTTACTGACTAGATCATGAGTTCCTTGAGAGTAGGGGTTTCTGTATAATCTTTTTTTTTTTTTTTTTTTTTTGCATTTCTGGAGCCTAGCACAGTGTTAGGTGACTAATAATAATTTATTAAACATGAGTTAATTTGAAGAATCAACAATATGATGTTTAAACTTTGAAAATATTAGAAACTCTACCAAGAAACATTTTAAAGTTCTATTTTTAAAAATGATTATCAATATCCAGACTTCTAAGATTCATGTTAAATATTATAATTTTGTAAGGCCCTACATAAGTAGAAATTATGTAAAAAAGCATAAATTGTTTTGTTTTTTACACCACTATTCATCAAGCAGGAAGAATATCCCAAAGTAGAGTAAAACAAACACATTACCAAATACTATAATTAATTGATTCTAGATAAAGAAGACATATTGAATTGCTAATTATGATATTCACATCAACAGAGCAATGGACATTCAGTAGATAAGTTGGAAAATATCTCGTTACATGAGGAAAATATGACCAAAGTAATTCCAGCTGCACAACAATTAATCGCAATAATTTGTAAATCATTTCAAATACCAAAAGTGCAGTCATGTTTTCCCAAGAAGAATAATATTTTCATTGTGGTAACTTTCCTGTAACAAAGGGTGACATTAAAGCATAATTAATTTATTTTGAAGAAATACATATACATATGCATATATATATTTGGTATTTACTGAAGAGTTACATTCATCTTATGAAAGATAGTTATAAGACTGTACTAATCTCACTGACATTTAAAAATCGTAGTGTTAATTTTCGGAAGCAAACCATGCTGAAATTAGAAGCCTTAAATATTTATTTGTTAGTATTATTGTCCATTAAATGTTATGACTAAATATTGAATGTGGGAGGAGCATGAAATACAGTAACTTAATAGCTCACTGAGACGTTGTTGCTGAATATTTAATCAACACTAATCAGAGTGAAAAAGAGGTGGAAGCTCACTAGTCATATCTGATGGCCCAAGAACTACACCTCCCCAATTTGATCACTGTCAGACTTACTTGCTAAATTCGAATTAAATGTTTGCCAAGGTTCTAATATGAGCAAAGCATTGTAGAGAGCTCAAAAATGAAACAAGACATAGCCTTTACCCTCAAGAGGCATATAATCCAAAAGAAAATATGAATACATTTACAAGTTCATTCCAATAAACATGTTTTAAGCACGTATTATTTCTAAGTCGTTGTACTAGGATCCATACCAGAGAGGTAAAAATGACCCGATTACTAGAAATGTTACTCTCATCAGGATACCTAATTTCTAGAATGTGCCCTTGGGTAAAATTGACTCCTTTATTCTATACTGTTTCTTTTTTCTTTTAATGGCAGTGAGAGAATTTCTCTTAAAATTTGAAAGTAGAGTCACAGAAGCCAGCACTCAGTAAAGACATGGAGGAGCCCAGATAAACAAAAAGAAGGAAGTTTTGTAACCAATGCTACAATCTACATGGTCTTGGACAAGACCTAATATGATCCTAAATGACTACAAGTCTTAGTCACTAGAAATACCTTGTAGACAGGTTATGTCTCATACTAATGAGTTCAAAGTCAAAGGGTCAATAAAGAGAGAAAAAACTCATCTGTATCACAGACTCACTAGAACCACAAAGCTCAATGTGGCAAACCAACTAAATTCATATGTACACCAACTATGTTAAGGAGTATATGTTAGACTGAGTTGTAATAACCTTAGTCCTGTAATCTCTGTTCCTTAACACAATTAAGATTTATTGACTTGCTTATACAAATTCTGATGTGAGTCGGAAGATGAGATCTCTAATGATGTTGCCCTTTTGAAGTGATTTCTTGATTCAGGCTGCTTTGAATTTGTTAAGCTGCCATATCAACATGTTGCTTCTATAGGAAAAGAAGAAAAGAAGAGTTGAGCACCAACGGTTAAATATTTCATCCTGAAAGTGACATTTATTATTTCCCTCATATTCTATTAGCCAAAGAAGTCACATGACCATACCTAACTGCAAGGGAGCTGAAGAATATAGAGGAGTATATATAGCTATTCAATAATCAGTAAATGTCTGTGCAGCACTGACAACAAATGACATCTCCAGTAAAGAGATGGAGATATCAGCAACACTTACTAGATGAAATAGCAGAGACCTGTTAAAGGAGAGCATACATTGTGTGAAACAAATTGTAACCAAGGAGGACCATATGGTGCCTTCTTGAGACACACCCTTCTCTTATATCCTCTGCTTTAGCTCCTCTATGAAGTACCCAGATAATAGTATTTGATGCACATTTCCTGAGTTGTTTTACAAATGTTAAAACCCCCACCAAATGGAAGAAATTACTTGATGACCATGAGCACATAGCCCACAGACCTGCTGGTACCTACGGGTTGAAAACATTAACCCCCTTTTTTTTTTTTTTTGCAGTACGCGGGCCTCTCACTGTTGTGGCCTCTCCCGTTGCGGAGCACAGGCTCCAGATGCGCAGGCTCAGCGGCCATGGCTCACGGGCCTAGCCGCTCCGTGGCATGTGGGATCTTCCCGGACCGGGACACAAACCCGTGTACCCTACATCGGCAGGCAGACTCTCAACCACTGCGCCACCAGGGAAACCCCATTAACCTCTTTGACACCACCCTATTACCTCACCATCAGCCAATCAGAATTGTGCATGAGCTGATCACATACCCTGGGACTCCTCCTCCCTCAGCTTGCCTTTAAAAATACTTTGCTGAAACCCATTGGGGAGTTCAGGCTTTTGAGCATTAGCTGTCCTGGACTCCTTTTATGGTGCCTTACAGTAGATGCTGCACTTTCCTTCACCAGAACCCAGGGTCAGTGGATTGGCTTTACTGCACATGGATGAGCAGACCCAAGGTTTGGTTCAGTAATAATTTTTGTGCCCAACATGGAGCCCAGTTACAAGTGGGCATCTCACCCATAGCACACCAGACCTTGTCCAGCAGCTGCCTGAGCACATTTGTGTCAAGGACAGCTCCAAGTACTCACTGCTGACCAGGCATTGTTGGCCATGATGCTTTTGATTTTTGTGGTAAAGGGAGCAAGGCACTGGAATTGACCGTTTGAGACTTCTTTGGTAAGTAACACAGCTCATGTGTGACAACATTAGGGTATCCTTCCCTATTGCATTGGCTTTGTCTATGATGGAACATTGGTTGCCATTTTCTTTTTTGGACTAAGTCTTAGTCATCAACTTCATCTCTGATGGGGAATTGATTGGGTTTCTCCACTTTGGACTCAAGCTTTGTTTTTGGTTTTTCTTCTGACTTATGAGGCACTGATTGGGAATCTCTGTAACTGGGACTAAGGAACTATGACCCTGAGAGACAACTTTGCATTGCATTGGTTTGTTTGCTTGCTTGATATTTGACAACACCTGCCCTGAATAATTAATTATGGGTAATCAGAGCTCTTTTCCATCTGCTAGTCCCCTTAGGGTATATTTTGCAAAACTGGAAGATCTTAGCTATGCTCCCATAAATGAAAGAAAATGATATTTTTATTGTAACACTGTTTGGCCTCAGGACTCTCTGAGATCTAGAGAAAAATGTCCCCTAATGGCTCTGCTATTACATCAGAATGAGCATTTTGGTGTGTGTGTGTGTGTCTTGTGACCTGAGCCCAAATCCTGTTCTCTCTTCCTGGTTTTGACTTCATTAAATGGTCTTAGTAACTTGAATGCTGATTCATGTTTCTCTGAAAGTAAGGCATGTGAATGTGAGTGAATAATATGTATTATTATCTATTACTATTATTTGTTTTTTAAAAATCCCTGAAAATGACCATGATGGCTGGTTTTAACATATGTACTTAGAGGAAGCATGTTTTCTAGGAGGAACTTGCATTTCCTTCCCCATGCCTTTAAAATGTAAATGTTCTACCTGGGCTCTCAGGAACTCATCTGATCTTGTGTAGTCCCTAAGACTGAGAAAAACAGAGAGGGTGTTTTAAACTTACAAATTAAATACTTCTAAATATAAAAGAAACTGGTCAGAACAAATTTCAGGTTCACTTGATCTAGGAAATTCTCAATATTAAATTAATATCTGATATTAAACCTTGCTTAAACTTGTTGGTTTATTTAACAAAGACATGTCTTACTTTTATTGTACCTAGGTTTACCAAAGACCAATAAGTTCATGTTATTCCTGCTACAGTTTGTCAACAACAACAAAAAAAAAACACAAAAATTAAATTGGTATGATTTTCATAAGTTATAAAATAAAGGTAGATGAGATATGATTTTTCAGGTGAACTCTTTTAGGAATAATTATGTTTGGGGTATGTCTATTTAAAGTACTTTCTGTGATTTTTGGTAACTTGAGTTTTGCTAAGTTAAGTTAAATGATGAGAATTCATTGAACATCTACGTCATTTCAAATACAGGTTATAGAATATGTTCATAAATTCCAATCAGGAAGTGGTGGCATGACAGAGAGTTCACAGTTGCTTGCTTTTTGGTGTTTGCTAGAGATTAAGGTTTTTAGGGTTAAAATTATATGTAATTAAAGTTAGTAAAATAATAAGGGAAACATTTTAGTATGCCAAGAAAGTGGAATGTGTGTTTTTGGTAAATGAAGGTGTGAGGAATGAAAGTGCATTTTTGTCAAAGGAAAAAAAATGGTAGATTTATCCTAAATCTGGTTGTTTCTGAATGGAAAAATAAGGGACAAACTAATATGGATACAGAAAGTTGTGGAAGGTTTGGGGAAAGGGAGCACTGATAAAGGAGCTTTGTGCATGGTTGGGCTGTGATTAGATTAAATTTAATTAAGTAAATTGATTTTGTTATTGCAAGTACAGTGATGCAGAACTAGATTTGATTCCTCTCTCTGTTAAGAGAACAAAGTTTTCTTAGAATAATGTTTTTGATAACAGATTGTGTGAATTTCCTTGCTTTTAAGTGATCTATATTTGCTTTTGAAATCTTCTGTCACTTCGGTTAAGTGCATAAATATTCACAGTGACCTATCATCCTATTTGATGAAGTTTTGAATCTTTTTGATATTTTTGGCAAACTTCCTATCAAATTCTAATTAAAGTTCTTTTGACCTCCAGCTAACTTTGGGATGCTTCAGAGGACCCCTAAGTCATCTCAGGGAGAAATAATAAACTAGGTTTGTTTGCTACATTAAATTACACAGGAAGCATTGTCAAATGAATGATAACCTCCTCGGATTATACTGTATGGGTAAATGTTATTAATATAGACAGTCTAGAAATTATATTAAGTTTCCAAAATTTGGAAATGCCCTGGTATAATTTTATCAGTCATAATTCTAGTTATCTTAAAAAGTATGTCACAGAAACTTGGTTAAACTTCTTAGTCAAAAACATTGTAATCATATATTTAATCTTGCCTTTTTAAGTCTTTTGTCATTCATAGACAGTTAAGCTGATGCTCTGCAAAACTGCTTCATCTTCAAGAAGATTTATAGAAAAGATTTTGGACAACTACAGGTTTCTGATAATTTTCAGATCATACTTCTGAACTGGGTAAGAACTTTAAAAAGTCTAATAGAAACCCTGATTTCATAAAACTGTTAGCAGAAAGGATTAGTTACATGCAATTGGGTAAACTGATAAATATGTTTATAATTATTGGGTATTGTCTGAAATATTACTGGCTTTTAATCTGTGTCTTCCAAATGCAGGGGGACCTTTTCCCTTAAGTTAATTATGATTTGCAGCAACTTTGTAAATTTTACCTTCATAAGTAGAATTGAAACATTTTTCTTTTCTCTCTACCTAATCCCTCCAGGTATTGGAAAGTCTTAGGTTCCCAGAAGTACCAGGTAAATAAGGAATGCCACCTCCTAACAGGCTCAAGAATCTCAAGGTATTTTGGGAACCTCAGAAAGAGAGAAATTCACCCAAATCTGTAAGGCGAAATCTGTGAAAAGCTCTTGGTGTGACTTTAAAAGTTCAATCTGAGATTCCTATGAAAATTTCCAGCACAGCAAATTTAAAAGAACCTATGTGCAGACAAATTAGTCTGAATTTGGTCATATGGGTAAAAATGAGGGTAATTTTAGAGGGAAAATAATTATGTTTCAATGGATGTTAAATTCTAGGTTTGTTAATTGAGGTCAGTATCTACTGCCTAAGACTCACTTCCCACATGGCCCTTTGTTATATTATTACAAAGTTTAGTTGAGCTACTAAAAGAATTCTCTAAGTTTGTTTCTGAAGCTAATCACAGCAGTCTATCTTTGGATGAGGATCAGATGTCCCATGACCAGCAGCCAGGGGATTATGCACACTGAAATGGGCATTTAAAGGACTGTCTCCAACCTAGATAAAAGAACCCACGTCAGGTACTCTCAACTATCTTATGTGCAGTAAAACAGAATGGAATTGACTCTTGGACTTATATTTCCCACTTGAGGAGGACTTCTGCATTGGAGTCATATGTATAGGGAACTGCTGATCCCAAAAAACACCCACACCAGGATGAGAAGAAAACAGCAGCAATGGGCAGCTGAACCAGGAGCCTGGTCCAAGGCTGTAAGACCTATTATACTAATCTAATTGAACTGTTTGCCAAATATTTTTTCCCTATCAACATTGAAAGTTATTGTTTTACTTTTAACCACACTGTTGTACTGAATGTTTAGGATGTGAAGAGAATTCTCTAGTGGAGTTGTCACAGAGTAACTACTCATGATCTGCAGTGTTGCTTGTTTTAAGTCTGTTGCTGAAAGCATATGTACAATGCTTGTGTAAAAATAAGGTATAATTGATAAAATGTATGACCTATATAATGTTTCCTGGCTAACATACCTCTGAGCTAATTACTATGTATGATTAGTTTTCCCCCAACATGGGTAACTAGGCAAATATATATATAAACAAAAAGTAGGCTTAACACTGAAGGACACGATGGATCCAGGGAAGACAGCAGCCACCCAGGCATCAGGGGACAGATACAGTAATTCCCCTATATACGAACCTTCAAGTTACAAACTTTTAAAAATGTGGATGTGTGTTTGCATGCCCAATCACATAAGTTAGTTCATGTGTCTGGTGTACATTGACATGTGTGTGCATCCTCTACAAGTGGTTGTGCTTTTGTGTACTTTACTGCACAGTACTGTATAGAGTACAGTAGTACAGTATATTTATTTCAAGCCCAGGATGTCCAGAAGCAAGCATAAAAGCAGTGGTGATGTAGCTGGTACTGTTAAGAAGTGCCAAGTGACAACAATGAAAACAAAAGTGAAAATAATTGAGAGTGGAGTGAGGTGAAAAGATGGTAGACATTGCTCATTCTTATAACATCAATCACTCAACCATGCCACGATTCTAAAGAACATGGACGAGATCATGGAACATGTGAAGTCTGCTGTACCAATGATGTTGACAATAATACTGAAGTGTGGAAGAGTGATGGAGGAGATACAGAAGCTCCTCAGTGTGTGGATGCAGGATCACCATCAGCATTGAGTCCCACTCACCTCAATGCTGATTCAAGAGAAAGATAAAAGCCTTTATGAAGACTTGAAGAAGAAACACAGCAAAGAATCAGAGGGTACAATTTTAATGCCAGCCATGACTGGTTTCATTGGTTCAAGGCTAGAGCCAACCTTCACAATGTAAAACTAAGTAGTGAGGCAGCAAGTGCAGATATGGTAGCTGCCCAGGAATTTCCTGAAACACTTCGAGAAATTATTGATGAAGGTGCACATTTATCTGAGCAGGTTTTTAATGTGGATGAGACAAGACTGGACTGTACCAGAGAGGATGCCAGACTGAGGTTACATCAATAAGGAGGAAATGTTGATGCCAGGCTATAAAGCATCAAAGGATAGGCTAACTCTGTTGTTTGGTGGCAATACTTCCAGTGAGATGAAGCTGAAACCTCTCTGTTTATCATTCAGAGAATCCAAGCGCCCTTAAAAACATAGCCAAGGGCTCTCTTCCTATTGTGGAAGAGAACCCCAAATCCTGGGTTACACAAGCCATTTTCCAGGACTGGCTTTTCCATTACTTTATCCAGGAGGTAGAGGAATATTTCTTGGAGAAGGATGTCCTATTCTTTTGTTGCACAAAAATGCTCTGGGCCACCTCCCCATTCACGGACGTCTTTCATTCCAATGTGAAAGTAATGCAACTGCCAACTGAATACTATGTCTCATCTAACCTATGGACCAGGGAGTTATAAAAAATTTCAAGAAATATTATTTATGTCACACTTTTCATCAAGCAGTAATGGTGAGTGATGAATGAGAAACAACTTTGTGATAATTTTGGAAGGGTTATAACATCTACAAGTACATAAAAAACATTGACTTTGCTTGGTGTGAGGTTACAGACATCACCATGAATGGGGTTTGGAAGAGTCTTTGCCCTCAGTTTGTTCATGATTTTCATGGATTTGAGAAGGTGAGTGAGGAGTCCAAAGAGGTCTTCAGCAACTTAGTGACCCTCAGTGAGAAGTTGGAGGTAGAGCTGCAAGAGGACGACTTCATTGAATTTCTTGCTGTGCAACATGAGGAGATTACTGATAAAGACCTGATGGAATTGAAGGCCTAGAGAAAGAATGAAGAGAGACAAGAGGAAGAAGAAGTAACCAAAGAACTGAAGACATTCACAATGCAGGAAATAGCAAGGGGATTTTCTTTATTTGAGGAGGCACCGTTAATTTTTGAGCACAGGGCCTGAATGTAGAACAGTACCTGAAGGTTGCAGCAGTCATTCAGAATGCAATCCAGTGCTACCTTGTCATCTATGATGAGAAAAAACGATCTCAGACATCAATGGATTATTTTTTCAAGAGGGTAGAAAGAATTGAATCCAACAAGGAGCCAGAACCTGTGCTATCAGTGTCAAGTGTGAGTGAAATCGCAGTTTGCCCTCTGTCTCCTATTGCTGATGGTCCTTTAGCTCTACCATCTCCCAGCTCTCCTCCTCTCCCTCCTCCAGTCAGTAACTTCTTGCTGGTTTGCTCAATGCCAGCCCCTATGCCAGCTGTTGTACTGTTCTACTATAATTTTCAAGACACTGTACTGTAAGATTAAAAATGTTTTATTTTGTGTTTTTCTTTTAGTATTATTTGTGTGAAAAGTATTATAAACGTATTACAGTACAGTACCCTATAGCCAATTGTGTCAGTTGGGTACCTAGGCTAACTTTGTTGGACTTATGAACAAATTGGACTTATGAACGTGCTCTTGGAATGGGACTCATTCATATTTAGGGGACTTACTGTACTTCGGTCCATCAAAGATTTGCAATGAGAAGTGGAAATAATGGAAAAATCTTCACATATTGAGGAATGGGGACATCACTCTGCCTTATACATGGTTTAACGTAAACTTTACTGATCAGATTGGACTGTTTTGTGGCTTATTAAGCATACACTGTATATCTACTTTTGCCATTGAGAAGAAGAATGAATTTAAAATTCAAAATGGAGTAGCTATGGTTCAGACATACAAGGTAAAAGTAGGTGGCCTTTTGTGGATGTGATTTCAGATGTCTGTGTATTGCTGAGAACTTGAATTTTCCAAACACCAACAGGCATTCTAAAACAATATCTGCTAGCAGCTGCCAACTGCAACCTTATTGTCTGAAGGTCTCCTCTTGTAAGCATGAGTTCTTTCTCTTACTTTAGATATAGTAGTGACAAACAAGACAGTTCAGGCTATAGTCTCCCAGCAGAATGCACTAGGTTCTTTAGATATATATTAATATCCCTGGAGAAACTGAAACACAAATAAATAGAATAACTCAAAAGTCTACTTAGTTAAAAGATATTTGTAGAGAGGACCCACTCCATAACTTTTTGTCCTGGTTGCCATCTAGAATAGGAAGACTCCTTTGGGAAATACTACAAGGATGCATTTTGATCATTATTCTGATTGTAATATGTGTGCTAATTTTCAAATATCTGTCAGGTACTATAATAAAGCAATCAAAAGTAAAGTAATATTTTAATAATACAAAATATTGGTGCTAAGCTTGGGACTCAATACTTCTTTGAAATGAAAGTCAACAACTTTCTCTCCTTTAATCCTGAAAATTTGACTTTGCCCTCATTTAGCAAGAAATAACCAGAGAAGTCATCTCCCCTATTCCCCTCAGGATTGAGAAGTATCAAAGTAAAGGGGGGGAATTATAACCAAGCAGAACCTTATGAGACCTTCCCAGAACAGAACCCTCCCCCATATCCTCTGCTTTAGCTCCTCTCTGAAGTACTTAGATAAATAGTATCTAATGCACATTTCTTGAGTTGATTTACAGATGCTAAAACCCCCCACCAAATGGAAGAAATTAACTACTTGATGACCGTGTGCACATAGCCCCCAGACCTGCTGGTGCCTAAGGATTGATAAAGTTAACTCCTGTGACACTGCCCTGTTACTTCACCATTAGCCAATCAAAGAATTGTGCACAAGCTGATCACATACCCTGAGACTCCTCCTCCTTCACCTTGCTTTTGAACATTCTTTGCTGAACCCCAATGGGGAGTTTGGGCTTTTTGAGCATTAGCTGTCCTGGACTCCTGTCTGGTGTCTTACAGTAATAAATACTACACTTTCCTTCACCACAACCTGGTGTCAGAAGGTTGGCTTTACTGTGTTCAGGCAAGTAGACCCAAGTTTTGGTTTGGTAACAAGGTAGACAAGCAGAAATTTGTCTTAGATCTAGTGAATCAGGATTCACTGTATTGCAGGAAAAGAAGATGAAGTGCCAAGGATCAGTCCACAAGATCAATGCATGCAATATTGGTTAGAGTTCAGATGAAACTCAAGTCAAGTTAGGGAACAAGATTTTTTTTTGTTTTTTTTGACTGAGGAGAATGGTACTTCTAAAACAAAATGTAAGGGGGTTCCTTGATGATGCAGTGGTTAAGAATCTGCCTGCCAATGCAGGGGACACAAGTATGATCCTGGTAGAGGAAGGTCCCACATGCCGTGGAGCAACTAAGCCCATGCACCACAACTGAGCCTGTGCTCTAGAGCCCAAGAACCACAACTACTGAGCCTGCATGCTGCAAATACTGAAGCCCGCATGCCTAGAACCCATGCTCTGCAACAAGAGAAGCCACTGCAATGAGAAGCTCACGCACCACAATGAAGAGTAGCCCTCACTCGCCACAATGAGAGAAAGCCTGTGCACAGCAACAAAGACTCAATGCAGCCAAAAATAAATAAATACATTAATTAATTAATATTTTTTAAAAAATGTAAGACACTGGTTTTCAAAATTCCATTGATATTTTGTTCTTCCAAATCAAGAAGAATGTAGTGGAGCCCATCCAGTACCTGAATTTTATGAGTAACAAGATGATTCATATGCAGTTGGTCCATGGATCCCTTATTGAGAAACACTGGCTCAAGAGGTAAGCCAAGTTGGAATTAGTACAGAAATGAAAGCAAAATAATAAAATTAAATAATACCAGTGTTGTTAAATTTTGTACAACTGGTTAATGTCTGTGTTGAATGAGAGCTCAAGTTGAGTGTAAACTAAAATTGCCACAGGTCTAAAATGGTGGCATGATATAAGTTTATGGAATAATTGTATTATACTTTTATAATTAATCTTATATAATGTAGGGTGAATCAAAGGATTCTTTTTCTTTTTTGTTTTCAAAACTGTTTTGCTTTTCTAAATATTTCTACCTCTATTAATATTAAGCCTCTACCTCCTTTAGAATACTTACGTTCAACCTTATTTTAAGGACTACATGCTGCCATGTTTGGGGAGTTGAAGACCTAAGAAAGTCAAAAGGAGAATTCTAGTTAAGAATTGTCCATAGTAACAGTAAGGACGTAGGGGGAAGACATAAAGTTCCAGGACACTGGCCAAAGACGTCACCTACAATTATAAATCTATATGAATGGGGAGAGGCAAAATGTGAAATTTTGGTAGGAATACAAAAACATTCAGGCTCAAACCAGGAGAATAACAAGGTCAGAAGTATGCAATTCTATATTCAGGTTAACTCCAGCTGGGTTGGAATCCATAAATGAGGGAAATACGTAGAGTTCGATACATGGCTCTTCAAGTTGTTGTAGCAACTATTTCAGATCTACCTGACACTAGAATATAAAAATTTACTAATACACATGTACAAGATGAAGTAAATTCTAACCTTGATATCTGAGCCATGCAGTTTGAGTTCTGCTGCTAACTGAAAAATTATGTGCCTTGTAGTTTGGAGAGCTAGATATCCACCTGCAAAATAATGAAGTTGAACCCTTATCTTACACCATATACAAAAACTCAAAATGGATTAAAGAACTAAATGTAAGAAAAAAAAAACCTACAAAACTCCCTCCAGAAAACTTAGAAGAAAAGTTTTATGACATTGGGTTTGGCAGTGACTTATTGGATATGACACCAAAAGTATAGGCAACTAAAGCAAACATAGGTTAATGGGACTGTAACAGGGAAGAGCCAAATCTGACTATGTGTTCGCTCTTTCTTTTACTTTAACATTTGCTTCCCATTGCTTTTGTTTACTAAAAGGTTACTGTCTATACATAACGGCCTGCCTCAGGGAACCCTGCCCCTCCGCCTGAATGTTAAACCAAAGTGCCTTTGTCCATGGAAGTATCCTGAGCCTGTCCACCTGTGAATGGCTGCAAGAAAGAAGAAATTAACACATTCTCTCCCCAAGGCTGACCATTCCAGGGGATATTTGCAAAATTTATGGCCTTTTTACTTTACTTCCTCATCTCCTCTCCCTCTATGTTCTATAAAAAAGAAAAATGGCATCCAGACCATGATAAGATGGTTTTTTGGAGACATTAGTCTGCCATCTTCTTGGTCTGCCAGCTTTCTGAATAAAGTCATATTCCTTGCCTAAACATCTCATCTCCTGATTTGTTGGCCTGTTTTGCGGTGAGCAGAGCGAGCTTGAACTCAGTAACAGGACTACATCAAACTTATAATCTTTTGTACATCAAAAGACACAATCAACAGAGTGAAAAGACAGCCTATAAAATGAAAAGTTACATCTATAAAGCACATTTCTGATAAAGGTTGATATCCAGAATGCATAAAGAACTAGCTGCAGAGCAAACTAATTAGAGAGCTTGTTGTAGAGCAAACAGGAAAAATGAGGGAAACAGATGTCTTTGAATAGACTCTTTCTTTTTCTCTCTCCCCTATCATTATCTACTTACCAAATCGTCTCTCTCTCAATCTCACTCTCTCTCTCTCAGTATATATATAGATACATAAACATATGATATTATATGATATATGTATATATAATATGTATTATATACATATACATATGATACATATGATATATGTATATATAATATATATGTATATATACATGTGTATGTGTGTATATAAGTATGTGTGTGTGTATCCTTGTAACAACAGCCCAGTGGAAATTTAAAAAGATATCTACATTTCACAGAGGAACAATAATGCATAAAAATGTACAATACGCTTCTTAAGATCATACAGCAGGTAAGCAATGAAACTGGAATTTGAACTGAAATCAGCTGGATCTTCAAGACTCCCTGTCTTTCCAACGTAACAGTTTGATTCAAAGCAGCAGTGATTTTTATCCCAATGTTATGAAATGGATTAAAGATCTATGACTTTTAAAACCATTAAGCCTTTCATGAATCTCTGGAAGATAATTTTTGAAGTTTTTGAGCTTCTTGAAACAGAGTAGATAGTCACTGGTCATGAGGCTAGGTTACATGAATTTACAATCCAAGTGGTTCTGAGATACAGTTCAGAATATCTATAGGAGTACAACATGACACCTTAGAGTATTTTTCCTGAAACAATATATCTTTTAGCTCATATATACACATGAAATGCAAAGCAGACAATTCAAAGAAAATGAAGAAATTAATATCTATAGCATTTTCTCTGTGCCAAGCACTGTATAGATTCCTTCATACCTACTTCATTAACTTTGGGTTATGCTTTTTGGTAAGCACTTGCAACGCTGATCTTTGGTGCAATTTACATCATCTTTAGATATTTATCATGCTTGACTTTCTGTTGTAATTGGTGAGAGGGCTGGTCAGTAGTATCTCTGAGATAGAAGGCTACTCCACCATCAGATAAGGGGCAACTGGAAGGATGCTTGAAGATATGAAAAGCTGCGTTGGATATGACTTTCAGCCACAGTATGCACCTGGGCATACTAGTGTGCTGAATTAATGAAGACTTCATCATTTTCCCCTGAGCCAGTCAGGCAACAAGATATACCTTAATAAATATTCTAGAATAAATATAAATATACTCTAACAAACATTCTAGAAATTCTTTCAGGCTAAAAATAAAAAGGAAGACAGAATAAGAGGAAAACCCATAGATTAGAATTGAGGTGGAAATCATTTTTCCAAATAAACACATGAAATATGTGGTAGCAAATGAGCAATCCCTCCTTCAAAGTGGTTACGCATTATATGAGTGTAAAAGTTTATTCCAATAAAGCCAGCTATATTTTAGAAAACCACTTTTGGAATTCCCAATAGAACATTCTCTGGTAATATTTGGTCAGTCAAAGATGGATTGAAACTTGGAGAAACAATCACTTTGCCCTAATGGAAATTTTATTAACTTCGGAATTAAAAAATTCTGAGTGCAAATTTACACTGAGAAGCTTATTGAAATGACAACTAAAATCTGGGGATTATCTCCAGGATTACTCTTCTCACCCTGAAAATTGTTGGAAAACACATAGCTCAGTGATTTAACATACTTAGTAAGTTCTATATATTGTTGTTTTCATGAAAAAAAATAAGTCACATTATTGATAAAGTTGGGCAATACAATCCGGCAATCGAATGTAAGATGAGCCATTTTTTGTTTGTAATTTATAACCTCCTCTGGGACCATATCAAAGGAAAAATCTCCACTATTTTACATGGTGAGAATTAATACAGTGAGTATAACAACAAAGGAATAAGTACTAGCCTCCGGTAGTATCTTTTTTGAAGGGCACAATTATTTTTGATGCTGGAGTGCTGGACTTGTCTAAAGAGCAGTCTCTCTGCCTTATGCTCATCTCAACCTCCCAGATGCTTACTTTGGGACATGAATCCTATGCAGACTCACCTCTAAGGGATCTGATCTGAGGATCTGATCTGAGGACTTTTGCAAACCGGCATGACTTGGCTGACAAGATGTTGCCTGAGCACAAAATTCAACCTGCAAGCTTGATTCCTCCCCCAGGCTAACAGGATTTCTCTGCTTTTATTTTCCTTCCCAGGGACTCAGAAACAGATCTGTCTGTTAGAGGAGACTGTATAAACCGGCCAAGGAGAACTGAGGCCACACTGCTACAAACACAGCACAGGATGGCTTTCTTTCTTTCTTTTTTTTTTTTAAACTACTTTATTGAGGTGTGATTGACATGTAAAAAGCTGGACATATTTAATGTATACAACTCAATGACTTGAAGCTAGGTATACATCCATGAAATCATCACCATCATCATGTTGCCAAACCAAAACTTGTGTCTGCTTGCCTGCACACAGTAAAGCCAATCTACTAACACAAAGTTGTGGTGACGGAAAGTGCAGTGTTTATTATAAAGCACCATACAAGGAGTCCAGGACAGCTAATGCTCAAAAAACCCAAACTCCCCAATAGGTTTCAGCAAAACATTTTTAAAGGCACGGTGAGGGAGGGGAGTTCCAGGGTACGTGATCAGCTTGTGCACAATTCTCTGATTGGCTGATGGTGATGTAACAGGGTGGCATCACAGGAGTTAAGATTATCAATCCTTAGGTGCCAGGAGGCCTGGGAGATAGGTGCTCATGGTCTTCAAGCAGTCAAATCCTTCCATTTGGTGGGGGTTTTAGCATCTGTAATGTACATCAGATACCATTATTTAGGTACTTCAGAGAGGAGATACAGCAGAGATATGGGGGAGGCGGTCTATCCTGGGAAGGCCCCAGAGGGTCCTGCTCAGTTGCAATCAAACCCATAGACATATACATCACCTTCAAAAGTTTCTTCCTGCCTGATTGATTGACTGATTGATTTTCCCAATGGTAAGAACATTCAACATAAGATCTACCCTCTTAGTAAACTTTAAGCATATTATACTGTATTGTTAGCCTATGCAAGATAAATAAGTGCTGGTGATCTATAGAGCATAGTGTTTATAACTATCAAATTTCCTGGCATTCTTGAAAGGCATCCCTTGTTCCTGCCCTGAGTGACTGAGGCTCCTCCCATGTGACATGAGTCTGGTTCGTAGGCAGTGGGATAGTGTCCCTTTGCTATTTGGATGCAGCAGGTGGAAAGAGTTAGAAAGGTGGAGAAGTAAGGATAAGTGACCCACATCTCCTCTGGGAGAATGTATGATGTGACAATAAATTTGAACAAAACCACAGTGTGGGTCACCACAGCAAGCAAACAGGAAGGCATAGTCAATTTTCACCTTGATGATTATTGTCACCCTGGGTAGCAACTCTAAGATTGGCTTCAAAGGTTATAATGGCAGGGAGCTGAGTATGCAAGGGAAAAGGCTGACCAGATTTGCTACAAATAACAAAAAATATTTGCTTGTATAACAGTTGTTGACAAAAAAATAAATAAATAAAATCACAACTTAAAAGTTGAGAGTTATGCTTTATCTGGTGGGAGTTTTTAGGACTTCAAGCCCAGAAGGCAGCATCTCAAGTAACCCTGAGAGAAATGCTTCAAGGAGGCAAGGGGAGAGCTAGAGTATACAGGAGTTTTGCAACAAAGGGCAGGTAATTGAAAACATCAAAAGATTACTGTTAATTAAGGAAAACCGGACCTATCAATTTAAGGAATTTAGCATTTTTCTATGTATGGGAAAATGCAAGAGTCTGGGCTCACTGAAATCATTCCTTTGATATTGACCTCAGCTATCTGGGGCCAGTATCCTCTGTTTTCATATCCTGAGTTTCCTCAGGGCTCACCCTAGGGAGTGGCTGCAGTCTGATGGCTGTTAGATGGCAGGTATCCTTTCCTTCCTGAGTTCCCTCAGGGCTTACCAGCTCACCATAGGCTGTGGCTGCAACTGCTGATGACTGTGTCATCCTTTAGTTTACTGATATGGCAGGAAATATTCCATTTCTCACAGTTCAGTATATAAAAGTTTCTATCCATACCATAATCTCCCTGGGGCATTTATTAAAAATTTTTCACGCTTCAGAGATGAAGAAATCAAGACCTGGAGAGGGTTGGTGGCTTTTCCAAGATAAATGCACCTGGAAGGTGTTAGGGCTAAGACAGAAACCCAAAACTCTGGAGGTCAGAATCTTGGTTTATTCTCTTTTTCCATCTATATCTGCTGCCAGGGCTGCAGCCACACTGTCAATACTGCCAACCCCATAGCTGCTCCAAGAAACTCCCTAGTTATGATAATAATCCCTAGTAATCATAATAATTTTCATCATTTGCTTTGTGTTGCTTGTGCACCAGATTATATTCAACACTTTATATAAATTATCCCACTTAATCCTTAAACATTGTATAAAATAAGCATGATCATTATCTCCATTTTTTAAATGAAAACTGAATGAGGAAGTTATGCACTTGCTCAAGATCACAGAGCCAAGAGTAAACCTTGGTCTTTTTGATTTCAGGACCCAGGAATGTAAATCTTATTTTCCCAGAGCCAAAAGATCCCCTCAGCCTTCTTCCTGACCCACAAGTTCTAGGATTTCCAACACACCAAGAAGTGTTGCCACTCCCTCTTCAAAGCCTCCCTTTGGGCTTCCTATTGCCTGTAGTTTTAACTTCTGGAAACTAGGAAGAAAATTAAGGAGCAGGCATAGATATAGAGACCTGAGGTTTCCAGATACTCCCCACAAAAATATGTTCCTTTCCTTTATTTTCTCCTTGTGTAGCAAAAATTTTTCTCCTTTTTTTTTTTTTTTTTGCAGTACACGGACCTCTCACTGTTGTGGCCTCTCCCATTGCGGAGCACAGGCTCAGGACGCGCAGGCTCAGCTGCCATGGCTCACCGGCCCAGCCGCTCCGCGGCATGTGGGATCCCCCTGGACCAGGGCACGAACCCGTGTCCCCTACATCGGCAGGCGGACTCTCAATCAGTGCGCCACCAGGGAAGCCCTTTTCTTCTCTTATTTCACCCTTTTGCTACATACCTGTCTGAGGGACCCATGGGCTTAATAAATAGCCCCACCCAAAACAACGTGAAGAACACAACCAGGTAAAAGTGGAGTTGTAGGAAACAAAGTACCACTGGCTTTGAGGAATTCCTAGAAATGGTTTTATTCTTGGTATCTTTAGCACTTATTCCTCTCTATGAACATTTGGTACCCTGTGGCCAGCCCAATCAATTATTCTATTTCAATCTTTCACAAGTGGTTCCAGATTTTTTCAGAGCTCTTAATGTATCTAATTTCATGGTGTTACCATATACTTGTCTTCCACACTATCCACGCCTTTTACTAAAAAGGCAGAACTCGCTGTAAATCGTAGGATGAACTCTAGTCTCCTTGTGTGGTCTTAGTATTTAGAGACTGGATTTTTACTCAGATATAATAGTTTTGTGAAGAGCCAGCTGAGGGGTAAGCAGAAGAGCATAGTGGTCCAGAAGTCAGAGTTTCTGGGTCTAATCTTGTCCCTGTAAATATCTAATTTGGTTCATTCAGAAAATATCTACTGAGGAGTTGTCCCTTGCCAGTTGCTATGTTGATGACTATATGAACCCTCACTTTCCCTTTCTTTCTCTGCAACATTAAATCGTCAGCCTGCAAAATATCTCAGGTTCCTTTCAACTCTTACATTCCTAGTGCATAGTGGGAAGCTTGTAAACATGGTAAAACTTTGGTATGTAATCTCTGGTTTAGATGGGGTCTTTATTTATTTGGTGCTGTGAGAAACTGTGGCGGATAGGTTTGGTAAGAGTACTACAGAGATAAAGAAACAGATGGATTTCAGACTTCCCACCCCACCCCTTTCTTCTTATACCTCATTTTCTGTGCCCTCCATCACTGACACATTGGGTCTACCCTAGGGATAGAAGTAGAGTAATAATGATGCCAAAATATTGGCTCCCTGTGCACCAATGTCAAACAGAAATACAGAGACAGAGTTTTGGAGGAAAGAGAAAGAGTAGCTGTACTTCTTTGCCAGGCAAAGAGGGAATACAGCAGGCTAGCACCTCCAGAAACTGTGCCCCCTTGGAGAAGATAGTGAGAAGTTTTTATAATAATGGTTCAAAGAAGGCGTGATCATCTCGTGGACATTTTTCTGATTGGTTGGTGGTCAGGTAAGTGGGAGTCAGCATCATCAACCTTCTGGTTCCAGTTTGTCTGGAGAATACGTGTTTGTGGGCAGCATACTATCATTAATCATTAACTTTTCCTACCTGGAGGGAGTTTCAGTATCTGCAAAACTTCTCAAAGATATTGTGTGTGTTCATTGATGGGGAACAAGGACCTTGCCCCAAGTTTGAACTATTGTTTCTCTTGACGCTGTTTCTTTCTTGTTTTATATCCCCTCCATTCCCTAATTAAAAACTGCTTGAATCTGCCTGCTAGAACTCAGGGAACGTAATGGAGGCTGAATGAAGGCTATTTCCTGTAATCAAAGAAAAGGGGGACACAGAAAGCCTTTCTGCTCAGGAGCCCCACAGGGCACTGCTCAATATGACCCCCCCTTTTTTGATACTCCCTCAATCTTGAGGAGAACAGGTGTTGGACAAAGAAGGGAATAATTTTTTTGGATAGAGACATTAATCATAAACTCAGTTTTAGGGGGAATTGGTTTTAATCCTCATTTTGGTTTTATCTTTCCCCAAATCCTTCAGAGAATGGGATGGTGACTTCTCTAACTACTTCCTCCTGAGGTAGGGTGTAGTCTTGCCTAAATTTTGGGGAATAGATACTGAATTAGAAATATTTGAGTTTCAAGTCCTGGATCTGTGTCTTCCATTATTAAGGTCTCAATCCCTTGTTCCACCATTTTGGTGCAATAGACCCAGTTAGAGGTAAGAGGAGTGATAGCTAGAACTTTAGCAGACTAAATAGATTTCATTTCCTTAGGAATTCAGGAGAGTAAGTCTGAAGCCAGTCTGGAATCAGCACTTCAGAGAGACTTACTGTAGCCAGTTGTTTCCAAACCATTCCCTGTATGGGGAAACCCATCAAGGCAATCCTGAAGATCCAGAAATAGGAAGCTGACTACTTATCTAGCAGTTAGAATTACCAAAATAATCAGTATGTGAATCTATATATAGGTAAACTTTATGAGAAAAGATAAGACAACAGAACTTTCATTCCTCTTGTAGAAACAAATAATTGAAGTTTCCCAAAGGGTGAGATGTCTGCTTCTCAGGAGTCCGCTTGCTGGCTGTAGGCAATATTCTTGCCCTGGTGTGATGTACCTACATTTTTACTCCATCCAGTTTTAGAGAGGTGTAAGTAGTAAGAAGAACGTCATAGGATCCCTTCCATTTTTCTTTAAATGGTTGCTCAGGTCATTGCTATTTTTCACTTTCAGCACCGCCCAGTATCCTGCTTTGAGGGGATGCAAGAGAGCTTCTAGGTGAGGGTGAGACCTGTGGAACACAATCTCATACATAGTAGTTAACAACTGACCAATCTGTTGAACATACTGTTTGATTTTCCTTTTTCCTTCTGTGTTAGAAATATTTCTTTTTCCTTGCTCTTAGGAGCTAAGAATGGTCTCCTGTACATAATTTCATAAGGACTCAATCCTAGCCTGCTTTTAGAAGCCATCAGTATATGGAGGAGAGCAATTGGCAAGACCTTGTCCCATTTTGGGTGAGTTTTCTGGCATAGCTTGGTGAGAGTTTTCTTAATAATGTCCTTAAAAGAGTTTTTGTCCCTTCCGATGCTTTTTCTGTTCTGACTGGAAAGGCCTCTATTCAATCTTGATCTAGGCGTAACCATCTTAAATCTTTAGCAAAATTTCATTGAAGAGGGTTGGGGAATATTTAAATCCTTGTGGCATAGCTCAGAGAATTCAAATTTGCAAAAATACAGAATGACTGCATCTGAAATCATTTCCACAATTGTCACCTAGTTTTACCATAGTTACTCCATTTTGACTTTCAAATGTATTCCCCTCCTCAGTGTTAAAGCAGATGTTATTGTTATTAATTTCAGTGCTTTTCTAGATATGAGGAGATGCAAGAATTTGGACTCATAAGATCTTCTGTAAATATGTAAAGGCCTGTTCTGCCAGTTTTCTCAGAGCATGGAGTGACTCATTTCTGTTCTCCACCCTGAATTCATTTCAGTAGGTGTTGAAGGTCAGTGGCCACAGTAGCCATTGACTTAATCCTTGCAGAGGCAGAAGGCAAGTGCCAATTTTCAGTTGGCAGGGCCCCTTCAGGGTCATAATTTTGACCCTGGCTTGGGGAGCATTTCATGACCATTTTGTCCCACAGTGCTAGGAATGTTCATTCTCAGGTCTGGTGAAGATTTCATTGATAGGTCACTCAATGTGCTATTATTGGACTTGTCCTTATTAACAGTGCAAAAAGTCTCTGGACCACCTGTCTTATTAGTCTCTTATGGTCCAGGAAAATATTCCCTCTTGTTGCTTCTTCCCATATCTAAAGTTACACTATTACAATCACTGATCTCACATGGAACTATATGTCATTTTACCAGAGGCTCAGTCACACATTTGATAATGTAAGAAACAACAATTTTCTGAAAAAAAGGCAATATAGGAAACAATATAGCTAGTTAGGTCAATATAGTTAGTAAGGTCATAAGTAAGAATATAATTCAAGAACTTCTATTAGGTGCTGCCCAGTATATCCCAGGTCATCTGACTTAGTCTGTTCTGTACCATCATTATCTTTCAGGGAAATTATATACTGGCACTGTCCATAAGGCACCCAGCCCAGTTTCCTAGTGTTACTAGACTGATCATCCTTAGTATGATTTAAATGTTCTCAGCATAGAGGAGTCTTTAAACTTAAATTACCATAGCCTGGTGTTAACTACATAAATCTATCACACAATCATGGGAAGTTTTATTTCTTGGCTGAAATTTTGCTTGTTGCTCTGATTGAACTTGAGTAATAGAGGAAAATTCATATTTATGGTCAGGGTCAGAGCAGGTATTATTAATTGGCCAGGTGAGGGGATTCCAATCCCACTTAGTAATATCAATAGTGGCCTAAGAAGGACTATAACTTCTTTTTTCTAAAATAAATTTCCTAAGAGTCAACCAATTATAGCCTTGGAGTGGAGAAATCCACCAAGGTAACCCAGAAGTGCTAGATATGGGTAACTGGCCACAAACCCAACAATTGGATTGATTTTTAAAACTAGCATAGAATCATGCCTATAATAGAAAAGCATTTGATTCATATGCAAAGGTCTAAGAAGTCAAGAAAACATTATAAAAGATCATTTGAGTCAGGTCCAGGATCTTGGGCTAGCTGTCTATTTCTGATGTCATCTTCTTCTCATCCTGGTGTGAGTGCAGTTTCTTCTCAGTTTGAGCATTGTTTTAAGGTGATTTTAAGGTCAGCAGTCCTCTCTATAGGCCAGTCCAGTGCAGGCACCATTTGTGAGTAGAAATTAATCCAAGAGTCAATTCCCTTCAGTTTCATGGTGTATGAGCTAGTTAAGAGTACCTGATAAGAGTCCTTGTGTCTAGGTTGGAGATAGTCCTTTAAATTATTTTTCCAGTATGCATAATCCCTTGGTTGCAGGTCACGAGTCATCTGATCTTCATCTAAAGTTAGATTACTAAAATAAGCTTCAGAAACAGAGTGTCTTTAATAATTCAATTAAACTTTACATTAATATAACACAACAATGGGGAACTATCTGGGAGGTGAGTCTTAGTGAATACAGACCTCCATTAACAAAACTGGCATGTAATATTTACTGAAACATAATTTTTTTCTCTCTAAAATTACCCTCATTTTTACCAAATATAACAAAATTAAGACTAGTTTGTTTGCAAAATAATTCTGGTCTCAATAAACTTGGCTTGTTGATTTATATAACTGTAATTGACCATATAGGCTTTTTTTTTTTTTTTTTTTTTACTTTGATGAAACTTTTATAAGGAGTTTCAGACTGAACTTTTAAAAGACCTCTCAAGGCTAGGAAAATCACGCCAAGGGCTTGTCACAGATTTTGCCTAACAGAACTAGGTGAATTCCTCTCTTTTCAAGGTCCCCAAAATACCTTGAGATTTCTGTACCTGTTAGTGAGGTAGCCTTCTTAATTTATCTGACAAAGCTGCTGTGAACCTAAGAGTTTCCAATCTCTGAAGGGAACAGATAGAGAAAAAAGATAAATGTTTCAGATAGAAGCAGATAAATTCTGCTTTTAAAGGTATAATTTACCGAATTACTATAAACCATAATTAGTTTGAGGATAAGGATTTCCTTATACCTGGAAAACACAAATTCAAACAAGTAATTTTTCAGATAGAAACCATAAAAATTATAGCCATATTCACCAGTTCACTCAGGCCTATGTAACTAATCCTTTTTGTTAACAGTTTTATGAAGCCATCAAGTTTCCCATTAGAACTCTTCAATTTCTTACCCAGTTTAGCATTATGGTCTGAAAATCAGAAACCTGTATTTATCCAAAAGTCCTTTCTATAAATCTTCTTCAAGAGGCAGAATTTTTGCAAAAGATTCGAGTGAAACCATAAATGTCTATAATGACGAAAGACTTAAGAAGGCACGTTTAAAATCTGATTATAATGCAATTGACAAAGTAACTTGGTTACTGCTGTGACATACAACACTTTCAGAAAATAGAACTATGACTGATAATGTTTTACCAGGACATATCAGAATTTTAGAAACTCCATCTAATTTCTAGAATATCTATATTAGTAACATTTGCCATACAATATAAACTAAGAAGATTTATTATGTATTTGACAATTCTTCTCATGTAATTTAACATACCAAATGAACATAATTAGTATAATATCTGTCTTTGGGATGCTTCAGGGGCCCCTTGAAGCATCCCAAAGTTAGCTAGAGGTCAAAGAAACTTCATTACAGTTTGATTTGGAAGTTTTGTCAAAAAAAAAATCAAAAAGGATTTAGAACATTTAGTCAGATAGGATCATAGGTCACTGTGAAATAATAGTTATTTTTGTAGCCAAAGTGGCAATAAAAGTTTTCAAAGGCAAATACAGATCTCTTAAAAGGTAAAGAAACTTAAAATCTGTTATCAAAGGCAGCTCAACATTTTTTTAAAAACTTGTCCTTTGAACAGAGAGAAAAAACACTTTCAAGCTTTGCAGCAGTTTACATTTAAAATTTATTTACTCACTTCAATTTTTTCTAAACTTAGTCACCCCTGATCATACACAAAACTCTTTCCTTGGCATCCACTTTCCACAAACTTTCATCACTTTCTGTATCCATCACTTTATTTTTCCATCCAGAAACAGCCAGTTGTAAGTCAGACCTACTTTCTTTTCCCTTAATACAATGCAATTCCATTCCTCATCTCCTCTTTACTGAAAACTCACATCCTACTTTCCTTAAACAACCATGAACTGTCCTTTATATCAGCACTCTGTAGATTGGTAAACATAAAACCAAATAATAATTTCTTGAAAAATGTGCTTTCTTATAGAAAATATCTCGTTGTGACATGAAACACATTTATTAATCAATCTAAACTTTTTGTTTATCTGTGAAAGTAAACCAGTGTTCAGTAATTAATGTTTCAGTAGCTTATTTTATTTGGAAATGGTCTAGTTATTCAATAAATTTCCATCATTTAACTTAATTTAGCACAACTCTAAAATTTCAAGTTGTCAAATATCTGGAGAGATTATTCTTAAGTAGACATTCCTAAAATATAATTGTTCCTAAAAATTTCATCCAAAGCTCTTATCTTATTTGCATTTTCTTTCCTTAAAAGTTTCTTCACATTGAGTTACTTTCCTTGCTGAAAATTTGCAACAGACATAATAAGATCTTATTTAGCTTATATTAAGCCTAGGTACAATAAAAGTATTATACTTATGTTGATAACTCTAAAGACATGTCTATATTAATTAGATCAACAAACTTAAACATTGATACCAGGTATTAATTTAATACTGAATATTTCCCAGTTCACATGAACCTGAAATTCATTTAGCTTAATTTCTCTTGTATTTAGAATTGTTTGATTTGTAAGAGCTTACTTTTCTTTAAGCCAATTAAATGGGTCTCATTTACAAATTAACCTCAGAAATATTATCCAAAGACAGACACATACTGAGATATACATATATCCAGACAGACACAGTGAGAGACCTAGCTTTCTGCTTGAGGCTTAAAATGTCTCTCTGTCTCTGTCTCTCTCTCTCTTTTTTTTTTTTTTTTTGGCTTGAAGTTTTACTAATTTACTCAAGGCTGAAATCTCAGCCAAAGTGGGCTGTGTATCTCAAGGACATGATAAGAGTTAACTCCAAGTTTTTCTCCTAAGAATATTTTTGTCCTCTCAGGGTCAGAATTCTGAAAAAGTATTTCAGTAAGCTAGCTTTCTCTAATTGTACATGCAAAAATAACTCATTTTGTAGTTTTTAAAAAGTTTTATTTTAACCAATTTTCTCCAGAGTCTAAAGAATACTGTGGCCATCCTGTGTCAAAAAAAAAAAAATCTTTCTTTTCTTCATTGGATCATAACTATAGATCGACCAGTCATTCAAAAATTTTCCCAAGGGGCTCCCAGGTGGGGGTGGAACCTCAGAGGAAATGTTTCCCATTTTGGTTTGAGCAGTTGGCAATAAAAGTTAGATGTTAACGTGCTCAAATGAAAACCTAAACCTTCACCTTGACAGCTGGAAGTCACACATAAAACATAAACCATACGAGGAAACAGCAAAGAGATGCTCAAAAAGAAAAAGAAAAACATATGGTGGAAACCCACCCAAACTTGACTTCCGAGTCCCACTAGACCTGGACCTTTGCCCTAAGTGGTGCCTACATCAGAATTTCCCTTTGCTGAGAGAATTCCACACTGGGATTTCCCTTTTCAGGGAAATGTGCAAATTGAAACTGAAGTTTCTGAACGGTGTACAGTCAGAATCTCACAATTAATAATAATACCCCACTACCCCACAGCAGTATGGATAAAGGGTAACCTTGGGGCAGAGTTATCTTTTAGAATGATTTGTGATCCTCATTTTTGCTGTCATTAACTTAACTCAGGTTTTTATAACTTTATTCCTGTATTAATACAACGGAGGAGAAATTTATCTGAGTTTCCTGCCTCAGTTCCATTTACTGTCCCCAGTCCTTTTAAACCACCGTGTGCTTCTGCTTTTATCTTTCAATTCTAAACATGCAACTATAGAAGTTCTCAGCTCCCTGTTGCCTCCCACACCTGGACCATCCTCTCCCCTGGCTCCACACTACAGGCTAGACCACACTGTACACTTCCTATGTATAACTCGAGTCATTTCCACCTTCCTCTCTTCCTTTATACCAAGTGCCATTCTATGTATTCTTCAAAAACCAATCCATGTCTTTGCTTCATCATGAGGATTATTCAGACTATCCAATACTTACTCATCTTACTGTCTCTACATCTCAGTTGAAATAAACAAGTATTAATTTACCTATCAGTTGCAAAAACATGTTTCAGTAGCTGACAATATGTGTATGAATAAGCAAGACTTTAGCCTTCTTTCAGTATAATACAGTAAATCATCAAATACCCTTTAATTTGACCACAGTATTTATATTGTGCATCACAATGTTTTTTCATGAAACAATAGTGTTAATGGTTAACTCCCTGTGATGTTTTTTATTGTATTCTATGTGTGTAAAAATGATGACTGCCAATTGACAAAATTGATTTCATATCTCACTAATAGGTCAAAAAAGAAGTTTGACAGCATTGATTTATAAGAGGAGAAAGAAATGTAAACCCTTGCTACTCAAAGTATGTTCTATGGAACAGTAGCCCCAACATCACTTAAAATCTTTATCTTTTTTAATATATTTATTGGAGTATAATTTCTTTACAATGTTATGTTAGTTTCTGCTCTATAACAAAGTGAATCAGCTATATGTATACATATATCCCCATATCCCCTCCCTCTTGTGTCTCCCTCCCACCCTCCCTATCCCACCCATCTAGGTGATCACAAAGCACTGAGCTGATCTCCTTGTGCTATGCGGCTGTTTCCCACTAGCTATCTATTTTACGTTTGGTAGTGTATATATGTCAATGCTACTCTCTCATTTCATCCCAGCTTACCCTTCCCCCTCCCCGTGTCCTCAAGTCCATTCTCTACATCTGCGTCTTTATTCCTGTCCTGCCCCTAGGTTCATCAGAACTACTTTTTTTTTTAATAGATTCTATATATATGTGTGTGTGTGTGTGTGTGTGTGTGTGTGTGTGTGTTAGCATACCACATTTGTTTCTCTTTCTGACTTACTTCATTCTGTATGACAGTCTCTAGGTCCATCCACCTCACTACAAATAACTCAATTCCATTTCTTTTTATGGCTGAGTAATATTCCATGTATACATATGTGCCATATCATCTTTATCCATTCATCTGTCAATGGGCACTTAGGTTTCTTCCATGTCCTGGCTATTGTAAATAGAGCTGCAATGAACATTGTGGTACATGACTCTTTTTGAATTATGGTTTTCTCAGGGTATATGCCCAGTAGTCAGATTGCTGGGTTGTATGGTAGTTCTATTTTTAGTTTTTTAAGGAACTCTCATACTGTTCTCCATAGTGGCTATATCAATTTACATTCCCACCAACAGTGCATGAGGGTTCCCTTTTCTCCACACCCTCTCCAGCATTTATTGTTTCTAGATTTTTTGATGATGGCCATTCTGGCCAGTGTGAGGTGATACCTCATTGTAGTTTTGATTTGCATTTCTCTAATGATTAGTGATGTTGAGCATCCTTTCTTGCATTTGTTTGCAATCTGTATATGTTCTTTGGAGAAATGTCTATTTCTACATTTCTAAAATGTCTATTTTCTCTTTGGAGAAATGTCTGCTAGAAATGCAGAATCTCAGGCTCTGCCTCAGACTTACTGAATTAGAGTCTACAATTTATATGCTCATTAAAGGGTGAAAAGTACTGATAAAAACAACCACATATAAAACATGAGAAGTATTAAATGGATGTATGTTTGGAGGATGGGAGAAGAAAAGGCACAGACACAAGGCTAACTTTTATTGAGCCAGGCAGTGGACTGGGTTCTTTCATATAACTTGTCAACTCCGTCTATTAAAAAAAAAAAAAAATGTAAGTTGGATACTGCCATTCTCATTTTCTGAAGGGAGGATATTATGGCTGAGAAAGGTTAAGAGTTTTAGCCTAGGTCACACAATTAATAAAAGACAGAGACACAGACAGCAAACATATTTGCAAGGCATATATCCTATAAAAGACTTTTATCCAAAACTTACAAAGAATCTTAAAACTCAACTATAAGAAAAAAAAGTTTTAAAACTTAGTCAAAGGATCTCAATGGACACTTCAACAAAGAAGACATACAAATTACAAATAAGCATATAAAGATATGCTAAATGTCATATATCATTATGGAATTGTAAACTAAAACACCAGCTAGATACCACTGCACACCTATTAGAATGGTTAAATCCCAAAATAATGACAACACCAAATGCTGACAAGGATGTGGAACAATGGAAACTCTCATTCTTTGCTGGTGGGAATGAGAAATGGTATAGTCACATTGTTACCAGAGTTGCCAACAGACCCTTGCTCAAAACCCACCAACCTCTTCTTTAAATAGGACTTAACATATGTCTTTAAGTCACAGAATCTGAAAACAAAGAAAGGAAGCTATAGGAAGAGAAAAAGAAAAACTGCATAAAACCAGGTGAAATCAAGATGGTGATGAATTGTATGCTATGTTCTTGGATTGGAAGAATTAATATTGTTAAAATGGCCATACTATCCAAAGCAAACTACAGATTTAATGTGATCTCTATCAAATTACCCATGACATTTTTTACAGAACTAGAACAAAAAATCTTAAAATTTATATGGAAACATAAAAGACACAGAATTTCCAAAGCAATTCTGAGGAAAAAGAACAAAGCAGGAGGCGTAACCCTCCCAGACTTCAGACAGTACTACAAAGCTACAGTAATCAAAACAGCATGGTATTGGCACAAAAACACACATGCAATGGAACATAAAATGGAACAGAATAGAGCTAGAAATAAACCCACACACTTATGGACAATTAATCTTCCACCAAAGAGGCAAGAATATACAATGGGGAAAAGACAGTCTCTTCAGCAATGGTACTGGAAAAGTTGGACAGCTGCATGTAAATCAATGAAGTTAGAAAACACCCACATACCGTATACAAAAATAAACTCAAAATGGCTTAAAGACTTAAATATAAGACAAGAAACCATAAAACTCCTAGAAGAAAGCATAGGCAAAACATTCTCTGACATAAATTGTAACAATGTTTTCTTAGATCAGTCTCCCAAGGCAATAGAAATAAAAGCAAAAATAAACAAAGGGACCTAATCAAGCTTATAAGTTTTTCACAGCAAAGGAAACCATAAACAAAACAAAAGACAGCCTATGGACTAGGAGAAAATATTTGCAAATAATGCTACTAACAAGGGCTTAATTTCCAAAATATACAAACAGCTCATATAATTCAATGACAAAAAAACAAACAACCCAATCAAAAAATGGGCAGAAGACCTAAATAGACATTTCTCCAAAGAAGACATACAGATGGCCAATAGGCACATGACAAGATGCTCATCATCACTAATTATTAGAGAAATGCACATAAAAACTACAATGAGGTACCACCTCACACAAGTCAGAATGGACATCATTAAGAAGTCTAAAAATAATAAATGCTGGAGAGGGTGTGGAAAAAAGAGAACCCTTTTACACTGTTGGTGGGAATGTAAATTGGTTCAACCACTGTGGAAAACATTATGGATATTTCCAAATAAACTAAAAATAGATATGATCCAGCAATCCCACTCCTGGGAATTTGGGCAGATCCAAACAAAACTGTAATTTGAAAAGATACATGCACCTCTATGTTCATAGAAGCACTATTTACAATAGCCAAGGCATGGAAACAACCTAAATGTTCATCGACAGATGAATGGATAACGAAGATATGGTGTGTGTGTGTGTGTGTGTGTGTATATATTATATATATATATATATATATTATATATATATATATTATATATATTATATATATATATATATTATATATATATATATATAATGGAATATTACTCAGCCATTAAAAAGAATGAAATAATGCCACTTGCAGCAACAAGGATGGACCCAGAGATGGTCATACTAAGTGATGTAAGTCATAAAGAGAAAAGCAAATACCATATCATATCACTTATATATGGAATCTAAAATATGACATAAAAGAACATATCTACAAAACAGAAAGAGACTCACAGACATAGAGAGCAGACTTTCGGTTGCCAAGCATGAGGGGGGTGGGGGAGGGAAGTACTGGGAGTTTGAGATTAGCAGAGGCAAACTCTTATATATAGGATGGATAAACAACAAAGTCCTACTATGTAGCACAGGGAACTATGTTCAATATCCTGTGACAAACCATAATGGAAAAGAATATATATATATATGTATATACAGTCACTTTGCTGTACAACAGAAAGTGTTAACACATGTCAACACAACACTGTGAATCAACTATACTTCAATAAAATTTTTGAAAAACATGATGCTGAATCTGACCTGCAACAGACCCCGAGTCTCATTTTGCACTGATTTTACTACATTAGCATACTAAATGACACATCAACTGGTGACCACAAGAAGTTACTGACACAGAAAGAAAAGAAGGGGGGCACCCCATTTCCAGGAAAACCCTGCCTCTTACCCAGAAAACTATGTATATGCCTCCCAATCATTAATCTCTCTGCTTCCCCCCATTGTCCTTACTCCTTAAAAGGAAATTCCTCTCTCCATTAAGGTGAGAAATTTATTTGTGAACCATGACCTCACTTTTCCATCCTCTGGCCATTGAATGAAACTTGTCGTGCTTCAATCTCAGCTTCAATTTTGTTTTCAGCTATATGAACTGGAATGGAAAAATAACCTCCCCACCAAGGCAGAGGGCCTCAGCGGGTCTAAGGCCCAAGCAGAAATACATACATCTTAATTCAGTAACAACATTGGAAAGCACAGTTTCTTACAAAGCTAACCATAGTCTGATTATATAATCCAACAGTCACACTCCTAGGTATTTACCCAAATGAATTGAAAATTTATGTCCACACAAAAAACTTATGTCCATATAGCAACTTTATTCATAATTGCCCAAACTTAGAAGCTACCCAGACATCCTTCAGTGCGTTAATGGATAAATGAACTGTGGCACACCCAAACAATAGAATTTGAAAAGATACAAATTCTCTTCTACAGAAGAGAGCAGTGTAGTTTCGAACAGCAGCACCACAAGGTCCCTGACGGCCTTGTCATTCTTGTCTGCTTCTGCCTTCTGCCGCAGGGTTTCCACAATGGGGTAGCCAGGATTGATCTCCAGATGCTTTTTGGCCATCATGTAGCCCATGGTCGAGTTGTCCCGAAGTGCCAGGGCTTTCATGATGCACTCCATGTTGGCAGTCCAGACTTTCAATGCTAAAAGGAAATGAGTTTATCAAGCCATTAAAAGATATGGAAGAAATTTAAAAGTATACCACTAAGTGAAAGCAGGCAGTCTGAAAAGATTATATTGTATTATTTCAACTATATGACATTCTGGAAAAGGAAAAACTATGGAGATAGTAAACAGATCAGTGGTTATCAAGGGTTCAGGGGCAGAGAGGACAGGATGAATAAATGTATCACAGAATATAACATGGTGGTAAAACTTCTATATGATTCTGTAATGATCAATACATGACATTATACATTTTTCCAAACCCAAAGAATTGTTCAACACAAAGAGTAAACTCTACTGCAAACTATGGACTGTAGTTTATAATTATGTATCAATATTGGTTTATAAGTTCTACCAAATGAACCACACTAATGCAAGATTGTGAAAATAGGAGAAATTTTGTAGGAGGGAGAAAACATGGGTTTTCTCTATGCTTTCCATGCAATTTTTCTGTAAACCTAAAAATTGCTCTAAAAAAATAAGTCTTTTAAAAAATCAGAAGCAAAGCTAGAATTTGGATCCAAGTCTGCCTGATATGAAAGACTGTGCTCCAGAAAGATACCAAAAGGGCACTTGGAGGGCTTCCCTGGCGGCGCAGTAGTTGAGAGTCCGCCTGCCGATGCAGGGGACACGGGTTTGTGCCCCAGTCCTGGAAGATCCCACATGCCGCGGAACGGCTAGGCCCGTGAGCCATGGTCGCTGAGCCTGCGTGTCCAGAGCCTGTGCTCCGCAACGGGAGAGGCCACAACAGTGAGAGGCTCGCGTATCACAAAAAAAAAAAAAAAAAAAAAAAAAAAAAAAAGGCACTTGGAGCTGTAAGGAAATGGGAGTAAGGTTTTCTCCGGTGGGAAATGGTGAAGAATGTTGAGTGGTTCTATCTGACTATTAGAGATTCTGCCTTATGGAAAACAAATTTCCTCTGCAATAACAGTGATGTAAACAGTGAGTCAACACCCATGAAATAAATTCCAAAGAGAAATAAAGAAACCCATTCCACATACATCCTTCTAGAATGAATATAGAAAAGGGAACACTTCCCAACCCATTTTATGAGAACGGCATTACTCTGATTCCAAAGTCAGGCAAAGTCATTTCAAGACCAAAAAAAAGTCCAAAAGAGAATTCTTGTGTTTCAAGTGAGCAGAAATTTTCCCATTTTTTCCTACAAATGTTTAGCCACAACTCAGAAAGACCCTCAAACTTGGACTCATTCATGAATTCACTACACAATAAATTCATTTACCAACAAAGAAGCCAGGAGAAGAAACAGCAACTGTGAACTAGGAATGCTGCCTGCCATATAGTAAACAAATGATGTCACAGCCATCAGCGATTGCAGCCACCCCTGACAGTAAGCCCTGAGGGAACTCAGGATGAAAACAAGGAATGCCTGCCATTTAGCAGTCATAAGATTGCAGCCACCCACAATGATGCAACTTGAGGAAACTCAGGATGAGAAAACAAAGGATGTTGGCCCCAGATAGCTGAGGTGCATATCAAAGGAATGATTTCAGTGATCCCAGACTCTTGCATCTTCCCATACATAGAAAAGCACAAACTTATTTAAATAGAGATATCTGGTTTTCTTTAATTAACAATCATATTTGACGTTCCAACTACCTGGCCTTTTTTGCAAAAACACCGGTATATCCTGGCTCCCCCCTTGCCTCCTTGGAGTAGTTTTCTCAGGGTTATTTGAAATGCTCTCTGCTGGGCTTGAAGTCCTAAGAATGTCCAATGAATAAAACATAACTCTTAAGTTTTAAGTTGTACATTATTTTTCAGTCAACACTTTTGAATACCATGAATAAAGGACCCAGAGCAGATGTATCTCCTTCACCTGAACTCTATGATGAACTGGATCCTTGGTACCAGCAGAGGCCTCTTGTGCCCATCTGCCTCATTGGAGAGTCCAGAAGAATTGGGTCTCTCCTGTTTCCCCCGATTTTTGGTTGATGATCCTGAGTTTTATTTGGTAATGTCTAACATGTACCTGGCTCCCCAGTTGAAAGATAGAGGGGAGTGACCCTCTAATTTAAAGGTATTAGGGGAGCCCAGTTGAAAAAGGAGAAAATGCCCCCTAATTGAAAAATATTAGGGGAGGCTGGTGGAAACACATTCAGGCTCAGTTTAGACACTGAGTGGTTTTATCCTCAGTTGAAAGACTTGGGAAGACTTTGATCAGTCAAATACTAAATAGGGTTGGACTGAGTAATTAGGGGGAAGACTGGCCTATCATTTTTCCTTGAATTGTCTACATTAATATGGTTTGTTGAAATAAAACTTAAATCTTATGAAAGCTTCTTATCTCTGAAGAAGGGACTCTCTCATCCCGGCTGGCAATGGCTTTCTCAGGGGACTGAGAAACTTGCAGGAGTGGTGAAGTCAAAGACCTCATGCCTTTGTGTAGGTGTCCCTGTAGGGAAACCCACTCGTTTTAATTAACAACCTGCTCAACCAGGGACATGAATAAGAACTGGCCGGCCATTCCGTGATCTGATCACCTGTGCTTGTCTTATGCTGCCACCGGGAAAACCCGAGACGCGTAAAAGGGAGCTAAAACAATTCTGGAAGAATGAAAAAGAAAAAAAGAGGAGTTAAGCTCTTAAGCAGCACATTGACCCACCACGCGATCATCACTAGCAAGTTTATCAATCAACAAACCGACCTCAGAATGAGAAATAAAGCTATCAAAACAAACAACAAAAAAGGAACGACAGATTGTCAGCCTCCAACTAATACCCCAGCCAGGTTTATGTATATACATACTTACACTTACAAATACTTACTTAATTGGGAATTAAAGGAAATCTCATCCTAAAAGAAGGGGCTCTTTTATTGTGAAAGCAGTTAAGTTTTAAAAGCCAGCTTGATAAAAATATATTTTCAGAATTCTGACTTTAAACAAAGGCCTTCTAGGGGGAACTTGCATTTCTCTTCTTGTGTCTTTGAGATGTAAATATTATACTGATCTTCTTAGGATACTGTGTGTGTGTGTGTGTGTGTGTGTGTGTGTGTGTGTGTGTGTGTGTGTGTGAAAAAAAAACAACTTGATCTCTGTGACGCTATTTTGGGGAGTGAACTTTCTGGATCTTTTATTTAGGTGGCATCCTTCCCGATGCGATAGTGTTAGACCTGCGCGGTCTCCTAGGAGTTTCGACTCGCCCAGGAAACAACAAGAGTCGGAAGTCGATGCAAAACGCAAGAGGTTTATTGAAGGCCGGTGCACCGGGGTTCCTTGGTCCTCACGCAGGAGGTCGAAGAAGGAACCCTTTTGGGCGCGAATATGTCAGTTTTATAGGTTCCCACTTCCCCGTATGTAAATTATAGATTTGGTTGTGTTCTCCTGCTGATTGGTCCCGGCTTAGGCTCGGACCAGAGAGGGAACTTGTCCCCAGCTGCCTGATTGGTCTTTGACAGACACCTTTTTTACATTTTGTTATCTCCCTCCTTCTCGGAAGGGGGCCGGACATCCTGGAAATTCACCCATTGTCTAAGAAGCCCCTATTGTCTGGAGAGTTCTTAATCATTAGCTGGAACAATGTCTCTCGAGTCCCACATTCCCCCCTTTTTCTTGTGACTATTGATTCCAATCATGGAATCTCAACCTTCTGTTCGTAAACTTTGGTACTGTTGTCTTAACATTAGAACTTGTACAGTACTGATACGTTCTCTAATAAATGCTATCAAGCGATTTAGAACACATGGTCCAAAAGTTAAAATCAACAATAAAACAATAAGAGGTCCCAACAGAGTAGAGATTAAGGTGGTAAACCAGGGGGACTTATCAAACCATGATTGAAACCATCCTTTTTCGTTTTCTCTCTCCCTTTGCCTTTTATCTAAGCGTTCCCTTAGTTTATCCATGGTTTTGGTAATGGTTCCTGAATGATCAATATAAAAGCAACATTCTTCTTTTAGAGCGGCGCATAATCCCCCTTCTTTAAGAAACAGCAAATCTAGGCCTCTTCTATTCTGCAACACCATTTCTGAAAGTGAGGTGAGTGATTCCTTTAGTTGAGTTATGGAACTTTCTAATGCTCGAAGGTCGATGTCTACAGCCTGTCTTAAACTTGCATAATACTGGGGTTGTTGTATGAGGGCTGTGGTTCCTGTTCCTATCCCAGCAGATATTCCTAGTCCTAGAAGGACAGCCAATGTGAGGGTTACAGGTTCTCTCTTCCTTCTTGTTTTTCCCTCGTATTCATCTAAGAAGGACGAATCTGAATGATAGATAAGTCTAGGAACTAATTGCACTAGCACACAAAAATCAGCTGAATTGTTGAGAACCTCTAGAGAGACACAAGGGGTGAGCCCCGTGTTACATACCCACCATCCATCTTGGGGAGGTACAAGATATCCCGAGCCTGAAGGGAGGCTGAAATCATGACAAAGGTGTCGATGGGACTGGGGAGGTGTTCCTATACAAGTACCATTTCCAGAAACCGAAGACAGAGTTAATTTACTGTTCCCTTTCTGTTTCCATCGACAATGGTCCGGGGAGCTGACATTAGTATAATTAGAACTATATCCTATAGCATCATAATAAGGGGGAGGGGCAGCATAACAGAGCCAACATGATTTTGTAGCCTCCGGGTTTGTAGCATTAAGGACCGTAAAGGCTGCCTGCACCAAAGAAAGCATCCTATCCTGTGGAGTCCCAGGCTTAACTGTGGGTTCTTTGGATCCAGAGGTTTCATTAGTCTCATTCTTTGTTGACGTAGCTGAAGGGGCCGGGGGAAGCAAAGGGGGGCCAAGTACGGGATTTGGGCCTATTGATATAGGAGCAGGAGTCTCAATCTTTAGCTTAAGGGTCATTAATATTCCCAAATCATATCCATTCTTGTAAAATCTAATGCCCCATGAGTGGCCATTTACCCATTTTTTATCTCTTTTTCCAGGATTACTAAAGGAAATTTTGAGGGGGTGGCACCATCCTGAACATTCGGGGGCGATGGGTCGGGGACCCCTATAAGAAGTATGAGTGTAGTTGGCTGTTACTGTAATAAAATCCCAAGTTGAGGTGGGTCTCCAATAAGTATATCCTGTGGTTTCACATCCCCAGTTTTGGCAATATAAATTTTCAGTTCCCCCACATTTATAATTCAGGGATCGGGGGCGATGGAACCCGGGGCATACATAGAAGGAGAGGGTTCTGAGCCAACTTCTTCGGACCTGGTTTTTACAACCCTCTCCGGAGTAATCAGCTTTAGTTAGAAGTTGGGACGGAGCATTATGCTGATCATAATAACTCTCTAGATCCCAAAAGGGAGCTCCTATGGCCAGTTTACAGACATCAGGAAAAAGGTCTGGCCACCAGGTCCAGGGAGGGGCAGTATGGCTAATGGACCAGGTTATATCTCCAGTTTGAGAAATTACCTGCCAAGTTAGACGTTGGGGCAGGTGAGGGCTAAAATCACTTACAGTCAGTAAAGGCAGTAAAACCAAAATTATAAGTCTTAGGTTCGTAGAAGCTTGAGTTTGAGCGGGTTGTCGGTTCTTTGGGCCTGCCATCCTGATGATGCCGCCGCTGGTGCAGCTTTCACGTGTGAAGCATGGATCCAGGCAGCGATGCCGTCCACTTTTATGGCCGTTGGGGTGGTTAGGAGGACGGTGTATGGTCCTTTCCATCGAGGTTCCAACGTCTGGGTTCGATGCCGACGGACGTATACGGAGTCCCCGACTTGGAAAGGATGAGTTTCTCCCGGTGTTCCCGGTTGGTAGGCCTCGGCGAGTTGGGACCATATCTCCTTTTGGACCAGTTGGAGTCCCAATAGCCTAGCATACAAGTCAGTGTTATTTTGACAGTCTGGTTTTATTTCTTCTCCTAAGGTGAGAAGGGGAGGTGGGGCCCCGTATAGCACCTCAAAATGAGTAAGATGGTACCGGGAAGGTGTATTCCTAACCCGGAACAGGGCTAAAGGAAGGAGCACCGTCCAATCTGTACCGCCAGTCTCCAAGGACAATTTGGTTAGGGTCTCTTTTAGAGTTCTATTCATTCTTTCTACCTGACCTGAACTCTGGGGTCTATATGCACAATGTAATTTCCAATCAGTCCCCAAATATCTGGCCACATCCTGACTTACCTGGGCGACGAAGGCTGGACCATTATCAGACCCTATTACCTTTGGTGCTCCAAATCGAGGAAAAATTTCTTCTAAAATCTTCTTGGCTACTACAGCAGCTGTTTCTTTCTTTGTTGGGAAAGCCTCTATCCATCCTGAAAAAGTGTCTACAAAAACTAAAAGGTATTTATTACCGTACCTTCCAGGACGCACTTCAGTAAAGTCCACCTCCCAGTAAGTTCCTGGGCGGTCCCCCCTGAGTCTCTTTCCAGTTTCAAGTTTCCCTTTTTGAGCATTTACCTGTTGACATGGGACGCATTCCTGCACAATTTGTTCAGCTAATTTTGTCATTCCAGGGGTTTCGTACCCGGCTTTTTGTAACAAGGCTACCATCTTTTTAGTCCCCAAATGTGTCCATCTGTGCATCTGTTGTAACATGGATTCTGCTTGCTGAGGGGACAAAGTTCCTTTTGTTGTGGCCGGGATGATTTCTTCATCACGGCCTGGTTTTTCAGGAACTTTATCTGACAGTCCTAGAATGACTTCTCCCGATGCTATTTCTCGGGCCACTTGGTCAGCCATATTATTTCCCCTAATTATTGGGGTATTTCCTTTTTGATGTCCAGGGCAGTGGATGATACTGACTTTAGTAGGAAACATGAGTGCAGTCAACAAAGCCATGATTTCGTCTTTGTTTTTAATTTCTTTGCCACCTGAAGTTAGTAGCCCTCTCTGTTGGTAAATGGCACCGTGGATATGAGCGGTAGCAAACGCATATCTACTGTCTGTGTAGATGTTTACTTTTTTATTCTCTGCCATCTCTAATGCCCTCGTCAGGGCAATTAATTCAGCTCGTTGGGCTGAGGTCCCTTGTGGTAGCGCCGCTGCCCATATGACTTGTTTTCCGTCTACCACGGCTGCCCCAGTTCGACGCTTACCTTCCTCCAGGAAACTGCTCCCATCCGTGAACCAGGTGAAATCAGCATCAGGGAGGGGCAGGTCCATCAGATCTGGCCTACTGCCGTGTGCTGCGGCCAGTACTTCCTGACAATCATGTATGATGGTGGAGCCTTCCAAGTCAGGATCAGGTAGCAAGGTGGCTGGATTGAGTCCTGTGGCTGGAGCAAACTTGATGCGATCTGAGTTTAGCAACAGGGTTTGGTAATGGGTCATCCTGGCATTAGTTAGCCACCTATCCGGTGGTTGACGGACTACATTTTCCAGGGCATGAGGAGCTGTTATCGTTAGATTTTGTCCTAAAGTTAGTTTGTCAGCATCTTTGACTAGAACGGCCACTGCAGCGATTATCTTTAAACAGGTGGGCCATCCTGATGCCACAGGGTCCAATTTTTTTGACAAATAAGCAACTGGGCGATTCCAGGGACCCAATTTCTGAGTCAATACTCCTTTTGCAATGCCCTTATTTTCGGCCACATATAAATGAAAAGGTTTGGTTACATCTGGCAGTCCTAGGGCTGGAGCTGAAAGTAAAGCTCGTTTGATTTGGTCAAAAGCCCGTTGTTCCTTATCGCCCCAAACGAAAGGAGTGCTGTTTTTGGTTAGGGGGTACAATGGGGCTGCCAGCTCAGCAAACCCTGGAATCCATAGTCTACAGAATCCGGCCGTCCCCAAAAATTCTCTAACCTGCCTGGCGTTTTTGGGAGCCGGAATTTGGGCCACCGTATCCTTTCTGCTCTCCGTGAGCCATCTTTGCCCCCCTTTTAATAGATACCCCAGGTAACTGACCTGTTGTTGGCATATTTGTGCTTTCTTGGCTGAGGCTCTATATCCCAGGGTTCCAAGTTCCGTTAACAGTTTTTCAGTACCCTTGATACAATCTTCTTGGGTCTCAGCAGCTAATAAAATATCATCAACGTATTGGAGTAATGTTACCTGGGGATTTGATTCTCTATATAATGCCAAATCCTGATGGAGGGCTTCATCAAAGATGGTCGGGGAGTTCTTAAATCCCTGAGGTAGCCGTGTCCATGTCAGCTGACCAGACATTCCCGATGTTGGATCTTTCCATTCGAAGGCAAAGTAGGGTTGGCTCAGGGGAGAGAGTCTTAAACAGAAAAAAGCATCTTTAAGGTCCAAAACAGTATACCACGTATGTTGAGGTGGAAGAGTGCTCAGGAGGTTGTAAGGGTTTGGAACTGTGGTGTGGAGGTCTGCCACCCATTTGTTTACCTCTCGTAGATCCTGCACCGGCCGATAATCATTTGTTCCTGGTTTCTTTACCGGCAGGAGAGGGGTGTTCCATGCTGATTGACATCTTATTAAGATGCCCAAGTCTAGTAGCCTCTGTATATGGGGACGGATACCGTCTTTGGCTTCTCTACTTATGGGGTATTGACGGACTGTTATTGGGGTGGCAGTTGCCTTGAGTTCCACTAGCACCGGGGGCCGATTTTTGGCCATCCCCATTCCGGCAGTTTCTGCCCAGGCTTGAGGGAACCGAGTTACCCAATCTGTAACATTAACTCGTGAGGATGAAGGCTGCTCGTATAATTTATATTCATCTTCTAATTTCATAGTCAATATTTGAAGTAACCTTCCTTTATTATCAGTTATGGTGGGACCTTCTGGCTGAAAGTGGATTTGAGCCCCTACTTTGGAGAGTAAATCTCTTCCCAGCAAAGGATAGGGGCATTCCGGAATAATCAAAAATGAATGGGTTACTCGTCCAATCCCAAGATCTACTGTCCTTCGTGTGGTCCATGAATATTGTTTATTCCCAGTGGCTCCTTGTACCCATGACCTTTTAGCTGAGATAGGACCTTTTGAGTGGAGAAGGACGGAGTGCTGGGCTCCGGTATCTACCAAAAATTGAACAGGTTCCCCCTCCACTTTAAGAGTTACCCGGGGCTCGGGGAGAGGGTTCGAGCCCTGACTTTCCTAGTCTTCTTCTTCCAATGTTAAGATTTTGTTTCTGGTTGGCCTTCCTCCATTCTTTTTCTTAGGGCATTCTCTCGCCCAATGTCCTTTTTCTTTACAGTAGGCACATTGGTCCTTGTCTAATGGTCGCCTTTTGTCTGCCGTTCGCCCTTCCTGCCCATTTCTATCCCCTATATTTCTTCCTCCAACCACAGTGGCCAGTATCTTACTTAAATTCCTCTCTTGTCTCTTATCTCGTCTTCTTTCACGGGCTGCCTGCTCTTTCTGCTTTCTTTCTTCCTTCTCTTCCTCTGTTTCTCTTTTGTTATATACTTTATCTGCCTCTTTTACTAACTCCTGAAGCGAAAATCCCTGCAAGCCATCTAGCCTCTGTAATTTCTTCCTAATATCAGGGGCCGCTTGATCAATGAAAGCCATTGCTATAGTAGCCCTATGTTCCTCCGAAGTTGGATCATAAGGGGTAAAGCGTCTAAAGGCTTCCATTAAACGTTCCAGGAACACAGTTGGCGATTCCTGGGGCCACTGAGTTACTTCCCTTACCTTAGCCAAATTAGTGGGCCGTCTGGCCGCTCCATGGAGACCCGCCACCAGAGCCTGGCGATACATTTTCAGGCGCTCCCTACCTTCCGGGGCATTGAAATCCCAGTTTGGCCTGACGAGTGGGAAACCAACATCAATCTCGTTAGGCAGCTGGGTAGGTTGCCCATTGGCGCCTAATACATTTTTTCTGGCTTCTAAAAGAACCCGTTGCCTCTCCTCAGTCGTTAGGAGAGTCTGAAGCAGCTGCTGACAATCATCCCATGTGGGCTGGTGGGAGAAAACAAGAGATTCTATTAAAGCGGTAAGGGCCTGTGGATTTTCGGAAAAAGTTGGGTTATGCATTTTCCAATTATAAAGATCTGCAGAGGAAAAGGGCCAATATTGGAGAGGTCTATTCCCTTGGCCGTCGGGGGGGCCATACTCTCTAAGAGGTAGGGCAGTGGAGTCCGGGGAGATAGCCCTCCGGCTCCTAGTGCCCGCTGAGGGACCCCTTTCTTCTTCCATCATGGATGGTTCCCTTGGTGCCGAGGGCAGTGGAGCTGGGGGTCCTCTAGGTGGTAGGGGATTTGGGGCCGGAGGATAAGGGGGTGGGGAATCCAAAAGAAGCAAATCGGACTGCGGGTCAGGATAAATCGCCTTTGGTGGATCCGGGGCGTCAGGTAGCTTTTCCGTGTTGGGGTTTTTCTTTAAGGCTAATATCTCCGACGCTGCTGATGTGTGCGCGGACGTACCTGTTGAGGAAACAAAGGGCCGGACCCACGGAGGTGGGGAGAGAATTAAATCTTCCCAGACCAAGACATATGGTACTTGGTCTGGATGTCCGTGGGGATCTATATTAAATATCTTAGACTTCAGCAGCTTAATCTTGTCTAATAAAAAGGATCCTTCGGGGGGCCATCCTATCTGAAATGTTGGCCATTCAGAGGCACACAAAGTCTGCCACTTTCCTTTTTTCACCTCTACCGAAAAATTATGGGCTCTGGCCTGAACTTCGGTCCAATGGCTTAGGGTAAGGGAAAGAGGAGTCGTCACAGTTTGTCCCATTGTCGTCCGTCAGAGAAAAAGAATAGACCACAATACAGAAACAGTTAAAACTCCATGAAACACATATACGCATGGGCCACCGCGAGCTCGCTTCAAAACCGAAACTTCTTCAGATGGCAGTTATCACCAAGGGAACTGCCGAAACCGAGTGAAGGGGAGACAGAGTTTGCCTCTCCTTCCAGATGAGCCACCAGGGCGTCCCCTAGGGCTCATGGACGCCGGCTATTAGCACGTCTGCCTAGCCAGAGGTCCGATACAGATTCCATAATAAGCCGATTTTTACGGCTTTCCTCCGATAATGGCCCACAAAGAACAAGGGACAAACAGACAATCAAGCTCGAGCTTACCTGGTACCTCCAACTCCCGATGTTCTTGTGGTCTGGGGCGAGTGGAATCCCGGACGAGCCCCCAAATGTTAGACCTGCGCGGTCTCCTAGGAGTTTCGACTCGCCCAGGAAACAACAAGAGTCGGAAGTCGATGCAAAACGCAAGAGGTTTATTGAAGGCCGGTGCACCGGGGTTCCTTGGTCCTCACGCAGGAGGTCGAAGAAGGAACCCTTTTGGGCGCGAATATGTCAGTTTTATAGGTTCCCACTTCCCCGTATGTAAATTATAGATTTGGTTGTGTTCTCCTGCTGATTGGTCCCGGCTTAGGCTCGGACCAGAGAGGGAACTTGTCCCCAGCTGCCTGATTGGTCTTTGACAGACACCTTTTTTACATTTTGTTATCTCCCTCCTTCTCGGAAGGGGGCCGGACATCCTGGAAATTCACCCATTGTCTAAGAAGCCCCTATTGTCTGGAGAGTTCTTAATCATTAGCTGGAACAATGTCTCTCGAGTCCCACAATAGCTACTTGTGAAAATACACTCTTATGTGAAAGCAACTTGCATCTTATTGGTTAATAGCCCAATGATGGATCTTTTAAATTGGAGACTCTTCTAAATTGGTAAATTTTTAGAGAGGTCTAATTATAAACAACTGTTTTACTGGTACCTATATAAACAAAAATCAAACTAAAGGTGGAAAAAAAAAAGAAGTATATCTAATGGTTAACCTAAGAACTCCATTAGTTTAAATCAAACAAACAAAAAAACAGTTGGAGAAGCTTTATTTGTGGTATTTGCTTCCCTCAATGGATCTTACATGTTGACTGGAAAAAAAGAAGCACAGTGTGAGAGCTAAGTTTTATTTGGGGCAAAATGAAGACTATAGCCCAGGAGAGAGCATTTCAGACAGCTCTGAGAAACTGCTCCAAAGAGGTAGGGGGGAAGGTCAATATATGTGTGATTTTGGTGAAGGGGGAGTGCATGCAATCAAGCATGTATTTTTTACAGAAAGTTTCTGCTAGTCTCGTGAAGGTTACTGCTAGTTACAAGGAGCAGACATCACCATGAAGGATTTTAGTGCTTTTCTAGATATGAGGAGATGCAAGAATTGGACTTATAAAATCATCCCCTGAAAATATCTATCTGAAGACCTGGTCTGCCAGTTTTTCACAGAGCAAAGAGGGCCTCATTCCTGATCTCCCTGATGGTCAGCAGCTACAGTGGCTCATAATTTGATCCTTGTAGAAGTAGATAGCAAGTGCCAATTTGTAGGTGACATACAGATGCTTAAAAAAAAATAAAATAAAAGTAACTAATGTTAACAGGAAAAAAACCTGTAAGAAAAGCCTAGATACTTTTTCCAACAAGGTAGAAATTTTTAAAAAGACATCCCAAATGGATAAAGAAATCTTTAGATTATTATGTGAAGTGGGATAAATAAAATGGACATATATATGATTAAAACACAAGGTTTTGATATTACATTACCTAAGGTTAAATGGGCCAAAAGGGAACCCTTACTGGTCCCCAAGATTAAAAGCCAAACAAGCCTGCTTTATTTAACCCAATTTAATATATATGTATTTTTATATATATATATATGTGTGTGTGTGTGTGTGTGTGTGTGTGTGTGTGTGTGTGTATGTGTGTGTGTGTGTGTATATATATATATATATATATATATATATATATATATATATATTTAAGGGGCTGGAAAAAGAAGTTACACTGAGATACCTGACCAACAATTACTTGGGGCAAAAATTAGGCCAATTAATCAAGATTGACAAAAAGGCCTGTGCTCCTTAGCTCACCTCCTCTCTATGGGGATCCCAGAACATTTTATATAAAAATAAAATGGACAGGGAATAAAAAGAAAGAAAAACTTCTAGGACTCCTCTGGTAAGATCAAAACTTGTTGATTGGATCCTAGTGAAAAATAAAGTTAAAGGTATAAAAGTTGACAGAATTGAGATGAAAGAGTATAAAAGGGTATAAAATTGGTCTATTTAAGTGGGCTTTATTTAAGATGGTTACATCTCTTTTGCTTAATTATATTGTGAGATAGACATGTTTCATCGGGGAATGCTTCCCCTGCATGATATTATAAGACAAGGCATATAGATCTGCCCCTCAGGAAATAGTAAACATACTAAAGGAAACAAATAGGGTACCTGAGCCATACAATAAAGTGAAATAGAAACTCATATTAAGGGACTAATAAAAATAACAATAGTGATTTTGCTCTGGGTTTAACTCAGAAAGAGGCTCTTTGTTGAACGCCTTATACAAGTTGTGAAGGAATGATAAATTAAACTCTAAAACTCTAGAACACAGAACACTTAAATTTCAGTTTCGTTAGAAACATTCTCACTAATATCAAAAAGCAACTGTCTTTATCATACAAATCTCTACAAATCAGACATGTAAATACAGGCCACAGGGACCTGAGACTGAGTCTAATTAGCTCAATTCGGAAGGACTTGAAACCACAGGAAAAAAAAAAATGACAAAGGTGGCAGTTTTAAAATTCAAACCACTGGAAAGCCTCCCTCCACTGAAAATCTAATTCATAGCCTCCCTAGAATTTTTCTCAAGAACAAATACAAATCTTAGAAGTCTTTTCCACAAAATTTAAAGCCTTAGTCATCTGAGCAAGCAACTTTAATGTATTCCAACACTTCTTTGTAAACTAGTAAGTTTATATTGTAATGCCTGATTTATAACTGTTTTTTTTTTAAGTAAAGCCATGAGATCTCTAGTTTTGCCAGTTTATATATCTGTGAACACATTATACATATGAGATATATCTACCTCTAGAAATCATTATTAAAATTGAATTTATAGAGTGCTCCATTTAATTGACTTAAAAGTAAGTGCTTCCAGGGCTTCCCTGGTGGTGCAGTGGTTGAGAGTCCACCTGCCGATGCAGGGAACACGGGTTCGTGCCCCAGTCGGGGAAGATCTCACATGCCATGGAGCAGCTGGGTCCGTGAGCCATGGCTGCTGAGCCTGCACGTCTGGAGCCTGTGCTCCGCAACGGAAGAGGCCACAACAGTGAGAGGCCCGTGTACCACCAAAAAAAAAAAAAAAAAAAAAATAGTAAGTGCTTACAAATTAACTATAAAAGAAGCTAGACAAAATGACTTTCAGGTTCAAATGAACTGGGAAATATCCAATATCAAGTTGATACCTGGTATTAAAGTTAGTTTGTTTGTTGATCTAATTAACATAGACATGTCTTTAGAGTCATCAGCATTAAGTATAATACTATTATTGTACTAGATTTAATAGAAGTCAAACAAGACCTTATTATATCTGTTGCAAATTTGTCAGCAAGGAAAACAGCTTGATATGATGAAACTTTAAATGTAAATGAGATAAGAGCTTTTGAGTAAATTCTTTAAAGAGTAAGCTCTTTAAAAATAATTATGTTTTACGTAGTAAGGTAGATAGCTAGTGGGAAGCAGCCGCATGGCACAGGGATATTGGCTCGGTGCTTTGTGACAGCCTGGAGGGGTGGGATAGGGAGGGTGGGAGGGAGGGAGACGCAAGAGGGAAGACATATGGGAACATATGTTTATGTATGACTGATTCACTTTGTTATAAAGCAGAAACTAACACACCACTGTAAAGCAATTATACCCCAATAAAGATGTTAAAAAAAAATAATTATGTTTTAGAAATATCTACTTAAAATGATCTCTCCAAATATTTTATAACTTAAAATTCTAGACTTGTGCTAATTTAAGTTAAATGATGGAAGTCTGTTGAATAGCTAGGTCATTTCCAAAGAAATAAGATACTGAGACATCAATTACTAAACAGAGAAACTAAAGGTATTTAGGACTATTAATGAATATGTTTGGTACCAAACTGAGATATTCTCTATCAGAAAGCAAATGGTTTTAGAAATTATCACTGGTATTCATGTTCACCAATCTACAGAATGCTAGTGTAAAAGACAGTTCATAATTGCTTACTTCTTAATTTTCACTAGAAATTAAGGTTTCTTAACAGTTGAGGATTCTATTTTAAATATGTCATAAAAGCCAATAGAATTAATAAAACATTTCAATAGGAAAGTAAAATGCATGTTTTCAGTAAAGGAGCTATAAGGAATGGAATTACATTTTATTAAGGGAAAAGATAGTAATTTTGTCTTAGAGATGGTTGGTTTTGGATGGAAAAATAAGGGACAAACTAACATGGATACAAAAAGTGATGAAAGGCTGTGGAAAGGAACCCCAAGAAAAAAGTTTAATGCATGAATTAGCTAAATTTAGATTGAATTTAATTAAGTAAATGGATTTTGTTTTTAAGTAAGCTAGTAGAAGACTGGATTTTTATTTCTCTCTCTGTTAAGAGAACAACATTTCTTAGAGTGCTCCTTTTTGATAACAGATTTTGTGAGTTTCTGTGCCCTTAAGTGATTTTTCTAAATCTTTTTGTGACTTTGATTAAATGAGTAAGTATTGTTTCATAGGTGTTTCACACCTATGATCCTATTGTGTTTTAAAACCTTTTTGATACATTTAATAAACTTTCCAAAATATCAAATTCTAACTAAAGTTCTTTTAGCCTCCAGCTAACTCTGGGATGTTTCCAAGGAACCCTGAGACATCTCAGAAAAGAATGTTAAACTAATTATGCTTCTTTGGTATGTTAAATTACTTGAGAAACATTGAGGTTGCAGATGAACCTTAGATTATAGTGTATGGATAAATGTCATTGATATAGATATTCCAAAATTTATATATAATTCCTAACATCTGATATGCCCTGATAAAATGTTATAATTCTAGTTATTATCTTAATGTATTACATGTCACAGAAATGTCCAAGTTTCTTACCAATTGCATTGTACTCAAACCTTTAACCATGCCATTTTAAGTTTTGCCCTTTATAGACAGTCATTATTTTACTCTGATGCTTTTACAAAATAATGATCCTCAAGAAGGCTCATAAAAGAAATTTTTTGACAAATATAAGTTTCTGAGAGCCTCTAGATAATCCACTGAACAGGGTAACAAATGACAAAACTCTAATTGAAAACCTGATGACTTCATCCAGGTCAACAGGAATTAATTACAAGGGATTGAATGAGCTGATAAATACGATTTATAACTTTATGACTTCTGGGGAGAAATATACCAGCTTTAATCTTTGTTTTCCAGAAAAATACTTCTATGCTGTGACCTATAAGAATTTGATAAAGTATAACTTTGTAAACAAAGATGAAACATTTATGTTTTCCTCTCTATCTGATCCGTCCAGAATTTGGCTTCTCCAGCTAGCTCTCCTGTGGACTTGATGGTTAACTGCAACCAGATTACAACTAGTTATACTAATCATTGTTTTAATTTATTCTTTGTTTCCAAATTGCTTATGCTTTGTGTCTCTCTGCTGCACTATGACTTTGTCAAGGTTACTAGCTTATATCCTGTCTATTTTATAAAATCATTGTCTCCTACAGTACCCAATGTGCAACCAGACCTCCAAAAAAATTGATGATGGCTAAACATCTTGAGGAAATAGATCACACTTATGACTCTTATAGAATAATTGTAATAGTGCGATTCTAGGCATGGAAAGAAGCAACAGGGAAAAACATGTCCTGGATCACAATAGACTAGTAAGAGAGAGGATCCAGAGAATTTTAAATTATCAACAGGGCCTAATCCAGAAATCAGCACCTGGAGTTGGCATATCAACAAGAATCTTTGCCTAATCTGGGAAGAGCCTCCCAGTGCCATGGGACAAAATTGGTCATGAAATGCCTCCCAAACATTGGTTGAATTTATGACCAAGAGGGGCACTGTGGACTAAATGCTGCCTGCCATATCAGTAAACAAAAGGTGTCACAGCCATCAGTGATTGCAGCCATCCCCAATGGTGAGCTCCAAGAGAACCCAGGCTGGAAATAAGATATGCCTGCCATCTAGCTGTCATCAGATTGCAGCCACCCACAATGGTGCAGCTTGAGGAAACTCAGGATTAGAATACACAAGATGCTGGCCCCAGGTAGCTGAGGTGCATATCAAAGGAATGATTTTAGTGACCCCAGACTCTTGCATCTTCCCATACATAGAATAGCACTAAATTATTTAACTTGAGATATCTGGTTTTCTTTAATTAACAATAATCTTTTGACATTCTGACTATCTGCCCTTTGTTGTAAAAACTGCCGCCATCATTATTCCCCTTAGTCCCAAGCCCTACAGCTACAGAACCTGAAATTCTTCACTCAGGGAATTAGATTAGAGTCAACTTTTTTCCGTGTCTGCTGATGCTGTGGACCACTCTCACATGGCCCCTATTTCTGAGGCCCACTGAAACCCAGTCTAGGTCATCCGTGAATGTTCACAAGTTATCTCTTGAAACCTGGAATTTTCTACTGCTCCTATTTATTTTGATTCTAGAGCTCATAATAACAATTCAGCTCTGGGTGAATATGCTGAGTTTGGTTTTCTCCTAGAATCTCTCCTAGCCATGTGAGGTAGGAGATAAATTTGGCTAAGGCTTTCAGAGACCCTCCTAGCTTCCAGCACCCACCTGCCCAATCTAGAGGAACAATAACCAGTACAACAGAGCCCAAGTGTAAGGTTGGTCACCTACAGGGAATATTATGTGAGCATGCCCCCTGAAGCCCTGAGTCTGCAGCATCCCCGCACACAGCAGTAGATAATAAATCCAAATATTTAGTCCAATATTTCCCCTTACAATAATGATATAATAGTGCCCTGTAAGTGACAACTAAACTAACTGTGTCCCAGAGGCTGTGATGTGAACTCAGAGCCTGATGAGCCTTTCTCTTTTTTTTCCAGTGAAAATGAGATGGTGATCTGATGCCTGAGGCCTACATACCTGGTTAAGTAGGACAAGTGCTATCTTTTTTTGTCCGGTACACGGGCCTCTCACTGCTGTGGCCTCTCCCGTCGTGGAGCACAGGCTCCGGACGCGCAGGCTCAGCGGCCATGGCTCACGGGCCCAGCCGCTCCGCCGCATGTGGGATCTTCCCGGACTGGGGCACAAACCCGTGTCCCCTGCATCGGCAAGCGGACTCTCAACCACTGCGACACCAGGGAAGCCTGACAAGTGTTATTTTAATGAGCCAATTGTTCGTGTCTTTCAGAGTTCATTATGTTTATTTTTCCTCCACAAAGACCTTCTCTGTTCTTTTTTCTTCTAATAGTGATAAAATTTACATACCATAAAAATTCATCCATTTCAAATTAATAAGCTAGTGTTTTTCAGTATAGTTACAGAGTTCAACAGTAATCACCACAATCTCATTTCAGAACACTTTCACCACACCAAAAGGAAAACTTGTGCTCATTTGCAGTCCTTCCCTCTTCCCATCCTCATCCATATCATAGACAACCATTAATCTACCTTCTATCTTTATAGATTTGCTTATTCTAAACATTTCATATACATAGAATTGCAAAGTCTGATCTTTTTTGTCTGACTTCTTTCACTTAGCATGTTTTTAGGATTCATACATGTTTTAGCATACATCAGTATTTTGTTCCTTTTTATGGCCAAATAGTGTTCTGGTGTATGGATATACAATATTTTATTTATCCTTTTATCCCCTCATGCTCTTTTGGCACAAAACTATTTATGAACTGAGACTTCAATTCAGTCAATACCTATAGCCCTTTGATCCGTTCCAAAATTTGACTTTCAGGACATTGAAAATATTAGTGTTGTCCTTATATGGAAAGGTAATAAGGGTATTCCAGACTCATTTTTGCCAGAGAGCTGTGATTCCTTTTAACCTCTGCAATATTCCTGTTAGTTTATAGTACTTGATAGTCAGCACCTTCCATGGCCTATGAGGGTAAGTAGTTGTGAGTTACTTTGAAAAAAAAATCTGACACTGTTTCTATACCTGGTATTTCATGTGTCCTTAATCCAGTCTTTTCTTGATTGTCTTCTGAGAATCACTCCCAGGCCAATACTTAACAAATGGATATCTGAGATCTCTGATGTGCTGTTTCTGGGCCATATCCTGTATTTCTAAGTAGCGCCCTATCTGGCCAAGATGGTATCACTTCTAAAAATGACCTAAAAAATATCAATCTAAAAAAGTCAATCTAGAATTTCCCACATTTTCTAACATATACCAGAATCTTATTCATTTTTATATTCTATTCTCCTAACAGTCTGAAAACCTGACATAACTGGTCCTCAAGAAAACAGTTTTATATCATCCATATTAAAATGGTTAAGGATTTAATTCTATCTCAGCCTTATACTAGTATATTCTGATAAAGCCCTACCTTACATATTTAAGACAGGCCTCTCATTCAGCTTTATTAGATTTTGTCTCAAAGCAAGACCCCAATATTCTTGAGAAAGAACATCCACCCTTGTTCTTATCACTGTAGTTCCCTAACAAGATTGACTATTTGGCCAGTAATCCTGAAATTATCTGTGCATGGTGGAAAAAATACATGATTCCACCAGTAATATATATCCTAAAGTTTTTTCAGCTTACTTAAGCTAACAAATGACTATAATTTGTAAGAAAATATTTATCAAAATGTTAAGAACTACATAATCGTTCTTTCCTACTATTGATACAGCTTCAGTTTGGATCTGAAGCCAAATTATTAAACAACTGTATCTGTTTTATGGCACACTGAGATTTTTTAGTGACAAATGAGTAAAGTGGACTCTAAGAAAAAAATATTTGAGTGGTTTATGCTTCAGTTCACTATTTTCTAAGGACTGTGTTAAAACAGGAAACTGTCTTTCCAAAACAAAGTCATTGGCAGCACCAGTATTCATCATGGAACCAGCTAAGGCTCAGCTCTACCTGTGTAGTATGATATAGTTGATACATATAAAAGCAAGCTTAATTGCCTTAACTTAAAAGTGAGGAGGAAAATGTCTCGCTCTGGCATTTATGCTAGAACTGATGACAAGAAAGTTTGATGGATAGAGTTTTAGAGTGACAAGAGACAAAGGTTTCAGACACTGGGTTTTACTCTCATGTCAAAAATGACTGAGATAGATGACATTGCTTAGATCCTCATTGTATCTCAATGAACAGCTTGGGCACTGTAATGGAAAACTGCAAGGCCACCAAAGTGCAGACTTTTCTTATGAGGGCAATGATTTTAATGATTTTTAGCTATGACTAAAATCTAACAACAATCAAAAGAAAGTCCCAGGGGTGAATTCTCTTCCTTCAATGTTGCTGAACAATAGTGGTAACACTTTGGATGCTTGAGAGATGATAAAGACCAAAGTTCTTTCAGCATTGTATAACTTTTCAAAGCCATTTCTGACATCAGAAAAATCAAAACATGGAAAGGAAGCCTAAAAATAGCAAATGTTCTAAAAGACACTCTAAAAAAATACTAGGAGACTGAGCAGCTGCAATCATAATATAATACATAAAGAACAGTGGCCCTGCTCTTATCATCCAATTTCTCAAGGCTCCACAAAAATCCTAACCCAACCCCTCTACCACTGATATACACATCCCTCGCCCTGCTTCCTATCACCTCTGGCTCCAAAAATAAAAAAATAGTGTTATAAAGGAGAAGGTCAGCCTTCATTCATAAATGGCTTTGGTCATCTTATTTGAGACTCAGTTTCCTAATCTTCTTTAATTAAATAATGATAAGTTTTATAATAAAAACCATTACACACTAACAGGCTTTGAAGGTGAAAATTGATGGCATTACCTTATTTGTTTCTTTTTTCTTAAGTATGATTTTAGATATTGTTATGAATACTATTTTACAAATGAGGAAATGGAGTTTCTGAATGGTTAAGTAACTTGCCTAGGGTTATTCTGTTAGTAAAGGACAGAACTGTAATTTGAGCCCAAGTGTCTTGACTCCCTGATTGTTCTGCTAACTGACATCTCGTAGTTTCACATGAATTTTGCTGACAGCATATTTGATACACTAGCCTCATAGTAGGTGTTCAATAAATGTTTATGTTTCCCTTTTTGCCTCTTTGGTGAATCAAATCTTCCCCTTCTCACCTAGATCCTTGTTAGGGTCCTGTATGTTCTGAAGATCCTACTGAAAAGAAACTTAAACAATTGTTTGCAAAACAAACTATGTTTCACAACTATTGGGAGCAAATTGCTAAAGGATTAGCATTGTTTTTTCTTAAAGAAGTCTTTACACCAAAGAATGACACCCTGCCTCTTTAACCCATTGATTTCAGCCACACGCAGCAGTGAGTGGTAGCTTGCAGTGAAGCAGCAGCTGGAAGGGAGACCTTAGTTCCCTGACTGGGAATCAAACCCTGGTTGCCTGAATGGGAACTGAGAATCTTATGCGTTAGACCATAGGGCCAACTGCTAAAATCTAAGTCCCCAGTACTTGTCTGCCTTGAAAGGAGGAATCTCACAAGGAGACAGAAGGTATAGAAGGAAGTAAAGTGTTTATTAGAAAAGCAGAGTACATGCAGAAAGACACACAGGTGAACTCAGTGAGTTACTCGCAAGAGTCACACCTTTGGGAAGTTTAAATCCTTTACAAGGGGGCAGTCTTCTAGGTCTTTGTCTTCTACTTGGCCAATCGTATTGTTCTGACCCCACGGTTAATTTGTCTCAGGACCTGCCTCTGGGTGTGCACGCACCCCCCAGTAAAGATAGTCTTCATCACAAAGGCATCTGGGAGGAAGATAGCAAAACTTACTATGGTCTGGCCTCCCCTGCCTTTTTGATTCTGTGAAGCCATTTGCACATGTGTAGTGTCTCTCTCGCCCTAAGGATGGGAAATGTATGAACTCTTGACCTTTTAAAAGGGCTTAGCCCCTCTCTGTCCCTGCCATAAAAGGGACAAATATCTGGTTATCTACCCCATTCCTATTGTTGTTTCTTATATCAAAGTGAAGGTCTCAAACTGTAGACAGGAGTCAAGTCATAAATATGTTGTCTGGAGCCCATTTATCTCTTGCCTCAGGAAATGTAAACAGGGGGCTGGTAGTAAATGTCCGGCCTGTAGCACATCTTTTTCTCACCCCAGGAAGTGTGAAAAGGAGGCCAGTTGTAAATTTCTAGCCTGGAGCACATCTACCTCCTGCCTCACCATGACACACAGTGTTAAGTAAGATGTTGGAAATTTTTTTCCAGAGAAATGTCATTGTTAGTGATAGAATATCTGAACCCTAGAATCAAGAGTTAGGAGAAAGTGGGGTAAAGTCTCTGGAGTTTGGAAGACTTTCATGACCACTGGCACTTACAGTCTATAGTTTCTCCAACCTTCAATAATATACTTCTTCTTAAATTAGTAAAAAAAATAAAATCAGACTTTTAAAAAATTTAATCTATTCTCTCCATTGTCTTATATTTTAATTTCAGACATAAGAGTCCAAGGCAAGAGTGGTCCCAAGATATAATCAACACTATATTTGAGGATTCAGGAAATGCCACATTTAAAGGAAAATGATATGTATGACCTGACGAAATATTGATTTGCTCAGTGTGTGCCTCCATCAGGACAAGACTGGACTTGAAGGAGTGGAGTGCAATAAAAAAACTGATAGCTACAACTGGATGGGTCTCCTGCAAACATGCCTCCACACACTGATCTCTCAGGTGCAAAGCCTGAATGGCTTACTTGGTAATATAAGCAGATTTTGGCAGGAAAGAGCTCTCTTTCAGGAGACACCATTTTGTTTTAACCTTAAACCAGGCATCTCCATGCTCTACTCATTTCTGGCCCAAGCACACCTTTCAAATCTTTTAATCACACGATGCTTTGCCTAACTTGTTAGTTCTTTCCATAACTTGTCAGTTCTTTCCATAGATCAAAGAAGTAGAAATGAAAAATAAGTACAGTAAGTCCCCTACATATGAATGAGTTCCATTCCGAGAATGAGTTCGTAAGTCCAATTTGTTAGTAAGTCCAACAAAATTAGCCTAGGTACCCAACTAACACAATTGGCTATATAGTACTGTACTGTAATAGACTTATAATACTTTTCACACAAATAATACATAAAAAACAAATAAACACAAAAAATAAAGAAAACATTTTTAATCCTACAGTACACTACCTTGAAAAGTAGAGTAGTACAGTACAACAGCTTGCATACAGGGGTGGCATCGAGTGAACAGGCAAGAAGAGTTACTGACTGGAGGAGGAAAAGGAGGTGGGAGATGGTGGAGCTGAAGGAACGTCAGCAATAGGAGACAGAAGCCAAGCTGAAATTTCACTCAAGCCTGACATTGATGGAACGCACCTTCGAATATTTGAAAGTTCACAACTTGAAGTTTTGTATGTAGGGGGCTTACTGTAATTAGCAGACGACCAGATCACTTTCCTAGCTTCCCCTTCAGTAATCTCACGAACAAACTGTGTGACCAAATTGTGCGAACAAGATAACATCTTGTAGATGTTATCAGGAGGAAGATCATAAAATGTCAACGAGCTTACATGCGGTGGGGTAAGGCAACTCTGAACACCTACCTCAATGATTAACTGAGATTACTTCCCTCCTTCCCTTTAAAAGTTTCATGGCTGAGTAGAAAGAACACCTGGCTCATACCAATCAAGCCCACATGGGAAAGCCACATTGATAACTTACAGGGGGTAATCTTGACTGTCAAGATTCCAGTAGTCCACAGCAGCCTATCAGTGCATTCCCTTCACAGTGGGGAAATCTGCTTGAGAGACCATTTGCACCACTGGCATTTGCTAGAGAACTCAATCATAAATTGATGAGAAGACAGTATCTGCTGAAAAATTATTTAAAACAGATGATAGAGGCTTCTGGGAAGATGGCAGAAGAGTAAGACATGGAGATCACCTTCCTCCCCACAGATACACCAGAAATACATCTACACGTGAAACTGCTCCGATAGAACACCCACTGGATGCTGGCAGAAGACCTCACACCTCCCAAAAGGCAAGAAACCCCACACGTACCTGGGTAGGGAAAAAGAAAAAAGAATAAACAGAGACAAAAGGATAGGGACGGAACCTGCACCAGTGGGAGGGAGCTGTGAAGGAGGAAAGGTTTCCACACACTAGGAGCCCCTTCACGGGTCGGAGACTGTGGGTGGCGGAGGGGGAAATCTTCGGAGCCACAGAGGAGAGAACAGCAACAGATGTGCGGAGGGCAAAGCGGAGAGATTCCCGCACAGAGGATCGGGGCCGACCAGCACTCACCAGCCCGAGAGGCTTGTCTGCTCACCAGACAGGGCGGGCAGGGCTGGGAGTTGAGGCTCGGGATTCGGTTGGAGCGCCGGGAAAGGACTGGGTTTGGCGGCATGAACACAGCAGGGGGTTAGTATGCCACAGCTAGCCGGGAGGGGGTCAAGGGAAAAGTCTGGACCTGCCGAAGAGGCAAGAGACTTTTTCTTCCCTCTTTGATTCCTGGTGCGCGAGGAGAGGGGATTAAGAGCACTGCTTAAAGGAGCTCAGAGACGGGCGCGAGCCGTGGCTAACAGCGCGGACCCCAGAGACGGGCATGAGACTCTAAGGCTGCTGCTGCCGCCACCAAGAAGCCAGTGTTCAAGCACAGGTCACTATCCACAACCCCCTTCCGGGAAGCCTGTGCAGCCCGCCACTGCCAGGGTCCCGGGATCCACGGACAACTCCCCCGGAAGAACGCACAGCACGCCTCAGGCTGGTGCAACGTCACGCCGGCCTCTGCCACCGCAGGCTAGCCCTGCACTCCGTGCCCCTCCCTCCCCCGAGCCTGAGTAAGCCAGAGCCCCCGAATCAGCGGCTCCTTTAACCCCGTCCTTTCTGAGCGAAGAACAGACGCCTTCTGGTGACCTACACGCAGAGGCAGGGCCAAATCCAAAGATGAGCCCCTGGGAGCTGTGAGAACAAAGAGAAAGGGAAATCTCTCCCAGCAGCCTCAGAAGCAGTGGTTTAAAGCTTCACAATCAACTTGATGTACCCTAAATCTGTGGAATACCTGAATAGACAATGAATCATCCCACACTGAGGAGATGGAGAGCAAGATTTATGATTTTTTCCCCTTTCCCTCTTTTTGTGAGTGTGTATGTGTATGCTTCTGTGTGAGATTTTGTCTGTATAGCTTTGCTTCCACCATTTGTCCTAGGGTACTATCCGTCCGTTTTGGTTTTTTGTTTGTTTGTTTGTTTTTAATTATTTTTCTTAATAATTATTTTTTTATTTTAATAATTTTATTACATTTTATATTACTTTATGTTATTTTACTTTATCTTCTTTCTTTCTTTTCTTCTTCCTTCCCTCTTTCCTTCCTTCTGTCCTCCCTCCCTCCCTCTGTCCCTCCTTTCTTTCTTTCTTTCTTTCTTTCTTTCTTTCTTTCTTTCTTTCTTTCTTTCTTTCTACTTTTACTAATTCTTTCCTTCTACATTTTCTCCCTTTTATTCTGAGCTGTGTGGATGAAAGGCTCTTGGTGCTAGAGCCAGGAGTCAGTGCTATGCCTCTGATGTGGGAGAGCCAACTTCAGGACACTGGTCCACAAGAGACCTCCCAGCTCCAAATAATATCAAATGGTGAAAACCTCCCAAAGATCTCCATCTCAACACCAGCACCCAGATTCACTCAACAACCAGCAAGCTACAGTGCTGGACATCCTATGCCAAACAACTAGCAAGACAGGAACACAACCCCATCCATTAGCAGAGAGGCTGCCTAAAATCATAAGTCCACAGACACCCCAAAACACACCACCAGACGTGGACCTGCCAACCAGAAAGACAAGATCCAGCCTCATTCACCAGAACACAGGTGCTAGTCCCCTCCACCAGGAAGCCTACACAACCCACTGAACTAACCCTACACATTGGGGCAGACACCAAACACAATGGGAACTACGAACATGCAGCCTGCAAAAAGGAGACCCCAAACACAGTAAGATAAGCAAAATAGGAAGACAGAAAAACACACAGCAAATGAAGGAGCAAGATAAAAACCCACCAGACCTAACAAATGAAGAGGAAATAGGCAGTCTACCTGAAAAAGAATTCAGAATAATGATAGTAGAGATGATCCAAAATCTTGGAAATAGAATAGACAAAATGCAAGAAACATTTAAAAAGGATCTAGAAGAACTAAAGATGAAACAAACAATGATCAACAACACAATAAATGAAATGAAAAATACTCTAGATGGGATCAAGAGCAGAATAACTGAGGCAGAAGAACGGAGAAGTGACCTGGAAGAAAAATATTGTGGAAATAACTACAGCAGAGCAGAATAAAGAAAAAAGAATGAAAAGAACTGAGGACAGTCTCAGAGACCTCTGGGACAACATTAAATACACCAACATTCGAATTATAGGGGTTCCAGAAGAAGAAGAGAAAAATAAAGGGACTGAGAAAATATTTGAAGAGATTATAGTTGAAAACTTCCCTAATATGGGAAAGGAAATAGTTAATCAAGTCCAGGAAGCACAGAGAGTCCCATACAGGATAAATCCAAGGAGAAATACGCCAAGACACATATTAATCAAACTGTCAAAAATTAAATACAAAGAAAACATATTAAAAGCAGCAAGGGAAAAACAACAAATAACACACAAGGGAATCCCCATAAGGTTAATGGCTGATCTTTCAGCAGAAACTCTTCAAGCCAGAAGGGAGTGGCAGGACATATTTAAAGAGATGAAGGAGAAAAACCTGCAACCAAGATTACTCTACCTAGCAAGGATTTCATTCAGATTTGATGGAGAAATTAAAACCTTTACAAACAAGCAAAAGCTGAGAGAGTTCAGCATCACCAAACCAGCTTTAAAACAAACGCTAAATGAACTTCTCTAGGCAAGAAACACAAGAGAAGGAAAAGACCTACAATAACAAACCCAAAAGAATTAAGAAGATGGGAATAGGAACATACATATTGATAATTACCTTAAATGTAAATGGACTAAAGGCTCCCACCAAAAGACACAGATTGGCTGAAAGGATACAAAAACAAGACCCATATATATGCTGCCTACAAGAGATCCACTTCAGACCTAGAGACACATACAGACTGAAAGTAAGGGGATAGAGAAAGATATTCCATGCAAATGGAAACCAAAAGAAAGCTGGAGTAGCAATTCTCATATCAGACAAAATAGACCTTATAATAAAGACTATTAGAAGAGACAAAGAAGGACACTACATAATGATCAAGGGATCAATCCAAAAAGAAGATATAAAAATTGTAAATATTTATGCACCCAACATAGGAGCACATCAATACATAAGGCAAATACTAACAGTCATAAAAGGGGAAATTGACAATAACACATTCATAGTAGGGGACTTTAACACCCCACTTTCACCCATGGACAGATCATCCAAAATGAAAATAAATAAGGAAGGAGAAGTTTTAAATGATACATTAAACAAGACGGACCTAATTGATATTTATAGGACATTCCATCCAAAAACAACAGAATACACATTTTTCTCAAGTGTTCATGGAACATTCTACAGGATAGAACATATCATGGGTCACAAATCAAGCCTTGGTAAATTTAAGAAATTTTAAATTGTATCAAATATCTTTTCCGACCACAACTCTATGAGTTGTGGTCGGAAAAGGTATTTGATACAATTTACAGGAAAAGATCTGTAAAAAATGCAAACACATGGAGGCTAAACAATCCACTACTTAATAACGAAGTGATCACTGAAGAAATCAAAGAGGAAATAAAATAATACCTAGAAAAAAAAGACAATGGAGACACGATGACCCAAAATCTATGTGATACAGCAAAAGCAGTTCTAAGAGGGAAGTTTATAACAATACAATACTACCTTAAGAAACAGGAAACATCTTGAATAAACAAACTAACCTAGAACCTAAAGCAATTAGAGAAAGAAGAACAAAAAACCCAAAGTTAGCAGAAGAAAAGAAATCATAAAAATCAGATCAGAAATAAATGAAAAAGAAATGAAGGAGATGATAGCAAAGATCAATAAAACTAAAAGCTAGTTCTTTGAGAACATAAACAAAATTGAAAAACCATTAGCCAGATTCATCAAGAAAAATAAGGGAGAAGACTCAAATCACTAGAATTAGAAATGAAAAAAGAGAAGTAACAACTGACGCTGCAAAAATACAAAAGATCATGAGAGATTACTACAAGCAACTCTATGCCAATAAAATGGACAACATGGAAGAAATGGACAAATTCTTCAAAATGCACGACCTGCCAAGACTGAATCAGGAAGAAATAGAAAATATGAACAGAACAATCACAAGCACTGAAATTGAAACTGTGATTAAAAATCTTCCAACAAACAAAAGCCCAGGACCAGATGGCTTCACAGGCGAATTCTATCAAACATTTACAGAAGAGCTAACACCAATTTTTCTCAAACTCCTCCAAAATATAGCAGAGGGAGGAACACTCCCAAATCCATTCTACGAGGCCACCATCACCTTGATACCAAAACCAGATATGGATGTCACAAGGAAAGAAAACTACAGGCCAATATCACTGATGAACATAGATGCAAACAGAATCCAACAGCACAATAAAAGGATCATACACCATGATCAAGTGGGGTTTATTCCAGGAATTCAAGGATTCTTCAATATACGCAAAACAATCAATGTGATAAACCATATTAACAAATTGAAGGAGAAAAACCATATGATCATCTCAATAGATGCAGAGAAGGCTTTCAACAAAATTCAACACCCATTTTTGATAAAAAACCCTGCAGAAAGTAGACATAGAGGGAACTTTCCTCAACCTAATAAGGCCATATATGACAAACCCACAGCCAACATTGTCCTCAATGGTGAAAAACTAAAAGCATTTCCACGAAGATCAGGAACAAGACAAGGTTGCCCACTCTCACCACTTTTATTCAACATACTTTTGGATGTTTTAGCCACAGCAATCAGAGAAGAAAAGGAAGTAAAAGTAATCCAAATCGGAAATGAAGAAGTAAAGCTGTCACTGTTTGCAGATGACATGATCCTATACATAGAGAATCCTAAAGATGCTACCAGAAAAGTACTAGAGCTAATCAATGAATTTGGTAAAGTAGCAGGATACAAAATTAATGCACAGAAATCTCTAGCATTCCTATACACTAATGATGAAAAATCTGAAAGTGAAATCAAGAAAACACTCCCATTTACCGTTGCAACAAGAAGAATAAAATATCTAGGAATAAACCTACCTAAGGAGACAAAAGACCTGTATGAAGAAAATTATAAGACACTGATGAAAGAAATTAAAGATGATACAAATAGATGGAGAGATATACCATGTTCTTGGATTGGAAGAATTAACATTGTGAAAATGACTCTACTACCCAAAGCAATCTACAGATTCAATGCAATCCCTATGAAACTACCACTGGCATTTTTCACAGAACTAGAACAAAAAAATTCACAATTTGTATGGAAACACAAAAGACTCCGAATAACCAAAGAAATCTTGAAAAATGGAGCTGGAGGAATCAGGCTCCCTGACTTCAGACTATACTACAAAGCTACAGTAATCAAGACAATATTGTACTGGCACAAAAACAGAAAGATAGATCAATGGAACAGGATAGAAAGCCCAGAGATAAACCCACGCACATATGGTCACCTTATTTTTGAAAAAGGAGGCAGGGATGTACAGTGGAGAAAGGATAGCCTCTTCAATAAGTGGTGCTGGGAAAACTGAACAGGTACATGTAAAAGTATGAGATTAGATCACTCCCTAACACCATACACAAAAATAAGCTCAAAATGGTTTAAAGACCTAAATGTAAGGCCAGAAACTATCAAACTCTTAGAGGAAAACATAGGCCAAACACTCTATGACATAAATCACAGCAAGATCCTTTTTGACCCACCTCCTAGAGAAATGGAAATAAAAACAAAAATAAACAAATGGGACCTAATGAAACTTCAAAGCTTTTGCACAGCAAAGGAAACCATAAACAAGACCAAAATACAACCCTCAGAATGGGAGAAAATATTTGCAAATGAAGCAACTGACAGAGGATTAATCTCTAAAATTTATATGCAGCTCATGCAGCTCAATAACAAAAAAACAAACAACCCAATCCAAAATGGGCAGAAGACCTAAATAGACATTTCTCCAAAGAAGATATACAGACTTCCAACAAACACATGAAAGGATGCTCAACATCATTAATCATTAGTTATATGCAAATCAAAACTACAATGTGATATCATCTCACACCAGTCAGAATGGCCATCATCAAAAAATCTAGAAACAATAAAAGCTGGAAAGGGTGTGAAGAAAAGGGAACCCTCTTGCACTCTTGGTAGGAATGTAAATTGATACAGCCACTGTGGAGAACAGTATGGAGGTTCCTTAAAAAACTACAAATAGAACTACCATATGACCCAGCAATCCCACTACTGGACATATACCCTGAGAAAACCATAATTCAAAAAGAGTCATGTACCAAAATGTTCATTGCAGCTCTATTTACAATAGCCCAGAGATGGAAACAACCTAAGTGTCCATCATTGGATGAATGGATAAAGAAGTTGTGGCACATATATACAATGGAATATTACTCAGCCATAAAAAGAAACGAAATTGAGCTATTTGTAATGAGGTGGGTAGACCTAGAGTCTGTCATACAGAGTGAAGTAAGTCAGAAAGAGAAAGACAAATACTATATGCTAACACTTGTGTATGGAATTTAAGAAAATAAAAATGTCATGAAGAACCTAGTGGTAAGACAGGGATAAAGACACAGACCTACTAGAGAATGGACTTGAGGATATGGAGAGGAGGAAGAGTAAGCTGTGACAAAGCGAGAGAGAGGCATGGACATATATACACTACCAAACGTGAAGTAGATAGCTAGTGGGAAGCAGCCGCATAGCACAGGGAGATCAGCTCGGTGCTTTGTGACCGCCTGGAGGGGTGGGATAGGGAGGGTGGGAGGGAGGGAGATGCAAGAGGGAAGAGATATGAGAACATATGTATATGTATAACTGATTCACTTTGTTATAAAGCAGAAACTAACACACCATTGTAAAGCAATTATACTCCAATAAAGATTTTAAAAAAAAAAAAATAAAATAAAATTTACAAAGTTAGAACCTAAAAATAAATAAATAAATAAAACAGGTGATATTAGAGGAAATATAAACAATCTATTCTTATAAATTTTCCAAGTTGTTAAATCATCAGAATTAAATCATCAGAAAGCAAAGTACTTGAATTATATTAGCTCAAAATTTGCCATCATGGAAGATGTGTTCTACTGTCTCCCCGGTTCCCATATTCCCTTTCAATGAGTGATCAAATAGTCTTTGAATCTAGTTATAAGAGGATGTGGGAAGGAGGAAATAAACTTTTGTCTCTGCATTTGAAAATTGCAAATGACAGTATAATCATTTAGTTTTAGTCAGATTGCACAACAAATATCATTAAGTTCCTACTGCATTATATACTCTGCAGCATGCTGAAACTATAAAGCTTAATAAGAAACAGTCCATATCCTAGGGGAGTTCATAGTCTATAAGGAAGACACACACTTAAAATAGCAAGTATAGACAACATTGGAGGAATGACTAAAGGGTACAATAATTAATTCAGCCAAGATGGAAATGAGATAATAGAGGAATTCACATATAAAGTGGGATTCTACAAATGCAAAGAAAGGTATATTTTCACTGATCAGAACTCTTCTGATTGAAAGTAAATACCCAGTACATACTAGCTTGGAGGGGGGAAAAAAGCTTACTAGCTTTTAAAACTAGAATACTCATGGAGGTATCCAATATTCAGTATTCACAGGTGTGACTGAAACTAGGTGCTCACACTGTATCACTGGTTTATGTCTCTTTCTACACTCATCCATATTGCCTTCATTTTCAGGGAGGTGGTCTTCACATTATGAGCGAGAGAACAATCAGTAATTTCAGATTTGCATGTCCCTTGCATCCTTGATCCTAGAGTATATCAAAGGTTGTCTTTCTCAACAAATCTCTATAAAAGTACAGGAAAGGACTCTAGGTCTGGTTCGTACAGCATGCCTATCCCTAAAATAATTGTGATATCCATTGTTAAGATATGTTCTTAATTTATCAGTGGGGTAATGGGGACTGATGAAGATTATTATGATATCTGAGTTAGGTGGTCCCCATAGGAAGGAAATCATAAACATTTCTTTTGGAAAGATAAATAATATGTGGCCACTACTTTATAAACGTCTGAATATATATCGTGCTCTAGAACTCAAAGTTGTGGCTACAAGTGGATACTATTCAGAATATAATGAAAAGCTGGATGGGAAACTAAGGTAATTTCTAAAGAAACTTTTAGAACAATGCATCCAGCAATATGATGTGTAAATATTTCACTGAAGGGTGTTTATTTTAAACATCAGCAGGAAGCAGTTACAACTCATAACTAAAATATGCCTAGTACTTTATAAGCCACTTTAATGTACACATTACACTGAATCCCCATAAATTCCTATAGAGTAGATGTCACTATCTTCATCTGACAGGTAAAGTAAAGAAGCTCAGAGATTGAGTTGTCCAGGATGGATAAGCAGTAGAGTCAGATTAAGGTCTTGATCCAATTCCAAGACTCATATTCTTAATCCCTATACTTTTATACAGTAGTTTAGGTAAATCTGTCACCATGAAGAAGGGTGGTTTGAAAATGGCAAGTACAAAAATGGAGGGTGGTCTTTACTGAGAAAAACAAAGGAGATTTGAAGATTCCAGCATTGATCCAGGGGTCTGCTCCATGACTATCTTTTGTCTTTGCCAGATTATGTTTAGTGGGGGAGTGTGAATTATTAAATTACCACAACTTGATTATAAAAAACCATATTCCTTAAGGGTCATTCCTTAAGGGTCACAACTTGATTTAAAAAATACCTATTCCTTAAGGGCCACCAAGCACCTTTACTCTGACTTACATCTAATTGGCCAGCATTCCTGGAACTGGCTGTGCATCTTGGTGTTTGCAGTTTAACAAGCTCTGCAGGTGATGCTGGTGCTCAGCCACATTTGGAGTCCATCATACTAAAAATCTTTCTATACTAAAAATCTTTTTCCTACTATGTGCATTGATTTTTACCCCCAAGAGCAAAGAGTTGAAAGGCTTAATAAAAAATTCCTGGTATTTTACACAACCTATGATTAGGACAGAGGGTAACTGCCCTCTCATTCACTAGAAGATATAGTCCCTTAGATTCAAAATGAGCAAAGCTAATTCCCTTCATTGGATATTTGCCTTAGTTTTCTAATTTTAAAGTTTATTTGAAAATACTCTAAATATTCTGAACATTTTCTGGTTCTACTGAGATAAAATTGACATACAGCACTATAAGTTTAAGGTGTACAACATAATGATTTGACTTACAAGCATCATGAAATGATTATAACAATAAGTTAAATGACTAGCCATCATCTCATATAGAGAGAAAAGAAAAAGAAAGTTTTCTTGTGAAGATAACTCATAGGATTTACTCTCTTAGATGCATTCATATATAACATAAAGCAGTGTTCATTATATTAATCATATTGTGCACAACATTCCTAGTACTTATTTATCTTAAAACTGGAAGTTTGTACTTTTGACCAGCTTTCTCCCATTCTCCCTTCCCCCCAACCCCCATTATCCTTTTATCTCTCTATGGGTACCTAGGTTGCTTCCATATCTTGGCTATTATAAATAATGTTGCAATGACAATAGGGGTGAATATATCTTTTCAAATTAGTGTTTTCAATCTCTTCAGATAAATACACAGGAGTGTAATTGTCGGATTGCATGGTAGTTCTATTTTTAATTTTTTGAGAAACCTTCATAAAGTTTTCCGTAGTGGCTGTGCCAATTTACTTTTTAACCAAGAGTGCACAAGTGTTCCCTTTTTTCCACATCCTCACCAACATTTGTTATTTGTGATCTTTTTGATAATAGCCAATCTGAAACTTTTGAGGCGATACCTCATTGTGATTTTGATTTGCATTTCCCTGATGATTAGTGATGTTCAACAGCTTTTCATATGCTTCGTTGACCTGTATGTCTTCTTTGGAAAAATATCTATTCAGGTCCTTTGCCCACTTTTAAATTTGATTTTGTTTTGTTTTTCTTTTTGTTTTTTTGAATTGAGTGTAAGAGTTCTTTATATAGTTTGGATATTAACCCCTTATCAAACATATCATTTGCAAATAACTTTCCATTCAGTAGATTGTCTTTTCAATTTTTGATGGTTTCCTTTACTGTGCAAAAGCTTTTAGGTTTCATTGGGTCTCTTTTGTTTATTTTTGCTTTTATTTCCTTTGCCTGAGGAGACAGATACAAATATATATATATATATATATATATATATATATATATATATATATATATATATATATATATATATAGCTAAGACCAGTGTCAAAGAGTGTACTGCCTATGTTTTCTTCTAGGTGTTTTATAACTTTGGGTCTTACATTTGGGTCTCTAATCCATTTGGAGTTTATTTTTGCAGATGGTATCAGAAAGTAGTTCAGTTTGATTATTTTGTATGGAGCTGTCCAGTTTTCCCAATATCATTTCTTGAAAATGGTGTCTTTTCTCCATTGTATATTCTTGCCTCCTTTGTCTTAGGCTAATTGACCACATAAATGTGAGCTTATTTCTAAGCTCTCTATTCATTTCCATTTATCTATGTCCATATTTTTCTTAAAGTACCATGTTGTTTTGATTACTCTGGCTTTGTACTATAGCTTGAAATCAGGGAGTGTGATACTTCCAGCTTTGCTCTTTCTCAAGACTGTTATGACAATTGGGGTCTTTTGTGTTTCCATACAAATTTTAGAGTTATTTGTTCTGGTTCTGTGAAGAATGCCATTGATATTTTGATAAATATTGCATTAAATCTGTAGATTGCCTTGGGTAGTATGATCATTTTAACAATACTAATTCTTCCAGTTCATAGGCATGATATATCTTTCCATTTGTTTGTGTAGTCTTCAATTATTTCATCAGTGTCTTATAGTTTTCCAAGTACAGGCCTCCATAGTTATATTTATTCCTAGGTACTTTATTATTTTAGATTCAATTGGAAATGACATTTTTCTCTTAATTTGTCTTTCTGAGGCTTGATATTAGTGTATAAAAACACAACAGGTTTCTGTATATTAACTTTGTATTCAGCAATTTTACTGAATTTATTTATTACTTCTAATAGTTGTTTGGTGACATCTTTAGGATTTTCTTTAAATATCATTATATCATGTGCAAACAGTTACAGTTTTACTCTTCCTTTCCAATTTGCATGTCTTTTATTGCTTTTTCTTGTCCAATTGCTGTGACTAGGACATCCAGTAATATGTTGGATTAAATGGGTAAGAGTGGACATCCTTGTCTTTTTCCTGATCTTAGAAGGAAAGATTTTATTTTCACTATTGGTATGATAATGGCCCTAGGTTTGTCATATGTGGCCTTTATTATTTTGAGGAATATTCCCTCTGTACCAACTTTGTTGAGAGTTTTTTTTAATCATAAATGGATGTTGAATTTTGTCAAAATATTTTTTTAACATCTTTATTGGACTATAATTGCTTTACAATGGTGTGTTAGTTTCTGCTTTACAACAATGTGAATCAGTTATACATATATATATATATATATGTTTCCATATCTCTTCCCTCTTCCATCTCCCTCCCTCCCACCCTCCCTTCAAAAGAATTTTTTTACATCTATTGAGATGATCTTATAACTTTTATTCTTCAGTGGGTTGATGTGGTATGTCACATGATGTGCATATATTGAACCAATATTTCATTCCTGGGATAAATCCTGCTTGATTATGGTGTACAATACTTTTAATGTATTGTTGAATTCAGTTTGCTATTATTTTGTTGAGGATTTTTACATTTACGTTCATCAGTGATATTGGTTTGTAATTTTCCTTTTTTATGGTGTCTTTGTATTATTTTAGTATCAGGGAGAATGAGTTAGAAAGCATTCCTTCTTGTTCAATTTGTTGGACTAGTTTGAGAATAAGTGTTGGCTTTTCTTTAAATGTTTCATAGAATTCACCTATAATGCCATCTTGTGGGGAAATTTATTTGTTGGGAGTTTTTTGATTACTGATTCTGATTACTTGTAATTGGTCTGTTCATATTGTATTTCTTCATGATTCAGTCTTAAGAAATTATATGTTTCTAGGAATTTATCCATTTCTTCTAAGTTGTCCAATTTATTGGCATATAATTATTGGTAGTAATCTTTTACAATCCTTTGTATTTCTGTAATGTCAGTTGTAACTCCTCTTTTACTTCTGATTTTATATATTTGGGCCCTCTCCCTTTTTTCCCAAATGAGTCTGGTTACAGATTTATCAATTTTGTTTATCTATTCAAAGACCATCTCTCAGATTCATTGATCTTTAAAATTGTTAAGTCTCTATTTCATTTATTTCTGTACTGATCTTTATTATTTTCATCATTCTATTAAATTTGGGTTTTGTTTTTTCTGCTTTCTGTAGTTCCTTTGGGTGTAAATTTAGATCATTTATTTGAGATTTTTATTTCTTGAAGTAGGCTTCTATTGATATAAATTTCCGTTTTACAACATTTTTTGCTGTGTCCCATAGATTTTGTATTGTGGTATTTGATTTTATTTGATTCCAGGAATTTTTAAATTTTCTCTTTTACTTCTTCAGGGACCAATTTCTTGTTTAGTAGCATATTGTTATTTGTAGTTTTATTTAATTGAAATATAGTTGACTTACAATTTTATATTAGTTTCAGTTGTACAACATAGTAATTCAAAATTTTTACAGATTATACTCCATACAAAGTTAAAAAATATTGGCTATATTCCCTATGCTATACATTAGATCCTTGTAACATTTATTTTATACCTAGTAAATTGTTCCTCTTAATCTCCTTCAACTATTTTGCTTCTATCCCTACTATTGTCCCCTCAGGTAACCATTAGCTGTTCTGTGTATCTGTTTCTGTTTGGTTATATTTGTTCATTTGATTTATTTTGTAGATTCCACTTATAAGTGAAAACATACAGTATTTGTCTTTCTCTGTCTAATTTATTTTGCTCAGCATAATACACTCCAGGTCCATCAACACTCTGACAAGTGGCAAGATTTCATTCTTCTTATGACTCAGTAATATATATATATATATATATATATATATATATATATATATCACATATTCTTTATCCAATCATCTATCAATAGGCACTTAGGTTACATCCATACCTTGGCTACTGTAAATAGTGCTTCATGAACTTTGGGGTGCTTATGTCTTTTTGAATTAGAGTTTTCATTTTCGTTGGATAAATACCAAGAATGGAATTGCTGGATTATATGTTAGCTCTATTTTTAATTTTTTGAGGAACTTCCATACTATTTTTCATGGTGGCTGTACAAATTTACATTCCTGCCAACAGTGCAGGAGCATTCTTTTGTCTCCATATTCTTGCCAAGACTTATTATTTGATGCCTTTTGGAAGATAGCTATTCTGATAGGTGTGAGGTGATATCTCTTTGTGGTTTTGATTTGCACTGTCCTGATGATTAGTGATGTTCAGTATCTATTTGCCTACCAAACATTTTATTTCTTCTTTGGAAAAATGCCTATTAGGGTCCTATGCCCATTTTGTAATCAGATTGTTATTGTTTTTGATATTGATTTGTATGAGTTCATTGAATATTTTTTTATATTAACCCCCTATTGGACATACTGTTTGCAAATATCTTCTCCCTTTCAGGAGGTTACCTTTTCATTTGGTTGAAGGTTTCCTTTGCTATCAAAAGTTTTAAAGTTTGATTAGGTACCATTAAAAATTTTTTTGCGTTCATCTCCCTTACCTGAGGAGACAGATCCAAAGAAATATTGCAAAGACCAATGTCAATGAGCATAATTCCTATGTTTTCTTCTAGGGGTTTTATGATTTGGGGTCCTACATTTAAGTCTTTAAAACATTTTGAGTTTATTTTTTATAAGGTGTGGGAAAATGCCCTAGTTTTATTCTTTTTCACGTAGCTGTCCAGTTCTCTAAACACCATTTATTGAAAAGAATGCCTTTTCTCCATTGCATATTCTTGCCTCCTTTGGCATAGACTGATTGACCATATGTGTGTAGGTTTATTCTTGGGTTCTATATTATCTTCCATTGATATATGTGTCTTTTTTTGTTCAAATACCATACTGTTAGGAATGCTGTAGCTTTGTAGAATAGTCTGAAGTCAAAGGAACATGATACCGCCAGCTCTGTTCTTTTTTTCTCAAGAATTCAATGGTTATTTGTGGTCTTTCGTGGTTCTCTAAAAAGTTTAGGATTACGTATTCTAGTCTGTGAATAATTTTATGGGTATTTTGAGAGGGATTGCAGTAAACCTATAGCCTGCTTTGGGTAGCATGGACATTATAACAATATTAATTCTTCCAATCCATGAAAGTGGATTACTTTCCATTTATTTGTGTCATCTTCAATTTCCTTCATTAATATCTTACACTTTTCATAATACAGGTCTTTCACCTCCTTGATCAAATTTATTGCTATGTATATTATTTTTATTAATGCCATTATAAATGGGATTGTTTTGTTGATTTCTCTGATAGTTCATTATTAGTATGTGTCTTGTATCTTGCCACTTTACCAGATTTGTTTTCAGTTCTAACAGTTTTTTGGTGGATTCTTATTTTTTATTTCAATTCTTTCTTTTTTTCTTTTTTAATTTTTTTAAACATATTTATTGGAGTATAATTGCTTTACAATGCTGTGTTAGACTCTGCTGTACAACAAAGTGAAATACCTATATGTATACATATATCCCCATATCCCCTCCCTCTTGCATCTCCCTCCCACCCTCCCTATCACACCCCTCTAAGAGGTCAAAAAGCACAGAGCTGATCTCCCTGTGCAATGCAGCTGCTTCCCCCAAGCTATCTATTTAAAATTTGGTAGTGTATATATGTCAATGCTACTCTGTCACTAAGTCCCAACTTACCCTTCTCCCTCCCTGAGTCCTCAAGTCCATTTTCTATGTCTGTGTCTTTATTCCTGTCCAGCCCCTAGGTTTGTCAGAACCATTGTTTTTTGTTGCTGTTGTTGTTAGATTCCATATATATGTGTTAGCATAAGGTATTTGTTTTCGTCTTTCTGACTTACTTCACTCTATATGACAGACTCTAGGTCCATCTTTCTCACTACAAATAACTCAATTTCATTTCCTTTTATGGCTGAGTCATATTCCATTGCATATATATGCCACATCTTCTTTATCTATTCATCTGTTGATGGACACTTAGGTTGTTTCCATGTCCTGGCTATTATAAATAGTGCTGCTTTGAACATTGTGGTACAGGTCTCCTATTGAATTATGGTTTTCTCAGGATGTGTGCCCAAAAGTGGGATTGCTGGGTCATATGGTAGTTATACTTTTAGTTTTTTAAGGAACTTCCATACTGTTCACCATAGTGACTGTATCAATTTATCAATTTTTCCCACCAAGAGAGCAGGAGGGTTCCCTTTTCTCCACACCCTCTCCAACATTGATTGTTTGTAATTTTTTTCTTGTAATTTTTTTAATGATGGCCATTCTGACCATTGTGAGGCAATACCTCATTGTAGTTTTGATTTGTATTTCTCTAATGATGCTCAACATCAATAATTGTTTGTTGGCAATCTGTATATCTTCTTTGAAGAAATGTCTATTTGGGTCTTCTGCCCATTTTTGGATTAGATTGTTTATTTTCTTTTATATTTAGCTGCATGAGCTGCAGGTAAATTGTGGAGATTAATCCTTGGTCAGTTGCTTCACTTGTAAATATTTTCTCCCATTCTGAGGTTTGTCTTTTCGTCTTCTTTATGGTTTCCTTTGTTGTGCAAAAGTTTTTAAGCTTCATTAGGTCCCACTTGTTTATTTTTGAATTTATTTCCATTTCTCTAGGAGGTGGGTCAAAAAGGATCTTGCTGTGATGTATGTCATAGAGTGTTCTGTTCTAAGTTTTCCTCTAAGAGTTTTATAGTGTCTGAATTTACATTTAGGTCTTTAATTCATTTTGAGTTTATTTTTGTGTATAGTGTTAGAGAGTGTTCTAATTTCATTCTTTTACATATAGCTGTCCAGTTTTCCCCACACCACTAATTGGACAGGCTATCATTTATCCACTGTATATTCTTGCCTCCTTTATCAAAGATAAGGTGACCATATGTGCATGGGTTTATCTCTGGGCTTTCTATCCTGTTCCATTGATCTATATATCTGTTTTTGTGCCAGTACCATACTGTCTTGATTACTGTAGCTTTGTAGTATAGTCTGAAGTCAGGGAGCCTGATTCCTCCAGCTCCACGTTTTTTCTCAATATTGCTTGGTTATTTGGGGTCTTTTGTGTTTCCATACGAATTGTGAAATTTTTTGTTCTAGTTCTGTGAAAAATGCCAGTGGTAGTTTGATAGGGGTTGCATTGAATCTGTAGATTGCTTTGGGTAGTAGAGTCATTTTCACAATGTTGATTCTGCCAATCCAAGAACATGGTATATCACTCCATCTGTTTGTATCATCTTTAATTTCTTTCATCAGTGTCTTATAGATTTTTGCATACAGGTCTTTTGTCTCCTTAGGTAGGTTTATCCCTAGGTATTTTATTCTTTTTGTTGCAGTGGTAAATGGGAATGTTTCCTTAATTTCTCTTTCAGATTTTTCATCATTAGTGTATAGGAATGCAAGAGATTTCTGTACATTAATTTTGTATCCTGCTACTTTACCAAATTCATTGATTAGCTCTAGTAGTTTTCTAGTAGCAACTTTAGGATTTTCTATGTATAGTACCATGTCATATGCAAACAATGACACTTTTACTTCTTCTTTTCCAATTTGGATTCCTTTTATTTCTTTTTCTTCTCTGATTGCTGTGGCTAAAACTTCCAAAACTATGTTGAATAATAGTGGTGAGAGTGGGCAACCTTGTATTGTTTCTGATCTTAGTGGAAATGGTTTCAATATTTTACCACTGAGAACAATGTTGCCTGTGGGTTTGTCATATACAGCCTTTATTATGTTGAGGTAAGTTGCCTCTATGCCTACTTTCTGCAGGGTTTTTATCATAAATGGTGTTGAATTTTGTCAAAAGACTTCTCGGCATCTATTGAGATGATCATATGTTTTTTCTCCTTCAATTTGTTAATATGGCTTATCACATTGACTGATTTGTGTATATTGAAGAATCCTTGCATTCCTGGGATAAATCCCACTTGATGATGGTGTATGATCCTTTTAATGTGCTGTTGAATTCTGTTTGCTAGTATTTTGTTGAGGATTTTTGAATCTATGTTTATTAATGACATTGACCTGTACTCTTCTTTTTTTGTGGCATCTTTGTCTTGTTTTGGTGTCAGGGTGATGGTGGCCTTGTAGAATGAATTTGGAAGTGTTCCTCCCTCTGCTATATTTTGGAAGAGTTTGAGAAGGATCGGTGTTATCTCTTCTCCTAATGTTTCATAGAATTCACCTGTAAAGCCATCTGGTCCTGGGCTTTTGTTTGTTGGAAGATTTTTAATCTCAGTTTCAATTTCTGTGCTATGTGTGGTCTGTTTATATTTTCTATTTCTTCCTCGTTCAGCCTTGGAAGGTTGTACTTTTATAAGAATTTTTCCATTTCTTCCAGGTTGCCCATTTTATCGGCATATAGTTTCTTGCAGTACTCTCTCATGATCCTTTGTATTTCTGCCATGTCAGTTGTTACTTCTCCTTTTCATTTCTAAATCTATTGATTTGAGTCTTCTCCCCTTTTTTTCTGGATGAGTCTGGCTAATTGTTTATCAATTTTGTTTATCTTCTCAAAGAACCAGCTTTTAGTTTTATTGATCTTTGCTATTGTCTCCTTCATTTCTTTTTCATTTATTTCTGATCTGATCTTTATGATTTCTTTCCTTCTTCTAACTCTGACTGTTTTGTTCTTCTTTCTCTAATTGCTCTAGGTGTAAGGTTAGGTTGCTTATTTGAGATTATTCTTGTTTCTTGAGGTAGGATTGTATTGTTATAAACTTCCCTCTTAGAACTTCTTTTGCTGCATCCCATACGTTTTGGATAGTTGTGTTTTCATTGTCATTTGTTTCTAGGTATTTTTAAAATTTCTTCTTTGATTTCTTCAGTGATCTCTTGGTGATTTAGTAGTGTATTGTTTAGCCTCCATGTGTTTGTACTTCTTACAGTATTTTTCCTATAATTGATATCTAGTCTCATAGTATTGTGGTCAGAAAAGATACTTGATATGATTTCAATCTTTTAAAAAATTTACCAAGGCTTGGTTTGTGAACCAAGGTATGATTTATCCTGGAGAATGTTCCATGAGCAGTTGAGAAGAAAGTGTAATCTGCTCTTTTTGGATGGAATGCCCTATAAATATCAATTAAGTCCATATTGTTTAATGTATCTTTTAAAGCTTGTGTTTCCTTATTTATTTTCATTTTGGATGATCTGTCTGTTGGTGAAAGTGGGGTGTTAATGTCCCCTATTATTATTGTGTTACTGTTGATTTCCCTTTTATGGCTGTTAGCATTTGCCTTATGTATTGAGGTGAGGTGCTCCTATGTTAGATGCATAAATATTTACAATTGTTATATCTTTTTCTTTGATTGATCCCTTGATCATTATGTATTGTCCTTCTTTATCTCTTGTAATAGTCTTTATTTTAAAGTCTATTTTTTCTGATATGAGAACTGCTACTCAGCTTCTTTTTGATTTCCATTTGCATGGAATATCTTTTTCCATCCCCTCACTTTCATTCTGTATGTGTCCCTAGGTCTGAAGTGCATGTCTTGTAGACAACATATATATGGGTCTTGTTTTTGTTTCCATTCAGGCAGTCTATGTGTTTTGGTTGGAGCATTTAATTCATTTACATTTAAGGTAATTATCTATATGTATGTTCCTATTGCCATTTTCTTAATTGTTATGGGTTTGTTTTTGTAGGTCTTTCCTTTTCTTGTATTTCCTGCCTTAGCAGTTCCTTTAGCATTTATTGTAAAGCTGGTTTGGTGGTGCTGGATTCTCTTAACTTTTGCTTGTCTGTAAAGATTTTAATTTCTCCATGCAATCTTAATAATATCCTTGCTGGCTAGAGTTATTTGGTTGTAGGTTTTTTCCTTTCATCACTTTAAATATGTCCTGCCACTCCCTTCAGTCTCACAGAATTTCTGCTGAAAGATCAGGCTGTTAACCTCATGGGGATTCCCTCATATGTTATTTGTTGATTTTTCCCTTGCTGCTTTTAATATATTTTCTTTGTATTTAATTTTTAATAGTTTGTTTAATATGTGTCTTGGCATGTTTCTCCTTGGATTTATTCTCTACAGGAGTCTCTGTGCTTTCTGGACTTTATATTTTCCTTTCCATATTAGGGAAGTTTTCAATTATAATCTTTTCAAATATTTTCTCAGACTCTTTCTTTTTCTCTTCTTCTGTGATCCCTATAATTCGAATGTTGGTGCATTTAATGTTGTCCCAGAAGACCCTGAGACTATCTTCAATTCTTTTTATTTATTTTTTCTTTATTCTGCTCTGAGACAGTTATTTCCACTATTCTATCTTCCAGGTCACTTATCCATTCTCCTGCCTCAGTTATTCTGCTATTGATTCCTTCTAGAGAAGTTTTAATTTCATTTATTGTGTTTTCATCATTCTTTGTGTGCTCTTTAGTTCTTCTAGGTCCTTGTTAAACATTTCTTGTATTTTCTCCATTGTATTTCCAAGATTTTGGATCATCTTTACTATCATTATTCTGAATTCTTTTGCAGGTAGACTGCCTGTTTCCTCTTCAGTTGTTTGGTCTGGTGAGTTTTTACCTTACTCCTTCATCTGCTGTATCCTTCTCTGTCTTCTCATTTTGTTTAACTTACTGTGTTTGGGGTCTCCTTTAAGCAGGCTCACAGATCTTAGTTCCTGTTGTTTTTGGTGTCTGCCCCCAGTTGGTGAGCTTGGTTCAGTGGCTTGTGTCAGCTTCTTGTTGGTGGGGACTGGTGGCTGTGTTCTGGTGGGTGGGGCTGGATCTTGTGTTTCTGGTGGCCTGGGCCACATCCGGTGGTGTGTTTTGGGGTGTCTCTGAACTTTGATTTTAGACAGACTCTCTGCCAATGCTTGGGCTTGTGTTCCTGCCTTGCTAGTTGTTTGACATGGGGCATCTAGCATTGGAACTGGCTGGCAGTTGGGTGGAGCTGTGTCTTACATTAGAGATGGAGATTTCTGGGAGAGCTCTCACCAATTGATATTATGTGGGGCCGGGAGGTCTCTGGTTGTCCAATATCCTCAACTCAGCTCTCCCACCTTGGAGGCTCAAGCCTGACACCAGGGCAGAGCACCAAGACCCTCTCAGCCACATGCCCATGTATGTGCAGAATTTTTTGCCTTTGGGGAAGTCTGAGGTCTTTTGCCTGCATTCAGTAGGTTTTCTGTAGGAGTTGTTCCACATGTAGATGTATTTTGATGTATTTGTGGGGAGGAAGGTGATCTCCACGTCTTACTCCTCCACCATCTTGAAGGTCCCGCTGATGGATTCTTTAAAGTCTTCTACATACAGTAACAAGCCATCTGCAAATGGTGAGTTTTACTTCTTCAGTTGAATTTAAATATATTTTTTCTTGTCTGATTTCTGTAGCTAGCATTTCCAATATTGTGTTTAATAGAAGTGTTGACAGTGGGCATCTTGTCTTGTTTCTGATCATAGAGGAAAAGCTTTCAGGTTTTTACCATTGAGTATAATGTTAGCTATTGGTTTGTCATAATGGCCTATATTATGTTGAAGTATATTCCCTACATATTAATTTTGTCCAGAGTTTTTATCATGACTTAACATTTAATTTTGTCAAATTATTTTTCTGCATGTATTGAGATGATCATGTGAATTTTATCCTTCATTTTGTTAATGTGGTGTGTCACATTGATTGATTTGTAGTTATGAACCATCTTCACATCCCTGGAATAAATGCCACTTGATCAGGGTACATGATCCTTTTTAATGTATAGTTGAATTCAATTTGCTAGTATTTTCTTGAGAATTTTTGCATCTATATTCATAATGGATATTGTCCTATCATTTTATCTCTATTTTTTAGTGTCTTTCTCTGGACTTGGTAACAGGGTGAAGCTTATTCATAGAATGAATTTGGAAGTGTTTCTTCCTCTTCAATTTTTTCAAATAGTTTGAGAAGAATAAGTATTAACTCTTCTTTAAATTGTAGAATTTCACTGTGAATTTGTGACTTTGGATTGTTGAGGTTTTTTGTCTTCATATTCAGTTTCAATACTAGTAATCAGTCTCTGGATTTTCTGTTTTTTTCTGATTCAGTCTTGGAAGATGGTACTTTTCTAGGCAGTTATCCATTTCTTCTAAGTTGTCCAATTTATTGCTGTATAACTGTTCATAGTATTGTCTTATAATTGTATTTCTGTAATGTCATTTATTAACTCTCCTCTTTCATTTCATTTTTTTTAAATTTCAGCCCTCTCTTTTTTTCTTAATGAGTTTGGCTAAAGATTTATCAATCTTTTTTATCTTTCAAAAAAATCTCTTAGCTTCATTAATCTTTTGTATTGATTTTTTGGTCTCTATTTTATTTAGTTCTGCACTTATCTTTATTATTTCCTTCCTTCTGCTGACCTTAGAATTTAATTGTTCTTTTTCTAATTCCTTTAGATAGATAGGATGTTTATGTGATATTTTTCTTATTTTGTGTGTAGGCCTGAATCACTATAAACTTCCCTCTTAAAACTGCATTTGCTATGTCTACAGATTTTGGAATGTTATGTTTTTATATTAATTTGTCTCAAGGTATTTTCTTTTTTAATTTCTATGATTTCTTCACTGGCTGATTTGTTTTTTAATACCATGTAGTTTAGTATCCATGCTTTTTGAGGTGTTTTGTATTTCCATTTTTATTCCTGTAATTGATTTACACTTTCATACCATTGTGGTTGGAAAAGATGTTTGATATAATCTTAATATTCTTCAAATTATTGAGCCATTTTATGGCCTAACATGTGACCTATTCTCAAGGAAGTTCTACGTGTATTTAAAAAGAATAAATATACTGCTGTTTTTGGATGGAATGTTCTGTATACATCTCCTAAGGACATCTGGTACAATGTGTCATTTCAGGACATTGTTTCCTTATTGATTTTCTGTCTGGATCATTTATCTATTAATGTAATTTGGATATTAAATCCCCTACTATTATTGTGTTATTTTCAGTTTCTCCCTATATGTCTGTTAATATTTGCTTTATATATTTAGGTGCTCCTATATTAGGTGCATATATATTTACACATGTTATATCCTCTTCTTGGATTGAAACTCTATCATTATACCATGTCTTCTTTGTCTTTTATTATATTTTGTTTTAAACTCTATTAGTCTGATATGAGTATTTCTAACCCAGCTTTTTGTGTGTTTGTTTCCAGTTGCATGGAAATCTTTTTCCATTGCCTTATTTTCAACCTGTGTCTGTCTTAATTCTTAAATGAGTCTCTTATACGCAGCATAGAGATGGATCTTTTTTTTTTAATCCATTTAGCCCCATTATGTCTTTTTATTGGAACATTTAGTTCATCGATATTTAAAGTGATTATTGATAGGTATGTACTTATTGCCAGTTTTTACTTGTTTTCTGGCTGTTCTTGTAGTTCTGCTCTATTGTTTTATTCCCCTTTCCTTTCCCCTGTGGTTTGATGATTTTCTTTAGTGCTATGTTTGGCTTTCTTTCTCTTATTTTTTTCTGTATCTATTGTAGGTTTTTGATTTGTGTTTACCATGAGGTTTATGTATATCAAACTATAACTATACCCATCTGTTTTAAACTGATAGTCATTTCGTTCAAAATCATTGTAAAAACTACATTTTTTACTCCCCCCACAACGTTTTACACTTTGGTTTTATATTTTATGTTTTCATGTCTAGTCCTTAATTGTTTAATACAGCTATACTTAATTTTTAAATTTCTTGCCTTATAACCTTTGGACTAGTTTATTTAAGTGGTTGACCCACTGCTTGTACTATATATAACTTCATCAGTAAGATTTTTCCTTCATCTATTTTCTTATTTCTAGTTATAGACTTTTCTCTTTTGCTTAAAGTAGATTCTTAAACATTCCTTGTAGGGTAGGTTAGTGATGATGAACTCTCACTTTTTGCTTGTCTGGAAACCTTTCTCTCTCTTTGTATTGTGAATGATAACCTTGTTGGGTAGAGTGTCTTTGGTTGTAGGTTGCTTCCTGCCAGCACTTTAAATATATGAGACTGCTCCCTTATGACCTGCAAAATTCCTGTGAAAAAGCAGCTGATGAAGTACAGAGCTTCCCTTTTATGTGACTGTTTCTCTTGCCATTTCAAAATTCTAGTTATATCTTTAACATTTGCCATTTTAATCATATGTTTTGGTTTGAGTCTCTTTGTTTTACCTTGTTTGAGATTCTCTGCACTTTGGACATATGTATCTGTTTTCTTCTTCAGGGTAGGTATTTTTCAGACATAATTTAATCAAATATGATTTCTGTTCCTTTTCCTTTCTTCTATAATTTAATCAAATATGATTTCTGCTCCTTTTCCTTTCTTCTCTTTCTGGGACCACTATAATGCAAACGTTAGTATGATTTGATGTTGTCCAAGAGGTTCCTTAAATTATCTTAATTTTTAATTTTTTTTTGCTCTTGATTTGTTTATTTCCACTATTCTGTCCTCCAAGTCACTTTTGTGTTCTTCTGTATCACTGAATCTGCTGGTAATTCCTTCTAGTGTATTTTTCATTGCAATTGTTATGTTCTTCAGCTTAGTTCTTTTTATATTTTCTATTTCTTTATTGAAGTTCTCACTGTGTTCCTTTATTATTTTCCCAGATTCAGTTAATATTTTTATTACTATTGCTTTGAACTCATTGTTGAGTAAATTACTTATCTCTGCTTCTTTGGGATTAATCCTGGGGTTTTATCCTGTTCTCTGGTTGTAAGATATTTCTGTCTTCTAATTCTTTTTTACCTATCTCAGTCTTGAAGGCAGGTCCTTATGTGGGAGCATCCCTATGCATTCTGCTTGTTCCCATTGATTTTTGGGGTAGAGCTGAGTCTGAAGTGAGCATGGGCTGTTTTCTCCCAGGGTGCACTGGCAGTAGGTGGGTATGGCTGGAGTCAGAGGGGCTAGAGCTAATGACTGGTGTGAGCCAGGGTTTATCCCAGGTTCTTTGTTGGTCATCATACTGTCTGGGGGCAGAGCCAGGGCCCCAGCAGTTGGAGCAGGAACCCTGAGAGATCCAGACTTAACCCCAGAGCAATGATGATTGCCACCTTGGCCAATGGTGGGGCAGGGCCCCAAGGAGCTGGAGTCACAGCACTGAGGGTGCTGGGCTTCTTCCTGCTGTAATGGTGGTCTCCACCTTGGCTAGGTGTAGGCAAGAACTCAAGGGGCTGGAAGCTGCAGTTCTGAGCTAGCTCTGTTTCTCCTGGCATGATGGCAGGTTATTCCTTGGTCTATCAAGCCCCCAGGGTTAGTTTTTTTTTTTCTTATAGTTGATTTTTTACTCTTACCATTGTGATCAGAAAAGATGCTTGATATGATTTCATATTCTTAAATTTATTAAGATTTGTTTTGACCTAGTATGTAATCTATCCTGGTGCATGTTCCATGTGCACTTTAAAATAATGTGTATTCTGCTGCTTTTGAATGGAATGTTTTGTAGATATCTGTTAAGTCCATCTGTTCTAATGTGTCATTTAAAGCCACTGTTTCCTTATTGATTTTTTGTCAGATCATGCATCCATTGATGTATTAAAGTCCCTATTTATACTTTAATAAAGTGGAGTTTTAAAGTCCCCTACTATTATTGTGTTTCTGTCAATTTCATCCTTTAATATTTCCTTTGTTTGTTAATATTTGCTTTATGTATTTAGGTTTTCCTATTTTAGATACATATATATTTACAATTGTTATATCTTCTTGTTGGACTTATCCCTTTATTTTATGTAATATCCTTCTTTGTCTCTTGTTACAGCCTTTGTTTTAAACTATATTTTTTCTGGTATAAGCATTTTTACTCCAGCTTTCCTTTTGTTTCCGTTTTCATGGAATACCATTTTCCAGCCCCTCACCTGCAGTCTGTATGTCTTTTTATCTGTAATAAATCTTTTTGAGGCAGCATATATATGGGCCTGGTATTTTTTTTTTATCAATTCACCCACTCTATATATTTTATTGGAACATTTAGTCCATTTACATTTAAAGTAATTATTGATGTGTATGTACTTATTGTCATTTTGTTAATTTCCTGATTGTTTTAATAGTCCCTTTTTGTTCCTTTCTTCTTCAATAGCACTTTTCCCTTGTCATTCAAGGATTTATTCTTTTGTATGTATCTATTATACGTTTTGTTACAATTACCACATGGTTTATACATAGCAATATAATTATTTTAATTTGATGATTTCTTAAGATTGAATGTATTCTACTAATCCTACATTTTTACTCGCTCCCCTATTTTTAATGTTTTTGACACCATATTTTCCATCTTTCTATTTTGTGTATTCTTCATTGTGAATATAGATGATTTTACTGCTTTTGTCTTTAACCTTTGCACTAGCTTTATAAGTGGTTGATCTAATACTTTGTCTATATATTTGCCTTACCAATGAGATTTTTTTTATTTTATAATTTCACATTTCTAGTTGTGACCTTTCTTTTTCCACTTAGAGAGGTCCATTAAATCTTTCTTTTAAAGTTGGTTTAATGGTGCTGAACTCTTTTAGCCTCTGTTTGTCTGTAAAACTTTTTATCTCTCTTTCAAATATAATTGATAGATTTGCCAGGTAGAGTATTCCTGGTTGTAGGTTTTTTGTTTCATCACTTTAAATATATCATGCCACTCCCTTCTGGCCTGCAAAATTTCTGCAGAAAAGTCAGGTGACAATGTTATGGGATTTACCTTGTACATAACAAGTTTCTTTTCCCTTGTTCCTTTTAAGATTCTCTCTTTATCCTTAAATTTTGCCATCTTAGTTATAATGTGTACTGGTGTGAATCCTTTTGTGTTCATTTTATTTGGGACTCTCTGTATTTCCTGGACATGGACATCTTTTTCCTTTCCCAGATTAGGGAAATTTTCAGCCATTATCACTTCAGATAAGTTCTCTGCCCCTTTCTCACTTCTTCTGGGACTCCTATAATGCAAATGTTAGTATACTTGATTCTGTCCCAGAGGTCTCTTAAACTATTCTTGTGTTATAAAATTCTTTTTTCTTTTTTTTTTTTTTTTCTGTTCAGTGTGGGTGATTTTCACTGTTATGGCTTACAGTTAGCTGATTCATTCCTCTGTATCATCTAATCTACTGTTGATTCCTTCCAGTGTATTTTTCCTTTCAGTTATTGTATTCTTCAGCTCCATTTAGTTCTTTATATTTTCTAACTCTGTTAAACTTTCACTGTGTTCATAAATTCTTCTCCCAAGTTTATTGTGCATTTTTATTATCATTACATTGACTCATTATTAGGTAGATTGTTTATCTCTACATCACTTATTTCTTCTTGAGTTTTATCTTGCCTCTACATTTGGGACATATTCTTTTGTCACCTAGGTTTGCTTAATTCTCTGTGATTACTCTATGCATTAAGTAGATTAGGTAGGTAATGTTTCCTGATCTTGGAGAAGTGGCCTTATGTAGGAGACTTCCTATGGAGCCCAATAGTGAAATCTCCTCTTGTCACCAGAGTTCCATGATCTAGGGGTGTTCACTGTGTGAGCTAAGTGGGCCCTTCTCTTGTGTTTAGGTGAAATACTGTGGGTGTTCTTTAGGCTTGGCTGGCCCTTGTCCTGGTTGGCTGCCAGACTAGGCCTTATGTGGATGCTTCTGGACTTTGGTGGGTGGGGCCAACCCCTGGTGCAGATGGCTGGATGACTTGGAGCATCTCAGTTCTGGTCCTGGTCTTTTGGTGGGTGGAGTTGTGTCCCAGGGAGACTGGTTGCAGGGCATGGGAGGTCCTGGGACTGGTAAAAACTTGTTGGTATACTGGTACTACCTCAGAGCTAGTAGAATAGAAGGAGGACACCTAAATGGAGCCATCCATCAACAGTGTCCTCATTGTAGCAAGAACTCCCCAAAATGGCTGCAGCTAGAATCTTTGTCCCCAGAGGTAGTCCCAGTTACCTCCTGCCCTCTCTGGGAAGTTCTCCAAGATGAATAAATGTGTCTAACCCAGGCTCCTTCCAAATTTCTGCCTCTGCACTGGGCCTTGCAGAATGTGAGATTTTGTGTGTTCTCTTTAAGAACCAAGTCTCTTTTTTGCTACAGCCTTTCAGCTCTTTGGTACACAAGCCCTGCTGTCCTTCAAAGTCAGATAGTATGGGGGCTCATCTTCACAGTGCAGCACCCCAGAACCGGGGACCCCCATGTGGGGCTTGAATCCCTCACTCCTTGGGGAGAATCTCTGAAATTTTGATTATCTTCCCCCTTGTGGTTTGCTTAACAGGGGTGAGGGTCTTGACTATATTGCATCTCTACCCGTCCTACCCATTCCTTCTTTATATTTTTAGTTGTGGAAAATCTTTTCTGCTAGTGTCCAGGTCATTCTCATTGATAGTTGCTTTGTAAATAGTTTTGCTTTTGGTGCACCCATAGGAGGAGATGATCTCAGGATCTTACTACTCTGACACCTTGGTCACTCCTCCTCACATTCTGAATATTTACTTTTTTAATTTTTAAAATTTATTTTATTTATTTATTTATGGTTGTGTTGGGTCTTCATTGTTGTGTGTGGGCTTTCTCTAGTTGCGGTGGGCAGGGGTTACTCTTCATTGCAGTGCCTGGGCTTCTCATTGCAGCAGCTTCTCTTGTTGTAGAGCATGGACTCTAGGTGCACAGCTTCAGTAGTTGTGGCACTGGGCTCAGTAGTTGTGGCTCACAGGCTCTAGGGCACAGGCTCAGCAGTTGTGGTGCTCAGGCTTAGCTGCTCCACGGCATGTGGGATCTTCCCAGACCACAGCTAGAACCCATGTCCCCTGCATTGGCAGGCAGATTCTTAACCACTGCACCACCAGGGAAGTGCTCTGAACATTTTAGATTGGGAGCTGATTTACTGCTGCAGCTTTAAATTTCCTTTGACTTTAAAAAGCTGTGATTGTCTTGATAGCTTTCTCAAGTTTTTGTTCTTCCTACCTTCTGTTTAAGATGTCTCTTCCTTGTTTATCATTCCTTTAATAAATTACAACAATTTCATGTTAAATGCTTTATGGTTATATTTGGAACCAACATTTATTTACTTTTTCTGAGCACGTTCTCAAAAAATCATTCTTTTTTTGTGCTATCATGTGTGTGTTGTTTTGTGAATCCTAGCAGATATGCCAGTGAAAAAGAGAACCTCAGGCATGAGTCTATCAGGAATTGATGCCTTGATGTGCAAGACAGCATATGAATGCTGTTGACCCTAATGGAGCCAACCTAGAAGGAAAGGAGGAAAATGGTACAGAAAGGGAAGATTTGAGAAAGAACAGAAAACATTATCTGTTCCATAGTTCCTTAGAAGTGTTCCCCTGCTTGAGTTTCCAGTAATACTCAGAAATAAAAATATATTATCTGGTGAAGAACATGAGCAGATGTTTTGATTTTTCAGCATGTTGAACTATTTTCCAACAGTGGGCAAGATCAAGATCATGTATTTGATATTTCCAAAGTCTTGCATATAAAAATAATGTGAATTTATAGTTTGGATATCAAAACATATAAAGTCTTATTTATCATCCTTCTCTGAATAAATGGAGAACTATCATGTGCAAGAATATTTAGTAGTGTGTATTTCACTAATATCAAATATTAGTGGGAGTTATGTGAGTTTGGAAAAATGATAACTAAGATTTTTATCTGAAGGAAAACTGAGAAAATTTTTAGAATGGGAAGGAAAATTAAATCTTAATTATCAGAAATTTTCTTAATTTTTCTTGCCTTGTCTCAGTGAGCAAGCTCTCTATTGAACATCTTATTTCAATTAGCAGTATGGAGGCAAATATTCTGTGAAAAGTTGAGCGTACATCCTCACTTCACATGGTTGCAAAGGGGACACATTGTAAAATATCATACAAACTTACAAATGGAATACATTATATTTTTTTAGTTTTCTTTTAAGCACTTATTATGTAGCTCCTATCATAGTGGGGTATACATGAAGCTAATAAACATCAAGTTTCAAAGTCCCTAAACTGCACAAATTCTTGCCACAGCTGTGGAATGGGTTAAACCTAGCAATGGGTTGTGATTATATGTTTTGGTAAAATTTGTTAAGTTAGGTATATTTCTTATGATCATTAAGATCACTGCTTCCCACCACCTCAGTTTGCTTTCCTTCACACTTCCATTTGGGTCAATTGATAGTTATATGGATTCAAGTTAAAAGTTGAGCTGGGGAATACATATATTTGTCATTTAGTGAGATATAGTTATACGGTTTAGAGTCACTTCTGTTTACATTTAATTTATTGCCAAAATTGCCAGTGTAAGAATGGCTTCCAGAAATACTCCTCCTGCCCACTGTGAAGATTCACCATAATGTAATGTAAAAGCACAGGGCCACAGGTGTTACAACAATCTGAAGTTATTCTTCAGATATTAATAATGGTATTGTATGAGGAGTAGAAGAGAAACAAAATCTGAATTTGGTGGAACAGTAAGCTAGTCTCTGGAAATGTCTTCCAAATGACACAAATATAAATTTGTAAGCAAAGAATTTGTTTCTTAATAATGCCTATTCAAAGCAGAAGTTTTCTTTTATCATTAATATACTAAAAATGTAGCTTAAACACTTAAAAATATGTCAGATATTTTTATGGAAACCATGAAAAATAATAGGTATCAGAATTCTGCTGTTAATAGGGGACAGAATATAACAGAAAAAGAGTGGGTGTACACATGGGGATTTGCACACAATATCATTAATTTATTTTTTTTTAGGGATATCTAACTTCTCAGAATTCCTTTCATTTTTTTTTTTACACCTTAATGGAGTATACTTGCTTTACAATGTTGTGTTAGTTTCTGCTGTATAACAAAGTGAATCAGCTATATGTATACATATATCTCTGTATCCCCTCCTTCTTGCATCTCTCTCCCACCCTCCCTATCCCACGACTCTAGGTGGTCACAAAGCACCGAGCTGATCTACTTGGGTGATGCAGCTGCTTCCCACTAGCTATCTGTTTTACATTTGGTAACGTATATATGTCAGTACTGCTCTCTCACTTCATCCCAGCTTACGCTTCCCCCTCCCCATGTCCTCAAGTCCATTCTCTACAACTGCATCTTTATTCCTATCCTGTTCCTAGTTTCTTCAGAACCTTTTTTTTTTTAGATTCCATATATATATATATATATATATGTTAGCATACGGTATTTGTTTTTGTCTTTCTGACTTCACTGTGTATGACAGACTCTAGGTCCATCCACCTCACTACAAATAATTCAAGTTCATTTCTTTTTATGGCTGAGTAATATTCCATTGTATATATGTGTCACATCTTCTTTATCCATTCATCTGTCAATAGATACTTAGTTTGCTTCCGTGTCCTGACTATTGTAAATAGAGCTGCAATGAACATTGTGGTACATGACTTTTTGAATTATGGTTTTCCAGGGTATGTGCCCAGTGATGGGATTTCTGGGTTGTATGGTAGTTCTATTTTTAGATATTTAAGGAACCTCCATACTGGTCTCCATAGTGGCTGTGTCAATTTACATTCCCACCAACAGTGCAAGAGGGTTCCCTTTTCTCCACACCCTCACCAGCATTTATTGTTTGTAGATATTTTGATGATGCTCATTCGGACAAGTGTGAGGTGATACCACATTATAGTTTTGATTTGTATTTCTCTAATGATTAGTGATGTTGAGTATTCTTTCACGTGTTTGTTGGCAGTGTGTATAGCTTCTTTGGAGAAATGTCTATTTAGGTATTCTGCCCATTTTTGAATTGGGTTGTTTGTTTTTTGGATATTGGACCACATGAGCTGCTTATAAATTTTGGAGATTAATCCTCTGTTAGTTGCTTCATTTGCAAATATTTTCTCCCATTCTGAGGGCGGTTATTTTGTGTTGTTTATGGTTTCGTTTGCTGTGCAAAGGCTTTTAAGTTTCATTAGGTCCCATTTATTTATTTTTGCTTTTATTTCCATGTCTATAGGAGGTGGGTTAAAAATGATCTTGCTGTGATTTATGTCATAGAATGTTCTGTGTATGTTTTCCTCTAAGAGTTTTATAGTGTCTGGCCTTATATTTAAGTCGTTAATCCATTTTGAGATTATTGTTGTATACTGCATTAGGGAGTACTCCTATTTCATTCTTTCACATGTAGCTGTCCAGTTTTCCCAGTGCCACTTATTGAAGAGGCTGTCTTTTCTTCATTGTATATTCTTGCCTCATTTATCAAAAATAAGGTGACCATATGTGCATGGGTTCTCTGGGCTTTCTATCCTGTTGCATTGAGGTATAGCTCTGTTTTGGTGCCAGTACAATACTGTCTTAATTACTGTGGATGTGTGGTTTAGTCTGAAGTCAGAGAGACTGATTCCTCCAGCTCCATTTTTCTTTCTTAAGATTGCTTTGGCTATTCGGAGTCTTTTGTGTTTCTATACAAATTGTGAAATTTTTTGTTCTAGTTCTGTGAAAAATGCCAGTGCTAGTTTGATAAGGATTGCATTGAATCTGTAGATTGCTTTGAGTAGTGTAGTCATTTTCACAATGTTGATTCTTCCAATCCAAGAACAAAGTATATCTCTCCAACTGTTTGCATCATCTTTAGTTTCTCTCATCAGTATATTTTAGTTTTCTGCATACAGGTCTTTTCTCTCCTTAGGTAGGTTTATTCGTAAGTATTTTATATGCAATGTTAAATGGGAGTGTTTCTTTAATTTCTCTTTCAGATTTTCATTAATTTGTGTACAGGAATGCAAGAGATTTCTGTGCATTAATTTTGTATCCTGCTACTTTACTAAATTCATTGATTAGGTCTAGAAGTTTTCTTGTGGCTTCTTTAGGATTCTCTCTATATCTAGTATCATATCATCTGCAAACAGTGACAGTTTTGCTTCTTCTTTTCTGATTTGGATTCTTTTTATTTATGTTTTGTTTCTGATTGCTGTGCCTAAAACTTCCAAAACTATGTTGAATAATAGCGGTGACAGTGGGCAATCTTGTTTTCTTCCTGATCTTAGAGGAAATGGCTTCACTTTTTCACCACTGAGAACAATATATGGTCTTTATTATGTTGTGGTAGGTTCCCTCTATGTCCACTTTCTGGAGAGTTTTTATCATAAATATGTGTTGAATTTTGTCAAAAGCTTTTTCTGCATCTATTGAGATTATCATAAGGTTTTTATCCTTCAATTTGTTATTGTGGTGTATTACATTGATTGATTTGTGTATATCACAGAATCCTTGTATTCCTGGGATACACCCCACTTGATCATGGTGTACGAGCCTTTTAATGTGCTGTTGGATTCTGTTTGCTAGTATTTTGTTGAGGATTTTTGCATCTATGCTCATCAGTGATATTGGCCTGTAGTTTTCTTTTTCTGTGATATCTTTCTCTGGTTTTGGTATCAGGGTGATGGTGGTCACATAGAATGAGTCTGGGAGTGTTCCTCCCTCTGCTATATTTTGGAAGAATTTGAGAAGGATAGGTGTTACCTCTTTTCTAAATGTTTGATAGAATTTGTCTGTGAAGACATCTGGTCCTGGGCTTTGGTTTGTTGGAAGATTTTTAATTTCAGTTTCAATTTCAGTGCTTGTGATTGGTCTGTTCATGTTTTCTATTTTTTCCTGGTTCATGCTCGGAAGGTTGTTCTTTTCTAAGAATTTGTCCATTTCTTCCAGGTTATCCATTTTATTGGTATATAGTTGCTTGTAGAAATCTCTCATGATCCTTTGTATTTCTGAAGTGCCAGTGTTGTTACTTCTCCTTTTTCATTTCTAATTTTATTGATTTGAGTCTTCTCCCTTTCTTTCTTGAACAGTCTGGCTAATAGTTTATAAATTTTGTTTATCTTCTCAAAGAACCAGCTTTTAGTTTTATTCATCTCTGCTATTGTTTCCTTCATTTCTTTTTCATTTATTTCTGATCGGATCTTTATGATCTTTCCTTCTGCTAACTCTGAGGTTGTTTTGTTCTTCTTTCTCTAATTGCTCTAGGTTTAAGGTTAAGTTGTTTATTTGAGATTTTTCTTGTTTCTTGATGTAGGATTGTATTGTTATAAACTTCCCTCATACAACTGCTTTTGCTGCATCCCATATGTTTTGGGTCATCATTATCATTTGATTCTAGGTACTTTTGATTTCCTCATTGATTTCTTCAGTGATATCTTGTTTAATTAGTAACATATTGTTTAGCTTCCCTGTGTTTGCATTTTTTCCAGTTTTCTTCCTGTAATTGATATCTAGTCTCATAGCACTCTGGCTGGAAAAGATTCTTGATGTGATTTCAATTTTCTCAAATTTACCAAGACTTGATTTGTGACCCAAGGTATGATCTATCCTGGAGAATGTTCCATGACTGCCTGAGAAGAAAGTGTATTCTGTTGTTTTGACAGAATGTCCTATAGAGATCAATTAAGACCACCTTATTTAATGTGTCATTAAAAGCTTGTGTTACCTTATTTATTTTAATTTTGGATGATCTGTCTATTGGTGAACGTGGGGTTTTAAAGTCCCCTACTATTATTGTGTTACTGTTGATTTCCCCTTTTATGACTGTTAGCATTTGTCTCATATATTGAGGTGCTCCTTTATTGGGTGCATAATATTTACAATTGTTATATCTTCTTCTTGAATTGATCCCTTGATCATTATGTAATGTTCTTCTTTGTCTCCTGAAATAGTCTTTAACTTAAAGTCTATTTTGTCTGATATGAGAATTGCTACTCCAGTTTTCTTTTGATTTCCATTTGCATGGAATATCATTTTCCATCTCCTTACTTTTAGTCTCTATGTGTCCCTAGGTCTGAAGTGGGTCTCTTGTAGACAGCATATATACAGATCATCTTTCTATATCCATTCAGCCAGTCTATGTCTATTGGTTAGAGCACTTAATCCCTTTACCTATAAAGTAATTATCTATATGTATGTTCCTATTACCATTTTGTTGTTTTGGGTTTATTTTTTGGTAGGTCTTTTCCTTCTCTTGTGTTTCCTTCCTAGAGAAGTTCCTTTAGCATTTCTTGTAAAGCTGGTTTGGTGGTTCTGAATTCTCTTAACTTTTGCTTGTCGGTAAAGGTTTTAGTTTCTCCATAAAATCTGAATGAGATCCTTGCTGGGTAGAGTAATCTTGGTTGTAGATTTTCCCCTTTCTTCACTTTAAATATGTCCTGCCACTCCCTTCTGGCCTGCAGAATTTCTGCTGAAAGATCATCGGCTAACCTTATGGGGATTCCCTTGTTTGTTGCTTTTCCCTTGCAGCTTTTAATATTTTTTCTTTGTGTTTAGTTTTTTATGGTTTGATTAATATGAATCTTGGCATGTTTCCCCTTTGATTTATCATATATGGGACTCTCTGTTCTTCCTGGATTTGATTGACTATTTCCTTTCCTATGTTAGGGAAGTTTTCAACTATAATCTCTTCAAATATTTTCTCAGTCCCTTTCTTTTTCTCTTCTTCTCTAGGACCCTTATAATTCTAATGTTCGTGCATTTAATATTGTCCCAGAAGTCATGAGACTGTCCTCAATTCTTTTCATTCTTTTTTCTTTATTCTGCTCTGCAGTAGCTATTTCCACTCTTTTATCTTCCAGGTCATTTATCCATTCTTCTGCCTCAGTTATTCTGCTATTGATTCTTTCTAGAGAATTTTTAATTTCATTTATTGTGTTGTTCATCATTGTTTGTTTGCTCTTTAGTTCTTCTATGTCCTTGTTAAACATGTCTTATATTTTCTCCATTCTATTTCTAAGATGGTGGATCATCTTTACTATCATTACTCTGTACTCTCTTTCAGGTAGACTGCCTATTTCCTCTTCATTTGTTTGGTATTGTGTGTTTTTACCTTGCTTCTTCATCTGCTGCATATTTGTGTGTCTTCTTATTTTGTTTAAGTTACTGTGTTTAGGGTCTGCTTTCTGCAGGCTGCAGGTTCATAGTTTCCATTGTTTTTTGGTGTCTGCCCCCAGTCAGTGAGCTTGGTTCCATGGCTTCTTTTGGCTTCTTGGTCTAGGGGACTGGTGGCTGTGTTCTGGTGGGTCGGGCTGGATCTTTTCTATCTGGTGGGCAGGACTGCATGTGGTCATGTGTTTTAGGGTGTCTGTAGAGTTAGTATAATTTTAGGCAGCCTCTCTCTTAATGGGTGGGGCTGTGTTCCTCTCTTCCTTGTTGTTTGGCATGGGGAGTCCATCACTGGAACTTGCTGGCTATTGGGTGGAGCTAGGTCTTAGTGTTGAGTTGGAGACCTCTGGGAGAGCTTTTGCAAATTGATAATATGTGGGCCAGGATGTCTCTGTTAGTCTAATGTCCTGAACTCAGCTCTCCCACCTCAGAGGCTCAGGCCTGACACCAGGCCAGAGAATGAAGACCCTATCAGTCACACAGCTCAGAAGAAAAGGAGAAAAAAAAGAAAGAAAAAATAATAATAAAAATAAAAGAGAACAACCAAACCAATAAACAAATCCACCAATGTTAACAAGCGTGTTGCTCCCTAAGTCTACCGCCTCAATTTTGGGATGATTCATTGCCTATTCAGGTACTCCACAGATGCAGGGTACATCAAGTTGATTGTGGAAATTTAATCTGCTGTTTCTGAAGCTGCATGGAGAAATTTCCCTTTCTCATCTTGTTTCACACAGGTCCTGGGGTTCAGCTTTGGTTTTGGCCCCAGCTCTTTGTGTAGGTCACCCTCAGGCATCTGTTCCTGCCCAGAGAGGACAGGGTTAAAGTAGCGGCTGATTAGGAGGCTCTTGCTCATTCAGGCTGGGAGGAGGGATGGGTACAGTAGTCATAATTGGAATGCAGGCAAGCCTGCGGTGGCAGAGGCTAGTGTGGCATGCAACAGCCTGAGGCACACCGTGTGTTCTTGCGGGGAATTTGTCCCTGGATCACAGGACCCTGGCAGTGGCATGCTGCGGAGGCTCCCAGGGAATGTGTCATAGTGACCTGGGCTTTCACACAGGATTTTTGATGGCTGCAGCAGCAGCATTAGCATTTCATGCCCACCTCTGTGGTCTGAGGTGATAGCCGCAGCTTACGCCCATCTCTGGACTTGTTTAGATGGTACTCTGCCTTCTGTGGGCAGTCAGGGAAGGAATCCCCTCTTCTCATGCACCCCAAAACAATGGTCTCTTGCATCTTAGGCAGGTCCAGACTTTTTCCTGGACTCCCCCGTGGCTAGCTGTGGCACACTAGCCCCTTCAGGTTGTGTTCACACAGCCAACCCCAGTCCTCTCCCGGGGATCTGACCTCCAAAACCCAAGCCTCAGCCCCCACCCATCCCAGCAGGTGAGCAGGCAAGCCTCTCAGGCTGGTGAGTGCTGGTTGGCACCAATCCTCTGTGTGGGAATCTCTCCACTTTGCCCTCTGCACCCCTGCTGCTGCGCTCTCCTCCATGGCTCTCAAGCTTCCCCTCCTGCCCACCCTCTATCCCTGCAAGTGAAGGGGCTCCCTAGTCTGTGGAAATGTTTCCTCCTTCACATCTCCCTCCCAGAGGTGCAGTTCCCATCCCTATTCTTTTGTCTCTGTTTTTTCTTTTTTCTTTTGTCCTACCCAGGTATGTTGGGATCTTCTTTCCTTTTGGGAAGTCTGAGGTATTGTGCAAGCATTCTGTAGGTATTCTGTAGGAGTTGTGCCACATGTAGATGTATTTTTTATGTATTTGTGGGGAAGAAGGTGATCTCCACATCTTACTCCTCCGCCACATTGAAGGTCCCTCCAATATCAGTAATTGCTTAAAAACTAACATTTGTTCCTCATGCAAAAGAATGACTTAATTATTTGTCCGGTATTTACAGAGAAAATATTTAAAAATCATTGTCTTGGGCTTCCCTGGTTGTGCAGAGGTTGAGAGTCCACCTGCCGATGCAGGGTACATGGGTTCATGCCCCGGTCCGGGAAGATCCCACATGCCACGGAGCGGCTGGGCCAGTGAGCCATGGCCGCTGAGCCTGCGTGTCCGGAGCCTGTGCTCCGCAACGGGAGAGGCCACAACAGTGAGAGGCCCGCGTACCAGAAAAAAAAAAAAAAATTAATTGTCTTATAAAGAGGTGTTTTAAGAGTATACAGCCAAAAGTTGAAAAAAAAGGTGTTACAGTGTTGTATCAACATCAGTTGATAAATAAAACAGTTAAGTTACTTTTCTAGACTTTGTGATACTTATGATATTCATCAGCTTAATAAAATTGTAATTTACTATGGTTTATTTTCAATTTTAAATATGTACTTGCATTTATTGCTCATTTGTATTCATAATCTGCATGATTATTATTGTTATAGAGAGACCCCAAGTTAAATAATCTTCAGGTCTCTATAAACCTGGATCTGCCTCTTTAGGCAACTTTCCGTAGAGATGAAACAGATACTCCTTTGTTTGCAGCATGGAGCTGTTCTCCTTTCTAGAGCGAATGAGTAGGTTTGGTTCCAGGATGTAAGAATTGTTAACTTTAGAAAAATCTGTTATTGTAATCACTCCATTCATTTATTAAAGGAGAAAAAGAAAACATATTATCTAAATACATCCAAAAAATATATTGGATAAAATTTAATTCCCCTGAGAGATAAAACTCATTGCATACTGAAAATGGAAGGGATCATCTTTGACCTCATGAAGTTTACCCACTGAAAGACTATAGCAATGCTTGCACTTAAGGTGAAATATTAGAATCAATCATTTTAAGATCAGGAACAGAATTAAAAACTTTCACTATAATGCTAACTGAAGCAAAATACAACAAAAAAGCAATATGAGCTAAAGGGATTGGAAAGGAATTTTTTTCATAATCCATATATTATACGATGGTCCTTCTGGACTATTAAATATAATTTGTAGGAAATTGCTGGAAACCATATATAAGATTGTTGCATTGAAAATGCAAAAATTCATTACAATCCTATGTACCAGAAACAGTAATTAAGAAAATGTAATAATTGTTTTTAAAAACACTCTTCACGTTAGCAACAGAACCTATCATGTAGGTTCTGAAATCTATCAAAATAGAAATGAATCTATCAAAAAAGGCCTGAGACCTACATAGGGAAAATGAATAATATCTTTGTTAAAGGACATAAAAAACCCTAAATAAATGGATAGAGATACTTTTGGTTATGGATGGCAAGAATCAATTTCATAAAGGTGTCAAATTCCTCTAAATTAATCAATAAGTTTACTGAATTTCTATCATAATCCTATCACAGTTTTTATAAATTGTGACAACCTGGTCTGAAAATACATATGGAAGAGAGTAACTAGCCAAAAATGGTAAGTTAATTTCAAAGAAAAATAAGGAAAAAATACTTGAGAGCAAAGTTTATAAAGTTATAATAATTAAGAGAGTATTTATTCAGAAATAGATAATGATCTTTGAAACATCATAGAGTAGGACTCTAACTCTCACATATATGAGAACTTTCTGTTTGACAAATGTACCATTTTACAATTCAAAAATAAGATGGCCTTTCTAATAAGTAACTGAGAAAATTGGGATCCATATAGAAAATGACAAAATTATTTATGCAGTTTACAAGCAGTGGTTCTTAATTAGGGTGATTTTGGCCCCCATGGAACATTTGGCAATGTTTGGTTCACTTTTGGCTGCAACAACTGGAGGGGCAAATACAACTGATAAGGTAGAGGTCAGGGATGCTGCTGAACATTCTGCAAAGCATAGGACAGCCCCCACGACAAAGAATTATTCAACCCAAAATGTCAATAGTGTCATAATTGAGAAACCCAGCTCTAGCTCAAACAGACTTCCCCCAGATAACTACACAGTTAATTCCCTGATCCCTTTTCAAACCTATTCAAATGTCACCTTCTCAATAAAACTGATCTGAACTCCTGTATTTAAAATTACCACCTCAATCCCCCTTTTCATGACACTCCTGATCCCTCTTACTCTGCTCTTCCTTTTCTTTATTCTATTGCATTTATCATCTTGTAACATCCAGTAAAATTTATTTACTTATTATATGTATTGTTTGTCAGTCTACTAAAATGGCTTAATTTTTTTCATTAATTTATCCCAAACACCTAGAATGGTGTTTAGCACATGGTGGGTAATCAATAAATATTTACTTAATAAATAAATTAACAATCCTAAGTGCTAATGTGGAGTAGCAGAATCACTCATAAACTGCTGGTGGAGAGTGTCTCTTTGGAGAGAACTTGGCTTTGTCATATATATTTGGAGATGCACATACCAGGGAAGTCAATGTGAAGATGGTATCTTGAGCCATCTCAGAACTTTCTTTCCCCAACACCTAACCAATAAAATCAACACCTAGGAAAACTGACACCAAGTTATTTTTGAGGAATAACCAAACCTATAAACTTTAATGACATGTAACTCAGGAGGAAAGCAGAAGATAAAGAACAGAAGAAAACTGCAGCGTAGCAGGGCTCCTCCCTGCTCATCTCCCAATCTGTATGCCCTGGACTTTTTCATTTTTTCATTTTTGTATAATAGTGATTCAGATCTATACAGTTTTTTCTTCTAATAAGAAAATCCAGTTTAAAAAAAGCTATTATGTAGAGCACTAATCTAGAAGGATCACATGGATCATATATGTGTGTGTATTTATATATTCATATACTGATGCCCAATCATAGACCCAATGAACCAAAGTTTCTAGGTATGAAACCCAAGAATCTGTGTGTGTGGTTTTGCTTTTTTTTTAAGTTTTTCAGCTGATGATCAGACAAGTCTTACAACTATTCATCTAGTAGGTTTTTAAATGTGTCCCAAGAAATCCTGGGTGTCTAAGTAACTGTGGAAGTATCTTGGGCATTCTGGTAAAGCAACCGCTTTTGTATCTTTTATATAGAAATATTTTTGTGTACAAAAAAAGGCTTGGGACAAAAAATACTGTTTCTTAAAAACAAAAGTTTGTAATCCATTGATCTAGAGAAAGCTTCTACATTGAATGAACATTAAATTATGAGGTAGATACTGCGATATGCAACCCACATCTTTAGGAATGAGAAAATTTTTCTCCTAGCTGTTGTGAGTGTTGCCAGGAGATGACCCTTAGCTGCCATCCATTTTTGAGGATTGCCCCAGTTGAAGAAAACTGCCTGGTTCAGTCAACCTCCTTCCAGGAAAAGCCCATATTCAACAACAGATCTATATAAATCTATATAAATGAATGACTTGGCCTCTTGTCTCAACTTGGGACAACTTTGAGGAATCATCCCATGCTCCAGAGCTCCACCATAGTATCAGCTGGGCCCTTCATTAGAAGAGCATCACAGCTTCTTCTGCCCAATCCTCCTCTTTTCCTCCCAAATGTCATACCCTCAGAATGCTCCCTAATAAGCATCGTCTTCATGAATCTGAATCTCAGAGTCTTCTTCTGAGACACCCAACCTGCAACACCAATTGAAGTTAGATCATATGATTATGTGATGCATGAAACTATATCACTGCCCAAGTGAGTGAACTAAATAAAAAGGAGCCAAAATGAGTAAATGACTAAAACGGAGGCAAAAATGTAACACATGACAAATCAGATTGTTCTGCATTCATAACAGATGAAAACTAATTGTCTGCCAGTCATGAGTTAGCAATATAGAAAACTTCCAAGGTGTGCCAAAATGATATTAAGATGTTTACACATGTTTATGTGATCCAGTTTATGCTTCTGCTGTCATCTGCCTAGCCAGTAGAATCTCCAATGGTATCAAGAGTTGGAGAAGAACAATGGCAAGTGACAAAGTCTGAGAAATTAAACTTAAAAGTCAAAGAATGTGTTGTAAAGATAGTAGCCCCAACCTCTTAGATAAGTGGAGAAAATTAAATAAACTTACACCTACTTTCCATTTTTGGACAGTTAACATACATATTAACTTTAATTTATCTTGAAAATACAATTACAAATAAATAACTTAAAATTTGTATACATTAATAAAATAAGAAATGTATTCCAAAGTTTTGGAGGTTTTGTGCTCGTGGCAAGGCTCTACTTGTGGTGAAAGGGGCCCAACTCGCACCACTGTGAGAAAGGACATAAGGCCATTCATTAGTGAGAGCATTCCCTTCCCAGTTCCTCTTATTCACATCTGAGGCTGTGCACTTTCTGAATTTTTATGTTTCTGGAGATTTATAGTTGTTGCTGCTGTTTTACTAAATAAACTCTTGTCTAGAGAAACATCAGTTAATGGCACAAGGATCCTTCAGATGTGAAGAACCATTGAAAAAAGTGAAAGGACCACTGTCAACATAGAGAAAAATCCTAGTCACAGACATATTTGACAGTGCTACCAAAATTAAAGGATGTGCAAAGTCCGGAACAACTGAATATGAAAACAACTTCCTATGCAAGAATTTCTATGACAATGAAATGTAGAATAAAGAACTAATAGTTTTGTTATTCTGTAGCTCAGTTGATCATTGTCTCTAACTTTTGTTAGACTGTTTTGAGAATACAGATTTGTATGCATTAATTTCCCCAGAAATATGTGTATTTATTGTTCCAATATGTAAATGTGACCAAAAGCAAAAATGAAAACAACTTCTGCTTAACATTTTTTCAATGTTAATTGCTAGAACACTGATTATGTTTGTTTTTATTTCTCATGAGAATATATATTTTGAGTTGAGTACTTTCTTAACTTCTTTCCACTTTTCATAAATCCAACTAATGAGCAAAAAAAAAAAAAACAAGCATAATAATGTACAGAACTTAGCCAGTTTTCTGGAATTTAACATATGCTAGTTACCCAAACCTTCCCCAGTGTATAAAACTTGGTTCAATACCACCAGATGACCAATATTACTGTGAGGTGTTAAGTATAATCGAAATACTTAGATTTACTCCAAACATGAATAACTGCTAGAGATAATATGAAAATGTTCTTCTCTTTTCAATGACTTTATCATAGTAGACTATTTATTAAAAGAGTATGAATTATTTAACTGCTTACCATTTCTTACAAAATGTAAAACTTTTGGGAATTTGTAATAAGATTGCAAAATACAATTAAACTGTAAAATAAAATCTCCACCTCACAGATGAGTAATGGACACGTTGTCTAAAAATTTAATTACACCAGAGTAATTTTTAAAGCTTAGATTCACAAAAGGAGCCCAAACGCTAACCTTGTAAAGGAATAGAAAGTGTTAATTTGTTCTGTATAAAAACAAAGGAAGGGGCTTACCTGGTGGTGCAGTGGTTGAGAGTCCGCCTGCCGATGCAGAGACGTGGGTTCGTGCCCCAGTCCGGGAGGATCCCACGTGCCACGGAGTGGCTGGGCCCGTGAGCCATGGCCGCTGAGCCTGCGCGTCTGGAGCCTGTGCTCCGCAATGGGAGAGGCCACCGCTAAAATACTCAGGAAGTATTTATTTTTATGTCTGAGAAAAAAGGAATTGGATAAAGGAAAAGAAAAGAGATGAAGAGATGGGCTGCATATGGCAAGAAACAGGATCAGGATAGGTAAAAATGTTACCAAATCCAAGCTTGCACTGCTCACCACAGGACAGGCCAATAAATCGAGAGACAAAGTATTGGGGCAAGGAAACGCAACTTTATTTGGAAAGCCAGCAGACCGAGAAGATGGAGGACGAGTGTTCCAAAGACCCATCTTACCTGAGTTAGTGTTCATGCTTCTTTTATATTGAAAGGGGAGGGTGTCTGGCTGGTTCATGCAAGCTTCATGGTGCCTGCCAGACCCCAGAGGAGATGTGATAATCCTTTGTTCTTGCCTCTGTGCACGTAGGTCTTGTCATGATGTTCCTGTAAACCTTCAATAAGGCAAATATTCTCTGTTCTGCAACTTTTTGTCTCTATATGAATGAAGAGTGTTTTTTCTTTAAAGGTCAAGCCTTTGAGGCAGAGCCTTGATAAAGAGCTGTTTTGTATATTTCAGGCAACAGTCAGCATTCTTTTGCCAATGTGAAGAGCCAGCATGACTAAATATTGACAACAAAGTACAAAGGTTAGAGCTTAAGGAATGGATCCAGTATGGATTTGGGTTTGTTCTTCTCTTACTAAAATGCCTAAGGCATTTGAAAATGCAGAAGGTCTCATAATTAGTAAGAATGTTTGTTTGTTTTTTGACTGTGCCATGCAGCTTGTGGGATCTTAGTCCCCTGACCAGTGATTGAATCTGGGCCCTAAGCAGTGAGAGCATGGAGTCCTAAAAACTGGACTGCCAGGAAGTTCCCTGTTTATATGGTTTTAAACCTCTCCTCATTCCCTAAATTTCAGTAGAGTCAACTACACCCACAAATCCCTATAGTGAGTGGTATGTGAATTGTGTGTGTGTGTGTAACAAGGAAAAGGACTGAATTCTATATATGGACTTCTGTGAGGAAAAGCATAGGATGGTAAATAAAGGCAGGAACTCAGATCAAATATGGGCTTGATAAAGGAATCCTCCTGGGAATTTGCAAGCTTCATAGGGAGGACCTTGTACTTTTCACAAATCATAGAAGGGGTTGGGGGGGGTTAACTAGTCTTAGATGTTATAGATTCACCCCAGTTGACATTTGAGGTTCGAATCTGAGCACAGTACATTTTATAATTTAAAATTCAACAATACCAGTTTTTGCTAATATAACTCTGGTAATCTCTGCTTTAACTTTATTATGATGCTTTTCTTAAAGTCAGAAATCTGAGTTACGATAATTCAAACTTCAGTTTAAACCAGTAAGAACAATCCTTCTCTCCACCTCATCCCCCTCCTCTGTATTAAGAGGCTAATGCTAACTCCTCTAGCTAGATCTTCATTAATTTAATCTTTTCATCCCCTTTAGAACTCCAAATTCTGCCACCATTTCCATCATCCTATTAAGCAATGTTTGCTCCAGTTCTCTACAAATTGTCTCTTCGTAAGAAACCCAGGTAGTTAAAGAAAATCACACATTGTCACCAACATACTTAGACTCTCCAAGATGTACTTTAACCAAGAAAGAATCATGTTGGAATCTTCCTCCAGTCTCTTCTTCTTTTTGGAGCATTTTTGCTTATTGACTATGTAACTGCTCTTTGCAAGCCCCTTAAACTTTTAGAGATTTTAATCATCTTACTTTCTATTGATAGAAATTGATTCTTTTCCTTCTCTCACTGAAAAGCATTTTCAGAAAACTTTGTAGAAATGGGTTTACAGTTGTTTCAACAGAGGATCAGTTTCTTAAAGCTGAGCAAGTGATGTTAATTCAACTTTCACTTCCCTGCAACACTTCTCAACAAAGAAATGACTAAAAAGTAGTGAACAGAAAACACCAAAACTGAGGGATTTTTTTATAAGCTTTTAAGTTTATGATGTATTTCATATATGTGTGTATGCTGTACAGCACATATTTTCTGGAACATACTTTTTGGTTTGTCCAATTAAAACACTTCATTATTGTCTCTCCCATGTCTGCTTTAGAAAATATATGCTCATTTTAAGACTTTATTGAATATAGATATAAATAATTAAGAAAGTTTAAAAAATCACACATCACTAATATTATTTATTATCTAAAGTGAGTCCTTTTAGAGTGAAAATAAAATAAATAAATACTTTGGGACAATGAACTCTACCAGGTGAATCAAGACACGTGGTCACCCTAATAACCTTCCAGAACTTATTCTATGAATATACACACTATAGAGTGCCTACCTATTTAGAAAAATTGGATCATACTATGCATATTTCTATAGGCTTATCTTTTTCTTAACATGAAATTGATGTATTTATTTCTGTCAGCAATTACAGAGCTACATAACCATTTCAATGACCACAGTGACTTGCACTTAGTAAACACTATAATCATGTTAGTTACTCAAATTACTTTGTTATTCTAGTCTCCTTGTGATAAATCAGAATTTATTTTAAAAATACTTATTTAATATACTACTACTTTTTTGCTACTGTAAGCAATGACACAATAAATATTTTTACACCTTTAAGTTTATTCCAGGCCTTAATTAAGATATATTTTAAAGAGGAATTTTGGAATTGAAAGTGTGTAATGTAATGCTTGGTGATACTTTCACATGCCGTTTTCTTAAAGGCTCAGTATATCGATACATGCCCTTTAAGGATGTATGAGAGTGCCAATTTTTCTATAACCTTGATGACAAAGAATTTTAACAATCTTTCTTTTAATATTTGCCAAATTAATAAATAGAAACTGTATTAGTTAAGGTTTTCCAGAGAAGCAATATCAATAGGAGATATATATATATATATTTATTTATTTATTTATTTATTTATTTATTTATTTATTTATTTATTATAAGGTTTTTGGTTTACAGAATTATGGAGACTGAGAAGTCCCATGATCCACCATCTTTAAGCTGGAGACCCAGGAAAGCTGTTGGTGTAGTCCCAGTCCAAGTCTGAAGGCCTGAGAACCAGAAGTGCCAACGTCCTAACGGAGAGCATATTTACCCTTCCTCTTCCTTCCAGGAGTTCCAGGAAATCTGAACTTGACACCTCCACACACATGGAGGGCAAGCAGAGACAGAGGCAGAGGCAGAGGCAGGCTACTCCACATTGGTAAGTGGCAGTTTAATTAAGCTAGCTTATTATTTTTTTTATTATTTAATAATGTGACATTTGTCTTGAACAGCTGCAAGAGGAGAAGATCTCTACCCCTCCCCATCAGAATCTTAAAATTTATATAGAGACCTTATCTGGGTTCAGTCACATAATCAGTCCAGTTGGTCTCAATAATACCTGTCTCTCTCAAGGCTGTGTCCTTGCAATGGCTCCTAGTTTGGGTGGGTGGGTAAGGAACCTCAGATCACCAGATTCAACCAGCAGTCACATCCTCTCAATAAACTTTTCTGACATACCCTCACCACTACTCCTGGAAACAATGCTTTACCAGCTATATGGGCAGATTTAAACCCAGTAAAGTTGATACATAAAACCAACCACCACAGAAATAGTCTGGTATTTTAATTTGCTGTCTTTGGTTTATGCTGATTAGTATCCACCCCTGGAGCTGGGGACTGAGTAGATACCTCAATAGAATAGGGATTAATGTAGAAAAGAGGAGTAGGATAGGGAATAGAATCTGCAACATGCCCTAGGATGGCTACCAATGTGTAAAATTTTTACACACTTAAATATAAAAATCTGTCACATTATATATATATATATATATATATATATATAACATCTTTATTGGAGTATAATTGCTTTACATTGTTGTGTTAGTTTCTGTTTTATAACAAAGTGAATCAGCTATACATATACATATATCCCCATATCTCCTCCCTCTTGCGTCTCCCTCCCATCCTCCCTATCCCACCCTTCTAGGTGGTCACAAAGCACTGACCTGATCTCCCTGTGCTATGTGACTCCTTCCCACTAGATATCTATTTTACACTTTGTAGTGTATATATGTCCATGCCACTCTCTCACTTTGTCCCAGCTTCCCCTTCCCCTTCCTGTGTCCTCAAGTCCATTCTCTATGTCTGCATCTTTATTCCTGTCCTGCCCCTAGGTTCTTCAGAACCAATTTTTTTTTTTTTTTAGATTCCATATATATGTGTTAGCATACAGTATTTTTTTTTTCTCTTTCGGACTTACTTCACTCTGTATGACAGACTCTAAGTCCATCCACCTCACTACAAATAACTCAACTTTGTTTCTTTTTATGGCTAATATTCCATTGTATATATGTGCCACATCTTCTTTATCCATTCATCTGTCGATGGACACTTAGGTTGCTTCCATGTCCTGGCTATTGTAAATAGAACTGCAATGAACATTGTGGCACATGACTCTTTCTGAGTTATGGTTTTCTCAGAGTATATGCCCAGTAGTGGGATTGCTGGGTCGTATGGTAGTTCTATTTTTAGTTTTTTAAGGAACCTCCATACTGTTCTCCATAGTAGCTGTATCAATTTACATTCCCACCAACAGTGTCACATTATATTTTATTTTCTGCTTTTGTTGTCAGTGTTAGAAGAGACCTCTTTGCCTCTAGATTTAAAAATGTTCAATGGTATTTTCTTCTAGTAAGCACTAATATGTTTTTTATTTGTCAGAAATTTATTTTGGCATGAGTGTTAAAGTACAAATCTGATTTTATCTAATTAGCCCTTTGTTCCAATGTTGGTTACCCTACTTCTCTGATAGTTTATTATATCCAAATCTCTAAAATGTACTTCATAATGTTTCTGAACTTTTTATTTTGTTACAGTGCTCTGCTAATATATTCTAGCACTACATCCAAGTGCTGTAGTTTTATAATGTATTTTAACACTTTGAGCAGTTAAGTCCCACTGGCTTCTGACATTTTGTTTTGTTGTGCTGTGATTTTTACTCTTTTGTTCACTAAATATTCTGCGGTGTTTTGCATATGGAGTGATAGGAAAAAAATCTCATTGAGATTATAATTAAAGTTGCAATTAAAGATAATATGGAAAAGAATTAACATCTTTAGAATACTGAATATTTTATTTCAGTTACATAACATGTCTACTCACATATTTAAATCTTCTTTTGGTTCTCTCAGTATCTTCACAGTTTTTCCCCACCCATTTCTTAAGTTTATTCTTTTGTAATTTTCAATCGTGTTGCTTTGAGTGGGATCAATAATAATTTTATATTCATTTTTGGAATATAAGAATAATGATATCAGTATAGGTACATTATGACTTACTACATTACTGATATCTACTTTTAAAATTACATAACAACTTTATTGAGGTATAATTTATGTTATAGATTGAATGTATTCCCACCCAAATTCATATGTTCATATATTGGACTCTAATATTTAATGTGATTTGAAGGTGGTACCTTTGGGAAATAATTAGATCATGAGGGTGGAGCCCTTATGAGTGGATTTGCACCCTTTTGAGAAGCCAGATAACTAGCTTGATCTCTTTCTTCCATGTGAGAATACAAGAAGTCAGCCATCTACAACTTGAAAGAGAGCTCTCACCAGAATCCAATTAAGTTGGCACTCTGATGTTAGACTCCCAGCCTCCAGAACATTGAAAAGTAAATTTCTGTTGTTGATGAGCTACCCAGCCTATGGTATTCCGTTATAGCATCCTGAACTAAGACAATTTACAATTTTAAGTACACAATTATATGAGTTTTGAGAAATGTACATAATCATATAACAATCATGATATAGAGCATTTCTCTGTCTCTCTTTGTAGTCAAAGTCCTCTATCCAGTCCCTGACCCCTGGCAACCAGTAATCTGTTTTCTATAATTACACTTTTGCCTTTTCTAGAATTTCATATAAATGGAATCATATAGTGTATGATCTTTTGTGTCCGGATTTTTTTCATTCGTTGTATTATTTTTTAAACTTTTTCTATTTTGAGATAATGTAGCTTTAAGTGCAGTTTTAAGAAATAATACAAAGAGATTCCATACAACCATCACCCAGTTCACTCAGTCTTGCATAACTATAGTACAATACCACAACTAGGAAACTGACATTGATAAACCACTGGTTTTTTTTTTGCTTCAGATTTTACCAGTGTTCACCATGTGTCCTTATTTGTGTATATGTGGGGGTGTGTGTGCATTTAGTACTATGCATTTTACCACATATGAAGATTCATGTGACCTTCACCAAAGTCAAGATAAAGAATAGTTCCATCACACAGATTTCTCAGGCTACCCTTAATAGCCACAGCTACCTCCTTCCCACCACTCCCCTCTAACCTCTGGCAACCACTATTCTGTTCTCTATTTCTATATATATATATTTTTTCTATTTCAGGAATGTCACATACTACATCCTACAGTACCTTTGAGGTTTTTTTTCATTTAGCACAACTCCCTCGAGATTTATCTAAATAGATGGGCTATCAATAACTCATTTACTTTTATTGTAAATAAAATTCCATGTGTTGATTCATGCAGTTTGTTTAACCATTCATCCACTGAAGGGCATTTGCGTTGTTTCCAGTTTGGGATTATTACAAATTAAATGGCTGTGAACATTTGCATATAGATTTTTATGTGAACATAATTTTTTTATTTCTAAGTGTATTTTTTTAATTATTCCATGTTTTACATGTAACATTAGTTCATTCCATTTTACAACTGAATACCATTCCATTGCAGATATAGCACAATTTTTTATCCATTCATAAATTGATAGGTATTTGCATTTATTCTGGTGTTTGGCTATAATAAATAAAGCTTCTATAAACATTCATGTACAGTCATCTGTGTAATCATATTTTTCAAAAATTCTCTATGGTAAAGAGCTAAGGGTTGGATTGTTAGGTCATACTATGGTGAATATATGATTAACTTTAGAGGGAACTACAGAACTGTTTTCCAAAAATCTTATTATTTTGCATCAACAGCAATAAATGAGAATTACAGTTGCTCCAGAGCTTCACCAACACTTGGGATTGTCAGTGTTTGCAATTTTAGTCATTCTAGTGGATTTGTAGTAGTTTTAAATCACATTGTGGTTTTAATTTCTATTTTCCTAATGACTTATGTTCTTATTTGCCATCTACATACCTTTTCTGTTGAAGCACTTGTTCAAATACTGTGTCTATTTTTAATTTTTTGGGTCTCATTATTGAGTTGTGAGAGTTCTTAATATGTTCTGGATACAAGTCCTTCATCAAATACATATTTTGAAAATATTTTCTCCCAGGTGGTGGCTTGTCTTTTCATTTCCTTAACAATACTTTGAAAAGCAAAAGTTTTAATTTTGATGAAATGCAATTTATCATTTTTAATATTTTATACATTTTGTTTCCTACTTAAGAAATCTCTGCCTAATCCAGAAGTTTTGTAATTTTAGCTCCTACAGGTAAGGATATGTTACATAATTTGTAGATGGTGTGCAACAAAAGTTTAAGGCTTTTTTGTTTTTCATATGAACTCCCAATTGTTCCAGCACAATTTACTGAAAAGATTGTCTTTTCCCCATTAAAATTCCTTTGTGCCTTTCTTGAAAAATCATCTGTCCATGTCTGTTTGGGTCTATTAATGGATATTTCTAACCATTTTCATTGTTCTATATATCTGTTTTTTCAATCAATACCACACAATCTTATTCCTGCTTGATAGTACTTCTTTATTCCCTCCAGTCTTATTGAGCAATACTTGAAAGATATCACTGTATAAGTTTAAGGGATATAGCATGATAGTTTAATTTATGTATATTGTGAAATGGTTATCACAATAGGATCAGCTAAAATCCATCATCTCATATAGCTCATATATAAAAAAAAAAGAAAGAAAAAAAAACTTTTCCTTGTGATGAGAACTCTTAGGATTTACTCTCCCAAAATCTTTCCCATACAACTGACCCTTTTTTTCTTTAATTTTTATTGGAGTATAGTTGATTTACAATGTTGTGTTAGTTTCAGGTGTACAGCAAAGTGAATCTGTTATACATATACCTATATCCATCTTTTTTTAAGATTCTTTTCCCATATAGGTCATTACAGAGTGTTGAATAAAGCTTCGTGTGCTATACCATAGGTCCTTATTAGTTATCTATTTTATATATAGTAGTGTGTATATGTCAATCCCAATCTTCCAATTTACCCCTCACCCCTTACCCCCTGGTAACCATAAGTTTATTTTCTACACCTGGTACTGTATTTCTGTTTGGTAGATAAGTTCATTTGTAGCCTTTTTTTAGATTCCACATATCAGTGATATCATATGATAATTGTCTTTCTCTGTCTGACTTCACTCAGTATGACAATCGCTAGGTCCATCCATGTTGCTGCAAATGGCATTATTTCATTCTTTTGTATGGCTGAGTACATGTTTCTTTTAATGTAGATGAAAATGTTTTATTTTAGAAAAAAATTCACAAGGGAAATTTATTAGAAATAAAGAGAAGTGAGCACCAGGATTTAAGGCAGAAAGGGATAAGCTAACTCTACTGTTTTGTGCAAATGAAATTGAGTTTATAATCAGGATTGTCCTGTCTATAAAGCTGCAAACCCCTGAGACTTGATGGAAAAAATAAATACCAACTGCCAGTCTTTTAATTGTACAAGAAGTAAGCCTAGACAATGAGAACCCTTTTTCTGTATTGGTTCCATCAATGCTTTGTCCCTGAAGTCAGCAATTACACTGCCAGTAATATAATGCCTTTTGAAGTTCTGTCGGTGTTGGAAAACGCCACCCAGAAGCTCGCGAATTCATCATCAAAGGCTTCAAAGTGGTCTACTTTCCCCCAAACACAAGGTCTCTAATTCAGCTTCTACATCAAAGGGTCATAAGGATGTTTAATGTTCATTTCACATAGTTCTCTATGGAAAGAATTGTCAAGGCTCTGGAAGAGAACCCTTATAGAGAAACTATCATGAAAGTCTGGAAGGATTACACCATTGAAATCTATCAAGCACCAAAGAATAAATTTCTGCTGGAGAGAAATGTATCCATATGTTGTGCATAACTTCATAGGATTTACAACAGAGCCAATCAAGGAAATCGTGAAAGAGATTGTGGGTATGGCAGAAAAGGTGAGGGGTGAAAGGTTTCAAGATATAGATCTTGGCAAAATTCAAAAGCTAATAGACACCACACCAGAAGAATTAACAGAAGACAACTTGATGGAGTTGAGTGCTTCTGAACAAGTGCCAGACAATGAGGAAGAAGACATAATGCCAGAAATCAGATTGACATCTTGAAGAAGGATTCTGATTATCCAAAACTGCTTTTGACTTCTTTTATGACATGGACCCTTTTATGATATGAGCACTGAAACTAAAGTAAAGCAAATGGTCAAAGAAGGATTTGTACCATATAGAAACATTTTTAGAGAAATGTCTATTTAGATCGTCTGCCCATATTTTGATTGGGTTGTTTTGGGGTTTTTTTGTTTTGTTTTGATATTGAGCTGCATGAGCTTTCGTATATTTTGGAGATTAATCTCTTGTTTGTTGCTTTGTTTGCAAATATTTTCTCCCATTCTGAGGGTTGTCTTTTCATTTATGGTTTCCTTTGCTGTGCAAAAGCTTTTAAGTTTAATTAGGCCCCATTTGTTTATTTTTGTTTTTATTTTCATTACTCTAGGAGGTAGATCAAAAAACATCTTGCTGTGATTTATGTCAAAGAGTGTTATGTGGGACAGAAACGTTTATCCTGGGCAAATAGCTTGACTATATTCCCCTGTGTCTCTCTCAGGTAGATATATAATCTTGTATTTTAGTTCTAACCAATAGAATATGTGTAGAAGTAAAGTCCTACACCTAGGACTGGCTCATAAAAACCTTCTATACTAATCTTTTACTGTTTCTTTTTCTCTTCCTCTGCTGGGTCGATGTCAATGTCCAGGAAGCTGAAGATTGGCAGAATCTGTTTTAGTCTGAGCCCCAACATAATTTGTCTCATCAGTGTTCAGTTGTTTTCAGTGCACAGATCTTATAGACATTTTGTTAAAATTATTCCCTAATTTTCCAAATCTGTGAAGATATTGTAAATAGTATTGGTTTTATTCAAATTTTCAATTGTTTTATATGAGTATAGAGAAATACAATTGATTTTGTACATTGACCTTGGATCCTGAAACCTTGTTAAATTCACTTATTATTTCTAGCAGCTCTTTTGTATCTCTCTTTAGAATTTCTACAGAAAGAATAGTATTATCTGTGAATAAAGAAATTTATACTTGTTCCTTTCCAATCTACATGGCTTTTATTTCTTTAACTTACATTATTGCCCTTACTGGGAGTCCAATATAACACTGAAGAGAAGTGGTGATATTTTTGGGGAAAAAAAAGTGTTTTTTCTATTCCTACTTTGTTGAGGATGTCTATCATGAATGTATATTAATTTGTATCAATAATTTTTCCATAATTATTGAGAAGACCCTGTATTTTTCTTCTTTAGTCTTTTTTTTTTTTTTTTTTTGCGGTACACGGGCCTCTCACTGTTGTGGCCTCTCCCGTTGCGGAGCACAGGCTCTGGACGCGCAGGCTCAGCGGCCATGGCTCACGGGCCCAGCCGCTCTGCGGCATGTGGGATCTTCCCAGACAGGGGCACGAACCCATGTCCCCTGCATTGGCAGGCAGACTCTCAACCACTGCACCACCAGGGAAGCCCCCTCTTCTTTAGTCTTGTAACCACAAACTAGTCTTGTGGTTACAACCAGACTTGTGGTTGCTGAGGGTGGAGGGTAAGAGAAGGATTGGGAGTTTGGGAATAGTAGATGCAAACTATTATATATAGGATGGATAAACAACAAGGTCCTATTGTATAGCACAGGGAACTATATTCAACATCCTGTGATAAACCACAATGGAAAAGAATATTAAAAAAAAAGAAGGTCTATTTGTGTGTAACTGAGTCACTTTGCTGTACAGCAGAGATTGACACAGCATTGTAAATCAACTATACTTCAATTAAAAAAATTAAAAAAAAAAAAAGTAGTTCTCAACTTTCTGACCAAGACCTAGAGTTTAATAGTGTACGTGCTCTATGACATAGTATTAGTAGTAAGAATTCTTATAAATTAGTATTTCAAGAGGATAATAGTCATACAAAATACAATGTCAAAATATTTGAGGAAAACTATATTTTAACTAATTTCTCAAGATTTATGTTACATTGGTATAAATAGTTCATTAAGAAACATTTTTTCAGCTACTTTCTAGCTTTACTCTAAGTACAACTGAGATTAAATTCTGCCTAAGTGTCTATGAAAGAAAATAATGAGAAGATATAGATCACTTTTTAAAGATACAGGTAGAAATTCAGAATCAGCTATTTTAAAATTACAGCAGTAGTAATTTAACCTGTGATGGAGACAATTTTATTCCCATTACCGTGAATGCTAATGTTCGCTTTCAAATGATTAAAATTAATCTGACTCAATTACATTCTGTGGACTGTGTTCTACTATACCGATTGATAATAGCAACACACATTAAGTATGTTTTGTGATCTGTGACACTATAGAACTATTAACACCAAATAGGAAAACATTAATGAAGTGTCATTTTCACCCAAAATTCAGGACCCATTAGGAATTAATGGTGGTAATATTCCAAAGATAATGTCATTCTTTTATTTGACAAATATGTATTAAGTCCATATAACCATGTTTAGAGAAGGAAAACTAACATTTATTGTACCTCAATGTATTCCGAGAACTCTGTTAAGCATCGGTTAAACTTTTCTTATTTAATCTTCAGAGCAACCACAAGACAGTAGGTATTATTATTACAGTTTACAGATGAAAAAGTATAAATTTATCAAGGCTAAGTAACTTTCTCAAATGAAGGACAAGCAGTAGCACTGTAATTCACATCTATATCTTCTCAAAATCTCAATTCTTTTCATTATACCATGTTCCTAGTTACTGGGTGGATTCCAAGAATCATAAGACATAGTTTGTTTGTTCTTATTGTCAAAAGCTTACAGCCTATTTGAAAAAACAAGATATGCAGATGGAACTGGAGCATAAAGTTTTCCAAGCAGTGACTGCTTTCTGATGCTTGAGAGAGAAGCATCAGAAAGACTGAATCAAGGTCAAGGGTTTTCCACAGATGTGAGTGGAAACCTAATTCATGCGTTTTCTGGTTTTATCTTATGCATGTTTGTGCATATGTATGAATATAGGATACATTGTCTCTTAGGTTAAAATAGTTCTTTTCCATATGTCACTTGGGAATCAAGAGTGTATACAATGTATTCAAAATGAAAGTTTCTATTTATATTCCCAAACTTGTTCCAATTCCAACTTTCCATCTTAGTGAAGGGCACAGACATCCACATAGGTTCTCAACCCCAAATCCTAAAAGTCATCTCTCATTCCTTCCTTTTTCAACCCATGACTGCAACTTTTTAAACCACCAGTACATCTTTCAGTTCTTTATGTCCACAGTATGTACCACAAATACATATTTTTCTTCATTTTTACTTTCCCCATCATAATCTACCTCACTACCACCTGACATCTGGTCTAAGGCAATAACCATCTAGCTGATCTCTCTGCTTCTACTCCTACCCCACCCAAATATTCTCTACTTTGTAGCCAAATCAAGTCTTTCTTTTTTCTTTTAAATATAACTGAGATCTTGGCTCTTCTCTACTTTAACTTACTACCATTCAACTGAGTGATTGATTGTTTTGACAATAACATCATTTCAAACTTCTAAAAATGTGTTTATTTTTACATTTCCATTTCTAAGATCCTTTCCTTTTATTATGTTAGAGACAACAGCATTATATTCCTAGCTAAGGTACAAGCACCCCATGAAATCAAGCATAGTTTCTCACATCTTACATTTTAACTCCACTGGTACTATAACAATAACAGGGAGCTTCTCCTTGGATTGTTTTGAGATAAATTCAGACTGCAACTCTATGTTCTTTGGCAGTTTTTGTTTTTGTTTTAGTTTTAGTTTCAATGCAATCATTTTTCAGTTCACCTTGATTTAAAAGACTAAAAAATCCATCTTGGAAGGGAAGAAAAGGATACATATATTTTAAGGCAGGTTACAATCCTTAAGATTTTTTTTTAAGCCATTGATCCCTTTTGAAATGAGAGTTGTTAGACATCAGAGATAAAAAGTTAGACCATTATTAGGCCCAAATGGATCATCTATGGAGCTTTGTTCAGAGGTCTGGTGCTATGTAACCAGGGTCATATCTTGATGATTATTGTGAGGCACAGAAATCCATTAGAATGTTGAAGGATAAATTCATTTGAGGATGAATGATCAAAAATGATGGGGTAAGAATATAATGTGGGTATTCTTATACTAGGAAGCATCAATGCACAGAGAAAATGTAAACCCCAAGATCTTTTCTTTATACCTTTAAATACCGGCACTGACTTGATAAACAGGTTTTCAACCCAGAATCCACCACTTTTGCAAACCTCTCATTAGTGAAAAACAAATGATGTATCCATTTTAACATAGCCAGAGTAAAAATTTTCATGTTGCCTTATCAGCAATACATGAATTTTTGTTAGTGAGTGACCTTATAGTTATTTTGAATCCTCAGGGAGCATTCTTCCTGAAGTCATAACAATGCCAGTGTCAACAGCAACAACATAAATCAGTAGCCAATCTATGAAAGAAATGGAAAATTTTATTCAGGCCAATCCAAGGATTATAACCTGGAAGATAGTCTTCCAGAAAGGTCTGAGGACTGTTCCATTTGTTAGAGGTTAAAGCAGAGTTAGTTATATAAGTTTTTGAGACAAAGGGTGATACTTTAAAGGGGTATATACATCAATGTAACATATTGACAGTGTACGTAATCTGACAAGGTGAGTCATTGTGACCCCTGACAGGATTGAGAAAGGAATGTTATCTCCCAAGGAGTTATCTTCCTGGTGCCAGGAGGAAACTGCATTTTTTGGCAAGCATTCCTGTGTCTTCTAAGGGTATTTAATTAATGTGTAATGCAGATGCACAATGCACACTAAAAGGGAGGGAGCAGAGAAAACTTTATATTAAATATTTCTTGGACTTCCCTGGTGGAGTAGTGGTTAAGAGTCCACCTGCCAATGAAGGGGACACGGGTACAATCCCTGGCCCAGGAAGATCCCACACGCTGAGGAGCAACGAAGCCTGTGCACCACAACTACTGAGCCTGCGCTCTAGAGCCTATGAGCCACAACTACTGAGCTCACATGCCACAACTACTGAGGCTCGCGCACCTACAGCCCATGATCTGCAACAAGAGAAGCCACTGAAATAAGAAGCTCATGCACCACAATGAAGAGTAGCCCCCCACTCACCACAACTAGAGAAAGTCCACGTGCAGCAATGATGACCCAACACAGCCAAAAATAAGTAAATAAATAAATAAAATTTTTAAAATAAATAAATATTGCTTATTCTGTCTTAAAAATAATTTTATTTAATTGATTCCACCTTTTGATCAGTAATATTTTCAGAGAAAGCATTAGGTGATTAAATATTTGTTCCCTGAATGCCCGAGTGTTTGCTTTCCTGCCCTGGATTCATCATGTCCCTTGATGTTGGGTCTTAATTAATAGCCCAGTCCTTTCTCTTCTCTTGGAGAGGTAAGTGGATTGTATTGGTAGGATGTCTGGCAAGGACTGACAGTCAATTCCAAGCTGTCCAATAGAACTTATGCCAATTTTACCTTGCATGTGCATTGAGCATGTTCATTAATTTATAGAAAACTATAGGTGTGATCAAAAGTTTCAAGTTGTTTAGATATTATCTTATGCAAACTGTAATCAAAATTGTGAACAGGGATATTAATGTCATTAGTAAAGGTTTAAGATCCTCCTGAACCAAATTTCCTCATATTTCCCCTAAAGTGGGAAGGGGATCTTTCAGAGTGGAAATTTGACTCTTTCTATGGGCCATAAAATGGGTTATACTAGAGATTCATTAGATATACAAATGCAATATTCAGATTGTATTATAATATGAATTCCCCCTTGGGAAGCTTTTAGAATATTAAGGGCCATGCTCTTCTGTAGGACTGCTTTTGTCATCAAGGAAACTTCTGAATTTAACAAGTTAATGGCTTGCTTACTATCATTCAAATCTTGCTGAATAAATCTTGTTAAAACTTCTATGTGATTAATGCCATCTTCTATTCCAAGTGAATGAAAAAATATTATGTCCAGATGTTCATTTCATTGGAAAACTGATTGAACCTATTCTGTCCATGTTAAAGGTAGATTGGCAGGGACTTTCATCAAAGCTACCCATAGGTGGCCTTGAGCACAAGGGAAACACATGGTGCATCTTTCTAACCAACCTGGGGAGAGCCAAAGCCATAAATTTGTTCCATAAATTCCACTTGATCCTGTTCAGAGCTACCCACTATTTTCCGGGTGATCTCAACCAATCAGTTCCAAACCAATCACTGGTTCTCAAAGGGAATGATATACTGGCATTGTTCATAAAGCATTCAGTCCAATTTCCTGGTGTTATTTGTCTGATTATCCTTAGTATGATTTAATTGTTCCCAACATAAGGGCCTTTAAACTTAAATGACCATAGCCTGGTGTAGCCATATAATTCTATCCCATAATTGAGGAAAAGTCTGTCCTAATAATTGGGAAATTATATTCTTTGACTGAAATTTAGCTCATTGCTCTGATTTAACTTGAGTAACTTTAAAGAAAATTTATATTTATGGTCATGGTCAGAGCGAGTATGATTGTAGGTCATATGAGAGGGAAACCCATCTAGTAATAACAATAGTGGCCTGACCAGAACTGTAATTTCTTTCTTTTAGAATAAATTTCCTAAGGGCCATCCACCTAGAGTCTTGGAGAGGAGAAATCCAGGTAACTCAAGGTAACTCAGGAGTACTGGACATAGGTAATTTGCTACAAACCCAGCAATTAGAATGACTTTTTTTTTGAACCTTACAGATAATTGAGCCCAAGAAAGAAATACACTCAGTTCATATGCAAAAGTATGAACAGTCATCAAGGTAATCAGTACACATGCCTCATCCAGCATCATGGGTCAGCTGTCTACTTCAGATATCATCTTCTCAGCCTGGTAGTACTTGTCTCAGTTAGTCAAAGCCAGGTGTCAAAAACAGGAGTTGCAGTCCATTCAGGAGAGGAGGTCTGATAAACCCCTTCCACCATGGCTGTGAAAGTTCTTTATCTGATGTCTTTTCCAATATACATAATCTTCTGGTTTCAGGTCATGCAGTATCAATTTTAATCCAAAGACAGATTACTGTGATAAGCTTCAGTAACAAATTTAGAATGTCCTTTTAATAATTCAATTAAACTTTACAATAATGTAACATAGAAATGAGGAGCCATTCAGGAAGTGAATCAGGTGATAAATATAAAATCTCAAAGAAAATTAAACAACAATAGAATTTAATATTCACAAAGGTATATTGCTGAAATACAATTTTCTCTATCTAAATTTGTCCTCATTTGGACCAAATAGAGCTAAATTAGTACTAATTTGTTTGCAAAATAAGTCTAGTTTCAATAAACTTGGCCTGATTATTTACATAAGTGTAATTGATCCTATAGGCTCTTTGGCTTTGCTGGAAATTTTCATAAGGAATCTAATATTAAACCTTTAAAAGGGCTCTCAAAACCACGAAAGGCAAACCAAGAGCTTCCTATCAGATTCTACTTGCAATATCTATAGATTTGGGTAAATAATTCTCTTCCCAAGATCTTCAAAATATCTTGAGATTCTTGCTACTGCCAGGAGGTTGCCTTCCTTATATACCTAGTAAGGCTGCTGGGAACTCAGCAGGATACAATGTAATTTTTCCAACAAGTTTTATGGATCTTTAATGTTCTCCTTAGTTCTTTAAAGCTGTCTGGTCATATTTGAATCTATGCGTTTTCTTAGGTATGATATTTCAGTCAAAGCCATGGTAATATAACCAATGTTTCCAATTATGTCCTGTTATAAGGAAAACAGATTCTTATCGAACTTATTCAAATAATTAAGTTGACATAAAAATGAGTATTCAGTGAGTTTTCAAATTTTAGAGGGATCATGTAGAGAGAGAAAAAATAAATGTTTCACTACAATGAGGTATCACCTCACTCCGGTCAGAATGGCCATCATAAAAAATCTACAAACAATAAATGCTGGAGAGGGTGTGGAGAAAAGGGAACCCTCTTGCACTGCTGGTGGGAATATAAATTGATACAGCCACTATGGAGAACAATATGGAGGTTCCTTAAAAAACTAAATGTAGAACTATCATATGACCCAGCAATCCCAGTACTGGGCATATACCCTACCCTGAGAAAACCATAATTCAAAAGGAGTCATGTACCCCAATGTTCATTACAGTACTATTTACAATAGCCAGGATGTGGAAGCAACCTAAGTGTTCATCGAAAGATGAAAGGATAAAGAAGATGTGACACATATATACAATGGAATATTAGCCATAAAAAGAAATGAAATTGAGTTATTTGTAGTGAGGTGGATGGACCTAGAATCTGTCATGCAGAGTAAAGTAAGTCAGAAAGAGAAAATAAATACCGTATATTAACACATATATATGGAATCTAAAAAACAAAACAAAAAAAGGTTCTGAAGAACCTAGGAGCAGGACAGGAATAAAGACACAGACATAGAGAATGGACTTGAGGACACGGTGAGGGGGAAGCGTAAGCTGAGACAAAGTGAGAGGGTGGCATTGACATATATACACTACCAAATGTAAAATAGATAGCTAGTGGGAAGCAGCTGCATAGCACAGGGAGAGCAGCTCAGTGCTTTGTGACCACCTAGATGGGTGGGATAGGGAGGGTGGGAGGGAGACACAAGAGGGAGGGGATATGGGGATATATGTATACATATAGCTGATTCACTTTGTTATACAGCAGCAACTAACACAACAATGTAAAGCAATTATACTCCAATAAAGATGTTTTAAAAAAGATATATTTACAAACAATTATATTCACAAACGTATAACTTACCAAATTGCTGTAAGTTATAATTAACTTAAAGGGAAAGATTCTCTTATATATGGAAAACAAAGATTAAAAGCCAGTAATACTTCAGACAAAAACCATAAAAGGTATAACAATATTCATCAGATCACTCAGTCTTATGTAACTATTCTTTGATCTTAATCTTTCATTAATAGTTTTATGAAATCATCAATGAATTCTTTAATTTCCTACCCAGTTCAATGGCAACATCTGGAAGTTACCCAAAACCTGTGCTTGTCAAAAAGTTCTTTCTATGAATTTTGTTGAAGATGAAACATTTTTGCCAAAGCATCAGATTACAGCTGTCTATAAATGACAAAACTTTAAAAAGCCTGGTTAAAGACCTGGTTGTAATGAAGTTGACAAATAAATTAGGCTACTTTGTGACATAATATTTTAAGATAATAACTAGAATTATGACTGATAACATTATACCAGGACATATCCAAGTTTTAGAAATTACATATGATTTCTAGAATATTTATTTTAATAGTATTTACCTATACAATATGACCTAAGAAGATTTATCACCACTCATTTGCCAATGCCTCCCATGTAATTGAACATAACAAGTAAACATAATTAGTTTAATATCTCTCTCTGAAATGCTTCAGAGGCCCTCCAAAGCACTCTAAACTTAGGTAGAGGTCAAAAGAACTTCAATTAGAATTTAATCCTTGTGAAGTTTGTAAAAAATATTTTTAGAAAAAGCTCTAAAACCCTTGGTCAAATAGGATTACAGGTCACTGTGAAACAATATTTCTTCACTTAACCAAAGTGACAAAAAAAGTTTTCAAAGGCAAATCACTTAATTGAAAGGTAAAGAAGCAATCTGTTATTCAAAGCACCTCAATATTCCTAGAAAACTTTGTTCTCTTAACAGAGAGAAAAACCAAACTCCAGTCTTGTACCAGCTTACTTTTAATAATAAAATTCATTTACCTAATTAAATTCAGTCTAATCTTAGCCAGTCTTGACCATACACAAAACCTCTTTTTCAGGATTCCTTTTCCACCAACATTCCATGGCTTTTCATATTTAGATTAGTTTGTTCCTCTTTTTCCCCATTTAGAAATAACCAGCTTTAGGACAAAATTATTTTCTTTTCCCTTAAGAAAATGCATTTCCTTTCCTATACCTTCTTTTACTGAAAACACACATCTTTTCTTTGCATACTGAAATGTTTTCCTTATTATTTCTAGTAGCTTCAATAACATATCTATTACAACCTTTAACCTTAAAGAAAATCTCTAGCAGAAACCAAGAAGCAGGTAAATGTGAACTTTGGAGGATAATTGCTTCACAATACTGTGTTAGTTTCTGTTGAACAAAAAAGCAAATCATCCATATGCATACACATGTCCCCCTATCCCCTCCCTCTTGAGCCTCCCTCCCACCTTCCCGATCCCTCTCTTCTAGGTAATTGCAAAGCACCGAGTCGATCACCCTGTGCTATGCTGCTGCTTCCCACCAGCCAACTATTTTACATTTGGTAGTGTATATACGTCAGTATTGCTCTCAATTCACCCCAGCTTCGCCCTCTCACTACATGTCATCAAGTCCATTCTCTATGTCTACCTCTTTATTCCTGCCCTGCGACTAGGTTCATCAGTACCATTTTTTTTTATTCCATATATATGTGTCAGCATACAGTATTTTTTTTTCTCTTTTGGACTTACTTCACTCTGTATGACAGACTCTAGGTCCATCCACCTCACTACAAATAACTCAATTTCATTTCTTTTTATGGCTGAGTAATATTCCATTGCATATATGTGCCACATCTTCTTTACCCATTCATCTGTCAATGGACATTTAGGTTGGTTCCATGTCCTGGCTATTGTAAATAGTACTGCAATGAACACTGTGGTGCATGACTCTTTTTGAATTATGGTTTTCTCAGGGTATATGCCCAGTAGTGAGATTGCTTGGTCATATGGTAGTTCTATTTTTGTTTTTTGAGGAACCTTCATACTGTTTTCCATAGTGGTTGTATCAATTTACATTCCCAACAACAGTGTAGGAGGGTTCCCTTTTACCACACCCTTTCCAGCATTTATTGTTTCTAGTTTTTTGATAATGGCCATTCTGACCAGCGTGAGGTGATACCTCATTGTAGTTTTGATTTGTATTTCTCTAATAATTAGTAATGTTGAGCATCTTTTCATGTGCCTCTTGGCCATCTGTATGTCTTCCTTGGTGAAATGTCTATTTGGGTCTTCAGCCCATTTTTTAACAGGACTGCTTGTTTTTTAAAACTGAGCTCCATGAACTGTTTGTATATTTTGAAGATTAATCCTTTGTTGTTTCATTGTAAATATTTTCTCCCATTCTGAGGGTTGTCCTTTTGTCTTGTTTATGGTTTCCTTTGCTGTGCAAAAGCTTTTACATTTAATTAAGTCCCATTAGTTTATTTTTGTTTTTATTTCTGTTACTCTAGGAGGTGGGTCAAAAAAGATCTTGCTGTGGTTATGTCAAAAAATGTTTTTCCTCTAAAAGTTTTATAGTGTCTAGACTTACATTTAAGTCTTTAATCCATGTAGAGTTTATTTTTGTGTATGGTGTTAGGTAGTGGTCTAATTTCATTCTTTCACATGTAGCTGTCCAGTTTTCCCAGCACCACTTTTTTTTTTTTTTTTTTGCTGTACGCGGGCCTCTCACTGTTGTGGCCTCTCCCGTTGTGGAGCACAGGCTCTGGACGCGCAGGCTCAGCGTCCATGGCTCACGGGCCCAGCTGCTCCGTGGCATGTGGGATCTTCCCGGACCAGGGCACGAACCCATGTCCCCTGCATCAGCAGGCAGACTCTCAACCACTGCGCCACCAGGGAAGCCCCCCAGCACCACTTATTGAAGAGGCTGTCTTTTCTCCATTGTATGGTCTTCCTTCCTTTGTTTTAAATTAGGTGCCCATATATGTGTGAGTTTATCTCTGGGCATTCTATCCTGTACCATTTATCTATATTTCTGTTTTTGTTCCAGTACCATACTGTCTTGATTACTGTAGCTTTGTGGTATAGTTTGAAGTTAGGGAGCCTGATTCCTCCAACTCTGTTTTTCTTTCTCAAGATTACTTTGGCTATTCGGGTTCTTTTGTGTTTCCATATGAATTGTAAGATTTTTTTGTTCTAATTCTGTGAAGAATGCCATTGGTAGTTTGATAGGGATTGCATTGAATCTGTAGATTGCTTTGGGCAGTAGAGTCATTTTCAAAATATTGATTCTTCCAATCCAAGAACATGGTATATTTCTCCATTTGTTTATGTCATCTTTGATTTCTTTCATCAGTGTTTTATAGTTTTCTGAGTATAAGTCTACTTCCTCCTTAGGAAGGTTTATTCCTAGGTATTTTATTCTTTTTGTTACAATGGCAAATGAGAGTGTTTCCTTAATTTCTTTTTCTGATTTTTCAGTGCTGGTGTATAGGAATGTCAGAGGTTTCTGTGCATTAATTTTGTATCCTGCAACCTTACCAAATTCATTGATTAGTTCTAATAGTTTTCTGGTGGCACCTTTAGGATTTTCTATGTATAGAATCATGTCATCGGCAAATAGTGACTCTTTTACTTCTTCTCCAAATTGTATTCCTTTTATTTCTTTTTCTTCTTTGATTGTCATGGCTAGGACTTCCAAAACTATGGTGAATAAGTGTGGTGAGAGTGGACATCCTTGTCTTGTTCATGATCCTAGTGGAAATGCTTTCAGTTTTTCACCATTGAGTATTATGCTTGCTCTTGGTTTGTCATATATGGCCTTTATTATGTTGAGGTAGGTTCCCTCTATGCCCATTTTCTGGAGAGTTTTTTTAGTCATAACTTGGTGTTGAATTTTGTCAAAAGCTTTTTCTGTACTTATTTAGACGATCATATGGTTTTTATTCCTTAATTTGTTAATGTGGTGTATCACATTGATTGATTTGCATATATTGAAGAATCCTTGCATCCCTGGGATAAATCCCACTTGATCATGGTGTATGATCCTTTTAATGTGCTGTTGGATTCTGTTTGCTAGTATTTTGTTCAGGGTTCTTGCATCTATGCTCATTAGTGATATTGGTCTGTAATTTTCTTTTTTGTGTAATATCTTTTTCTGGTTTTGGTATTAGCATCATAGTGGCATCATAGAATGAATTTGGGAGTGTTTCTCCCTCTGTAGATTTTTGGAAGAGTTTGAGAAGGATCGGTGTTAGCTTTTCTCCAAATGTTTGATAGAATTAGCCTGTGAAGCCAACTGGTCCTGGACTTCTGTTTGTTGGAAGATTTTGAATTATGGTTTCAATTTAATTACTTGTGATTGGTCTGTTTATATTTTCTAATTCTGCCTGGTTCAGTCTTGGAAAATTGTACCTTTCCAAGAATTTGTCCATTTCTTCATGGTTGTCCACTTTATTGGCATATAGTTGTTTGTAGTAGTCTCTTATAATCCTTTGTATTTCTGCAGTGTCAGTTGTGATTTCTCCTTTTTCATTTCTATTTTATTGATTTGCATCCTCTCCCTTTTTTTTTTTGATTTGTCTGGCTAAGGTTTTATCAATTTTGTTTATCTTCTCCAAGAACCAGCTTTTAGTTTTATTTATCTTTGCTATTATTTTCTTCATTTCTGTTTCATTTATTTCTGCTCTGATCTTTATGATTTCTTTCCTTCTACTGCCTTTGGGTTTTCTTTGTTCTTCTTTCTCTATATTCTTTTAAGTGTAGGGTTAGATTGTTTATTTGAGATTTTTCTTGGTTCTTGAGGTAAGATTGAATTGCTATAAACTTCCCTCTTAGAACTGCTTTTGCTGCATCCCATAGGTTTTGGGTTGTCATATTTTCATTGTCATTTGTTTCTATGTGTTGTTTTTTAATTTCTTCTTTGATTTCTTCAGTGATCTCTTGGTTATTTAGTAGTGCACTGTTTAGCCTCTACATATTTGTGTTTTTTGCAGTGTTTTTTTCCTGTAATTGATCTACAATCTCATAGCATTGTGGTCAGAAAAGATGCTTGATGCAATTTCAATTTTCTTAAATTTTCCAAGGTTTGATTTGTGAACCAAGATGTGATCTATCCTGGAGAATGTTTCATGTGCACTTGAGAAGAAACTGTATTCTGCCACTTTCGGGTGGAAAGTTCTATAAATATCAGTTAGATTTATCTCATCTATTGTGTCATTTAAAACTTGTGTTTCCTTATTTATTTTCTGTTTGGAAGATCTGTCCATTGGTGTAAGTGGGGTGTTAAACTCCCCTACTATTATTGTGTTACTGTCGATTTCTCCTTTCACAGTTGTTAGCATTTGCCTTATGTATTGAGGTGCACCTATGTTGGGTGCATAAACATTTATAATGGTTATGTTTTATTCTTGGATTGATCCTTTGATCATTATATAGTATCCTTCCTTATCTCTTGTATCACTCTTTATTTTATAGTCTATTTTGTCTGATACAAGTATTGCTACTCCAGCTTTCTTCTGATTCCCATTTACATGGAATATCTTTTTCCATCCCTTCACTTTCAGTCTGTACATGTCCCTAGGTCTGAAGTGGGTCTCTTGTAGACAGCATATATATGGGTCTTGTTTTTGTATCCATTTAGCCAGTCTGTGTCTTTTGGTTGGGGCATTTAATCCATTTACATTTAAGGTTATTATCAATATGTATGTTCCTATTACCATTTTCTTAATTGTTTTGGGTTTGTTTTTGTGGGTCTTTTTCTCCTCTTGTGTTTTCTGCTTAGAGAAGTTTATTTAGCATTTGTTATAAAGCTGGTTTTGTGGTGCTGAATTCTCTTAGCTTTTGTTTGCCTGACAAGCTTTTGACTTCTCCATCGAATCTGAATGAGATTTTTGCTAGGTAGAGTAATCTTGGTTGTAGGTTTTTCTCTTTCATCACTTTAAGTGTATCCTGCCACTCCCTTCTGACCTGCAGAGTTTCCACTGAGAAATCAACTGATAACCTTATGGGGATTTTTTGTATGTTATTTTTTGTTTTTCTCTTGCCCCTTTTAATATTTTTTTCTTTGAATTTAATTTTTGTTAGTTTGATTAATATGTGTCTTGGTGTGTTTTTCCTAGTATTTATCCTGTATGGAACTCTCTGTGCTTCCTGGACTTGGGTGACTATTTCCTTTCCCATGTTAGGGAAGTTTTCGACTATAATCTCTTCAAATATTTTCTCAGAATATTTTTCTCTTCTTCTGGGACCCCTATAATTCAAATGTTGGTGTGTTTATTGTTTTCCCAGAGGTCTCTGAGATAGTCTTCTTTTCATTCTTTTTTCTTTATTCTGCTCCTCAGCAGTTATTTCCACCATTTTGCCTTCCAGCTCAGTTATTTGTTCTTCTGCCTCCATTACTCTGTTATTGATTCCTTCTAGTTTATTTTTCATTTTAGTCCTTGTATAGTCCACTTCTGTTTGTTCTTTAGTTCTTCTAGATCTTTGTTAATCATTTCCTGTACTTTCTCCATCCATGCTTCCATTCTATTTCCGAGATTCTGGATCATCTTTACTATCATTACTGTGAATTCTTTTTCAGGTAGATTGCTTATTTCCTCTTCATTTATATGGTTTTGTAGGTTTTTACCTTGCTCCTTCACCTGTGACATATTTTTTTTTCCTGTCACAATTTTTATTTTTTTAATGAGTGTGGCTGTGTTCCTATTTTACTGGTTGTTTGGCCTGAGGCTTCCAACACTGGAGTTTGTAAGCCATTGTGTAGAGCTGGGTCTTGGTGTTGAGATGAGTAACTCTGTGAGACCTCACTCTGATGAATATTCCCTTGGGTCTGAGGTTCTCTGTTAGTCCAGTGGTTTGGATTTGGAGCTCCCACTGCAGGGACCCAAACCTGAGGTTGTGAATCAAGATCCCACAAGCTGCATGGGGCAGCAAAAAAAAAAAAAAAAAAAAAGAGAGAGAGAGAGAACAATAACAAAGTAAAAAATAAAATTAGACTAGGAAACAGATATGTTAGAAAGAATGTAAAAATAAAAATATAGATGAATCAGCAACCTGAAGGTACATCAGTACCACAATAGTGAAAAAAGAGAAGGTGAGAAAAGAAAAAAAAAAGGGGGATTGGGGGGTGGAAAGACCTTTGCTGTGGAGAGTGGAAACTAAACAAGGGCAAGGTTTGGGTGGTGGGCAGGGCTAATGCTCAGGACCTACAGGGCTGGAAAAGGCCCCAGGGACTGTGGGGTTTTGGGGCTTAGGCTCAAGGAACAGAAGAGGCCCAGCCCTGCCCCCCACCCCTGGTCTCAGAGGGCAAGGGATCTCACCTGGGAGCCCAGCAGGCTTCCTGGGCTCAAGTGAGTGTGTGGGGGGCAAACTCCTTCCTCTCCTCTCTTGTTCCTCTGGTCTGGGGTCTGGGAGGTCCCCTCCTGCCTGCCTCTCCTCATTTCCTCAGCCTCAGGGGCACCGATCTTATCTGGCCTCCACTTCTCCTCTCCCCTCTGGTATGTCCTACCAGTTCCCTCTGGGGTTCTTCCTGTCTCTGTGGGGGTCAGAGTTCCCCACCAGCAGCAGCAGGCACCCTAGCTGTGGGGAGACACTAACTCCAAGTCTTCCCACACCGCCATCTTGACTCCTCCTATACCAGCATTTCTCAACTGGCAAACTTATGAACATTTTATAACCTCTAGAAACATACGTTTTCTCACTGCATAATTTCTTTTCTCAATGTGGTACAAGGTATGTCCAATAAACCCAAACATCTTTAGTTTTAGTAAACTTAGACTTGTTTAACAATTAATGTTGCAGTAGTATATCTTATTTGGAAATGATCTGGAGAGCAAATGAATTTCCATGATTTAACTTAATGTAGCAAAACTCTAAAGTTTCAAGTTACCAACAATTTAGAGAAACTATTTTTAGGCAGATGTACCTGAAACATAACTATTCCTTAAAGGATTCACCTAAAAACTCTTATTTCTTTTACATTTAATTTACTTAAGAGTTTCATCATACCAAATTATTTTTCTTGCTGACAATGTTTTATAACAGAAACAATAAGTTCTTACTGACTTTCAATAAACCTTGGCATGATAAAAATATTATACTTAATATTTATTACTCTAAATATATATCTATATTAATTAAACCAACAAACTGAAACTAACTTTAATATGGCTTATTATGTAAGTGGTTAATTTCCTTTAAGCCAAATAAACAGAGCTCTTTTAAAAATAAATTTTGGTAATACCATTCAGAGTTAGAAACATATCATATCTATAACAAATACACAGACATACATACATTCATATAGACATAGACATATATCTCACAGTATGTTTGAAAAGGCCTCTTTCCCCCATTTTTTCCTTAGTCTCAGAAATTGGAGATGTTCTAGTTAAGAGTAAGATAAGAGTTCCTGAGAGCCTGGGTAAAACATTTACATCTCAAGGTACAAGAAGAGAAAAGCAAGTTTCTTCTAGAATGATTTGTTCCCTTTGGGTCAGAATTCTAAAAAGATGTTTATCAAGCTGTCTTTCTATGATTGAATATACAAAAATCTAGTTTTGGAACGTCAAATGAGCCACATCTTGGCCATTTTCAGGGAGAGACTTCCCTAAGTTCCTAAGTAAGTACTTGCAAGTTTCCATTCCATAAGTTATACATAAACCCAGCTGAGGTTCCTATAGATGGATGTCCATCAGGGAGCTGTTTGGTCTTTTAAGTACAATTTTTCATTATTAATCTGGCAGCCTAACTCAGATATGAGATGTGATCTGAACAAATTTCTGAGGACAGTGTGGTGAATCAGATGTGCGCTGCTTCTGAGTCTAGCTCCCCGGGATTTACCCTTGGGTCTGTTAGACTCTTTAATATGTCTTGGTTTCTCCATCTGACAGTCTAAAACTGCCTAAGGTGCTCAAAGCACTGGGTGACCAACCCTTATTGTGTGTCCCTGGAAGAGCAGTATTTACTTAATGGCTGTAGTACTATTCCCTGTGGGACCATTGCATATCAGGAGGATTGATCTTCAGCCATCTCCACTAGGTTCTCAGTTGCCTGAGGACACCTTGTGGCTGTAAGGAGCAAATGTCCCTTCCTCTTTGGAGCTGAATAATTCAATCTCTCATTTCACTAGTTTGTTCAGACCATCTATCTACCTGCTTTTTTTAAAAAAAATTAAGCCAAATTTAACAAAATGCAGCCACTTATGTTTCCTTGGGCCTCCTGCCCAGATCCCCATAGGTCCCTACTTAGAAAATTCATCAGTGGCCCTTAAGACTCCAAGTCTTAAGTAAAACAGCTCAAATAAAATTTTTAGGACCAACCCTTAAACACTGAGCTCTAGATATTAGGAAAACTCACCAAAACATGTAATGAGTGCCAAGAAGCCAGTGAGGTTCAAAGGGTCCATGCTAGTACTGAGCACCTGTTTGGGGTAGACTCCAGGTATACTCTGGTGTTGTCTATAATATCCTACTGACTATGCCATGCAAATGTCAACAAAAAATTAATCAATAGCCAAGCTAAGGAAGAAATGGAAATTTTTATTCATGCCAACCTGAGAATCATAACACAGGAGACAGTCTTTCAGAGAACTCTGAGGACTATTCTGCCCATTAGAAGTCAAAGCAGTTATACAAGTTTTTGAGGCAAGTGGTTATACATGAAAGGATTATACATCAATGCAACACATTGACAGTTCATATAATCCAACAAGGAAAGTAATGGGCCACTGTGACCCCTAACAAGATTGAGAAAGGAATGTTATCTCCTAAGGAGTTACCTTGCTAGCACTAAGAGAAAATTGCTTTTTTTTTTTTGGTATGCAGGCATTCCTGTGTCTTCTGAGGGGATCTAGTTAATGTGTGATGCAGAAACACAATGCATGCTAACAAGGAGGGGCTAGTGGCTCAAATGGCAGAGAAAATTTTATGTTAAATATTTCTTGTCCTGCCTTAAAAATAATTTTATTTCATCAACAGAAATCATGAAAGATGTAGAAGTTTAAATAAAATTTTCAGAGTAGAAGCAAACAAGTGAGCAAAAGTATAATTTATTGTCACATTTGTTTATTTACTTACTTTGAATATTGTTTCCTATATGCACAGAGGGTGAATATAACAGTGAGACTAGAAACCAAGAGTGGGATAATTGCAATATTTGAGCAATATATGGATATCTAGCCTTTCAAAGACTAGAGAAGTGGGCTTTACATAGAGCTTACATGAATTTCATTATTTGTAAAAGAATGCTTACAAGATTTTTTAAAACAGAGGAAGTTTTCCTGCCACTGAAGGCAGAAAACAACACCTCATGGATAACTTTTTAAACAAACTATATCAAGATGCAACAGTAAACAACATGGATTTTAGAACACAACTCTTGAGTTCAAAGACTGAAGTCTTGCTTTGAGACTAGTGTCCACATCTGTAAAATGGCAATAACAATAATATCAACCTCATAGAACTCTTATGAAGATTAAATGAAAATTAAGTAAAATGTAACATTTAAGAAAAATGTAATAATATATAAATGTAAAGAGTTTAAGATAGTTCTTGGCACATAACAAGTACTATATGTGTTATTATCATGCATTATTATTAATATTATCATTACAGGAGGGCTTATGGTGAACATCACCAGTTTCTTTCCAAAACCCTCTTCTGTCCACTCTAGCTCCAAAGAATTTCCTATTTTTAACTATTTAGTGCTTCCTATTATTTTTACAGTACTAAATAACAGTATAGCATTGATTTATCAACTTACAAACTCTATCCCCACCTCTCTTCCCCTATTCCTATATCACTATTCTCATTTCTCCACTGTGCAACTCTGAAAATTCAAGGAATATATCTCTAAACATTCATTACTTATTCATGTAAACCAGGCAGTATCCCTTGATTAGTAGGTTAAGGAAAATAAGTCATATTAAAGAAATTGTCTTTAAGAATAGCTCTACAGAAGCTGGAAAAAAAAATATACAGCAAACCTTTATATAGGCAAAGTACTAAAACACTAATAGGATTTCTGCAATTTTTAAGCTATCAGAATTAAAAATTATTTGCTTTCTGGTGATGTGGCCTAATGAGAGAATTTTGTAAGAAATCATAAAAATATGTGAGCTTACACAAATATTACTCAGTTTAACCATGCTTTTAATAGGAAACAAACCACATACTGTTTAAAACTATAGTGTAAATATATGTTATTGATTGATGAGAAATGTATATGCTTGAATTGCCAAGCTTTCACATGAAAGTCTTAACATTCTGCATTAACAAATGTGAGGACCTGAATTATACTAATGTTTGCAACTTGCTTTGCGATGCATGCAAATTAAGGTGGATGAATGGATGGGCAGATGGAAAGACAGAAGGATAGGTATGTGATAAAAAAAAAAAACATAACAAAATGCTAACAACTGTAGTATCCAGATGGTAGGTATACACAATTATTTCAAATTTTCTGCATGTTTCACAATTTTTATCTTGAGACGTTGGAAAAACTGGAAAGTCCAGATTTTATTCTATCAATACTGAAAATTCATGGAGGTAGTTTATATGGGCACAGAGCTACACTTTCTTCCAGAAAAAAATAGAACCTTTGCCTGTTTAAAGTCTGAAAGCATACTCTGAGATCATAGAAGTGTTCATCGTAAAGTAGAAATAAAAGATTCTAGGCCCTACACACATTTAATGTAGATGTTAACCATTAACATATTTGATAGTTTAAAAAATCAATGTGGCTTCTATAGGTCATAATGTTGCCTTCTAGTGATCCCCTAGAATTATGAGCTTGCATCAGATTGCATCAAAAATTGACCTGAGGGGCTTCCCTGGTGGTGCAGCGGTTGAGAATCTGCCTGCTAATGCAGGGGACACGGGTTCAAGCCCTGGTTTGGGAGGATCCCACATGCTGTGGAATAACTAGGCCCGTGAGCCACAACTACTGAGCCTGCATGTCTGGAGCCTGTGCTCTGCAACAAGAGAGGCTGCGACAGTGAAAGGCCCGTGCACCATGATGAAGAGTGGCCCCCGCTCACTGCAGCTAGAGAAAGCCCTCGCACAGAAACGAAGACCCAACACAGCAAAAATAAATAAATTAATTTTTAAAAAATTGACCTGTGTATTGACCTGTGATATAGATTTTCTTAATCTTATCTCTTAAAATATTAGTGTCAGAAAAGGTCAATAACTTGAGATTTAGCTTTGTATTGAAGTATGAATATCTTGTAATCCAAGTTGAGAGACGAGCAATCCAGGAAGAAAGCAAGACACAGAAATCTAAAAATATTAGGCTTGTTTAGCAAGTGCTAAGTGGCCAAGCATGGCTAGAGTAAATATGAGGGGGAAAATGGAAAAAAAAATGAGTCTGAAAATATGGGGAGGGTCCCAATTAAAAGTCACGATCAGTAATTTAGACTGTTCCACAGGTAATAAGAAACACTCAAAAGTTTTGTTTGTTTGTTTTAGCAAAAGGCTATGACTGGATTTGTGGTTTAAAAAGTATGTCTCTTGGCATAATAGAGAATGGACTAGAGATAAAATGAAATTAAAGCCAGAAGAACAGATTAGTTAGAAGCTTTGTTTGTTTGCTTGTTTTTCATTTCCGTCTCTCTTTAACCTTCTATCTCACTCCTCATTTTCTTGGCTTCTACACTTCTGTGTTTTTTAGAAAGACACTAGTACTTATTTTTTTGTGCAAATTGTGTGTTCATATGTACCAGATAAATTCTCAAACATCACGGTGTAACAGAATTTCCTAAGGAGCTTCTTAAAAATGCAGGTGTCAGGGTCCCACTCCAGACCTAGAAAATCCTGAAACAGCTCATTAGCTAAACATTCTGAGTATTACTACTAAGCATTTTACACAATACGATATATCTATCAATGAACTTTTAGTAAGTGATCCACTGATCATTTCATAAGGGCAATATCTGTCCTAACTTTGGCTTGATGTTCATTAAATTTTTATAAAAAGTACAATTTAATGTCTGATTTGTGTTATCTCAGAAATTAGGGCTTTAAACAAATTTTGCCTGAGGGGCTCACATATAAGAATTAACAATGAGAACTTGGCTGGAAGATGGCGGAAGAGTAAGACGCGGAGATCACCTTCTTCCCCACGGATACACCAGAAACACATCTACACGTGGAACAACTCCTACAGAACACCTACTGAAGGCTGGCAGAAGACCTCAGACCTCCCAAAAGGCAAGAAACTCCCCATGTACCTGGGTAGGGCAAAAGAAAAAAAAAGAAAAAAAAGAGACAAAAGAATAGGGACGGCACCTGCACCAGTGGGAGGGAGCTGTGAAGGAGGAAAAGTTTCCACACACTAGGAAGCCCCTTCGCGGGCGGAGACTGCGGGAGGCGGAGCGGGGAGCTTCGAAGCCCCGGAGGAGTGCACAGCAACGGGTGTGGAGGGCAAAGCGGGGAGATTCCCGCACAGAGGATCGGTGCCGACCGGCACTCACCAGCCTGAGAGGCTTGTCTGCTCACCCGCCGGGGCGGGTGGGGCTGCGAGCTGAGGCTCTGAGGCTCGGGTTTCGGTTTCGGACGGAGCGCAGGGAGAGGACTGGGGTTGGCAGCTTGAACATAGCTTGAAGGGGTTAGTGCACCACGGCTACCCGGGAGGGAGTCCGGGGAAAAGTCTGCACCTGCCGAAGAGGCAAGAGATTTTTTCTTCCCTCTGTGTTTCCTGGTGTGTGTGGAGAGGGGTTTAAGAACGCTGCTTAAAGGAACTCCAGAGACGGGCGTGAGCCGCGGCTAAAAGCGCGGACCCCAGAGACGGGCGGGAGACGCTAAGGCTGCTGCTGCCGCCACCAAGGGGCCTGTGTGCGAGCACAGAGCCTGTGCAGCCCGCCACTGCCAGGTTCCCGGGATCCAGGAACAACTTCCCTGGGAGAACGCACGGCGGGCCTCAGGCTGGTGCAAAGTCACGCTGGCCTTTGCCGCCGCAGGCCCGCCCCGCACTCCGGGCCCCTCCCTCCCCGCCCCTCCCTTCCCGCCGGCCTGAGTGCGCCAGAGCCCCTGAATCAGCGGCTCTTTAACCCCGTCCTGTCTGAGCACAAAACAGACGCCCTCCAGCGACCTACACGCAGAGGCAAGGCCAAATCCAAAGCTGAGCCCCGGTGAGCTGTGAGAACAAAGAAGAGAAAGGGAAATCTCTCCCAGCAGCCTCAGAAGCAGCAGATTAAAGCTCCACAATCAACTTGATGTACCCTGCATCTGTGGAATACCTGAATAGACAACCAATCATCCCAAATTAAGGAAGTGGACTTTGGGAGCAAGATCTATGATTTTTTTCCCTTTTCCTTTTTTTGTGAATGTGTATGTGTATGCTTCTGTGTGAGATCTTGTCTGTATAGTCTTGCTTCCACCATTTGTCCTAGGGTTCTATCCGTCCATGGTTTTTTTAAAATTTTTTTCTTAATAATTAATTTTAATAACGTTATTATACTTTACCTTCTTTCTTTCTTTCATTCTTTCCTTCCTTCTTTCCCTCCTTTAGACAACGAATCATCCCAAATTGAGGAGGTGGTCTCTGAGAGCAAGATTTATGATTTTTCCGCCTTTACCTCTTTCAGTGAGGGTGTATGTGTATGCTTCTGTGTAAGATTTTGTCTGTATAGCTTTGCTTCCAACATTTGTCCTAAGGTTCTATCTGTTCCTTTTTTTTTTCTAAATAAGAATTTTTTAATTCAATAACTTTATTATACTTTATTTTATTTTTACTGTATCTTCTTTCTTTCTGTCTTTTTTCCTCTTTCCCTCCTTCCTTCCTCCCTCCCTCCCTCCTTTCTTTCCTTCTTTCCTTCATTGCTTCTTTCTTTCTTTCTTTCTTTCTTCCTTCCTTCCTTCCTTCCTTCCTTCACTCCTTTCCTTCTTTCTTTCCTCATACTTCTACTAATTCTCCCTACGTTTTCTCCCTTTTATTCTGAGCCGTGTGGATGAAAGGCTCTTGGTGCTCCAGCCAGGAGTCAGGGCTCTGCCTCTGAGGTAGGAAAGCCAACTTCAGGACACTGGTCAACAAGAGACCTCCCAGCTCCACATAATATCAAATGGCAAAAATCTCCCAGAGACCTCCATCTTAACACCAGCACCCAGCTTCACTCAACAACCAGCAAGCCACAGTGCTGGACAACCTATGCCAAACAACTAGCAAAACAGGAACACAACCCCACCTATTAGCAGAGAGGCTGCCTAAAATCATAATAAGGCCACAGACACCCCAAAACACACGACCAGATGTGAACCTGCCCACTAGAGAGACAAGATCCAGCCTCATCCACCAGAACACAGGCACTAGTCCCCTCCACCAGGAAGCCTACACAAACCACTGAACCAAACTTAACCACTGGGGACAGACATCAAAAACAGTGGGAACTACAAACCTGCAGCCTGCAAAAAGGAGACCCCAAACACAGTAAGATAAGCAAAATGAGAAGACAGAAAAACACACAGCAGATAAAGGAGCAAGATAAAAATGCACCAGACCTAACAAATGAAGAGGAAATAGGCAGTCTACCTGAAAAAGAATTCAGAATAATGATAGTAAGGATGATCAGAAATCTTGGAAATAGAATGAACAAAATGCAAGAAACAGTTAACAAGGACCTAGAAGAAATAAAGATGAAACAAGCAATGATGAGCAACACAATAAATGAAATTAAAACTACTCTAGATGGGATCAATAGCAGAATAATTGAGGCAGAAGAATGGATAAGTGACCTGGAAGATAAAAGAGTGAAAATAACTACTGCAGAGCAGAATAAAGAAAAAAGAATGAAAAGAACTGAGGACAGTCTCAGAGACCTCTGGGACAACATTAAATGCACCAACATTCGAATTATAGGGGTTCCAGAAGAAGAAGAGAAAAAGAAAGGGACTGAGAAAATATTTGAAGAGATTACAGTTGAAAACTTCCCTAATATGGGAAAGGAAATAGTTAATCAAGTCCAGGAAGCACAGAGAGTCCCATACAGGATAAATCCAAGGAGAAATACGCCAAGACACATATTAATCAAACTGTCAAAAATTAAATACAAAGAAAGCATATTAAAAACAGCAAGGGAAAGACAACAAATAACACATAAGGGAATCCCCATAAGGTTAACAGCTGATCTCTCAGCAGAAACCCTACAAGCCAGAAGGGAGTGGCAGGACATACTGAAAGTGATGAAGGAGAAAAACCTGCAGCCAAGACTACTCTACCCAGCAAGGATCTCATTCAGATTTGATGAAGAAATTAAAAGCTTTACAGACAAGCAAAAGCTGAGAGAGTTCAGCACCACCAAACCAGCTTTACAACAAATGCTAAAGGAACTTCTCTAGACAAGAAACACAAGAGAAGGAAAAGACCTATAATAACGAAACCAAAACAATTTAGAAAATGGGAATAGGAACATACATATCGATAATTACCTTAAATGTAAATGGACTAAATGCTCCCACCAAAAGACACAGATTAGCTGAATGGATACAAAAACAAGACCCTTATATATGCTGTCTACAAGAGACCCACTTCAGACCTAGAGACAAATACAGACTGAAAGTAAGGGGATGGAAAAAGATATTCCATGCAATTGGAAACCAGAAGAAAGCTGGAGTAGCAATTCTCATATCAGACAAAATAGACTTTAAAATAAGGACTATTAAAAGAGACAAAGAAGGACACTACATAATGATCAAGGGATCGATCCAAGAAGAAGATATAACAATTGTAAATATTTATGCACCCAACATACGAGCACCTCAATACCTAAGGCAAATACTAACAGCCATAAAAGGGGAAATTGACAGTAACATATTCATAGTAGGGGACTTAAACACCCCACTTTCACCCATGGACAGATCATCCAAAATGAAAATAAATAAGGAAACACAAGCTTTAAATGATACATTAAACAAGATGGACTTAATTGATATTTATAGGACACTCCATCCAAAAGCAACAGAATACATATTTTTCTCAAGTGCTCATGGAACATTCTCCAGGATAGATCATATCTTGGGTCACAAATCAAGCCTTGGTAAATTTAAGAAAATTGAAATTGTATCAAGTATCTTTTCTGACCACCATGCCATGAGACTAGATATCAATTACAGGAAAAGATCTGTAAAAAATACAAACACATGGAGGCTAAACAATACACTACATAATAATGAAGTGATCACTGAAGAAATCAAAGAGGAAATCAAAAAATACCTAGAAACAAATGACAATGGAGACACAATGACCCAAAACCTATGGGATGCAGCAAAAGCAATTCTAAGGGGGAAGTTTATAGCAATACAAGCCGACCTTAAGAAGCAGGAAACATCTCGAATAAACAACCTAACCTTGCACCTCAAGCAATTAGAGAAAGAAGAAGAAAAAAACCCCAAAGCTAGCAGAAGGAAAGAAATCATAAAAATCAGATCAGAAATAAATGAAAAAGAAATGAAGGAAACAATAGCAAAGATCAATAAAACTAAAAGCTGGTTCTTTGAGAAGATAAACAAAATAGATAAACCACTAGCCAGACTCATCAAGAAAAAAAGGGAGAAGACTCAAATCAATAGAATTAGAAATGAAAAAGGAGAGGTAACAACTGACACTGCAGAAATAAAAAAGATCATGAGAGATTACTACAAGCAACTCTATGCCAATAAAATGGACAATCTGGAAGAAATGGACAAATTCTTAGAAATGCACAACCTGCCAAGACTGAATCAGGAAGAAAGAGAAAATATGAACAGACCAATCACAAGCACTGAAATTGAAACTGTGATTAAAAATCTTCCAACAAACAAAAGCCCAGGACCAGATGGCTTCACAGGCGAATTCTATCAAACATTTAGAGAAGAGCTAACACCTATCCTTCTCAAACTCTTTCAAAATATAGCAGAGGGAGGAACACTCCCAAATCCATTCTACGAGGCCAGCATCACCTTGGTACAAAACCAGACAAGGATATCACAAAGAAAGAAAACTACAGGCCAATATCACTGATGAACATAGATGCAAAAATCCTCAACAAAATACTAGCAAACAGAATCCAACAGCACATTAAAAGGATCATACACCATGATCAAGTGAAGTTTATTCCAGGAATGCAAGGATTCTTCAATATATGCAAATCTATCGATGTGATAAACCATATTAACAAATTGAAGGAGAAAAACCATATGATCATCTCAATAGATGCAGAGAAAGCTTTTGACAAAATTCAACACCCATTTATGATAAAAACCCTGCAGAAAGTAGGCATACTTTCCTCAACATAATAAAGGCCATATATGACAAGCCCACAGCAAACATCATCCTCAATGGTGAAAAACTGAAAGCATTTCCACTAAGATCAGGAACAAGACAAGGTTGCCCACTCTCACCACTCTTATTCAACATAGTTTTGGAAGTTTTAGCCACAGCAATCAGAGAGGAAAAGGAAATAAAAGGAATCCAAATCGGAAAAGAAGAAGTAAAGCTGTCACTGTTTGCAGATGACATGATCCTATACATAGAGAATCCTAAAGATGCTACCAGAAAACTACTAGAGCTAATCAATGAATTTGGTAAAGTGGCAGGATACAAAATTAATGCACAGAAATCTCTGGCATTCCTATATATTAATGATGAAAAATCTGAAAGTGAAATCAAGAAAACACTCCCATATACCATTGCAACAAAAAGAATAAAATATCTAGGAATAAACCTACCTAAGGAGACAAAAGACCTGTATGCAGAAAATTATAAGACACTGATGAAAGAAATTAAAGATGATAGAAATAGATGGAGAGATATACCATGTTCTTGGATTGGAAGAATCAACATTGTGAAAATGACTCTACTACCCAAAGCAATCTATAGATTCAATGCAATCCCTATGAAACTACCACTGGCATTTTTCACAGAACTAGAACAAAAAATTCCACAATTTGTATGGAAACACAAAAGACCCTGAATAGCCAAAGCAATCTTGAGAACAAAAAAAGGAGCTGGAGGAATCAGGCTCCCTGACTTCAGACTATACTACAAAGCTACAGTAATCAAGACAGTATGGTACTGGCACAAAAACAGAAAGATAGATCAATGGAACAGGATAGAAAGCCCAGAGATAAACCCACGCACATATGGACACCTTATCTTTGATAGAGGTGGCAGGAATGTACAGTGGAGAAAGGACAGCCTCTTCAATAAGTGGTGCTGGGAAAACTGGACAGGTACATGTAAAAGTATGAGATTAGATCACTCCCTAACACCATACACAAAAATAAGCTCAAAATGGATTAAAGACCTAAATGTAAGCCCAGTAACTATCAAACTCTTGGTGGAAAACATAGGCAGGACACTCTATGACATAAATCACAGCAAGATCCTTTCTGACCCACCTCCTAGAGTAATGGAAATAAAAACAAAAATAAACAAATGGGACCTAATGAAACTTCAAAGCTTTTGCACAGCAAAGGAAACCATAAACAAGACCAAAAGACAACCCTCAGAATGGGAGAAAATATTTGCAAATGAAGAAACCGACAAAGGTTTAATCTCCCAAATTTACAAGCAGCTCATGCAGCTCAATAACAAAAATTAAACAACCCAATCCAAAAATGGGCAGAAGACCTAAATAGACATTTTTCCAAAGAAGATATACAGACTGGCAACAAACACATGTAAGAATGCTCAACATCATTAATCATTAGAGAAATGCAAATCAAAACTACAATGAGATATCATCTCACACCAGTCAGAATGGCCATTATCAAAAAATCTAGAAACAATAAATGCTGGAGAGGGTGTGGAGAAAAGGGAACCCCCTTACACTGTTGGTGGGAATGTGAATTGGTTCAGTCACTATGGAGAACAGTATGGAGGTTCCTTAAAAAACTACAAATAGAACTACCATATGACCCAGCAATCCCACTACTGGGCATATACCCTGAGAAAACCAAAATTCAAAAAGAGTCATGTACCAAAATGTTCATTGCAGCTCTATTTACAATAGCCCGGAGATGGAAACAACCTAAGTGCCCATCATCAGATGAATGGATAAAGAAGATGTGGCACATATATACAATGGAATATTACTCAGCCATAAAAAGAAACGAAATTGAGCTATTTGTAATGAGGTGGATAGACCTAGAGTCTGTCATACAGAGTGAAGTAAGTCAGAAAGAAAAAGACAAATACCATATGCTAACACATACATATGGAATTTAAGAAAAAAAAATGTCATGAAGAACCTAAGGGTAAGGCAGGAATAAAGACGCAGACCTACTAGAGAACGGACTTGAGGTTATGGGGAGGGGGAAGGGTGAACTGTGACAGGGCGAGAGAGAGTCATGGACATATACACACTAACAAACGTAGTAAGGTAGATAGCTAGTGGGAAACAGTGGCATGGCACAGTGATATTGGCTCCGTGCTTTGTGTCAGCCTGGAGGGGTGGGATAGGGAGGGTGGGAGGGAGGGAGACGCAAGAGGGAAGACATATGGGAACATATGTATATGTGTAACTGATTCACTTTGTTATAAAGCAGAAACTAACACACCATTGTAAAGCAATTATACCCCAATAAAGATGTTAAAAAAAAAGAAAGAAAGAATTGAGAAAGGGAAAATACTAGCAGCTATTAATATACAAGCATTTTCCTCAGAATGACCTGTCATTTATACAAAGTGCTTTTGAAACAAGAAAAACTGGACTCTAGTGCTGTCTTAACCACCTGTCAGCTCTGGGATTTGGTATGACAGGTCATTTTTTCCCCCTACACCTCATTTACTAATCCTTACTGTGGTTCATTAAACTGAATGATCACTAGTGTTTTCCCCCAACTCATAACCTTATAAGATCCTAAAAAGAAGAAACCTCTGTTGTAACTATATGCACAAGAATTATTTTCTTGAAGAAGCAGAATACGTCTCCAAGATACCACAGTTCTTACTCATTCATTGAGATTCCTGTACAGTCACTACAAGTTTAGTGCCAATTGTGAGAATTAATAGCATAAACCAGTAACCTCTGGGGCAAGACTCAGCTTCACTAAGGGGAAAATGAGCTAGGAGAAGTAGAGGAGGGCAGAAGAAAAAGGAGCAAGAGGAGAACAGTGGCAACTACTACTGACTAGGAGTACTCCTACGAGAAGTGCTCCTTCTTTGAACAGTCAGCTCAAAATGTCTCTGTTTTCAGTAATTTTAGATATAAGTGAGTGGCCCTAGTTGATCCTCTAAATTGGTTTTTGTTACCAAGTCCAAGTTAATACTCCTCACCACAGGACAGGCCAATAAATTGAGAGACTAGATATTGGGGCAGGGAATAACAACTATTTGGAAATCCAGCAGATGTCAAAGATGGAGGGGAAACTAGTGTCTTAAAGAACCATCCTACCCACGTTAGAATTCAGGCTTCTTTTATACTAAAAGAGGAGGGGGTGTGTCTGGCTGTTGCAAACTTTTGGGTGCTGGCCAGTCCCCAGAATGGGTGTGATAATCCTTTGTTCTTGCAGCTGTCCATGTAGGTTTGGTCACAATGTTTCTGTAAACATCTAGCAAGACAAATATTATTCTCTGTTCAACAACTTTTTATCTCTATATAAATAAAAAGTGTTATTCTTTAAAGGTCAAGCCTGGCAGGCAGAACCTTGAGAAAGGGCTATTTTGTATATTTCAGGCTATAGGCAACATTCTTTTACAAAGGTGCGGAGCCAGCATGACTAAACACAAGCAACTGAGCACAAAGGTTAGAGCTAAAAGAATAGATCCAATATGGAGTCAGGTTAGTTCTCTTTTACAACTTTTACAGTTTTGTCTACATGGGGTTTTGTGTGTGTGTGTGTTTACTATAGCTGCATATTTTTACTACTTTATCATTGCCATTTTATGGGATGATATTTTAGCTTATTTTACTTTATTCATTCTACTTTTTTTTTTACTTTCACTCTTAAAAGTAGAAAAAGAAGTGGCAAAGTGATGGAGGTAGTTAGGAGAATAGTCCATGCCCAAAAGAGAATGAATGTTTCCATACCAGTTAGCTCTGCATAGACTTGAGATCACAGCATGATGCTAAATTCAGTCAGTTAGGACGTGCTGGCAGCTCTGTACTACTGTATTTTATACTTGAAATTTGATGAGGATGAACTTACCTGTTCTCACCACACACACACACACACACAAAAGGAAAGAAAGAAAATGGAACTATGTGATATGTTGATTATCTTGATTGTGATGATCATTTTACAATATATACACCTTAAATATATATGATTTCTTTTTATCAATTATACCTCAATAGAGGTGAAATAAGAGGGAGGGAGGGATAGAGGGTGTAACAAAAGAGAGACAAACAGACAGACAAAGAGACAGAGAGAGATGGAGATTTTTTTAAAAAGAAGAAGGAAAGGAGGAGGAGAAGAAAGAGGAGAGGAGAAAGAAAGAAAACATTTATACAGGGAACTCAGAGGAACCCACAGCCAAAATATCCTCAAAACAACTTAGGAATAAGTAATATTCCTAGAACAACATTCTTATTTCAGAGTTCTCTTTTCTGGGTTGTTGTAAAGATTAGATAAGATGATACATGTAAACTGTACATTGTCTGAAACAAATTGAGTGATCAGTAAATATTAGTTCTGATTACTCATCATGAGCTGAACATCTACCATATTCTCTGAGCTAGTTCTTAGAACATGTCTAAAATTTATTCTCCTTTTAGAATGAATACGATCTTTTTGTCAGATCATTCAATAAATAAACATGAACTCTGTCAGTTTCTAAAGACTGAATGCCTTCTACATCACTGTCCCTAAAAAAAGATCCTACTCAAAAAAGCAATTGGGAAAAAAATAACAAAAGCATGATGAAGTAACAAAATTTATATGCCCATATAGGTAACAGCACCTATATGCCCAAGACAAAATGAATTAGGACAAGTTTAGAGTATTCAGAATTTCATGGGGTGCTTATGTTTTCTTCTACAACTAAATTTCAAAAGTGAAGGAATTGTTTGCTTTCCATTCAATTTACTGCATGTACTAAGTGGTTATAACATTTTTTTTAAGTTTTCATGAGCCACGGAAAATAAGAAAAATAAGGAGAACATGCATAAATCAAATAGAGATATCTGGGGAGAAAAGTCTAGATAAAAAAATAGAAACTTTTTCTTTAAGGTAAAACAAAATTTCAAAGCCATGGAACCCAAAAGGAAAAAATAGGGCATAATTATCAAACATTTCAAAAACATGATTTTTTTTAATCTGCAGAAAAGTAAAATATTCACTTTGGTTAATATGATGCTCATAATTGGATAATATAGCCACAATTCCCAGTGGGTGTACAGCAGTGAATTTCAAATGGCAATACATTTTGCTTTAGAGCTCTGGACTACATTTGATGTTTGCTGAAAGAGTTTGTTATAATTAATATCACTTCAGTGAATGTCAAGGGAATTAATAATGATTAGTCTCTGATTATAAAGAACTATCACAATTATTATATTAACATTCAAAAACATCTTGCTTTATTAAAACATTTGTTTTTGAATCGTCAATAGCAATCTGTAAATCAATTAGTTGCATTTTTCAGCATCAAGGATCATATATAGCTCACTAGTTTTCTCGTTGGACCTGTGTTCTGTAAGTATGTTATTCAGGCAGATGATCAATTTCAAAAGAGTGAAATTCCTTAAATAAGATCTTGACATTACCAATTACTCTGTGTGGACTTATGCCTATAATTACCTAAATAAATTGGAAACTATTTTTGATATTTGAAATGTAGAGTGGATCACTGGTTATGGTTTAATCTAGGACATAAAATTTTACTTAAAAAAATAAAAGACACTTTGGCCTTTGTTAAATGTCATAGCATTTTTCCAAATTTACAAAACAATTATTTATGAAAATTAACTAAATCACTGAAGCCCTGAATGTTACCCTTATCTTTGTCAATTTGAAAAATTTTAAAGGGTTAAAATTTGTGAGCAAAACATCTTACAGAATAGTTGAATTTTTGAAGATTTAAAATTATCATTGATATTATAAACCTGGACACCTGAACAAAGTTAAAACTGATTGCAAGACAATGGTACATTTAAGAAAAAAAATAAAACATTTGAGAATATTGAATGATTATTAAACCCCAGAGAACAAAACATTTGGGGTTTAAAGAAGATAATTAAGCTTAGACGGTGTATGAAAAGGAGGGAAGCATTCTTTTCACACATGCAAGAATTCAGCTGGCCATCAGAGGATAATTTACTTATTTCTTTCAATACAAGATGAAGCATGTGAAATGTGCATCAGATTTTGCTGTACTGTAAACCCATCCATCTTTATCAAGTTCTTAAGAAAGAAATAACAGAAACAGAGCTTTGAAGCTTCAGTACAATATGATTTGAGATATGGAAAGAAGAAAAACTACCAGCCTATGGCTCACTTGAGCTGGCCATGAAAAGAACTTTTAATACAATAAGCAAAATAAAGATACTATACACCTGACATGAAAACAAACACAGGACTTTTATTATTTCTTCCTTTCTTTTCCTGCTTAAAAAGTCCTTTAAAAAAAAAAGATACTTGTTGTTTAGAATTCTACTCACACATCATTCATGATATTTTCATTTTGACATCAGTTGGAATCTTTTAAAAAATGATAGTAAAACCAGGCAAACAAAATAACTTTTGGTCGGAAAATCAGTTGCAACAAATTTCTAGCCACTCTTAAGGTAACCTTGGTCTTCTATGCTGCTATTCCTTTGCTAGTTATTATTTCTGATTTCTGGAATATTTGGAATCCTGGAACGAAAATCCATTTTTTTCCTTTTTCTCTTCCTTAAAGTTTAATTTCAAATGTTTCCTGTCCTAATAATTCTCCCTAATCTCTCCTTAGGGAAGCCTCTGCATTTGAGTGTATTCAGCACTTCATATTCATTTTAGAATTATTTGTTCATGCCTCTGTATCACTTCACTTGACTCAGGGTTAGAAGTTCTGATCACATTTGCATTTTAGTATCTCAGACATGCTAGGCCCTAGCCTCTGTTTACTGAATGAAACAATTTCTCAAATTCATGTTACCAAACTCAGGTTTGGCTGCTCAATGTTGAAAGCCAATACTTGAGAGACATGTGCTAGTAAGAAAAAAAAAAGTTTGCTTTATTCAGGAGGCCAGCAACCTGAGGAGAATGTAGACTCATGTCCCAGAACCAACTCCCAAGATTCTGCTCAGCCATAAAAGTTTTCAAAGGGAAAAATGGGAAGTGATCTCAGTTAATCATTGTGGTAAGGGGTCATATTCTTTCCTATCTCCCACTGCATGCAGGTTTGTTGATTCCTTGTGATCTCTCTTTAGATTATATCGTGTTCACACAGTTTACTCATGAGATTACTGAAGGGGAATCTGGGGAAATGATCTAGTCATCTGTTAATTACTTATTCTTCATTTTTACTTCTTTAATCTAAGGAAAGAATCAACAGGTTAAGCAAAACTTTGTGTGATCATAAGATTTGAAAGGAGTGCTTGGGCCAGAGCTGAATAGAGCATGGAGAAGCACCTGGTGTAAAAGTTAAGTTAAAGATAGCTTTGCTAAAGTGATAAGAAAAAAAGATGTCCTGCAGATAACTGCTTCCTGCAAAGAGCTGCCTGCAAAGATTTGCTTACAAATCCCCACTGTCAGACATCATTCCATTTCTATGGGATTATGGGTGAAGGTTTGTCTTCTGTAACTTCTTCATGCTGACATAGGGTGCCATATTCTTAGAGTGAAAGATGTTGACATGGGTCTGTAACAACTCTTTGCTGACAATTTAGTTGCCCTATTACATGTATGGGCAGAACAAGCCACAATTATTTTGATGCCCACAAAGATACAAATTATTATAAGCAATAGTGTTAATCCCATTCCCTTGAGGCAAGTTCTTGGAACTGTGTTAGCCATAGATTCAGTACTGCTCAAGATGGAGCAGCTTATGGCATGGCTACTGTCTGGTCATCATGCAGTTAGCTTTTTCCCTCTGGTGGCGGTTATAGTAACTATAAAACAACTCAGGAATGTGCATCAGACACTGAAAGATTCTGTGACTCTATTGTCCTAATTATTAACTCTTTTAACCTGCTCTTTTTTTTTTTTTTTTGCGGTACGCGGGCCTCTCACCGTTGTGGCCTCTCCCGTTGCGGAGCACAGGATCCAGACGCGCAGGCTCAGAAACCATGGTGCAGGGGCCCAGCCACTCCGCGGCATGTGGGATCTTCCCAGACCAGGGCACGAACCCGTGTCCCCTGCATCGGCAGGCAGACTCTCAACCACTGCACCACCAGGGAAGCCCTGCTCTTTCTTTGAATCAGAGGAGGACTGGGAGAATTCAGCTACAAACAAGAAGCATGGGTCATGGAGGGACTTTCATACTTGGGAGGGCTCCACAGGATTCTGCTCAGTTTAATTCAGAATAGTTTAGCAGTAATTCAAATAATCTAAAATAAATTATGCCCTAGAAAGACTGAATTTTTAGTTTTAATTTTTAAAATGTGCCTTAGTTATTTTACAATAGATAATAAAAAGGTAAAATAGTAGTTCTCAAATCTCTTGGTCTCAAAAAAGCTTTACATTCTTAAAATTAATTGACAATTCCAAAGCCTTTTGTTTATATGTGTTATGTCTGTTTGTATTTGCCATATGAGAAATTAAGACTGAGAGGTCAATAAAACACAAGAAAAACAAAACACACTCTTTAGAATGATAATGTCATCACATAACACGTGGTCTCTGAGGAGCTCCACTCTATGCTCATGAAAGAATGAGGATGAAAAAAACAATAATTTAGGATTATTATGAAAGTAATTTAGCTTTCTGGAACTTCACAATATGGCTTTAGAAATCCCTTAGGGTCCCCAGATCATGTTTTGAAAATTACTGCAATAGGCTATTAAAGCTAATATCTAATATAATAGCTAATATCTAATATTTTTATATTGCTTTATAGTTTCACAGTGCTCTTGTATGCATTATCTCATGTGGTACTCATAACAACTCAGAAAACATGTATATATATATATATATTTTTTTTTTAAACTGGGAAATCAAGGCTTTGGCTAAACAACTTCCCAAAGACACACTATAAGGATCAAAACCAAATTTTAAATGAAGGTTACTGACTCCAATTCTTTATCCTTCATATAACATTAAAGAGAACCTTTCACTATGATCTTGGGGAGGGTTTTAGGATATTAATGAGCAGGGTTTTTTTTGTTATTTGTTTGTTAAATTTTTTCTCAGTCTCCCTCATTTTATTCTTTGGGTTATAAGTCAATGCTGCCTTTCTTTCTTTCTTTCTTTCTTTCTTTCTTTCTTTCTTTCTTTCTTTCTTTCTTTCTTTCTTTTCTTTCTTTCTTTCTTTCAACATTTTCTTTTTGACACTACAACATGCTCCAGGTTCATCCTTAATTTTCTGTGTCATAAGCAGCCATTTCTCCAATGTGCTCTGGGTTTTTGCTTGGATAATAATGTTTGGAAACCAAGATCCAGGTACCAGGTGCATTTGTTTCTACTGAATGATCACTGGTTCTAGGCTGCTGGAGCAGACAGAGCTGTCTGTATCCATATGTATATATGATCATGGTGCCTGATTGTATATGGTGGTAGGTTTCCAGGCTAACCTACACAAACATAATAAGCCCTGGTGCAGGATTTAGGACCCACCTCCCTGTTCAAAAGCCTAATTCATAATACTATCATTTTCATTGAGTTTTATTACCTTTAGCAGTATAATTGCTACTATTAAATAAAACTTTTCATTTTAGAAAGTGCTTACACATATATCATATTTTTCCCTTTCCAGGAAAGTTTTGATGGCAAGATGGTTGAAAACATTCCTGGTGAGCTGATAAATGTGTGATTCATGCTCACAAAGCTAGTTTATATTACCTTGGCTTTTTGAAAAAATAAGTTTTGTTTCTTGTTATCCATGATCACTCTGAAGGATGAACCTTAGATCTGAGAATATTCTTGGATCTTCAACTCAGGAGAAGGAAGATCCTGGTGAGCATTGGAGCTCATCTTATGAAATATCTAAATCCCCTCATTAGTAGTCATTGAACACAATAAGCAGCACTTCTGAGCACAGACATTAAAGCAAAAGACTTTGCTCAAAATTCTCATCTCTTTGCAAATCACAATGAATATCAATGATGAAAAAAATATAGCATAGTAAATTGCAAATGGGCCTCAAAAATCATCTGTTTTGACTCTGTCACTTTACAAATGAGGAACCTGAAGTTCCTCATTTGTTTGTCTATGGGCTGGGAGTAGATCCTGTGTTTCCTGCCTTCTTGGGTAGTTGTAGATATTTAAATCAGACTCTATAAACAGGATTTTCCTCAAGTGTCTCTTCCAGTTTATCACTCACAAAATAGTAATATTCTTATAGGATAGGGATTCCATTAGATGTCTCCACGTCATTGTCAGGCTGCTTGGAAAATATGCAAGATAATGTATATGATAGGGAAGCCAGAGGACCTGATGGATTAACATATGTGGAACAAATTTCAATTTATTTCAATAGCACAGAAAGTGGTGTTTGTAAATATCCTGATATAATTTTGGTGTGATTCAATTAATTTTAGGTGTGTATATATAGGCATAGATGATCTAAGTTTTTATACTCAAGTATTTATTTAAGAGTAAAATGAGAGTTACAGAAGTTTTTATAAGAATGTGCCAAAGAGGAAGGAGAGAACCAAGGGGCAGAGTAATTCATGGAGAAACATATGGGCACAAAAAAATAACTCTCCAGAGACAAAAAGGATTTAAAGGAAGAAAGAAATATGTCCACAAAATAAATTTGATTTTTGTCACTTCTGCTGAACAATCAAGAATTTAGTGATAGGGAATCACAAGCTGAAAAATCATTTAAGCAGCCAGAAATAATGGCAAAAGTCATCAAATCTTGAAAGTCCATACCTGACTTTGACCAAAGCACAAATACCCAGGAGAACAGCTGTATATGTTCAGGGGAGACCTGAACCTTCTGGAAAAATTTAATGGACAAATACCAAATTCTGCAAGTAGATGAGGTGAATTGGAAACAGAGATGGAAGTTGCCCAGAAATTGCCAATGCCCACACAATGAGTAAATGTGCTATGTAATATTTTGAGTGAATTAAATATCTTAATGTAGGTTTATGGTAAGAATACTTATACCATATTGAAGCTCTTTAGGAGTCTTGTAAAATATTTATATACTGCTAACAATATCCCAGGAAAATAATAACCTGATAGAATTCATGAAAATGTTAATTGAAGCATGTATTACAAGAATAAACAACTCTTCTTGGTGTCTTATCATTTAATTTTCTGAATCTTGCAACATTTTTATTTAGAATTGACTATATGCTTATCACTCTCCTAGGTGTTGTAAGAGAAAAATAGAACACAAATGAGTACATAAGAGTAAAATTATGCAATTATGAAAAAAAACCTGTGAGTCCTGAATTAGTGCTTATCTACTAACTTAGGAGAAAAAGCTAACACAAAACAAGAAAAAACAGTGAAGTGCTAAACTGAGTACAGGGAATTAAGGGATTAGCATGGCCTGGAATAGAGGAAAATGTTTCATAGCAGTTGAAGTGGGTCTTATAAATTTATTTATTTTTTATTTATTTATTTTTGGCTGCATTGGGTCTTCATTGCTGTGTGTAGGCTTTCACTAGTTGCAGCGAGCAAGGGCTACTCTTCGTTGCAGTGCATGGGCTTCTCATTGCGGAGGCTTCTCTTATTGTGGAACATGGGTTCTAGGTGTACGGGCTCAGTAGTTGTGGTGCACGGGCTTAGCTGTTCCACGACATGTGGGATATTCCTGGACCAGGGATCGAACCTGTGTGCCCTGCATTGGCAGGCAGATTCTCAACCACTGTGCCACCAGGGAAACCCTAGAAGTGGGTCTTGAAGCGTAAATCAGTTTTGAATAGATGATGAAAATAGTTGATGTACTTTAGGTTAGGAAAAGATCACGGAGACAAATAATAGCATGACCTATATGTATGGAAAGTGAAGGAGGAGGATGGGGGTTATAAGGGAAAAGCCTTATCTAGATTATCATGAACATATTGGAGAGCAATTGTAGTGATTAATCTTATTTGTCAACTTGACTGGGCCACAGGATTCCAACATTACTTGTTAAACATTATTCCTGAGTGTGTCTCTGAGAATGTTTCTGGAAGAGATTAGCATTTGAATTGGTGGACGGAGTAAAGTAGATTGTCTTCCCCAATGTGGACTGGCATCATCCAATCCATCAAAGACCAGAATATAACAAAATGCAAATGAAAGTTGAATGTACTCTCTCCCTGACTGCTTAAGCTGTGACATCAATCTTTTGCCTTCAGTGCTCTTGGCTTCCAGGCCTTCAGACCCAGACTGGAATCTACACAAAGGCTATATGGTTCTCAGGACTTTGAAGAACACCACCAACTTTCCTGAGAGCAGAAGGTGAGATTTCTCAGTCTCCATAGCTGTGTGAGCCAGTATAATATAATAAATCTCTTTCTAGTTAGAGAAAGAGATTATAGAGCTGGAAATAAGATGTAGATTCATATGTATATATAGATATTCTATTGCTTCTGTTTCTCTGGAGAGCCCTGACTAATACAGCAATGGAAGATCATGCTACCTGGGTGATATGAGACCAGATTATTCAAAGTTCTGAGATTGGGCTGGATACTAAGAAAAATAGGAAGTCACTTATGCCAGGGATAGACATGAAGGAAACATCGTGTAAAGAAGATATTTACAGAAGGATAATACAGAATAAAGTGAAAAAAGAAGATGATATAATAAGCTGTCTAAAGTAATACAGGCAGAATTTTATGAGTATCTACACTAAGGCATCAATACCAAGAATGTATGACTGATATTTTGAAAGAAGAAATCATGTTTTGGTGTCAAAGTCTATATAAGGAATAAAATAGAAAGATTCATTATAGGTAATGTTTTTAAGCTTGAGATACTCAAGAAAAGTAGTGGATGACTATTAGAAATAGTTTGAAATAGGTGGTTAACTGCAGTTTGTGAAGGAAGATGAGTTAGGTCTGAGTTGAACTGAGCTTGAGTGAGAATGTTGTGATGGAGAAAATATTCTTTGTTCACCAAATCCCATTTGATTTTTATTTCGTGCTCACATGAAGACAACATTTATGAGTCTTAAAGTAGGTTGAGATCATGTGACTAGGTTCTGGCCAATGGAATGTTGTAGGAAGGGATGTATGCCACTTCCACATCTGTGTCTACTCTGAATGTCATATGTTTATAAAGGAAAAGATCAGGACCCTTGAGTCATTGTTTAGAAGAGAGCAATCTGCCCTACATTTGGTGTGACATGAGTAGCAATAAAACTTTTTTTTCTATTGTCACTAATCTTCAAGGCTTATTTATTGTGCAACAGAGTCTGTCCTGTCCTGGTTAGTACAGATGTGTCATCTAAGCAGACATACTTTATAGAGAGTTTTGGAATGTAAATAACTAGATTCATATTTTAGAATTTAGATTTGGAATTCACCTTACTGTTAGTAATAGCTGAAGAAACAATAGTGGATATCTTTCTGAGGGAGTGAATAGGCAGAAATAAAGGCATGAAGGGTGGGACATGGGTGGAAATTAACAGATATTACTATTAAGTGATAATAAAATAAATATTCAGAGAAGATGACAAAACAAAAATTGTCAGATAGAAGGTTTAAAGAAACAATGCAAAAGCATCTAGTGTTTTAAAAGATATTGAGGATAATGAAGATTAGGAAAGAACATTGGATTTTTCCAAAGAATAGTTTTTGAGATATTTAAGGTAATAATTTCAGTAGAGTGTTGGGTTCTTAAGTGACACTAATGAAAATCAGTAAGGTAAAGGAGAAAGAGAGTTTGTGTATAGTAGGGTAGGGAAATCTGAAAGTTTTGTCTATCCAAATCCTCTAAAAAATACCTGAATGTCCTAACTTATTATTATTTTTATACTTAATTTATTAAAATATCTGAACAGAAAGGAACCTATGTATAAAATAATTCTAAGAGACAAACTTAAGCCAAGATCTTCTTTTAATCACTTTGAGACTTCCTGGTTTATATTGACCTTCTAACTATAGCTCTCTTCCTGTCAAATTTCTTTAGAGCACACACTACCTGAAAATAACTTACTTGCCTTCTAGTCATTGTATTCTCATTTATCCAAGAGCATGTTGGTGATTTTTTTCTTTTTCATCTTTCAATTCCATCAATGTATAAAGACATCCTATCCTATGCTGGATGCAGCTAAAATTTCAATCATTTTAGTCCCAGACTTTGCCACATCTGAGATGTCATTGAGGGATTTGCTATAATCATGTCTTTGTTCTTATCATTCTTGGGAAAATCACATTTCCAGAACTTTGGCCAGCTCTTCAACCCTGTCATAGTCCCTACACTGAATTATCTTCCTCTTCCTTGTTTTGTTTTACATAAGACTTCCATCTCACACATCTTAGAAAAGGTTGAAATCCTATTACATAGATAGTAGTTTCCAACAAAACCAAAAGCTGATTTCACCTGGATACTTACTTGATATTTTTGTTGGAAATTTATTGTTCAAGTTCAATTGAATTTTAATGACTGCCTTTCAAGTATATTAAGGACTGCCTCTCACAGAGAACTGCCATTAAATTATGTTTATATAATTTTTAATGCCTTACAAAACTACATATGTCTTGGACTTAAATTCATGAAACTCTCACTCCTTCATTTCTAAATGGTCCTTATATGAATTAATAGACCTTGAGAAATGCCAACAGATTAAAATAAAATCATGGCCATTCAGTATTTAAGCAACTTAAATTTCATTTAATCTTACTACTTATTTAAAAATAAATCCACTTCATAAAAAATGTATACAATGCTTCTAATAAGACAGTAGAAGCACTTAGGTAACTTGTTAAAACCTAAACTGCTGTATAAAAACAAGATGATTATTAATATTATGGATAATAATATGGTTATAATGTGGATACTCAACAGAAAAAAAATCTAATTTCAGTTTGGATTCAAATTGGTAAGTAATTTTTTCCACCACAATTTCTCCTCACCACAGCAGTAGGGAAAACACCATGAAACAACATAGTTTAGGACACCATGCACTCCATTTTGACAACAAAGATGGCAAGGCTGCACAGAGAGAGAAGCCTTTTCCAGGTTAACATAAGTGGGAGAAGGTATTTTGCAGAGAGCCTTAGGAGCTACAAAATTCTAATGGAAATTATTTCATAACCACTGTCCTTAAAATGAACCTTGTGCAAATTCATAAGTATAAGGTGAGGATAATAATAATAATAAACATTTATTGAACATTTACTAAACACCAGGAATTGTATGCAGGGCTTTGCATTTATTATCTCAATATCTGCAACAACACTAAGAGGTAGTAATATGAATAAGTACGTCAAAAGAAGAAATGAAGGTATTTGGGACATTTGGCAATGTCTGGAGATATTTTTGGTTGTCATATCTGGAAGGAGAGAGGGAAAGTCTGCCTCTGAGATCTAGTGGGTAGAGACCAAAGATTCTGGTAAACATCCTACAAAGAAGAGAACATATCCAAGCAAAAAATTTTTCAACCCAAAATGTCAATAATGGAGAACCTGTGAAATCCTGACTTAGACTACAAATGATAAGATAATAAACATGTGGAGAGAGAGAGGCCATGTGGAGGACCCTGAGACACCAGACTTAATGGACCTTCTGGTTCAGCCTAGGTTTAGGCTAAATGCAGTTGAAAGTGAATTGACAAGAGCTGACATAATTTGGAACAGAACAACCACCCAGCAGAATCCTGACTAAATTCCCATACTAGAGAATTGTGGAAATAATACCCTTAAGCCACTAAGTTTGGGGCTGGTTCTTTGTACAGCAATAGACAACAGAAACACTATCCTTTTAGCCATATTTGGATGTATTAATTTATTTGTTGAAATGGGCTTACATTGAAATGTAACTTACAAACTATGACATATTAATACACTCAACTTAGTAATATCATTAGAGTTTATAGTACTTTCCTATATTTGGGCTCATTCATTCCCAACAAAAAGGTTTGTTTTCTCTATGAAGCGCCAAGCAACCCCATTACTCTGATGAACTTCTTGTTGATTGAAATTTCTAATTCTGTTTCAAATGTGATGTTCCTGACATCTATCTCCCCCATCTTCTATTTGAGAGGTTGATTTTTCAACTCAGGCCCAAGGCCTTACATTTAGTTCTTTTAAATTCCATGTTGCTTTATTCATCATATCATTCCAAACTCTTTTTTTAATTTGAAAATATTTCCTATATCTCTGAGCCTCTTATCATTTGAAAATTTGGTAAGCCTGCCTTCAATTTGGCATAAAAATACTGAAGGGATCAGGGCTGTAGACAACACTCTGTATCATGCTCTTAAAATATGTGTTTCCTGGGTTGACATTTTGGAATATAGTATGTGGCAGGCACACACACTTTAGAAAATTATGATAAACTGTAAAGTTTTTAGGTGTAGGTGCAGCAGTTTATAGAAATTAAATGTAGTGGTGAAATTTTTAGAAGATGTCTTCTTTTGAATTGATCCAAAATAAACAAATGAGCATGGAATCATTAATATGAGCATGTTAGGATGATGTTGAATTGGTGAAATTACAGGTTTCTACATGCTTTAGTAAATTATGATTATTTTGGTAATAATGAAACAATTCCATTTAAAGTTGGGTCACATCATATTCTCTATTAACTCATGTAAATTCACTTCTATTGGTTGGCCAAAAAGTTCGTTCTTGTTTTCTGTAACATCTTACGGAAAATTCCGACCAAACTTATTGGCCAAACCAATGCTTGCTTGGTCTATAAAGACAAATGAAAGATAAACCATGATTTTATAGCACATGATTCTATCCACTATTCTGTTCACTGAGTACACACTTCAACAGTAACTTTGACGTGAGAGACAAAGATCTGCTCAGGAGAACCTTAAGCTCAGGTTCTCATGCTTCTGATAGCATAAACTTCTCCCTGAGTGTGATTATAACATTTAAAGATACATAGTTTTACTATAATTTCATTCGTAAATGCAAGACAACTACTCTTCATATTTTTTATATAGCTGTTTAACTGAAAAAAAAATGTTTCAAGACAGTAGGTGAGATGCTGTATTTAACCTCAATGAAACCCAACATGGATATTTTCTACAGTATTTTCAAGGGTAATTTTGAATATCTTTTTTAAAAATTTTAAGTTACTTTATATTCTGACACTTAAGCTTGTCACCCCACTGTATGGTGCATTTACTGGTACTATTTTGGTTATTTAATCACCTTGATAGTTATTTATTGATTCAGTCAGTGAACCAGCATTTTTTAATCTTTACTATATGCCCATTCAGGGAAATACAGCCTCAAGGACTTCAGTTTTCTTATATGGAATCCCATGTTGCCCATGTTGGTATGGAGTATAAACAGAAGGATTTACACTCAATTCTGGGGGACATTAATAAGTAAGGGATGACAAACCTTTGTGGTTCTACATGTTTAGGCTGTATTGAACTAAAACATCTTGAAGACATGGCCACTATTGTTATTGCCAGCCTGTCATCTCCTCCTTTTCTTTGTCTTCTTTTACTTATACATCTATAAAGTTCTTAATTATAAATTTAATTATGAAATATTTTAACTACACATAAAAAATGGGAATGATATGATGGGTACACATACACCTTCTACTTGATTTAACACTTTATCATTTGGCACATTTGCTTCAGAACATATTTTTTAAGGAAATAACAGTGAAAATCATTGGAGTCCCCCTGCCTACCCCTTTCTCTGCAGAGATAAACACCTCACAATTGGTGAATAACTTTTATGTGCATTATTTTTATAAATATTTTTTGCTAAATATGTAGGCATCCCTAATTTATACAGAATGTTTTTGAAAAAAATGCAAACAGCATGACACCATTCAGTATTCCATTTCATTTTTGGGCCACTCAACATTGTTTTGTAATTTATCCCTGTTTCATATTTGTTTTGCTGATCCATTTTAAGTGCTACATGGAATTTCATTGACTAAAATGGCATAGTTTATATATTTATTCACCTGTTTACTTTATGAGTTGTTGTCAAACCTTCAATATTATGAAGAACTCCAATGAACATCATTGTACATGACTCCTTGAGCACATGGGAGAGGTTTCTCCAGAGTACATACTAGATATGTAACAGGTATGCATAGCTTCCACTTGATAGAATGTGTGCTCTTCCACATGATTGTATAAATTTGCATCAGCAACTGGTACATCATAATTTTATTAACAACACAATTCCATCAACAACAGTGATAGATTATCTCTTACAACATCTCTCCTGCAGTTGGTATTGGTAGATTTTTAATGTGGCCTTATGTGGTTAATGTGAAAGATTATCTACCTCATTGTTTAATTTGCATTTTCACGAGTACTAGTGCTCTTTAGCATATTTTTAACACCTTTATTGGAGTACAATTTCTCTACAATCGTGTGTTAGTTTCTGCTGTATAACAAAGTAAATCAGCTATATGTATACATATATCCCATATACCCTCCCTCTTGCAACTCCCTCCCACCCTCACTATGCCACCCCTCCAGGTGGTCACAAAGCACCGAGCTGATCTACCTGTGCTATGCGGCTGCTTCCCACTAGCTATCTATTTTACATTTGGTAGTGTATATATGTCCATGCCACTCTCTCACCTTGTTCCAGCTTACCCTTCCCCCTCCCCATGTCCTCAAGCCCATTCTCTAGTAGGTCTGAGTCTTTATTCCCATCTTGCCCCTAGGTTCTTCAAGACCTCTGTTTTTTTGGTTTGCTTTTTAGATTCCATATATATGAGTTAGCATATGGTATTTGTTTTTCTCTTTCTAACTTACTTCACTCTGTATGACAGAGTCTACCTCCATCAAACTCACTACAAATAACTCAATTTCGTTTCTTTGTATGGTTGAGAAATACTCCATTGTACATATGTGCCACATTTTTTTTATCTATTCATCTGTTGATAGACACCTAGGTTGCTTCCATGTCCTGGCTATTGTAAATAAAGTTGCAATGAATATTGTGGTACATGACTCTTTTTGAATTATGGTTTTCTCAGGGTATATGCCCAGGTCTGGGATTGCTGGGTTGTATGGTAGTTCTATTTTTAGATTTTTAAGGAACCTCCATATGATTCTCCATAGTGGCTGTATCAACTTACATTTCCACCAACAGTGCGAGAGGGTTCCCTTTTCTCCACACCCTGTCCAGCATTTACTGTTTGTAGATTTTTTGATGATGACCATTCTCACCAGTGTGAGGTGATACCTCAAGGGAGTTTTGATTTGCATTTCTCTAATGATTAGTGATGTTGAGCATTCTTTCATGTGCTTGTTGGAAATTTGTATATCTTCTTTGGAGAAATGTCTATTTATATCTTCTTCCCATTTTTCGATTGGGTTGTTTGTTTCTTTTTGATATTGAGCTGCATGAGCTGCTTGTAAATTTTGGAGATTAATCCTTTGTCAGTTGCTTCATTTACAAATATTTTCTCCCATTCTGAGAGTTGTCTTTTTGTCTTGTTTATGGTTTCCTTTGCTGTGCAAAAGCTTCTAAGTTTCATTAAGTCTCATTTGTTTATTTTTGTTTTTATTTCTATTTTTCTAGGAGGTGGATCAAAAAGGATCTTGCTGTGATTTATGCCATAGAGTGTTCTGCCTATGTTTTCCCCTAAGAGTTTTATAGTGTCTGGCCATACATTTAGGTCTTTAATCCATTTTGAGTTTATTTTTGTATATGGTGTTAAGGAGTGTTCTAATTTCATTCTTCGCAAGTAGCTGGCCAATTTTCTCAGCACCACTTATTGAAGAGACAGTCTTTTCTCTATTTTATATTCTTGCCTCCTTTATCAAATATAAGGTGACCATATGTGCATGGGTTTATCTCTGGGTTTTCTATCCTGTTCCATTGATCTATATTTCTGTTTTTGTGCCAATACCATACTATCTTGATTCCTGTAGCTTTGTAGTATAGTCTGAAGTCTGGAAGCCTGATTCTTGCAGTTATGTTTTTCTTTCTCAAGGTTGCTTTGAATATTTGGGGTCTTTTGTGTTTCCATACAAATTGTGAATTTTTTTTTTGTTCTTGTTCTGTGAAAAATGCTATTGGTAGTTTGATAGGGGTGCATTAAATCTGTAGATTGCTTTGAGTAGTATAGTCATTCTGACAATGTTGATTCTTCCAACCCAAGAACATGGTATATCTCTCCATATGTTTGTATCATTTTTAATTTCTTTCATCAGTGTCTTATAATTTTCTGTACAAAAGTCTTTTGTCTCCTTAGTTAGATTTACTCCTGGATATTATATTCTTTGTGTTGCAATGGTAAATGGGAGTGTTTCCTTAATTTCTCTTTCAGATTTTTCATCATTAGTGTATAGGAAATGCAAGAGATTTCTGTGTATTAATTTTGTGTCCTGCTACTTTGCCAAATTCATTGATTAGCTCTAGTAGTTTTCTGGTGCATCTTTAGGATTCTCTATTTATAGTATGTCATCTTCAAATAGTGACAGCTTTCCTTCTTCTTTTCTGATATGGATTCATTTTATTTCTTTTTCTTCTCTGATTGCTGTGGTTAAAACTTCCAAAACTATGTTGAATAATAGTGGTGAGAGTGGGCAACCTTGTCTTGTTCCTGATCTTAGTGGAAATGGTTTCAGTTTTTCACCATTGAGGATGATGTTGGCTGTGGGTTTGTCATATATGGCCTTTATAATGTTGAGGTAATTTCCCACTATGCCTACTTTCTGGAGGGGTTTTATCATAAATCAGTGTTGAATTTTGTTGAAAGCTTTCTTTGTATCTATTGAGATGATCATATGCTTTTTCTCCTTCAATTTTTAATAAGGTGGATCACACTGATTTATATGCATATATTGAAGAATCCTTGCATTCCTAGGATAAATCCCACTTGATCATGGTGTATGATCCTTTTAATGTGCTGCTGGATCTGTTTGCTAGTATTTTGTTGTGGATTTTTGCATCTATGTTCATCAGTGATATTGGCCTGTAGTTTTATTTCTTTGTGACATTTTTGCCTGTTTTTTGTATCAGGGTAACAGTGGCCTCGTAGAATGACTTTGGGAGTGTTCTTCCATCTGCTATATTTTGGAAGAGTTTGAGGATACATGTTAGCTCTTCTCTAAATGTTTGATAGAATTCGCTTGTGATGCCATCCTGGGCTTTTGTTTGTTGGAATATTTTTTGTTTTGTTTTGTTTTGTTTTGTTTTTTGTGATATGCAGGCCTCTCACTGTTGTGGCCTCTCCCATTGTGGAGCACAGGCTCTGGACTCACAGGCTCAGCGGCCATGGTTCACAGGCTTAGCCACTCCATGGCATGTGTGATCTTTCTGGACCATGGCACATACCCATGTCCCCTGCATCGGCAGGCGGATCTCAACCACTCTGCCACCAGGGAAGCTCCTGTTGGAATATTTTTAATCACAATTTCAATTTCATTGCTTGTGATGTGTCTGTTCATATTTTCAATTTCTTCCTGGTTCAGTCTCAGGACATTGTGCATTTCTAAGAATTTGTCCATTTCTTCCAAGTGGTCAATTTTATTGGCATATAGTTGCTTGTAGTAATCTCTCATGATCCATGTATTTCTGTAGTGTCAGTTGTTACTTCTCCTTTTTCATTTCTAATTCTACTGATTTGAGTCTTCCCATTATTTTATTGATGAATCTGCATAATGGTTTATCAATTTTGTTTATCTTCTCAAAGAACCAGCTTTTAGTTTTATTGATTTTTGCTATTGTTTCCTTCATTTCTTTTTAATTTATTTCTGATATGATCTTTATGGTTTCTTTCCTTCTGCTAACTTTAGGGTTTTTTTGTTCTTCATTTTCTAATTGCTTTAGGTGTAAGATTAGGTTGTTTATTTGAGATGTTTCTTGTTTCTTAAGGTAAGATTGTATTGCTATAAACTTCCCTCTTAGAACTGCTTTTGTTGCATCCCATAAGTTTTGGGTCATCGTGTTTTCATTGCCATTTGTTTCTCAGTATTTTTTTATTTCCTCTTTGATTTCTTCAGTGATCTCTTCATTATTAAGTAGTGTATTGTTTAGCCTCCATGTGTTTGTATTTTTTACAGGTTTATTCCTGTAATTGATATCTAGTCTCATAGCGTTGTGGTCGGAAAAGATACTTGATAAGATTTCAATTTTCTTAAATTTACCAAGGCTTGATTTGTGACACAAAATATGATCTATCCTGCAGAATGTTCCAAGAGCACTTGAGAAGAAAGTGTTTTCTCTTGTTTTTGGATGGAGTGTCCTATAAATATCAATTAAGTCCATCTTGTTTAATGTATCATTTAAAGCTTGTGTTACCTTATTTATTTTCATTTTGGATGATCTGTCCATTGGTAAAAGTGTGGTGTTAAGGTCCCATACTATGATTGTGTTACTGTCGATTTCCCCTTTTATAGCTGTTAGCATTTGCCTTATGTATTGAGGTGCTCCTATGTTGGGTGCATAAATATTTAGAATTGTTATATCTTCTTTGTGGGTTGACTCCTTGATCATTGTGTATTGTCCTTCTTTGTCTCTTATAATAGTCTTCAATTTAAAGTGCGTTTTGTCTGATATGAGAATTGCTACTCCAGCTTTCTTTTGATTTCCATTTGCATGCAATATCTTTTTCCATCCCCTCACTTTCATTCTATATGTGTCCCTAAGTCTGAAGTCAGCCTCTTGTAGACAGTATATATATGGGTCTTGTTTTTGAATCCATTCAGCCAGTCTATGTCTTTTGGATGGAGCATTTAATACAATTATTATTAAGGTAATTATCAATATGTATGTTCCTATTACCATTTTCTTAATTGTTTTGGGTTAGTAATTGTACATCTTTTCCTTGTCTTGTGTTTCCTGCCTAGAAAGGTTCCTTTGGCATTTGTTGTAAAGCTTGTTTTGTGGTGCTGAATTCTCTTATATTTGGTTGTCTCTAAAGGTTTTAATTTCTCCATCAAATCTGAATGTGATCCTTGCTCAGTAGAGTAATCTTGTTTGTAGCTTTTTCGCTTTCATCATCACTTTAATTATGTCCTGCCACTCCCTTCTGGCTTGCAGTTTCTGCTGAAAGATCAGCTGTTAACCTTTTGGGGATTCCCTTGTATGTTATTTGTTGTTTTTCCCTTGCTGCTTTTAATATTTTTTTGTTTGTATTTAATTTTTGGTAGTTTGATTACTATGTGTCTTGGAGTGTTTCTCCTTGGATTTATCCTGTATGGGACTCTCTGTGCTTCATGGACTTGAGTGACTATTTCCTTTCCCATGTTAGGGAAGTTTTCAACTATAATCTCTTCAAATATTTTGTCAGACTCTTTCTTTTTCTCTTCTTCTTCTGGGAGCCCCATAATTCGAATGTTCATGCATTTAATGTTGTCCCAGAGGTCTCTGAGACTGTCCTCAATTCTTTTCATTATTTTTTCTTTATTCTGGCCTGTGGTAGTTATTTCCACTATTTTATCTTCCAGGGCACTTATCTGTTCTTCTGCCTCAGTTATTCTGCTCTTCATTCCTTCTAGAGAAGTTTAATTTCATTTATTGCATTGTTCATCATTGTTTGTTTGCTCTTTAGTTCTTCCAAGTCCTTGTTAAACTTTTCTTGTATTTTCTCTGTAGTGTTTCCAAGATTTTGGATCATCTTTACTATCATTGCTCTGAATTCTTTTTCAGGTAGACTGCCTCTTTCCTCTTCATTTGTTTTGTCTGGTGGGTTTTTACCTTGTTCCTTCATCTGCTGTGTGTTTCTCTGTCTTCTCATTTTGCCTAACCTACTGTGTTTGGGGTCTCCTTTTTACAGGCTGCAGGTTTGCAGTTGCCGTTATTTTTGGTATCTGCTCCCCAGTGGCTAAGGTTTGTTCAATGGGCTGTGTAGGCTTCTGCTGGAGGGGACTGTTGCCTGTGTTCTGGTGGATGAGGCTGGAACTTGCCTTTCTGGTTGGGCAGGACTGCATCTGGTGGTGTGTTTTGGCTTGCCTCGGACTTTATTATGATTTTAGGCTGCCTCTCTGCTAATGGGTGGGGTTGTGTTCCTGTCTTGCTAGTTCTTTGGAATACGGTGTCCAGCAATGTAGCTTGCTAGTCAATAAGTGGAACTGGTCCTTAGCATTGAGATGGAGATTTCTGGGAGAGCTTTCACCATTTGATATTATGTGGTGCTGGGATGTCTCTGGTGGACCAATGTCCTGAACTTGGCTCTCACACCTCAGAGGCACAGGCCTGACACCAGTCTGGAGCACCAAGACCCTGTCAGCCACATGCAACAGTGTGGTCTCAGCAAGGTGTTGCTCCTCCCAGAGCTTTCCTCATCTTTCCAATAGCCAAGTGCACATCCACACAGTGCTGGAGTCCCAGCAACTCCAAGTGTCCAACCCCAAACTCATGCTCTTCTCTCCTGAAGTAGTTTACTAAGTTCTTGTGTGATCGTACCTCCTCATGCCTATTTGATTTCACTTCATCCCTATTTCTGAATCAGTGTTATTTCCATGCTCACATAGTACACAGGGATATAAGAAATGACATGTCAAAATATTCTCTTTTTTAAAGGAGTAATGAAGGGACATTTATTGAGAGCCAACTGCATGCCAGATTTGGAACTTACATATTTGGGTTCTTTTTGTTGTCAACAATGCTGCAATGTAGAACTTAATATGTACTGTTTATAGACAAAAGAAATGGAGACAGCTAAGATGGTACTGCTAAGAGCAGGTGAAGCTGAGAATTCAAACCTAGACCTCTGGTTCTAAGCCTAATCCTTTTTTCATTGTCTTAACACTTCCTCCCTAGTGTTTCCCTGACTGAATTAAATCACAATTCAGCTGCTCTTTCATCTTAGCTCTTTTAAGGGTTTTATGTTTACCCAGATTTCAAAATAGTTGTAAGAGTTTCCTGAGTTTTCAAAAAAACATTTATTTCTGAAATATTTAGTCCTTTATTACTTTTAAATGCTGTTAAATTAACTACCAGTTTACTTTGATATTATCATATCACAAGATAATGATCACCAGTGAAAGTTCAAACCAAGTGACAAAGTAGAAAGATAATTGCATGGATGTTAATTATGTAGGCTAGAGGGTTCCAAGTGCTCTGTCATGTCACCAAAAAAGATTGCTTCATTTAAAATGATAAACCTCTTTCAACTGAACACAATATTACATCAGGAAAGTTATTGCTTGGTGATACACAGATGACATAAATCTTGGCAGCTGTGATGTTTGCTAAAATGGAGACTCCCAGTTCCTGATCACTGGGACTAATTGTGACTGAGATTGAGTCTATAGCTGAGAAAGTCTCCTTAAAGAAGTATCCATAAGTGTGATGCTTTTTTATCTCTCACGTGTATTCCCCATTCACTCATGACTTATCAACAATTTCATTCTTTAGACAAATATTTAATTGCCTGCTATTTTCAAAGTACCGTATTAGGCATTAGTTATGCAATGATGCATAAGGTCTCTGCTTTCAGAAAGTGAAACCTCTATATGAGAGGACAAACACCTGACCATAAGGCCATTAATATGAACAACTTTAATAAATTTTAAAAGGATTGGGGGTGTCCTGGTGATGCAACAGTTTATGCAGCTTGAAGAATGAAAGAGGTGGAGATGGACCCAGTGGGAACACTAAGCTGGAGTGTGAAAGAAGAGAATTACTCAGTCTTGCAAAAAAAAAAAAAATGGAAAGAGCTTAAAAGACAGAGGAAACAGCATATGAAGGAGATTGGAAGAAAACAGAATGATCTAGAAATAATAATGATAATTATCTAAAGTGATTGAGATTGAAAGTTATAGAAGATAAGTAAAAGAAATAGCTTGATACCAGATCACAATAGTCCTTGAATGCACTAATAAAGGCTGCAGACATTATTATATAGTTTTTAAGAAGCTAGCTTCCTTTCTGATGAGGTGTCCCTGTGATCACAAGCATTTGGACAGATGCTTTAAGCTTACACCAATCACACTGCTCCTGATCCAACATCATTTATTAGGAAAAAAAAAAGACATAATGTACTCTCCACTTCAATTTTCTTTGGCACTAAAATGGATGGCCTTTTTACAACTATCATAATGCCTGTGCTGAAGGAGCCATTATTATGGCAAATATTCATTATTTTAAGGTTACTCTTTCCCCAAAAACATGAGAGCAATTTGCTTGCAAAATGGAAAATTCTTGCCCATTGGGCTGCCCTACTCCCTTTTTGTCCAGGAAATGCTAACTGGTAAGAGAGAATGACTGGGACATAAGTAATGTGATTTATCATTTTTCTTATCATCCTTCTGTCTGAGGAATCTGTGCCACACAACAGAAAGGGCCAGGATAAGAGCAGTTGACCAGGGTTCTAACTTCAGCTTTGTTACCAAATAATTGTCAATTTAAGTAATCTACTCCCACTCCACAAGCTTAAATCCCCTCATCTTTTAAATAGATCTTGACTCAATTTTCTCCCAAAACCAAAAATTTCATGTGCAATCTTGATATTAAATCAGATAATAGTTAAAAAAATAAAAGCATGGGTTTGTTCAAATTTCCTGGTATGTTATTTACAATGCCACTGGTTCTCATTACTTATTTAAATATAACAGCTGCATTCTGCTTGTATTATCATTCAAATTGAAGACACTCTTTCAATTTGAACATATCTAACACTAGGACCATAATAAACTGTGATCTGCTCATTTAAATTTAATAGAAGTATTGTAGATGAGCTGTCAGTCAAAACCAAAAGAACAAAATATATATCATGCTCAGACATTCCTTCTTAATAAGATTTTAATTCCAATTTCCAGTTAGTCCACTGAGTGTTAATTATGGTGAAGACAGATTGCTCTGTGAAAGAAGCCACCAAACACAGTAAATTAAAGTAAATAAGAAGTCAGAGAAATATGTAGCAGTTGAAGGGGCAAGGTAAAAACCCATCAGACCAAGCAAATGCAGAATAAAAAGGCAGTCTGCCTGAAAAAGAATTAAGAATAATGGTAATAAAGATAATCCACAATCTTGGAAATAGAATGGAGATTAAACAAGACATGTTTAACAAGAAAATAGAAGAACTAAAGAGCAAACAAACAATGATGAACAACACAATAAATGAAATTAAAACTTCTCTAGAAGGAATCAAGAGCAGAATAACTGAGGCAGAAAAACGGATAAGTGACCTGGAAGATAAAATAGTGGAAATAACTACCACAGACCAGAATAAAGAAAAAAATAATGAAAAGAATTGAGGACAGTTTAAGAGACTTCTGGGACAATATTAAATGCACCAGCTGTCAAATTATAGGGGTCCCAGAATAGGAAGAGAAAGAGAAAGGGACTGAGAAAATATTTGAAGACATTATATTGAAAACCTCCCTGATATGGGAAAGGAAAGAGTCAATCAAGTCCAAGAAGCACAGAGAGTCCCATACAGTATAAATCCAAGGAGAAACACACCAAGACACATTAATCTAAAATTAAATACAAAGAAAAGTTATCAAAAGCAGCAAGAGAAAAGCAACAAATAACATACAGGAAATCCCCAAAAGGTTAACAGCAGATCTTTCAGCAGAAACTCTGCAAGCCAGAAGGGAGTGACAGGACATAATTAGAGTGATGGAAGGGAAAAAGCTACAAACAAGATTACTCTACCCAGCAAGGATCTCATTCAGACTTGGTGGAGAAATTAAAGCCTTTAGAGACAAGCAAAATCTAAGAGAATTCAACACCACCAAACCAGCTTTACAACAAATGCTAAAGGAACTTCTCTAGGCAGGAAACACAGCAGAAGGAAAAGATGTACAATAACAAACCCAAAACAATTAAGAAAATGGTAATAGAAACATACGTATAGATAACTACCTTAAATGTTAATGGATTAAATACTGCAACCAAAATACATAGATTGGCTGAGTGGATACAAAAACAAGACCTGTATATATACTGTCTACAACAGACCCACTTCAGACCTAGGGACACATACAGACTGAAAGTGAGGGCATGGAAAATGATATTCCATGCAAATGGAAATCAAAAGAAAGCTGGAGTAGCAATTCTCATATCAGACAAAATAGACTTTAAAATAAAGATTATTACAAGAGACAATGAAGGACACTAAATAATGATTAAGGGATCAATCCATGAAGAAGATATAACAATTCTAAATATTTATACAACAAAATTGTTGCACCTTGACACATGATGCAAATGCTAACAACCATAACAGGGAAAATTGACAGTCACACAATAATAGTAGGGAAAAATTACACCCCACTGTCACCAATGGACAGATCTTCCAAAATGAAAATAAATAAGGAAACACAAGCTTAAATGATACATTAAACAAGATGGACTTAATTGATATTTATAGGACATTTCATCCAAAAACAACAGAATACACATTCTCTAAGATAGATCATATATTGGGTCACAAATCAAGCCTTGGTAAATTTAAGAAAATTGAAATCATATCAAGTATCTTTTCCAACCACAATGCTATGAGATTAGATATCAATTACAGGAAAAAACGCTGTAAAATATACTAACACATGGAGGCTAATCATTATGCTATTAAATAACTAAGAGAGCACTAAAGAAATCAAAGAGGAAAACAAAAAATACCTAGAAACAAATGAAAATGAAAACACGACAGCCCAAAACCTATGGGATGCAACAAAAGCAGTTCTAAGAGGGAAGTTGACAGCAATACAATCCTACCTCAAGGAACAAGATACATCTCAAATAAACAACCTAACATTACACGTAAAGCAAGTAGAGAAAGAGGAACAAAGAAACCACAAATTTAGCAGAAGAAATAAATCATAAAGACCAGATCAGAAAGGAATGAAAAAGATATGAATGAAAGGGCTTCCCTGGTGGCGCAGTGGTTGAGAGTCCACTTGCCAATGCAGGGGACACGGGCTCATGCCCCAGTCTGGGAAGATCCCATGTGCCGTGGAGTGGCTGGGCCCGTGAGCCATGGCCACTGAGCCTGCTTGTCCAGAGCCTGTGTTCCACAACGGGAGAGGCCACAACAGTGACAGGTCCAAGTACCACAAAAAAAAAATAATAAATAAATAAATAAAAATAAAAAATAAAATATATATGAAGGAAAGAATAACAAAGATCAGTAAAACTAAAAGCTGGTTCTTTAAGAATATAAACAAAATTGATAAACCATTAGCCAGACTCATCAAGAAAAAAAGGAAGAGTCAAGAAAACAGAATTAGGGGCTTACCTGGTGGCACAGTGGTTGAGAGTCTGCCTGCTGATGCAGGGGACACGGGTTCGTGCCCCGGTTTGGGAAGATCCCACATGCTGTGGGGCAGCTGGGCCCATGAGCCATGGCTGCTGAGCCTGTGCATCCGGAGCCTGTGCTCCACAACAGGAGAGGCCACAACAGTGAGAGGCCTGCATACAGCAAAAAAAAAAAAAAAAAAAAAGTAAACAGAATTAGAAATGAAAAAGGAGAAGTAATAACTGACACAGCAGAAATACAAAGGATCATGAGAGATTACTACAAGCAACTATATACCAATAAAGTTGGCAACCTGGAATAAATGGACAAATTCTTAGAAAAGCACAACCTTCTGAGCCTGAAACGGGAAGAAATAGAAAATATAAACAGAACAGTCACAAGCACTTAAATTGAAACTGTGATTTAAAATATTCCAACAACCAAAAGCCCAGGACCAGATGGATTCTCAGGCAAATTTTATCAAACATTTGGAAAAGAGCTAACACCTATCCTTATCAAACTCTTCCAAAATATAGCAGAGGAAAGAATACTACAACTAATTCTAAGAGGCCACCATCACCCTGATACCAAAACCAGACAAAGATGTCACAAAGAAAGAAAACTAGAGGCCAATATCACTGATGAACATAGATGCAAAAATCCTCAACAAAATACTAGCAAACAGAATCCAACAGCATATTAAAAGGATCATACACTATGATCAAGTGGGGTTTATCCCAGGAATGCAAACATTCCACAATATAGGCAAATAAATCGATCTGATAAACCATATTAACAACTTGAAGGAGAAAAAACATATGATCATCTCAATAGATGCAGGGAAAGCTTTTGACAAAATTCAACACCTATTGATGACAAAAACCCTCCAGAAAGTAGGCATAGAGGAAACTTACCTCAACAAAATAAAGGCCATATATGACAAACCCACAGCCAACATCTTTCTAAATGGTGAAAAACTGAAACCATTTCCACTAAGATCAGTAACAAGAAATGTTGTCCACTCTCACTGTTATTATTGAACATAGCTTTGGAAGTTTTAGCCACAACAGTCAGAGAAGAAAAAGAAATAGAAGGAATCCAAATCAGAAAAGAAGAATTAAAACTCTTACTATTTGCAGATGACATGGTACTGTACATAGAGAATCCTAAATATTTTACCAGAAAGCTACTAGAGCTACTCAATGACCTTGGTAAGGTACCAAGATACAAAATTAATGCACAGAAATCTCTTGCATTCCTATACACTAATGATGAAAAATCTGAAAGAGAAATTAAGGAAATACTCCCATTTACCATTGTAACACAAAGAATAAAATACCTCGGAATAAACCTACTTAAGGAGACAAAATACCTGAATGCAGAAAACTGTAAGACACTGATGAAAGAAATTAAAGATGATACAAACATATGGAGAGATATACCATGTTCTTGGATTGGAATAATCAACATTGTCAGAATGACTATACTACCCAAAGCAATCTACAGATTTAATGCATCCCTATCAAACTACCACTGGCATTTTTCACAGAACAAGAACAAAAAAATTCACAATTTGCATGGAAACACAAAAGACCCTGAATATTCAAAGCAATCTTGAGAAAGAAAAACATAACTGCAAGAATCAGGCTTCCAGACTTCAGACTATACTACAAAGCTACAGGAATCAAGACAGTATGGTACTGGCACTGAAACAGAAATATAGATCAATGGAACAGGATAGAAAGCCCAGAGATAAACCCATGCACATATGATCACCTTATCTTTTTTTTTTTTTTTTTTTTTTTTTTTTTTTTTTTTTTTGCGGTACGCGGGCCTCTCACTGTTGTGGCCTCTCCCGTTGCGGAGCTCCGGACCATGGCTCACGGACCCAGCTGCTCCGCGGCATATGGGATCTTCCCAGACCAGGACACGAACCTGTGTCCCCTGCATCGGCAGGCGGACTCTCAACCACTGCGCCACCAGGGAAGCCCTGATCACCTTATCTTTGATAAAGAAGGCAAGAATATAAAATAGAGAAAAGACTGTCTCTTCAATAAGTGGTGTTGGGAAAATTGGCCAGCTACTTGTAAAGAATGAAATTTGAACACTCCTTAACACCATATACAAAAATAGACTCAAAATGGATTAAAGACCTAAATGTAAGGCCAGACACTATAAAACTCTTAGGGGAAAACATAGGCAGAACACTCTATGGCATAAATCACAGCAAGATCCTTTTCGATCCACCTCCTAGAAAAATGGAAATAAAACCAAAAATAAACAAATGAGACTTATTGAACCATAAAAGCTTTTGCACAACAAAGGAAACCATAAACAAGACAAAAAGACAACTCTCAGAATGGGAGAAAATATTTGTAAATGAAGCAACTGACAAAGGATTAATCTCCAAAATTTACAAGCAGCTCATGCAGCTCAATATCAAAAAGAAACAAACAACCCAATCGAAAAATGGGAAGAAGATATAAATAGACATTTCTCCAAAGAAGATATACAGATTTCCAATAAGCACATGAAAGGATGCTCAACATCACTAATCATTAGAGAAATGCAAATCAAAACTCCCTTGAGGTATCACCTCACACTGGTCAGAATGGTCATCATCAAAATATCTACAAACAGTAAATGCTGGACAGGGTGTGGAGAAAAGGGAACACTCTTGCATTGTTGGTGGGAATGTAAATTGATACAGCCACTATTGAGAACCGTATGGAGGTTCCTTAAAAAACTAAAAATAGAACTACCATATGACCCAGCAATCCCAGAACTGTGCATATACCCTGAGAAAACCATAATTCAAAAAATGTCATGTACCACAATATTCATTGCAGCTCTATTTACAATAGCCAGGACATGGAAGCAACCTAACTGTTCATCAACAGATGAATGGATAAAGAATATGTGGCACATATATACAATGGAATATTACTCATCCATAAAAAGAAATGAAATTGAGTTATTTGTAGTGAGGTGGATGGACCTAGAGTCTGTCATATAGAGTGAAGTAATTCAGAAAGAGAAAAACAAGCACCATATAGTAACACATATATGTGGTACCTGAAAAAGAAAAAAAGGTATCTGAAGCACCTAAGGGCAGGATAGAAGTAAAGATGGAGATGTAGAGAATGGGCTTGAGGACATGTGGAGAGGGAAGGGTAATCTGGGACGAAGTGAGAGAGTGACATTGATATATACACATTACAAATTGTAAAATAGATAGCTAATGGGAAGCATCTGCATAGCACAGGGAGGTCAGGTCGTAGCTTTGTGACCACCTAGAGGGGGAGGATATGGAGGGTGAGAGGGAAACGGTGGAAGGAAGGTATATGGGGATATATCTATACGTATAGCTGATTCACTTTGTTATACAGCAGCAATTAACACAAGGATGTAAAGCAATTATACTTCAATAAAGTTGTTAAAAGAAAAAAGAATCATAAAATAGTGTAATCATGCAATAGATGCACTGAATTCAATTTCAATTCATTTTCACTCCATCAGCACTTTTAGACTTCCTGGTATATGCTAGACTCTGTGGGAAGTCTTGACAGCCACTTTACAGTAGCAGAAGACAACATTTCTGACCTCAGAGAGGCTACTGTCTAGTTTGGGGTTACAAAACAAACATACATGAGAAAAATAATGAGCCCAAGGCATTCTATAATGGTGCACAAGCTTTCAAGGTAATAAAGGGTATCAAGGAATAGAGTTTTCTTGGAATGTTTCAGCTGAAAGTGGTCACACCTTTTTAAAAAACCTTTCCAATAGCGGTCAGCGTTATTTTTATTTTTGTCAACATTCACACTAAAGCTAAAATTAGTTTTGCAATGCAATGTAAAGGACAAGCACTGGATTTTGAATCCTGCATCTTTGTTTTAGATATGGCTCTGCATGTTCATGTTGAGTGGCTTTAGGATTTTCCTTTCATTGTATTCTGCCTTAACTACTGAATCGTCTTCATAACTATCGTCCCTGCATTCTCCTTGCCTCCTACAAGCTATTTTTCCAAATAGGAGCCAAGGTTGTGCTTTAAAATTCAGTTATCTCTTTGATTAAAACCAGCCAATGGACTCCTATTGCCTTGGGAATTCCTTGGTGGTCCAGTAGTTAGGACTCTAAGATGCTGCAAGCCTCATGGTGATAATTATTTCTAAATAATCACGTACCCTGAGACTCCCCTCTCTCATTTTGCCTTTAAACATGCTTTGCTGGAACCCTTTGGGGAGTTCAAAGATTTGGAGGGGCATGAGTCACTCATTCTCCTTGCATGGCCCTGCAATAAACTTTTCTCTGTTCCAGACTCCAATGTTTTGCTTTGTTTGACCTCACTGTGTGTCAGGCCCACGAATTTGCATTCGGTAACAGTTACTCTCCAGGCTTGTAGGAATAGGTGCAAAAGACAGCTGAATTCCTTTTTCCTATCTCCTAGGTTTCAACCTCTGTTTTCTAGATTTTGATTTTGATTATATTTTTTCCTTTAGGATTTATTTTCCTTTTTTTCATAAAGTATTTTTTCCAGTTTATTTCTTAGGTTAAAAAGACAGTACCATGGCAGAGGGATTGTTCATGACAACCCTCAACTTTTTTTTTAAGTTTATTTTTTGTTTGTTTTGTTTTGTTTTCTTCCAGTTCTATTGAGATACAATTGATAAACAGCACTGTTTAAGTATAAGATGTGCAGCATAATAATTTGACTTATATGCCTCATGAGATGATTATCACAGTAAGTTTAGTGAACATCCATCATCTCTTATAGATACAAATTTTTTTTAAGTTAAAAATCTATTTTGCTGTAATTTGTGTCACAGAGTGTTCTGCATCTGTTCTCTTCTAGGAATTTTATGATTCCAGGTCTTTTACATTTAGGTCTTTAAACAATTTGGGGTTTATTTTTTGTATATAGTGTGAGGAAATGTTGAAATCTCATTTTATATGTGATTGTTTAGTTCCCCCAGCATTACTTGTTGAAGTGACTATCTTTTCTCCATTGTATATTCCTGCCTCCCTTGTCATAGATTAATTGACAATAGGTAGGTGAATTTATTTCTGGGTTCTTTATTCTGTTTCACTGATATACATTTCTGTTTTGTGCCAATATTATGCTGTTGAATTACTGTAGCTTTGTAGTATAGTCTGAAGTCTGGGATGGTATACCTCCAGCTTTTTTCTTTTTTTCTTAAAATTGTTTTGACAATTCAGGGTCTTTTGTGGTTTCATATAAATTTTAGAATTATTAGTTCTAGGTCTGTGAAAAATGTCCTAGTTGTTTTGATAGGGATTGCATTAAATATATGGATTGATTTGGGTAGTATGGCTATTTTAATAATGTTAATTCTTCCAGTCCAGGAACACAGAGTATATTTCCATTCAATCTCCTAAGGCAAAAGAAATAAAAGCTAAAATAAACAAATGGGACCTAATTAAACTTAAAAGCTTTTGGATAGCAAAGGAAACCATGGACACAATGAAAAAAACAACCTACAGAATGGGAAAAAAAAATATGTGCAAATGATGTGACTGACAAGAAGTTAATTTCTAAAATATACAAACAGCTCATAGATCTCAACAACAATTTAATCAAATATGGGCAGAAGATTGAATAGACATTTTTCCAAAGAAGACATACAGGTGGCTAACAGTGTGCTTAACATCACTGCTTATAAGGAAAATGCAAATCAAAATCATAATGAGGTATCTCCTCACACCTGTCAGAATGGTTATCATCAAAAAGTCTACAAAGAATAAATGTTGGAGAGGATATGGAGAATAGGGAACACTTGTACACTGTGTATGGGAATGTAAATTTATGCAACCATTATGGAAAACAGTATGGAGTTTCCCTTTAAAAACTAAAAATAGAACTACCATATGATCCAGCATTCCACTACTTGGTATATATCTAGAAAAAATGAAAACATTAAATTGAAAAGTTACATGCACCCCAACGTTTATAGCAGCACTATTTACAATAGCCAAGACATGGAAGCAATCCAAGTGTCCATCAACAGATGATTGGATTAAGAATATATGATAATATATATATATATCAGCCATAAAAATATTACTCAGCCATAATAAACAACAAAATACTACCATTTGAAGCAATGTGCATGGACCTAGAGAATATTATCCTCAGTGAAATAAGTCAAAGGCAAATACTATATGATGTCACTTATATGTTGAATCTAAAAAGTAATATAAATGAATGTGTATCAGAAACAGACTTATAGATATGGAAAAATAAAAAACCTTGTAGTTACCAAAGGAGAAAGGGAAGCAGGGAGGGACAAATTAGAGGTATGATATTAACAGATACAATCCACTATGTACAAAATAGTTAAGCAACAAGGACATACTGTATAGCACAGGGATTATACCCATTATCAGTAATAACCTATAATGGAATATAATCTGCAAAAGTACTGAATCACTATGCTTGCTGTACACCTAAAACTAACACAATATTGTAAATCAACCATACTTTAATAAAATAATAGAACAAAATATATTTTTTTAATTTTAAAAATTAAAAACTGAAGGGGTAATATAAAAAATTTTAATTAAAAATAAAAATATATTTTTTTGTGTGTGATGGGAACTCAGGATTTATTCTCTTAACAATGTTCATATATAACATACAGAAGTGTTAATTATATTTATTGTGTTGCACATTACATCCCTAGTACTTACTTACCTTATAACTGGAAGTTCATATATTTTAACTACTTCCATTTGATTTACCATCACCACTCACCCTACCTCTGGCAACCACAAATCTGATATCTTTTTTCTATGAGTTTGTTTGTTTGCTTTTTAAGTATAATTGACCTACAACACTATATTAGTTCCTGGCACACAACATAGTGACTTGATATTTCTATACATTTCAGAATGATCACCACAATAAATCTACTTCCCATCTGTCACCATATAAAAATATTACAAAATTACTGACTACATTCCCCACACAGTATATTTCATGACCATGAGTTAATTATTTGTGGCTGAAAGTTTGTATCTCTTGATCTCCTTCATGTAATTCTCTCCTCTCCCTTCTGGCACCACCAATTTGGTCTCTGTTTCGATAACCCTGTTTCTGTTTATTTGTTCATTTATTTTGTTTTTTAGATTCCACATATAAGTGATCATACAGTAGTTGTCTTTCTCTGACCTATTTCACTTAGCATAATACCCTCTAGGTCCATCTATATTGTTGCAAATGGCAATATGTTAGTCTGTTTTAATGTTCCATTGTATTTACATATCTCATCTTCTTTATCCATTCATCTATCAGTAGGCACTTAGATTACTTCCAAATCTTTCCTATGGAAAATAAAGCTACAATGAACATAAGAGTGCATATGACTTTTGAAATTAGTGTTTTTGTTTTCTTTGTATAAATACCCAGCAATGAAATTTTTAGATCATATGGTAGTTCTCTTTTTAAGTTTTTGAGAAATCTCCATACTGTTAGCCACAGTGATTGTACCAATTTAAATTCTCACCAACAGTGCATGAGTGTTCCCTTTTCTCTGCATCCTCAACAAGGCTTGTTATTTGCTGTTTTTAATAATAGCCATTCTGACAGGTGTGAGGTGATATCTTCAATGTGGTTTTGGTTTGCATATCCCTGATGATTAGTGCTGTTGAGCATATTTTCATGTGCCTGTTGGCTATCTGTATGTCTTTTTTTTTATTGTGTATTCAGATCCTCTGCCTATTATTTAAATTAGGTTGTTTAGTTCTTTTAATGTGTTACTGTCAATTTCTTCCTTTATGTATTTTTTTTTAATATTTGCTTTATGTATTTAGGTGCTCATATGTTGGGTGCATATATACTTACAGTCATTATATTTTCTTTAACTGATTCCTCTATCATTATGTAATGTCTTTCTTTGTCTCTTGTTACAGTCTCTGTTTTAAAGTCTATTTTGCCTGACACAAGTATTGTTACTCTGACTTTCTTTTCATTTCCATTTACATGTAATACCTTTTTTTCGTCCCCTTGCTTTCAATCTGTGTATTTCTTTAAACCTGAAGTAAGTTTCTTGTAGGCAGCATATATATAGTTCATTATTGTAACAATTCAGCCACTCTATGCCTTTTGATTGGAGCATTTAGACTATTTACATTAATTATTTATAGGCAAGTACTGATTTCCATTTTGTTAGTTGTTTTCTGGTTGTTTTAGTAGTTTTTTTTTTCTTTCTTCTTTTATAGCTCTCTTCCCTTGTGATTATTAATATATATATATATATATTTTTGGCCAAACCATGAGGCTTGTGGGATCTTAGTTCCCTAAGCAGGGCTTGAATCCAGGACCCCGGCAGTGAGAGCATGGAATCTTAATCACTGGACTGGACCACCAGGGGATTCCCTTCCCTTGTGATTTGATGATTATCTTTAGTGTTATGTTTGAAATTTATCAGGTAGCTTGTCTCCCTTTCTCTTTTTTTGTGTGTGTATCTATTATAGATTTTGGTTTGTGGTAACCATGAGGTTTATATATAGATATAGATTAGATAGATAGAAGATAGATAGATAGATGATAGTGATTATTTTAAGTTGCTGATCCCTTAAGTTCAAACACATTTTAACAGTCCTACATTTTTACCTCTTCCCCCATGTTTACTGTTTTTATGTCATGCTTTACATCTTTTTGTTTTCTGTATCCCTTACCTACTTATTGTAGATATAGGTTATTTCAACACTTTTGTCTTTTAACCTTCTTACCAGCCTTATAAGTAGTTGATATTACTGTATATTTGCCTTTATCAATGAGATTTTTCTTTCAAAATTTTTGTATTTCTAGATGTGGCCTTTTCTGTTCCAGTTAGAAATGTCCCTTTAACATTTTTGTAAGGCTGATTTCATGGCACTGAAATTTCGTAGCTTTAGTTTTCATTAAAACTCTTGATCTCTCCATATCTGAATGATAGCCATGCTGAGTAGCATATTCTTGGTTGTAGGTTTTTTTGGGTTTCTTTTTTGTTTGTTTGTTTTGTTTTTGCTTTCATCACCTTAAATATATCATACTATTCCCTTCGGGCCTATAGATTTTTTGCTATAAAGCTTTATGTGTGTTCCCTTGCATGTATCTTATTTCTTTTCCCTTGTTGCTTTTAAGATTCTGTCTATCTTTAATTGTTGGTATTTTAATTACAATGTGTCTTGGTGGATCAACAAATCCTCATACCCTCAGTTCAGGCAATGTACAGAAAGTGTCCCTGGGGGCAGGAGGAAAGGGTTGTACCATTTTTCATAAGCCTGTCTCAAGTTTCATGGGAAAGCTTCTTTGTTTTCATCTACAAATAAGTGGGAAATCCATTAAACGACCTGCATTCCTTCTATCTTCCTCTTCAGAGTATGTATGCATTTCCCACAGGCAAGGTGCAAGTACAGGGTGCTGTGTACCATGCGTGGAATGTCAGCCAGCCAACCTACTGCAGCAATGAGCGTCTTCTTCCTCAGGCCATTCACACAACGAGCTTTACAAAGGACTCTGATGTGTTTCTGGAAATGGACTTGAATGGACAATAAAGAAACAGATCCTCTTCATCACTCTTAGAATGGGAAGTTTCCCTCCATATCCTGAAATACTTGGAACCAAGCTACCCACACCATGTTTGTCTCACAGGGTTTAGGATGATTTAGTTTGTTTTTTCTCTCAGGCATCACAGGACAATGGCGATTCAGGGACTTCAGCCACTCTGCAAAGCAGATAATGCCAAAATAACAACGGAAATCAACCTGGGTCCCCTTAATGAGACAGGGCAAGAGCTCTGTGACCCCAACTAAGTAAGGTATAAGCCCTTTGCCAGCTTGAAGAAGTTACAGAAGACAGAACTTCATCCTTCATCTTCCCAGTAAAGATTTATTGGAGTCTATGTCTCTCAGGGGAGATTTGAGGCAGGAGATAGATGTCTCCCCCAACCCAGGGTGAGAAGTTGGACTTTGTTACTTGTGGACAGAAATTCCAAAATAGCAGGACAATTAAGAAAGGAGGCTGGGCTCTGCCCAATTAAAAGATAAGAGACCACATATTTCTCATTCTCAAAGTCAAGGAGACCTTCCTGACTACAAAGCTCCTTGGAGGTCAAAAGGGGAGTGATGTCCATCCAAAGACAAAGGAGAAGCCACAATGAGATGGTAGGAGGGGCTCAATCACAGTAAAATAAAATCCCATAAATGCTGGGTGGGTGACTCACAGACTGGAGAACACTTTTACCACAGAAGTCCACCCACTGGAGTGAAGGTTCTGAGCCCCTCGTCAGGCTTCCCAACCTAGGGGTCCGGCAACAGGAGGAGGGATTCCTAAAGAATCAGACTTTGAATGCTAGTGGGATTTGATTGCAGGACTTTGACAGGAGTGGGGAAAACAGAGACTCCACAATTGGCAGGCAGACACAAAGTAGTGTGTACATCAGGACCCAAGGGAAAGAGCAGTGACCCCAGGGGAGACTGAAACAGACATACTTGCTAGTGTTGGAGGGTCTCCTGCAGAGGCAGGGGTCACTGTGGCTCACTATGGGGAAAGCACACTGGCAGCAGAAGTTCTGGGAAGTACTTCTTAGCATGAGCCCTCCAGAGTCTGCCTTTAGCCCCACCAAAGAGCTCAGGTAGGCTCCAGTGTTGGATTGCCTCATGCCAAACAACCAACAGGGAGGGAACCCAGCCCTACCCATAAGCAGTAAAGCAGATTAAAGCTTTACTGAGCTCTGCCCACCAGAGCAACAGTCTGCTCTACCCACCAACAGTCCCTCCCACCAGGAAACTTACACAAGCTACTTAGATAGCTTCACCCACCAGAGGGCAGACAGCAGAAGCAAGAAAAACTACAATCCTGCAGCCTATGGAACAAAACCCACATTAACAGAAAGATAGACAAGATGAAAAGGCAGAGGGCTATGTACCAGATGAAGGAACAAGATAAAACTCCAGAAAAGCAACTAAATGAAGTGAAGATAGGCAATCTTCCAGAAAAAAGAATTCAGAATAATGATAGTGAAGATGAGCCAGGACCTTGGAAAAAGAATGGAGGCAAAAGATCGAGAAGATGCAAGAAATGTTTAACAAAAACTTAGAATAATTAAAGAACAAATAAACAGAGATGAACAATACAATAACTGAAATGAAAAATGCATTAGAAGGAATCAACAGCAGAAAAATTAAGCCAGAAGAACGGATAAGTGACCTGGAAGACAGAATGGTGGAATTCACTGCTGCGGAAGAGAATAAAGAAAAAGGAATGAAAAGAAATGAAAACAGCCTAAGAGAACTCTGGGACAACATTAAACGCAACAACATTCCCATTATAGGGGTTCCAGAAGGAGAAGAGAGAGAGAAATGTTCCAAGAAAATATGTGAAGTGATTATACTCAAAAACTTCCCTAACATGGGAAAGGAAACAGCCAGCCAAATTCAGGAAGTGCAGAGAGTCCCACACAAGATAAATCCAAGGAGAAACAAACCAAGACACATAGTAAACAAATTGGAAAAAATCAAAGAAAAAGACACATGATTTACACCAATGGACAGATCATCCAAAATGAAAATAAATAAGGAAACAGAAGCTTTAAATGACAAAATAAACCAGAGAGATTTAATTGATATTTATAGGATATTCCATGCATAAAAGAAGATTACACTTTCTTCTCAAGTGCACATGGAATATTCTCCAGTATAGATCACATCTTGGGTCACAAATCAAGCCTCAGTAAATCATTGAAATCATTGAATTGAAATCATATCAAGCATCTTTCTTTTTTTCTTTTTTTTTTTACATCATTATTGGAGTATAATTGCTTTACAATGGTGTGTTAGTTTCTGCTTTATAACAAAGTGAAACAGTTATACATATACATATGTTCCCCTATCCCTTCGCTTTTGGGTTTCCCGCCCTACAACCCTCCCTATCCCAGCCCTCTAGGTGGTAACAAAGCACTGAGCTGATCTCCCTGTGCTATGCGGCTGCTTCCCACTAGCTATCTACCTTATGTTTCATAGTGTATATATGTCCATGCCACTCTCTTGCTTTGTCACAGCTTACCCTTCCCCCTCCCCACATCCTCAAGTCCATTCTCTAGTAGGTCTGTGTCTTTATTCCTGTCTGAACCTTAGGTTCTTCATGACTTTTTTTTCTTAAATTCCATATATATCTGTTAGCATACAGTATTTGTCTTTCTCTTTCTGACTTGCTTCACTCTGTATGACAGACTCTAGGTCCATCCACCTCATTACAAATAGCTCAATTTCATTTCTTTTTATGGTTCAGTAATATTCCATTGTATATATGTGCCACATATTCTTTATCCATTCATCTGATGATGGACAATTAGGTTGTTTCCATCTCTGGGCTATTGTAAATAGAGCTGCAATGAACATTTTGGTACATGACTCTTTTTGAATTTCGGTTTTCTCAGGGTATATGCGCAGTAGTGGTATTGCTGGGTCATATGGTAGTTCTATTTGTAGTTTTTTAAGGAACCTCCATACTGTTCTCCATAGTGGCAATACCAATTCACCTTCCCACCAGCAGTGCAAGAGTGTTCCCTTTTCTCCACACGCTATCCAGCATTTATTGTTTCTAGATCTTTTGATGATGGCCATTCTGACTGGTGTGAGATGATATCTCATTGTGGTTTTGATTTGCATTTCTCTAATGATTAATGATGTTGAGCATTCTTTCATGTGTTTGCTGTCAATCTGTATATCTTCTTTGGAGAAATGTCTATTTAGGTCTTCTGCCCATTTTTGGATTGGGTTGTTTGTTTTTTGTTATTGAGCTGCATGAGCTGCTTGTAAATTTTAGAGATTAATCCTTTGTCAGTTGCTTCATTTGCAAATATATTCTCCCATTCTGAGGATTATCTTTTGGTAATGTTTATGGTTTCCTTTGCTGTGCAAAAGCTTTGAAGTTTCATTAGGTCCCATTTGTTTATTTTTGTTTTTATTTCCATTTCTCTAGGAGGTGGGTCAAAAAGGATCTTGTTGTGATTTATGTCATAGAGTGTTCTGCCTAAGTTTTCCTCTAAGACTTTGATCATTTATGGCCTTACATTTAAGTCTTTAATCCATTTTGAGCTTATTTTTGTGTATGGTGTTAGGGAGTGATCTAATCTCATACTTTTACATGTACCTGTCCAGTTTTCCCAGCACCACTTATTGAACAGGCTGTCCTTTCTCCACTGTATATTGCTGCAACCTTTATCAAAGATAAGGTGACCATATGTGCATGGATTTATCTCTGAGCTTTCTATCCTGTTCCATTGATCTATATTTCTGTTTTTGTGCCAGTACCATACTGTCTTGATTACTGTAGCTTTGTAGTATAACCTGAAGTCAGGGAGCCTGATTGTTCCAGCTCCATTTTTCATTCTCAAGATTGCTTTGACTATTCGGGGTCTTTTGTGTTTCTATAAAAATTGTGAATTTTTTTGTTCTAGTTCTGTGAAAAATGCCAGTGGTAGTTTCATAGGGATTGCATTAAATCTGTAGATTGCTTTGGGTAGTAGAGTCATTTTCACAATATTGATTCTGCCAATCCAAGAACATGGTATATCTTTCTATCTGTTTGTATCTTCTTTCATCAGTGTCTTATAATTTTCTGCACACAGATCTTTTGTCTTCTTAGGTAGGTTTATTCCTAGGTATTTTATTCTTTTCATTGCAATGGTAAATGGGAGTGTTTTCTTGATTTCATGTTCAGATTTTTCATCCTTAGTGAATAGGGATGCCACAGATTTCTGTGCATTAATTTTGTATCCTGCTACTTTACCAAATTCATTGATTAGCTCTAGTAGTTTTCTGGTAGCATCTTTAATTCTCTATGTATAGTATCATGTTATCTGCAAACAGTGACATCTTTACTTCTTCTTTGCTGATTTGGATTCCTTTTATTTCCTTTTCTTCTCTGATTGCTGTGGCTAAAACTTCCAAAACTATGCTGAATAAGAGTGGTGAGAGTGGGCAGCCTTGTCTTGTTCCTGATCTTAGTGGAAATGCTTTCAGTTTTTCACCATTGACGATGATGTTGGCTGTGGGTTTGTCATATATGACCTTTATTATGTTGAGGAAAGTTTCCTCTATGCCTACTTTCTGCAGGGTTTTTGTGATAAATGGGTATTGAATTTTGTCAAAAGCTTTCTCTGCATCTATTGAGATGATCATATGGTTTTTCTCCTTCAATTTGTTAATATGGTGTATCACATTGATTGATTTGCGTATATTGAAGAATCCTTGCATTCCTGGAATAAACCTCACTTGATCATGGTGTATGATCCTTTTAATGTGCTGTTGGATTCTTTTGGCTAGTATTTTGTTGAGGATTTTTGCATCTATGTTCATCAGTGATATTGGCCTGTAGTTTTCTTTCTTTGTGACATCCTTGTCTGGTTTTGGTATCAAGGTGATGGTTCCCTCGTAGAATGAATTTGCGTGTGTTCCTCCCTCTGCTATATTTTGAAAGAGTTTGAGAAGGATAGGTGTTAGCTCTTCTCTAAATGTTTGATAGAATTCGCCTCTGAAGCCATCTGGTCCTGGGCTTTTGTTTGTTGGAAGATTTTTAATGTTTCAATTTAAGTGCTTGTGATTTGTCTGTTCATATTTTCTCTTTCTTCCTGATTCAGTCTTGGCAGGTTGTGTGTTTCTAAGAATTTTTCAATATCTTCCCCATTTTCCATTTTATTGGCATAGAGTCTCTTGTAGTAATCTCTCATGATCTTTTGTATTTCTGCAGTTTCAGTTTTTACTTCTCCTTTTTCATTTCTAATTCTAATGATTTGAGTCTTCTTCCTTTTTTTCTTGATGAGTCTGGCTAATGGTTTTTCTATTTTGTTTATCTTCTCAAAGAACCAGCTTTTAGTTTTGTTGATCTTTGTGATTGTTTCCTTCATTTCTTATTCATTTATTTCTGATGTGATTTTTATGTTTTCTTTCCTTCTGCTAACTTTGGGGTTTTTTTGTTCTTCTTTCTCTAATTGCTTTAGGTGCAAGGTTAGGTTGATTATTTGAGATGTTTCCTGTTTCTTAAGGTGGGCTTGTATTGCTATAATCTTCCCTCTTAGAACTGCTTTTGCTGCATCCCATAGGTTTTGGGTCATCATGTCTCCATTATCATTTGTTTGTAGGTATTTTTTTTATTTCCTCTTTGATTTCTTCATTGATCACTTCGTTATTAAGTAATGTATGTTTTAGCCTTTATGTGTTTGTATTTTTTACCAATCTTTTCCTGTATTTGATATCTAGTCTCATAGCATTGTTGTCGGAAAAGATACTTGATACAATTTCAATTTTCTTAAATTTACCAAGGCTTGTTTTTTCACCCAAGATATGATCTATCCTTTAGAATGTTCCATGAGCACTTGAGAAAAATGTGTATTCTGTTGTTTTTGAATAGAGTGTCTTATAAATATCAATTAAGTCCATCTTGTTTAATGTATCATTTAAAGCTTGTGTTTCCTTATTTATTTTCATTTTGGATGATGTGTCCTTTGGTGAAAGTGGGGTGTTAACATCCCCTACTATGAATGTGTTACTGTCAATTTCCCCTTTTATGGCTGTTAGTATTTGCCTTATATATTGTGGTTCTCCTATGTTGGGTGCATAAATATTTACAATGGTTATATCTTCTTCTTGGATTGATCCCTTGATCATTATATAGTTTTCTTCTTTGTCTCTTCTTATAGATTTTATTTTAAAGTCTATTTTGTCTGATATGAGAATTGCTACTCCAGCTTTCTTTTGGTTTTCATTTGCATGGAATATCTTTCTCTATCCCCTTACTTTCAGTCTGTATGTGTCTCTAGGTCTGAAGTGGGTCTCTTGTAGGCAGCATATATATGGATCTTGTTTTTGCATCCTTTCAGCCAATCTGTGTCTTTTGGTGGGAGCATTTAGTCCATTTACATTTAAGGTAATTATCGATATGTATGTTCCTATACCCATTTTTTTAATTGTTTTCAGTTCGTTATTGTAGGTCTGTTCCTTCTTTTGTGTTTCTTGCCTAGAGAAGTTCCTTTAGCATTTGTTGTAAAGCTGGTTTGGTGGTGCTGAACTCTCTCAGCATTTGCTTGTCTGTAAAGGTTTTAATTTCTCCATCAAATCTGAATGAGATCCTTGTTGGTTATAGTAATCTTGGTTGCAGGTTTTTCTCCTTCATTACTTTAAATATGTCCTGCCACTCCCTTCTGGCTTGCAGAATTTCTGCTGAAAGGTCTGCTGTTAACCTTATGGGGATTCCCTTGTGTGTTATTTGTTGTTTTCCCTTGCTGCTTTTAATATGCTTTCTTTGTATTTAATTATTGACAGTTTCATTAATATGTGTCTCGGCATATTTCTCCTTGGATTTATCCTGTATGGGACTCTCTGTGCTTCCTGGACTTGATTAACTATTTCCGTTCCCATATTAGGGAAGTTTTCAAGTATAATCTCTTCAAATACTTTCTCAGTCCCTTTCTTTTTCTCTTCTTCATCTGGAACCCCTATAATTTGAATGTTGGTGCATTTAATGTTGTCCCAGAGGTCTCTGACACTGTCCTCAGTTCTTTTCATTCTTTTTTCTTTATTCTGCTCTGCAGTAGTTATTTCCACTATTTTTTCTTCCACATCACTTCTCCATTCTTCTGCCTCAGTTATTCTGCTATTGATCCCATCTAGAGTATTTTTCATTTCATTTATTGTGTTGTTCATCATTGTTTTTTTCATCTTTAGTTCTTCTAGGTCTTTGTTAAATGTTTCTTGCATTTTGTCTATTCTATTTCCAAGATTTTGGATCATCTTTACTATCATTATTCTGAATTCTTTTTCAGGTAGACTGCCTATTTCCTTTTCATTTGTTAGGTCTGGTGGTTTTTTATCTTGTTCCTTCATCTGTGGTGTGTTTTTCTGTCTTCTTATTTTGCTTATCTTACTGTGTTTGGGGTCTCCTTTTTGCAGGCTGCATGTTCATAGTTCCCATTGTTTTTGGTGTCTGTCCCCAGTGACTAAGGTTGGTTCAGTGGTTTGTGTAGGCTTCCTGGTGGAGGGGACTCATGCCTGTGTTCTGGTGGATGAGGCTGGATCTTGTCTCTCTGGTGGGTAGGTCCACGTCTGATGGTGTGTTTTGGGGTGTCTGTGGCCTTATTATGATTTTAAGCAGCCTCTCTGCTAAAGGGTGGGGTTGTGTTCCTGTTTTGCTAGTTGTTTGGCATAGGGTGTCCAGCACTGTAGCTTGCTGGTCATTGAATGAATCTGGGTGCTGGCATTGAGATGGAGATCTCTGGGAGATTTTTGCCCTTTGATATTATGTGGAGTTGGGAGGTCTCTTGTTGACCAGTGTCCTGAAGTTGTCTCTCCCACCTCAGAGGCACAGCACTGACTTGTGGCTGCAGCATCAAAAGTGTTTCATCCACACAGCTCAGAATAAAAGGGAGAAATAGTAGAAAGAAAGAAGGAAAGAAGGAAAGAAAGAAAGAAAGAAAGGAAGAAAGGAAGGAAGAAAGGAGGGAGGGAGGGAGGAAAGAAGGAAGGAGGGAAGGAAGGCAAAAAAGAAAGAAAGAAGATAAAATAAAATTAAGTTATTAAAATAAAAACAATTATTAAGAAGAAAAAACTTTTTTTAAGGAAAATTAAAAATACAAAAAAAAAAAATGGACGGATAGAACCCTAGGACAAATCGTGGAAGCAAAGCTATACAGACAAAATCTCACACAGAAGCATACACATACACACTCACAAAAAGAGAAAAGGGGAAAAAATAATAAATCTTGCTCTCAAAGTCTACCTCCTCAATTTGGTATGATTCATTGTGTATTCATGTATTCCACAGATACAGGGTACATCAAGTTGATTGTGGAGCTTTAATCCACTGCTCCTGAGGCTGCTGGGAGAGATTTCCCTTTCTCTTCTTTGTTGTCACAGCTCCCAGGGCCTCAGCTTTGGATTTGGCCCTGCCTCTGCATGTAGATCGCCAGAGGGCATCTGTTCTTCGCTCAGACAGGACGGGGTTAAAGGAGCCACTGATTCGGGGGCTCTAGCTCACTCAGGCTGCAGGGAGAGGGGGGCACAGAGTGTGTGGCAAGCCTGTGGCAACAGAGGCCGGCATGACATTGCACCAGCCTGAGGCACGCCATGCGTTCTCCCAGGAAAGTTGTCCCTGGATCCTGGGACCCTGGCAGTGGCAGGCTGCACAGGCTCCCCGGAAGATGAATGTGGATAGTGACCTGTGTTCGTTCACAGGCTTCCTGCTGGTGGCAGCAGCAGCCTTAGCATCTCATGCCCGTCTCTGGGGTCCGTGCTGATAGCCGCGGCTCACGCCTATCTCTGGAGCTCCTTTAAGCGGCGCTCTGAATCCCCTCTCCTCATGCAACAGGAAACAAATAGGGAAGAAAAAGTATCTTGCCTCTTCGGCAGGTCCAGACATTTTCCCGGACTCCATCCTGGCTAGCCATGGTGCACTAACCCCCTTCAAGTTGTGTTCACACTGCCAGTCCTCTCCCTTTGCTCCCACTGAAGCCTGAGCCTCTGGTCCCTCCCCCGCCTGCCCTGGCGGGTGCGCAGAGAAGCCTCTCTGGCTGGTGAGTACCAGTCAGCACTGCTCCTCTTTGTGGGCATCTCTCTGCTTTGCCCTCTACACCCCTGTTGCTGTGCTGTCTTCCATGGCTCCAAAGCTTTCCCCCTCTGCCACCCACAGTCTCCACCCATGAAGGGGTTTCCTAGTGTGTGGAAACGTTTCCTCCTTCAAAGCTCCCTCCCACTTGTGCATGTCCCTTCCCTGTTATTTTGTCTATGCTTTTCCTTTTTTCTTTTACCCCACCCAGGTACATAGGGACTTTCTTGCCTTTTGGGAGGTCTGAGGTCTTCTGCCAGCATTCAGTAAGTGTTCTGTAGGAGTTGTTCCACGTGTAGAGGTATTTCTGGTGTATCTGTGGGGAGGAAGATGATCTCTGCGTCTTACTCTTCTGCCATCTTCCCCTCACTCAAGTATCTTTTCTGACCACAATGCTATGAGATTAGAAATGAATTACAGGGAAAAAAAACATTAAAAACACATGAAAGCTAAACAATACTTTACTAAATAACCAAGAGATCACTGAAGAAATCAAAGAGGAAATCAAAAAATACCTAGAGACAAATTACAATGAAAACATGATGATCCAAAATCTATGGGATGCAGCAAAAGCAGTTCCAAGAGGGAAGTTTACAGCTATACAAAGCTACCTCAAGAAACAAGAAAAATCTCAAATAAACAATCTAACGTTACACCTAAAGGAACTAAAGAAAGAAGAATGAACAAAACCCATAGTTAGCAGAAGGAAATAAAAATCATAAAGATTTGAGCAGAAATAAATGCAATAGAAACAAAGAAAACAATAGCAAAGATCAATAAAACTAAAAGCTGGTTCTTTGAGAAGATAAACAAAATTGGTAAACCAGTAGCCAGACTCATCAAGAAAAAGAGGGAGAAGACTCAAATCAATAAATGTAGAAAGGAAAAAGGAGAATTTACAACATACACTGCAGAAATACTAAGCATCCTAAGAGATTACTACAAGCAGCTCTATGCCAATAAGATGGACAACCTGGAAGAAATGGACAAATTCTTAGAAGATATAACCTTCCAAGACTGAACTAGGAAGAAAGAGAAAATATGAACAGACCAGTCACAAGTGATGAAATTGAAACTGTGATTAAAAATTTTCCAAAAAACAGAAGTCCAGGACCAGATGGCTTCACAGGTGAATTCTATCAAACATATAGAGAAGAGCTAACACCCATCCTTCTCAAACTCTTCCAAAAAATTGCAGAGGAAGGAACATTCCCAAACTCATTCTGTGAGACCACCATCATGCTGATACCAAACCAGAGAAAGATACTATAGAAAAATAAATTTACAGACCAATATAACTGATGAATATAGATGCAAAAATCCTCAATAAAATACTAGCAAACAGAAGCCAACAACACATTGAAAAGATCATACACCATGAACAAGTGGGATTTATACCAGTGATGCAAGGATTCTTCAATATACACAAATCAATCAATGTGATCCACTATATTAATAAATTGAAGAATAAAAACCATATGATCATCTCAATAGATGCAAAAAAAGCTTTTGACAAAATTCAACACCGATTATGATAAAAACTCTCCAGAAAGTGGGCATGGAGCCAACCTACCTCAACATAATAAAGGCCATATATGAAAAACCTATAGCAAACATCTTTCTCAATGGTGAAAAACTGAAAGCATTTCCACTAAGATCAGGAACAAGACAAGGTTGCCCACTCTCACCACTCTTATTCAACATAGTTTTGGAAGTCCTAGACATGGCAATCAGAGAAGAAAAAGAAATAAAACGATTCCAAATCAGCAAAGAAGAAGTAAAGCTGTCACTGTTTGCAGATGACATGATACTATTCATAGAGAATCCTAAAGATGCTACCAGAAAACTACTAGAGCTAATCAATGAATTTGGTTAAGTACCAAGACACAAAATTAATGCCCAGAAATCTCTTGTATTCCTATTCACTAATGATGAAAAATCTGAAAGAGAAATTAAGGAAACACTCCCATTTACCATTGCAACGAAAAGAATAAAATACCTAGGACTAAACCTCCATGAGGAGACAAAAGACCTGTATGCAGAAAACTATAAGACACTGATGAAATAGATTAAAGAGGATAGCAACAGATGGAGATATATACCATGTTCTTGGATTGGAAGAATCAATATGGTGAAAATGACTATACTACTCAAAACAATCTACAGATTCAATGCAATCCCTATCAGATTACCAATGGCATTTTTTATGGAACTAGAACAAAAAATCTTAAAATTTGTATGCCAAAACAAAAGACTCCAAATACCCAAAATCGTCTTTAGGGAAAAAATGGAGCTAGAGGAATCAGACTCCCTGACATCAGACTATACTACAAAGCTACAGTAATCAAGACAATATGGTACTAGCACAAAAGCAGAAAAATAGATCAATGGAACAAGATAGAATGCCCAGAGATAAACCAATGCACCTATGGTCAACTAATCTATGACAAAGGAGGCAAGGATATACAATGGAGAAAAGACAGTCTCTCAATAAATGGTGCTGGGAAAACTGGACAGCTACATGTAAAAGAATGAAATTAGAACACTCCCTATCACAATACACAAAAATAAACTCAAAATGGATTAGAGATGTAAATTTAAGACCTGACACTGTAAAACTCTTTGAGGAAAATATAGGAAGAACACTATTTGACATAAATCACATCAAGATCTTTTTTGATCCACCTCCTAGAGTAATGGAAATAAAAACAAAAATAAACAAATGGGACCTAATGAAACTTCAAAGCTTTTGCACAGCAAAGGACACCATAAACAAGATGAAAAGACAACCCTCAGAATGGGAGAAAATATTTGGAAATGAATCAATGGACAAAGGATTAATCTCCAAAATATATAAATAGCTCATGCAGCTCAATATTTTAAAAAACAAACAACCTAATCGAAAAATGGGTAGAAGACCTAAATAGACATTTCTCCAAAGAAGACCTACAGATGCTCAAGAAGCACATGAAAAGCTGCTCAACATCACTAATTATGAGAAAAATGCAAATCAAAACTACAATGAGGTATCACCTCATACCAGTTAGAATGAGCATCATCAGAAAATCTACAAACAACAAATGCTGGAGAGGGTGTGGAGAAAAGGGAACCCTCTTGCACTGTTGGTGGGAATGTAAATTGATACAGCCACTATGGAGAAGAGTATGGAGGCTCGTTAAAAAACTGAAAATAGAATTAGCATATGATCCAGCAATCCCAGTACTGTGCATATACCCAAAGAAAACCATATTTCAAAAAGACACATGCACCCCAATGTTCATTGAAGCACTATTTACAATAGCCAGGTCATGGAAGCAACCTAAATGCCCATCAACAGACAAATGGATAAAAAAGATGTGATATATATATACACACATACATATATACAGCCATAAAAAAAAAGGAAAGTGGGTCATTTGTGGAGACGTGAATGGATCTAGAGACTGTCATAGTGCAGTAAGCCAGAAAGAGAAAAACAAATATTGTACATTAACGCATATATGTGGAACCTAGAAAAATGGTACAGATGAACCAGTTTGCAGGGCAGAAATTGAGACACAGTTGTAGAGAACAAGTTTATGGACATGAAGGGGGGAAAGCGCCCAGGGGGTGTGGGTGGTGGTGTGATGAATTGGGCGATTGGGATTGACATGTATACACTGATGTGTATAAAATTGATGACTAATAAGAACCTGCTGTATATAAAAATAAATAAAATTTAAAAATTAAAAAAAAAAAAGAAAATAGGAGTGATGTCAAGCTACCAATACGCCTCTTTGCTGGAATCCATCTTGTCTGAGTGATGAATGCACACACGTGGGAAGGTCCTGAGATATACAAAATACAGACTCAAAACCAGACAAATCAAAATGGTTGGCCAGAGAAAACCCGGAAGAAATGCCCTATATACCTGATTCAAAATACCAGAAGGGCACGACTATCTGAGTCCACCCTTGTGTTTATCCAAATGTACTGTACTCTTTTTCTTCCTAATAAACACTTGTTTCACCAATCTCTGTCTTTGTGGGAATTCTTTTCTGCAAAGCCAAAGGGCCAGGGCTTTGTCACTGTCCACTGGTCTAGTGGCTAAGATTTGACGCTATCACTGCTGCAACCCAACCTCAATTTCTGAACGGGAACTGAAACCCTACTTCAAGCCACTGCAGGCTAAGGTCCTCCGAGATCAATATGATCAGTGAAACTCTGTTCTCGGGGTTACCAAGGAAGATATTGGTAGTCAGTGAATCAGGGGAATCCTCTCAGACAAGTTTCCATGTGAAGAGAACTTCATATTCACATTAGAGCTTATCCAAGATGATTAGCCAAACGCACATTTTACTAAAAGATAGAAATCCAAAAGTTAAGTGTAACAACAGAGCTATAATGTCTATAACTTCTCAGTACATGAAACGCTCACCTTGCCTACCCTGAGCAAGAGTCAGTATTTGAGGGGATGTTTCACCTAAACTCTGGGAAAGCCCAAATGATTGGTCTGTTTTAGATATTCCAGGTTCCTTCTTTTGGAAAGGCAGTATTCATATTGATAAAATTAAATTCTGTTGCTCCCATTTTATTTTTTTTTAAATGATGACCTCTTTATCAACCATCTTTTGTTGCATAGCAACTATGTTAAGATTTAGTAGATTAAAACGACAACCATTTATTACTGCTCACAAGTTACAGGTCAACTGGGTGGGTGGGGGAGGCTTCTGCTGATCTAGGTAAGGCTTAGCAATCTTGACTGGATTTACTCACATCCCTGGCAGTTGGCTGGCTGGAAACTTGTGTGATGCATGGAACTGAGCCAAATCACAAGTTCATTTTCTTTTTTCAAGGTCTCCTATGTTGAAGCGTGGTTATAAAGTTAGTCTACAAATGGCAGGGATGTGGAGATACTTCAACATAATGGGTATTTTTGCAAACTACTGCAACCTCTACCTCCTTGTTTGACACATTCTTTCTTTAGATGTGTTAATATCATTGATTAAGCTGCAGTCAAGTTTCTGACAGCCTGTTGTCTTGAGGGTCATTCTGGCTCTTACTATTCCTATGAATTCTAGATGTATCTTGGCTATAGTTATTCATTGGCAGGTGCATATTTTTATGGCTGACTCATTGCCATCAATTATTTGCTTTACAGAAACATTACTAAGAATTTTTGTGGACACAGTTAATGAATGGTGGAGAGTGCCACTAGAAACAGACTTTTTCCAAAAAGTAATAAAGGGTGTTGAATAAAAAGTAAGTTAGTTACTTTTTAAATAATTCTTTAGAATTGAAAACATATATGTCTGCTGGAACCACAGTTCATGTGGATGAATGATATTTCCTGCTGAATTTCCTGCTAAACACTATTCCAGACTTGGTCAGTAATATGTTTATTTGGGATATATTGTAGGGGATTTTGAGTGGCATAACATGCTATGACTTCAGCCACAGTTTTACAACAGATGCAAAATGCAATTTTTGATACTGTGGTCTCAGCCAAGTTCTGGGACATATCTAAAACTGATTCATGAAGAAAACTCTGGTTTGATTGCAGGAACCTCTGTTCACAGGTCTAGTGACCTGGCATTCAGGCAAGAATACAACATATGTATTTTAATTTTCATGCTATTGTCAGTTCATCTACTTTCCAAGGGGATATGTTTCATCTCATCTAAATAGACCATATAAAATTTAAATATATATAATCTGATACCTGTCAAAACTAGGACATTTAAGGTCAACTTACAAGAATCTACTCTATAACACTACCAATGAGTGGTTTAAGAATATAAACTTTTAAAAAATTGCATCATTCTGTATTGAATGTCACTGCAAAGTACTGTGGTGAGAAAAGTTCATAGTATACACTTCAGAATCAAAATTCAATGATGTGGAATATTCTGCAGCTTGACCATTGTAATTATCAAGCCAAATCTCCAAAGTTGTTTCTTCCATAGGTAATTAGGAGTCAATGTATACAGGCAAATTTTTTTAGTTCAAATTGGATCTCAGTTAAGCTGACCTTGTAGGAAGATTATAAGATTAATACACAAGTGGAAAAAAGGAGCTCATCAAATGTTTTATCTATAGCTCTCTCTAATAATAAGGCAGAAGAAAACAACTAGTCAGAGAGAGTGAGAGAAGGAAATCTCAGGGCCTTTCGTCTGAAAAATGTCCTTTTTTTTCCAACAAAAAAACATTGTATATTCTATGTCTTGGTGGATCTGCTCTATCCTGGATGTTTGATAAAGAAGATACTTTAGACCAGGCTCTAGATTCAAGGAAGCTGCTTATGAATTTACCCCAGTCAGAAGCAGCAAGCTAAAAGGAATGCCATGCTGGCTGCAATGATCCTGATCAAGCTCAAAGACCCAATGCATGGATAGGTCATAAGGTCTCAGAAAGATGGAGGAAATACATTCAGATAATTTGGCCATAAATGAATCAACCCATAAGAAATGAAAGTTGTATTCATAATCACGTATCACATTTGCATAGCACTTTAAAATAAAGAATATTTTCTGCAGATTTCACAACTTTCAGTTTATTTATCCACACATCTTCCTTTGGGGAGGGCTAAGAGTACGTTACATAAAATTTGCAGCACTTGTAAGACAGAAAATGAAGGTGGAGAGCAGTAAAATGATTTGTCCAATGTTAATCAAATAATCAGGAACAAATCCAGAATTAGGTCTTCTCCAGGACTCTGTTTCTTAAAGTCATAATTTTTGCAGGATGCCTAATTTGACAAACACATCAGACTACAGCCCTCTCCTCAAAGGACAGTTCCTAAGTACAACTAATTAAAATTTTAAATGCAGTAAAATCTAAATTCTTACTCTTCTTCCTTCTTTCTCTCCATTCAATCTCTGGTCAACTTCATTCTAGTTCCCTCCTCATCATCCCTCCCTGAGACAAGTTAATTGACTGTGTGGGGTGTGTTTGGGAAGTGAACTTGCCTTTAGTGCCTGTTTATTCTGTTTTATTAGATTAGGTTGATATTGAGAAGCAAAGACCACTTAGTCATTTGCTACAATTCCCGGGGCATGGTAAGCCTGATGTTCATCAATGGGCTGAAATGAGAGTAAACTCAAGCTTTGGAATCAGCCAGACTCCAAGTAAATCTTGAACATACCCATTTGCTTATTCTGTGATCTTGGCCAAGTTATTTAACCTCTCTGAGACTCAATTTCTTGAGCTACCAAATTGGGTATATCATCCACATCTCACAGGATTCCTGGGAATATTGAATGATATAATATATAACTCCCCCCAGTGTCCAAAAACTATTTCCTTTATGCAAAGTCAGTTGCAAACAATCTACAGGATAATCCCCTTAGCTAATTCAAATCTAATAAGGGAAAAATTTTCTCTGAAATATCTAACATAGTTATATTATTTTTCAGTTATTTAAATATATTCAGAAACACGACTAAATACTTCCTATTTAGTTAAGCAAAATATTATGTAATTTGAACACTGCATGTAAACATTAATTCAGTATGATAGAATTAAGTGAGAGACATTTCTTCAATGTTATTTATACATTTTGTTAACTAAACTTCTGTGATAGTCTTTTTGAAGTGTCAATTTGGCTAGATGGCAGTCATCACTTATTCACTCAAATACAAATCAAATACAAACCAGTGTTGTTGTGAAGGCACAAAAGTAGATGTGAAAAGTCCATAATCAGTTCACTTGAAGTAAGAGAGATCACACTAATATCCTGGATAGGCTTGATTCAGTCACTTGAAAAACCGTAAAAGCAGAGCTGAGTTTTCCTGGAGGACAAATTCTGCCTATGGACTGCAGCTTTAACTCATGCCCAAGAGTTCCAGCCTGCCCTTCCTCATGACCTCTTACAATTTTCAGACTTATCTAGGCAACTCCTTACATATATTCCTCTACGTACATATTACATATATGTGTAAAAATGTTGTATATATTTTCTATATATTGTATATGTCTTATACATATACAATATTAAAAATATTGTGTATATACATGCATATAGGTACATCTGTGTGTGTGTGTGTGTGTGTGTGTGTGTGTGGTGTATGGTTGGGCTTCACTACTGCTATTTTGCTGGTCAAAAGAGAACCTCTAGAAAATATATCAGACTTTACTGTACCTCTGTGTGCTAGAGGTCTTGACCTGCTTTATCTGACAAGTGCTAGTGAAATGTAAGCACTACATGAGCCTCACAGTCAACATAAACTGGGAGCCTGTAAGAATTTTATGAACAAAAATGGGCAATCTCTCTGTCTCGTTAGTCCCAAGGGCACTGGAAACTCCCACCAGTTTTGTGCAAATGTTCAACTCATCTTCCTTCAATTCTTCCCACCTTTGTATTATCAGACCAGTGTCATCTTTGTTCATCTCAAGCCTTCAGCACAGTTTAGGAGCAGGGTTTAAGAGGAGTTTAAAATTGAAAGTGTTCAAATAACCATCACTTTGTGAAGCAGAACAAACATAATACCATCATGTTTGAGGATATAATCTTTCTGGCACCTCCCACCATCTTCCAGGCACCAACATTGTTCCCAGAGTTATATTCAACATGACACTGCAATGAGGCAAAGAGTTTGCTTTGAATTGAACCGAAATATTTTTCCTGCACAGACAAAGCCAGGAAACTTTGCTCTGTGAACTTTCAGCTGATGTGCAGCTTCCTATTATGTGAGCAAGTAGACCACAATCTATCTTCCTTTGGAAGGTTGTGATGCTGCTCCAAAGTTCCCAATGAACTGGCAAGGCCAATTAAGCACTGCATAGAATATCCATAGACAACTAACCCAATGAATAACAGATAAATGTATTGATACTCTGTCTTTTGTAGATGAGAATTACTGAGAAAGAGGATTTTTATGTTATTTTCAAGCTCCGAGGAAATGGTTTGCCCAAATTCACCAAACTGATATGTTTTTCCCTTTAAGGGCCTCTTGGCTAACTAGATTCAACTAACATTTACTGAATGGCTAATATATGCTGGGAGCAAACTAGTCAGTTTTATATTTATAATGTCATTCAGTCTCACAATAATGACAGAATGTAAAGTTTAATATGTGATTAAAATATAGGCACATATAAACAGCCAAATCACACAGCTAAAGAAATGGTAGGCCTGGGATTCACATGCAGAATTATTAAACCAAGTCTGATGTTCTTGCCACCTTGTTTATAGTGTATACATGTGCTTGCATTTAAGAGATGACTCATTTCATTAGATAGACATTTTTTACAGTGGCTTCCCTGAAATGTCTTCTTTTATGGATACTGTCCCTCTGGTTTCTTCTGAGTACTTCTTTTCCCTCACCTTCATTGGAATTTTTCCCATGAATTTTGGAAATATAGACTGAGGGGAGAAAAGTGAGTCTCACCATGGGTAATTAAAATTGAAAAGAAGTAACTTTGGGAGCTGTTAGTGGCTATGTCCTACCACCACCTGTTCAGTCTCTGAGAAGGATGATGAGACCATGGCAGGAAGAAGCATTTGCAGCAGCAAGAAGGAAGATAGTGTTTCTGTTCCTTAGAATTAAAAGAGCTCTGACACACCAGAACATGTTAATTGGAAGCTAATAGGGACCTGTGCTTAGATGTATATTAGAATCCTTTAAAGGATTATTGTGAAAGAATAAGGCAAATTGTATATAACACAAAGCAAGTTTGAGTATGGAACTGAGGTCAGCCTAGGTGTTAGCCAAAGTCACCAGGGAAACTGCTGAAAGATAGACAAAGAAGAATACAAAAATTTATACCCCCAGATAATGTTACATTTATAATATGAGAAGATGAAGATGGGAAAAAAAAGTTATGATTACAGAAGTAAAAGAAGAAGAAAGATAGTACTGAGTCATAAAAAATAATAAGCGTGTTTCCAGAACAGCTACCAATGCAGGCGAGAGGGTAAAGTGACTGAGAGCTGAAAGAGGGGAATTAGAGGCTATTTTTGACCTTTGAGAAAGCTTTTTCATAAAATTACAATGAGTTAAAGAGGAAGTAAGTAGTAGGAAACTTGGTACACTGAGTGCAGATTACATTTTTTTAAATAGAATTCTGGTAATGAATAAAATGAAAAGGGGGCAATAGTTTGAGGGGATAGCAAACTAAGATTTATGTGTTTTTAGCACATGGAAAGTTTGAGTGACTTATTAGCTAAGGAGAAAGCATATTCATTTCCTTATAGTAATAATCTAGCAACACATGGCAGAGGCAGAAAATTTCCCACAATATCCATTCTGCCCTTTTTTTTTTTTTTTTTTTTTTTGCGGTACGCGGGCCTCTCACTGTTGTGGACTCTCCCGTTGCGGAGCACAGGCTCCACACGCGCAGGCCCAGTGGCCATGGCTCACGGGCCCAGCTGCTCCGTGGCATGTGGGATCCTCCCGGACCGGGGCACGAACCCGTGTCCCCTGCATCGGCAGGTGGACTCTCAACCAGTGCATCACCAGGGAAGCCCCCTTCTTATTTTTAATATTAAGATCTTTCTACCATCCCATGTGTTAGAAAGGCACATGACTGTCCAGATAGACTACACATCCCAGTCTCCCTTGCTGCAGCCTCCCATATATTGTCTCATCAATGACATAGAAATAATGTGTAAAACTTTCACATCCCTTCCTTCAGTAAAAATTTCTCACCCTCTGTGTGAGCTGTTTCCCTTCCTCCATTAGCTGGAAAGTTTACTTGCCAATAAACTTGTTCAGCCAGTGCTCTAAAGAATCGTGGAACAGTAAGACAGAAGGAACTTGGACCCCTAAAGGGGTGAAGCTTCCCATCTGTTCCCCATCTGACAACCCTCAGACTTCTGGACTATTATGAAAGAGAGAGAGAGAGGAATAGAGGGAAGAGAGGCTATCATGCTTGAGTAAAAATATTTATTTTATATTGAAATATTTATTTTAGAAGCCCCTTGCCCCTGTATATAACTCTATCAAAGATGAAAGCTGCAATTATCTTATGTAGTCTTAACAAGAGTCTTAGTGACCACTGAATGTTATTGTCTACATAAAAAACATTTGGGAAGAGTCTGTCTTGCCAATCTTGATGAGGCTCCATAAAATTATGGCTATTTCTTAGATATATAATAAGTATAATTTGGGACACCCTCCTTCCATGAAAATAGACTATTGACTTCAGAGAAAGAAAAATTGAAAATTCTAATATATTCACTAAATAGGTTTATAAATATTCAGCACAGGTGGCAGAGGTTTCCATTTTGATGTTGGTTATGGAAGCTGGGTCTTTTCAAGTGACAGAAATAGACCTTGGAGGGCTTAGGCAAAAATGGGGGATTTATTGTGATTATATCTAATATGCAGCTCCATGACCAGATCAGGAACTGGACCCATCTTTCTCTTTCTTAAGTGGTTCAGTGGAAGAATTCATGAGTTAGTTTTCCACCCCATAAATGACCTTGGTTTGAAGCTAATTTATGCCATAAGTTCTCAGATTTCCCATCTTCTCTACTTCAAGGGAGTGGACGACTTGCTGAACACTCACCTGCAGAATTAAACAAAATAAAACAATGGAATCTTTGAGTCCAGACCACAAAACACAATTGAACAAATCTTTGCAGGCAGTATAAAATATCATACTCTGTCTTGCACATATGGGACAATTGAGCCTTCATACCAATTTAGAATAGCACATTGTGCTCCTTTTAATCCATAATTCAAAGAGGCTAAACCCCCTTTAGCCTCTAGAGGTTTTCAGTATCATGAAAGCTGTGAGCAGGCTAAGGCGAGGTATGTTTTATTATGAAAAACAAGTCAGTTTTGGCCATAATTGTACAAATCTTAGTGATTATAGCTTCTTATTTTTAGGTGTGATAAAATACCATTGTTATTTTGTAAATGTACCTCAACCAGGAAAAGAGATTCTAGGGTCTCTCCACCAGTCACAGGAGCAAAAGGATCACTGGCATAATGAGGCTGTGCCAGTGGTAGTAAGGATCTCAGCTGAGAATGACTGCCCTTTGTTTACAAATAGTACCTTAACAAAAGGTCAGAAAGCAGAGCAGCCTCCACCTGCATATCCCAGGGAGAGAGAGGCGAGGAGTTTCGTGAATGTCACAACAAACAGTTTTCTTCTGCCCCTCATGCTCTGATTTCCCTGTATAGCCTGATGTCATACAAATGGGTAATAGACATTGCTCACAATAACCAAGCTTCTGCACATGTACTTGCAGAAGCTGAACTGTAGACTCTCAGTGAGATTAAATGGCAGGTGCAGAAAAACCTAATTTAAAATCATGGACCTGATTAATCAGTCAACAAAGTAGTCATGCCTCTGTGGGCAAGGATCTTAGCTGTGGTAAGAGGTAAGGTATTCATTTGCAAACAGTTTCAAACACCAATTCCAGGCAAGAACATGGGCTAGGTGCTAGGGAGACAGTTTTCATGTGCTTGTGAAGGAGACAGAGCAGTAGGGGAACTAGGAAGGAGCCCTGAAACAGGAGAATAGGTGTGGTAAGTCATTGTGCCCAATGGATGATGGGCTTGAGGGACCATTAAAGAAATGCTTAAAATGAAACCTGAGAAGTAAGTGGAAGTTTTCCATGGCAGGAAAGTGGAAGAATAGTTTAATAAGAAGGAACAGCAAGTGCAAGCACACTTGACATGCGTCTTCAGGAAAGATGGATGGTAGATGAGGTTGGCTTAGCCCAGTCACAGTTTATGCCTGTAATCCCAGAATTATTATTAACAGTGCTTCTTTTGCATCTTGAAAGTGTCCCAGGTTTTCTGGACAATAAATTATTTGCCACCTTTATTATTAGCCACATATAGAGAGGAGTAGGTTTGACTCACCTTCCTAAGGTGGCAGAGTTTAGGACTGGACCACAGAGAGCCCAGTGAGCTTTCTAGAGGTTTGTGGGTGAGATGGATTTTATTCAGCAGGCAATGAGAAAAGAATGAAAATAATTTAACCAGGAGTTAATAAAACTAGGTTTGTGTTTAAGGAAGTTAACTCTGAAAGCAAAGGGGAAGACTAATTATTGGAAGGGGCAAGATACCAATTAATTCAGGGAAAATCAAAGTTTCCAACCCAAAGAAATGTATTATCTATATCAGTACTTTCCAATAGAAACATAATGCAAAGCACACATGTAACTTTATTATAGTAACCAACTCTAACAAAAGTAAAAAGAAGCAAATAAAATTCATTTTAACATGACTTATATAACTCAACACATCCAATATATTATCTTTACACTGTGTAATAACTAAAAATTTAGTGAGTTTTTTTTACTTTCTCTTTTGTACTCTGTCGTTGAAATCTGGTGTGCATTTTACACTTATAACATATTACTGGCCATGTTTCAAGAGCTCAGTGCCCACATGTATCTATGAACTATGTTATTGGACAGCATTGATGTCAATGGAGACAAGATACATAGACAAGAAAAGTTAGGACTTCCGGGAAGATGGCGGAAGAGTAAGACGCGGAGATCACCTTCCTCCCCACAGATACACCAGAAATACATCTACGCGTGGAACAACTCCTACGGAGCACCTACTGAATGCTGGCAGAAGACCTCAGACCTCCCAAAAGGCAAGGAACTCCCCACGTACCTGGTTAGGGCAAAAGAAAAAAATAAACAGAGACAAAAGGTTAGGGACGGGTCCTGCACCAGCAGGAGAGAGCTGTGAAGGAGGAAAAGTGTCCACACACTAGGAAGCCCCTTCGCGGGCGGAGACTTTGGGTGGCGGAGTGGGGGAGCTTCGGAGGCGGAGACTGCGGGTGGCGGAGACTGCGGGTGGCAGAGTGGGGGAGCTTGGGAGCCGCGGAGGAGAGCACAGCAACAGGGGTGCGGAGGGCAAAGCGGAGAGATTCCAGCGCAGAGGATCGGGCCGACCAGCACTCACCAGCCAAGAGGCTTGTCTGCTCGCCCGCCGGGGCGGGCGGGGCTGGGAGTTGAGGCTCCGGCTTCTGTCAGAGCGCCGGGAGAGGACTGAGGTTGGCGGCGTGAACACAGCCTGCAGGGCGTTAGTGCACCACAGCTAGCCGGGAGGGAGTCCGGGGAAAAGTCTGGACCTTCCGAAGAGGCAAGAGATTTTTCTTCCCTGTTTGTTTCCTGGTGCACGAGGAGAGGGGATTAAGAACGCTGTTTAAGAGAGCTCCAGAGACGGGCGCAAGCCGCGGCTAAAAGTGCGGAGCCCAGAGACAGACATGAGACGCTAAGGCCGCTGCTGCGGCCACCAAGAAGCCTGTGTGCGAACACAGGTCATTATCCACACCCGCTTCCGGGAAGCCTGTGCAGCCCGCCACTGCCGGGGTCCCGGGATCCAGGGACAACTCCCCCGGGAGAATGCACGGGGCGCATCAGGCTAGCAACGTCATGCCGGCCTCTGCCGCCGCAGGCCCGCCCCACACTCCGTAACCCTCCCTACACCCCGGCCTGAGTGAGCCAGAGCCTCCGAAACAGCAGCTCCTTTAACCCTGTCCTGTCTGAGCAAAGAACAGATGCCCTCCGGCGACCTACACGCACAGGCGGGGCCAAATCCAAAGCTGAGCCCCTGTGAGCTGTGAGAACAAAGAAGAGAAAAGGTAATCTCTCCCAGCAGCCTCAGAAGCAGTGGATTAAAGCTCCAAAATCAACTTCATGTACCCTGCATCTGTGGAATACATGAATAGACAATGAATCACCCCAAATTCAGGAGCCCTGTGGATGAAAGGCTCTTGGTGCTGCAGCCAGGAGTCAGTGCTGTGCCTCTGAGGTGGGAGAGCCAACTTCAGGGCACTGGTCCACAAGAGGCCTCCCAGCTGCACATAATATCAAACAGCGAAAATCTCCCAGAGATCTCCATCTCAACGCCAGCACCCAGCTTCACTCAACGACGAGCAAGCTACAGTACTGGACATCCTATGCCAAACAACTAGCAAGACAGGAACACAACCCCACCTATTAGCAGAGAGGCTGCCCAAAATCATAATAAGTCTACAGACACCCCAAAACACACCACCAGACCTGCCCACCAGAAAGACAAGATCCAGCCTCATCCACCAGAACACAGGCACTAGTCCCCTCCACCAGGAAGCCTACACAACCCACTGAACCAACCTTAGCCACTGGGGACAGACACAAAAAACAACAGGAACTACGAACCTTCAGCCTGCAAAAAGGAGACCCCAAACACAGTAAGCTAAGCAAAATGAAAAGACAGAAAAACACACAGCAGATGAAGGAGCAAGATAAAAACCCACCAGACCTAACAAATGAAGAGGAAATAGGCAGTCTACCTGAAAAAGAATTCAGAATAATGATAGTAAAGATGATCCAAAATCTTGGAAATAGAATAGACAAAATGCAAGAATCAGTTAACAAGGACCTAGAAGAACTAAAGATGAAACAAACAATGATGAACAACACAATAAATGAAATTAAAACTACTCTAGATGGGATCAATAGCAGAATAACTGAGGCAGAAGAACGGATAAGTGACCTGGAAGATAAAATAGTGGAAATAACTACTGCAGAGCAGAATAAAGAAAAAAGAATGAAAAGAACTGAGGACAGTTTCAGAGACCTCTGGGACAACATTAAAGGCACCAACATTCGAATTATAGGGGTTCCAGAAGAAGAAGAGAAAAAGAAAGGGACTGAGAAAGTATTTGAAGAGATTATACTTGAAAACTTCCCTAATATGGGAACGGAAATAGTTAATCAAGTCCAGGAAGCACAGAGAGTCCCATAGAGGATAAATCCAAGGAGAAATACGCCAAGACACATATTAATCAAACTGTCAAAAATTAAATACAAAGAAAACATATTAAAAGCAGCAAGGGAAAAACAACAAATAACACACAAGTGAATCCCCATAAGTTTAACAGCTGATCTTTCACCAGAAACTCTGCAAGCCAGAAGGGAGTGGCAGGACATATTGAAAGTGTTGAAGGAGAAAAAGCTGCAACCAAGATTACTCTACCCAGCAAGGATCTCATTCAGATTTGATGGAGAAATTAAAACCTTTACAGACAAGCAAAAGCTGAGAGAGTTCAGCACCACCAAACCAGCTCTACAACAACTGTTAAAGGAACTTCTCTAGGCAAGAAACACAAAAGAAGGAAAAGACCTACAATAACGATCCCAAAACAATTAAGAAAATGGGAATGGGAACACACATATCGATAATTACCTTAAATGTAAATGGACTAAATGCTCCCACCAAAAGACACAGATTGGCTGAATGGATACAAAAACAAGACGCATATATTTGCTGTCTACAAGAGACCCACTTCAGACCTAGAGACACATACAGACTGAAAGTAAGGGGATGGAAAAAGGTATTTCATGCAAACAGAAACCAAAAGAAAGCTGGAGTAGCAATTCTCATATCAGACAAAATAGACTTTAAAACAAAGACTATTAGAAGAGACAAAGAAGGACACTACATAATGATCAAGGGATCGATCCAAGAAGAAGATATAACAATTGTAAATATTTATGCACCAAACATAGGAGCACCTCAGTACATAAGGCAAATACTGACAGCCATAAAAGGGGAAATCGACAGTAACACATTCATAGTAGGGGACTTTAACACCCCACTTTCACCCATGGACAGATCATCCAAAATGAAAATAAATAAGGAAACACAAGCTTTAAATGATACATTAAATGAGATGGAGTTAATTGATATTTATAGGACATTCCATCCAAAAACAGTAGAATACACATTTTTCTCAAGTGCTCATGGAACATTCTCCAGGATAGATCATATCTTGGGTCACAAATCAAGCCTTGGTAAATTTAAGAAAATTGAAATTGTATCAAGTATCTTTTCCGACCACCACGCTATGAGACTAGATATCAATTACAGGAAAAGATCTGTAAAAAATACAAACACATGGAGGCTAAACAATACACTACTTAATAACGAAGTGATCACTGAAGAAATCAAAGAGGAAATAAAAAAATACCTAGAAACAAATGACAATGGAGACACGACGACTCAAAATCTATGGGATACAGCAAAAGCAGTTCTAAGAGGGAAGTTTATAGCAATACAGTCCTACCTTAAGAAACAGGAAACATCTCAAATAAACAACCTAACATTACCCCTAAAGCAATTAGAGAAAGAAGAACAGAAAAACCCCAAAGTTAGCAGAAGGAAAGAAATCATAAAAATCAGATCAGCAATAAATGAAAAAGAAATGAAGGAAACAATAGCAAAGATCAATAAAACTAAAAGCTGGTTCTTTGAAAGGATAAACAAAATAGAAAAACCATTAGCCAGACTCATCAAGAAAAAAAGGGAGAAGACTCAAATCAATAGAATTAGAAATGAAAAAGGAGAAGTAACAACTGACACTGCAGGAATACAAAAGATCATGAGAGATTACTACAAGCAACTCTATGTCAATAAAATGGACAACCTGGAAGAAATGGACAAATTCTTAGAAAGGCACAACCTGCCGAGACTGAATCAGGAAGAAAGAGAAAATATGAACAGACCAATCGCAAGCACTGAAATTGAAACTGTGATTAAAAATCTTCCAACAAGCAAAAGCCCAGGACCAGATGGCTTCACAGGTGAATTCTATCAAAAATTTAGAGAAGAGCTATCACCTGTCCTTCTCACACTCTTCCAAAATATAGCAGAGGGAGGAACACTCCCCAACTCATTCTACAAGGCCACCATCACCCTGATACCAAAACCAGACAAGGATGTCACAAAGAAAGAAAACTACAGGCCAATATCACTGATGAACATAGATGCAAAAATGCTCAACAAAATACTAGCAAACAGAATCCAACAGCATATTAAATGGATCATACACCATGATCAAGTGGGGTTTATTCCAGGAATGCAAGGATTCTTCAATATACTCAAATCAATCAACGTGATACACCATATTAACAAATTGAAGGAGAAAAACCATATGAACATCTCAATAGATGCAGAGTAAGCTTTTGACAAAATTCAACACCCATTTATGATAAAAACCCTGCAGAAAGTAGGCATAGAGGGAAATTTCCTCAACATAATAAAGGCCATATATGACAAACCCACAGCCAACATCGTCCTCAATGGTGAAAAACTGAAAGCATTTCCACTAAGATCAGGAAAAAGACAAGGTTGCCCACTCTCACCACTCTTATTCAGCATAGTTTTGGAAGTTTTAGCCACAGCAATCAGAGAAGAAAAGGAAATAAAAGGAATCCAAATCGGAAAAGAAGAAGTAAAGCTGTCACTCTTTGCAGATGACATGATCCTATACATAGAGAATCCTAAAGATGCTACCAGAAAACTACTAGAGCTAATCAATGAATTTGGTAAAGTAGCAGTATACAAAATTAATGCACAGAAATGTCTGGCATTCCTATACACTAAGGATGAAAAATCTGAACATGAAATCAAGAAAACACTCCCATTTACCATTGTAACAAAAAGAATAAAATATCTAGGAATAAACCTACCTAAGGAGACAAAAGACCTGTATGCAGACAATTATAAGACACTGATGAAAGAAATTAAAGATGATACAAATAGATGGAGAGATATACCATGTTCTTGGATTGGAAGAATCAATATTGTGAAAATGACTCTACTACCCAAAGCAATCTACAGATTCAATGCAATCCCTATGAAACTACCACTGGCATTTTTCACAGAACTAGAACAAAAAATTTCACAATTTGTATGGAAACACAAAAGACCCCAAATAGCCAAAGCAATCTTGAGAACGAAAAACGGAGCTGGAGGAATCAGGCTCCCTGACTTCAGGTTATACTACAAAGCTACAGTAATCAAGACAGTATGGTACTGGCACAAAAACAGAAATATAAATCAATGGAACAGGATAGAAAGCCCAGAGATAAACCCACGCACATATGGTCACCTTAACTTTGACAAAGGAGGCAGGAATGTACAGTGGAGAAAGGACAGCCTATTCAATAAGTGGTGCTAGGAAAACTGGACAGCTACATGTAAAAGTATGAGATTAGATCACTCCCTAACACCATACACAAAAAATAAGCTCAAAATGGATTAAAGACCTAAATATAAGGCCAGAAACTATCAAACTCTTAGAGGAAAACATAGGCAGGACACTCTATGACATAAATGACAGCAAGGTCCTTTTTGACCCACCTCCTAGAGTAATGGAAATAAAAACAAAAGTAAACAAATGGGACCTATTGAAACTTGAAAGCTTTTGCGCAGCAAAGGAAACCATAAAGAAGACCAAAAGACAACCCTCAGAATGGGAGAAAATATTTGCAAATGAAGCAACTGACAAAGGATTAATCTCCAAAATTTACAAGCAGCTCATGCAGCTTAATAACAAAAAAACAAACAACCCAATCCAAAAATGGGCAGAAGACCTAAATAGACATTTCTCCAAAGAAGATATACAGAGTGCCAACAAACACATGAACGAATGCTCAACATCATTAATCATTAGAGAAATGCAAATCAAAACTACAATGAGATATCATCTCACACCAGTCAGAATGGTCATCATCAAAAAATCTAGAAACAATAAATGCTGGAGAGGGTGTGGAGAAAAGGGAACCCCCTTACACTGTTGGTGGGAATGTAAATTGATACAGCCACTGTGGAGAACAGTATGGAGGTTCCTTAAAAAACTACAAATAGAACTACCATATGACCCAGCAATCCCACTACTGGGCATATACCCTGAGAAAACCATAATTCAAAAAGAGTCATGTACCAAAATGTTCATTGCAGCTCTATTTACAATAGCCCAGAGATGGAAACAACCTAAGTGTCCATCATTGGATGAATGGATAAAGAAGATGTGGCACATATATACAATGGAATATTACTCAGCCATAAAAAGAAACGAAATTGAGCTATTTGTAATGAGGCGGATAGACCTAGAGTCTGTCATACAGAGTGAAGTAAGTCAGAAAGAGAGAGACAAATACCATATGCTAACACATATATATGGAATTTAAGGAAAAAAATGTCATGAAAAACCTAGGGGTGAAACAGGAATAAAGACACAGACTTACTAGAGAATGGACTTGAGGCTATGGGGAGGGGGAAGGGTAAACGATGACAAAGCGAGAGAGAGGCATGGACATATATACACTACCAAACATAAGGTAGATAGCTAGTGGGAAGCAGCCACATAGCACAGGGAGATCAGCTCGGTGCTTTGTGACCGCCTGGAGGGGTGGGAGATAGGGAGGGTGGGAGGAAGGGAGATGCAAACGGGAAGAGATATGGGAACATATGTATATATATAACTGATTCATTTTGTTGTGAAGCTGAAACTAACATACCATTGTAAAGCAATTATACTCCAATAAAGATGTTAAAATGAAAAAAATAATAATAATACTAACTCAATACCAGCAAAAAAAAATAAAAAAGAAAAGTTAAATACTCTACTTAAAAACTTTACCATTTAAAAAGCACTTTTCACAGGCATTTTAAAAATTATCTTTATTGGAGTATAATATCTTTAAATGTTGTGTTTCTTTCTGTTGTACAACAAAGTGAATCGGCTCTAAGTATACATATATCCCCATATCCCCACCCTCTTCAGCCTCTCTCCCATCTTCCCTATCCCACCCCTCTAGGTCATCACAACGCATCATCTGATCTCCCTGTGCTATGCAATAGCTTTCCACTAGCCATCCATTTTACATTTGGTAGTGTATATATGTCAATGCTACTCTCTTACTTCCTCCCAGCTTTCCCTTCCCCGCCATGTCCTCAAGTCCATTCTCTATGTCTGCATCCTTATTGCTGCTCTGCCACTAGGTTCATCAGTACCATTTTTTTTAGATTCCATACGTGTGTGTTATCATATGGTATTTGTTTTTTCTCTTTCTGACTTACTTCACTCTGTATGACAGACTCTATGTCCATCCATCTCATTACAAATAACTCTGTCTCATTATTTTTTATGGCTGCGTAATATTCCATTGTATATATGTGACATCTTCCTTATGCATTCTTATGTTGATGGATATTTAGGTTACTTCCATGTCCTGGCAATTGTAAATAGTGCTGCAATGAACATTGTGGTACATGTATCATTTTGAATTATGGTTTTCTCAGGGTATATGCCCAGAAGTGGGTTTGCTGGGTCATATGGTAGTTCTATTTTTAGTTTTTTAAGGAAGCTCCATACTGTTGTCCATAGTGGATTTATCAATTTATCACCACCAACAGTTCAGGAGGATTCCCTTTTCTCCAAACCCTCTCCAGCATTTATTGTTTGAAGATTTTTTGATGATGCCCATTCTGAACAGTGTGAGGTGACACCTCATTGTAGTTTTGATTTGAACTTCTGTAATGATTAGTGATGTTGAGCATCCTTTCATGTGTTTGTTGGTAATCTGTATATCTTCTTTGGAGAAATGTCTGTTTAGGTCTTCTGCCCATTTTTGGATTGTGTATTTTGTTTTATTTGATATTGAGCTGCATGAGCTGCTTGTATATTTAGGAGGATAATCCTTTGTCAGTTGCTTCATTCGCAAATATTTCTCCCATTCAGAGGATTGTCTTTTCATCTAGTCCTTTGCTGTGCAAAAGCTTTGAAGTTTCATGAGGTCCCATTTGTTTATTTTTGTTTTTATTTCCATTTCTCTAGGAGGTGGGTCAAAAAGGATCTTGCTGTGATTTATGTCATAGAGTGTTCTGCCTATGTTTTCCTCTGAGAGGTTTATAGTGTCTGGCCTTACACTTAGGTCTTTAACCCATTTTGAGTTTACTTTTGTGTATGGTGTTAGGGAGTGTCCTAATTTCATTCTTTTACATGTAGCTGTCCAGTTTTCCCAGCTCCACTTATTGAAGAGGGTGTCATTTCTCCATTGTATACTCTTGCCTCTTTATCAAAGATAAAGTGACCATATGTGCGTGGATTTATCTCTGGGCTTTCTATCCTGTTCCATTGATCTACATTTCTGTTTTTGTGCCAATATCATACTGTCTTGATTACTGCAGCTTTGTAGTATAGTCTGAAGTCAGGGAGCCTGATTCCTCTAGCTCCGTTTTTCTTTCTCAAGATTGCTTTGGCTATTTGGGGTCTTTTGTGTTTCCATAAAAATTGTAAATTTTTTTGTTCTAGTTCTGTGAAAAATGCCATTGGTAATTTTATAGGGATTTCATTTATTCTGTAGATTGCTTTGGGTAGTATAGTCATTTTCACAATGTTGATTCTTTCAATCCAAGAATACGATATATCTTTCCACCTGTTTTTTTTTATCATATTTAATTTCTTTCATCAGTGTATTATAGTTTTCTGCATACAGGTCTTTTGTCTCCTTAGGTAGGTTTATTCCTAGGTATTTTATTCTTTTTGTTGCAATGGTAAATGGGAGTGTTTCCTTAATTTCTCTTTCAGATTTTTCATCATTAGTGTATAGGAATGCAAGAGATTTCTTGGCATGAATTGTGTATCCTGCTATTTTACCAAATTCATTGATTAGCTCTAGTAGTTTTCTGGTGGTGTCTTTTGGAGTTTTTATGTATAATATCCTCTCATCTGCAAGCAGTGACAGTTTTACTTCTTCTTTTCCAATTTGGATTCCTTTTATTTCATTTTCTTCGCTGATTGCTGTGGCTAAAATTTCCAAAATTGTGTTGAATAATAGTGGTGAGAGTGGGCACCTTTGTCTTTTTCCTGATCTTAGAAGAAATACTTGCGTTTTTTCACCATTGAGAAAGATGTTGGCTGTGCGTTTGTTATATATGACATTTATTATGTTGAGGTAGGTTCCCGCTATGCCCACTTTCTGGAGAGTTTTTTTGTTTTGTTTTTGTTTGTTTTTTTGTTTTACCGTATCAGTTTGAATTTTGTCAAAAGCTTTTTCTGCATCTATTGAGATTATCATATGGGTTTTATCCTTCAGTTTAGTAATATGGTGTATCACATTGATTGATTTGCGGATGTTGAAGAATACTTGCATTCCTGGGATAACCCCACTTGATCATGGTGTATGATCCTTTTTATGTGCTGTTGGATTATATTTGCTAGTATTTTGTTGAGGATTTTTGCATCTGTGTTCATCAGTGATATTGGCCTGTAATTTTCTTTTTGGGACATGTTTATCTGGTTTTGGTGTCAGGGTGATAGTGGCCTCGTAGAATGAGTTTGGGAGTGTTCTTCACTCTGCTATATTTTGGAAGATTTTTGAGAAGGATAGGTGTTAACTCTGCTCTAAATGTTTGATAGAATTTGCCTGTGAAGCCACCTGACCCTGGACTTTTATTTGTTGGAAGAATTAGTCACAGTTTCAGTTTCAGTGCTTGTGATTGGTCTGTTCATGTTTTCTATTTCTTCCTGGTTCAGGCTTGGAATGTTGTACTTTTCTAAGAATGTGTCCATTTCTTCCAGGTTGTCCATTTTTTTTTTTTTGGCATATAGTTGTTTCTAGTAATCTCTCATGATCCTTTGTATTTCCGTGGTGTCAGTTGTTACTTCTCCCTTTTCGTTTCTAACTCTGCTGACTTGAGTCTTCTCCCTTTTTTTCCTCATGAGTCTGGCTAATGGTTTATCAATTTTGTATATCTTCTCAAAGAACCAGCTATTAGTTTTATTGATCTTTGCTATTGTTTTCTTCATATCTTTTTCGTTTATTTTTCATCTGATCTTTATGATTTCTTTCCTTCTGCTAACATTGTTTTTTTTTTTATTTTTGTTCTTCTTTCTCTAATTGTTTTAGGTGTAAGGTTAGGTTGTTTATTTGAGACTTTTCTTGTTTCTTAAAGTGAGATTTTATTGCTATAAACTTCGCTCTTATAACTTTTGCTGCATCCCATAGGTTTTAGGTCATCATGTTTTCATTGTCATTTGTTGCTAGGTATTTTTTTATTTCCTCTTTAATTTCTTCAGTGATCTCTTGGTTGTTATCAGAGTACTGTTTAGCTCCATATTGTTTACCCTCTCTGTGTTTGTATTTTTACAGTTTTTTATTTCCTGTAATTGATATCTAGTCTCATAGCGTTGTGGTCAGAAAAGATGCTTGATACTATTTCAATTCTCTTAAATTTACCAAAACTTGATTTTTGACCCAAGATGTGATCTATCCTGGAGAATGTCCCATGTGCACTTGAGAAGAAAGTGTATTCTTTTGTTTTTGGGTGGAATGTCCTATAGATATCAATTAAGTCCAGTTGGTCTAATGTGTCATTTAAAGCTTGTGTTTCCTTATCTACTTTCTGTTTGGATGATCTGTACATTGGTGTAAGTGGGGTGTTAAAGTCACTTAGTATTATTGTGTTACTGTTGATTTCCCCTTTTTTGGCTGTTAGCATTTGCCTATGTATTGAGGTTCTCCTATGTTGCTTGCATAGATATTTACAATTGTTCTATCTTCTTCTTGGATTGATCCCTTCATCATTATGTAGTGTCCTTCTTTGTCTCTTGTAAGAGTCTTTATTTTAAAGTCTATTATGTCTGATATGAGTATTGCTACTCCAGCTTTGTTTTGATTTCCATTTGCATGAAGTATCTTTTTCCATGTGTTCACTTTCAGTCTGTATATTTCTCTGTGTCAGAAGTGGGTCTTTTGTAGATAGCATATATATGGGTCTTGTTTTTATCCCTTCAGCCTGTCTGTGTCTTTTGGTTGGGGCCTTTTATCCATTTTTATTTAAGGTAATTTTTGATATGTATGTCCATATTACCACTTTCTTAATTGTTTTGGGTTTGTTTTTGTAAGTCTTTTCCTTCTCTTGAGTTTCTTGCCTAAAGAAGTTTCTTTAGCATTTGTTATAAAGCTGGTTTGGTGATGCTGAATTCTGTTAACTTTTGCTTGTCTGTAAATGTTTTGATTTCTCTGTAGAATCTGAATGAGCTCCTTGCTGGATAAAGTAATCTTAGTAGTAGGTTTTTCCCTTTCATCACTTTAAATATAAGTTGCCACTCCCTTCTGGCCTGTAGAGTTTCTGCTGAAAAATCAGCTGGTAACCTTATGTGGATTCCCTTGTATGTTATTTGTTGCTTTTCCCTTGCTGATTTTAATATTTTGTCATTGTGTTTAATTTTTGTTAGTTTGATTAATGTGTTTCTAAGTGTGTTTTTCCTTGAGTTTATCCTGTATGGGACTCTCTGTTCTTCCTGGACTTGATTGATTATTTCCTTCCTCATGTTGGAGAAGTTTTCAACTATAATCTCTTCAAATATTTTCTCAGACCCTTTCCTTTTTAATTCTTCTTCTGGGACACATATAATTCGAATGTTGGTGTGCTTAATGTTCTTCCAGAAGTCTCTGAGACTGTCCATTATTTTCATTCTTTTTTCTTTATTCTGCTCTGCAGCAGTTATTTCCACCATTCTATCTTGAAGCTCACTTATCCATTCTTCTGCCTCAGTTATTCTGCTATTGATTCCTTCTAGAGTATTTTTAATTTCACTTATTGGGTTTTTCATTACTCTTTTTTCTTTAGTTCTTCTAGGTCCTTGTTAAACGTTTCTTATATTTTCTCTATTCTATTTTCAAGATTTTGTAACATCTTTAATATCATTACTCTGAATTCTTTTTCAGGTAGACTCCCTATTTCCTCTTCATTTATTTGCTTTTGTGCATTTTTATCTTGCTACTTTGTCTGTAAGGTATTTCTCTGTCTTCTCATTTTGTCTACTTTACAGAATTTGAAGTCTCCTTTCCTTAGGCTGCAGGGTCATTGTTCCTGTTGCTTCTGTTGTCTGCCCCTGGTGGTGACGTTTGTCCAGTGTCTTGTGTAAGCTTCGTGATGGAAGAGAATGGTGCCTGCATTCTGGTAGGTGGAGGTGAGTCTTTTCCCTCTGATGAGCAGGGTCATGTTAAGTGGTGTGTTTTAGGGTGTCTGTGAGCTTTGTATTAGTTTAGATAGTCTGTGTGCTGATGGGTGGGCTTATATTCTGGTCTTGTTTGTTGTTTGGTGTGAGGTGTCCAGCACTGGGAGCTGCTGACAGTTGGGTGGAACCAGGTCTTGGATTCAAATAAAGGCCTCTGTGTGAGCTTTTGGTGATTAATCTTCCCTGAGGCTGTGAATTCTCTCATGGTCCAGCATCCTCTACTTGGTGCTCCCACTCCAGAGCCTCAGGCCCAACTTCTGGTTAAGGCACCAAGACCCTACAAGTCGCTCATCCCAGAAATAAAGGGGATTAAAAAAAAAGACTAATAAAACCCCAGACAAATGATAAAAATTAAAATCAAACAAACAGAAACAGAAACAAGAAAACATGCACAGACACATAAGAACCAAAAACAGAAAGAAATAAATCAAATACCAAGAGAACAACCAGACAAACAAAAGAACCCAAGAATGAAATCAAACAATTAAAAAGAAAGCTGTAACCAAAAACCAAAACCAAAGCAGAGTGCCAACTGAGAATGAAACAAAGAAACAAAACAAACTGACAAAAATGATATAAAAGAAAAAAGCAAAAAAGGGAAAGAAGACAAAACAACAGAAAAGCAACATAGAAAGAGAAATATATTTTAAAAAATAGAAAATATATTAAGAAAAAGTAAAACACCCCAGAGAAATGGTAAAAACGAAGTCAAACAAACAAAAACAAAAACGAGGAAATACACACACACATAAAAGAAACAAAATCAGAGCCAAATAAAACAAAAAGCAGGAGAACAACCAGACAAGTAGAAGAACTCAAAAATGAACTCGAACAATTAGGATTAAAACTAACAAAAACACATAACCTAAAAACAAAACCAAAGTAGTGTGCCAACTGAGGAACAAAGCAAGGAAACAGATCAAACTGATAGAAATGATTTTTAAAAAATAATAAAATAAAATAAAAAGAAAAAAAACACAGGACAACAGAAAAGCAAAGAAAAATGGAAATTTTAGAAAAGAAAAATATATTAAAGAAAAAGAGGAAGAAAAAATAAGGGAAAAGAACACAAAACAACAGAAAACAAAGTAAAAATAGAAATGTATAAAAAAAATAAAAAATGTTATAAAACACAAAGAACCCAAAAGACTAAAAAACAAAACAAAACAAAACCCTAAAACAACAACAACAAGCAAACACAAAAAGAAAAAGAAACCAAAAGAAAAAAAAAAAGCTAGAACAACAGGATGAATCAAAACATAATAAAATTAATAGTAATAATTATGTTTCCCTGGGATCTCTGCTGTAAGTGTCCTTGCACATGCTGTGAGCCATAGCCTACCTCCACCTCCCCAAGAGACTCTTCTCTGCCTCTGGGCTGGTCTCTAGACCTGCTGTGGGCCCTGTGGGGACCACTCAGCCTCTGATCTGGACCAATTCCTGCGTGTGTTTCTCCCAAAGTCCATAGCTGCCAGAGATAGACCATTTTCTTTTGTGGGAGCACTTATTGTCTACTCAGATATTCCATAGATGCAGGGTCTACCTAGCTGATCATGGGAATTTAATCTGCTGCTTGTACAGCTGATGGAAAGATTTTCAATCTTCTTCCCTAGTCACCCCATCCCTGAAATTCAGCTTTGGTTTTATTCCCACCTCTGCATGTGGTCCACCCACAGGAGTCTGGTCCTCAGGCTGCCTTGGAGCTCTTGGGTCTATCCCTGTGAGGACCAGGAACAGAGGTGGTATGATTGCTTGGATGGGTGGTGCCAAATGCACTGGAAACCTAGTGGCCATGAGTGCAAGAGATATGACCCTAGAGAGAGCCTTTTCTGATGCCTGGTGTAAGGTATGTGAGGGCCAGCTCTGGCTGGAGTTTTTCTGACACCTGGCAGCAAGCATGCAAGGGTCAGCCCTGAGAGATCTTTTTTTTTTTTTTAATTGCCCTGCAGCCTTTGCATGAGGGCCAGCTCTGAGGGGGCTTTTTTTTATTGCTCAGCAGCCGGTGCACAATAGTCAGCCCAGAGAGGGCTTCTTTTATTGTCGTTGGCAGGAGCCAGTGTGCAAGGAGAGAGAGGTTACAATAGTGGCTCTTCCCTGTGCATGTGACTCAGCAGTAGTGCCCTTCTTCCATGGCAGTCCAGTCTTCCTCCATGGGCATTCCTTGCTGCAGATATCCTCCCTCCCATCCGCTAAGTCCATCTCCTCACAGCCAACAGCAGTTCTCACTCTGGGCCTGTTATCCAATCCCCAAGCACCAGCTCCAAGCCCCCTTGCACACATATGAACACATGTCCCGGTCCAGGACATGTAGGGCCATGGTATGGACTGTCTGTATATTTCTCACTCTGTCCCAACTGCCACATATTGGCCGCTTCACCCTCTTCCAACAGCCTCAAATGCTTCCCCTTTGTCCCAATTGATTTCCCCATCAGAGAGGGGGTTTCCCCAAATTCAGGAATCTCTCCTCTGCTTCAGCTCCCCCACCCCATGGTGCAGGTCTCATCCCACTTCCTCTCCTCCTCCTTCTCTATTCTTTCTTCCATCCCACCCAGTTATGCTGGGATCTTTATAGTCCTTTCCAGTGTCCAAGGTCTTCTGCTAGCTTTCAGTTAGTGTTCTGTGAGAATTGTTCCATCTATAGATGTATTCCTGATGCATCCATGGAAAGAGATGAACTCCACGTCCACCTACTCCTCTGGCATATTATATTTCACATAATTTATCAAATGAGTTCTAAAACAACCTTAAAAATTAAGCATGACTCTTAACTTTACTTTGTAGATTAAGAATATATGTAGTAAAAACTTAAATGTCAAAAGTTTCACTTAAACTGGCTTCACAGAGTTAATAATGTGGCAATGTGATTCTTGAACCTGGATCCTCACATACACTTACTCTGCTCATTTGCTCTGTTGACTTTTTATCCCCCCCAAACTTTGCCCAATATTTAACAATACTATGTTAAATTGAAGTGGTGAGAGTGGGCATACTCATCTTGTTCCCGAAGGGAAAAGCTTTCAGTTTTCCACACTTACGATCTTAGCTGTGGGTTTGTAATAAATGACATTTCTTATGTTGAGGTATATTCTTCTCTCTGTATCAACTTTTTTGATAGTTTTTATCACAAATGGATATAAAATGTTGTCAAATACTTTTTTTTTGCATCTAGAGAGATGACTATGTGATTTTTATTATTTTGTTGTTGTTGTTAATGTGGTGTATAACATTGGTTGACTTGTGGAAACTGAACCATCCTTTCATTCCTGGAATAAATCCCACATGATTGTGGTGTATGATCCTTTTTATGTATTGCTGAATTTGCTTTGTTAATATTTTGTTGAATATTTTTGCATCTTTGTTCTCAGGGATATTGGCCTGTAATTTTCTTCTTTTGTATGTCTTTGTCTGGTTTGGGTATCAAGATAATGCCAACTTCATAGAATAAATTTGGAAGGATTCACTGCTCTTCAATTTTTTGGAATAGTTTGAGAAGGATAGGTATTAACTATTCTGGAATTATTATTATTATTATATATATTATATATATATTATATATTATATATTATATATATTATATATATATATATAATTATATATTATTATATTATTATATTATATTATATTATATTATTATATTATATATTATTATTATTATTATTATTATTATTATTATTATTATTATTACTATTCTGGTATTAACTAACTGGAATTTGATAGAATTCCACTGAAAATCCATCAGTTCTTGGACTTCTGTTTATAAGGAGTTTTTTGATTACTGATTCAATTTCAATATGAGTAATTTGTCTGTTCAAATTTTCTATTTCTTCCTGATTGACTCTTGGAAGACTGTATGTTTCTAGGAATTTATCCATTTTTTTTTCAGGTTGTTCAGTTAGTAGGCATGTAAATATTTGTAGTATTCTCTTGTGATTATACTTATTTCTGTGATATCAGTTGTAACTTCTTTTCTTTAATTTTAATTGTATTTATTTATACAGGCCCTCTAGTTTTCTTCTCAATGAGTCTAGCTAAATATTTATCTATTTTGTTTATGTTTTCCAAAAAAACCCCAAAACACCAGCTTTTAGTTTCATTGATATTCTCTATTTTTGTCTCCATTTTTTTTTTTTTTTTGTGGTACGTAGGCCTCTCACTGTTGTGGCCTCTCCCACTGCAGAGCACAGGCTCGGGACGCACAGGCTCAGTGGCCATGGCTCATGGGCCCAGCCACTCTGCTGCATGTGGGATCCTCCTGGACCGGGGCACGAACCCACATCTCCTGCACTGGCAGGTGGTTTGTCTCCATTTTATTTCTGCTCTGATCATTATAATTTCCTTCCTTCTGCAGACTTTTGGTTTTGTTCCTCTTTTTCTAATTTATTAGGTGGAAAGTTAGGTTTTTTGAGATTTTTCTTGCTTCTTGAAGTAGGCCTGTATCACTATAAGTGTCCCTCTTGGAACTGCTTTTGCTATATCTCATAGATTTTGAAAAGTTGTGTTTCCATTTTCAGTCATCTCAAAATATCTTTGATTTCCTCTTTTATAACTTAATTGACCCTTTGGCTAAAGCACCATGCTGTTTGGTTTCCATATGTTTGCTTGTTTGTTTTCAGTTTTCTTCCTGTAATTGTTTCCTAGTTTCATACTTCTGTGGTCATAAAAGAGGCTTGATATGATTTTAATCTTAAATTTATTGAGACATTTTGTGGACTGGAGAAAGTTCCATGTGCATTTGAAAAGAATGTATATTCTGCTGTTTTCAGATGGAATGTCCTGTAGGTATCTATTAAATCTATCTGATGTAATGTGTCATTTAGGGCTACTGTTTCCTTATTGATTTTCTGTCTGGATAATCTATCTATTGATGTAAATGGGGTGTTAAATTTCTCTATTATTATTGTATTACTGTCAGTTTATACTTTATGTCTCTTAATATTTGTTTTATATATTTAGGTGCTCCTATATTATGTGCATACACATTTATGAATGTTATATCCTCTTTTGTATTGATCCCTTTATCATTATATATGTCCTTTTCATTGTTTTGTTATTGCTGTTGCTTTACAATCTATTTTATCTGATATAATTGTTGCTACCCCAGGTTTCTTTTCATTTCAATTTGCAAGGAATATATATTTTTAATCCCTTCACTTTTAGTTTTAAGTAAGTCTCTTGTAAGCAGTATATATATGGGTCTTGTTTTTTTATCCACTCAGCCACCCTATGTCTTTTGATTGGAGTATTTACTCCATTTACATTAAAGTGTTTACGGATGTACTTATTGCCAATTTGTAACTTGTTTTCTGCTTGTTTTTGTAGGTCTTCTCTGATCTTTTCTTCTACTTATATCTTCTCTTGTTGTTTGATGATTCTCTTTAATGTAATGTTTGGGCGTCTCTTTTTTTTCCTCTATGTATTGTAAGTTTCTAATATGTGGATACCATGAGGTTCAGATATATTGAAAACTGATAGTTAAGTTCAAACACATTCTTAAAACTCTACATTTTTTACTACACACTACCACCACGTTTTATGTTTTGGTGTCATACTTTACATCTTTATGTGTATCCCTACATTGTTTATTGTAGTTAGTTGATTTTATGCTTTTTGTACTAGCTTATTTAAGAGATTGATCCACTGTCTTTACCTATCTTTACCCATTGAGTTTTTTTCCTTCATATATTTTCTTATTTTTGTACAGCCTTTTCTTTTTTGATTAAAAAAGACTCTTTAACATTTCTTGTGAGTCCAGTATAGTGGTGGTGAGCTCTTTTAATTTTAGCATGTGTGGGAAACTTATTTCTCCTTCAGTTGTGAATGACAACCTTGTTAGGTAGAGTATCCTAGGTTGTATTTTTTCCTCCCAGCACTTTAAATATATCATGCTACTCCTTTGAGGTATCCAAAGTTTTTGCTGAAAAATAAGCTGATAGCCTTATGGGGGTTCCTTGTATGTCACTTTTGTTGTTGCTATTGTTCTCTTGCTGCCTTTAAAATCTGTATCTTTAAGTTTTCCCATTTTAATTATGTCTTTGTGTGGGTCTCTTTAAGTTCATTTTGTTTGGGACTTTCTGTGCTTCCTTGGCCTATTTATCTATTTCCTCCATCAGGATAGGGACGTTTTCAGCCATAAAATCATCAAATACATTTTCTATCTCCCTTTCTCCTTATTAGACCCCTAAAATGCAAATGTTAGTGCTCTTGATGTTGTCACATAGGTCCCTTAAACTTTTTTTTCTTTTGTTGTTCTGATTTCCACTATTTCCTTAAGCTTTACTTTATTCATTTTAAAATTTTATTTATTTATTTGTTTTTGGCCATACCACCCAGCATGTGGGATCTTAGTTCCCTGACCAGGGATCAAACCTGTGCCCCCTACAGTGGAAGTGCAGAGTCAACCACTGGACCACCAGGGAAGTGCACTATTCTATCTTCCATGTCACTTTTGCAATCTTCTGTATCACTTAATTTGCTATTAATTCCTAAACTTTTTTTTGTTTCTGTTTGTATTTTTCAGTTCTGATTATTTTTTATTTTTATTTTTTAGTTCATTGTTTAAACCCTCACTGTGTTCCTCTACTTTTTTTCCATGATCAGTAATCATTTTTATGACCATTAATTTGTACTTTTAACCAGGTAAATTACTTATTTCAATTTCATTAATGATTTTTTTTCTGAGGTTCTTTAATTGTGGAATATGTTCTCATATTGTTTCTCATGTTTTTACATTACTCTGTTTGTCTCTATAAAATAGACAAAACAGTTACCTATCTCAGTCTTGAAGTCATGTTCCTGTGTGGAAGTGTTCCATGTTCCATGTGCAGTCTGCATGTACCCAGTAGCTTTTGTAGGAAAGGTAGATCTAAATGAGTATGGACCATGTCTTCTCCCAGGATGCACTCGTAGCCACTGCCTCAGCAAGTCATAAGGCTGGAGCCAGAGAGGCTAGATGTGGAACCCAGTGCAAGCTGTGACTTCTTCATGTCATGCAATGATGTTCACTGCCTTGTCAGGGTGAGTCTTGAAGGGCTGGGACCACAACCTGAAGTGGCACACTGGCTTCACTCTTTAATTCTGTATGCTTGGTATTGGCTTAAACTCTGAATTTAAGTCTCTATATCCGGAAAATAGGCTTAATGACAACCATTATTCAGACTCACTCAAAGATTATAAATAGCTTCCATGAAGGTTCTAGAACATAGTAAGCACTCAATAAATGTGAACTGTACTTATTATGGTAAAAGTTTAATAAGTAAGTCACTGATTTCAATCCTCCCCTAATTGGAAATAATCAATGGTTCCCCATTAATGCCTTGGAAACATTACCAGAATTCAATAAAAATATAGGAGATGCAAGGCAGCATGCAAGTGATAAGTATTACGTACCAGTAAGAGTGTGTTTTCAGAGAAAGAAAACAAGCCAAAAATAAGACATGGTGGAAGAAATAGATATGAGATGTAAAGATTTAAAGCTGAATAGCCAAGCTTAAATCTCTTAGAAGTGAATATAGGAAAATATTTTATGACTTTGAGTAATTAAGAATTTCAAATGCAAGATATAAAAGCACTAACAATAAATAAAACTATTTGCAATGTATTAAACAGAAAAAAATTAATATTGCAATAGTGCAACAGAAAAAATACAAATCTTATGACTGAAAATTTATAGAAGAGAAAATACAAATGATATTTAAACATTTGAAAAGATGTTCAACCTCATAGACACAGAAAAGAAAATCAAAGAATAGGAATTGTTTGCTATCCAATTGATAAATTTAAAGAACATCAAGGGATAGCAAGGATGCTGGTAAATGAGCACTTTCATACATTTTTAGTGAGAAAATAAAGATCTAAAACCCATTCAAAAAGTAATCTGAAATTTTTTTTTTAATCTAGATTTTTTTTTTTAGTAAGTGTATTTCATTTATTTATTTGTTTATTTATTTATTTAGGCTGTGTTGTGTCTTCATTCCTGCATGGGCTTTCTCCAGTTGCAGCGAGCGGGGGCTACTCTTTGCTGCGGTGCGTGGGCCTCTCATTGCGGTGGCCTCTCCTGTTGCAGAGCTCGGGCTCTAGAGCTCAGTAGTTGTGGCGCATGGGCTCAGTTGCCCCACGGCATGTGGGATCTTCCCAGACCAGGGATTGAACCCGTGTCCCCTGCATTGGCAGGCAGACTCCCAACCACTGTGCCACCAGGGAAGCCCTGAAATTTTTTTTAAAAAATAAAAACGTGCATATTTATTTTGGCTCAACAATATGATGTATGATAATAAAACAAAATACTAGTGAGTAGATTAAAAGGATAAAGACAAATTGCTGAATTGTGTATAGGGGCAAAAACACTGGTACCAATCTACATGTCCAAAATTTGGCATATGTTTTCATAATAATATATCAATCTAAAGATACTAGGAACTATGAAGGTAGACAGAGCTTTAATTATATTGACTTGGAAGAGTGTTCATGGTATGCCTTACCACACTGCTCTTCTGTTTTAAGGCCAATTTCTCGTCCTCCTACTGCTTTTATCTACTTCTTGAGCACATGAAAAGTGTCTCTCAACACCATGTTTTTACCTAGAATTTATGTTTGAAATTGTTTCCAAATAAATATTAATTTTCTCTTATCACAACTAAGATACTTGGCCACAGAGGCACAAAAACAAACTACAAAATAACATTATCTGGTTCATTTTTATAAACAAAAGTAATCAAATAAAATATTTTTTAGTATGAGATATACAAAGGTAGCAGATTTCTCTATTTTCTGTACTTTTTTAAGTTGTAAAATTGATTATATTTTTCAGCAATTTGAATCAAGTCAAATAAGCTAATTGAATCAGTCAAGAACTACAGAAGTTTCTAAGGTAAAATACACTAGCATGATGAGAACAAGAATGGAAATCAAAGAATCAAGTAGAAGAAAGTACTATGCGGGAAAAGAAACACAATTCTTAAATATGGATTGTGATTAGAAAAGAATAAAATTGGATATTATCATATCATTTTAATTAGTATTTCCTTGGTCACTGATGAGGTAGGGCATGTTTCCATATGGGTAGGAGCCAATCATATTTCTTCTTTGATAAATATGTCTATGTCTTTATTTTTTACTTAAATGTATCAATTTTTAAGAGTGCTAGGTATTTTAAGGCTATAAACACTTGAAAACAAATTCTTAATATCTCAAAGTTCCAGTCTCTCATCTATTAAATGAACACAATAAAAGATAACTAAAGGGATAAATGCTTTATCTTTTCAGATAGAAAATGTCTTACTAAGTAAAGTAAAATTTGAGGTCTGTCCACTTGCATAAGTGCTTTTATTTTTTTTGGAATAAATATTCTGTGTTCCAACAATGGGTTAGTCACTTTGTCAGGCTCTGTTAAGAGAAAAATGACTAAGATGGGTTTCTAACCTCAAGGAACTTATATAGCTGACAAAGTGAAATAAGTTGACACTGGTACTAGAGTTCAATAGGTGTTATAATAGAAAAAGCTTTCTCCAACACCCCAAATAATATGCCTGGTTTCCTTTCTTTATGCTCTCAAAAAATCCTCTGCTTCTCTTTGGTGGCACATACCATATTTGCAATTAATTATTTATGTTTTTTCTCTTCCATGTTGTTCTGACAACACTATTCACCACACCTAGAAAGTAGTTACCAGATGGTTGGTTTTCATAAGTACTTATTGGCTGAATGAAAGAATGCACTTGGTTTAGTAGTAGGACAAGAGGAATAGGTCACTTTGATAGGGTGGCTGAAGAATGTCTGCATAAAACAGATGTTTAATTTGGTTCTCCAACATGAGATAAGATTTACCAGATGTATGAGATGTATGAGGTCAGAAATGTCAGGATTTTCAATAAGAATAGCCAATACGATGTTATGAGAACATAGAAAATATGAAATAGAATTGGTAGAAGACCTTAACAGATGTCAAATTCTAGAAAACTAATGTTATCAACTATGGAGTTTTTCCTATGAAAAGACATTCGGGAGGGCTAAGCAAGAGAGTGAAAAAATCATATTTGTGCTTTCAGAAGATCATTCAGTGACAACATAGGAAAAGGAAACTAGGGATGTGCAACTCAGGAGAGTAATTATGGCACACAGTAGGCTCTGTAAATGATAAATAAGTTAATGGGATTGGCAGATACAGGTAAACCATACATTTAAAAAAAGGTCCTTCTGGGAAAAAGTGGTGCCAGCTCACAAGTGAAGCTCCAACCTCTCAGGCCTCAACCACATCTCTATCTAAGCTAGAGCACCATGTCATCACACGTGTGTGCAATAGGGAAAGAATGGAGCAATCTTAGAAGTGTGGATCCAACACCCTGGCCCGGGCATGGTCCCTAACCAAGGCAGAGACCATCATAGCCATCATGCACACACGAATTGGGGAAAAACAGAGCCAGCTCAGAAGTGCTGCTCTAGCCCCTTGGGTCCCAGTCTTACCATTAACCAAGACAGAGACTGGATCACACTGGGGAGAAGTCAATTTTCTCAGGACTCCTGCTCCAGGACCTCAGGCCCTGGACCTATTCTCTAATAAGACAACAACTGTCCATTCCTTGGGAGGAGCCCTAGCTCACACAAAACTCAGGATCTAACCCCTTGGACTTCAGCACTACCTCCCGCCAAATGGGCATTTTCCAGAAACCATGGGAGAACACTTGGCCTATGCTCATTTCATTACACCACTCCCACAAAAGTCAGTGGACAATGGCGAGTGTATAGGTATACTTTCACAGGAGGACACAGCTTCAAACTGGAATAGGTAACTGTTTTGCCTAATGTCATAGAGATGAACAGAGAAAATCAAACAAAATGAGAAGAAAGAGAAATGTTTCAAATGAAAGAAGATGAAACCCCATAAAAACCCTAATGAAATGGAGATAATTTACCTGATAAACAGTTCAAAGCAATTGTAATAAAAAAGATGACTGAACTCAGAAAAAGAATAGAGGAACACAGTGAGAATTTCAACAAAGAACTAGAAAACATAAAAAAGAATCAGAGCTGAAGAATACAATAACTGAAATGAAAAATCCACTAGAAGGAATTAACAGCAGATTAGGTGATACAGAAGAATAAGCAACCTGGAAGATAGAATAGTAGAAATCACCCAATCAGAATAGCAAAAAGAAAAGAATTAATGCGATGAGTGTTAAAGGACCTCTTCTACACATCAAGTGTACTAACATTCATATTATAGGGATCCCATAAAGAGAAGAAACAGAGGAAGGGATAGAAAATGTATTTGATGAAATTATGGCTGAAAACCTTCCTAAACTGAAGAAGGAAACAGGTATCCAGTACAGGAAACAGAGAGTCCCAACAGGATGACCTAAGAGACCCGCATCAAAACATATCATAATTAAAATGGTAAAACTTATAAGAAAGAATTTTAAAGGCAGCAAGAGAAAAAATGTTTCACATACAATACAACCCCCCATAAAAGCATCATCTGACTTTTCAGCAGAAAATTTTCAGGCCCAAAGGAAGTGGCATGATATTTTAAAGTGCTGAAATGAAAAACCTACACTTACGATACTCTGTCTAGCAAGGATATCATTCACAATTGAAGGAGAAATAGAGTTTTCCTAGCAAGCAAAAACTAAGAGTTCACCACCACTAAACTGACCTTAAACGAAATGTTAAGGGGTCTTCTCTAAGTACAAAAGAAAAGGCTATAACAAGAAATAAGAAAATGTAGGAAGAGGAAAATCCCACAAACAGGCAAATATATAGTAAAAGCAGTTGATCAACCACTTACAAAAGTTAGTACAAGGTTAAAAGACAAAAATTGTAAAATTAACTATAAGTACATTAAACAGTTAAAGGATAGACATAAAGATGTCAAATACAACATAAAAACACATACTGTGGGAGGGGAGTAAAAATGTAGAGTTTTAGAATGTGCTTAACTTAAATGACTTTCAGTTTAAGACAAGTAGATATATGGCTGAGAATATGAAACTAAAAACCTACAATAGATACACGAAAATTAAAGAGAAAGGAAAATTTTCTCTAAATGATCACACACACACAAAATCAAACCACAAGTGCAGAGACTATAGCAGAAAAGAATAGAGAAGAGCTACAAAATAACAAGAACACAAGTAAAAAAAATGGAAACAAACACATACCTATCAATTATGACTTTAAATGTCAATGGACTGGGCTTCCCTGGTGGCACAGTGGTTAAGAATCCACCTGCCAATGCAGGGGACATGGGCTTGAGCCCTGATCTGGGAAGGTCCCACATGCCATGGAACAAGTAAGCCCATGTGCCACAACTACTGAACCTGTGCTCTAGAGCCTGCGAGCCACAACTACTGGGCCTTCATGCCACAACTACTGAAGCCTGTGCACCTAGAGCCCATGCTCTGCAATAAGAGAAGCTACTGTGATGAGAAGCCTCTGCACCACAACGAAGAGTAGCCCCTGCTCGCTGCAACTAGAGAAAACCCGTGTGCAGCAACAAAGACCCAATGCAGCCAAAAACTAAAATAATTAATAAAAAATGTCAATGGACTAAATGCTCCAATCAAAAGACCTTACAGGACAATGCATCCAAAAACAGCTAAATACACATGCTTTTCAAGTGGACATGGAATGTTCTCCAGGATAGATCATGTTCTATGTGGCAAAACAAATCTCAATTAATTTAAGAAGAAATTATATCAAGCATTCCTTCCATTTACAATGCTATGATATTAAAAACCAATTACAGGAAGAAAAATGGAAAAAAAACCCCAAATATGTGGATAATTGCTACTATAAACACAATGGACCAATGACAAAATCAAAGAGGAAATCAGAAAATATCCCAAGACAAATGAAAATTAAAACACAATTTTCCAAAATCTTTGGGACATAGCAAAAGCAGATATAAGAGGGAAGTTTTTAACAATATGGGGCTATCTCAAGGAAGAAGAAAAATCTCAGATAAGCAACATAACTTCTCATCTAAAGGAATAAGAAAAGAAGAACAAACAAAACCCAAATTCAGCAGTAGAAAAGAAATATTAAAGATCAGAGCAGAAATAAATTAAATAAAGATGAAAAAAATTAAAGAAAACCAATGAAACTACCTTCAAAGAAAACAATATTTATAAAACTTAGCCAGACTCATTATGAAAAAAGAGAGGGCCCACATAAACAAAAGCAGAACTAAAAAAAGTACAACTGATATCACATAATGCAAATAATCTTAAGAGAATACTATGAACTGTTATACACCAAGAAATTGAACAACCTAGAAAAAATGGATAAATTTTTAGAAACATACAATCTTCAACAACTAAATCAGGAAGAAATAGAATATCTGAGCAGACCACTATTAAAATGTAATTAATAACAAAAAACTCACAACAAACAAAAGCTCAGGACAGGACAGCTTCACAGGAGAATTCTACCACAAATATAGAGAATAGTTACTACCTAATTTTCTCAAACTATTCTCAAAAATTGAAGAAAAGGAAGCACTTACAAACTTGTTCTATGTAGCCAACATTACCATGTCTATTACAAAAATAGAGAAAAATACTACAAAAAAGAAAATTACAGTCCAATATCCCTGCTGAACCTAGATGCAAAAATGCTCATTAAAACATTAGCAAACCCGGGCTTCCCTAGTGGCACAGTGGTTGAGAGTCTGCCTGCCAATGCAGGAGACACAGGTTCATGCCCCAGTCTGGGAAGATCCCACATGCTGTGGAGTGGCTGGGCCCATGAGCCATGGCCACTGAGCCTGCGTGTCCGGAGGCTGTGCTCCACAACGGGAGAGGCCACAACAGTGAGAGGCCCGCATAATGCAAAAAAAAAAAAAAAATGTAGCAAACCAAATTCAGCAATAGATAAATAAAATCATACACCTTGAAGAAGAGGAATTTATTCCAGGGATACAAGGATGGTTCAATATCTACAATCAGTGTGATACACCACATAAAAAAATAGAGGATAGAATTCACATGATTATCTTAACAGGTGTAGAAAATATTTTTAAAAATTCAACATCCATTTGTGATAAAAACTTCAACAAAGTTGATACAGAGGGAAGATACCTCAACATACAAAAGACCATTTATAAGAAACCCACAGTTAACATCACACTCAATGGTGAAAAGCTCAAAGCTTTTCCTTCAGGATCAGAAACAAAGATGCACACTCTCACTATTTCTATTTAACAGTATTGGAAGTCCTAGACACAGCAATCAGAAAAGAAAAAGAAATAAAAGACATACAAATTGGAAGGGAAAAGTAAAACTGTTGCTATTTGCAAATGACATAATACTATATATAGTAAACCCTAAAGTCTCCACCAACAAACTAGGAGAACTAATACATGAATTCAGTAAAGTTGCAGGATAAAAGATTAACATACGGAACTCTGTTGCTTTTCTATACACTAATAATTTCTCTTTTTTAAAAAACATATTTTTTGAAGTATAATTGCTTTACAACCATGTGTTAGTTTCTGTTGTATAGCAAAGTGAATCAGCTATACATATACATATATCCCCATATCTCCTCCCTCTTGCGTCTCCCTCCCACCCTCCCTATCCCACCCCTCTAGGTGGACACAAAGCACCAAGCTGATCTCCCTGTGCCATGTGGCTGCTTCTCACTAGCTATCTATTTTACATTTGGTTACACTAATAATTTCTATCAGAAACAGAAGTCAAGAAAACAATCGAATTTACAATCACATCAAAAAGAATAAAATTCTTAGGAATAAAATTAACCAAGGAGGTGAAAGACCTGTACTCTGAAAACTATAAGACTTTGATAATGAAAATTGTAGATGGTACATTTAAATGGAAAGATATATAGTTTTTATGGATTAGAAGAATTAATATTTTTAAATGTTTCAAATTACCCAAAGCAATCTACAGATTTAATGCAATCCCCATCAAAATACCCATGACATTTTTCATAGAACTAGAAAAAAATAATCCTAAAGTATGTGTGGAATCACAAAAGACCTCGAATAGCTAAAGCAATCTTGAGAAATAAGAATAAACTTGGAGGTATCATGGTCCCTGACTTCAGACTATACTACAAAGGTAAATAATCAAAACAGTATGGTACTAGCACAAGAAAGACACACGGATCCATGGAACAAAATAGAGAGCCCAGAAATAAACCCACACACATACCTTCAATCAATCTATGTCAAAGGATGCAAGAATATACAATGGGAAAAAGATAGTCTCCTCAATAAGTGCTGTTGGGGAACTGGACAGATACATGCAAAAAAAATGAAAGTAGAACATTTTCTTATATGATATACAAAAATAAACTCATATAGATTAAAGACCTAAATGTAAGACCAGAAACCATAGAAATCCTAGAAGAAAACATAGGCAGTACACTCTTTGACATAAATCTTAGCAATATTTATATGGATCTGTCTCCTCAGACAGTAGAAACAAAAGCAAAAATAAACGAATGCAACCTAATCAAACTTAAAAGTTTTTGCACAGTATAGGAAACAATCAACAAAGAAAAGGCAACCTGCTGAATGAGAGAAGATATTTGCAAATGATATGTCTGTTAAGAAGTTAATATACAAAATATATAAAGACCTCATACAACTTAACATAAAACAGCAGCAACAACAAAGTACCCAATTTAAAAATGGGCAGAAGACCTGGATAGGAATTTCTGAAGTCATACACTTGACCCACAGGCACATGAAAAGTTGCTCAACATCAGTAATCTTCAGGGAAATGCAAATCAAAACCACAATAAGATATCACCTCACATCTGCCGAAAGGCTATCATCAAAATAAAAACAAATAACAAGTGTTGCCAAGAAAGGGGAGAAAGGGAACCTTCATACACTGCTGGTGGGACTATGAATTGGTACAGCTACTATGGAAAAAGTATGTCGGTTCCTCAAAAAAACTAAAAATAGAACTATCATATGATCCAGCAATTCCACTCCTGAATGTATTTCCAAAAAAAACCCCAAATTAGTCATTAGAAAAGATATATACACTCCAATTTTCATAGCAGCATTATTTTAGGTAGCCAAGATATGAAAGCAACCTAAGTGTCCATCAATGGATGAATGGATAAAGAAGATGTGGTGTATATATAAAATGGAATATTAGTCATAAAAATGAACAAAACTTTGCCATTTGCAACGACATGAATGGACCTGGAGGATATTATCCTCAGTGAATTAAGTCAGACAAAAGAAGACAAATACTGCATGTTTTCACTTATATGTGGAATCTAAAATACAAAACAAAATAACTGGTATAACAAAGCTGAAACTGACTTGTAGATACAGAGAATAAACTAATGGTTACCAATACAGAGAGTGGTGTGAGGAGGGGCAATATAGGTGAAGGGGATTAAGAGATACACACTACCAGGTATAAATAAATCAGATACAGAGATGTAATGTGCACTACAGGGCTATAATCAATAATTTATAATATTTTTATATGAAGTATAATCTACAAAATTACTGAATCACTATGTTGTACTCCTAAAACTAATTTAATATTTTAAGTGAACTATACTTTAAAAAGTACCTTTACTTTATCTTACCTTGTCCATGTAGAATCAACTGACTGCCAATACCAGTCTCTGCTAAATGAGCCAAGATTCTCAACTTTTCAGGTAAGAGCTAAATTACTACATGGCAAGTAGACCAAGGGCAATATTGATCAGGGTGGTAATGGATTTCATCAATGACTAGAGATGGAATTTCATTAAGTTTCATGACAGTAAACATGAACATATTAACTTAGAATGTCAATGGTTTTAGCATTTAAAAAATCACTTGTTGATATAACTAGAAAAAATTTCAGAAATAGCAAACACTAGGAGTTAGAAGGGAGATAATCAGAAAGCAAAAAGTAATGCATAATTTACCTTTGTTCATATTTTATTACAAAAAACTAAAGTAAAAGAAGAAGATCTTGAAAAGAGATTTAATTTTCCTCCCTGTCTTTCAACTTCTTGTTTAGAATTTTGTTTGCATTGCTTAATTTCTATAATCATAAGGGACAGAGTTTTATCATCTAAGCACCATTCTGGCCTCTTTGCATTATTTTCAGCTGCCTATATATTTTTCATGGATGCCAGAAAGGGAGCAAGAAAACATTCTCTTTAAACTTGGAAAATAACTGTTCCAGGGATTCAAACTGCAACCTCGTGCAGTGTTTTGCTATATGGCTCCATCTCTTATTCTAATAATCAGGGAAATTTATAAAACCCAACATTTTCCTCTAACTTCCTGCTTTAGAGGGATTCATGAGCTATCACTTCACTAAATTAAGAAGAGGCACCAGGAAAAAAATATATATATTAGCTTCTTGCCTCCAAATTTCCAGCTCTGAGATAATTTCGACTGTAGATTTAGTAAATATTCTCTTACCAGGACAGTCTTTAAACTCTGAAAATAAGCTTTGTCTCTCTGGGTCTTCAGTTCATTTATAGAGATTTCCCAGAATGTCCCTAAGGGCCTTTCCAGTTCTAACATTCCAGGATTTACAAGAAAAGATACAACTAGCATTGCACTAGAGATAATTAAGTGACAATATCCCTAATGATTTGTAGGAATAAAGAAGAATCAAACCAAGTGTTGTTGACTTTTAAATACCAAGTGTTTTCTCATTCATTTCTTCATTGGTAAGGTACAAAACTTTAACACAGAACTCCTTAAAATGCCCTAGATCTTAGCTTATTTTTCCAATTCCTACTTGAAATATACTGCCTTTTAACAACTGAATGAGTTGTCAAATCCACTTCTTCATTTTTGTTTAGTTTTAATACAGTTAATTGAACTTGGCTGCATTTTATCTATAATATCTGTGGGGGCTTTCTGCTCTCAAGTGCTTTCTTTGTACAGTAAGTATATCTTTTGGTCTAGATGTTACCCAGCGTGCATGTCATAAAACCATTTTTTATAAAGTATGTAAATTTGCAGAGGAAATGGCAAATCTCCTGTTTTTCACTCACCTGGAAGAGCAGTTTGCTCAGGAAAGAAATGGGAAATCCTAGTCTCACACTGTGTTAGCCACTGGGAAATCTGGCCTTACATGTTTTAAACAAAAACTTTTCATCTTTGCAGATGTCTCTCTGGCTCTCTACTCAAAATGGGTCTGTTCCAAAATATTTACTCATCATCCGATCTCCCCATGCTCCTCCAGGCTGACAATGCCTTAAACACAGCTCCAAAGACTTATTGTTTCAAATATAGTTGCTTTCTTTCTTTTTCTTGTCCTTTTTTCCCCTTATTTTCACAGACACCCGGCATAATCAAAGTAAATGCCCTCTCTGCAATCTTTTTTCTTTTTCCAAAGAAAGAAAGAAGTGGGACACAGGGTCAATTTGTTTTACTTAAGTGTTCCTGCTTTTCTCAGTGGAACAACTGGATTTAAAATATTTTTCATGTGTCTCTCACTGTACTCTTTTAGATTTCCAGAAATAAAAGTGTGGATTCTAAACCCCATTCCTCTCTCCGCTTTTATCTCACCCTCACTCACATGCCAAGGTTTATAAGGGTCATGTGTCTTTATTCCTCAACATTTTCTTATATTCCTTTTGTCTATTGTTCTCTGTTTCTCATTTGCTTCACCAACAGAACATTAGCTCTAGTCTCAGCTGTTTCTCTGAACTCCCACTAATGAAAAACCTCATTGCAATACTTTCTCAGATCTTTGGTTCTGAGAGTCAGAAGAGCTGAAAGTGGGCCTCTGTGTACCTGTTCAGTTCTGGTGGCTTAGACAAAACATATCTCCTGTTTTTCACTCACCTGCAAGAGCAGTTTGCTCAGGAAAAAGAAGAGATAGGGAATGGGGAGCATCTCACGGAATGTATAAGAAGAGGGAAACCTGGAAGAATTTTTAGAAAAAAATTTATATAAGACAGCTTTAGCAGAGACCCTGGATTCCTCCAAAAATGTCCTAAAAGATCCCCCTGCCACTAGGTTTACACCTTCCAAATCTTCAGCACAGTCCCAACCAGAGTCATCTCTCTAAATGTCAATACGAATTGGCATATAGCTATTTACATTTTTCCACACCTCTCCCCGCCAAACCTCCAGGATAATGTCTTGGCCTTTAACATGGCATGATCTAGATCTTCCTAGTTCTCCAGTCCCATCTCTTCCCTCCCATCTCCTTCCCCCACCTCCAACTTGAATCCTATGCTCCAGTCACACCCAGCAGGTCACTGAATGCATCTTGCTCAAATATGTCCCTCTGACCAGAATACATTTTCTTGAATTATCCCACCCCTGGATATCTTTATTTTTAAAAACTCAACTCATGTTATAAAGCCAGTTCTTGACCACTGTCTTGAAGGAAAATTGAAAAGTCTTTTTAGATAATAGATTTATCTTACATAGACATCTATCGGGATATGAACAACACTTCTTGGACTTACAACAAAGAGTCTCTCCTCTTCCCAAGGAAACTGCATGTTTTCTAAGGGCAAGAACATATCTGCCCTGTTTATTTCTGACTCTCCAAGGTCTAACACAGAACCTGCAATATAATAAGTGCTCAGTAAATGTTAAACAAATGAACAACTTAAAACATTATTTTCCTTCCTAAAAAACTATCAATGAACAGCTTAACTTTTGGACATTTTATCCAAAGGACCATAGGATCCCTGGGGAAACACTAGGTTAACTGTGACATGTACTATGGTATTTTTAAAAAAATTATGCAAATAACCATCTGTTCAGATATGGTTTGGGATTCATTTAATGTGTATGGTTTAGGATAAGGGGGAAACTAGGAAAACAGTGTCCCACTTTAAGATCTTTACAGTGGTTTAATGGTACAACTCTGCTCTTCGATGTTTCTGATTCCTTTTCTCTTACCTCACTTGTTTCCCCTAGGCTCAAATATTCCCCTACTCCTTCCTAACCTGTCTTTGACAACTAGTCACACCCATAAGTGAGCATTCTCCACCCTGAGTTATCTATTCATTTTACTAAGATATAGCAATTGTGCAGCAATCATCTAAATCTTTCTCCTTGCAGACTGAAGCTGCATGGTTTTATTGGAAAGAATCTGCAGCAGATTGTTTGTATAACCTTAGCATATTTAGGTTCTTTGGCTTTCAGTTTCTACATCTGTGAAATGGAAAGAGTAAAAAGTCCAAAAGTCAGTAAGATTAATTAAAATAATATATGTGAGAAGGCTTGTGACACAAATCTAGTGCTCTGTGAATTGTATTCATTCAAGAAGTATTGAGAGTGCTCTCATTTCCAGGTGTTTGATTATATTGGTGAATTAGTAAAGTTCTGGAGCTTTATTCTAGAATGTTGAATCAGATAATAAACAACAGACAAATTAATATAGTATACACTGTATTATAGAATGATAAGTGTTATGGATTAAAACAAAGAGAAAGTGAAGTATAAATAGGATTGGGAGTGCAGGAGAGGACGAGAAAGGTGTAGGTTGGAGTATTAAAGAGGATAATGATAGTTACAAAATTTAGTCAAGCAGATCTCTTGAAGAGCGTTCTGGCCAGAAGAGACACCCACTGCCAATGGGATATTCAAGGAACAATTAAGAGGACTGTGTTGTTGGAACTGAGGTGAGAGGAATCAACTCTGTAGGTCAGGGGGCCATTGTAAGGACATGTACCTTTACTCTGAGTGAGATGTTAGTTGCCATATCTTTCTTTTGGAACTTGGTATGATGATTATTAGAAACTTTCTCATTCTTGCACATCCTCGGTGTGATGTCTGCAGTGAATTATGTGAGTTTCTATGGGAGGAGAGTCTTACAAGATTAATAGAATTCCAACAGATAGAGGTGAAAGTGACAGCTATTCTAGGCAAGAACACCATCATATAGTTCTGAAAGTACATGAAACAAATGGGGTTGAGAATAGTCTGTCTGACTATCTCATAATGAACATATTTGGAGGGAAAGGAAAGAGAAAGACTGGGAAAATGGAAAGAGGTAAAGCTGGATGTGTTGATTGAAGTCAGATTATACAAATAACTGTTCTGCAGATTTTAAACTTTCTAAGAAATAGAGAGCTACAAATATTTTTAAAGAAAATATATAACATCCAAATTGGAGAAAATTTTTAAAAATTAGTTTTGTTAAATAGCTGGAAAGGAGAGGTTAGAACCACATCCTCTGAAGTGCAGTTATCTACATTTTGTATCAAACTGATAATATTTTGCCTTGACCATGCAATAATCACTGATTCGTCATACTTAATCATGCTTTCATTCAACAAATATTTATTAAAATTTCTTTGTGCTAGATTTGTGGGGCACAATGTTGACCAAGACAAATATAGTCCTGGTTCTCATGAGTTTACAGTCTATTGGGGAGATAAATATTAAACACATAAAAGAGATTATTATGGATTGTGATAAATGTTACTACAGTAACACTAAATAGCCACAGCACTCACTGATACTCTTACAAAGATTTCAGATTAAGCTCACATTCATTATCCACACAAAATGTCTGTGGAAGTTGCCTTTTCAAAAAAATAGCAGAATTACATTCCTTTTGTGAGCCATGGCATTTGCCAGTGAATTTGGAGTTAGGTAACCTCATCATAAACCATTGCAATATCTGCAAGATATTTTTGCTATTTGAAACATTGATAAATAACTGGAAATTTTCATATTTTGCTAGAGCAGAGAAATAGTCAAGCTTTTCAAGGCAGGAGTATTTGAAATGTATAAGTTTACTAGTAAAAAATGACAGATGGCTGATCTAATGTTAGTAACTATAAAGAAAAAAACTCCACCGTTTTTCTGAAAATGCAACAGAATTATTTCTTTATAACATTCTCATGACTATTTAGCTTAAAGTCCTAATTATTACAAAATTGAGAAAAATAATAGCTAACTTCAAAGTTTCCATAAGAACAAGAATACTAGGTCACTTCTCTATATACATCTTAATCACCTTCCCTTTCTTGACCCTCTTCCACCTCTCTCCCCAGTGATAATCACTAGTTTATTCTCTGTAACTGTTTGTGAGGCTGTTTCTATTTTGTTCTACTCACTTGTTGTTTTTATTTTTCAGATTCCACATATAAGTGAAATCACACAATATTTGTTTTCTCTGTCTGAATTGTTTGACTAAGCATAGTATCCTCCAGGTCCATTCATATTGTTGCAAATGGCAAAGTTTTATTCATTTTTATGGCTGAGTAATATCCCATTGTATATATACACCACATCTTCTTTATGGTAAATAATGTAATGAAAATTGAGATTTATATATCTTTTTGAATTAGTGTTATCATTTTCTTTTGATGTATACCCAGGAGTGGAATTGCTGTATCATATGGTAGTTTTATTTTTAATTTTTTGAGAAATCTCCAAACTTTTTCCATAGTAGCTTTACCAATTTATTGATATATTCTCACTAACAGTGTAGTGATTTTTGTACATTAATCTTGTATCTTGCAACTTTACTGAATTCATTTATTAGTTCTCAGAGTTTTTTGGTGGAGGATAGTGTTTTCTATATAGAGTATATGTCATCTGCAAATAGTGACAGTTTTCTTTCTTAACTTCCAATTTGGATGTCTTTATTTCCTTTTCTTGTCTGCTATGTCTAGGAATTCCAATACTGTGTTAAATAGAAACAGTGAGAGTGGGCATACTTGTCTTGTTCCTGATGTTGGATGAAAGGCTTTCAGCTCTTCACCATTGACTATGATGTTACATATGTGTTTGTCATAAATAGGCTTTATTTTGTTGAGACATGTTCCCTATATACCAATTTTTTTTTTTTTTCGGTACGCGGGCCTCTCACTGCTGTGGCCTCTCATTTTGTGGAGCACAGGCTCTGGACGCTCAGGCTCAGTGACCATGGCTTATGGGCCCAGCCGCTCCACGGCATGTGGGATCTACCCGGACTGGGGCATAAACCCGTGTCCCCTGCATTGGTAGGCGGACTCTCAACCACTGCGCCACCAGGGAAGCCCCACTCTATGTCTTTTGATTGGAGCATTTAGTCCATTGACATTTAAAGTCATTATTGATAGGCCTGCAATTATTTCCATTTTGTTACTTGTTTTCTGGTTGCTTTTGTAGTTCTTCTTTTTTCTTTTCTTATTTTAGTTTTTTTCCTTGTGGTTAATAATTTTGTTTAGTGTTATTTTTGTGTACCTTTCTCTCTAGTTTTGGGTATCTATTGTAGGTCTTTGATTTGTGGTTACCATGAAGTTTATATATGTTGACCTATAACTTTATCTACTTATTTTAAACTAATAGTCATTTCAGTTCAAGCACAGTCTAAAAGATCTATGATTTTTACTCCCATACTCCATATTTTGGATTTTATATCATATTTTACATTTTTATGTCTATCATTTAACTGCTTAATGTACTTATAGTTGATTTTACAATTTTTGTCTTTTAACCCCCTACTAGCTTATTTAAGTGGTTCATCCACTGCTTTTATTACATATTTGCCTTTTTTTGTGGGATTTTTTTCCTTCCTATATTTTCTTATTTCTTGTTATACCCTTTTCTTTTTCACTTACAGAAAACCCTTTAACATTTCTTATAAGGTCAGTTTAGTAGTGGTGAACTCTTAGTTTTTGCTTGTTAGAAAACTCTTTATTTCTCCTTCCATTGTGGGTGATATCCTTGCTGGATAGAGTATCCTAGGTTGTAGAATTTTCCTTTCAGCACTTTAAAAATGTCATGCCACTTTTTTGGGCATGAAAAATTTCTGCTGAAAAATCAGCTGATAGGTTTATGGGCGTTGCCTTGTACGTGATACTTTTTTTCTCTTGCTGTCTTTAAAATCTTCTCTTTAATTTAAACTTTTACCATTTTAATTATGATATGTTTTGATGTGGGTCTCTGGGTTCATCTTGTTTGGGACTCTCTGATTCCTGTACCTGGATATCTGTTTCCTTCTTCATATTAGGAAAGTTTTCAGACATAATTGCATCAAATACATTTTCTACCCCTTTCTCTGTCTCTTCTCCTTCTGGGAGCCCTATAGTGTGAATTTTAGTACACTTGATGTTGTTTCAGAGTTCCATTAAACTATCCTCATTTTTTAAAATTTGTTTTTCTTTTTAATCTTCTGCTTGGGTGATCCACTATTCTATCTTCCAAGTCATTTATGTGTTCTTTCATATAACCTAATCTGCTGTTAATTCCTTCTAGTGTATTTTTCATTTCAGTTATTGTATTCTTCAGCTCTGACTGGTTCTTTTCTATATTTCTAGTTCTTTGTTTTAGTTCTGTGTTCATCTAATCTTTTTCCAAGCTCAATTCACATTTTTATTGCTATTGCTTTGAACTTTTTTATCAGATAAATTCTTTTTCTTTGTTTCAATAGGGTATTAGGGTATTTTCTATGGTTTTTCTTTTTTTCTTTTTTTTTTTGGAAATATATTCCTTTGTTTTCTCATTTTGTTAATTTTCTCTGCTTGTCTTTATGAAATTAGATTAAATAATTACCTCTCCCAGTCTTGAAGTCATGTCCTTGTGTGTTAGCATTCCTATGCAGTCTGCATGAGGCCAGTGGCTTTGGTGGAAGAGCTAAATCTTAACTGAGCATGATCTGCATCTTCTCCTGCAGGGCACTGGTAGCCACTGCTATGGTGAGAAGTAGGGCTGAAGTCAGAGAAGCTGAAGCCAGAGCCACGTGCAAGCTAGGGTTTCTCCTAAGCTCACTGATGGTTATCAATCTGTCAGAGTGGGGTTAGGGCCAGAACACCTGGAGCAGGAACCTTTAGGGAGTTGGACTTCTCCCATACCCCCAACAAGTCTCCATCTTGGCTGGGGGCATAGCCAGGGCCTGCGTGCTTGGAACTGCAGTTCTTAGCTAGTTCTTTTTTCTCAGTGTGCATGGCTTGGTTTGAGGTGGGGTTGGGGCTGGAGGGGTTGGAACCACACTACTGAGCTGTCTCTGCTCCTTTCCCAGGTGAGATCACATACATTGGCAATGGTAGCCTCCACCTTAGTCAGTAGCAGTGCCAGGGTAGTATGTGCTGGAGCAAGAGTTGGTGCAGGTTGTGGGACATGCTGGGGTAGTCCTAGAAGGCCAGCCAGAGCAGCTGCCAGTTTCTAATCTGCTTCCCACTAGGATGGGAAGCAAGCAAGTCTATGTACATGCTCATTAGGAGTGTAGTCTCAGTTTCTTACAGCCCTCTGTTATTTCTCACTGGTTTTCAAACCATTTAAGGGGCTCCTCTTCCAATATCAGACTCAAGGTCTTGGGTGGCTATTAAATAGCCCTCGCTCCCCAGAGAAGGTCCCCAACTCTGTGATATCCTTTTCTGGGTCACCCCCTAGGGATGTGACTCCCAACTAGATTACTTCTTCTTCCTTCCTATCAGACTCTGTGTGGTTCTTTCTTTACATCCTTATTTGTATAATAGAACTGTTCTGCTACTCTGCAGGTCATCCTTAGCAAGATTTGTTCTATATGTAATTGTAGTTTTGATGTGTTCATGAGGGGAGATGAGTTCAGGGTCTTCCTACTCCACCATCTTGACTTGCCTCCAACTTAAGTTGAAACAGAGTCTATTTAAAGTATATAACCATCATCTTTTCACATTCTGTTAAAATTGTATTAGTTTGCTAGAGTCACTGTAACACAGTACCACAAACTAGATTACTTAAATATAAAAAATGTATTGCCTGTCTCACAGCTGAAGGCTAGAAATCCAAGGTCAAGTTGTCAGTAAGATTGATTCTTTCTAAGAACTGTGCTTTTTGCCTAACTGTTCCATGCTTTTTGCCTAACTTCTGGTGGTTTGCCCTTCATGTTGACATGGCATTCTCCCTGTGTGCTGTGTTTGTCATTTGTCTCCCATTTCCCCTTTCTATAGATTTTACCATTACTTCTGGAATAACAATGAAAACATGCATTTCATCTATGTTGGGTCTACAATATGACCATTGTACATCTAATGTAAAATTAAAGTAGTAGCAAAGAGTTGCCAAGATGGAAGAGTATGAAAACACTGAGCTCACCTCCTCCTGTGGGCACACCATAATTACATATTGATATTTAAAGAGCAACTACTGATGAGAATAACCTAAAGAGTAGCAGAAAAACATTTTCCACAACTAAAGATATAAAGAAGGAAGTATACCAACATCGGTTAGAAGGGAGGAGATGCAGGATAGTCAAGACCCACACCCTCTGGTATGTGACCCATAAAGGGGAAGATAATCACAAATGTAGAGGTTCTCCTCAAGTAGTGAAAGATCTGCATCTCACATGGAAGTCCCCAGCCTGGAGACCCAATACTGAGGTGAGCCCACAGAATATTTGGGTTTGAAGGCCAGTGGGTCTTGCTTTCAGGAGAGCTAGAGGGCTCTAGAAAACAAAGACACCACTCTTAAAGCACACACACAAAATCACACACATTCCAATACCGAATATAGAGTCAGTAATTTGAAAGAGCCTGAGTCAGACACATTTTATGATAATAGGGAGCCTCCTGGAAAGGCAGGGGGTAACTAATACTCCTCCTGGAGACACATACACTGGAGGCAGACATTTTGGGGAGCTCATTCTACCATAAGGACACTAGTACTGACAAGCATCAATTGGAATCTTCTCTGTATGCTATTAACCAGCCCCAGGAAACCACAAGCCAAATAGCCAACCACATGGGGACACATCCTTGTCCACCAAAGGGCTGGTACTTTCTAAAGCCCTGCTTATGTTCTACAGCCAACCACCCCATACCTGTCTCCACCTACCAGTGGGCCAGCACCAGATCTGGAATCTCCCAGACCCACAGTCAGTTGCCCCTAGACCTGGCCCCACCACCAGAAGACAAAGGCAAGCACTGGGACCCTTAGGACCCACAAAAAGCTCTGGAATTCATGAACCCAGCAGCAGCTGCCATGAGCCCTGGCCCACTCACAAGTGTGTCAGTACAAGCTTTGGAATACACACAACCAGCCATGCCAAGACATGGCCCTGGCCACCAACAGCCATCAGCCTCCACATGAGACAAGACCTGGCAGCCAACCTGGTCAGAAGCCAGCCCCCAACTTCCAGGGCACCCACAGTAGTCACCATGCCACAACAGAAGGGCCCATGAATACCACATAGGGGACACCCCTAGAGCATATAGCTCTTGTGAGTAAAAGAGAGTGTCTAGTCACAAGAGCTATATGCTGGGACCCATAGAATGTCTCTTATATAAGGCCATTTATCCAAGATGGATATTGTAAGCAACCTCCCTAATATATAGAAGTAAAAAAAGAAAATTAGAACAAATGAGGAAGCAGAGGAATATGTTCCAAATGAAGGAACAATATAAACCCCAGAAGAAGAACTGAGTGAAGTGGAGGTAAGCATTCTACCTGATAAAGAGTTCAAGATAATAACTATAAGAGTGCTCAGTGACCTCAGGAGAATGAATGAACACAGTGAGAAGTTTAACAAAGCATTAGAAAATGTAAAGAAGAACAAACAGAGCTGAAAAAATACAATAACTGGAATTAAAAAAAATACATTAGAAGTAATCAACAGTAGTTACATGATATGGGGGGTTCGGGTCGGGGGGAAATCAGTGAAGTGGAAGACAGGGTAGTGGAAATCACCAAAGCTGAACAGAAAAGAGAAAAAAGAATTTAAAAAATGAGGACAGTTTAGGAGATTTATGGGACAACATCACGTGTACTAACATTTGCATCATAAGGATCTCAGAATAAGAAGAAAAAGGGAAGAGGGAAGAGAAATGATTTGAAGACAAAATATTTGAAAATTCCATAATCTGGGTGACAAAAAAGACATCCACAATAGGAAGCACTGACGGTCCCAAATAAGATGAACTCAAAGAGGTCCACACCAAAATGCCTTGTTTTTTATTTTTTTTATTTTTTATTATATATATTTTTAACATCTTTCTTTGAGTATAATTGCTTTACAATGTTGTGTTAGTTTCTGCTGTATAACAAACTAAATTGCTATGTATATACAATTATCCCCATATCCTCTACTTCTTGCGCCTCCCTCACACCCTCCCTACCCCACCCCTCTAGGTGGTCACAAAGCACCGAGCTGATCTCCTTGTGCTATGCAGCTGTTTCCCACTAGCTATCTATTATACATATGGTACTGTATATATGTAAATGCTACTCTCTCACTTCGTCCAAGCTTACCCTTCCCCATCCCCATATAGTTAACTCCATCCTCTACATCTGCATCTTTATTCCTGTCTTGCCGTTAGGTTCATCAGCATCAGAATTTTTTTTTTTAGATTCCATATATATGTATTAGCATACAGTTTTTTTTTCTCTTTCTGACTTACTTCACTCTGTATGACAGTCTCTCCATCCATCTACCTTGCTACAAATAACTCAATTTCATTTCATTTTATGGCTAATATCACATTGCATATATGTGCCACATCTTCTTTATCCATTCTTCTGTCGATGGACACTTAGGTTGCTTCCATATCTTGGTTATTGTAAATAGTACTGCAATAAACATTGTGGAACATGACTCTTCTTGAATTGTTGTTTTCTCAGGGTATATGCCCAGTAGTGGGATTGCTGGGTCATATGGTAGTTTTTTTTAAATTTTCTAAGGAACCTCCATACTGTTCTCCATAGTGGCTGTATCAATTTATATTCCCACCAACAGTGCAAGAGGGTTCCCTTTTCACCACACCCTCTCCAGCATTTATTGTTTGTAGATTAGTTTGATGATGGCAATTCTGACCAATGTGAGGTGATATCTCATTATAGTTTTGATTTACATTTCTCTAATGATTAGTGATGTTGAGCATCCTTTAATATGTTTGTTGGCAATCTGTATGTCTTCTTTGGAGAAATGTTTATTTAGGTCTTCTATGCATTTCTGGATTGGGCTTTTTGTTTTTTGGATATTGAGCTGCATGAGATGATTGTATATTTTGGAGAATAATCCTTTGTCAGTTGCTTCATTCTCAAATATTTTATCCCATTCTGAAGGTTGTCTTTTCATCTGGTTTATGATTTCCTTTGCTGCACAAAAGCTTTTAAGTTTCATTAGGTCACATTTGTTTATTTTTGTTTTTATTTTTGTAGGAGGTGGGTTTAAGAGAATCTTGCTGTGATTTATGTCATAGAGTGTTCTGCCTATGTTTTCCTTTAAAAGTTTTATAGTGTCTGGCCTTACATTTAGGTCTTTAATCCATTTTGAGTTTATTTTTGTGTATGGCATTAGGAACTGTTCTAATTTCATTGTTTTACATGTAGCTGTCCAGTTTCCCCAGAACCACTTGTTGAAGAGGCTCTCTTTTCTCCATTGTATATTCTGTCTTGCCTAGTTTATCAAAGGTAAGGTGACCATATATGCATGGGTTTATCTCTGGGCTTTCTACCCTGTTCCATAGATCTATATTTCATTTTTTTGTGCCAGTACCATACTGTCTTGATTACTGTAGCTTTGTAGTATAGTCTGAAATAAGTGAGCCTGATTCCTTCATCTCCAGTTTTTTTTCTCAATGTTGTTTTGGCTATTCGGGATCTTTTTTGTTTCCATAAAAATTGTAAAATTTTTTGTTCTACTTCTGTGAAAAATGCCATTGGTAGTTTCATAGGGATTGCATTGAATCTGTACATTGATTTGAGTAGTATATTCATTTTCACAATATTGATTTTTCCAACCCAAGAACATGGTATATCTCTCCATCTGTTTGTATCATCTTGAATTTGTTTCATCAGTGTCTTATAGTTTTCTGCATACAGGTCTTTTGTCTCTTTAGATAGGTTTATTCTTAGGTATTTTTTTTTCTTTTCATTGCAATGGTAAATGGGAGTGTTTCCTTAAATTCTCTTTCAGATTTTTCATCATTAGTGTATAGGAATCCAAAAGATTTCTGTGCATTAATTTTGTAACCTGCTACTTTACCAGATTCATTGATTAGCTCTGGTAGTTTTCTGGTAGCATCTGTAGAATTCTCCATGTAGAGTATCATGTCACCTACAAATAGTGACAGCTTTACTTCTTCTTTTCAGGTTTGGATTCCTTTTTTTATTTTTCTTCTCTGATTGCCATTGTTAGGACTTCCAAAACTATGTTGAATAATAGTGATGAGACTGTTCAACCTTTACTTTTTCCTGCTCTTAGAGGAAATGGTTTCAGTCTTTTACCACTGAGAACGATGTTGGCCATGGGTTTGCCATATATGGCCTTTATTATGGTGAGGTAGGTTCCCTCTATGCCTACTTTCTGTAGAGATTTTATGATAAATCGGGGTTGAATTTTGTCAAAAGCTTTTTCTGCATCTATTGAGGTTATCATATTGTTTTAATCCATCAATTTGTTAACATATTGTTTTAATCCATCAATTTGTTAATTTGTTTTAATCCATCAATTTGTTAATATCACATTAATTGATTTGCACATATTGAAGAAACCTTGCATTCGTGGGATAAACTACATTTGTTCTTGGTGTATGATCCTTTTAATGTGCTGGTGGATTCTGTTTGCTAGTATTTTGTTGAGGATATTTGCATTTATGTTCATCAGTGATATTGGCCTGTAATTTTCTTTTTTTTGTGGCATCAGTATCTGATTTTGGTATCAGGGTGATGGTGGCCTCGTAGAATGAGTTTGGGAGTGTTCCTCCCTTTGATATATTTTGTAAGAGTTTGAGAAGGATGGGTGTTAGCTCTTCTCTAAATGTTTGATAGAATTCCCCTGTGAAGCCATCTGTTTCTGGGCTTTTGTTTGTTGGAAGATTTTTAATCACAGTTTTAATTTCATGCTTGTGATGGGTCTGTTTATATTTTCTATTTCTTCATGGTTCAGTCTCAGAAGGTTGTGCTTTTCTAAGAATTTGTCCATTTCTTCCAGGTTGTCCAATTTATTGGTATAGATTTGCTGTAGTAATCTCTCACAATCCTTTGTATTTCTGCAGTGTCATTTGCTACTTCTTTTTCATTTCTAATTCTATTGATTTGAGTCGTCTCCCTTTTTTGCTTAATGAGTCTGGTTAGTGGTTTATAAATTTTGTTTATCTTCTCAAAGAACCAGCTTTTAGCTTTACTGATCTTTGCTATCATTTCCTTCATTTCTTTTTCATTGACTTCTGATCTGAACTTTATGATTTCCTTCCTTCTGCTAACTTTGTTTTTTTTTTTTTTGTTGTTCTTCTTTCTCTAATTGCTTTAGGTGTAAGGTTAGGTTGTTTGAGACTTTTCTTGTTTCTTGAGCTAGGATTGTATTGCTATAAACTTCCCTCTTAGAACCACTTTTGCTTCATCCCACCTAGGTTTTGGGTCATCGTGTTTTCATTGTCATTTGTTTCTAGGGTTTTTTTTTTGATTTCCTCTTTGATTTCTTCAGTGATCTCTTGGTTATTTAGTAGTGTATTGCTTAACCTCCATGTGTTTGTATTTTTTTTACAGATTTTCCCCCCTATAATTGATATCTGGTCTCATAGCATTGTGGTTGCAAAAGATATTTGATATGATTTCAATTTTCTTAAATTTACAAAGGCTTGCTTTGTGACCCAAGATAGATCTATCCTGGAAAATGTTCCATGAGCACTTGAGAAAAAGTGTATTCTGTTGTTTTTGGATGGTATGTCCTATAAATATCTATTAAGTCCATCTTGTTTAATGTATCATTTAAACCTTGTGTTTCCTTATTTATTTTCATTTTGGATGATCTGTCCTTTGGTGAAAGTGGGGTGTAAAAGTCCCCTACTATTATTGTGTTACTGTTGATATCCTATTTTATGGCTGTTAGCATATGCCTTATGTATTGAGGTGTTCCTATGTTGGGTGCATAAATATTAACATTTGTTATATCTTCTTCTTGGATTGATCCCTTGATCATTATGTAGTGTCCTTCTTTGTCTCTTGTAACAGTCTTTATTTTAATGTCTATTTTGTCTGATATGAGAATGGCTACTCCAGCTTTCATTTTATTTCTATTTCCATGGAATATCTTTTTCTATCCCCTCATTTTCAGTCTCTTTGTGTCTCTATGTCTGAAGTGGGTCTCTTGTAGACAGCATATATATGGGTCATGGTTTTGTATTCATTCAGCCACTTTATGTCTTTTGGTTGGAGCACTTAATCCACTTACATTTAAGGTAATTTTTGATATGCATGTTTTTATTACCATTTTCTTAGTTGTTTTGTGTTTGTTTTTGTACATCTTTTCCTTCTCTTGTGTTTCCTGACTAGAGAAGTTCCTTTTGTTGTAAAGCTGGTTCCTTTTGTTGTAAAGCTGGTTTGGTGGTGCTGCATTCTCTTAACTTTTGCATGTCTGTGAAGTTTTTAATTTCTCCATAGGATCTGAATAAGATCTTTGCTGGGTAAAGTAATCTTGGTTGTAGGTTTTTCCCCTTCATCACTTTCAATATGTCCTGCCACTCCCTTCTTTCAGGGTTCCTGCTGAAAGATCAGCTGTTAATCTTATGAGGATTCCCTTGTATGTTATTTGTTGCTTTTCACCTGCTGCTCAATATTTTTTCTTTATGTTTAATTTTTGAAAGTTTGATTAATATGTGTCTTAGAATGTTTCTCCTCGGATTTTTCCAGCATGGGACTCTTTGCTTTCTGGACTTGATTGACTATTTCCTTTCCCATGTTAGGGAAGTTTTCAACTATAGTCTCTTCAAATATTTTCTCAGAACTTTTCTCTTTCTCTTCTCCTTCTGGGACCCATGTAATTTGGATGTTGTTGCATTTAATGTTGTCCCTGAGATCTCTGAGACTGTCCTCAATTCTTTTCATTATTTTTCTTTATTCTGCTCTGCAACAGTTATTTCCACTATTTTATCTTCCAGGTCACTTATTCTTTCTTCTGCCTCAGTTACTCTGGTATGGATACCTTCTAGAGAATTTTTAATTTCATTTATTGTGTTGTTTATCATTGTTTGTTTGCTCTTTAGTTCTTCTAGGTCCTTTGTAAACGTTTCTTGTATTTTCTGCATTCTATTTCCTAGATTTTGGATCATCTTTACTTTCATTACTGTGAATTCTTTTTCAGGTAGACTGCCTATTTTCTCTTCATTTGGTCTGATGGGTTTTTACCTTGCTCCTTCATCTGCTGCAATTTTCTCTGTCTTTTCATTTTGTTTAACTTACTGTGTTTGGGGTCTCCTTTTCACAGGCTGCAAATTCATAGTTCCAGTTGTCATTGGTGTGTACTCCCAGTGGGTGAGGTTGGTCAGTGTCTTTTGTAGGCTTCCTGGTGGAGGGGACTGGTGCCTCTGTTATGGTGGGTGGGGCTGGATCCTGCCTTTCTGGTAGGCAGGGCCACGTCTGGTGGTGTGATTTGGGGTGTCTGTGAACTTAGGATGATTTTGGGCAGCCTCTCTGCTAATTGGGGGTTTGTGTTCTTTTCTTGGTAGTTGCTTAGCCTGGAACATCCAATACTGGAGTTTGCTGGCCTTTGGGTGGAGTTGGTTCTTAGCATTGAGATGGAGATCTCTGGGAGACCTTTTGCCAATTGTTATTATGTGGGGCCAGGCAGTCTCTGGTGGTCCAATGTCCTGAATTCAGCTCTTCCACCTTAGATGCTCAGGCCTGACACCCAGCCAGAGCACCAAACCCTGTCAGCCACATGGCTAGAAGAAAAGGGAGAAAAAAGAAAGAAAGAAGAAAAAAAACACAAATAAAAATAAATAAAGAAGAAAAAAATATTAAAATAAAAAGTAATTAAAAATAAAAGAATGGAGCAATCAAACCAATAAACAAATCAACCAATGATAACAAGTGGTAAATATTAAACTAAGGTAAACATAAAAATCAGAAACAAATCAGTCACAGACAGCAAATCCCAAGTCTACAGTTGATCCTAAAGTCCCCTGCCACAATTTTCAGACAATTCATTGTCTATTCAGGTATTCCACAGAGACAGGGTACATCAAGTTGACTGTGGGGATTTAATCGGCTGCTCCTGAGGCTGCACAGAGAAATTTCCCTTTCTCTTCTTTATTCACAATGGTCCTAGGGTTCAGCTTTGGTTCTGGCCCCACCTCTGCATGTAAGTCGCCCTCAAGCATCTGTTCCTCACCCAGACAGGAGGCAGTTAAAGCAGCTGTTGTTTAGGGTGCTCTTGCTCATTCAGGCCAGAGGGAAGGAGGGGTACGGTAGTTATAATTGGAATGTAGGGCGAGAATGCAGTGGCAGAGACAAGCATGATGTTGCAACAGCCTGGGGCATGCTGTGTGTTCTCCCGGGAAGTTTTCCTGGATCATGGGGCCCTGGAAGTGGCAGGCTGCACAGGCTCCCAGGGATGGGGGTGGTAGCTTGCACACAGGATTCTTGGTGGTTGCAGCAGCAGCATTAATATTTTATGCCCATCTCTGAGGTCCAAGGTGATAGCCACAGCTCATGCACATCTCTGAAGTTCATTTAGGTGGTACTCTGAATCTCCTCTTGTGCACCCTGAACAATGTTCTCTTACATCTTAGCCAGGTCCAGACATTTCCCCGGACTCCCTTCCAGCTAGCTGTTGTGCACTAGCCCCCTTCATGCTGTGTTCATACAGCCGACCTCAGTTCTCTCCCTGGATTGACCTTTAAAGCCTGAGCCTCAGCTCGCAACACCCACCTGGTTTGGCAAGTGAGAAGACAAGCCTCTCAGGCTGGTGAGTGCTTGTTGGACTGATCCTTCCTGCAGGAATCTTTCCTCTTTGCCCTCTGTACCCTTGTTGCAGTGCTCTCCTCTGTGGCTCCGAAGCTGTCACCCCGCCCAGCCCTGGTGTCTGCCAGTGAAGAGGCTTCCTAGTGTGTGGAAACTTTTCCTCCTTCACAGCTCCCTCCCAGAGGGGCAGGTCCCATCCCTATTATTTTGTCTCTGTTTTTCCTTTTTTCTTTTACACTACACAGGCATGTGGGGACTTTCTTGCTTTTTGGGAAGTCTGAGGTCTTCTGCCAGCATTCAGTAGATATTCTGTAGGAGTTGTTCCACATTTAGATGTATTTTTGAAACACTTGTAGGGAGAAAAACGATCTCCACATCTTACTTCTCCACCATCATGAAGGTCCCCCCTCCCACCATGTTTTTTTTTTTAACATCTTTCTTGGAGTATAACTGCTTTACAATGGTGAGTTAGTTTCTGTTTTATAAGAAAGTGAATCAATTATACATATACATATATTGCCATATCTCCTCCCTCTTACATCTCCCTCCCAACCTCACTATTCCACCCCTCTACGTGGTCACAAAGCACCGAGCTCATCTCCCTGTGCTATGCAGCTGCTTCCCCCAACTATCTATTTTACATTTGGTAGTGTATATATGTCCATACAGGCCACTCTCTCACTTTGTCCCAGCTTACCCTTCCCCCTCCCCATGTCCTCAAGTCCATTCTCTACATCTGCGTCTTCATTCCTGTCCTGCCCCTAGGTTCTTCAGAACCTTTTTTTTTTTTTTTAGATTCCATATATATGTGTTAGCATATGGTATTTGTTTTTCTCTTTCTCACTTACTTCATTCTGTATGCCAGACTGTAGGTCCATCCACTTCACTACAAATAACTCAATTTCATTTACTTTTATGATGAATATTCCATTGTATATATGTGCCACATCTTCTGTATTCATTCATCTGTCAGTGGACACCTAGGTTGCATCCATGTCCTGGCTACTATAAATAGGGCTGCAATGAGCATTGTGGTACATGACTCTTTTTTTTTTTAATGTCTGAAACATTTATATTAACATATTTCCATACAAATAGCCCAAAGAAAGTTTAGTATTAGTTGTTCTGTTTGTTTGTTTGTTTATATACTGCAGGTTCTTATTAGTCATCAATTTTATACACATCAGTGTATACATGTCAATCCCAATTGCCCAATTCAGCACACCACCATGCCCACCCCACAGTGATTTTCCCCCCTTGGTGTCCACATGTCTGTTCTTTACATCTGTGTCTGAACTTCTGCCCTGCAAAACAGCTCATCTGTACCAGTTTTCTAGGTTCCACATACATGCATTAATATACAATATTTGTTTTTCTCTTTCTGACATACTTCACTCTGTATGACAGTCTCTAGATCCGTTCACATCTCAACAAATGACTCAATTGCATTCCTTTTTATGGCTGAGTAATATTCCATTGTATATATGTACCACAACTTCTTTATCCATTCGTCTGTTGATAGACATTTAGGTTGATTCCATGTCCTGGCTATTGTAAATAGTGCTGCAATGAATATTGGGGTGCATGTGTCTTTTTGAATTATTGTTTTCTCTGGGTATATGCCCAGTAATAGGATTGCTGGATCATATGGTAATTCTATTTTTAGTATTTTAAGGAACCTCCATACCGTTCTCCATAATGGCTGTGTCAACTTACATTCCCACCAACAGTGCAAGAGGGTTTCCTTTTCTGCACACTCTGTCCAGCATTTATTGTTTGTACATTTTTTGATGATGGCCATTATGGCTGGTGTGAGGTGATACCTCATTTTAGTTTTGATTTGCATTTCTGTAATGATTAGTGATGTTGAGCATCCTTTCATGTGTTTGTTGGCAATCTGTATATCTTCTTTAAGAAATGTCTGTCTTCTGCTCATTTTTGGATTGTGTTTGTTTTTTGGATATTGAGCTGCATGTGCTGCTTTTATATTTTGTAGATTAATCCTTTGTCAGTTGCTTCATTTGCAAATATCTTCTCCTATTCTGAGGCCTGACTTTTCATCTTGTTTATGTTTTCCTTTGCTGTGCAAAAGCTTTTAGTAAGGTCCCATTCCTTTACTTTTGTTTTTATTTCCATTTTTCTAGGATGTGGGTCAAAAAGGATCTTACTGTGATTTATGTCATAGAGTGTTCTGCCAAAGTTTTCTTCTAAGAGTTTTATACTGTCTGACCTTACATTAAGGTCTTTAATCTACTTTGAGTTTATTTTTGAGTATAATGCTAGGAAGTGTTCTGAATTCATTCTTTTACATGTAGCTGTCCAGTTTCCCCAGCACCACTATTGAAGAGTCTGTCCTTTCTCCACTGTGAATTCCTGCCTCCTTTATCAAAGATAAGGTGACCATATGTGCGTGGGTTTATCTCTGGGCTTTCTATCCTGTTCCATTGATCTATATTTCTGTTTTTGTGCCAGTACTATACTGTCTTGATTACTGTAGCTTTGTAGTATAGTCTGAAGTCAGGGAGCCTGATTCCTCCAGCTCTGTTTTTCGTTCTCAAGTTTGCTTTGGCTATTCGGGGTCTTTTGTGTTTCCATACAAATTGTGAAATTTTTTGTTCTATTTCTGTGAAAAATGCCAGTGGTAGTTTGATAGGGATTGTATTGAATCTACAGATTGCTTTGGGTAGTAGAGTCATTTTCACAATGTTGATTCTTCCAACCCAAGAATGTGGTATATATCTCCATCTGTTTGTATCATCTTTATTTTCTTTCATCAGTGTCTGATAGTTTTCTGCATAGAGGTCTTTTGTCTCCTTAGGTAGGTTTATTCCAAGGTATTTTATTCGTTTGGTTACAATGGTAAATGCGAGTGTTCCTTAATATCTCTTTCAGATTTTTCATCATTAGTGTATAGGAATCCAAGAGATCTGTGCATTATTTTTGTATCCTTGTACTTTACCAAACATTGATTAGCTCTAGTAGTTTTCTGGTAGCATCTTTAGGATTCTCTATGTATAGTATAATGTTATCTGCAAACAGTGACAGCTTTACTTTGTCTTTTCAATTTTGCTTCCTTTTATTTCTTTTTCTTCTCTGATTGCTGTGGGTAAAACTTCCAAAACTATGGTGAATAGTAGTGGTGGCAGTGGACAACCTTGTCTTCTTCCTGCTCTTAGAGGAAATGGTTAATTTTTTCACCATTGAGAACGATGCTGGCTGTAGGCTTGTCATATATGGTCGCTATTATGTTAAGGTAAGACCCTCTATGCCTACTTTCTGGAGGTTTTTTATCGTAAGTGGGTTTCGAATTTCACTGAAAGCTTTCTCTGCATCTATTGAGATGATTATATGTTTTTTCTCCTTCAACTTGTTAATATGGTGTACCACATTGATTGATATGCGTATATTGAAGAATCTTTGCATTCCAGGGATAAACTCCACTTGATCATGGTGTATGATCATTTTAATGTGCTGTTGGATTATGTTTGCTGGTATTTTGTTGAGGATTTTTGCATCTATGTTCATCAGTGATATTGGCCTGTAGTTTTCCTTCTTTGTGACATCTTTGTCTGGTTTTGGTATCAGGGTGATGGTGGCCTCATAGAATGAGTTTGGGAGTATTCCTCCCTCTGCTATATTGTGGAAGAATTTGAGAAGGATAAGTGTTGGCTCTTCTGTAAATATTTGATAGAATTAGCCTGTGAAGCCGTCTGGTCCTGGGCTTTTGTTTGTTGGAAGATTTTTAATCACAGTCTCCATGACAGTGCTTGTGAAGGGTCTGTTTATATTTTCTATTTCTTCCTGGTTCAGTCTTGGAAGGTTGTGCTTTTCTAAGAATTTGTTCATTTCCTCCAGGTGGTCCATTTTATTGGCATATAGTTGCTTGTAGCAATCTCTCATGACCTTTTTTTATTTCTGCAGTGTCAGTTTTTACTTCTCCTTTTTCATTTCTAATTCAATTGATTTCAGTTTTCTCCCTTTTTTTCTTGATGAGTGTGGCTATTGGTTTATCAATTTTGTTTATCTTCTCAAAGAAACAGCTTTTAGTTTTATTGATCTTTGCTATTATTTCCTTCATTTATTTTTCATTTATTTCTGATCTGATTTTTATGATTTCTTTCCTTTTGCTTACTTTGGTTTTGTTGTTGTTGTTCTTCTTCTTCTTCTTTCTCTAACTGCTTTAAGTGTAAGATTAGGTTGTTTATTTGAGATGCTTCTTGTTTTTTGAGTTAGGATTGTATTGCTATAAACTTTCTTCTTAGAACTGGTTTTACTGTGTCCCATAGGTTTGGGTCGTCATGCTTTCATTGCCATTTGTTTCTATGTATTTTTTGATTTCCTCTTTGATTTCTTCAATCATCTCTTGGTTATTTAGTAGTGTAATGTTTAGCCTGCATGTGTTTGTACTGTTTACAGATTTTGTCCAGTAAATGATATCTAGTCTCACAGCATTATGGTCAGAAAAGATACTTGATACAATTTCAATTTTCTTAAATTTACTAAGGACTTATTTGTGACCCAAGATATTATCTATCCTGGAGAATGTTCCATGAGCACTTGAGAAGAAAATATATTCTCTTATTTTGGGGTGGAATGTCCTATAAATATCAATTAAGTCCACCTTGTTTAATGTATTAGGTAAAACTTGTGTTTCTTTATTTATTTTCATTTTGGCTGATCTGTTCATTGGTGAAAGTGGGATGTTAAAGTCCCCTACTATGATTGTGTTACTGTTGATTTCCCCTTCTGTGGCTCTTAGCATATGCCTTATGTATTGAGGTGCTCCTATGTTGGTTGCATAAAGAATAACAATTGTTTTATCTTCTTATGGTTTGATCCCTTGATCGTTATGTAATGTCTTTATTTGTCTCTTGTAATAGTCTCTATTTTAAAGTCTGTTTTGTCTGATATGAGAATTTCTGCTCCAGCTTTCTTTTGATTTCAATTTGCATGGGATATTTTTTTCCATCCCCTCACTTTCAGTCTCTATGTGTCCCTAGGTCTGAAGTGGGTCTCTTGTAGACAGCATATATAAGGGTCTTGTTTCTGTATCCAAACAGCCAGTCTATATCTCTTGGTTGGAGCATTTAATCCATTTACGTTTAAGGTAGTAATCAATATGTACATACCTATTACCATTTTTTAAATTGTTTTGTGCTTGTTATTGTAGGTCTTTTCCTTCTCTTGTGTTTCCTGAGTAGAGAAGTTCCTTTAGCATTTGTTGTAATGCTGGTTTTGTGGTGCTGAATTCTCTTAGCTTTTGCTTCTTTGTGAAGGTTTTAATTTCTCCGTCGAATCTGAATGACATCTTTGCTGGGTAGAGTAATCATGGTTGTGTTTTTTTTCCCTTTCATCACCTTAAATATATCCTGCCACTCCCTTCTGGCTTGCAGAGTTTCTGCTGAAAGTTTAGCTGTTAACCTTATGGGGATTCCCTTGGTTTTCTTTGTTACTTTCCTTTGTTGCTTTTAATAGTTTTTCTCTGTATTTAATTTTTGATTGCTTGGTTAATATGTGTCTTTGCTTGTTTCTCCTTGGATTTTTTCTGTATGGGACTCTCTGCTTTTCCTGGACTTGATTGACTATTTCCTTTCACATGTTAGGGAAGTTTTCAATGATAATCTCTTCAAATATTTTCTCAAACACTTTATTTTTCTCTTCTTCTTCTGGGACCCCTGTAATTCGAATATTGGTGTGTTTAATGTTGTCCCAGAAGTGTCTGAGACTGTCCTCAATTCTTTACATTCTTTTTCCTTATTCTGCTCCGTGGTAGTTATTTTGACTGTTTTATTTTCCAGGTCACTTACCCATTATTCTGTCTCATTTATTCTGCTACTGATTCCTTATAGAGAATTTTTAATTTCATTTATTGTGTTGTTCATAATTGTTTTTTTGTTCTTTCATTCTTCCAGGTCCTTGTTAAACATTTCTTGTATTTTCTCCATTCTATTTCCAAGATTTTGGATCATCTTTACTATCATTACTCTGAAGTCTTTGTCAGGTAGACTGCCTCTTTCTTCGTCATTTGTTTTGTCTGGTGGGTTTTTACCTTTGTCCTTCATCTGCCTTTTATTTCTCTGTCTTCTAATTTTGCTTAACTTACTGTGTTTGGGGTCTCCATTTCACAGGCTGCAGTGTTCTTAGTTCCTATTGGTTTTGGTGTCTGCCCCTAGTGACTTATGTTGATTTCATGGGTTGTGTAGGTTTCCTGGTGGAGGGGCCTGGTGCCTGTGTTTTGGTGGATGATCTTGGAGCTTGTCTTTCTGGTGTACGGTACCATGTCTGGTGGTGTGTTTTGGGGTGTCTGACCTTATTATGAATTTAGGCAGCCTCTCTGCTAATGGGTGGTGTTGTGTTCCTCTCTTGCTATTTGTTTGGCATGGAGTGTCCAGCACTGTAGCTTGCTGGTCGTTGAGTGGACCTGGATCTTAGCATTAAGGTGGAGATCTCTGGGAGAGCTTTGGCCGTTTGATATTATGTGGAGCTGGGAGGTCTCTGTTGAACCAATGTCCTGAACTCAGCTCTGGCACTTCAGAGGCACAGGCCTGGCACCCGGCTGGAATCCCAGGACTCTCAGCCACATGGTTCAGAAGAAAAGGGGGCAAAAAATAAAAGAAAGAAAGAAAATAATAATAAAATAAATAATAAAAATATTATTAAAATTAAAAAGTCATTAAAAAAGAAAGAAATAAAGAAGAGAGCAACCAAACTAATAAACAGATCCACCAATGATAACAAGCATTAAAAACCATGCTAAAAAACAACAACAACAGCAAAAATGGACAGAAAGAACCCTAGTACAAATGGTAAAAGCAAAGCTATACAGACAAAATCACACAGAGAAGCATACACATACACATTCACAAAAAGAGAAAAAGGAAAAAAATATGTCTATATATTTAAAAAAAGGAAGAGAGCAACTAAATCAATAAACAAATCTACTAATGATAATAAACTCTAAATAATAAACTAAGATAAACATAAAACCAGAAGCAAATTAGATGCAGAAAGCAAACCCCAAGTCTACAGTTGCTCCCAAAGTCCACCACCTGAATTTTAGGATGATTCATTGTCTATTCCAGGGATGCCGGGTCCATCAGTTTGACTGGAGATTTAATCCACTGCTCGTGAGGCTGCTGGGAGAAATTTCCCTTTCTCTTCTTTGTTTGCACAACTCCTGGGGTTCAAGTTTGGATTTTGCCCTACCTCTGCTTGTAGGTCATCTGAGGGCATCTGTTCTTCGCTCAGACTGGACAGGGTCAAAGGAGCAGCTGATTAGGGGGCTCTGGCTCACTCAGGCCAGGGGAACGGGAGGGGTATGGAATGCAGGGTGAGTCTGCAGGTGCAGAGACAGGTATGATGTTGCAACAGCCTGAGGCAGGCCGTATGTTCTCCCAGGGAAGTTGTTGCTGGTTCATGGGACTCTGGCAGTGGTGGGCTGCACAGGCTCCTGAGAGGAGAGGTGTGGATAAGTGACCTGTGCTTGCACACAGACTTCTTGGTGGCTGCAGCAGAAGTCTTAGCATTTCATGCTTGTCTCTGTTGTCTGCTCTGATAATTGTGGCTAGTGTCCATCTCTGGAGCTTGTTTAGGCAGTGCTCTGAACCCCCTCTCCTTGCACACCACAAAACAATGGTCTCTTGCCCCTTAGGCAGTTCCAGACATTTTCCTGGACTCCCTCCTGGCTAGCTGTGGTTCACTAACCCCCTTCAGGCTGTGTACACGCAGCCAACCCCAGTCCTCTCCCTGGGATCTGAACTCTGAGTCTCAGCTCCCAGCCCCCACAAGCCCCAACAGGTGAGCAAACAAGCCTCTCAGGCTGGTGAGTGCTGGTTGGCACTGATCCTCTCTGTGGGAAACTCTCCATTTTGTCCTCTGCACCCCAATTGCTGCACTCTCCTCTGTGGCTCCAAAGCTTAACCCCTGCCACCCCCTCTGTCTGCCAGTGAAGGGGCTTCCTAGTGTGTGGAAACTTTTCCTCCTTCACAGCTCCCTTCCAGATGTGCAGGTCCCATCCCTATTCTTTTGTCTCTGTTTTTCTTTTGCCCTACCCAGGTACGTGGAGAGTTTCTTGCCCTTTGGGAAGTCTGTCTTCCGTCAGCATTCAGTAGGTGTTCTGTCAGTGTTGTTTCACATGTAGATGTATTTCTGATGTATTTCTGGGGAAGAAGGTGATCTCCATGTCTTACTCCTCCACCAAGCTGAAGTTCTCCCCCACGGCTTGTTTTTTAAATGGCAAAGAATAAAGACAAAGAGAGGGTCTCAAAAGCAGCAAGGGAGGAGAAACTATGTACAAATGAACTTCCATAGGGTTATCAGCTGACTTTTCACCAGAAACTCTGCAGGTCAGAAAGGAGTAACACCATATATTTAATGTGATGAAAGGCTAAAACCTAAAACCAAGCTACTCTAACCAGAAAGGTTAACATTCAGATTTAAAGGAGAGATAAAGACTTTTACAGAGAAGCAAAAGCTAAGAGTTCAGCCCCACTAAACTGACTTAACAAGAAATGTTAAAGGGACTCTGTAAATGGAAAAGATAAGGCCACAGCTAGAAAAAAAAGAATTATGAAAGCAAAGATTTCCTTGGTAAAGGCAAACATAGAAGCTTATAAAGCTACTAGAAAGATTAAAAGAGATAAGTAGTAACATCATTTATATCTACAATTAGTAAAGAGATACACAAAAAATTGTAAAGTATGATATTAGAAAACAATAAATGTGGGGTGGGGAGGAGTGTAAAAGTGCAGGGAGTAAAAATGTATATATAAAGAATAAAAAATATAAATAAAGTAGTTGCAAATATCCAAAATAAAAATCTGAGGGTTAAGGTAATCACCCTTTAATAAGAAAATTTGCACACATATATATATATGCCTATAAGTTACATTTACAGTCCACGATTGCCATTCAGGGATCTCCAATACAGTATCTACTTCTAACCATCCACAGAGTCAAGATCATTTGCTGTTGTTTGTGAGAAAGAATATTAAATGTGAGCAGTAGCACAGAGCAACCTAATTCCTGTGTTCCATTCATTCTCATTCAAGTGGCCCTCAATGACCAAAGATTGCACCTAGACCTCTTTAGGGTACTGGTATCATCTGTTCAATTAAAGGCCAAAATCAGAACTGGTTTTATTTTTAATTATATCAAGTCTCTAAAGAAGTTCCTAATCAGTTTATTTACTGCTGTGTCAGATATTTTCAAGCACATTTGTAAGGCTCTTTGGATGATAGAAAAAATAACAAAGGAGAAAACTTGAGGTGCATAAACCTTGCTCAAGAAACATGGCTCAACATCAAAAGGAAGGGCTGATTCCCAGCCATAACTCCATTTTACCCAAATAACTCCCTGCTCAATGTAATCTGGGAGAGAAAGAGTTGTATCTCTGAAATGCTGCAATACTCTGTGCCCTGCACAGATCACCTTCATCCATGGTATTTACATTAAACTTTTCTTTATCTGCAGATCTCCTAATGACATTTTAGCTCAGGAGACTTTGGTGTAAGAAAATATGGAAACTCATTATCAGGAGAAAAGAAAGGAGCTGGGTTGGTATAGAACCTAGGTGAATGAATTAACTAAAATGGAGGATAAGCACATGATGGTGATGACTCACAGTCCAAGCACAATATTAAAAATTACGTGGTGAGCTCAAGTTTATTCTGAGTCTCTGCCCTCCGTCTGTAACAAATAACAATGTATACTTAGTGGAAGTATTCTGGTTACAAATTAAACATCCAGATGAAGCAAGACTGCAGTCATCATGAAGGCTCCAAGTGACAGTGCCTATCTCTGAAAGAGGTGGGTGTCCAGGATTAGGCAGGATGTCAGGGTCTCTACTAGAGAAACCAGCATTCATATAAGGACACATATCTTGCACTACATTCTGCTGAGATATGTTTGAAAAGGATGATTCATTTTGATATACTTTCAATTTGAGAAGTTTAAATACAACCAATTAAACATTAGCTCTTTTAGTCAATTTGAGTTGGGTTTGAATGAACATTCAATATTTAAAATAAATACTTTTCATATTGAAAAATAGAATGAACACAGATCAGAAATGAGATTTGAGATTTCATGCCAATAATTCATGACACATTGGGAAGTCTTTCATTTTCTTAGTAAAATTTCCTCACTTGTAAAAGAGGAGTAAAATCTAAGTGGAGGTGGGGAGGGTTGAAACTAAAATGTTAGTCTCTTCTAACTCTTCCCAGCTCTAAGAGTTTATCCAATCCTTTAGAACACAGTTTCTTTATATATTTTCAACATTACTTTTTGCCAATTGTTCATAAAAAGGAATATAATGTCAAAATTATTTATTTTAATTTTTATTGGAATATAGTTGATTTACAATGTTGTGTTAGTTTCAGGTGTACAGCAAAGTGAATCAGTTATACATACACATACAGTCACCCTTTATTATATTTTTTATATTCTTTTCCCATATAGCCCATTACAGAGTAGTGAGAGTTCCCTATACTATACAGCAGGTTCTTATTAGTTATTTATTTTGTATATAGTAGTGTGTATATGTCAATCCCAATCTCCCAATTTATCCCTCCCTTATCCACGTGTAGCCATAAGTTTGTTTTCTACATCTGTGACTCTACTTCTGTTTTGTAAATAAGTTCATTTGTACACTTTTTTTTAGGTTCTGCGTATAAACAATATCATATGATATTTGTCTTTCTCTGTCTGACATACTTCACTAAGTATGACAATCTCTAGGTCCATCCATGTTGCTGCAAATGGCATTATTTCATTCTTTTTTATGGCTGAGTAGTATTCAATTGCATATATATGTACCACTTCTTCATTATCCATTCCTCTGTTGATGGTCGTTTAAGTTGCTTCCATATCCTGGCTATTGCAAATAGTGCTGCAGTGAACACTGGGATGTATGTATCTTTTTAAGTTATGGTTTTCTCTGGGTATATGCCCAGGAGTGAGACTGTTGGGTCATATAGTAGTTCTATTCTTAGTTTTTTAAGGAAACTCCATACTGTTCTCTATAGTGGCTGTGCCAATTTATATTCCCAACAGCATTTATTGTTTGTAGATTTTTTGGATGATGCCCATTCTGACCTCATTGTAGTTTTGAATTGCATGTCTATAATAACTAGTGATGTTGAGCATGTTTTCACATGCTTTTTAGCCATCTGTATGTCTTCTTTAAAGAAATGTCTAGATTGTTCACCGATTTTTTGACTGGGTTATTTGGGGGTTTTTTGATACTGAGCTGCATGAGCTGTTTGTATATTTTGGAGGTTAATCCCTTGTTAGTTGCTTCTTCTGCAAATATTTTCTCCCATTCTGAGGGCTGTCTTCTTGTTTTGTTTATGATTTCATTTGGTGTATAAAAGATTTTCAGTTTAATCAGATCCCATTTGTTCATTTATGTTTTTATTTTCATTACTCTAGGGAGTGAATCAAAAAAGATCTTGCTGTAATTCATGTCAGTGTGTTCTGCCTATATTTCCCCCTAAGAGTTTTATAGTCTCTGACCTTACGTTTAGGACTTTAATCAATTTTGAGTTTATTTTTGTGTATGGTGTTAGGGAGTGTTCTAATTTCACTTTTTACATGTAGTTTTCCCAGTACTTACTGAAGAGACTGTCTTTTCTCCATTGTATATTCTTGCCTCCTTTGTCATAAGTTAGGTGACCATAGGTGCATGGGCTTATCTCTGAGCTTTCTATCCATACCATTGATCTATATTTCTGTTTTTGTACCGGTACCATACTGTCTTGATTACTGTAGCTTTGTAGTATAATCTGAAGGCAGGGAGCCTGATTCTTCCAGCTCCATTTTTCTTTCTCAAGATTGCTTTGGCTATTTGGGGTCTTTTGTGTTACCATAAAAATGTTTTGTTCTACTTCTGCAAAAAATGCACTGTTAATTTGATAGGGATTGCATTGAATCTGTAGATTGCTTTGGGTAGTATAGTAATTTTCACAATATTTATTCTTCCAATCCAAGAACATGGTATATCTCTCCATCTGTTTGTGTTATCGTTGATCTCTTTCATTAGTATCCTATAGTTTTCTGAGTACAGGTTTTTACCTCCTTAGGTAGGTTTATTCCTAGGTATATTTTTTGTTGTTGCAATAGTAAATGGGATTGTTTCCTTAATTTCTCTTTCTGATTTTTCATTGTTAGTGTGTAGGTATGAAAGTGATTTCTGGGCCTTAATTTTGTATCCTGCAACTTTACCAAATTCATTGATGAGCTCTAGTAGTTTTCTGGTGGCATCTTTTGGATTTTCTATGTATAGTATCATGTCATCTGCAAACAGTGACAGTTTTGCTTCTTCTTTGCCAATTTGGATTCTTTTTATTTCTTTTTCTTCCCTGATTGCTGTGGCTAGGACTTCCAAAACTATGTTGAATAATAGTGGTGAGAGTGGACATCCTTGTCTTGTTCCTGATATTTCAGTTTTTCACCATTGAGAATGATGTTGGCTGTGGGTTTGTCATATATGGCCTTTACTATGTTGAGGTAGGTTCCCTCTATGCCCACTTTCTAGAGAGCTTTTTTCATAAATAGGTGTTAAATTTTGTGAAAAGCTTGTTCTGCATCTATTGTAATGATCATATGGTTTTTATTCTTAAATTTGTTAAAACAGTATATCACATTGACTGATTTGTGTTTATTGACCAATCTTTGCATCCTTGAAATAAATTCCACTTGATCATGGTGTATGATCCTTTTATTGAGTTGTTAGATGCTGTTTTCTAGTATTTTTTGAGGATATCTGCATTTATGGTCATCCGAATTTTGTTCTGTAATTTTCTTTTTAAGTGATATCATTGTCTGGCTTTGGTATCAGTGTGATGCTGGCCTTGTAGAATGAGCTTCGGAGTGTTCCTTCCTCCGCAATTTTTATTTATTTATTTATTATTATTTTTTTTTTTTTTGCAGTATGCAGGCCTCTCACTGTTGTGGCCTCTCCCGTTGTGGAGCACGGCTCTGGATGCGCAGGCTCAGCGGCCATGGCTCACGGGCCCAGCCGCTCCGCGGCATGTGGGATCTTCCTGGACTGGGGCACTGCATCGGCAGGTGGACTCTCAACCACTGTGCCATTATGGAAGCCCCCTCTGCAATTTTTGGAAGAGTTTCAGAAGGATAGGTATTTAGCTCTTCTCTAAATGTTTGATAGAATTCACCTGTGAAGCCACCTCATCCTGGACTTTTGTTTGTTGAAAAATTTTTAATCACAGTTTCAATTTCATTACTTGTGATTGGTCTGTTTATATTTTCTATTTCTTCCTGGTTCAATCTTGGGATGTTGTACCTTTTTAAGAATTTGTCCGTTTCTTCCAGGTTGCCCATTTTATTGTCATATAGTTGCTTGTAGTAGTCTCTTATAACCTTTGTATTTCCATGGTGTCAGTTATAACTTCTCCTTTTTCATTTCTAATTTTATCGATATGAGTCCTCTCCCTTTTTTTCTTGTGTCTGGCTAAAGTTTTATCAATTTATCTTCTTAAACAACAAGCTTTTAGTGTCATTGATCTTTGTTATTGTTCTCTTCATCTGTATGTCATTTATTTTTGCTCTTCTCTTTATGATTTCTTACCTTTTACTAATTTTGGGTTTTGTTTGTTCTTCTTTCTCTAGTTGCTTTGGGTGTAAGGTTAGGTTGTTTATTTGAGACTTTTCTTTCTTTTTTTTTTTTGAGGTAAGATTGTACTGCTATAAACTTCCCTCATAGAACTGGTTTTACTGCATCCTATAGTTTTGGGGGTGTCATGTTTTCATAGTCATTGGTTTTGAGGGTTTTTTTTATTTTCTCTTTGATTTCTTCAGTGATCCATTGGTTGTTAAATAATATATTGTTTCACCTTCACATGTTTGTGTTTTTTACTGTTCTTTTTCCTGTAATTGATTTCTAATCTCATAGCATTGTGGTCAGAAAAGATGCTTGATATGATTGCAATTTTCTTAAGTTACCAAGGCTTGATTTGTGACCCAGGATGTGATTGATACTGGAGAATATTCCATGTGTGCTTGAGAAGAAAATGTATTCTGCTGCATTTGGATTTAATGTCCTATAAGTATTAATTAAGTCTATCAGCTCTAGTGTGTCATTTAAGGCTTATGTTTCCTTATGAAATTTCTGTCTGAATGATTGCCCCATTGGTGTAAATTAGGTGTTAAAGTCCCCCAGTATTATTTTGTTACTGTCAAGTTCCCTGTTTATGGCTGTTAGCATTTGCCTTACGTATTGAGGTGCTCCTATGTTGGGTGCATAAATATTTACAGTTGTTGTATCTTCTTTTTGGATTGCTCCCTTGATCATTATGTCTCATGTAATAGTCTTTATGTTAAAGCCTATTTTGTCTAGTATGAGTATTGCTACTTCAGCTATATTTTGATTTCCATTTGTATGGAATATCTTTTTCCATTCCCTCATTTTCAGTCTGTATGTGTCCTTAGGTCTAAGGTGGGTCTCTTGTAGACAGCATATATACAGATCTTGTTTTTGTATTCATTCAGTCAGTCTATATCTTTTGGTTGGAGTAATTAAACGATTTACATTTAAGGTAATTCTTGATATGTATGTTCCTATTGCCATTTTCTTAATTGTTTTGGATTTGTTTTCATAGGTCATTTTTCTTCCCTTTCTCTTTTGTTCTCTTCTCTTGTGTTTCTTGTCTAGAGAAGTTCCTTTAGTATTTTTTGTAAATCTGGTTTGTTGGTGCTAAATTCTCTTAGCTTTCATTTCTCTGTAAAGCTTTTGATTTCTCCTTCGAATCTGAATGAGAGCTTTGATGGGTAGAGTATTCTTGGTTGTAGGTTTTTCCGTTTTATTTTTTTTAATAAATCCTGCCTCTCCCTTCTGACCTGCATAGTTTTTGCTGAAAAATCTGCAGATAACCTTTTGGGAATTCCCTTTTATATTATTTTTTTTGCTTTTTCCTTGTTGCTTTTAATATTTTTTCTTTGTATTTAGTTTTTGTTAGTTTGATTAATATGTGTCTTGGCATATTCCTCCTTGGGTTTATCCTATATGGGACTCTCTGTGTTTCCTGGCCTTGGGTGATTACTTCCTTTCCCTTGTTAGGGAATTTTTTGACAATAATCTCTTCAAATATTTTCTCAGGCCCTTTCTCTTTCTCTTCTTCTGGGACCCTTATAATTAGAATGTTGGTGCATTTAATGTTGTCCCAGAGGGCTCTGAGACTCTCCTCATTTCTTTTCATTCTTTTTTCTTTATTCTGTTCTGTGGCAGAGATTTCCACCATTCTGTCTTTCAGGTCACTTATCCATTCTTCTGCCTCAGTTATTCTGCTATTGATTCCTTCTAGTGTATTTTTCATTTCAGTTTTGTCTTGTTCATCTCTGTTTGTTTGTTCTTTAGTTCTTCTACGTCTTTGTTAAACATTTGTATCTTCTTTGTCTGTGCATCTATTCTTTTTCTGAATTCTAGGATCATCTTTACTATCATTACTCTGAATTCTTTTTCAGATAGATTGCTTATCTCCTCTTCATTTAGTTGTTCTTGTAGGTTTTTATCTTGCTTCTTCATCTGCAGCATATTTCTTTGTCTTCTCATTTGGTCAGACTTACTGTGTTTGTGGTATCCTTTCTGCAGGCTGCAGGCTCATAGTTCCTTTTGTTTCTGGTGTCTTCCCCCTGGTGGGTGAGGTTGGTCTAGAGGCTTGTGTCATTATTTCCTTGTTAGGGGAATTGATTGGTGTTGTGATGATCAATGCATGGTCTAGATATTGAGCAGGTCCTCCTCTTTGCTCTGTGGTTTTCACTGCCCAGTCAGGGGTGGGGTCTGCTCCCTAGTTGTTGGAATAGAGGCCCCCAGATCTGTTTTTAAAATGTGATTCTGATCTTTGGTGTGAGGTAGGCAGGATTGGAGCACTCCACTGGGAGAGAAGCCACAGAGTATTCTTCCTCTGGAGCTGTTCGCTGGTGAATGTGCTCTGTTGTATTCCCCTTTGCCCATCGTGCAGGTTCACAAAGTGTACTATTGTTGGCACTGCTCTTGGTCCTGCCTGAAGTGTGGGTATGACAGCAATTTGCCCTGGTGTCTCTCAGGTGTTGTTTTCACCTGGTCACTGGCACAGATTGATGGAGATCATGTCCCAGGACTGTAGTAGTTGTGCACCTGGACCTGATATCTGAGCTATGGAGGTAGCTTGGACTCTGGTCTGGCACAATATCTACATTTACATAATCACAGAGCCCACAACTGCTAAAGCCAGACCCATCCAAACTGCTACAGAATGTGTTGTCCTTTTAGATGTTTCACAGGTGCTGAATTTAGGAAGCTGTCAACGGAGGTGTAACTCTACAGTTTGAGCAGACATGAGGAGAGATTTCAGCTCTTTTTCCTTAGTCACATAGCCCCTGAGTCTCAACTGTGGTTTCAGCCCCTCCTCTGGTTGGATTTCCTAGTGGCAGGAGCTATCTGTGCCCTCCTGGGACAGTGGGGTGGGTCCTGGCACCCACTGGCGGATTTCCTATTAGCAAGAAGTTTCCACATGTTTCTGGGACAGCAGGTAAGTTCTGGCACCTGCTGATGGATCTCCTAGTGGGAGGAGTTATCCATACCCTCCCAAGACAGCAGGACACTTTCCAGCAGCTACTGACAGATTTTCTAATGTAGGAGCTATGCATGCCTTCCTGTGACAGAAGGGTTGGTCCTGGCACCCACTGATGGATTTCTTAGTAGCAAGAGCTATCCATGTGGTCCTGGGACAGTGAGATGGTCTCAGCATCCACTGGCAGATTTCCGAGTGCAAAAGCTATATGCATAATTCTGGGTCAGTGGGGGCAGGTCCTGTGATCTGCTGGAGGAATGCCTAGTGTGGGGGCTGTTGTGTCCTTCTGGGTCAGCAGGGGCAGGGCATGGCGTCTGCCCATGGGTCTGAAAAAGGTGGTCAGTGCCCGCCTCTGGAGCCCAAGATGATGGCAGTGACTTGCACCCACCCCCAGAGCTCCTGTAGGTGGTACCTTGCTGCTTGGGAGCACTCACAAGGAAATAAGTTCTTATGGTGGCCCTGTGCCTCTCTTCATGTGCTTCCCAGGAATGGTGACTTGCCTCTCTGGTGGGCCCAGGTTTCTTCCTAGTACACTCTCAGTTGCCACAGCCTGACCTCTTCAGGCTTTTCTACACCTAAGCATGATCCTCTCCCTGGGGCTGATCTTCGGTGTCTGAGCTTCAGCACCTGATCCCCACCCTCACCATCAGAGGGATATCTCAGGTTGGGGAGCACAGGGTGGCAGTGCCAACCCTCTGTGCAGGTTACTTTCCATTTTGCCTTCCACAAACCTGTTGCTGTTCTCCTCTCTTAGGCTCTGAAATTCCCCCTCTGTCCAGCCTAATCTGTCCATTGGTGAGGAAAATTCCCAACGTGGGTGAGCCTTTCCTCCCACAGCTCCCTCCCTGGGGTGCAAGCCATGCCCTGATTCCTCCTTTTTCTTTTTCCTTTTGTCCTACTCAGTTGCATGGAGGTTTTCTTGTCTTTTCAGGCAGCTGAGGTCTTCTGTCGATGTTCAGTAGCTGTTCTGTGTGAATCATTCCACTTGTAGATATATTTTCAATGTTTCTGTGGAAGAAGGTGAACTTTGCTTTCTACTCCTCTGGCATCTTGATCCTGCCTCCCAAATTTATTTTTTAAAGAAAAAAATTTTGACTTTCTACATATACCAACAAATTAGTCAACTTCCTTCACTTCTATGTAATTTGAGAGATTAACAATTACAACATTTGAAGTTGACAACTGAATTTTTTGAAGTCTTGTTGATCAATGAAAATATAAACAAATACACATAGCAAACTATAAATGGATTTTCAACATAATTCATTTTAAGGAACTGGTATCTTAGTTTTACCCTTGAAAATGTCATTAGATGATTTGAATGAGAAAATAGAGACTGAATGTAGTCATATCTATCACAAAAGCCTTGGCAGCTGCAACATTAATAAAAGGCAATGCAAATACAAGCAACTGTAGACCTTAAAATAAGCAGGCCATGGATAGTTTCTGGCAGACAGCTGTTACAAAATCACCTATTTCACTACCTTTGTGGCTTAAGTTAAGGAATACGTAGAATATAAGAAAAAAGAGAAGGTGGAGATGGGAAAAGCTGGAAATAAATACATAATAGTTTCTACTAAGTAAATTTTTCACATGATAGTGGGAGCAGATGGTTAGAGTAGTTCACTGTGATTTTGTTGTATGGTCTCAGATTTATCACTGGAATTAATGCCTTCATTTCTGTGAAAGACATTATACATTCCATTTCTCTATTTTAAATAATAAATTAATTTTAATGCATTTTTGCTCTAGCTTAAATGAGAAACATAAAGAGGAATTGATAGGTTCTGAATTTTTAGAACATCTTTTAATATGATTAAAAGCATAAAGCATCCCAAGTCCACTCTTCTAAAAACAGAAACTAGCCATCTGCTGCAGAGTTATTCTACTCTAAAATGCTCTGTAAACAACAAGGATTTACTGTAGAGCAAGGGAACTATATTCAATATCTTATAATAAACTAAAATGGAAAAGAATTAGAAAAAGAATATAAATATATACATATATATTTTTTTAATATATATGTATAAGTGAATGATTTTGCTGTACACCTGAAACTAATACACTACTGTAAATCTACTATATTTTAATTAAAAAATAAAATAAAATGTTGTGTGGTCCGATAGAGTAGACACAGCCCAAGGTATACTCCATGACTAAATTGATATTTGGACAAAGTCATGGCCCTTTATGCTTTCAAGCAATATACTTACAATGCTTATTTAAGATGTACTTCATCTCTATTTGGCAAAACTAATAAAAATAAGAGGTTATTCTTAATTTTTCCTTACCTGAAAGAAGTAAATACCTCCAGCAAATTCACTAGTAAATTTAAAAACTAGCTGGATATAATCCAGGTAGGAAAGATATTGCCTTGCTTTTTATAAAGTAAATGCTATGTTGGGACTTAAGTAGAAAGAGAATTTAAACTATTTTAACTTTGCTCATTTTGTTTTGTCTTTGAGGGTTTTGCTTTCTTCCAACACGTTTTCCTTGTCTCTAAATCTTCTTCTGTCTACATTCTTTTTGTATTTTTCTTTCTACTCTGTACTTGTAGTGGAATCTTCATTGGAAAGTTACTTCTCAGGGAACTCCTTCTTCCCTAACATTCCTGGTCACCTTTTAATGAATGCATATTCTGAAGGCAAAGTGTGGAGTTAGGAAAACTTTTTATCCCAGCAATGGCAGAACTCTATGATCCTAACTTAAAGTTTATTGACATGTGAATGAAAGACCAGACAGCTGAAAAGACATGCTGACCCTTAATCCTTAATAAGGAATTCTTTCCTACTGGAATACAGCTTTGAGAACACAGTGCTATGCTTGATTGCACAACTAATTGAAAACAGAGATGTTCAAGAAAATATATGACAAATACTGTTGGCTGACAAGCTCAACATCCTCTCTCAAGCTCCTTCCTTGCCCACCTCTATTATAAAGGCTGAGAAAATGAAATATTCTAGTCTTTCATGCAACTTGAAGTGACCACGTGATTTCTCAGCAGAGATGGGAGCAGAAGCTCCTGGAGAAAAAAAGGAAGCAGAAGCTTCTAGCAGAAGCATCTATTGGGGCTTCTGGAAAAACTTGTGCTTTCCTAATGAAAAGAACAAATGAAGCTAGTGCTTCCTCCCTTATCTGCTTTCTTTCTGTCTTTTTTTTTAACATATTTATTGGCATATAATTGCTATACAATGTTGTGTTAGTTTCTGCTGTATAACAAAGTGAATCAGCTATATGTATACATATATCCCCATATCCCCACCCTCTTGCATCTCCCTCTCACCCTCCCTATCCCACCCCTCTAGGTGGTCACAAAACACCAAGCTGATCTCCCCGAGCGATGCAGCTTCTTCCCACTAGCTATCTATTTTACATTTGGTGGTGTATATATGTAAATGCTACTCTCTCACTTCGTCCCAGCTTACCCTTCCACTTGCCTGTGTACTCAAGTCCATTCTCTATGTCTGCATCTTTATTCCTGTCCAGCCCCTGGGTTCATCAGGACAATTTTTTTTTTTTTTTTAGATTCCATATGTATATGTTAGCATATAGTATTGTTTCTCTTTTTCTGACTTATTTCACCCGTATGACAGACTCTAGGTCCATCCACCTCACTACAAATAACTCAATTCCATTTTTTTTTATGGTTGAGTAACATTCCATTATATATATATATATATATATTTTTTTATATATATATATATATATGCCATATCTTCTTTATCCATCCATCTGTTGATGTACACTTAGCTTGCTTCCACCTTCTGACTATTGTAAATAGTGCTGCAATGAATATTGTGGTACATGACTCATTTTGAATTATGGTCTTCTTGGGCTATAGGCCCAGAAGTGGGATTGCTAGGCCCAAAAGTGGGATTGCTGGGTAATATGGTAGTTTTATTTTCAGTTTTTTAAGGAACCTCCATACTGTTCTCCATAGTGGCTCTATCAATTTACATTCCAACCAACAGTGCAAGAGGGTTCCATTTACTCCATACATTCTCCAGCATTTATTGTTTGTAGATTTGTTTGATGATAACCATTCTGACTGGTGTGAGATCATACCTCATTGTAGTTTTGATTTGCATTTATCTAATGATTAGTGATGTTGAGCATCCTTTCATGTGTTTGTTCACAATCAGTATGTCTTCTTTGGAGAAATGTCCATTTAGATCTTCTGCCCATTTGTGGATTTTTTAAAAAAATTTTTTTTATTGAGCTGCTTGTATATTTTGGAGATTAATCCTTTGTTACTTGCTTAATTTTCAAAAATTTTATCCCATTCCGAGGGTTGTCTCTTCATCTTGTTTATGGTTTCCATTGTTGTGCAAAAGTTTTAAGTTTCATTAGGTCCCATTTGTTTATTTTTGTTCTTATTTCCACTTCTCTAGGAGGTGGGTCAAAAGGATCTTGCTGTGATTTATGTCATAGAGTGTTCTGCCTATGTTTTTCCCTAAGAATTTTATAGTGTCTGGCCTTACATTTAGGTCTTTAATCCATTTTGAGTTGACTTTTGTGTATGGTGTCAGGAAGTATTCTAATTTCATTGTTTTACATGTAGCTGTCCAGTTTCTCCAGGACCATTTATTGAAGAGGTTGTCTTTTCTCCATTGTATATTCTTGCCTCCTTTATCAAAGACAAGGTGACCGTATGTGCATGGGTTTACCTCTGGGCTTCCCATCCTGTTCCATGGATCTATATTTCTGTTTTTGTGCCAGTACCATACTGTCTTGATTACTACAAAGGTAGCTTTGTAGTATAATCTGAAGGCAGGGAGCCTCATTCCTTCAGCTCCGTTTTTTCTTTCTCAAGATTGCTTTGGCTATTTGGGGTATTTTATGTTTCCCTACAAATTGTGAAATTTTTTGTTCTAGTTCTGTGAAAAATGCCAGTGGTAGTTTGATAGGGATTGCATTGAATCTGTAGATTGCTTTGGGTAGTAGAGTCATTTTCACAATGTTGATTCTTCCAATCCAAGAACATGGTATATCTCTCCATCTGTTGTATCAACTTTAATTGCTTTAATTACTATCTTATAGTTTTCTGAGTGCAGTTCTTTTACCTCCTTACGTAAGTTTATTCCTAGGTATTGTATTGTTTTTTTTGCAGTGGTAAATAGGAGTGTTTCCTTAATTTCTCTTTCAGATTTCACATCATTAGTATATAGGAATCCAAGGGATTTCTGTGCATTAATTTTGTATCCTGCTACTTTTCCAAATTCATTCAATACTTCTAGTAGTTTTCTGGTAGCATCTTTAGAATTCTGTATGTATAGTACCATATCAACTGTAAACAGTGACAGATTTACTTCTTCTTTTCAGATTTGGATTCCTTTTATTTCTTTTTCTTCTCTGATTGCCATCACTAAAACTTCCAAAACTATGTTGAATAATAGTGGTGAGAGTGGGCAACCTTGTCTTTTTCCTGATCTTAGAGGAAATGTTTTCAGTTTTTCAGCATTGCGCACAATGTTGGCTGTGGGCTTTTCATATATGTCCTTTATTCTGTTGAGGTAAGTTCCCTCTATGCCTACTTTCTGTAGGGTTTTTATCATAAATCGGTATTGAATTTTGTCAAAAGCTTTATCTGCATCTATTGAGATTATCGTACGGTTTTTCTCCTTCAATTTATTAATATTTTGTATCACACTTATTGATTTGCATATATTGAAGAATCCTTGCATTCCGAGGATAAACCCCACTTGATTATAGTGTATGATCTTTTAATGAACTGCTGGATTCTGTTTGCTAGTATTTTGTTGAAGATTTTTCATCTATGTTCATCAGTGATATTGGTGTGTAGTTTTCTATTTTTGTGACATATTTGTCTGGTTATGGTATCAGGGTGATGGTGGACTCATAGAATAAGTTTGGGAGTGTTCCTCTCTCTGCTATATTTTGGAAGAATTTGAAAAGGATAGGTGTTAGCTATTCTCTAAATTTTTGACAGCATTTGCCTGTGAATCCACCTGACCCTGGGCTTTTGTTTGTTGCAAGATTTTTTTTTTTTTTTGCGGTATGCGGGCCTCTCACTGCTGTGGCCTCTCCTGTTGCGGAGCACAGGCTCCAGACGTGCAGGCTCAGCGGCCATGGCTCATGGGCCCAGCCGCTCCGCGGCATGTGGGATCTTCCCAGACCGGGGCATGAACCCGTGTCCCCTGCATCGGCAGGCGGACTTTTAACCACTGCGCCACCAGGGAAGCCCTGTTGCAAGATTTTTAATCACAGTTTCAATTTCAGTGCTTGTGATTGGTCTGTTTATATTTTCTATTTCTTCATGGTTCAGTCTCAGATAGTTTTCTAAGAATTTGTCCATTTCTTCCAGGTAGTCCATTTTATTGGCATATAGTTGCTTGTAGTAATCCTGCATGATTCTTTCTATTTCTGCAGTGCCAGTTGTTACTTCTCCTTTTCCATTTGTAATTCTGTTGATTTGAGTCTTCTCTCTTTTTTTCTTGATGAGTCTGGCTAGTGGTTTATCAATTTTGTTTATCTCCTCAAAAAACCAGCTTCTAGTTTTATTGATCTTTGCTATTGTTTCCTTCTTTTCTTTTTCATTTATTTCTGATCTGATCTTTATGATTTCTTTCCTTCTGCTAACTTTGGGGGGTTTTGTTTGTTTGTTTTTGTTCTTCTTTCTCTAATTGTTCTATGTGTAATTTAGGTTGTTTATTTGAGATATTTCTTGTTTCTTCAGCTGGGATTGTATTGCTATAAACTTCCCTCTTAGAACTAGTTTTGCTGCATCCCATAGGTGTTGGGTGGTCGTTTATTCATTGCCATTTGTTTGTTGGTATTTTTTTATTTCTTCAGTGACCTCTTGGTTATTTAGTAGTGTGTGTTTTAGCCTTCATGTGTTTGTGTTTTTTACAGTTTTTTTTTCTGTAATTGATATCTAGTCTCATAGTGTTGTGGTTGGAAAAGATACTTGATATGATTTCAATTTTCTTAAATTTACCAAGGCTTTATTTGTGACCCAAGATATGATCTATCCTGGAAAATGTTCCATGAGCACTTGAGAAGAAAGTGTATTCTGTTGTTCTTGATGGAATGTCCTATATAGATCAATTAAGCCCATCATGTTTAATGTGTCGTGTAAAGCTTGTGTTTCCTTATTTATTTTCATTTTGGTTGATGTGTGCATTGGTGAAAGTGGGGTGTTAAAGTCCCCTACTATGATTGTGTTGCTGTTGATTTCCCCTTTTATGGGTGTTAGCCTTTGTCTTATGCATTGAGGTGCTCCGATGTTTGGTGTCTAAACATTTACAATTGTTATATCTTCTTCTTGGATTGATCCCTTGATCACTATGTTGTGTCCTTCTTTGTCTCTTGTAACAGTCTTTATTTTAAAGTCTATTTTGTTTGATATGAGAATTGCTACTCCAGCTTTCTTTTGATTTCCATTTGCATGGAATATCTTTTTCCGTTCTGTCACCTACAGCCCGTATGTGTCCCTAGGTCTGAAGTGTGTCTTTTGTAGACAGCATATATATGGGTCTTGTTTTTGTATCCATTCAGCCAGTCAATGTCTTTTGGTTGAAGCATTTGGTCTATTTCCATTTAAGGTAATTATTGATATGTATGTTCTTATTACCATTTTCTTGATTGTTTTGGCTTTGTTTTTGTAGGTCTTTACCTCCTCTTGTATTTCCTCACTAGAAAAGTTCCGTTAGCTTTTGCTGTAATGCTGGTTTGGTGGTGCTGAATTCTCTTAACTTTTGTTTGTCTGTGAAAGTTTTAATTTCTCTGTCGAATCTGAATGAGATCCTTGCTGGGTAGAGTAATCTCGGTTGTAGGTTTTTCCTTTTCATCCCTTTAAATATGTCCTGCCACTCCTTTCTGGCCTGCAGAATTTCTGCTGAAAGGTCAGCTCTTAGCCTTATGGGAATTCCCTTGTATGTAATTTGTTACCTTTCCCTTTCTGCTTTTAATATTTTTTTCTTTGTGTTTAATTTTTGACAGTTTGAATAATATGTGTCTTGACAAGTTTATCCTTGGATTTATTCTGTATGGGACTCTGTGCTTCCTGAAATTGTTTGACTATGTCCTTTCCCTTATTAGGGAAGTTTTCAACTATAATCTCTTCAAATATTTTCTCAGTTCCTTTCTTTTTCTCTTCTTCTTCTGGGACCCCTATAATTTGAATATTGGTGCCTTTAATGTTCTCCCAGAAGTTGCTGAGTCTTTCCTCACTTCTTTTCATTCTTTTTTCTTTATTCTGCTTTGTGGTAGTTATTTCCCCTATTTTATCTTCCAGGTCACTTATCCCTTCTTCTACCTCAGTTATTGTGCTATTGATTGCTTCTAGAGAATTTTTAATTTCATTTATTGAGTTGTTCATCATTGTTCTTTTGCTCTTTATTTCTTCTATGTCCTTGTTAAACATTTCTTTTCTTTTCTCCATTCTATTTCCAAGGTTTTGGATCATCTTTACTATCATTACTCTGAATTCTTTTTCAGGTAGACTGCCTATTTCCTCATCATTTGTTTGGTCTGGTGGGTTTTTACCTTGCTCATTCGTCCACTGCATATTTCTCTGTCTTCTCATTTTGTTTAAGTTTCGTTGTTTGGGGTTTCCTTTTTACAGGCTGAAAATTCATATTTCCTGTTGTTTATGGTGTCTGCCCCCAGTGAGTAAGGTTTGTTCTGTGGCTTCTGTAGGCTTCCTGGTGGAGGGGACTGGTGACTGTGTTCTGTGGGTGAGGCAGGATCTTGTCTTTTTCATGTGCAGGGCTGCCTTTGTTGGTGTATTTTGGGGTTTCTCTGAACTTAGTACGATTTTAGGCAGCCTCTCTGTTAATGGGTGGGGTTGTGTTCCTGTCTTGCTAGTTGTTTCACATGGGGCATCCAGCACTGGATTTTGCTGGCTGTTGGGTGGAGCTGGGTCTTAGTGTTGAGACGGAGGTCTCTGGGAGAGCTCTTGCTGAATGATATTATGTGGGGCCAGGAGGCCTCTGGTAGTCCAGTGTCCTGAACTTGGCTCTCCCACCTCAGAGGCTCAGGCCTGACAACAGGCCAGAGCACCAAGACCCTGTCAGCCACATGGCTCAGGAGAAAAGGGAGAAAAAAAGAAGGAAAAAATAAAATAAAATAAAATAATTAAAAGAAAAAAGTAATCAAAAAACAAAAAGAAGAGAGCAACCAAGACAATACACAAATCCAGCAATTGTAACAATCTTTAAAACTATACTAAGATAAACATAACTATCCAGAAACAAGCGAGTCACAGACAGCAAACCCCAAGTCTACAGTTTCTCCCAAAGTCCACCACCTCCATTTTGGTTTGATTCATTGTATATTCAAGTATTCCACTGTTGCAGGGTACCTCAAGTTGATTTTGAGCATTTAATCCACTGCTCCTGAGGCTGCAAGGAGAAATTTCCCGTTCTCTTCTTTGTTCGCACAGCTCCTGTGGTTGAGCTTTGGTTTTGACCCCATCTCTGCATGTAGGTTGCCCTCAGGCTTCTGTTCTTGCCCAGACAGGACAGGGTTAAAATAGTAGCTGATTAGGGGGCTCTGGATCATTCATGCTGTGTGGGAAGGAGGGGTATGGTAGTTATAATTGTAATTCCGGGTGAGCCTGTGACAGCAGAGACCAGCTTGATGTTTCAACAGCCTGAGGCATTCTGTGTGTTTTCCTGGGAAGTTGTCCCTGGATCACGGCACCCTGGAAGTGACAGGCTGAACAGGCTCCCAGGGTTTGCGTGTGTGTGTGTGTGTGTGTGTAGTGACCTGTACTTGCGGCACACAGGATTTTTGGTGGCTGCAGCAGTAGCGTTAGCATTTCATGACCTTCTCTCATGTCTGAGCTGATAGGTGCAGCTCATGCCCTTCTCTGGAGCTCGTTTAGGCGGTGCTCTGAATCCCCTCTCCTCATGCACCCCAAAACAATGGTTTCTTGCCTCTTAGGCTGTTCAAGACTTTGTCCCAGACTCCCTCCCGGCTAGCTGTGGTGCACTAACCCCCTTCAGGCTGTGTTCATGCAGGCAACCCCCGTCCTCTCACTGGGATCTAACCTCTGAAGCCTGAGCCTCAGCTCCCAGCCCCCACCCGCCCTGGCAGGTGAGCAGACAAGCCCCTCAGGCTGGTGAGTGCTGGTAGGTACTGATCCTCTGTGCAGGAATCTATTCATTTTGCCCTCTGCACCCCTGTTGCTGCACTCTCCTCCATGGCTTCAAAGCTTCCCCCCACCCACCCCCCATCTTCGCCAGTGAAGGGGCTTCCTAGTGTGTGGAAACCTTTCCTTATTCACAGCTCCCTCACAGAAGTTCAGGTCCCATCCCTATTATTTTGTCTTTGTTTTTTTCTTTTTTCTTTTGCCCTACCCATGTTCGTGGGGATTTTCTTGTGTTTGAGAAGTCTGAGGTCTTCTGCCAGCATTCAGTTGGTGTTCTGTAGGAGCTGTTCTGCATGTAGTTGTATTTTTGATGTATTTGTGGGGAGGAAGGTGATCTCCACGTCTTACTCCTCTGCTATCTTGAAGGTTCCTCCCCTTCTTTCTGTCTTGAATGCAGATGTGATGTCTGTGACTGCTGTAGTCATCTTTGAGGCAAGAAGCATAAAGACCAAAACCAGTGTGCTCAATCTGTATACCTGAAACTAACAGAACATTGGTAATCAACTATATCAATTATACTCCAACATAAAATCAAAATTAAAAACACAAACAATGTGCTCAAGTTGATGTAATTGAAAATGGAGACAGATCCTGAAACCCTGATGGAATTATTGCATCAGCTGAACCAACTATTTGCCTTTATATTTTTGTTGACAAGAAAAATAGCCTTCAGTTTCTTAAGCAAATGTTTTTTTCTGATTTTGTTTCTTGCAACTGAAATTATTTCAGATGATAGAGAAATTGTATTTTCAACATTGGATAAACCATTTTTTCTATGGTGATCATAATATCTTGCATTTTAAAGCATTTTCCAATTTACAAACTTGTTTTGTCACATATGATCACATTTAATCTGCACAGTAAAATTAGGAATGGTTATCCTAACTTTAATGGTGAACCAATTTAAACTCAGAGTTTAAATAAATTGCCTAAGCTCACAGAAAGAAAATATGGTATAATCCAGGACTTGAACCCTCATCATCTGACCCTAATTACCAATTGAATCATGTTTGCTTATGTTGGAAGCCAAATTTATTGTCTTCACATATTTGTTACATTCTTAACAAGCCTTGAAGAGCTTCTGTTATCAGTCATTATAAGATAACAAAGAATTGGATAAAAATTACTGAACTCATAGTCTCCAGTGAATTAAGACACTTTATCATTAGCCCTGTGCTTTTAAAGATTAATACTATAAAACATCCCCTTCTGAGGACTTCACAGGTCACTAGGAAATACAAACCTGAAAATAAGTTTTTCTAAATATGACACAGAGTGGGCCATAAATGTATGTATGTTCATTGTAGAAGGGCAATACTAATTCTTACTTTGGGGGAAGTAGGGATGAGAGGTGGGTGGATGATAGTGCCAAGGTAACATACATAAGAGTGTGTCAGCTGCTTTTTATGACTATACATTTTGGGGAGTTAAGATTTATGAGACTTCAAAGCTGACCATATCTAGATGATAAGAGTAGGAGCTTGGTGCAAGCTGAGGGGTGCACTGGGGTGGTCCTGGAAAATTGGCCAGATCACCAGACAGTTTTCAGTCTGTTGCCTCTGCACTGAGACTGGGAGCAAGCAAGTCTGTGCATGTATTTTCAAAAGTGGAGTCTTGGTTTCTTACAGCTCTCCAATAAGCCCAACTGGTTTTCAAACCAGCTAAGGGGGCTTATCTTCTCAGTTTTGGACCACAGGGCAGGGGTGCTTAATATGCAGCTTGAACCCTTTTCTTCCCAGAGAGGATCCCTGAGGTTGTGATATTCCCTTTCTCTTCTGGGCCATAACCTGGGGCTGTGGGTCCTGATTGATTGCTTCTATTCTCCTCCTACTGGAGTATGAGTGGCTCTTTCTTTATAACCTTTGTTATAGAATAGCCATTCTGCTAGCCTTAAAGTTGATTTCAGCAAAATTTGCTCTACATGTAGTTGCAGTTTTGATGTGTTCATAAGGGAGGAGAGCTCAGCATTCTCCTACTCCACCATCTTGATCCCACCTTTCTGTACCTTTATTTTATCTCTTTGTACATTTATACATAGTTAATGCCCATGTCAGAATGTTCTATTTTCTGAAATCAATTGCTCATGATTTGTCTATTTTGCTTTATCAGTTGACTGTTTTGCATAGCATTGTATGAAAAATTGTGTGCTTCGTAATTTTTGTCTGTGGCTCACCTTCAGTGTTCCCTCAGAATTGTTTTCTGAGGCAGTGCAGATATTCTCATGTTTGGAGAAGTCCCTAAGGGTCAGTTTTGTGATCATCCATAGGGCCTAATAGTGACCAGTTTTGAGTCAGTTTTTATAATAGTTTCCAACTATGTTTTTTTATATATATATAAGAATAGTGTATGAATTCAAGCCTTATCATCATATGTGGTTCAATATTTTTATTCAGTTTCCCACAGTGGATTCTGTTTATACCCAATGATTTCTGGGAGGTTACTTACTGTGAAGCATCCTTGATATGGTAGGTTGAATTTTCAAAATTCTTGTCTTCCAGAGTTAAAAGGGGACCATAGTTCCTGTTTCAATTATATAAGGGGTTGGGAGCTTTGACACCAGTCTCTATGAAGGTTTTTAGCCATCAGTCCTTAACTTGTCTTAACTTGCCTTAACTTGTGAATGAGCCATGCAATTTCACACTTCTGGGATTACCTTTCCATTCTGGAGGATTTTTTTTTTAACTTTTAAAATTTTAATTAAAAAAAAATATTTAGCTTGCTTTCACTGTATATTTATATTATGATGGTAATTATTATAATCTCATCATATCCATTAAGCATTCCTATGCGTTTAAAAATGAGGGAAATATGACTCTCCTGTATTGCTTTGGATGTAGTATTATTATTTTCTTAATTATAATCTTAGATTATAAGGTTTTAATACACACTCTAGTTAAAAGATAAAAATGGAACTGATGAAACTGTCAGGAGTAACAATCTCAATGACTTCTCTTTGTGATGTTACAAACCAGAATTGCCACCAGTTTTCAGTGGCACAGTGGTTAATAATCCTCCTGCCAATCCAGGGGACATGGGTTCAAGCCCTGGTCTGGGAAGGTACAAGCCGTGGAGCAACTAAGGCCGTGTGCCACAACTACTGAGCCTGCACTCTAGAGCCCGCAAGCCACAACTACTGAGCCCACATGCCACAACTACTGAAGCCTGCACACCTAGAGCCCATGCTCTGCAACAAGAGAAGTCACCGCAATGAGAAGCCTGCACACTGCAACGGAGAGTAGTCCCCGCTCCCCGCAACTAGAGAAAGCCCACCCACAGCAAAGAAGACCCAACGCAGCCAAAAAAAAAAAAATTGATTCCCAGTTGCTGGTAATGGTCACAGAGAACAAGAATGCCAGAGTTGACCCTAATAGGATACTAATAGGAAACACACTTTCCTTAAGAAACAAAACAAACTAGTCTGTCATTATTTGCGAGTAATATATCACATACTTTAAAGATACATATCAAGGAAAAAACCAAAATCAATGTTTGAGTAAGACCCTAACATCCTCTAGCTTACAACGTATAACAGGCATTTTAGCTTGAGTGGTTTCCCCATAAGGATTGGAAACCAATAAATTTTCTTTTCATATGAGAACAACTAGAATATATTTGTAGACAACTAGACTGCTTCCCAAATATTCCTACTGCTCAAATTCAGTCTTCAGTACATGTCTCAGACTTCCAGTTCTGTCTATATAGTAGACTAGAAAACCAGTAAATGTCTTCAATAAAAACACCTAGGAATTTTATAAAAATATATTGAATATCCTTTAAACTAATAGCTAAAATTCTGAAAAAGTAAGGGAAATTTTCAGGAATCAGATATAAACAGAATACTATAAACTACAAATGTAAGTAGGTGAGAAATTGCAACTGCCCTAGGTGGTACTAACAAGTCTCAATGATCTGTGTTTTATACTCATATTTTATTACCACAATAGATGAAACCTTGGACCAATGGGAAACAGGGAAACAGAACTGACTACTACATAAAGTTGAGGCTCTTGAAGTTGGATTAGTAAAATTATCAAAAGCACTTTGTGTCTGCTTGGTGTTTGAATGAAAAAATAGGTTTCCTTTAAAATTCAGGATTATGAAACTGTCACACATGAATTTAAGGTCAAATGTATACTACCTGAATGGTGTGTGAACTTTTAAAACAGAAATGAATGTTAAAATTGATCCCAATTGTAATACCTCAAAGCTCTAGACAGAGGCAAATTTAAAACCACCTTAGAAAAAACAAACAACAAAAAAAAAAACACCTTAGAAAAGTATGGATAACATGGATTCCCTTTCCATGGGAAATCCAGTCTAAGGAAGCTCTCACATTAAAAAATATAAAGAATATTAGGAAACCACTTATCATAAGCAAGGGCCAGTACACACACACAAACACGCACGTGCACGCGTGCGCGCACACACACACACACACACACACACACACACACATAAATCCCAAATACAGGTTCTGGACTCAAAGACTAGTTCACCAAGGTCCCTGGTTTGAATAAAGCAAAAAGACAAAAATAACCTTCTAAGCACTTAACAGAATTGTGTTGGAAAACAAAACAAAACAAAAACACAAATTTGTCTAATTGATTTCTGTAATTGCATAACCACAAAGAAAATTTCCATGTCCCTGAACTCACACTGTGTCATATAGGCTGCTAAATAGGTACAACTTACACAAAGAAAAGGAATTCTGGCTAATGGCCATTTTGAAATATGTCCACAGAGGGCAATGAAAAAGGAAGAATCTAATGAGAGAACAGAACCTGGTGCTACCAAATTGGCTGACCAAGAAATCTACTCCTTTATTAGAGATCAACATTCCTACCTTCTGACCTGCAGGATATAACAATTGCCATGGTTACATGATCACTGTATATTATTTACCAATAATTCTCCAAAGAGGAGTTTTACACCATCTATACCTGTTGGATGAGTTAGGTGTGGCTGAATTTACAATTTACACATATATCAAAAGACAAGGAGACTATATCCCAACGTGACCAAGAGAGTTACATTATCAGCTAAGGAAGAATTCTGAACGTGAGTTTTCTCCATTCAGTGAGTTCTGTGTATGGAAATTTAGTGTGTGGTATATAGTAAGGGTTGTCCTTTCTAGGATGCCTGTTTTTTCCAGCCCAGCATCCACTTCCCCTCCTTCTGGTAAAAAGATTATGAATTTCTTTGGGGAAACTACCCCCCACCTCTTCTCTCAATCCTGTGGATTGGGTTAAATTGACCACATATATGCTTAATTGGCTCTGACTAGTTTAAGCCAAACCAATGAATCCTAACTTACTAGATTTGAACTCATAACTTGACATAAATAATGGTGAATGTATCTGTGTCTATGAAATTACTTGGTGGTTATCATTTTGTTTGTTTAAAGATTTGTTCTATAATTTAAAGAAAGTATTTTGATTAATTTCCATACAAAGATAAGCACTAATGTTAACGTCAAGTGTAGCTCTATCTGTGACATAAAAACCAGAGCAGTTTAATCGAAGGGTACCTATCTGTAAAATATATGTTGGGGAGAGAAGCAATTAGCACTGTGGGAAACAAGGAAAATGTCTTGGTTAGGAAGGCAAATTTGGTCTGAATAAGTTCTCTTCTAGTTCTGAAAATCAATGAGTAAATGAAAATTAAGATTTTCAAATGAGGATTTGTATTAGTTTTCTCTTCTGCCAAAACAAATAACCACAAATTTAATGGCTTAAGACAATGCAGATTTACTATTTTACTGTTCTGTAAGTCAGAAGTCTGACATTGATCTCATCAGGCTAAAATCATGATGTAGGCAGCTGTGCTCCTTCTGGAAACTCTAAGAGAGATTCCATTTGCTTAGTCATTCACACTGTTGGCAAAATTCAATTCCTAGTGTTTTTAGAACTGAGGTCCCCAGTGTTTGCTGAGTGTCAGCTGAAAGTTATTCCAGCTTCTAGAAATTGCCTGCATCCCTTGATTAGTGACCTCTGTCTTCAACTGTTAAAGCCTGCAACATTGGATTGAGTCCCTTCCCTTTCATGCTTGCAAGTCCCCTCTTTTTTTTCCCATCATAACCCTCTGACTCACTTTATGCCTTCCTCTTCCAATTTTAAGGATTTATTTGCTCAGATTGAGCCCACCTAGATAAGCCAGAATAACCTCCCTATCTCAAAGTCCATACCCTTATTCATACCTGAAAAGTCCCTTTTACTACATATTCACAGGTTCCAGATATTTGTATATGGCCATATTTGGGAAAGGGCATTATTCTGCTTGCCACAGCATTGCTACTATATTTTTTTAACAGAATTTCAATGAAATTTGTTTCAGAAATAGAAATCACAGTGGTAAGAAGAGACTAAGTTCACTATCTTAAAATTAAGCAATGTTAATACTTGCATGACATCAAAACAGTGCTCATTACCCAGGGATCCACTGATGTATAACATGCACCACTTTACCTTTGAGTGACATCTACAGTCCGTAGTGTTACTTGTACAGGAGAGAGATTTTAGGTTCTTCCTCCCTGTAACATAGGGCAGTAGTTTAGCAATAAAGAAAAGCTTCCATTTTGGGTCATTGACATAGATAAACTATGCATTATTCCTCTTTGCCTAAAAGATCATCAGAGCCCCATTTCATAATTCTATTTAGCTGGATATGGCAGACCCTATGTGACTTTCAAAGAAATATAAAAACTATCATCTTCATATTAAGGTTTGTCATAATTTTGTTCACTTGATCTGTATCAGAGACGTGCATTATTGTTTCATTTATTAAAATCCAAACCCATATACAAAATGAATGAGAAAAAAGAATAGCACTGGGGACTGAGAGAACAGAGTGCTAATCTCCACTTTGCCTTGTGTGCTTGGGTGTGTCGCTTTACTCCATGGGTTTTCTCATTCACGGGATGGAAGAGGTGAAATGAAATAATTTCAGTTTTAATAAGGTCATATCCAGTTATATGTCTATATATAATAATTATATCAGATATTGAATCCAGACAGAGAACTCTGAAATTCCCCACTTCTATTGAATTTGTCAAGTTAATCAGTACCCTATGGAAAAATTATCTTTTAATATTTAAAAACATAAAGCAATAAATAAAAATTTAAAAATTAAATTAAAAATATAAACAGAAAAAAAATAAACATAGTTAGCTATTAGTTATTGAAAATTTGCATTTTGGTTTTTACAAGTTATCTGATGAAAGTTATTTCTCTGAGCTCTTGAAGAGAAGAGAGTGTGTGTATCTTTTCTACAAAAGAGGAATTACATTATAGTTGTCAGGTATACATGTTCTATCTACATCAGACTACCTAGGTTCAATGTCCTGACTCTTAGTAGCTGTATAATTATGGAAAGATTACCTCCTAGTTCTTAAATTTCTTCATCTGTCAAATAAAGACAATGATCATAGCTATTTCACAAGTATATGGAGTGAAGTAAATTAATTAATATGAAGTTGTTACTACAGAGCCTACATATATAGCAAATTTTTGATATATGTGAGCTATTATTTAAAAACTCAGAGATTCATTTTTTATAACTGAAGGCTCTGCCTTGAAATAGTCACAAGTCTCATTCTATTTTTTTTTTAATTTGGAGTATAATTGCTTTACAATGTTGTATTGGTTTCTGCTGTACAGCAAACTAAATCAGCTATATGTATACATATATCCATTCTTTTTTGGATTTTCTTCCCATTTAGGTCACCACACAGCACTGAATAGAGTTCTCTGTGCTATACAGCAGGTTCTCATTAGTTATATATTTTATACATAGTAGTGTATATATGTCAATCCCAATCTCCCAATTCATCCCACACTCCCTTTACCACCTTGGTGCCCATATGTTTGTTCTCTACATCTGTGTCTCTATTTCTGCTTCTCAAATAGGTTCCTCTGTACCATTTTTCTACATTTCACATATATGCGTTAATATACTATATTTATTTTTTCTTTCTGACTTACTTCACTCTGTGTGACAGTCTCTAGGTCCATCGATGTCTCTAAAAATGACTCAATTTGTTCCTCTTTATGGCTCAGTAATATTCCATTATACATATGTACCACATCTTCTTTATCCATTCCTCTGCTGATGGACATTTAGGTTGGTTCCATGTCCTGGCAATTGTAAATAGTGCTGTAATGAATATTGGGGTGCAACTCTGGTTTTGAGATAAGGTTTTCTCAGGGTATATGCCCACTAGTGAGATTGCTGGCTCATAAGGTAGCTCTATTTTTAGTTTTATAAGGAACCTGAATACTGTTCTCCATAGTGGCTGTATCAATTTACATCCCCACCAACAGTACAAGAGGGTTTGCTATTCTCCACACCCTCTCTAGCATTTATTGTTTGTGGATTTTCTGATGATGGCCTTTCTGACTGGTGTGCAGTGATACCTCATTGTAGCTTTGATCTGCATTTCACTAATAATTAGAGATGTTGGGTATCTTTTCATGTGCCTCTTGGATATCTGTATATCTTCTTTGGAGAAATGTCTTTTTAGGTCTTCCACCCATTTTTTGATTAAGTTGTTTGTTTTTTTTGATATTGAGCTGCATGAGCTGTTTGTATATTTTGAGATTAATCCTGTGTCAGTTGCATCATTTGCAAATATTTTCTCCCATTTTGAGGTTTGTCTTTTTGTCTTGTTTATGATTTCCTTTGCTATGCAATAACTTTTAAGTTTAATTAGGTCCCATTTTTTTTACTTTTGTTTTTAAGTTTATTACGGTCAAAAAAGATCTTGCGGTGATTTATGTCAGAGTGTTCTGCCTATGTTTTCCTCTAAGAGTTTCTAGTGTCTGGTTTTACATTTTGGACTTTAATCCATTTTGAGTTTATTTTTGTGTATGGCTGTTAGGGAGTGTTCTAATTTCATTCTTTTACATGTAGTTGTCCAATTTTTCCAGCACCATTTATTTGAAGAGACTGTCTTTTCGTCATTGTATATTATTGCCTCCTTTGTCATAGATTAGGTGACCATAGGTACATGGGTTTATTTCTGGGCTTTCTATTGTGTTCCATTGATCTATATTTCTGTTTTTGTGCCAGTACCATACTGTACTGATTACTGTATCTTTTTAGTATTGTCTGAAGTCAGGGAGACTGATTCCCCCAGCTCTGTTTTTCTTTCTCAAGATTGTTTTGGCTATTCAAGGTGTTTTGGGATTCCATACAAATTGTAAAATTTTTGTTTTGATTCTGTGAAAAATCCCATGGGTAATTTGACAGGGATTGTATTGAATCGGTAGATTGCTTTGGGTAGTATATTCATTTTGATTGTTCTTCCAATCTAAGAACATGATATATCTCTCCATCTGTTTGTGTCATCTTTGATTTCTTTCATCAGTATCTTATAGTTTTCTGAATACAGGTCTTTTACCTCCTTAGGTTTATTCCTAGGTATTTTATTTGTTGTTGTTACAATGGTAAATGGGACTGTTTCCTTAATTTCTCTTTCTGCTCTTTCAATGTTAGTGTATGGGAATGCAAGTGATTTCTGTGTATTAATTTTGTATCCTGCAACTTTACCAAATTCATTGATTAGCTCTAGTAGTTTTCTGGTAGTATCTTTAGGATTTTTATGATAGTATCATGTCATCTGTAAACAGTGACTGTTTTACTTCTTCTTTTCCAATTTGGAATCCTTTTATTTCTTTTTCTTCTCTGATTGCCATGGCTAGGACTTCCAAAACTGTGTTGAATAATAGTGGAGAGAGTGGGCAACCCTGTCTTCTTCCTGATCTTAGAGGAAATGCTTTCAGTTTTTCACCATTGAGAATGATGTTTGCTGTGGGTTTGTTGTATAAGGCTTTTATTATGCTGAGATAGTTTCCCTCTATGACTACTTTCCGGAGAGTTTTTATCATAAATCAGGGTTGAATTTTGTCAAAAGCTTTTTCTGCATCTACTGAGGTGATCATATGGTTTTTATTCTTCAATTTGTTTATATGGTGTATCACATAGTTTGATTTGCATATATTGAAGAATCCTTCCATCCCTGGGATTAATCCCACTTGATATTGGTGTGTGATCCTTTTAATCTGTTGTTGGATTCTTTTTGCTAGTATTTTGTTGAAGATTTTTGGTCTATGTTCATCAGTGATATTGGCCCATGATTTTCTTTTTTTTGTGTGATATCTTTTTCTGGTTTTGGTATCAGGGTGATGGTGGATTTGTAGAATGAACTTGGTTGTGTTCCTACCTATGCAATTTTTTGGAAGATTTTCAGGAAGATGGATGTTAGCTCCTCTCTAAAAGTTTGATAGAATTCCCCTGTGAAGCCATTTGGTCCTAGACTTTTGTTTTCTGGAAGATTTTTAATCATAGTTTCAATTGCGTTACTTGTAATTAGTCTGTTAACATTTTCTATTTCTTCCTGGTTCAGTCTTCGAGGGTTGTACTTTTCTACTAATTTGTCCATTTCTTCCAGGCTGTCCATTTTATTGGCATAGAGTTGCTTGTAGTACTCTCTTATGATCCTTTGTATTTCTGCAGTGTCAGTTGTAATTTCTCCTTTTTCATTTCTAATTCTGTTGATTTGAGTCCTCTCCCTTTTTTTCTTGATGAGTCTAGCTAAAGATTTATCAATTTTGTTTATCTTCTCAAAGAGCCAGCCTTTAGTTTCATTGATCTTTGCTATTGTTTTCTTCATTTCTATTTCATATATTTCTGCTCTGAATTTTATGATTTCTTTCCTTCTATTAACTTTGGGTTTTGCTTGTTCTTCTTTCTCTTGTTGCTTTAGGTGCCAGGTTAGGTTGTTTATCTGAAACTTTTCTTGTTTCTTGAGATAAGTTTGTATTGCTATAAATTTCCCTCTTAGAATTGCTTTTGCTGCATAGGTTTTAAGTTTTGCTGTATAGGTTTTGAGTTGTCATGTTTTCGTTGTCATTTATTTCTGTGTATTTTTTTACTTCCTCTTCAATTTCTTCAGTGATCTCCTGGTTATTTAGTAGCATATTGCTTAGCCTCCATGTGTTTGTGTTTTTTACAGTTTTTTTCCTTTAATTTATTTTTAATCTTATAGCGTTTTGACCAGAAAAGATGCTTGATATGGTTTCAATTTTCTTAAATTTACCGAGGCTTTATTTGTAACCCAAGCTGTGATCTATCCTGGAGAATGTTCCACGGGCATTTTTGAAGAAAGTGTATTCTTCTGCTTTTTGAAGGAATGTCCTTTAAATATCAATTAAGTCTATCTGGTTTATTGTGTCATTTAAAACTTGTGTTTCTTTATTAATTTTTTTGTCTGGATGATCGTGCCATTGGTGTAAGTGGTGTGTTAAAGTCCCCCACTATTATTGTGTTACTGTCAATCTCCTCTTTTATGGCTGTTAGCATTTGCCTTATATATTGAGGTGCTCCTGTGTTGGGTTAATATATATTTATAATTGTTAAAGCTTCTTCTTAGATTGATCCCTTGATCATTATGTAGTGTCCTTCCTTGTCTCTTGTAACACTCTTCATTTTAAAGTCTATTTTATCTGATATGAGTATTGCTTCTTCAGCTTTCATTTGATTTCCATTTGCATGGAATATATTTTTCCATCCCCTCACCTTCAGTCTGTATGTTTCTCTGGGTCTGAAGTGGGTTTCTTGTAGACAACATATATACATGTCTTTTTTTTTATCCATTCAGCCAGTTGTGTCTTTTGGTTGGAGCATTTAATCCATTTACATTTAAGGTAATTATAAATATATATGTTACTATTAACATTTTCTTAATTATTTTGGGTTTGTTTTTGTAGGTCTTTTTCTTCTCTTGTGTTTCCCGCCTGGAGAAGTTCCTTTAGCATTTGTTGTAAAGCTGGTTTGGTGGTGCTAAATTCTCTTAGCTTTTGCTTGTCTGTAAAGGTTTTAATTTCTCCATTAAATCTGAATGAATTCCTTGCTGGGTAGAGTAATTTTGTTTGTAGGTTTTTCCCTTTCATCACTTTAAATATGTCCTGCCACTCCCTTCTGGTCTGCAGAGTTTCTGCTGAACAATCAACTGATAGCCTTATGGGGTTTCCCTTGTATGTTATTTGTTGCTTTTCCCTTGCTGCTTTTAATATTTTTTTTCTTTGAATTTAATTTTTTTTTTTTTAGTTTGATTAATATGTGCCTCGGTGTGTTTGCCCTTGGGTTTATCCTGTATGGGACTCTCTGAACCTCCTGGACTTGGGTGGCTATTTCCTTTCCCATGTTAGGGAAGTTTTTGACTATAATCTCTTCAAATATTTTCTCAGACCTTTTCTCTTTCTCTTCTTCTTCTGGGACCCCTATAATTTGAATGTTGGTGCATTTAATGTTGTCCCAGAGGTTTCTGATACTGTCCTCATTTCTTTTAATTCTTTTTCCTTTATTCTGCTCCTTGGCAGTTATTTCCACCATTCTATCCTCCAGCTCACTTATTCATTTTCTGTTTTATTTATTCTGCTATCGATTCCTTCTAGTGTATTTTTCATTTCAGTTATTGTGTTCTTCATCACTGTTTGCTTGTTCTTTAGTTCTACTAGGTCCTTGTTAAACATTTCTTGTATTTTCTCTACCTGTGCCTCCATTTGATTTCCAAGATTTTGGATCATCTTTCCTATCATTAGTCTGAATTTTTTCTCAAGTCTTTGCCTATTTCCTCTTCATTTATTTGGTCTTGTAGGTTTTTACCTTGCTCCTTTATCTGTAATATATTTTTTGTTTTCTCATTTTTTTCGATGGGTGGGGCTGTGTTCCTGTCTTGCTGGTTGTTTGGTGTGAGCTGTCTAGCACTGGGGTTTGCAGGCAGTTGTGTGGAGCTGGGTGTTGATGTCAAGATGAGGACCTCTGGGAGAGCTCACACTGATTAATATTCTCTGGGGCCTGAAGTTCTCTGTTAGTCCAGTGACTTGGATTCAGCGCTCTCACCACAGGAGCTCAGGCCCAGCCCCTGGCCTGGGAACCAAGATCCTGCAAGCCCCATGGTGTGGCCAAAAAAAAAAAAAAAAGAGAAACAAAAAAAGAACAGAATAATAACAAAGAATAAAAAATACAATAAAATTAGAAAAATAAAAAATATATTAGAAAAATAAAAATGAAACAGCAACAAGGCAAAAACAGGACCACAACAGCAAAAATATAAAGTGAAATAAAATAAAATAAATAACTAAAAATAAAAAATAATGAAAATAAAATACAGAAAAAAATTAAAAGATAAAAATAAGAAAAAAAATTCCCTGGCGCCTCCACTACCAGTGTCCTTGCCTCCATGTTGAGCCACAGCCAACCCCTACCCCCCGAGTAGGCCCTCCAAGATCTATAAGCAGACCTCCCAACCTGCTCTGTCAGCCCCACCTCTGCTTGCATTCCTCTCACCAGCATCTTTTTCCTGATGCTATCCTGGAGCACACATGCCCATGCAGGCTAGCTGGGGTGCCAGCTTCCACAGGCATACCCGCAGGGGTTGGCACAGACAAAGGAGGCCTTGGAGGGGGCAGCCCATGGCCTGCTTGGACCCTCATGGCCAGTGTAAGCCTTGGCGGCAGTGGAGCTAAGGCCTTGGGCCTGTGCAGCCATAGGGGACTTTGGGAGTGGGGCTCAGGCCCAGGACCTGCGTGGCCAAGGGTTTTGGGGCCGGGCCCAAGGTGGGCCCAGGCTCAGGACCCATGTGGCCAGAAAAGACCCCAGCATGGGCAGAGCTCAGGGACAGATCCATGCAGCTGGAGTGGGAGAAGGTCCATTCCTGATTTTGAATCTCTTCCTAAATGCCTGTTTTCCTGCAGCCTATGACAAATTTTCATCAGAAATAAGAGGAGGGAAGCCCAGGAAAACACACACAAAGGGACACTTCCTGTACCAAGAGACATAAAACTTAATTGAGCTAAAGTTGCTTTTTTTTTTCTGTTTGCATTTTAAACATGTATATGATTTTAAGCAAGACTTAGATCTGATAGAACAAATTAGTATCTAGTTCAAAAATTAAGACCTATGAATCTGTACTAAAAAATAGGGGGATGGGAAAGAGAATTATTGTTAAGCAGGCTCCAAAATATGCTGGGAGTCCTTATACATTAGCTATGACTAATATTTAGGCCAGGACTAATGCTTTCCATGAAAGCTCTGGAGTTTAATTGCAGCTTCTAAAAAGTCCCCATTTCTGCTTCTCCCCAAAATTAGATCTTTGCTCCCATTTGTAAATGGGTGGCAATAGCAAGCTGAAAGTGCATCTTCAGTTACCCCATTCTTCAAGGGTGATTCTTAGTGCCTAGTCCTCTGCAGAAACAGCATGATCAGTAAAATTCATGGTTTCTTCTGGGTCTCCTCAAAATAAATTCTCTAGGAAGAAAACTTGGTAGTTATAGATGAAGATGAAGATGATATTAATAACAAGAAATATTTTTATGTTTATTAAGGACCAGTACTTTAGACACATTATATGACTTGATCCATGTAACAAAATGTGTAAGGTGGGAATATCATGTGTATCTTCTGTGAAAGAAAACTAAGGCACTGGTTCAAGGTCGATGTAATATTTAAACCTGTGTCTACTTGAGATCAGAGACTCTGATATTGACCATTGTACTTTACTGACTCCATAAAGACCCCAGGGAGGCCCTCCTTCCACTGCTTTTCACCTCACCCCTAAGGTTGTCTTTCCCTTGTCTTACTTTTCTTTAGCATTCAGGTTCACTATTTGTGTTTACTTATGAAGGGTTTTGCTCTGGTGATTTAGGAACTAAAGCTGATAATTATCCTGATTTGCAAGTAGTGCAGTGGCTATTTCTCAAAGTAGCATAGTTGTACAAATAATACCTGTGTGCTGTGTCAACTTGTTGCCCAAATTTAGAACAATCTCCCCGTTACTTTTATAGCACATTGTCTCCTTTTGGTATGAATTGGGTTTGTAGGAGTGGAATTGGTTACATCAGAATAAAAGAGGAAACAGTGAGGATGACTGGAAAGCTATATAACAGAAGCATTAGGGAAAAGGAAAGAAGAGGGTAGGATGGGGTGGGGAGGTTTTTAAAGGAGAGCTTTAAAATAATAAACTAGTAGAAACTGGGTGACAGTCTGAGAATATTATTCTTAATGCAGAGAGAATGACTATTGCAACAATGGTGAGTCAGAGGATGAAATAACAGGTCTACAGGAAGGACATTATTTGGGGAAGGGAGAGGGAAGAAGAGAAACATTAATGTTTATTAAATGTCTATGTGTTTCTCCCTATAACTTTAAGCAAACTTTAGAGTCAAACTGAACTCTTCTTGAAGTCTTTCAACTTGCCTCCCATGTGCTTCACAATTATCCAATGCCATCAAGGGGAACAACAAAGGGAAAAATGATGAAGAGAGGCTTAACCATCATGTGCCAAGCACTTAACATTCCTATATCAGTGCTAATGGGTGTGTTTTCTCTGCTAACTTTTTAACCACTTGAGACCAGAATGATCTCAGGTGGCCATGGCCTGCAGAAGCTTGAAGCAGGGTTTTGGTTCCCAGCCAGAGATTGAGGTCAGACCACGGCAGGGAGAAGGCTGAATCCTAGCCACTAGACCAGTGGTCAGCAACAAGGCACTGGCCATTCAGCTTTGTGGAAAAGAATTCCCACAAAAAGGAAACTAGTGAAACAAGTAAAGTGTTTATTAGAAAGAAAAAGTGTACAGTACATGTGTATAGACACACAGGTGGACTCAGAGAGAGAGTTGAGGCCTCATGGTAACTTAAATCACTTATATGGGGCATTTCTTCCAGATTTCCTTTGGCCAATCATTTTGATTTGCCTAGTTCAGAATCTGTATTTGGTATATCTCAGGATTCTCTCTCATGTGTGTGCACATCTCTAAGCCAAGATGGATTCAAGTGAAGAGGTTTATGGGTAGTTTGCCATCACTTGCTTTTTGACCTCCAAGGAGATTTTTTGTTGGGAGGTCTCCTTGACTTTGAGAATAAGAAATATGTGGTTTCTTTTCTTTTATCTGGGCAGGGCTCAACCTCTCCTATTATTCTCCAGTTATCTTCTTCTTGGAGTATCAGTCCACAAGGAACAAACTCCAGCTGCTCACCCTGGGGCCCATCTATCTCCTGCCTCAAATCCCTTCTGAAAAACATAGACCCCAAGAAATCTTTATTGGGAATATTAAGGGGGCCCAGTGTGATTTCCATTGTTATTTTGGCATGATCTGCTGTGCAGAGCGGCTGGAGTCTCTGCATTGTCATTGTCCTGTGATGCTCTAGAGAAAACAAACTAAATAATTGATTAGAGAAGCAGGGGCGAAAGGCTAGTAAAAGGCCATTATAATCAGAGACTCAAGCAAGGGTAATAATCTGGTTATACAAGTTCAACATATTTTGTTAATCTCAGGCTTAAAATTTAGTATATTTCTTTGTTTCTAAAATGGAAGTTCTGAACCTGTTAGTCCCAGGCCTCCTTCTTGGGCTGAAAGGTCTTAGTTGCAGATTTGCCACAGTATGGAAGACAACAGAGCACTAGGCAAAATATAACATAAATAAGTATGGCTAAAAAGAGGAAGGTTATAAGAAAATGGAAATCTCCCATCAGAAAGTTTTCAATAACTTGTGGGATCCAGGAGAACAAGTTAGAGACCAGTTTTCACTTTTCCCACCCATATTGAATAGCAAGGATTGGTGGTTAATTGTCTACTGAAGCCAGGTGGTTTCTTGTCAAATTTTGTCAATGTCGGTCTCTACCTGGGAAGAGGTATTAATGTACGTGCAACAAGAAGTATTGGCAACTGCACATAATACCCCTCCTTGTTCTTCCAACAGATAATCCAGGGCCAGTCGGTTGTCAAGTACACCTTGGCCAGTGAATCTAGAAGACTTATGTAGATTAGTAAGAGAGCAGTACTGTTAGCTATGGCAGTAAGAGTATGAGGCAAGTTTCGAAGGACATGTTGGTGGGTGGCTAATCCCCATCATGGTAACAAGGTATATCCAAAGAAAGAGCATCTCTGTCTTAGATGCCACCAGGTAAATCTCGAGTGAATAGGTTCGAGGAACTAACGCAGTGCTTGGATTAGTTTAAAGCGTGGATTGAGAAAGGAGTAATCAAGTTTCCCACCATACACTGTGTGGGCGTGGAGTTATTGCATAAGCATAGTGGCGCATGTTTTTTTTTTTTTTTAATCTACCTGGCATACAAAAAGGTATCTTAGTGGAGCACAATAGACTAATGTGCCCAAGGTATTAAAGCCTAGCCATCCAATTCTATTGTTATGGAAATGTTCTCCAGCTACAAACCCAAGGGGTTCTATCCACGTCTGTCCTGATATCTGCTTCTCCTATGTGGATCCTTCTTCCACTGTGTAGCAAGTTAGAGTTTGAACACAAATAGTAACTAGAGTTCTGGCTTGGGGAGTAGGCATTATAAAGCACTGAGATGCTTTAACGCCAGTTCTTCATCCTCCCAGTTTGACTTCATATTGTCCTTCTGTTTCTAAGGGGAGGGTTAGGTAAGAGACATTAGAATTTTCTTCAGTAGGAAAATGAACAATTCTGACTCTGTACATTACTGTTCTGAGCCTTGCGTCTCTGGTAGAAGACAATTTTCCCTCAGGAACTTGGCTAAAATTCCTTACAGAATGGACAAGGGGGTCACTGTGGTCCAAGATGGACTTAGTTTTGGGTAAGCAGATCAAGCAAGAGTTTGTGCAATGTGAACCAGAGAGTTCTCTGTCCATCCTGTGGATAAGGGATAGAGGCATAGAAAAGCTAAGGCAATTAGTAGCTTCATAGTTGCACTAGTCAGAGTCATATTTAAATCACCCAGCATGGGCAGAGAAGTTTAGGAAATTCTGAAAGCAAAGGTGAGAGTAAAGAAGACAATAGTTATCTAAATCTACTAGAGCATATCAGTTATTCTGTAAGTGGATTGGAGTACCAGAAGACAAAAAGGGAGATAGTGGCTGTGGGTACTTAGCCTTGGGTCTAAGAATTCTCTTTGTCTTTTTTGAATAAGAGCTTTAGGTCTTGGAGAGTCTCACTTATCTACCTGGAATTTTCAGGCTGTCCTGTGTCCTCCAGGTCCTGTGGAGGCTCAGAGGAAGAGGTGGATTCACAGGAATGGCTGGAATGTGGGTCTTCAGGTTCCTGCAACATATCAGTGGAGACAGGTTTAATCCTGCACAGATGAACACAGCTGGTGACTCCCCGGGATTTAACTGTCATCTGGGTGCTCAGCAGGACTTGGTAAGGACCCATCCATTTCAGGAGTATCTGGTTGTCAGGGGACTCATTTTTCCAGGTCTTTAAAAGTACCCAGTCTCCAGGGTTTACAACAGAGTGACTGGGACATCTTGAGAGGGCTGTACTCTGTTGCTATATTCTTGTATAGACTTCTGGACCTGACCTAGGTTTATAATGTATTTTAGATGAGCCTGGGTTTCTGGGTCAGTTAGCATGTCCAGAGTAAGGAATGGCCTTCTGTATGTCATCTCAAAAGGGCTTAACTTAGTGGTTGTTTTAGGGGTTGCCCTGACCCTTAAGAGGGTTATTGGCAACAGGCAATACCACAAATCTGATGTTTCCTGATAGAGTTTGCCCAAGGTTTTATTTAGATTAACCTGTTCTACTCTTCCTGAGGACTGTGGTCTCTAGGATGAAAGGAGGTGGTTTTTAATTCCTAAAGCCTACGAAAACTGTTGAGTAAGCTTTGCTACAAAAGAAGGTCCATTGTCACTCTGGAGGTGATGGGGCAACCCGAATCTAGGAATTATTCCTTTGGGTGTGCCTTAGCCACTTCAGTTGCCTTCTCTGTTCCAGTGGGGAAGGCCTCTACCACCCAGTAAAAGTATCTATAAACACTAGTAAGTATTTGAAGCCTTGGAAAGAGGGCATCTAAGTGAAATCTATTTGCCAGTCCTCTCCTGGTTAAGTTCCATGTCACTGGACTGGGTTAACAAGAGGGGGAGGCTTGAGGTTGCCTCCTGGATGATGGGTGGCACAAAGGGCACAGGTTCAAGTAAGCTTTTGATTGTCTCTGGGAGCCCTTTCCCGGTAAAAGGTTGGAAAACAATTGTAGACATTGCATCTCTCCCCAGATGGAGAGAATCCTGTAGTCCTTAATAATTTTCTATTGGTCAGAAAGAGTTATGAGCAATTTCAGATCTATGGGCCACCAGGCGTCTGTTCTCGTAGTTCTCCCTATGTCTCATGCCCAGGTCTTTTCAGAACATGAGTACCTGGGTATAATGTTAGAAGGGGTAAGGGATGGGATTAATGCTGTTTTGGTTATGAGCATCAGGGCTGCTTCCATTCGTTCCTGATCTGCCCTGTTGTTTCCTTGGGAAATTTGATCAGATCCCTTTTGGTGCCTGTGGCAGTGCATGACTGCTATCTGTTTTGGGTTTTGAACCACATATATGAGATTTAAAATATCAGCCCCATATTTTATAGGGGAATTTCTTGCATTTAGAAGTCATCTCTCTTTCCAGATAGCTGAGTGGGCATGTAAAACAAAGAAGGCATATTTTGAGTCTGTGTATATATTTACAATCTTTCCTTCTCCTAGGGTTAAGGCTCGGGTTAGAGCTATCAGTTCAGCCTTTTGGGCCGAGGTGTTAGTTGGTGAATGTTTTGCTTCTATGAGTCTACGAGCACTCATGATAGCATATACCCTGCCCTCCTGACTCCATTTTTAATGAAACTCCAAATTCTACAAAATCCCAAAAAGATAAGATGTTTCTTCATCTTTGGAGTGCTTAGGCTTAATATAGCTTGTTTTCTATCTGGAGATAACTATCTACTTCTGGGGTTTATAGTATGTCCCAGATATTTAACTTGTTGCTTTGAGATTTGTGAATTTGTCTGAGAGACTCTGTAACCCTGGGCCCCAAGAAAATTAAGGACTTCAATGATACTTTTATCTAAGGCCTCCATGGAGGGACTACAGATTAATATATCATCTACATACTGTAGAATAGCACCTTCTTTTAAGTGTACTTCCCTTAGTTCCTTTCCTAGGGCCTCAGAAAACAAGTGTGGGCTGTCCCGAATCCCCTGAGGCAATACTGTCCAGGTATATCATTGCATTTGGCCTGAGTCGGACTTAGTCCACTCAAAGGCAAACCTATATTGCGATGAGGGATGAACTGGGATGCAAAAAAAAGGCATCCTTGCAGTAAACCATTTACTGTCCTCAGGGATTTGGACTAATATATAAGGATTGGCCACAAGGGGTTGTATAGGGACCACTGTGTTATTTACTGCTCTAAGGTCTTGTACCACCCTATACTCCTCGTTTGTCTTAACAACTGGCAAAATAGGAGTACTCCATGGAGACTGGCAGGGTACCAAGATGCTATGCTTTAAGAATTTATCTAGAGGGGTTGTAAACCCTTCTTCGCTTCCAACTTTATAGGGTATTGTCTCTTGTTAGGGTAGGCAGCTTCTGAGATAAGGCTAATTCTTACAGGTTGGGTGTTTATGGCCCTTCTGGGGATTCCTTTGTCCCATACTGAAGGGTCCACTGCTTGTAGAATATGGCTGGGAATAGGACCTTGCTCTTCTGGCTGGTCTGTCTTAGTCAGAATCAAGATAAGGGGCTGTTTGGGGCTTCCTAACCAGAGTATGGCTCCAAGGGATCTCAGAAGGTCCTTCCCCATAAGTGGGGTAGGATACTCAGGCACAACTAAAAAGACATGCAAAATCAACTGCTGCTCAAATTGGCAAGTGAGAGGCCCAGTAAAGTAATGTGTGTGAGGCTTTCTGTAGACACAAGTCACAGTACAGCTTTTGGAGGAAAGAGGTCCAGGGTAAGAAATTAAGACAGAGTAAGCGGCTCCCATATCAACTAAAAGATTAGTCTTCTTATCTGCCACGTCAAAGACCACCCTGGGCTCCTTGATGGAGATAGACATCTAATGAGGGAGAGCCACCAGAATCCCTGGGCTGCCTCAGGTGTCCAACATGGTCATCTCAGGAGCGGGAGTCCCCCTTCCCCTTCAGAACTGAGGGCAGTACCTCTTCCAATGACCTGTTTGCTTGCAGGCTGGGCATGGCCCAGGGGGCTCTTTCTGGCAATCTCGGGCACAGGGACCAGTTGACTTCTATTTGTAGATTTCCCACTTGTTGGTCTTACTTCCAGATGGATAGTTGAACTTTCTTGGCTCCCTTGGGTTGTCCTGAGGTTACAAAGCATGGCTGACAGCAATGGCTATCAGTTTTGCATGAAACCTGGCCTGCCTTTTCTCATGTTGGTTTCTCTCTTCCTCCTGAGCTTGATCTCCATTATTAAATACCCCAAAAGCCACATCTAGGAGTTGGGGCATGGGGTTTTGTGGGCCTAATTGTAACTTTTGGAGTTTCCACCTAATATCAGGGGCAGACTGGCTGATAAAGTGCTGTCCCAACAGGGACTCACATTCGGAATTGAAGGGATCTATGTTGGTATACTTTCTAAAAGTCTCCACAAACTAACCGTGAAAAGAGATCTGCATTTTCTTTTTATTCTTGGGTTGTTCCTTTAAACTTTTCATAGTTAACTGACTTTTTGATACACTTTCTCATCCCTTCTAATACACATTGAATCATGTGCTTCCTGGATTCTATTCCCACCCAGGAATTATAATTCCAAGGGAGTTCCTGATTTGGGACTGTGTCTCCACCCAGAGCATAATGTTGGGTTGGTCTCTGGCAAACTGCTCAGCATACCCCTGGGCTGCTGTCCAGATTCTCTGTTTTTCTTCAGGAGTACAGCAAGTAGATAGGACTGCTTGTATAATCTGCTGAGTTAAATCATGGACCAGAGTTAGGGCATGAAACCCTTCATCAAACTTACTAGGGTCTTCAGAAAATTGGCCCAGCTCTGTTTGCATTGGGCTAAGTTGGTTAAAGAGAAGGGTACATGTACTCTGACTGCCCCTTCGCCATTTGCCACTTCCCTAAGAGGGCATAATTTCCCTGATCCTGGGTAATAGGAAGCTCCACTGTGAATTAACACAGAGGGCCTAGTCTCTCTTCCTTGGGGTAACGGAGGGTATGGAGGGACATAGGGAGGTGGAGTTTGGAATCAGTCAGAGGGACTGGGAAAACTAGGTGACTCTGGAGAATTAGGTGGCTCTGGAGAAGTAGGGTTACTGTCAGGAGTAGGGAGAGCTTGGTTTCCCCCCTGAGAGACAGAAGAGCTTAGAAGGGGATAATCTAAAATGTCGGGAGAGTTTTCTGGTTCCCCAGAGTTTGAAATACAAGAGCCATATAAGGCGGGATTTTGGTAAAAGACTATGAAAGTCTGAATATAGGGAACCTCAGTCCACCTTCCCATCCCATGGCAATAAAGATCCAATTGTAGAATGCTATTATAATTGAGAGACCCATTTTAAGGCCATTTTTCTCCATTCCCCAACTTATGCAAAGGCCAGGCATTGTTACAGTAGAAATTAAGTTTTTTTTTCCTTTTTTAGCCCTTCTATTAAAAAAAAAATTCTAGTTCTTAAGGATACACTCCAGAGGTGTTTCTTCTGGCTTGGAGGGGGACCCTCCTATGTTGGGTAACCTGCAACTGAGAATGAGAGAGCACTCCTGGAAATGGAATCCAGAATCCCAGAAACATTTACCAGGAGGCTTTAACCTAAGGGATTCAGGGTATCCCCCAAATTCCCTTTGAACCTGATGTGGTTTCAATCATCCTCTACTCTCCCATCAACTCCTGACCAGACATTCTCTGGTCTTCCTTGGTACCTTGTGCAAGGTGTCACCCCATGTGGCCGGGGAGGACATTTGAACCAGTGCAAACTGGTTGCCAGGACTTTCCTTAGGAGGGATCCCTTGTCCATAGAGTTTATGTCCTATGATAAGTCCTCCTACGCTGGGGTGTATTCCTCACGACTGAGCATCTACAAAGTTTATAATTCAGGCTGCTGGGTAGTGGCCAGCCTGATAGGCTGTCTGTGGTAGTGTGTAGGCTGCCAAGGCCTGGAGTGAAGGGGGTCTGATAGATGCAAAGAGGAATCCTTGGAGAAATTGGAGCTGGGCGCTATGGAAAACGGCACAGTGTTCAAGGCTCAAGGGCTGGGAGGTGGAAAAATTCTCATAGTAAATTTTGGGCATTGAGTGAGGTGAGAAACTAGACAACAAAAGGACTCAAAATCCTTTGCCCTATCTGTCTGGCAGCTAAGACAGAATTGGGAATCACCTGACGATTTTGTCTGACACAGGCAACACTAAGTTTGGCAGTGGCTGGGATGCAGTTTAGGAATAATGTCCAAGAAATCCCTCCCTAAAAGGGCACAGAAATATGAAGTGCTGTGAGAGTTAGGTGGGAAGGAAAGGCATAGTGGAGGGTTCCATACACGACAGAAAGAGAGAGAGACCCCTTGGGCTCCTTCACTGTTGGAAATCACGTTTCCATCATTTCCCAAAGGACAGTGTCAGCTGTCATCCAAGCATTGTTTGAACCTGCATGGCCTGGAGAATACCCCTGCCACTCCCAATTTTGGGGGGAGCCATAATTCAGTGGGTGAACAGAGATTATGCCATGTGAGTCTTGAAAAGAAAAAGAAGTAGAGAACAAGAGAAAAAAAGCAAGAGCAAAAGTCAGGGGCCTCAAGCCTCAACTGGGTGAAGCCTGTAGTATACCTTGAATTCCTGGGTTTTGGAACCAAATATGATCTCGGGTGGCCTCAGCCTGCAGTGGCTCGAAGCAGGGCTTCGGTTCCTGGCCAGAGATTGAGGTCAGGCCACAGCAGTGAGAGTGCTGAATCCTAGCCACTAGACCAGTGGTCAGTGACAAGACCCTGGCCATTCAGTTTTGTGGAAAAGAATTCCCACAAAGATGGAAAGTAGTGAAACAAGTTAAGTGTTTATTAGAAGAAAAAGAGTACAGTATGTGTGGACAGACATACAGGTGGACTAATAGAGAGTCGTACCCTCATGGTAGTTTAAATCACTTATATGGGGCATTTCTTCTGGGTTTCGTTTGGCCAATCATTTTGATTGCCTGGTTCAGAGTCTGTATTTGGTACCTCTCAGGATCCTCCCATGTGCGCACACACATCTCCTAGCCAAGATGGATTCCAGTGAAGAGGCCTATGGGTAGCTTGACATCACTCGCCTTTTGACCTCGAAGGAGGTTTTTTGTCAGGAAGGTCTCCTTGACTTTGAGAATGAGAAATATGTGGTCTCTTATCTTTTATCTGGGTAGGGCTCAGCCTCTGCTATGATTCTCCAGTTATCATCATCTTGGAGTATTTGTCCACAGGGAATGAACTCCAGCTGCTCACCTTGGGCCCATTTATCTCCTGCCTCAAACAGACATCTTGTGTATTTTAGATACCAAACACTGGCATGAACCTCTTTAAACATTTGTTTATTCAAAAGAAAATGTGCTTATATCGAACAGAAAAGAGCTGACAGAACTGGATTGCTTGGCGAAAATTTCAGTAGCCATTCAAATGTAGTTTCACTTGCTAAGTACAGAATACTGAGGGCACAGAATTTGGTCAGAGTCCCTATCTTAATCTATTGATTTTTAGGTTGATTTGTGTTACAGGTGTAAAGTTACTTTATAATACTTAGTACAAGAAATACAGTATATCATCTATTTACTGTTATAAAGGAGTCTTTATGATAATAAGTGAAAATGCAAGGTGGAGGGGGAAAGTGTTTAAAAAGAGAGTATACAAATAAGTATGCTGGGTTTGCTTATTTAAAAAAAAATTGATATATTTAAAAATTAAAATGGTAACCTAAGGGAAAGGAAAAGGTTGTAGGGGATAGAGATTAAAGCTAGAAATCGTTAAATATATCTTGTTTTATATACTTGATCTTGGGATCAAATATTTAACATGACTAGAAAATAAAAATAAAATTTAAAAAGCAGTTCCTAAAAATGGAAATCATAATGAAACAGAGGAACCTGGCTGTATATTGAGTTGGTAGCATAGCCATACATAGAATAATTATTTTGAGCAAATTAAAACATTTATTATGCCGAATATCTCTAATAAGATGCATCCAAGGACAGTAAGATTAATAATTAAAAAAAAATCTTAGTACATGCCATTGAGGTAGCATTGGAGTTGTTATTCTGAGACTATTACGAATTTTGGAATTTAAAAAATTAGAAATTATGTTAGTGATACTGTGAACAAAGACTTCTGACATGAGAGAATGATACATGTATAGATGTAATATTGATGAGATTAAGTTAAAACTTAATAGCCTACATTTCAATTGGAAGTATAAACTTATAATGTGCTTTATCTTTAAATATAAACATATAAAAATTAATATGCATGTAAATGTGTGCAAAGACACATATGTACATATATACACATGTATCAATGTACGTATGAAATATATACTCATATATTTCCCTCATAATTCAATCCACTGAAAAGGTCTAGAAACAATGGCCAATCCATGAGCATTGAACAACACTTCCACACAGATTATAGTTTTATTACCAAGGTTATTTGAGAAATTGTTGATTCTAGCTCTTGGACAGGAGTTTTATAAGATGAGCATGTAATGTTGAAACCAAGCAGGACCATGTGGGCCTCCTGGGCACAAAAGTCTTTCTGTGTCCCTCATTTCTTGGTTACAGGAAATAGGCTTCATCCAGCCTCCATGATCTTCCCTGAGTTCCAATGGGCAGGTTCAAACACTTGCTAATTAGGGAAGGGAAGGGATGTGCAGACAACTGAGGAACAGTCAAGAAACAGTAGTGCAGACTTGGGGCAGGGTCCTGGTTCCCCCTCAAGAGATACACATAACAATATCTTTGAGCTGTTTTGCAGCTACTGAAACCCCTACCAGGTGGGAGAAGTTAACTGTGTGCTGCCCACAAGCACGTAGACCCCAGACCAGTTGGAACCAGAAGGTTGATGATGCTGACTCCCACCTACCTCACCACCAACCAATCAGAAGAATGTCCATGAGCTGATCACACCCTCTTTGAACCATTTACTGTAAAACTCCTCACTATCCCCCTCCACGTCAGGACACACATCTTTGAGGGCATTAGTCTGCTGTGGCTCCCTTTGCCTGGCAAAGCAATAAGATATTCCTTTCTACTTCATCCAAAACTGTCTCTGAGATTTAATTCCATATCAGGGTACAGAGTCCAGATTTGGCATCAACATCTCATCATACCAGAAAGCAAGGAAGTTACCAAAGACTACAGTGCGTTTTTACTTACTTACTCTGGAAGCAAAGATAAATAATTTTTCATTAATCACTGTTTTGTGGTTATACTAGTCTTTCCACCCATTAGTGTATCACACACAAACACTTCATGAATTTATGATAGATAAACATATACATGATTACATTTGATGGAAAAGAGTAAACCTAGTAAAAGCTCATTTAGATAAATAAAAACTACCCTATACATCTAAATAGGGTCGCTGAAATCTACTCTCACTTAAAATCACTGTTATATGCTATTGATTAACTTAAAGTCTCAGCCATTCACTGGCTTTTCATTTTAGCTTTGGTTTCAAGTAGTATTTTCAGCTTGTTTTTGTTTTGTTGACATTCTATGCTCTGCTTTTCATTACTGAATTAACTTCTAATTAAGCAATCAAGTAATTTTTATGCTTTTACTAAAATCAATAAAGGTTTATGTTGCCTTTAAATATAAAGGAAACTGAATAAAATTAGCTACTAGACTATTTCAATTACACAATTTATACTTGCATTAAAACTCTATAGAGTTTTTTCTGTTTTTAAAAGTTACATTTAAAAAATATATTTGCTGTTTTATTAATTGGTGCATAAATGTTCATAATTATTATCCCTTTATTGGAGATTGTACCTTTAGTAGTATAAAATAATCAGCTTTTGCCATTTAATTTTTCTCACCTTGAATCCTACTGAGCTGGAATAAAAATTTTTACCTATGCCTTCATTTTCCTGGTGTGCTTCTCTTAAGAAGCATAGGATTGAATTTTGCATTTTATCCAGTCAACAACTTTGATGATAGAAATAGTTCCCATCTGCCTGTAGAATTTCAGTGAGGATAAATGCCCCAAACAAGAAAAATTAATATTATCAGCACAACTATGATACAACGAAGGGGAAGAACCTGACTACATATGCTGTTGCCTCTTTAAGAGATGGATATTCAAATGAGATCTGTGACCATCTGCATCAGAATCACCTGGGATGCTTGGTAAAAAGGTAAGCTGGGCACTCCACCTTAGATATCAAGTTTGAATCTTTGAGGGTTGGAGTCTTGAAGTCTGCATTTTCAGCAAGTTCCACAGGTGATTCCTATGGTCATTACAGCTTGAGAACCATTAACCAAAATGATAAGAAAAATGTATCACAAAAGAAATTAACTGCTTATTTATTTGGTTGATTTTAGAAGGAAACTTTTTTTTTTTCTGTGCAGGAAGAGTAAAAGAGTTAATAAGAGGAATTTGACAAGATTCATGGAAGAATTTTTTTCCCCTCAATATTGGAAGAGGAAGGTATAATGTTCAAATTTGCCCTCTCTCGTGCTCTAGATTTTTCTCCCACTTTGTCCAAATGTTTCCCATTTCTACCTCCCCTCCATCTTTAGCTATTGCTGCTCTTATGTTTATATGCCATGATCTTGGACTGGAGGATCTTTTGTATAAACAAACCAGATTCTGTCAGATTTTTTTTTTTTTTTGCAAAAAGGAGAAAACATGTTGGAAATGATAACAGTGTGTTAGAATGCTCTGATTACACCATCAAGGTTTCCACTTCTTTTATTCCAATGCAAAAGAATTTCAATTTACCAGGCCAAATATCTCAGTACTTTTGTTGTCAATCAGTGAAGCTATAATATGTAATTCAATCATCGTGTATTTCTTCCCCCACTGAACATTTATTGACTTTTTAGATTAATCTTTTGACTGAAGAAACTCGAAACACTGTCAAACATATAGTGGTGTATAATAACTAGATTGATCCTCTTTCCTCTGAACCAGGCATTAGTAAGGCAAATTTCTATTTATTCACTTTGTTTTATTAGGTCAGCTCATTAAAATGGAACACTGTGAAAGCTTTAAATGATATCTCAATTCACTGGGTACATTCCTAATGGGGAATTCTATACGCTTTTCAGTTAGGATATACTTCCCATATGAAGCAAAGTTTCCCAATGTCACTAATGGGTTCAAAATATCTATTAGCAAACAAAGGTTATGTTTAATCCTTCAAGACTTTGCACAAGTGAAGTAAATGGACTTTTAGAGAGCATCTAGCATACACTTTAAGTTTTACATATAAGGAAACTGAGAAATTTCATGCTCAAGGTCAAATTATAAGTGACAAATTTCAGAAAAGTGTGAGTTCTTAGTCCAGTGTTGCATTGGTTATGCCATGTTGTCAATGGGATGTGTCAGGATATTATTGTTCATATGTGAATAAAACTTTCTGGACCTACTGATTCTTTCAGCTGCTTACAAAAATTGATATGCATATGCTCCGTAATGAATTTCTTAGCTCCTCTATTTCTTCCATCTCTATAACCATCACGAAGTCCTGTAGATACTACCTTTGAAATAGACCCTAAATCTAAACACTTGTGCTGGTTCAAGGCCCCAACATCTCTTGCTCTGATATTGTGATTTATAATAGGAAATATATCTTTGGTATCCCTGTCATTTATGTCACAGAGATCCTAAAACCCTTTGAATTATTCTTAGTGATAAGAGCAATTAAAGTGGCTTTTGTTATGTTAATGAAGTGACTTTTGGAAAACACTTAGGTAACCCCATTTGGGGGCTGATTGTCTAGGGATTAGTGGGTGGATTGGAACTTTCTGTTTACCCCTCCATCATTCAAGGTGTGCAAGCACAGCCTGGACAACCATTGATAGGCACAACTATATTGAGAGATTCAGCATTAAATAGATAGCTGCAGGAGGTGCTCTGAGTGGTCCCTTCCAGTCCTACTGTGCTCTAATACAGGAATTCCACTCATATTATTACTATTCAGAACATTTCTGAGATCTGTCTTAGAAATTGCTTCCAAAGCCTGTGATTCATTCATTAATGGCAAGTCTAAGTTCACTGAAGAAAGTGAGTGATAAAATCTGTTGATACATTTCCTATTTTAAAAAAATGGTTGCAAGGCAAACTCTTCAACTTGACATATAAGGCTTCCATGGTCTAACCCCTGCCACTTCTTTGGTGTCATCTCCCTCCATATCCCTCCCACAGTCAATGTTTCAGCCACACCAAACTACAATACACTAACTACTTAGAGTTTCTTAAATATGACATCTGTGTCTTATCTCTGAACGTCTGCACACTCCTCCTGAAAAACTATTCTTTATCTTTCCACCTGGTGAACTCTTACTCATTCTTAAAGACCCAACTTAAATGACCCCACCCCGCTCTGTTTGTACCTCAGTGACAACATTTGTACTTTATTGCAATTGTCTGTGTCTATATGTGTGTGCATATATTGTGTCATCCTTCATTGTGCTTGATTGGCATACAAAAAGTTTTAATGCTTGCTGAATGAATTGAAATTAATCAAATTAGTGTTTTATAACATCTGTGTTTTTTGACCTAACAAGAACATCATTCAGGCTATGTTTTAATGATGTGATTTTGATGGGCCAATGTAGGTACAATATTTTATAAATAGGCTAATACAGTTTGATGGAATATTTTGTCAAAAGTTGAGATGCTTACAATGACAATTTTCCAACAGCTAGAATTCATTTTTAATTTGGGCTAAATTCCTGAATAGGGAATAAAATAAAAAATAAGTAAAAAAAAAATGGTTGCAACTGTAATATAGTTGTTTTAGTTTCGGCATGACTGTTTTTAAAATCATTTTCAAATAAGGATTGTCATACTATTTTGCAAAATGATGGAATTGTTGAAAAAGTCCTTTTCAGAAGTTCTTCCTCTGAAGAACAAAATTATTTGAACATGCAAATTTTGCTTTATGTGAATTAAAAAAAACACACAATGAAAAATACTAAAAATCAACAAATTAACATTATATTTCACCTCTTATGTAACACTCATTAACCTCCATCATACATACAAAGCACTTTAACAAAAGATCTTATTTTAATGCCTTCTTAATAATATTAGTGCCCAATTTTCATATGTATACATTGAAGATCAGAGATGTTAAGAATCATTATTCATAGTTACATATCAAATAAAAGGTAGTGTGCAGACCAGGTCCCAAACTTTCTGATGTCAAGTTCATGGTCATATTTTTCACTCATGTGCATCTAAAGTCAAGAATTTCACCAACACTGAAGAATTTCAGGCTCCACCAAAGGCATATGGAAGACATAATTCTGGGAGGTTTACCTTTTCATTTCCCCTCAAGCCTCGCTGTATGAGAAGCCTCCAATTCAGGCTACTTATTGGACTGCTGTGGCTATAAAGCACAATAAAAATGTCAAAAATTATTTTCTTCTCCTGTAATGTGTACCTTTTTTGTCAGTGTGTGGAAGCAATGCTGGATTTTCCATACACTTTAAAAATTGTCACACCCTTGTTATTTTGTTTTCCAAATCTATTTACATTACATGGCTGTATGTTAAGCTTGGGTTGCTAACTCACACATTTATTCTAAACTTAATTGAATTTTTGTTACTTATAAAATTGATGTTTTGCATTTTGTACAATATTTCTCTGCTGTGAGCTTTCATAAGGTACAATTATATTTGAGTCAGAGCCTGGGGCAATTAATTATTAATGAATGGAATAAAGATATTAATGTTTATCTGTAGCAAATGAGAGGCTACATTTGCTTCCCTCAACTGTTACAGCAGAGCCTGAAATTTGCTGCCCTTTCCTTTCATTAATCAGTAAATTCCAATCCCAGGACTACCATAGATTACATAATATTAAGAGACCTTCAAAATCAAGGTCTATGTGTGTATGTGTGGGTGTATGTATATGCCTACATATATATAGCCATGCATACAAAAATATGCATACATATACACACATACATGCATATGTATACACACACATATATAAAGTGTTTTGCACTGATTTTTTCATCAGCTCCACTACCCAGTAACCCTGTGAAGTAAGGAGATTCAGTATTAATCTTTTAATTTTTAAAGCTAAAGAAACAAAGGTCTAGAGATTTTAAGTGACTTACCCAAGATCCCAAGATTATAGAGATAGAAAGCAGCAAAGCCAGGACTCAAATTCATATCTCACTGATCTGTCCACAAAAACTGAGTGCTCAGGAGCTGACAATGATGGCCCCATGTATTTAAGGCTTACTGTTATACCAGGCACTTTGTGTGTATTATCTCATTTATTCTTCAAAACAGCCCAATGTGGTAGATACTAATCCACCCATTATAGTAAAAAACAAAACTATTACAGAGTCAAAAAAAAGAAAAGAAAAGAAAAAAAGAAATGAAAACAACAACTAAACAACTCAGACTGGGAAGTAACTTGCCCACACAACTTGTAAATGGCAGAGTGACATTAAAATGATATTTTAACCTATGTCTTCTGATTCCTATTTCAGTTCTCCTTCAAATCTTATCTTCCTAATGTTTTTACTCCTTGATAAGAATAAGAAAAAAGATTTAGTTAGTTAATGTCAAGTAAATATTTGCTTAAAATAGAGATATCTTGTTGTATAATTGTCTACTCCCCTTTACTTCACCTTCCTTAAACTCCAAACACCACCAGCTAAACAAAGACCATTGTATTGCCTGGGGGTAGGTGGGAAGGGATATAAGAATGGGATACATGAGAACCATAACTCAATATATCCTAAATGTCTGGTATTTGATATTTTAAAATTCCTGGTTTGTATGTTTCACAAACCATGTATTGCATTTTCCAATTATAATTCTATATAGATTTAGATTAATAATTTTTAAGTACCAATCATGTACAATATTAAATGTTTTTATTTATACTATTCCATGTACTTGTCTCAATAATTCTATATGAAAGATGTTTTTATCCTGTTTTTGCAAAAGAAATTGTGGCTTTAAGCGTTTAAACACCTTTTGAAATTCCATAGCTGGTGAAAAGTATATTTCAGATTCAAATGCCAGCCTTCTGATTCATGGCTCAGCGACTCTTTATCCACTGTGTTCTCCACAGAGCCTAAGGTTAGCACAGTTTTGAATTTAGGATGACAACTTCTGCTATCAAGCTTTGCTCATCTATTATGGTTTATACTGGACATTCCCTCTCTGAGTTCCTACAACTGTCTTTAAGTCTGTAGGTCAGCTGTACTACTTCTTTAACTCAGATGACCTCTGGGTCAAGTCTCCAGATTAGAAGACATATCTTTTATTTTTTCATCTACATTGTTATTTGGCAGGTTCTAGGGACATGGAAGAGGCACCAAGGATACTGCTGGCTATTTTGGAAACTGATTAATCAATCGTGATTATGAGGAGGGCTTGGCTTTTCACTATGGTGGGACAAACGAAGGCTAAGAGATGCCAAATTCAATGGTAGGAGAAGAGACTGTAGGGTAGCCTGCTTAGTTTCATAGGGCAGTGAGAGATTAACACAAAATCAGATTTTGGAAAGTCAAATATTTATGAAGTTGTGGGTTAAACAAGAGAACTGCTGGTGAATCAGAGAGAAAAGTACTGCTTCAACATCATCAAGCACTGTGAAAAGCAGCTGTAAAGTAACACTTCATTTCAAAATCCTGGTCTATAACAACTGATGTAGTTCTACCACATTAGATGATCATTTTTCCTCCATCAAAGTCCTGTCATTATTGGAATAGTGGATGTGTCAATTATTAAACTATCATATTTTTAGTTCCAAATTCTGTGATACTGTGGCTAGGTCTTTATCAAACACATTTCTTTTTGGTTTCTGTTAGGTTTTGCCAACAGAGGGTGCTAGAGGGAGATTAGAAGACCTGAGGTAGGAGAAAGGACTTGATTCTTTCAGTTTTTCCAAGTGTCTCCCCAGCAACAACTCTTCCTTCAGCAAGCAGCTGTTGGTCCACTTTCCAGTTTCTTCCAACAGTCTAAAACCAGCCTTCATTGTGCTGCATCAGAGATATAAGTACCAGCTGAGCAACATGCCCTCCTCAGAGGTCTGAGTTACAGCCCCTCCTCTGAGCTTCTAAGGTACCAGCATCAATGCAAAGCACTTTCTCTTGAGAGGTACAGATGCCAGATCATCAAGAACCCCTCCTCCATTCTTCTAGTTTCTGATAACCCTGACATCTTTTCTTTGTCTCCCCAGTCATAATGGTGGTAGCTACTTCCTACAGTTACTCTCTCTGGGTTATAGGCTTTCCTGTTCGCTTTTTAGTCCTCCAATGCCTGTTCAACCAATTCTCTACATTAAGTTATCTCATAAAAATAACTATAGGTTTTTGTGTTCTTGACAGGACCCTACTTGGTTCATTAGGTCTGCATTTTCTAGTTTGGGTTTCCACTAGAGTAGCCAGAAAGTCTTCCCCAAAGTGGGAAACAGGCTGAGGTTCTTGAGCTCCCTTACCTCCAGTTACCTTCATTTAAAGTTTGGTCATTGCTTCTCCATAGGGATAAAGTATATCCAGGCTGACTCAAGGTTGCACCCTGCTGGTTTAAAGTAGATAGCGGGTAGCAAGTGAAAGTAATAGAAGATGCTCTTCTTGATAGCATTCAGTGGCAAAATTGTTTAGATAAAAGTCACTCTCTGAACCATTATAGACCCAACTTCTTTATGCCAATGGACCTTATCCAAGCTTTCTATCATTTGATTTTGTGACACTGTCACCCTGCACCTCTTTAAGAGTTCAAATATATTAAGGTCAATTTTCTTAAAAAATTTAGGAAACTCCTGAAGGGAACTCTTTGGGCGTGGCACTCACATTCTGCCTTATAAGGAGCATACTCCTTTGGTTAATGAAAAAACTACCTCAAGTAGTTACTGATTGAACTGAATCCAAAAAATATTATGGCAACACCTCCAAAATTACCACCTCCTTCTGAAATTCACTTTTACAAGAGGAAAAAATAGATCTTATTCCATTCATTGTTTTTGTAACAAAAAACCTGAAGTGAAGAGGGTAGGATGCCAATCTAGTTAACATTTTATGGGAAGAATAGTGAGAAACAGCCACCAGACATTCCTATTTTATTATGAGAGAAGTTAGTGACTTGAAGAGAATTTTAAAATAGTTGACCATTTAAAGATTTGATTCATATCCATTTAATTCCTCTTCCTATAGAAATAATAACTCAGAGATTTAAGTGAAATATATTTTCACAATTAATGTTTACATCCTTCTCCTTCCCAAGGGGAAATTCAGCATAAGGTAATATTAGCTCATAAAGAAATGTCCTCAAAGATTCATTAAGATTCAAAGGTTCATTAAGAGAGTGTTTGAACTAGTGAATTGAAAACCATCACTTGATTATAAGTTTATGTGACATTTACCACATCCTCAATATTTTACAGTACCTGACAATAGCATGTTTATCTTTTTGTAACAAAACTTTAGTCTTACAACCCCCTTTGATCTCAACTTTTGTTAACTCTGTCATAGAGTATGGCTACTTATATTATACCTCTCCTGTTCTGCTTGGCAGGAAATTCTTTTTGTTTTAATGAGTTTTCTCTGTTGCTCTGTTTAGCAGAAATCAGAGAGTAGATCCAGAACTTTGTAGGTTTCCTACTACAGCAACTCATCTCCTGCTTTATTAAAGCCACACAGCAGTATCAGGGATAAAAATTCTTATTAAAGTTGGATAAAAACCTGAAAATCCCAATTGCAGAAGAAAATAAACTAGATGTGGAGACCCCTGTGTTGATTTGGAAGTGGGATTCCTTTTAGAGACTTCCAGTAACACCTTCCTCACTCTTGAACATCTTCAATGTTTTTAATTTATGCAATGTTATTTCACACAAACATCTGATGTTTAATACTATTGGGTGGAGGGAGGGGACAGCTCTATTTCCTTGAGGGTAGACGTTAGAGCTGGTAAGTGCATACCTAGGATCAAGAGTGTGACCAAGGATTTACGTGTATGCGTAAAAAGCATAGGTTTGAGGCACTTGAGCTTGAGGCATCTCATGTAAGCCTGAAAGACCCACCATGAGACCCCTGGCAAATTGAGACAATGCCAAGAGTGGGAAGAGAGGGTCATGGGCTTGGAGAGGAAAGATCCATCAAACTTACTCTTATCCTGGGCCTCCAAATATTTGGGGTAGGTCTGTCTGCCACATTAATTATTTGTACGTTTCCTTAATAAATAAATGGCATATATGACCCTATAATCCAGCATGTAGAAAATGTTGAGTAGTAAACCAGAATATGTTGTTCAAAAGCAAAATAAAAAGGTAAATACTGGGGCTTCCCTGGTGGCGCAGCAGTTGAGAGTCTGCCTGCCGATGCAGGGGACATGGGTTAGTACCCTGGTCCGGGTAGATCCCACATGTGGCAGAGCGGCTGGGCCCATGAGCCATGGCCGCTGAGCCTGCGCGTCCTGAGCCTGTGCTCTGCAACGGGAGAGGCCACAACAGTGAGAGGCCCGTGTACTGCAAAAAAAAAAAAAAAAAAAAGATAAATACTTATAATTTTAATGGTAATCATTAGGGAGGCAATGTGAAAAAAAACTTGGCCAGTTATTTTAACATGTAATGTTACCTCCAAAATTATATAAGCTGAGATGGTAACAGACTGTTGTACTAATTAAAGGCTTTCTTTAACCTGAGAATCATTATGGAACTAAAATCCTCTATATTGATCTATAATTGCTACTTGAAGCAGCAACAGCAGCTGGCTTAAGGAGAAAAGGAGAGGATTCTTGTTGGTATAAAACTTCACTGGAAACTGTTTTATGTAAAACCACAAAACCAAACACACACACACGCACATGCACACGCACACTTGCACATGCACACACACACACACACACACACACACACACACACACACACACAGTGAGGTAGAATTGAAAGTGTTTTGGACCAAAAGCAGAAAATCTGGGAAAAACATCTTTCACAAAGTTGCATAAATTTGGATGATATATTTACTTTCTGTATTTCAGCTGCTGCAATGTGTTACTTGGTAACAGCAGAAAGAATGATGGCAATGGAAGGTCCTTGGAGGAGGTAATTGAGAGGATGTGACCAACATTTGACCTGAGAGCTGGACCCTGGCAATCAAGGCTCCTCTTTGTCCTTGAAATATATATTTCACTCACCATTCCCATCACCATTCCCAAAGTGGAAGCCCTTTAAAGGATGCAGCCTTGAGAGAGTAAGGTTTTGTGAGATCACCTGGGCTGAATATGTGACTGAACCCAGTTAAAGCCCCTATATAAACATCTAAGATTCTGGTGGGCAGGTATGGAGATCTACTCATTTTGCAGCCAACCGCCCAAGACAAGCCTCATTTGTAAATTTTCTTGCTGATTAAAATTGCCACCTCCTAATCTGGAGTGCTCAGCCTCTTTCTTTGGTCTCTGGAGCCAGTTTGTGAACCAACACAGGTTTAAAAGTAAATAATTAGGAACACAAGAGTCAAACTCTGACTCTGCTTCTGCTTCTGTCTATATTTGAACTTGGACACATCATTTAAGCCTTAAGCCTCCATCTTCTTACCTGAAAGTTAAGGGAGTTGCATTAGATCCAGTCTGAAATGTATTAATGTGCACTTGAAATGTACCATCAAATCCATGACACAAATGTAAGAAAGACTGAAGTTATTTAAATAAACAAATAAACCTATTCAATTTTTCAGAAATAGTTTTCAGAATGCCTGCTATTTATTCATTGTAAATAAGTGTTCCACTTGTAAAATCTTGAGTTCAGAAGGCTGGATACTTGAGAGAGTGATTAGTTGTAATGAAAAGAAGAAAAGTGTAGTATGGGTATCACTAATTTCCAAACTGATGCCCAAATTATTGACCAAAACACCATAAAGTTAGTGTGTATCATTTCCTTGTCATTATTGATCTGTCAAAATTTAAATAACAAATAAGGAATGGCATTTTATAGGAATAAAATATCTACTACCTCCTCTAAAAAATAAAATTCCTTATGTTGGTTACAAATTTCAGTATGGATGAGAAGAAATCCTATTTCAAAATGATGTCCTATTTCAAAAAGATGTCCACACCCTTATCCCTAGAATTTGTGAATATCTTACCTTACATGGCAAAGGGAATTCTGCAGGTGTGATTAATTTAAGGATTTTGAGATAGAGAGATTATCCTGGATTATACAGGGAACCCAATGTAATCACAAGGATCCTTATAAGGAAAAAAGGGAATCAGGGAGTAAAAGGAGATATGATGATGGAAGCAGAGGTTGGAGTAAAGCTACTGCCGAAAGTGAGCCATGAGCAAAAGAATGAGGACAACTTCTAGAAGCTGGAAAAGACAAGGAACAAATTCTCCCCTTGAGGCTCCAGAAACAATGCAGCACTTCAGACTTATTTCAGAATTCTGACCTCCAGAACTGAAAGATTAAAAGTCTGTGTTGTTTTAAACAACCCAATCAAAAAACAGGCAGAAGATCTAAATAGACATTTCTCCAAAGAAGACATACAGATGGCCAAGAGGCATATGAAGAGATGCCCAACATCACTAATTATTAGAGGAATGCAAATCAAAACTATAATGAGGTATTACCACACACTGGTCAGAATGTCCATCATCAAAAAATCTACAAACAATAAATGCTGGAGAGGGTGAGGAGAAAAGGGAACCCTCCTACACTGTTGATGGGAATGTAAATTGATACAGCCACTATGGAGAACATTATGGAGGTTCCTTAAAAAACTAGAATTACCCTCTGATCCAGCAGTCCCACTACTGGGCATATACCCTGAGAAAACCATAATTCAAAAAGACACAATGCACCCCTATGTTCATTGCAGCACTATTTAAATAGCCAGGACATGGAAGCAACCTAAATGCCCATTGACAGATGAATGGATAAAGAAGATGTGGTACATATATATAATGGAATATTACTCAGCCATAAAAAGGAACAAAATTGTGTCATTTGTAGAGACGTGGATGGACCTAGAGACTGTAATACAGAGTGAAGTAAGTCAGAAAGAGAAAAACAAATATCGTATGTGAATGCATATATGTGAAATCTAGAAAAACGGTACACATGAACCTATTTTCAGGGCAGGAATAGAGACTCAGACATAGAGAATGGATGTACGGACACGGGGAGTGGAAGGGGAGTGGGATGAATTGGGAGATTGGGATTGACATAAATACAGTACCATGTGTAAAACAGATAGCTAGTGGCAACCTGCTGTATAGTGCAGGTAGCTCAGCTCTGTGCTCTGTGGCGACCTAGATCAGAGGGATGTGGGGAGTGGGAGGGAGGTCCAAGAGAGAGGGGATATATGTATACGTATAGCTGATTCACTTCATTGTACAGCAGCTAACAAGCATTGTAAAACAACTATACCCCAGTAAAAAAAGGTTTATGTTGTTTTAAGCCAATAAATTTATAATAATTTATCACAGCAGCAACAGGAAACTAAGACACTGCTTGGTGGTCTCAGCCTTCATGCTGAATAGTAGAATCATAGATCCCCTTTTGAGGTTCCTCCCTCCCACCTACTAACTCCTGTTAGGTGAAGAGTCCCTGTGGGGATAACCTATCTGTGCTCACAATTCATGTCATCACCAGAGTCTTCACCTGCCTCTTTCTTCCACATAGCTCTCTGCTCTGCCAATGGTATGCCCTTTGTGTCACTTCCATCACACTCTGCAGTTTGGTGTATCACCATGTGTTTGCTTCTGCTACCACCTCCACATTAGTTTTGGATCTGCTGCAATTCCCCTTATCGTTGTAGCCAAAATGTTGGCACACAAATTTTCCCACAATATGTTACAGTGTTTATCAATAGTCATCTGAAGAGACAGCAGAAAGGAAGAACATTCAGAGATTAATTTTTAACTGGTTACTACATAGAATTTCTCTCAGATTACAGAATCACATGCCATGCCAGTCTTACTGGTTTCCCTCAGGGTATGTTCCTGAGGCTTCTTCCCTATCTAATAGCCCACATCCCAGTGGCAGAATCCAGCCATCACCATTAAACATGCTCCTGAATGCACAGACTCCTTTGCCTCTCATCCTAACTCAGTGGAAAGTAAGTATTCTTGCTCAGCTCCACTCTAAAGCTCATCTTCCAAGTTTTCATTTTTGTCCCAAGATTTGCTTCTCTCCAGGAATGACTGACTGGATAATTTTCACTAACTTCAAGGAAAATCTCCCCACCTAATACTAGGGGAGCTTATCATATGTTCCCAACAGGATAGTTATATTTTAACATAATAGTCCAATACCTATAAAATATATAAAGATACAGGTACATTAGAGCTACTTCTTTGAATAACTTCCAAATTAAAGAACTCCCATAATTTTTAATATTTCTCAAAGTCTGAGTAATTTTACAGTAACATTTCACATAGAACAGCAACAGTGCATTAAAGTGAGCTTCTCTAAGGCTAGTCCAGCCACAGTTTATTAAATATTTCTGATTATTTCTGATTATAGTCTCTGACTCTATTTGCAAAAGCTAATGATCCATTTTGATAGATAATTTTGAGATATAACTGACATAAAATAAACTTCCCATGTTTAAAGCGTACAATTTGACTTTTGACATATGTACATATCCATAAGCCAGCAACACAATTAAGATAATATCTATTACTCTTAAAAAGTTTCCTTTGCTCCTTTGTAACCTCTTTCTCCTAATGGATAGCAAATTCTCAAAAAATTTACCAATCAGATGAATCACTCCTTTTTCTATGGGGTTGAGAAAAAGAGAAGGTGGAGAAAGAATCAAAAGGATTTCAATATTGCTCTTTTCTAGGGAGTGGAACTGCAATTCCTTGCTTTCTATGGGAAAACTGGAATTGGCTCTCACACTTGGGCTCAGCCAAGACTTTCTATTGTATGTATAAGATACTTACACTGAATTTGTAGTAGAGAAATGTAGAGTAGGAAAGAGACAAAAGATGAAGACAGATATAGTGGAGAGAGATTCTTTGTAGTTATCAAGATATGGGCACAAGCTTATTAAAATATGAAAAAAATTAATAAGAATATTTTCTACCTTCATTGTCTTAAATTTCTTTTGCTAGTTTCATGAGCTAAAAAAATAAACACTTCAGTAAAGAGTGAGGACAGAAGGTTCCAACTTAATATATGCTTTTCCTGAGTTATTTTATGGACTAAGATGAAAAATTTCTTAGAAAACATGGGTTAAGCCTAGAAATAACTCAAGAAAATATTAGTTTTTTTCTTCTAGAAAATGTTAACATGGAAACTAAATTTTGAGGGACTGTTGAGTTCAGGGTTGTCTCCCAAGTGCCAAGAACAGAAATGGCACTTAGCAGGCACTCACATTCTTTCATTAGAAATGCCTTTGAGGGAATTCCCTGGCAGTCCAGTGGTTGGGACTCTGCACTTTCATTGCCCAGAGACCAGGTTCAATCCCTGGTCGGGGAACTAGGAACTAGGATCCCACAAACCACGTGATGTGCCCACCCCCCAAAAAAAGAAAAGAAATGCCTTTGATTACTCTTAATTCCAGTGATCTTTTCTTTCTCCTAATTCCACAGTAATTAAGTTCTAAACTGCATAATCTACCATTGCATTTCATCCTGCCTTTGATTAATTTCTAGTCATAGACTCTGCTCTACCTCCCTGAGATGATATATTTCATTTTATAGTGTGAAGGAAAATAGTGTGTCATGGCCTCTGAGTTTGGAATGCTTGGTTCTGATCTCTACACTACCAGTTAGTAGCTGTGAGACCGTGAACAGATAACTTCTCTGGGCCTCTGTACTATCATCTGTAAAATGTAAGTAATAATGATATTTCTCTCATATGGATGATTCAATCAGATTATTCATGGAAGGGCTTTGGCAATACCTGGCACATAGCAAACAACTGATACATGCATGTTATATTTTTACTTAAATACTGTCCTATGAATTGATGTTTCCATTTCTTTTTGTCTGTTTTTTTTTTTTTAATAAATTTATTTTATTTTTGGCTGTGTTGGGTCTTTGTTGCTGCCCCACAAGCTTTTCTCCAGTTGCAGCGAGTGGAGACTACTCTTCATTGGGGTGTACAGGCTTCTCATTGTGGTGGCTTCTCTTGTCGTGGAGCATGGGCTCCAGGCATGCAGGCTTCAGTAGTTGTGGCACATGGGCTCAGTAGTTGTGGCTTGAGGGCTCTAGAGCTCAGGCTGAGTAGTTGTGGCACACAGGCTTAGTTGCTCCACGGCATGTGGTATCTTCCCGCACCAGGGCTCTGAACCTGTGTCCCCTGCATTGGCAGGTGAATTCTTAACCACTGCACCACCAGGAAAGCCCTGTTTGTTTTGTAATTGAAAAAACTTAGTGGCAGAGAACAGATTAAATATTCTTTGAGAGGGCTGAAGCTGAGTGTACAGGCTGAAAAGAAGAAAATTAATTATTATTTTATTGGCTTTGGCTTTTAAGGCAAAATGTAGAGGAAATATGGTCTATAAGCTTCTTGAAAACAAGGATTATGGATTTTTAGTGATAAAACTCCAGCGTCTTGCCACAGTGCTTGACACATATCTGGCACTCAGTTAATATTTGCATAATTCATTAGTAAATAAATGAGTTCTGGTATAAAAATCCAGGCACTGTGCTTCTGCTTCCGAAGACAGCTCTCCTGCTGGCAAGCAAATTCCACTCCCAAGTGCAGAAGGTAGGTCACTGTCCATGGTTTCAAAAGCTCCCTAGGGCGGAATCTGTTCATCTTTAGCAAACTTTTTTCTTTTCTCTCCCTTCAAAAACCCCTTTTGGACGGTGGACTTTCAAGACGCGGAGACACCCTCTCCCCCAGTATGTTTCCCCAAATGGCTAATTCTCACTATCTCAGATTCTTGTAATATTTTGAGGTCTCAGAGTCTTTCTTGCTAAGCCTCGAAGCTCTCTGCATAAGAAACCTGGACTTCCTTCATCTAGGCCTCGATTTTTAATGTGCTGACCACCTGGATTCCTTGGCCTTCATCTCAGAGAACAGATCGCTCAGTCACACCTCCGTCTTAAAAAGTAAGCAAGTCTGCCTGTGGTTCTTTTTTCGAATCCCTGAAGGCACCAGAACTACGCAGCTGTGGCTCCCAAAGTCTGCCCAGCCCAGGAAGCTCATGCCCTCCACTCCCAACCCCCCACCCAACAGCCACTCTGCAAAGACCCGCCAGACTCCTTCCTGAGCAGTCGGACAGAAACTAACACAGTACTGTGAAGCAATTATACTCCAATAAAGATCTATTAAAAAAAATCCTGGGAACGCTGCAATTCTTTGGCTCCAACCCCGCACTCTCAGATGCCACACCGCCTGGAAGACTAACTTTGCTGTACGGATGAACGGTACCCATTTCCCTTCTCCTTCTCCATTTATCCACCCTTTATGCGGTTATTAGACCGAGCCTCACACCGAAATGTTTTCTAAACACCAAAAGGTAAAGTGCAAAAAAAATCCCTGCGGGTTATATGTGTTTGCGTCTGTTGTGTGTTCATCCGCGCTTGTGCGAAATCTCCAAACGTCATAGTTTGCAATCCTAACAACCGCGCCGAGAAATCCGAGATCTTTTCAGGGATTTCCCCCACCCTGCCCGCCTCTTCTTTAGCACTCCCAACGAGGTAAGTCTGGGCTTTCTAAGGCCAATACTGCAGCCATAGAGACAATACAAATCTGCGATTTTTTCTTTTCTTCTCTCGCTGCCAGCCTTCTCAGGCGAACAGTCCTCAGCGCAGGGTCTCCTTCCGATTCCCTTGCACCTACTTTACAAGGTGTTGACCGGAAGCAAGTCCTTTCCAGCTTGCGGTGACCCCTCATGCGGAACAGCGAGAGGCTCCGGCGTCGGCCTCGGCCTCCTGCCGCCCCCACTTTCCCCTGGGGCCTTGAGGAGGCGAGCTCCGGGCGTGTGTGTGCGCGCGCGCGCTAGCGCGGGCGCGCTTTCACTAAGGGAAAATCTGTGGAAGCTGCTGAATGTTGTTGGCAGAGTGTTCTGGAGCCCAGCAAAAGCCTCCAAAGCACTTGAGCTTCCCGAAAGAAAAACAGAATAAATGAAAGAAAAGAAGGGAAGCCCGTTTCCCTAAAGCCCGGGTTTCCAATAGTCCTGTTTCTTCCCGGAGCTAAGCAGAGGCGTAGTTGGCAGTGGCCACTGCCCGCAGCTGGACTTGGAAAGACGGTTTTTCCCCAGTTTCAGGAGGAGGGAGGTGAGGGCCTTGCAGGACCTGGTCTAGGAACCTGCAAAAAGAACTCTGGGGTAAGTAGTGTTCTGGCACCGGAGCGGAAAGGGGGAAGGAGGAGGGGGCAGGAGAGGGACGAGAGAAAGAGAAGGGAATTAATTATGCAAAGAAAAAAATCCCCCAATATTCCACAGCAGAGGGAGAGCGCAGCACAGCACTCCCAAGATGAGTCAGCCCGGGTCTCCCGCGCCTAACCGGCTGGCGCAAAGTTCTTTTTAAGGAGAAGAAAAACTCCGCAAATCCTAGGTGGTGACAAAAGAAGCCCGGGCGGGGCGGAGTGAGGAGCTGGAGCCCGGCGCTGGGGCCGAGGCGGCTACCGCGGGGGCCCGAAGCTCCGACGCCCAGCTCTTTCCTTCTCCTTTTGGCCGCGTTAAGCCTCACCTCCCCACCCTGCCTCCCCCCCGGGCACCTGGCGGCCGGGTTGACATTTGGACTCCCGGCGGCAGCAAGGACGCTCACCTGGCCGAGCCCCGCTCCCTTCTCCTCCACCCCTCCCCCACCTGCCCTCCACCTCCCCTCAGAATCGGGAGGCGTCCGGATCCGTAGGCGAGGAAATAACGACCCCTGCAGTTGTATTGCGGAAAATCGCGGCGGCGGCGGCGGCGGCAGCGCTAGTCGCGGACGATGGAAGCGAGGCAACTGGAGGTTCCGGGGAGCCCAGGAAAATAGCAGAGGAACAGAAAGCGCGCACGCGACGCGGGGAGCCCGTAGGCTCCCGATGCTTCCGAGTACCTGGCTCCCCACGGTTCCCGTTCCGAGCCCTGGACGTGTCTCCCGAGCCGGGCTCCGAGGCGGCAGGCTGCGTGCGGACTTGGGCAGCCGGGAGGGTCGGCGGAGGCAGCTGGCGGCCAGCAGTTGCGGGCAATAATCCCTGCCTCTCTTTCTGTCTCTCTGTATGCTGTGTCTGCTCCTCCCCCCGGCCCCCGGAAGCAGGAGGAGAACGGCCCCGGAGCGGAGCAGCCACCTTCTGACCATGCCCTGGTGAGGTGGGCGGACTTCGAGGGCAACTCGTCGCGAACTGCCTGGGCTTAGCCAGCAAGCTGCGAGCTGCCAGGGGCCCGGAACTGCGCGGCAAGGCCCGGCGGGGGGCTATCGTCTATGACTTCTTGGGGCTCCAGGAGGATCGGGGTCTCGTTTTTGCAGGAAGAGCCCCGCGCTGGTGGCTTCAGGTGGCTGCCGCCGCCGCTGCTAGTGCTGTTTCCGCCGCTTGTGCAAGGAGTAGAGACCGGCGAGCAGGGAGACTTCCCGGGCAGCGAGGCATCGGACATGTGTCAGCACATCTGGGGCACACATCCGTCAAGCCCGAGGGGAGATTTGCTGGAACAATTCAAACTGCGATATTGATCTTGGGAGTCCCTGGCTGGCAGTCGGGTGGGAGTGCGAGTGTGCGCTCGCTAGGAAGTGTGTGCGTGTGTGCATGTGTGTGTGTGTGTGTGCGCGCGCGCGCGCCCTGTGGGGATTCCCCCCTTCCCCCCTGTTTTCCCGTCGAGTGATGCACTTGGAATGAGAATCAGAGGATGGAAATAGTCTGGGAGGTGCTTTTTCTTCTTCAAGCCAATTTCATCGTCTGCATATCAGGTATGGGACGCGCTGGAGTCACAGGCGGGTTCGGGTTATGTTGTGGTCTTTGGAATGTATGAGATTTTATTGTATGTAGGCAATCAAGTAGCCTTGCGGGGTGGGACGGGAGATGGGTGGTGGCAGAGACCCTTTCAGTTCTGCGGATTTGCTGCCTTCAGAATTGAACACCTTCTAAACCCAAGGGTGTGTGTGTGTGTGTGCGTGCGTGTGTGTGTGTGTTGGAGGTAGCATCTGCATGGAGTCCTGGAACATAGTAGGGGTGGAGGGATGAGAAAGAAGAGGCAGATGGGTGTTGATTTTCAACTGCTTTCCTGGTTGAGAACTCTGGTGAGGAAATCTGAGCCTTGGCAAACCCCACCACCATCCCTGGCTTTCAAAGTTCCCAAACTCTGGTGGTTCCTGGTTGAAAAAATGGACGCAGAGCCCTGCCCTGATATCTAGGCACTTTCAGGAAACTGCAGGATGATGCGGGGACTGGAGAGTACCAGCAGAGATCAGAGGGATGGAGAGGTACTCCATGCCTTCCCCAAACACATTAGGACCACCCCAAATAAAAGCAAAGCCTATCCAAGACAACATAATATCATAGATACCACTTTAGATGATGAGCTTTCCTAATTCCCAGTGGCAAGGATGTACTTACTGGCTCAGACTTACTGACCTCAGGCTACTTGTGCCAGTCTGTGGTTTTAGGAGCTAATGGGAAGCAAGGGCATTGAGATGAATGAAGTAGAGCTTGTGCCTGCCTCTGAGTGTGTGTGTGTGTATGTGTGTGTTGGGAAGGATTTTGATTTCCAAGCAATGTTCTTGTTGGTGCAGGGAGTTGGGAGTGTGGAGTGGAGATGTAAGAAAATGTCCCAGGATAAGCAGTATTCCCCAGTTCAGTTCAGTGCCTCCTCCCATTGACAGTGTCTACATTATTTCCCTCCACACTTGTCATTTAAGCAACCAGGTTAAGGCCCGTTTGCAGTACTCCCCTCTGCCTGCATTCCCTCTGCAGAATTGGGGACTCAGCCAACTTCCCATGAAGTCAGCAGAAGAGGAGATCAGGAATCTTGCCCCTGTGAGCAGGCATATTTGAGCAGCATTGGGGTGGAGGGACACATTTCCTGCATCTCCCTTCAGCTCCACTAATCCCCACCCTTTAAGCCAGACCAGATTCTGGATATTAAAAACACTTGTCTGCCCTTATCTGTTTGGGGCTGTTTGGGACTTGGCCCAAACTGTTTGGGGCTTGGCCACCCTAGTAATAAATTTGCCTCTATAATACTTTAGAGATATGTTGTGTACCTAGAAGACAATAAAAAGTGCCCTGGGGTCACTCCAAATCCTCTACTCTTTACCCATCCTACATCTAGGAGGAAGAATTCCCAGATGACTTGTAAAGGTTTATATCAGTTATATGTCCAGGGATAGACCGTGGTATCTCACAAGGCCACATTTTACATCTTTCTCTTCTACGTGCCTCTTTCAAACTCTCTCTCTTTTCTCCATGTTATTTCACTTGTTATAAAATAGTCTTTTCCTACCTCTTTCCAGCATCATAAATACTTTCAAATCAGACAAACCAGCTGAGTCCCTTTAAAATTTACAAAAGGTGAGCATTAACTAAAGCTCTGGACCTCCCCATCCTTTGTCCCCAACCCCACTCTTCATTTGGTCAGGCCAGCACAGCTGAGAATGGGCCTGTTCTTAGCCTCCAAAAAAGGCATTAGTGGGATACTCTTCACAGCTATACTTGATTTGGTGTATCAGCAACTAAATTGTATAAATAGAAGCATTAGGAGAGGATTATTTCCAACCCAGGAGAGTTGCTATGTGGCCTTTCACATGTATTTACTAAATAATCATCATTGCTATGTAATGAGAAGATAAAAGTATAAGGAAAATTGCTAGCTATTAGCTAAATATGGAAAACTAGGTTAGCGTTCCAAATGCCTAGTTAGGATCAGCATTAATTTACACTTTATGAAGACATTTAGGCAGAGATGCAACATTATGGACTGTATATTTACACATTCATAAACTTAACTTTAAAAGGCCATTCTTTCTCCAAAGCCAGGGTGGCTTCCTCCCTCTATAAGAAGAACTGCTCATTCAGTGATGTCCATGTATGTCACAATTCTGATTAGTAATATAGTTATGACTCACATTTGTCACAGTTTGGGGGACTTTGTTTTCCCATCTGGCAGCCTTAAGAGGTATAGGTATGCAATACACTAAGGTTAAATAATTGTGGCTCAGGGAGTGGTTAGTGGGCCTATCATTTCTGTTTGCATGATTTGCAGTTTTAATTTAATCATGAATGAGCTTTACCAAAAGGAATGTAAGCCTGTATTCATAGAAGCTGCTAAATCTTAAAAAGAAAAGCACCTCTCTATCATCTTGGGATCAATTGCCCTGCCTAGTAAATGGGTACTAATTGTTAGTGAGTTACCAGGCATCTATAATTGATGCATTTGTAGGGTTGATTTCATTACTGAGGAATACCAGACTAGAAAAGGGCAGCAAAAGTCTGCAGTGTAAACATTCTGCAGAAGGAATATTTTGGAATTAAACTTGGCCTGTAGAAGGTATATTGACTGAATATCAGTTGGCTTTCAGGAACATTCTGGAACTTTGTAACAGTGTTTTGTTAACCAAAGGTTCCTACCCTCATCCTACCCCACCCCCCAAATTAAAAGTACACGCAAAGGAGTTTTCTCCCTGGGTCTATGTGGCTATATTGCTTAAAATACAGACAACTGGGCTTGTATGTTTGATGGCTCTGCATTAATCATTTGATTGTGATGAAGCTGAGGAAATGGGACTGCGGTCTGCTAGCTAGCTTAGCCAGGCTTGGCTAGCTGCTGGGGAAGTAGCATGTGTGCCTTCCATTTGAGAGAATTTGGCTACTTAAGGACAGCACAGCTAGTCTGAAGAGGGAATGCCATGATCTGGGAGTTCTTGGGGCTCTACGTTCGACTCATATTTAATTTTACTGAAAATGTAAGGCAGCCAAGATCTGTGGAGATGACAGGCAGGGAGGGAGGGAAAGAGAGGGAGGGAGGGAGGGAGGGAGAGAGAGAGAGAGAGAGAGAGAGAGAGAGAGAGAGAGAGAGAGAGAGAGAGAAAACCAGGATGATATTTCCCTGTGCTAGCAAGAGCACATTCCCTTCTTACAAAAGCAGCACATGTCAGCGAGAATGAATACTTAGCAGCACCAGGAGAGAATTTCTTGGTCCAAAGAGAGCTGACTTAATTTACATTGCACATCCTACTTCCCTATACTTTATTTCCCTTTACTTCCTTGTTTATTCATAATAATAACAGCAATAGTAATTAGAATTATGTGGTACTTTCACATGTATTGCACAATATTGCACACATTTTAACTCATCTAGTCTCAGAATTTGTAGGGTGATTTTATAAATAAGCCAACCAAAGGCCACAGAGGTTCAGCTTGGAGGATTCACACCCAGTTCTGAGTCAAAATTCAGTGTATCATTTATGCTTTGTTACAAGATTTCTTTTAAATGTTTTTATTAAGTATTCTTTTATTTTGATGTTTCCAATTGAAAAAGTAAATTGTGTTAAATGGATGTAAATCTTAGAAAGCTTAGAAGTGGAAGTTTAGGGTGATTGTAGCCTAGAGCTAGAATTAAGATGGTATTTGAGTTGTACATGACTGTCATTCAAACAGGTAACACTGTTACTCATTTGCCCCCAGTGCCTTATGATCAGCAATACCTGTAAGAAATGAATGTTTCATATATTCTCTCCCAATCTGAAAATTAAAATGGTTTCACATTAATGGTTTACATTTAGAAATGGGGTAATAGTACATACCTCACATTTGTTATATAGATTAAATTAGATAATATGGTCAATGATTTTCACTTAGCACAGTGTCTCAGTCAGAGTAAGCTTGCAATAGTATATTTTTTCCTACAAACCTGACATTGCAGGGTTTGTGAGGAATAGGATAGAACCTTTACCTTCCTCCCTTACAACTTGTTTAAAAGCAAAAAAAATATCATTAACTAGTGCATTTTATAACATTGAGTACAAATCCTACTTTCAGTGAAGTCTTGGCTTAACAACTTTGAAATGTTTCTTAATTTTCTTTCTCTTATAAATGAGACTGGTAACGTTAGGCTTTGGGGCATAGTCATGAGTGTAACCCACTTTATCCCTGTGAGCCCATTATGGAGGTGAGGCTTGGAAAGTTAAATAAATCACTGGGAACAAAGTAGTGCTTATTCCCAGGGGAGCAACAATTTTCTTCTTTCTTCTTGTAAATTATTACTCAGTATAGACTCAACTTTCAGGTGCTTCCAAAATGGCAAACTGCATATGCTGTCAATATGATTTGAAATAGAAAGTTCCATTAAATATAAAAAAGAGCTCCACCCCAGTAAAGAATCTGATGATCTTATTGGCAATACGGTTTGTTTAAACCCAGTTTCGCATGTGATGTCACATAGACTCTTCATTGACAGATACCATAGATAACAGATATCATAGATGGGACTCTCCTGGCAGTGAGACGAGAGGCTTCCTGAGTAAATACACTATGGGGGGAGGGGGGGAAGAATTGTCAATGTTGAGAAACATTTTCTTGGGTGGGGAGGGGGGGTTTGATTGCCACCCTAGGTCGTCATACTTAACATCCCACCTTTTCACCTTAATTAAGCATTACATATTTGGGCCTGAGGTTTAGGCCAGGAACACATGCAGGTACCATAAATGTGTACAGTAGTAGGCCATTGTGTAAAGAATGTGGGAGTTTGAAGACCCACCCTGCAATCAAACTCTGCCTTAATTACCTATGTGATTTTGGGCAATTCTCTTAGCCTCTTAGACTCTCAGTTTCCTCATCTGTGAAATGAAAAGTTATATCTTCTTTGCCTATTTCAAAGAATTGTTGAGGGAAACATCAGAGAGTGATCCTGAATGTTCTTTGTGTTATACAAATGTAAAGTTATCTGTGTCTTTACTATATTATGGAATGATCCATGCATAAGATATAGCTTTAAAATAAAAGTTGAGATACATACACATAATGTAGAGTGATATTAAATACTACAAATAATACTTAATGGTGTAGATATAGTTGTGAAAGCAAAGTTGTAATGCACAAAATGTATCATGATATAAAACAGTACGAATAATGCCAAATTGTTTGATAAAGTACATACATGCTATGTAAGAGAGAAGTCCAGACATGAAGGAAAAGGAGGATATTAGATAGATGTTAAAGGTTTGGATAGAAGAGTTGGAGGGGACCACATCATCAGAAGGAGAGGGAAAGGAATGAGTAAGATGTACAGTGAAGACTGTCGCAATTGGAAAAAAGATTCACTTTAGGAGATACTGGAAAGTTGGGAGGAGCCCACTTAGAGAGCTGTTGAATTGAGAGAATATGGAGTGTCCTAATATATTTAATTTCTTGGTGATTTTTATTTTTTCTTATTATGGATCTTTACATGGATTCAATGGATTGAGCTTGGTTAAAATTTGTTTGAAATTCTAACATTTCTTTAGATTTTAAATTTGTGTTGCGTGTCTCCAACTACTGCTCTCAAATCTCTCAAATCTGTTTGAGATTGTAGTTGAGTTTTGGGGAAACTTCAGCTTTCTCAACTGTAAAATGGAGATGGTACTTATTTCCCAAGATTGTTGATCCTACAGGATAATTGTAAGGAGCAAAACACTATTTGTAAATGCCTAGCATCGTATCTGGAATACAGTAATCACTGACCAAATTACACATATGATATAAGAGTAAGCGTGGGCTTTGGAACCAAACTAGGTCTAAATGTGAATACTACCTTTAGCATTCACTCTCTGTGTGATCTTAGGTAAGTTCTTTACATTCTCTGAGTCTCTGTAAAATCTGTAAAATGAGGATTGGAGAAAATGTACATAAGATCCTGTCAAAGTGCTTGACGTGTGGTAGTCTCTCAGTGAATTGGAGCTGTTCCCATAAAATTATTATCATCAATAACAATACTTATTTTGACACTTTGGACCTGTTTTTGTAAATTACAATTAATTTTTCAGTCATTTCTTTGTGTTCAACAAAACAGTATTGCCAGTTAACTGCGTGCCAAGCATAGGAATTACAAAAATGAACAAACAACACTTGGTCTTTAGTATTTATAACATGGTATGCATGTTATGTGATAGAGTTGTGTTCAGAGTGCTTTATATATATATATATTATATGTATATAATATATATATATTTTTTATATATATATATATATTTTTTTCGGTATGCGGGCCTCTCGCTGTTGTGGCCTCTCCTGTTGCGGAGCACAGGCTCCGGATGCGCAGGCTCAGCTATCATGGCTAACGGACTCAGCTGCTCCGCGGCATGTGGGATCTTCCCAGACCAGGGCACGAACCCATGTCCCCTGCATCGGCAGGCGGACTCTCAACCACTGCGCCACCAGGGAAGCCCTGCTTTTCATATTTTTAATTATTATTTTAAATTATTTATATATTTAATTATTTTATATTTTAAATTTGTTTAATTATAAAGAAAGAGAGTTAATTCTGTTAGAAGTTGGAAGATGCAATTGGGGAAGGGGTAGGGTTTATGGAGGAGAAAACAGTTGAACTAGGGTTGGAAGGATACATGAGATTTCTAAAGAAGAGGAAAAAAGAAAGACATACCATGAGGCAAGAATAGTATGTTCTTATACAAGAAGTGATAAAAAAAACCCACAAAAGTATCAGAAGTATGGTGAAATGAGCATATAAAATAGATGGGTTAGATTAAGTGACTGGATATAGGCTAGAAGAATAACGGGGCCAATTTAAAGGGGTTTGCAAGCTAAGGTAAGAATTTTAGATGGTATCTTTTAGTTATGAGGAGCAAAGGTAGAGATAAAGAAAATGGCAATCAGGTTTGTGTGCAATTTAATGATACTTTTATACTTTTATTGCAATAAGCAATAACTTAGAAACCCAACTACTTCTTGTCAATCTTTATTCTTGCTCACAAAACCTGTTTAAAAAAATACTGGCCTAATAGATTAATTAGGCCATTATGGGACATTCTGAGGGACACACTTAAAAGAAAAAATCAGAGTTGTCCTATCTCTTATGCACCTCCTATACCCTAATCTTTAAGATTTAGTATTTTCATAATACACAAATGCAAATATCTCCAATTTTGTACTTCAATAATAATAATAGTGTCTTTAGCATTAGATAAAGGCTAAGAGAAATGAATCATCCATACATGATTTTGTGTTGTGAAGATTGTGTGCCAAGTAACAGATGTGCTATTTGACATGAAACCAATGGTTAAAGCACTGCAAACCATTTTACATCAGCTTTACCTTATTATACTCTGTACAACTCTTATTTCCAATAGACTGCATGTTCACTTGGGAGAGTATACTCTTGGTCCACTAAATTGTATACCCATTTCACCCTTTCAATTGTCCAGTTAATAGAAAGTATGTATAGAGACCTAAAATGAAATGGCTTCCTTTGTTTACTTAATCATTCAAAATTTATTGAGGGTGCTCTATATTTAAGATACTGGGGATCCAACAGGAATGAGTAAGACAACTGACCTTTCCCTCCAAGAATTCATAACCTTCTAGCAGGACACTGATTTTAAAAATATTAGTAGTTATAGCAGACTGTGATAAGTACTGTAGTGAAAAGAGATACAGCAGTATGTGAATAGGACAGAGAAGGGGCACCTGACTCATTCTGGAGGTGGAAGTGCTAGAAGAAGGAGAGTAAATAGTGTCAGAGGCTGTTTGGGGTGAGTCTTAAAGAAAGCTAAAGAGTTGGCTTGGAAGATTTCTGCTGATTGACCAGGAGTGTGATAGGGGAGGGATGATCATAGGAAACAACATTTGTAAAGACAGGGCAATCAGATAGGACATAATGAATTCAGGGGAAGGTGAAGAGGTAAGTATGGCAACAACTAGAGGGTGGAGTGTAAAGGCCGAGATAGAATAGCATATAAGAAATATGATGCTAATAACAGTAATAGCTTACATATAATAGTAGTAAAAATTACCCTTGTGCCTCTCTGTGCAAGGAGGGCATATTTTAAGGCTCAGGGGGATAGGTCTAGTTTATACCTTTATCTTCTTTAGGAGCAGACCAGTCAGGGTTAAAGCTTTTGGCTTTAGTCCAGCTATGCTCCATTTGGCCCAGAACACTAGTTATTTTCCAGTATCGTCTCTAGTTCCATGTAGCTTCCCAGAAGCTTTTGTGATAACTCAGATTTAGACTACAGAATTTACCTCCTTACTTAGTTTGTATTTCTACCCTAGGAAAAAGAGCCAAGATGCTATTGGTTGACCCTAGATTTTGAAATATGGCAACTATCATTTTATTGCCTTTGGTAATTGAATCTTTCCTGCAACTTTCTGCCGTTTTCATCTTGTGTAATCTTAAACAAAACTTTAAAGGATTTATAACATGTAAGGGTGGGGTGGGTGCTGTGAATGCTAATGAATGGTCTGGGATTGCCTTTATAACACAGCCATAATTGCTTTTATTAGCAAGATTGGACTGGTAATGGGGTAGCCAGTGTTTAGGTTTGAGTTCATTTGCATTAAGGTGCCATCAGGATGGAAGTGGAAAGATCTTCAGTGGTTGTGAAGGAGACAGTCTACAAATGCCTTTTCCTCCTGATCCAGGAGAGGTGGGACCTTTGTCACAGTAAATGGAGAATTAATCTTTAACTTTGTCCCATACTTAACGCCCATAGGCCGAAGGGGCTGGCAGTAGGAAATGAAGCCTGTGACTTTCAGGTGAATTTACCAGAGCCAAGTCCTGCTGTTTTCACAACACATTTGGCAGCAAAGCCACAGTTGGAATAAACATATTTACTGAAGGATATGAGTCAACATATTCCTCTTCTGCTGCTCCCTCTTCCTGCCATACACACAAGTTACCTTTCACCTTTAAGGAAAACAATTTTGATGGCAGCACTTATTGAGTAGGGACCATTCCTCTTCCATGATTTTGGAATAATATAAATACCTCATAGGATTCTTGAAAAGGACAGATATTGGTACATGTCTATGGAAGGGTTCTCTCCCACTCTGAAGGTGTTTAATGCGTTGGTTCATTAATTTCACAAATGCTAATAAATGCCTCCTATCAGTGAGGCGCTGGGCCAGACAGAAGTTAAAATATAGTAAGCTAAACAGCCTTGCCTTTGTAGAATGTATATTTAGTGATACACAATTTTTTTCCCATTGCTCAAACTAGAACCTGGCATTTTAGTAGATACTCAATAATAAGTGAGTGAGTTGATATATAAATGAATAATAAGGATTGATTTAGAATGGCTTTTCTTCCTTCACAGGAGACTGGGAAACAAGATTCAGATCTTGTATGGAGGTTAAGAGGGAGGGAAAATAAAGAAGACTTCTCTGTTAGCTGCCCTTTTGCTTCTACTGCATGCAGTCAGAACTGAAACTTTCCCAGGGAACAATTTATTGGATAGCTTTGTATTTCCTTCTCAGACTCAACTCTTATCTGCATTTGACAAACCAACCTTAGTCAGGGCACTTCACCATTGTTTAAAATGTATTTCTGCTCCTTTGTGTTCTGAGATACCATCCTGTGAGACTTGAATTAGGGCGATTAAGGATCCATGGATGCATTGTTGTTCTTTTTTCATTCCATCTCTGTTCCTATTAAAGGAAATTGCTAAGGATATGGTTGTTTTCTCACTGGGTTCCAGCTTGGGAGAAGCCAGCACTTGAGAAAGCTCACTGTTCTTTAGTTAGCAATGAACTAGAGTGCTTCAGGGGAAAAGCCTACCCACCCTTTAGTCTTGAGGCAGAGCAATACAGGAAACTGTTTTCTAAGGTGTTTTTAGTCTTGTGTCAGAAAACTTTACCCCCCCGCCCCCGCCCCCGCCCAACCTTGCCCAGCCTTTAGAAACAGAACTGTGGCACCCAACAGTTTTTACCATGGGGGGGCGGAGGCGGGTATTTCCAAGAGCCTAGAAATTGAAAGAACATAGTTTATTTGCTGTTCTTGGCTGTACATTCTGCCTATAATCTCCTAGTTGATCTTTATAACTGTGAGGAAATGGTCAGTTAGGTAGTTTGTTGTTTGTTTGCTTGTTAATTTTAGAAAAAAATAAGAGGAGGTTATAGAAAAAAGTCTCCTACTGTTAATCTTGCAGTACATGTATGGAAATTATACTGATAGTTAGAAAGTGAGGCATCTACGTATAATAAATGTTTGTTGTATGGCCTGGGTGTAAATAGAAATATATCACTGGCTGGCTGTCTTGCAGTACACAGTAATGATACCAGCTCTAAGTCACTCACATCTTATAGAATGAAATATAATGTAGTGAAGTCATCATTTTTTGTTATCTCTAACAGGTTCCACCCCTGTTTTTCCACTGTTATGAAGACGTTCTTCGTGGCCTTTTAGTTTGTGTCTTTGAAGTTCTGTGTTGTAGTGACTAAATGAGAGTCCTATGCAATTAAAATAGTGTGTGAGTTGGTGCAGCCTTTTTTTTTTTTGGTTCCTCTTGCTTTTAGAATTGCTGAAATTAGAGCCTGACTGAGCCAGGTAAAGTTTTATAATGTTCTATATCTAAAGGTAAAATGTGTCAAATTAAAAATGAGAGTTTTATTTGTGCATTTGCTGTTTAGTTTAATTGTGTGTTCAATTGAAATGCTCCTCTTTGATCAGTACTCCTTACAAGCAAGGGACTGTATATGCAAGTGTTTTAGTGTTACAAACATGCATGATACTAGAAGTCATTGACTTAATTTTAATGCTAAATATAATAGAAGAAGAGTATCAAAGAAAATTTAGGAAAACAAACTGATTCTTCTTAGACTAAATTTTCATTTCCCAAAGTTTGCAATTATAACTTTTTTCCCTTAAAGCTTTGTACTTAAAAAAAATTTTTACGTTATATCTTAAGTATTCCCCCATGTTGCTTCCTAGTTGTATTAGTTTAGGAAATCCAGGACTTTGTGACTGGTAAACCCCACAGTCTCAGTAACATAACACAGTAGAAGCTTACTTCCTGCTCACATTAATTGTCTAATTGGTGTCAGTTTGTGTGTGTGTGTGTGTGTGTGTGTGTGTGTGTGTGTGTGAGAGAGAGAGAGAGAGAGAGAGAGAGAGAGAGAGAGAGAGAGAGAGAGAGAGAATAGGGGCTTGGTGAGGGGGAAGGGATAAAAGAGAAGGAATCCTGTCTGTGTAGTGACTTGGGAGTCTCAAGGCTGATAGTCTCTGCTATCTTCAAGACATGGCTTCCAATGTTGTTCTGGACATCAACATTAACAGCTGGAAAAAGAGTGAGGAGGACGATCATGGGAGAGGTGTTTATGGGCCTAACAGGAAAACTGTACCTCACTTCTGGTCAATCACATGGCAACATCTTATTGCAAAAGAGTTTGAGAATTGCAGGCTAGTCACAAGACTAGCCTTAGCCCAGGAACAAAGGGAACATGGTCTAGTGAACAATTGGCTAGTATTTGCCACTTTAACATTTATGATTTTCTTTGTAATAGTTTCATAATATTTTATTCATCTAAAATAGCATTATTTATATTTCTCTTTTTCCCTATTTTGGAGCATCTATGTTATTTCTAGATTTGTCATTTTGGGCATATGTTTTTATGTCTATAGATATTTATTTCTATTGAATTATTTCTTTAAAATAATCCCAGTATTATGATTACTGGGTAAAACAGTGTGAAGTTCTTTATGTTTTTACCATATTATATCCATAAGTAATATATAACCTGTGTATAAGTCGCCAGGAATATACTTGAATTCCTGGAGGAAGTAAACAAGTATGTAGAACAGTTATTAAGCTTTCAAAGATCTGTTTAAAAATACCCAAATTCAACTGAGTAAATTTTAAAGATACTATTGGTGTTTATTCAACAATTCATACATTGAGCAGCATCCCATCTAGCAGATAGAAAGGAGCTCCAAAGAGCTGTACAAATTGGAAGATTTTATAGGCAGAAGAGGGTGGGACAGGAAAGTTACTAGCAAAGACTTGATTGTTTCAGACAAGGCCACATTCCTTTGGGGGACAGTAGGAATCTACCTGGCATATTACCTCATTAGTGCTGACCAGGAAATTCCAGAGTGACTGGTTAAGATTATATTCCTGAAAAAGGCTGAAACTGCAGTTAGGTTAGGTATTAAGTCTTGATTTGGTGACATGGGCCTTAGCATAGATGACTCTATTTTGGGCCTGTTGTCTCTTTTTTGACAGATCCTTTCAATAGTGGTCCACTCCCAGAAAGTATTAAGCAAAAACCAGATAGCCATGGCATTCAAGATGTTATTTTTGCTTAATAAGTCAGATCAGTGACAGGAAACCATGGTTAAGGACAAGCAAATAGCTTTCCTAAGTTCAGAAATTTGAGCCTACTTAAGTATTCTTCCTAGAGCATATTTTCATAAATTATAGGGAAGAATGGCTCAGGTGGTTTGCAGAAAAGATTACTGGGATGGAAGTTAGAACATGTTGTGGTTAGTACTTGTTTTGCCACTGTATTGTGTTGTGAAGTATGTAGTTTTACTGGTCTGAATCCCAGTTTTCTCCTTTTAAACAGGGATATTGGACTGGTTAATTTCTAGGTCCCTTTCCAACTTGGAAATTTTATAGTGTTATGAAACTTTTAAGAAAATTATCAAAGTTTACTGTTGATGCTAAACTTTTCCAGTTTTTGAAATGTCAAAGCAGCAAGATTAAATTAGAGGAAGAACTTTGGAGGTTGTGAGTGAGCAGAAAAGTGGGAAGTGACTCTTGAGATGGGCAAGTGTAAGGATAAGGCATAATGAAAGACCAACCCAAACCATATTTGTGGAATTCTGACCTTGTAGCTCTCTAGTAAGACCCTGAGAAAGAGTCCAGGGGCCATCATTGACTACTCCATAAAAGCATTTACTGAAAACCTTGCCGGCGGCGTCTTTATATTAAAGTCTTAGAATTTTATCTTAACTCTGCTGTTACTTTTTGTGTGAGGTTAAGAAGTTACTTAAAATGTCTAATCCTTAGTGTTCTCTTTTGAAAACTGGAGGAATAACATCTATTTTTGGAGTTAAGGGAGACTGAAATTTAAAAATGCAGCATAGTGCTTGGCATATGTACTTAATAAATGGTGGGTTTTGTATTGTTATAGCTGAAGCTAAAAGAGCAAAAGACATGTTGGGAAATATTAGGAAGGAATTTGGCAATATCATTTAAAACATGAGAATTAAATGAGCCAGTTCATGTGAATGTGTTTAGCACAATGCCTGCACATAACACATAATCAGTTAAGGTTGGTTGAATCTGATTCACTAGGGGAAGCTGGGATGTTTGGAGAATACTTTAGAGATTATAAGAAAGAAGACCATCATGTCTTTGTCATAAAAATGATCTTCAGAGATAACTTACTGAGTCTGGCCCACAGTCTTCTTTAATATTAAAAAAGTTAATGACATATTTTAATTTTATAACTAGGGTTTAGACTTACCAAGGCCTCTAATACAGTGTATGGTCTCATGTGACCCAGTAAATACTCAACCCTCGCAATGATGGCATAAACAAAATCTTGATTCAGGAATGTGCCCGTAGTTTTTCTTGCTTGATACGTTAGTAAATATTGGCTTATTGGCCAGAGCAATAAAGATATGAGGTATTATGATCCAGTCCATTTATGAGAAAATATATAATATTTACATGTTTTAAAACTGTCACTTGTTCATTTTTACTACAATCTGGTTGCTCTCTTTTCTTTTCATTATTTAGTTTTGCCAGCTTTCTCAAGCACTAATTTACACACATGGTAACCTTAAGCATGTTTTTTCAATAAATTTTCAACATGAGAAGATAGTTTTGATTTATGTTTCACATTCACTTAAGAGAATGATTTTTAAAATGATAATTAAATGCTAGGCCATTTGTGGGATTGCAACGTGGTTCCTTTTCAAATACAGCTGTTCTGAGAATTTAAGCAAAAGGCAAAAAGAAAAACAAGAAATAGGACAGATGACAAGTGCTGTATTGATGTTAAGTAAAAACAAGCAAACTGTGACCTACATCAGCCGGTCTCTAGGGAGCTGGTTTTGGAGCTTTTTTGAGTGTTTGGGTATTTTGTGGGATTTTTTTCTCCAATCACTTTGGTAGAGGCTGGATTACAATTGAGAGTGCAGAGATTAATGGCCTGTTGTGACTAATCCACTAAGCCCCTACTCTTATTTCTCTTAAATTGATTGAATTTAGAGAAACCAAAGATAGGCCCATACCAGCTACCCTGATATTAGATCCCAGTGAATTAATGAGTCTTAATAGCTCTAAGTACATGTAACCAAGAATCATGGCACCTTCATGGAATGTAGTCACTTTTTTGCATTAGGAAATTATTTTATTAGTTGCTTAGTAGAGTAGATCCCAAGGTGTTGTTTCATAATCTTTTTTTTTTTAAGAAAACATTTTCACATGATTACATTTGGAATTATAACACTAATATATTCAATTTTAATTAATTTAGAGAATAAGAGAAAAAGAAACAGATCACCTGTAATCACATAACTTTAATGCAGCTGTTGTTAACAGGTTGTTCCCCTCTAGGTTTTATTTATAAGCATTTTTACTTATTTGAAATTGTATTCCACTATTATGCTTGAGCAAAAAGTCATGTGAGATAAATATATGGTTTGTGTGCCATAAAGCAAGGCCCACCTAAAATGTAGACAAAAAATAGTGTGAAAATAATTATATATAGAGATGGATAGATACAGCATTGATTTAAAAAATCACAATTTTATGTTAAATTAGTGAACTCAGATTGGATGAAATTTGAACAGAATTTAAATTTCTAAATCTTTTTTTTACATCTTCATTGGAGTATAATTGCTTTACAGTGGTGTGCTAGTTTCTGCTTTATAACAAAGTGAATCAGTTATACATATACATATGTTCCCATATCTCTTCCCTTTTGCGTCTCCCTCCTTCCCACCCTCCCAATCCCACCCCTAAAGGCGGTCACAAAAAATCGAGCTGATCTCCCTGTGCTATGCAGCTGCTTCCCACTAGCTATCTACCTTATGTTTGGTAGTGTATATATGTCCATGCCTCTCTCTCACTTTGTCACAGCTTACCCTTCCCCCTCCCCATATCCTCAAGTCCATTCTCTAGTAGGACTGTGTCTTTATTCCTGTCTTACCCCTAGGTTCTTCATGCCATTTTTTTCCCTTAAATTCCATATAAATGTGTTAGCATACGGTATTTGGCTTTGTCTTTCTGACTTACTTCACTCTGTGTGACAGACTCTAGGTCTATGCACCTCATTACAAATAGCTCAATTTCGTTTCTTTTTATGGCTGAGTAATATTCCATGGTATATATGGCCACATCTTCTTTATCCATTCATTCGATGGTGGACACTTAGGTTGTTTCCATCTCTGGGCTATTGTAAATAGAGCTGCAATGACCATTTTGGTACATGACTCTTTCTGAATTATGGTTTTCTCAGGGTATATGCCCAGTAGTGGGATTGCTGGGTCATATGGTAGTTCTATTTGTAGTTTTTTAAGGAACCTCCATACTGTTCTCCATACTGGCTGTATTAATTTACATTCCCACCAACAGTGCAAGAGTGTTCCCTTTTCTCCACACCCTCTCCAGCATTATTGTTTCTAGTTTTTTGATGATGGCCGTTCTGACTGGTGTGAGATGATATCTCATTGTAGTTTTGATTTGCATTTCTCTAATGATTAATGATGTTGAGCATTCTTTCATGTGTTTGTTGGCAATCTGTATATCTTCTTTGGAGAAATGTCTATTTAGGTCTTCTGCCCATTTTTGGATTGGGCTATTTGTTTTTTTCCTATTTGTTTTTTTGTTATTTGTTTTTTGTTTTGTTTTGTTTTGAGATTAATCCTTTGTCAGTTGCTTCATTTGCAAATATTTTCTCCCATTCTGAGGGTTGTCTTTTGGTCTTCTTTATGGTTTCCTTTGCTGTGCAAAAGCTTTGAAGTTTCATTATGTCCCATTTGTTTACTTTTGTTTTTATTTCCATTTCTCTAGGAGGTGGGTCAAAAAGGATCTTGTTGTGATTTATGTCATAGAGTGTTCTGCCTATGTTTTCCTCTAAGAGTTTGATAGCATCTGGCCTTACATTTAGGTCTTTAATCCATTTTGAGCTTATTTTTGTGTATGGTGTTAGGGAGTGATCTAATCTCATACTTTTACAAGAACCTGCCCAGTTTTCCCAGCACCACTTATTGAAGAGGCTGTCCTTTCTCCACTGTACATTACTGCCTCCTTTATCAAAGATAAGGTGACCATATGTGTGTGGATTTATCTCTGGGTTTTCTATCCTGTTCCATTGATCTATCTTTCTGTTTTTGTGCCAGTACCATACTGTCTTGATTACTGTAGCTTTGTAGTGTAATCTAAAGTTGGGGAGCCTGATTCCTCCAACTCCATTTTTTGTTCTCAAGATTGCTTTGGCTATTTGGTGTCTTTTGTGTTTCCATACAAATTGTGAATTTTTTTGTTCTAGTTCTGTGAAAAATGCCAGTGGTACTTTGATAGGGATTGCATTGAATCTGTAGATTGCTTTGGGTAGTAGAGTCATTTTCACAATGTTGATTCTTCCAATCCAAGAACATGGTATATCTCTCCATCTATTTGTATCATCTTTAATTTCTTTCATCCGTGTCTTATAATTTTCTGCATACAGGTCTTTTGTCTCCTTAGGTAGATTTATTCCTAGATATTTTATTCTTTTTGTTGCAATGGTAAATGGGAGTGTTTCCTTAATTTCTCTTTCAGATTTTTCATCATTAGTGTATAGGAATGCCAGAGATTTCTGTGCATTAATTTTGTATCCTGCTACTTTACCAAATTCATTGATCAGCACTAGTACTTTTCTGGTAGCATCTTTAGGATTCTCTATGTATAGTATCATGTCATCTGCAAATAGTGACAGTTTTACTTCTTCTTTTCCAATTTGGATTCCTTTTATTGCCTTTTCTTCCCTGATTGCTGTGGCTAAAACTTCCAGAACTAGGTAGAATAAGAGTGGTAAGAGTGGGCAACCTTGTCTTTTTCCTGATCTTAGTGGAAATGCTTTCAGTTTTTCACCATTGAGGACGATGTTGGCTGTGGGTTCGTCATGTATGGCCTTTATGATGTTGAGGAAAGTTCCCTCTATGCGTACTTTCTGCAGGGTTTTTATCATAAATGGGTGTTGAATTTTGTTGAAAGCTTTCTCTGCATCCATTGAGATTATCTTATGGTTTTTCTCCTTCAATTTGTTAAGATGGTTTATCACATTGATAGATTTGCATATATTGAAGAATCCTTGCATTCCTGGAATAAACCCCACTTGATCATGGTGTATGATCCTTTTAATGTGCTGTTGGATTCTGTTTGCTAGTATTTTGTTGAGCATTTTTGCATCTATGTTCATCAGTTATATTGGCCTATAGTTTTCTCTCTTTGCGACATCCTTGTCTGGTTTTGGTAGCAAGGTGATGGTGGCCTCATAGAATGAGTTTGGGAGTGTTCCTCCCTCTGCTATATTTTGGAAGAGTGTGAGAAGGATAGGTGTTAGCTCTTCTCTGAATGTTTGATAGAATTCGCCTGTGAAGGCATATGGTCCTGGGCTTTTGTTTTTTGGAAGATTTTTAATCACAGTTTCAATTTCAGTGCTTATGATTGGTCTGTTCATATTTTCTATTTCTTCCTGATTCAGTCTCGGCAGGTTGTGCATTTCTAAGAATTTGTCCATTTCTTCCAGGTTGTCCATTTTATTGGCATAGAGTTGCTTTTAGTAATTTCTCATGATCCTTTGTGTTTCTGCAGTGTCAGTTGTTACTTCTCCTTTTTCATTTTTAATTCTATTGATTTTTATCTTCTCCTTTTTTTTCTTGATGAGTCTGGCTAGTGGTTTATCAATTTTGTTTATCTTCTTAAAGAACCAGCTTTTAGTTTTATTGATCTTTGCTATTGTTTCCTTCATTTCTTTTTCATTTATTTCTGATCTGATTTTTATGATTTCTTTCCTTCTGCTAACTTTGGGGTTTTTTCTTTCTTCTTTCTCTAATTGCTTTAGGTGCAAGGTTAGGTTGTTTATTCGAGATGCTTCCTGTTTCTTAAGATAGTATTGTATTGCTATAAACTTCCCTCTTAGAACTGCTTTTGCTGCATCCCATAGGATTTGGGTCATCGTGTCTCCATTGTCATTTGTTTCTAGGTATTATTTTATTTCCTATTTGATTTCTTCAGTGATCACTTCGTTATTAAGTAGTGTATTGTTTAGCCTCCATGTGTTTGTATTTTTTACAGATCTTTTCCTGTAATTGATATCTAGTCTCAAAGCATTGTGGTCGGAAAAGATACTTGATATAATTTCAATTTTCTTAAATTTATCAAGGCTTGATTTGTGACCCAAGATATTATCTACCCTGGAGAATGTTCCATGAGCACTTGAGAAAAATGTGTATTCTGTTGTTTTTGGATGGAATGTCCTATAAATATCAATTAAGTCCACCTTGTTTAATGTATCATTTCAAGCTTGGGCTTCCTTATTTATTTTCATTTTGGATGATCTGTCCATTGGTGAAAGTGGGGTGTTAAAGTCCCCTACTTTGAATGTGTTACTGTCGATTTCCCCTTTTATGGCTGTTAGTATTTGCCTTATGTATTGAGGTGCTCCTATGTTGGGTGAATAATTTACAATTGTTATATCTTCTTGGATCAATCCCTTGATCGTTCTGTCCTTCTTTGTCTCTTCTAGTAGTCTTTATTTTAAAGTCTATTTTGTCTGATATGAGAATTGCTACTCCAGCTTTCTTTTGGTTTCCATTTGCATGGAATATTTTTTCCATCCCCTTACTTTCAGTCTGTATGTGTCTCTAGGTCTGAAGTGGGTCTCTTGTAGACAGCATATATATGGGTCTTGTTTTTGTATCCATTCGTCCAATCTGTGTCTTTTGGTGGGAGTATTTAGTCCATTTACATTTAAGTTAATTATCGATATATATGTTCCTATTCCCATTTTCTTAATTGTTTTCAGTTCGTTATTTTAGGTCTTTTCCTTCCCTTGTGTGTCTTGCCTAGAGAAGTTCCTTTAGCAGTTGTTGTAAAGCTGGTTTGGTGGTGCTGAACTCTCTCAGCTTTTGCTTGTCTGTAAAGGTTTTAATTTCTCCATCAAATCGGAATGAGATCCTTGCTGGGTAGAGTAATCTTGGTTGCAGGTTTTTCTCCTTCATCACTTTAAATATGTCCTGCCAGTCCCTTCTGGCTTGCACAGTTTCTGCTGAAAGGTCAGCTGTTAACTTTATGGGGATTCCCTTGTGTGTTATTTGTTGGGTTTCCCTTGCTGCTTCTAATATGTTTTCTTTGTATTTAATTTTTGACAGTTTGATTAATATGTGTCTTGGCATATTTCTCCTTGGATTGATTCTATATGGGACTTTCTGTGCTTCCTGGACTTGATTAACTATTTTGTTTCCCATATTAGGGAAGATTTCAACTCTAATCTCTTCAAATATTTTCTCAGTCCCTTTCTTTTTCTCTTCTTCTTCTGGAACCCCTATAATTCGAATGTTGGTGCCTTTAATGTTGTCCCAGAGGTCTCTGACACTGTCCTCAGTTCTTTTCATTCTTTTTCCTATATTCTGCTCTGCAGTAGTTATTTCCACTATTTTATCTTCCAGGTCACTTATCCGTTCTTCTGCCTCAGTTATTCTGCTATTGATCCCATCTAGAGTATTTTTAATTTCATTTATTGTGTTGTTCATCATTGTTTGTTTCATCTTTCGTTCTTCTAGGTCCTTGTTAAATGTTTCTTGCATTTTGTCTATTCTATTTCCAAGATTTTGGATCATCTTTACTATCATTATTCTGAATTCTTTTTCAGGTAGACTGCCTATTTCCTCCTCATTTGTTAGGTCTGGTGGGTTTTTATCTTGCTCCTTCATCTGCTGTGTGTTTTTCTGTCTTCTCATTTTGCTTATCTTACTGTGTTTGGCGTCTCCTCTTTGCAGGCTGCAGGTTCATATTTCCTGCTGTTCTTGGTGTCTGTCCCCAGTGGCTAAGGTTGGTTCAGTGGGTTGTGTAGGCTTCCTGGTGGAGGGGACTAGTGCCTGTGTTCTGGTGGATGAGGCTGGATCTTGTCTTTGTCTTTCTGGTGGGCAGGTCCACGTCTGGTGGTGTGTTTTGGGGTGTCTGTGGACTTATTATGATTTTAGGCAGCCTCTCTGCTAATGGGTAGTGTTGTGTTCCTCTCTTGCTAGTTTTTTGGCATATGGTGTCCAGCACTGTAGCTTGCTGGTCATTGAGTGAAGCTGGGTGCTGTTGTTGAGAAGCAGATCTTTGGGAGATTTTCACCGTTTGGTATTATGTGGAGCTGGGAGGTCTCTTGTGGACCAGTGTCCTGAAGTTGGCTCTCCCACCTCAGAGGCATAGCACTGACTCCTGGGTGCAGCACAAAGTGTCTTCCATCCACACGGCTCAGAATAAAAGGGAGAAAAAGTAGAAAGAAAGAATTAGTAGAAGTAGAAAGAAAAGAAAGAAAGAAAGAGAAAGAGAGAAAGAAAAGTAGGAAGGAAGGAAAGGACGGAGTGAGGGAGGAGGGAGTAAGGAAGGAAGGAGGGAAAGAAGGAAAGAAAGAAAGAAAGAAGATAAAGTAAAATAAAAGAAATTAAGGTAAAATAATAAAGTTATTAAAATAAAAAAATAATTATTAAGAAAAAAAATTTAAAAAAGAACAAAAAACGGACGGCTAGAACCCTAGGACCAATGGTGGAAGCAAAGCTATACAGACGAAATCTCACACAGAAGCATAGACATACACACTCACTAAAAGAGGAAAAGGGGGAAAAATCATAAATCTTGCTGTCAAAGTCCATCTCCTCAGTTTGGGATGATTTGTTGTCTAAAGGAGGGAAGGAAAGAAAGGAAGAAAGAGGAAGAAAGCAAGAAAGAAAGAAAGAGAGAAAGAGAAAGAGAGAAAGAAGATAAAGTAAAGTTATTAAAATAAAAAATAATTATTAAGAAAAAAAATATTAAAAAAAACAACGGACGGATAAAACCCTAGGACAAATGGTGGAAGCAAAGCTATATAGACAAAATCTCACACAGAAGCATAGACATACACACTCACAAAATGAAGAAAAGGGGAAAAAATCATAAATCTTGCTCTCAAAGTCCACCTCCTCAATTTGGGATGATTCGTTGTCTATTCACGTATTCCACAGATGCAGGGTACATCAAGTTGATTGTGGAGCTTTAATCCGCTGCTTCTGAGGCTGCTGGGAGAGATTTCCCTTTCTTTTCTTCGTTGTCACAGCTCCCAGTGGCTCAGCTTTGGATTTGGCCCCGCCTCTGCGTGTGGGTCGCCAGAGGGCGTCTGTTCTTCGCTCAGACAGGACGGGGATAAAGGAGCAGCTGCTTTGGGGACTCCGGCTCACTCAGGCCGGGGGGAGGGAGGGGCACGGAGTGCGGGGCGAGCCTGCTGCGGCAGAGGCTGGCTTGATGTTGCACCAGCCTGAGGCGCGCCGTGCGTTCTCCTGGGTAAGTTGTCCCTGGATCCCGGGACCCTGGCAGTGGCGGGCTGCACAGGCTCCCTGTAAAGGGGGTGTGGATAGTGACCTGTACTCGCACACAGGCTTCTTGGTGGTGCCAGCAGCAGCCTTAGCATCTCATGCCCGTCTCTGGGGTCTGCGCTTTTAGTCGCGGCTCATGCTCGTCTCTGGAGCTCCCTTAAGCAGCGCTCTTAATCCTCTCTCCTTGCGCACCAGGAAACAAAGAGGGAAGAAAAAGTCTCCTGCTTCTTCGGCAGGTCCAGACTTTTTCCTGGACTCCCTCCCGGCTAGCCGTGGTGCACTAACCCCCTGCAGGCTGTATTCACGCTGCCATCCCCAGTCCTCTCCCAGCGCTCCGACCGAAGCCCGAGCCTCAGCTCCCAGCCCTGCCCACCCCGGCGGGTGAGCAGAGAAGCTTCTATGGCTGGTGAGTGCCGGTTGGTCGGCACCGATCCTCTATGGGGGAATCTATCTGCTTTGCCCTCCGCACCCCTGTTGCTGCGCTCTCCTCTGCTGCTCCGAAGCTTTCCTCCTCCGACACCCACAATCTCCGCCCATGAAGGGGCTCCTAGTGTGTGGAAACCTTTCCTTCACAGCTCCCTCCCACTGGTGCAGGCCCCGTCCCTATCCTTTTGTCTTTGTTTATTCTTTTTTTTTTTTTTGCCCTACCCAGGTACGTGGGGACTTTTTTGCCTTTTTGGAGGTCTGAGGTCTTCTGCCAGTGTTCAGTAGGAGTTGTTCCCCGTGTAGATGTATTTCTTGTGTATCTGTGGGGAGGAAGGTGATCTCCGCGTCTTACTCTTACGCCATCTTCCCCTCCTCCTAAATTTCTAAATCTTTGATTATGAATCTGTTGGTCTTGGAAAAAATATTTAGTAGGAAGACTTAAGATGAGAAAGGTAATCATAGTACTGGGGATTTTTGAGTAGGAGAAACAAAGAGACAATTTAGAAATGAGCTTTTAAAAAAATGTTTTATTTAAAACACAAAAATATGTTTAAATGCACTGAGAAGCCATTTAGGAGAATGATTAAAAGCTTACAGACAGACCTAGGTTTAAACCCACACTCTGCCTCTTCCAAGCTGGATGGATTTGGGTAAGTTAACTTCTGCATCTCAGTTTTCTAACCTGTAAAATAGAGATAAAAATAACCACCTCAGTGATTTTCTTATAAATATTAAATGACATATGATAGTAAAGCACTTAGTATGTTATTATCAGGCAGATAATAATGGCTTAATAAATGTGACCTGTTAGTAACATCACATTTTTAATATGTAAGATGCAGCCAGCCTCACTGTCTTTCTAAAGGAGGAGGGTTCTTTGAGTTGCCTGCTTTGTAGAGAACATTGTACTAGAAGCTCAGAAATCCTAAGTACCTCCCACTAACTCTACAAAAAGTGTTCACACTGTTAAAACTGATGTGTAAAAGTCTTCTGTGATACTCCATAAACACCTTTCCAACTTTGCTCCAATCTGCCAACTCACTATTCTGTGAACACACCTTACTCATACTTGCCTGTGCCTTTGTTCATGTTGTGTTTCTTCACCTTGTTTTCACCCACTTGAATCATACCCGTCTCACAAGTTCAGCAAGAGGTCTCCTTCTCTATGAATGCTGTTGTGATCAGTCCAGTGAGCAGTATTCTCTTTGTTCTCTACACCCCACTGGCTTTTATTGACTCTAGTTCTGCTTGTCACTGACCTTTCTTCTTCATCAGATGGAAAACTCGTGATCTAGTTTCATCTAGTCTTCTTGTATATCCTGTTCCCACTCCTAGCACAATATGCTGATTGGTTGGGTTTTACTCCCTAATCTATAATGATGGTTACCAGATTATCTGCAGATATTCTAAGTAATATCTGTTGATCTAAGTTTTATTTTTCTTCCCCAACCTACCTAGTCCCACTTAGAGATACTACAGTTCAGGACAGGGCTCAGCAAATAATAGACTGTATGCCAAATCTGGCCCACCACCTAGTTTTGTAAACAAAGTTTTCTTGGAGTACAGGCATGCTCATTCATTTATTGTCTACGGCTACCTTTATACCACATCCAACAGAGTTGAGTAGTTGCAACAGATACTGTATTGCCTGAAATGCCTAAAATATTTACTATGTGGCTCTTTACAGAAAAAGTTTGCAACCCCTAATATAAACGATTGACTTTTCTTCAATGAAACCATTTCCCTCAATGAAAGACTGGCTAAATTTTATTTATTTATTTTTGCGGTACGTGCAGGCCCAGCGGCCATGGCTCACGGGCCTAGCCGCTCTGCAGCATGTGGGATCCTCCCGGACCGGGGCATAAACCTGTGTCCCCTGCATCGGCAGGCGGACTCTCAACCACTGCGCCACCAGGGAAGCCCAATTTTATTTTTTTTTAATTTTAATTTTATATTGGAACATAGTTGATTAACAGTGTTGTGTTAGTTTGAGGTGTACAACAAGGTGATTTAGTTATACATATATATGTATCTATTCTTTTTCAAATTATTTTTCCATTTAGGTTATTACAGAATATTGAGCAGAGTTCCCTGTGCTATACAGTAGGTCCTTGTTGGTTATCTATTTTAAATACAGTAGTGTGTACATGTCAATCCCAAACTCCCAATCTATCCCTCTCCCACACTTCCCCCCCCACCCCAGTAACCATAAGTTCATTCTCTAAGTCTGTGAGTCTGTTTCTTTTTGTAAGTAAGTTCATTTGTATCACATTTCTTTTTCAGATTCCACATATAAGCGATATCATATATTTGTCTTTCTCTGTCTGACTTACTTCACTTTCAGTCTGTATATGTCCCTAGATCTGAAGTGGGTTTCTTGTAGACAGCATATATGTGGGTCTTGTTTTTGTATCCATTCAGCGAGTATATGTCTTTTGGTTGGAGCATTTAATCCATTTACATTTAAGGTAATTATTGCCATATCCTTTTGCCATTTTCTTAATTGTTTTGGATTTGTTTTTGTAGGTCTTTTTTCTTCCCTTCCTCTTTTGTTCTCTTCTCTTGTGATTTGATGACTAACTTTAGTATTGTGTTTAGATTCCGTTTTCTTTTTTGTGTGTGTATTAATTATAGATTTTCAGTTTGTGGTTACCATGAGGTTTTGATATAGCAGTCTATATATAAACAAAATTGTTTCAAGTTGCTAGTCTTTTAATTTCCAATGCATTTCCAATATCCTGCATTTGTGCTCTCCTCTTCTCACAATCACTGGTTTTGATATCATATTTGTGTGCAGATGATTTCTTACCTTTACTGCCTTTACTGTATGTTTCCCTTTGCCAGTGAGCTTTTCCATTCCTAATTTTCTTGATTCTAGTAGTGGCCTTTTATTTTCTGCTTAGAGAAGTTCCTTTAGCATTTGTTGCAAAGCTGGTCTGGTGGTGCTGAATTCTCTTAGCTTTTGCTTATCTGTAAAGCTTTTGATTTCTCTGTAGAATCCAAGTGAGAGCCTTGCTGGGTAGAGTATTTTTGGTTGTAGGTTCTTCCCTTTCATCACTTTAAATATATTGTGCCCCTCCCTTCTGGCCTGCAGAATTTCTGTTGAGAAATCAGCTGGTTAACCTTATGGGAGTTCCCCTTTATGTTATTTGTTGCTTTTCCTTGTTGCTTTTAATATTTTTTCTTTCTCTTTAATTTTTGTCCGTTTGACTACTATGTGTCTTGGTGTGTTCCTCCTTGGGTTTATCCTGCCTGGGACTCTGTTCTTCCTGGAATTTGGTAACTGTTTCCTTTCCCATGTTAGGGAAGTTTTCAGCTATCTCTTCAAGTATTTTCTCAGGTCCTTTCTCTCTTCTCCTTCTGAGACCCCTACAATCCGAATGTTGGTACATTTAAAATGTCCCAGAGGTCTCTTAGACTGTCTTTGTTTCTTTTCATTTTTTTTTCTTTATTCTCTTCCGCAGCAGTGATTTTCACCATTCTGTCTTCCAGCTTACTTATTTGTTCTTCTGCCTCAGTTACTCTGCTATTGATTCCTTCTAGTGTATTTTTCATTTCAGTTATTATACTGTTCATCTCAGTGTTTGTTCTTTAGTTCTTCTAGGTCTTTGTTAAACATTTCTTGTGTCTTCTCAATCTGTGCCTCCACTCTTTTTCCAAGATCTTGGATCATCTTCACTGTCATTACTCTGAATTCTTTTTCAGGTAGATTGCCTATGACCACTTCACTTGGTTGTTCTTCTGGGGTTTTATCTTGTTCCTTCATGTGGGACATATTCCTCTGGCATCTCATTTTGTCTGACTTTCTGTGATTGCAGTTTCCATCCTGCAGGCTGCAGGATTGTAGTTCTTCTTGCTTCTGCTTTCTTCCCTCTGGTGGATGAGGCTGTCTCAGAGGTTAGTGCAGGCTTCAGGAGGGACTGGTTCCTGCCCACTGGTGGGTGGAGCTGGGTCTTGTCCCTCTGGTGGGCAGAGCTGTGTTCAGGAAGACTTTAAGCAGCCTCTCTGCTGATGGGTGGGGCTGTGTTCCCACCCTGTTTGTAGTTTGGCTTGAGGTATCCCAGCACTGGAGCCTACAGGCTGTTTGGTGGGGCCAGGTCTTGGGGAGGAAATGGTGGCCTCCAGGAGGGCTCACACCATTGAGTAATCATCAGAAGTACTGTTGCCAGTGTCTTTGTTCCTTCAGTGAGCCAGAGACTCCCCCTGCCTCTGCAGGAGGCCCTCCACTCCTAGCAGGTAAGTCTGGCCCCAGTCTCTAATGAGGTCACTGCTTTTTTTCCTGGATCCTGGTGCACACTAGACCTTGTGTGCAACCTCCAAGAGTGGAATTTCTCTTTCCCACAGTCCTGTGGAATTCCTGTGATCAAACCCTGCTGGCCTTCAAAGCCAGATTCTCTGGGGTCTCCTCCTACCATTGCCAGATACCCCAGTCTGGGAAGCCTGATGTGGGAGAATTTCTGTGGTATAATCCAGTTTGTGGGTCACCCACTCAGTGGGTATGGGATTTGATTTTATTGTGATTGTGCCCCTCTTACTGTCTTGTGGCTTCTTCTTTGGATGTAGGGTCCCTTTTTTGGTTGGGTCCAGTGTTGCTTTTTTTTTTTTTTGGTCAATGGTTGTTCAGCAGTTAGTTGTGATTTTGGTGTTTTTGTAACTGGGGTGAGCTCATGTGCTTCTACTCTGCCATCTTGCCCTATTATCTCTAAATTTTAGATTAAATATTCAAAAAAATTTTTTTAACCCTTGAGGCTTTAGAAACTCCAGAATTATCTTGGCTTTTGTGGATGTCTTGGCAGTTTTTACAACCCCAAAGAGGTTCCTTAAACTCCTACCAGTATCAGAAACCAAAAAAGAAATTTCAGTTTGTGTGGTTTGGATTTTAAAGCTCTCTTTGCTGTCACAGGAGCTTGGAGCAGTTCTGGCCCTGCCCAGGCAAATATTCTCAGGGAAAGCCTCCCCTAAGGGATGATTTATGCTGGGGATGGCATCTTGGCAGAGAAGGAGCAAGCTTTGAGAGTACTGTTCTGCTGCCAGTTCTTTGAAAAAATAATCCTCCTCTTTTGGGAATGTGACTATCAGACCACATTCAGAAATAAGATCATCACCTGGAAAGATAAGCAATTTTATGAATGACAATCTGAAAAAATCAAACCTTTCCCCTTGATGATCAAGACAGGCCAGACACATAACCTGAGTCATGATCAGTTGCTGCACTCGGATAGAGCATTTTCTCCCAAGTAACAAGCTGAATGAGCTTTGTGGGCCTCTGGGAGACAATTGTTGTCCTCCCTGTACAGATGGGGAAATTGAAGTCAGGAAGCAGCAGCTTAGTCTAGCCACAGAGGGAGTAGGTTCTGGCAAGGACCCCATAGGACTCACAGGAGCTAGATTCCCAGCCCTCTTAGACATGGCATTTGCACTGGGAAGCCCCTAAAGCAGATTTCAGAATGCTGCTTGACAGAGACTCTTGAACTGTAGAGCAGGGCTTGGCAAATAATGGCCCAGGGACCAAATCCAGCCTGCTGCCTTTTTTTATAAGGCCAAGAGCTAAGAATCATTTTTACATTTTTAAATGGTTGGGAAAAAAATTAAAAGGATAGTAATATTTTGTAACACATGAAAAATATAAGAAACCACATTTCAGTCCATAAATAAAATTCTATTGAAATACAGCCACACATTCATTTATTTATTGTCTTTTGTCTATGGCTACTTTTGAATTATGACAACAGAGTGGAATAGTTTTAACAGAGCCTATGGCTGGCAAAGCCTAAAATATTTACTACCTGTCCCTTCACAGAAAAAAAAACTTTCCCAACCTCTACTCTAGAGGTCCTGTTAGTATAATAATTAAAATCAACTTTATTGGAGTGTAATATAGAAAATGCACTCATTTTAAATCTACAGTTTGATGAATTTGGAAAAAGAATGCAGTCATATAACAACTGCCACAATCAAGATAGAACATTTCCATTATCCCCCAAATTTCCCTGTGCTCCACTCCTAAGTAGTCAGCCTCTCTCCTATTCTTGAACTCAGGCAACCATGCGTCCAACCTCTGTCAGTAGTAGCAGCTTTTAAATGTTTGTTTCCTGAGCATTCCAGATCACTAAGACTGTGTTAAAGGAGGGTGGTGGGGGAGGGTGTGTGAAAACAAGAAGTTGATTTTCTTCTCTCATTTGATAACTCCTTAATTCACTCCAAGCACCCACTCCAAACAGCCACTTAACTGTTAATAGTATTAGTAGCTAACAGGCACTGTGCAGAGAGCTCTCCATCTGTTATCTCATTTAATAATTTAACCTTATAAGGGAGGTCTTATCTATCTCCCATTTTATTGAGAGGAGACAGAGACACCCAGGTTGACTTGTTGAAGGGCACACAGCTGATAAGATGTAACCTACCATTTGAACTCTGATATGTCTGAATCCAGAGCTTGAGCTCAGCCACCATCCCACACACTTATTCATTCTTCTCTACAAGCCTGCTTGGGAGTGTAATATCAACATTTATAGAAGAAGGAAGCTCAGAGAGATTAAGTCACTGGTTCAAGTCACCCAGCTACTAACTGCCAGAGTCAGATGTGAACTCCTAACTGTAAGCAGAAGGCACAGAAACAGAGCAAGTGAAAAAACATCATTTTGAAAAATAAAAATCACCTTGTCCTACAAAGAGGTGAACTAAGGGCCTGGGTGAGTGAGCTGTAGATAATACAGGGGTGAGAATGGCACTAGGTGAAAAGCAGTCTTAAGTCAGATATACTTTTGCTTTCTGAACTAATGGATATTCCAAGACTATTTAATTTAATATAAACAACTAATGAGGTGAAGTGCTTTGAAAAACACTGAGGGATGCATCCATGCTGACCAGCATCAGTAATCAAAATCTCTTTTCCCATCCCTTCACAAACAGCATTCATCTGTTCAGATTGAGAAAGTCTCAGAGTAGGGCCACATGGAGTGTTGTCTTTCCATCCTCCTCCTCACACCTACTATTACAAAGGATGGTGCAGTTTACTGGCCCTTATTTTGAATGATTGCTCTGCATTTCTTCAGAGCCTTTTTACCAAGTGCTTGGCATCTAATAGGCACCCCAAAATATTGTTTGTTGTTACAGTTTTCTAGGAGCACTCCATCAGCCTCTCTGCAGGCTCTTCTTACAACCCTAGGATAGGAGGTTGTGTCCGCTGGGATCCTTAGTTGTAAATAAAAGAACCCCTTCAAAATTAGTATAAGCAGAAAAGAAATTCATTAAAGCAGGTACTCACTGAATCTTTGGGTGGGCCCAATAATCGGAATTGCAGGCTATACTTATAAGACTGCTATGGAATTGTTCTAGGAAAGACCCGTGCTCCTGCAACTGCTTGGCAGAGACAGCCAGATCCCATCACTGATGTGGACTAGTCACTAAACACCACTGGTGTCCAGAAAGCTGAACAATTCTGCCACCAGTATCACCAGAAAATATATTCCACATAAGACCTACTTTCTCGTTGTTCACTTCAGAACTGAAATCTCAGACATCTGAGATTGCCAGATTGTGTCACATGCCTGTGTCCTATCAAAAGTAAAGTTCAGGATTCTACCTGGGTGGGATTGAACCCAAAAGGTGAGAAATACTCCAAACATAGTGGGTTGGCTGAATAATGGCCCGCCTCAAAGGTGTCTACATCCTAATCTTGGGAACCTGTGAATATGTTACCTTACATAGTAAAAGGGACTTTGCAGATGTGATAAGTTACAGATCTTGAGATGGGAAGGTTATCCTGAATTATCCAGGTGGGCCTAATGTAATCATAAGGATCCTTAAAAGAAGGAGACAGGAAGATCAGAATGAGAAAAAGGAGATGTGATGACAGAAGCAGAGGTTGGAATGATGCACTTTGAAGATGGAGGAAGGGGACTATGAGCTAATCAATGTGAAAGGTCTCTAAGTAGCTGGAAAAAGCAAGGAAATGGATTTACCCCTGGAGCCCGAAGAAGGGATATCAGTCTGCTGACACCTTGATTTTAGCCCCCTGAAACTCATTTCAGACTTCTGAGCTCCAGAACTACCAAGATAATGTTTGTGTTTAAAGCCACTAAGGTTGTAGTCATTTGTTATAGCAGCAATGGGAAACCAATACCCATAGGAAAAGCACCCAAAATGTGATGGGAAACCAGAAAGCATGAAAAATGTACAGCAGAGCAGCACTGAAGGAAATCTTGAGAAATTGTTTCCACATCCAATTTATAGGGTTACATCTCTTCATCCTTTGAGAGCATTCTAATAGAGTCCTGAAGCTAGGTTGGGTGAACAAGCTGAGTAAATTGTCTGTTCACCTACTTTATTCACATTCCATGATTTATTCAACAAATATTCTGCTCATTAATTAAATATTTGCTGGAGTTAAGGGCCAAGCACTATGAAAGATACGATTACAAAGAAAAATAAGAGAATAAGACTTAAAGTTAACAGCCAAGAAGTTCATAGACACTGTGTTTAGATTTCACTGATTTTCAGTTGTCTCTATATATCAAATCCCACCAAAAATCCACATTTAGGTGATTTGGAAGAATGGGAGTTAGGATATCCAGATGATTGCAGGAGGAGCCCCAATAATTCCCCAATAAAAGCATTATAAATTGAACCCCTATTATAGCAGCAGCCAATACTTACTGAGTGTTCTTTGTGTTAAAGGTAATGCTAAGTATTTTGTATGCTTTATTTTTATATAATTATATCAACTACATGAGGTATGGACAATTATTATCCCCATTTTATAGATGAAGAAACTGTAGGAAATACAACCAAATTCACTTTGCTAGGTAACAGAGCTGGAATTTGAACTGTAGATCAAATTTGAACATCTGACTCCTGAGTACATATGTTTTGCCACCCTGTCTACTTGTGTACTAAGCACTGAGTTAGAGACTAAAGATTCACATGTGTAAGAGAAAAAAAATCTCCAGATAAGTGAACCTCAAAATTTTGTAGGTAAAATAAGCTATGAAATGCAGACAAAGAATTACATAGCTTTCCAAGGTAACTGATTTACATATTTTCATTTGAATATATAATTTCTGATCCATTTGGTTAAAGATGATATTGCATCTGAGGTAAGAGCAACCCCTATGTTGCTTTCACTAATTTAGGTACAAAATATATTCTAGATATTTTCAATTTTAAAATCATATTCTATAAGGAATATACATGAATCATTCTTTCCCCTTTCTCCTCCTTCTTTCTACCCTTAGCTGTAAGCTAAGGTCAATGCCTTGGTCAATGGTATTGTTTAGGTTAATGTCCCTTGAATCCTTTTGCCAGAAAGTGTAAAGGTTGGGGATGCAGCCCTCCAGCACGCTGTTCTAAGCCAGGTGCCTCCCTTCTGCAATGTCTTATCAAACACCCATACAGGAAATGTTGAGGCTGAGTTGGACTGGGAGCAAGGATACACATCTGTAAACTGAAGAAAAATACACAACCTAAAATTTGTGAGTTATGTTTTATTTGGGGACCTTACTGAGGACAATAGCCTGGGAGACGGCCTCTCAGATGTGTCTGAGGAACTGTTCTGAAGAGGTAAGGGAGGAACCAGGATATATAGGAGTTTTGGCTGAAAAAACAAAAACAAAAAAAACCATGAACATGTAGTTGAACATCAAAAGATTACTGCTAATCACAAAAAGCAAACATCTTAAGTTAGTGAGTTTAGTGCTTCTCTATGTATAGGAAGATGCAAGAGTCTGGGCTCATTGAAATTATTCCTTTGATATGCATCTTCACTATCAAGGGCCAGTATCCTGCTTTTCTCCATCCTGAATTCCTCTCAGGGTACACTGCCCAGGGCTGCTGCAGTGGTTGATGGCTTGATGGCGGGCAACATTTGTTGTTTACTGGAATGGCAGGCAATATTTTTTTTGCCCACAGATATCACTTATTTCTCCCAGGTTGAGTAGAGTGTGTAAGATCTCTTGACCACTGAGCCAAGGGTTACGTCTTACCCAAATGGCACCAGAGTATTCTGCTCCTTGGGTTCTGGGAGCTGAAGTTTGCTAGGTTACCACTTAGCAATCCTGTTGACAGATGGTGTGCCTTGCTCATCAAATTGGAATCCTCCCTACTTTGAGGCATGTTGGCAGACAGACTTGGTGGTGTTTTCTAATGCTGAATGGTCTGCAGTTCAATAGCATGAAGATAAATATTCTACTTCATTGTGTATCCACTAACTTAAGCCTTTCTGAGACTATGCCCTTCACTTTGACAGGGCACATTTAGAAAAGTGAAATGAAGTGCTTTCAGGCACTCAGCTCCTCCATCACTTCCTCTTGTACTATATCAGCTTGGCCCTTTTCTGAGACTTGTCTTCACATAGTGTTTTATATCAGTTACATACAGTATCTTGAACCAAAAAGAAAACTTTGTAGTTCAGAGTTCAGAGCTTAACTTTGTTTTTGAGACAGTATTGTGCAAGACCTATTTCTTCAGAGAGATTGTTAGAGGAAAAGACAACAGCTTAGGCAAAGAAGGGGCCCTGATATAAACCAGTGTGGCTTCAACACAGAATAAGTGAGGTTAGAGAACAACAGTGTTAATAAGCTGTGTATTTATCCTAAGATCAATGGGAAACCATGACAGGGCCTTAAGCTGGGTGGGGGATGTGGTTCACATGATCACATTTGAGTTTTAAGAAGATTTCTCCAGCTACAGAGAGGAGAATTGACTGGGAATGAAGTGAGGTGAGGGAGACAGGTAACCTGAGAGGGGCAGTGAGGAGACTCTGGTGGCAGTCTGAGTTAGAGACAGAGGTAATCTGATGAAGGTGGCGGTGGATATGGACAGCAATAGAGAGAATCAGGAGTTGTTTAGGACACGGATCAATGGAGCTTAATGAATTGCATGTGATGGTGGAGAGGGAGAACGGTGGGTTAGAATGAGACCCAGGTTTCTGGCTCATGAACTGGGTGGATGGTAGATTCATGGATCAAGGTCACAGTGGAAGAGGGGCACCATCATGCATAGCATGCTTCTTCATTGAGTCACAGAGAACTGAAAGACAACTTGAAGGGGAGAGAGAGCTGCAGAGTTTGGGGAGAGGGAGAAAAGGAAATAATAATGAAAGAAAGAAAAGACAGTGTCCTCTACCAGAGAGTATACCAGGGCATAAGAACACACAAACTTACTATGACTACAGTTTTTAACTTGTATTGGCAACACCACTATTACTAGCTGCTACTGATTTCTTAGTATATGTCTAAACCTTAAATAGCTTTCAATTTTTACAAAAACATGTTGAATAGATATCATTCATCACCCCTATATGGCCGAACAGACTGAGGCTCGGAAATGTTAAATAATTTAGCTGGAGTTAGAAAGCTAGCAAATAACCAAGCTATGATTTGAATTCAAGTCTGTATGGTTCTGAAGAATACAATCTTTTGTATTCTTCAGAACCAAAGGTTTTCATAACCTTTTAGGGAAAACTGATACCCCAAGGGACAAATAAACAAGTTCAGGCTTAGAATGATGTTAAGAATAAAGTACTGAGATAACAAAGAGTCTGATAGGAGATCATTTTAGGAATATTTCTTGGAGATGTTGAGGTCTGCTGGTTTGTAATATATAGGCCAAATCTCTGAGTGCAAGTACATTAGTTTGAAGCAGGGAGCAAATAAATGAGATTAATAACATGTAGGGTGAAGGGGGCATTGGAGAAGGATGTTTTTGAAACATCATTCTGCTTTATACCCTTTGATTATGCTACTTTGCCAGTGTGATTAAGCTCAAATACTTAGCTTGATCCACATGACTCTCATGACACGCTACGATGCTTTATAGACCCGCTTTCTGCCTCCCCTCTGTGCACCCTGTGTTTCAACCTTAAATGATTTACCCTTCCTCCTTTTCTCCCTTCCTCCCTCCTTTCCTTTCTTTCCTCTTTCCTTCTTTCTATGTTTCCTTCCTTCACTCTTTCCCTTATTCATTCTTTTTTTTTTTCACTTATTCAGTAATCATACATTGAGCACCTGTTGTGTACAGTGCCAGGAACTATACTGGGTCTTGGGGATATCCTCAAGAAGATCATGGGCATCTATAAAACACGGAGTTCATAATCATGGTATTGTACGTTGAAATACACTATTACAAACATTGGGTCATATGAAAATAGGTCAGATGAGGGTGTGGCCTTCTCTAAAGGAGGTGAACTTTGACGTAGGAACACGTAGAAATTTGTCAAATATGTAGAAGAGTTGAGCTTTTCTGGCAGAGAAAATAACATGTGCCTTTTTTAAAAAGCAGAAAGGACTTGGAGAATGGAAAACAGCATTCTACAAATGTAGACTTGAACAGTTTTTGAGATGTGACAGTTATTTTTTTTTCCCCACTTGTTACCACCCTTTGCATTTCTGTTTCAAAATCCTGAGGCGGCTTCTTCTCTTTTCTGCTTCCTTTCACCTCTTTGCTGGCTCTCTGGATTAAACTCTTCATTGCAGCTCTCTGACAGTTTCTCATCTGCTTTGCTAACCAGTTTAAAAAATAAACATTTTAAAAGCCTCTGTGGGTCTCCTGCTATGTTATGCCTCTCGTGCTGTGTGAATTGGTGCTCCCTGCCCAGAGGACGTGTGCCCCACCGCTGAGGCTCTGGGGGCTATGAACTTGCCATCAAGGTTTGCACCATGGGCTGTACCGACTGATAGCTTGGCTTTGACTCCCCAGAGTCAGTCACCTGCCATGTGCCTGCCTTCACCAAAGGGCACAGCACCAGACTGCTTGCTCACCAACAGAGTGAGGTCTGGATAGGGCAGTGAGGCAGCCCAATTCAACACTGATCATGTCCAGTCTAACTCCCAGCTTTTCCTTACCTTCAGTACCACATGATCCTTACCTACATGCTCAGCCTGCCTGGGGTTCTCTGGGCTGCTCCTGAGTGGAGGTAGGGCTGATTTAATCTGCCTTACTGCATATATGGGCTGTGTTCTAAGGCAGCCTTGTTTCACTCTGGCCTTTGCCTCAGCTGAGCCATGAGATTTCACCTGCGTCTGGACTGAATCCTCAGTCTGTGGCTTGGTTCTGATGAGGGGCTTCTCTTTTAGCCAAGCAAAGGCTTGTGTGCCTGCCTGAGGCACAGAAAGCCAAACCCTGACAGGAGGTTTTTGCAGCAAAGTAAGGGTTTATTGCAGAGGGCTAAGCAAGGGAGTGGGAGACAAATCTCAGATCTACTCCCTCTTGGTTATTGAGTTGGGGGTGTTTTTAAAGGGGAAGAACAAAGAAGCTGGGATTAATCATCTTGTGACATTTCTGTAACATTTCTTAATCTTAGTTTCAGGTAGTCAGGATGTCTCTGGTTTTTGACTCTCTGACCAGGTGGTCCATGGTCAGGGGCCTGTTAGCTTATTTTGCCCTGGTGAAATAACCTCAGTTTGTGCATGAATGATAATATTTACTACAGCAATTTTAGTACGTTAACAGTGTTATTGACGACAGCAATCTCAGTCATCTGACTCTGGTTGATTAGTGTTCAGTTAGCACAGAATTGAGGTCAGAGGAGACAAGCAAGCGTATAAAGTTTTGGGTAGAGAGATTAATCATAAACTAGGTAAGGGAACTTGGTTTTAATGGGGCTAGATTTCACTCTCCCTGTACGTAGTGCCTTCATTTCTGTAGGCATTACACAGGGACCTTAATCTCTAGGTTTAAGGCCCAGCGTCCTCCCTAAATTTGGTTCCGCTACCCATGGGCTAACCTCACTAAAACCCACTGGACTCAGGTTGCCAGAGACCCAAGAAAAGATGCTAAATTCTGAATATCCACCATGCCCTCATTTCCCATTGCTGTACCCCATATACAAGTCAGGACCCCATTTATCAGGACTTTTTCTTCATTCTAATTATTATGTATAATATAGCAGCTAACACATGACGTGCACCTACCCTGCCCATTACTGGGCTAGACACTTGAGAAGAATTAGCTTACATGTCTTCACAATAGCTGCATGAGAAAGGCACTTCATGGCACTAGGATTCCAGCTCAGGCAGCCTTGCTCCAAAGCCCATTTTCTTTCTTTTTTTTTTTTTTTTGCGGTACGCGGGCCTCTTACTGTTTTGGCCTCTCCCGTTGCGGAGCACAGGCTCTGGACGAGCAGGCTCAGAGGCCATGGCTCACAGTCCCAGCCGCTACGCAGCATGTGGGATCCTCCCGGACCGGGGCACAAACCCGTGTCCCCTGCATCGGCAGGCAGACTCTCAACCACTGCGTCACCTGGGAAGTCCCACAGCCCATTTTCTTAAATGGAATGTGCTTTATTGTCTGCCTCAACCATAGTATATCTTTTTGTTGTCAGGCTCAGTGCTTTTCCAGCCATACCAATTTTCTGATAGCATCTTCCTCTGAGTCTGTCTTTCCAATGCATCCATAGGTCTTGTGGGCAAATCTTGTTCCAGCCTGATTCCTTCCTCCATAATTGGACAATGACCACTTAAGTAATTGGATGATGTGCCATTAAGGACATGGAAAGGACCACTAGTGTCAAATTGTATACCAAGCATCCAATGAATTCTTATTGTGTATTGTTAGTGTGCTCAACTGTTTTCAGTACTATAAAGGGATCCCATGGAATAAAGGGTTCCAGTGGTTAAGCTCATGGACTCTAGAACCAGACTGCCCAGACATGAATACTTATTTCACCACATAGTATCCATGTGACCTTGAGCAAGTGACTTGTCTCTATGCCTCAGTATTCTCACCTGCAAAATGGGGAAATAATAATACCTACCTCATAAGGTTCTTGTGAAGATTAAATGAGTTGATTTGTATAAAGCATTTTATACACACTAAGTGTTAAATAAGTATTTGCTATAATGATGTTGATGACAATGATTAAGGAGAATATGGCAGTATGGTTCCTGTTTCAAGAAGCTTTTAGTTTAACAAGGCAGACTAAAAGTCACATAAAATAAAATGAGACCATATTTAATTAAATATTAGTTTGGGTGATGAATATGAGAAGTTTAATAATGTTCCTAATAGTTGGGGGGTGGGGGGAATTGGGAAAGGCAACATGGATGAGATACTTGACCATGGCATTGGGGATTAGTTGGTTGGAGAAAGGCAGAGAGGAAAATGGTGGTTTAGTCTTCTTGACACAAGGGCTGCTTCCTTCAGTGGAGCACTGATGATCCTTGTTACAGTGTTTGTTATTACCTGTTAGCCAAATTTCCATCCAAATAAACAAGAGCCCAAGATTCTGAGTCTAATCTGAAATCTTGGGGACTTGCTTTAATCATGGGTATAGAGTGTGATTCTTCCTTGGGTAGAAGAGCATAGATTGAAAGGTGATTCAAGAGGTAGTGTCCAGGGTTAAAGATGGCCTGGAAGCTGGATAATCAAATTAAGCTTCCACTCAGCAGTTGAGTTGGAAGGCAAGCTAAAGGCATGACCCAAAGTACTGTAAACTGATGACTTGGTATGAAGGATAGAAAACAGAGCATAGAGACGGGAAGCAGCAAGCTGCAATGGGCTTCAATTGGTAAATTAAGGGAAATAGATTCTAATTAAGGCATAGATGAATTAACTCAAATTAGAGCATCAGATCCTGTATCAGTGGAGTCCTAGGGGAATGGGCCATAAAGCAAATTGTTCCTAATGATAGAGATGAGATAAATGATAGAGAACAATGTCTAGAGATTCTGATGTGGGAACCAGCCCCAGGACAGATGTCACAGTAGGTGACTCAGGAAGGCCATTGTCGGATTCAGATTGGGGGACACTCAGTGATCTTGGATTGTAGGGGAAGAAATTTTATGAGATTGAATACTGTGTTTAAGGTACTGTATTTTTTGAAACAGTGGTAGAGACAGAGCTAACTTAGCCATGCAGCTTTTCACTGAGAAGCTTATAGTCTAAAAGATAAGATAAATCTTATTCAAAAGTAACTAATACGAGGTAGAAAGCAGTGCTTGATATAAAGAAGGCAGAAATTGAGACCCTTAGGAAGGCAGAGGATGGAGTGATTGCTTGCAGTGGAGGCTGGTGTATCATAGCCCCAGAGTCAGCACTGAAATCATGAAGCCTGGGTCTAGATTTCTGCTACACCACTATAGATGTGACCCTGAGTAGGTCCATGCAACCTCTTTCACTATATCTTTATCTGTAAAATATGGATCAAAGTGGTTCCTATCTAACAGAGCTATTTTGAGGATTAAGATAGTGCAGATAATGAGATGGTGCATGCAAAGTGTGTCATTTAATAAATGATAGTTGCTATTAATTCAAATGGACTATTTCATTAGGGTCATATCCAAGGGAAGTATAGGTCCAGAGGATTCTGATATCAGATATCTCAGCAGCTGAAGATGGAATAACAGAGCAAAGTATTTAGCAACTGCAATATAGAAAAACGTGTCTTAGTTTATTTTCACGTACAAACTCCTTTAGAGCTAGTAAAAAACAAAGCATGTTGCCATTAAAAAAATGCTTTTTGCAAACAGTTGAAAAATTAAATTTGGTTCCTAAGTTTCATGGGGAATGTTTAATGTTCTCCCATACACTTCTGGCATGCACATATGTCCTAAATAAAAATGAGCTACATAGAAATATAAACATTTGTGTGAGATGGACAGTCCTGTTTAGCTTGTTCTCCCAGACTGCTGTGAAAATGTTCATTTTAAATTTACATTTAGAGAGGAAAATTACCATTATTTCAATAGTATAAGGAAAAGTAATAATCCTAGAGTTTGATGTTTTCAAGTGCTTCCAAGTGCACAGCAGTAAACTCATGACTTTTCCAACCATACAGACACAATAAACAAACATTTAGATGAGGACTAAAGCTGTCATCCAGCCATTTGTTCATTTTCAAATATCTAAATGACTAATGGCTTTATAAAAAATTCACGTATTGAATTGGAGTGGGTAAGTAGAGATGACATCAAAACTAAAATAAAACAATAATAATAATAATAGCTTGTACTTGGTATGTTTTCAAAAATGCGTTCATTTTCCTGCATTACTAGTTATTTAAAACTTACTAGTTATTTAGAACAGATATTATTAGCATCATTTTACAAACTTACTAGTTATTTAGAGCAGATATTATTAGCATCATTTTACAAACTATAACATTTAGTTTCAGAGAGATGTAATAGGTTTGTCCAGGATAGCATAGGCAATATCATAGGCACGTTTTTCCTCACAGCACTTAACACTAACATACATTGCATGTTTATATTTTTTATTCTGCTTTCACTGGAATGAAAATTTTATGAGGGCAGGGCCTTTGCCTGTTCCCTTCATTGCCTAGAATAATACTTAGCACGTGGATAGGAAGTACTCCATAAATAGCTGTTGAATGAATGAATGAGTGAATGAATGAGTGAATAAGATCTGAGCCTGAGCTAGCACCTAGTTCAGTATTCTTTCCACCACATCAGTCACCCCCAAACCTTATAGAATGGTGATTGCAAAGATGGGAAGGGATCTCCAACAAGAAAAGTCAAGGAGAATCTGATCATGGATTCTCTTCTGAGACAGACAAGGAATGTATCAAAGAAGAAAAAAATCAGGGGTGACGCTGGGAGAGTCAGTCATGAGGTACTGGTACCATGATCTGGCACCAAGATCCAAGGAAAAGTACCACCAACACTGACTCAATGGGGCTTCCTAGAGAAAGTGATATCTCAGCTGACACTTCCTGGAAGACTTGAGTTGGATGAGGAGGCAGAGGGCATTACACGTGAAAAGGCTTAGAAAAAGAGAGACTCAGTGATGTGTATGTGAAAACTGAAGGTTGTTCAGAGTGGATAGAGAATAGTGTGAGAGAGCTTCATAAATGCAGGAAGAGGCAAGGCTGAAAGATGTAAGTAAGAGCCAGATCAGGAAGGACCTTGACAAGTCATGTAGAATCATCTTTATCCTGAGAGGTATGAGAAGCTACCTAAGTAATGGCATTGTGGGCACAGAGGAGAACAAGTCTCACTCAGAAAGTTTCATAAGTCTTACTTAAGAAGGCTTTAAAAAAAATCCAACCCAATCCAAAAATGGGCAGAAGACCTAAATAGACATTTCTCTCAAGAAGATATACAGATTGCCAACAAACACATGAAAGGATGCTCAACATCACTAGTCACTGGAGAAATGCAAATCAAAAGTACAATGAGGTATCACCTCACACTGGTCAGAATGGCCATCATCAAAAAATCTACAAACAGGGCTTCCCTGGTGGCACAGTGGTTGAGAGTCCACCTGCCAATGCAGGGGACACGGGTTCGTGCCCTGGTCCGGGAAGATTCCACATGCCGCAGAGCAGCTGGACCTGTGATGGCCACTGAGCCTGCATGTCCAGAGCCTGTGCTTCACAACGGGAGAGGCCACAATAGTGAGAGGCCCATGTACCGCAAAAAAAAACCGAAACAAACCGCCCCCCCCCAAAAGCCCAAGGATAGCTAAAAAATCTACAAACAATAAATGCTGGAGAGGGTGGGGAGAAAAGGGAACCCTCTTTTGCTGTTGGTGGGAATGTAAATTGATACAGTCACTATGGAGAACAGCATGGAGGTTCCTTAAAAAACTAAAAATAGGACTACCATATGACCCAGCAATCCCACTACTGGGCATATACCCTGAGAAAACCATAATTCAAAAAGAGTCATGTACCACAATGTTCATTGCAGCACTATTTGCAATAGCCAGGACATGGAAGCAACCTAAGTGTCCATTGACAGATGAATGGATAAAGAAGATGTAGCTCATATGTACAATGGAATATTATTCAGCCATAAAAAGAAATGAAACTGAGTTATTTGTAGTGAGGTGGATGGACCTAGAGTCTGTCATACACAATGAAGTAAGTCAGAAAGAAAAAACAAATACCGTATGCTAACACACATATATGGAATCAAAAAAAAGATGGTTCTGAAGAATGTAGAGGCAAGATGGAAATAAAGATGCAGACGTAGAGAATGGACTTGAGGACACGGAGAGGGAGAAGGGTAAGCTGGGATGAAGTGAGAGAGTGGCATAGACATATATACACTACTGAATATATCTTTTTGAATCTGTGTTTTTTGTTTTCTTCAGAAAAATACCCAGAAATGGAATTCCTGGATTGTATGGTAGTTCTATTTTTGATTATTTAAGGAACCTCCATACCGTTTTCCATAGTGGCTGCACCAATTTACATTCCCACCAACAGGTATGAGGGTTCCCTTTTATCCACATGCTCACCAACACTTATTATTTGTTGTCTTTTTGATAAGAGTCATTCTGATAGGTCTGACGTGATATTTCATTGTGCATTTGATTTGTGTTTCCCTTATGAGCAGTGATGTTGAGCAACTTTTCATGTGTCTGATGGCCTTCTGTATGTCTTCTTTGGAAAAATCTTTATTCAAGTCCTATACTCTTTTTTTCTCAGATTGTTTTTGATGTTCAGTTGCATGGGATATTTGTATATTTTGGATAGTAACCCCTTATCAGATATATGCTTACAAATATATTTTCCCATTCAGTAGGCTGACTTTTCTTTTTCTTAATAGTTTCCTACACTGAGCAAAAGTTTTATTGTTTGATATAGTTCCATTTGTTTATTTTTGCTGTTGTTTCTGTTGCCTGAGGTGACATATACAAAAGAATATTGCTAAGACTTATGTCACATTAAAGTACTGCCTATGTTTTCTTCTAGGTATTTTTTTAGTTTCAAGTCTTACATTTAAGTCTTTAATCCATTTTGAGCTTATTTTTGTACATGATGTGAGAAAGTAGTCCAGTTTGAATCTTTTCCATTGAGCTATCCAGTTTTCCCAACATCATTTATTGGAGAGGCTGTCTTTTCCCCATTGTGTATTCTTGCCTCCTTTGCCATAGATTAATCGACCATATAAACATGGGTTTACTTCTGGCCTTTCTATTCTGTTGCATTGATCTTTGTGTCTGTTTTTGTGCAGATACCATACTGTTTTGATTACTGTGGCTTCATAGTACAGTTTGAAATCAGGGAACATGATACCTCCAGATTTGTTCTTCATTCTCAAGAGTGTTTTGGCTATTTGAGGTCTTTTGTGTTTCTGTAAACTTTTAGAATTATTTGTCCTGGTTCTGTGAAAAATGTGATTGGTATTTTGATAGAGATTGCATTGAATTTGAAAATTGCCTTAGGTAGTATGGTTATTATAACAATATTAATCCTTCCAATTCATGAGCATGGTATATCTTTCCATTTGTGCCATCTTCAATCAGTTTAGTCAATGTTTTATGGTATTCTGAGTGTAGATCTTTTACCTCCTTGGTTAGATTTATTCCTAGGTATTTTACTTTTTGATGAAATTGAAAATTGGATTGTTTTCTTAATTTTTCTTTCTGATAATTTGTTTTTGGTGTATAGAAATGCAGCTGATTTCTGTATATTAATTTTGTATCTAGGAACTTTACTGACTTTATTTATTAATTCTCACAGTTTTTTGGTGGTGTCTTTAGTTTCTCTCTTTATATTATCATATCATTTGCAAAGAGTGACAATTTTACTTCTTCCTTATCAATTTGAATGCCTTAATTTTTTTGGTTCGGATGTAGCTAAGATTTTGAGTACTGTGTTGAATAAAAGTAATGAGAGGCTGCGGCCACCACTGCCACCACCCCCTCACTGCCTCAGCCTGGTGGGGAGGAGGAGGAGGAGCAGCAGGGCCTCTGGGCCCTGGCACCGCTGCCTGGAGGAAATATGAACCTGCAGCCTGTGTAGAGGAGACCCCAAGCACAGTAAGTTAAGCAAAATGAAAAGACAGAGAAACACATAACAGATGAAGGAGCAAGGTAAAAACCCATCAGACCAAACAAATGAAGTTAAAAAGGCAGTCTACTTGAAAAATAATTCAGAGTAATGATAGTAAAGATGATCCAAAATCTTGGAAATAGAATGGAGAAAATACAAGAAACGTTTACAAAGGACCTGGAAGAACTAAAGAGCAAACAAACAATGATGAACAACACAATAAATGAAATTGAAAGTTCTCTAGAAGAAATCAGTAGCAGAATAAATGAGGGAGAAGAATGGATAAGTGACGTGGAAATAACTACTGCAGAGCAGAATAAAGGAAAAAGAATTGAGGACAGTCTCAGAAATTTCTGGGACACATTAAACGCACCAACATTCAAATTATAGGGGTCCCAGAAGAAGAAGAGAAAAAGAAAGGGACTGAGAAAATATTTGAAGAGATTATAGTTGAAAACCTCCCTAATATGGGAAAGGAAATAGTTAATCAAGTCCAGGAAGTGCAGAGAGTCCCATACAGGATAAATGCAAGGAGAAACACGTCAAGACACATATTAATCAAACTATCAAATATTAAATACAAACAAAAAGTATTAAAAGCAGCGAAGGAAAAACAACAAATAACATACAAGGGAATCCCCATAAGGTTAACAGCCGATCTTTCAGCAGAAACTCTGCAAGCCATAAGGGAGTGGCAGGACATATTTAAAGTGATGAAAGGGAAAAACCTACAACCAAGATTACGCTATCCAGCAAGGATCTCATTCAGATTCGTGGGAGACATTAAAACCTTTACAGACAAGTAAAATTTAAGAGAATTCAGCACCCCCAAACCAGCTTTAGAACAAATGCTAAAGGAACTTCTCTAGGCAGGAAACACAAGAGAAGGAAAAGACCTACAATAACAAACACAAAACAATTAAGAAAATGGTAATAGGAACATACATATTGATAATTACCTTAAATGTAAATGGATTAAATGCTCCAACCAAAAGACATAGACTGGCTGAGTGGATACAAAGACAAGACCCGTATATATGCTGTCTACAAGAGACCCACTTCAGACCTAGGGACACATACAGTGTGAAAGTGAGGGGATAGAAAAAGATATTCCATGAAAATGGAAAACAAAATAAAGCTGGAATAGCAATTCTCATATCGGACAAAATAGACTTTAAAATAAAGATTATTACAAGATGCAAAGAAGGACACTACATAATGATCAAGGGATCAATCCAAGAGGAAGATATCAGAACTGTAAATATTTATGCACCCAACTTAGGAGCACCTCAATACATAAGGCGAATGCTAACAGCCATTAAAGGGGAAATTGACAGTGATAAAATCATAGTGGTGGACTTTTAACACCCCACTCTCACCAATGGACAGATCATCCAAAATGAAGATAAATAAGGAAGCACAAGCTTTAAATGATACATTAAACAAAGTGGACTTAATTGATATTTATAGGACACTCCATCCAAAAACAACAGAATACACATTCTTCTCAAGTGCTCATGGAACATTCTCCAGGATCAATCATATCTTGGTTCACAAATAAAACCTTGGTAAATTTAAGAAAATTGAAATTGTATCAAGTATCTTTTCCGACCACAATGCTATGACACTAAATATCAATTACAGGAAAAAATCTGTAAGAAATACAAACACATGGAAGCTAAACAATACACTACTTAATAACTAAGAGATCACTGAAGAAATCAAAGAAGAAATCAAAAAATACCTAGAAACAAATGACAATGAAAACCCAAAACTGGTGGGATACAGCAAAAGCAATTCTAAGAGAGAAGTTTAAAGCAATACAATCCTACCTCAAGAACCAAGAAACATCTCAAATAAACAACCTAACCTTGCACCTAAAGCAATTAGAGAAATAAGAACAAAAAAACCCTAAGTTTAGCAGAAGGAAATAAATCATAAAGATCACATCAGAAAAAAATGAAACATAAATGAAGGAAACAGTAGCAAAAATCAATAAAACTAAAAGCTGGTTCTTTGAGAAGATAAACAAAATTGAGAAACCATTAGCCAGACTCATCAAGAAAAAAAGAGAGGAATATCAAATCAATAGAATTAGAAATGAAAAAGGAGAAGTAACAACTTACACTGCAGAAATACAAAGGATCATGAGAGATTACTACAAGCAACTATGTGCCAGTAAAATGGATAGCTTGGAAGAAATGGAAAGAAATCTTAGAAAAGCAAAACCTTCTGAGACTGAACCAGGAATAAATATGAACAGACCAATCACAAGCACTGAAATTGAAATTGTGGTTTAAAATCTTCCTACAAACAAAAGCTCAGGACCAGATGGCTTCACAAGACAATTCTACCAAACATTTAGAGAAGAGCTAACCCTATCCTTCTCCAGCTCTTCCAAAATATAGCAGAGGGTAGAACACTCCCAAACTCTTTCTACGAGGCCGCCATCACCCTGATACCAAAACTAGACAAGGATGTCACAATAAAAGAAAACTACAGGCCAATATCACTGATGGACATAGATGCAAAAATCCTCAACAAAGTACAAGCAAACAGAATCCAACAGCACATTAAAAGGATCATACACCATGATCAAGTGGGGTTTATCCCCAGAATGCAAGGATTCCTCAATATACGCAAATCAATCAATGTGATAAACCATATGAAAAAATTGAAGGAGAAAAGCCATATGATCATCTCAATAGATGCAGAAAAAGCTTTTGACAAAATTCAACATCCATTTATGATTAAAAAAAACCTCCAGAAAGTAGGCATAGAGGGAACTTTCCTCAACATAATAAAGGCCATATATGACAAACCCACAGCCAACATCGTTCTCAATGGTGAAAAACTGAAACCATTTCCTCTAAGATCAGGGTCAATACAAAGTTTCCCACTCTCACCACTATTATTCAACATATTTTTGGAAGTTTTAGCCACAGCAATTAGAGGAGAAAAAGAAATAAAAAGAATCCAAATCAGAAAAGAAGAAGTAAAGCTGTCACTATTTGCAGATGACATGATACTATCTATAGAGAATCCTAAAGATGCTACCAGAAAGCTACTAGAGCTAATCAATGAATTTGGTAAGGGACAAAGATACAAAATTAATGCACAGAAATCTCTTGCATTCCTATACACTAATGATGAAAGATCTGAAAGACAAGTTAAAGAAACACTGCCACTTACCAATACAAGATAAAGAATAAAATGCCTAGGAATAAACCTACCTAAGGAGACAAAAGACCTGTATGCAGAAAATTATAAGACACTGATGAAAGAAATTAAAGATGATATAAACAGATGGAGAGATATACCATGTTCTTGGATTGGAAGAATCAACATTGTGAAAATGAATATACTACTCAAAGCAATCTACAGATTCAATGCAATCCCTATCAAGGTACCAATGGCATTTTTCACAGAACTAGAACAAAAAGTTTCACACTTTGTATGGAAACACAGAAGACCCCAAATAGTCAAAACAATCTTGAGAAAGAAAAACAGAGTTGGAGGAATCAGGCTCCCCGAGTTCAGACTATACTACAGAGCTACAATAATCAAGATATGGTACTCGCACAAAAACAGAAATATAAATCAATGGAACAGGATAGAAAACACAGAGGTAAACCCACACACAGATGGTCACCTTATTTTTGATAAAGAAGGCAAGAAGATACAATGGAGAAAAGACAGCTTCTTCAATAAGTGGTGCTGGGAAAACTGGACAGCTACATGTAAAAGAATGAAATTAGAACACTCCCTCACACCATACACCAAAATAAACCCAAAATGGATTAAAGACCTAAACATAAGGCCAGAAATTATAAAACTCTTAGAGTAAAACATAGAACACTCTATGACATAAATCACAGCAAGATCCTTTTTGACTCATCTCCTAGAGAAATGGAAATAAAAACAAAAATAGGGGCTTCTCTGGTGGCGCAGTGGTTGTGAGTCCGCCTGCCGATGCAGGGGACGCGGGTTGGTGCCCCTCTCCGGGAGGATCCCGCATGCCGCAGAGCGGCTGGGCCTGTTATCCGTGACCGCTGGACCTGCGCGTCTGGGGCCTGTGCTCCGCAGTGGGAGGGGCCACCATGGTGAGAGGCCTGCATACTGCAAAAAATAAATAAATAAAAATAAAAAAATAAAGAAATGGTACCTAATGAAATTTAAAAGCATTTGGACAGCAAAGGAAACTATAAACAAGATGAAAAGGCAATGCTCAGAATGGGAGAAAATATTTGCAAACGAAGCAACTGACAAAGGATTAATCTCCAAAATATACAAGCAGCTCGTGCAGCTCAATATCAAAAAAACAAACAAACAATTGATAAATGGGCAGAAGACCTAAATAAACATTTCTCCAAATAAGATATACAGATTGCCAACAATCACATGAAAGAATGCTCAACCTTACTAATCATTAGAGAAATGCAAATCAAAACTACAATGAGGTATCACCTCACAGCAGTCAGAACAGCCATCATCAAAAAATCTACAAACAATAAATGCTGGAGTGGATGTGGAGAGAAGGGAACCCTCTTGCACTGTTGCTGGGAATGTAAATTGATACAGCCCCATGGAGAACAGTATGAAGGTTCCTTAAAAAACTAAGAATAGAACTATCATACGATCCAGCAATCCCACTATTTGGCATATACCCCGAGAAAACCATAATTCAAAAAGAGGCATGTACCACAATGTTCATTGCAGCTCTATTTACAGTAGCCAGGACATGGAAGCAACCTAAGTGTCCATCAACAGATGAATGGATAAAGAAGACGTGGCACATATATATGATGGAATGTTATTCAGCCATATAAAGAAACAAAATTGAGTTTTTTACATTGAGGTTGATGGACATAGAGTCTGTCATACAGAGTGATGTTAAGTCAGAAAGAGAAAAACAAATACCATATGCTAAGACATGTATGTGGAATCTAAAAAAGAAAAAAGTTTATGAAGAACCTAGGGCCAGGACAGGAATAAAGGTGCAGACATAGAGAATGGACTTGTGGACATAGGGAGAGGGAAGGGTAAGCTGGGATGAATTGAGAGAACGACATGGACTTATATATACTACCAAATGTAAAATAGATAGCTAGTGGGAAGCAGCTGCATAGCACAGGGAGATCAGCTTGGTGCTTTGTGACCACTTAGAGGGGTGGGATGTGGAGGGTGGGAGGGAGACGTATTGGGAAGAGATATGGGGATATATGTATATGTATAGCTGAATCACTTTGTTATAAAGCAGAGACTAACACACCATTGTAAAGCAATTATACTCCAATAAAGATGTTAAAAAAATAAAAAGTGGTGAGATAGGACATCTTTGTCTTATTCCTGATCTTAAAGGAAATGCTTTCAGCTTTTCAGCATCGAGTATGATGTTATCTGTGGGCTTGTCATATATGGCTTTTATTATGTTGAGGTATGTTCTGTCTATATGCACTTTGTTGAAATTATTTTTATCATAAATTGATGTTGAATTTTGTCAGAATCTTTTCTGGCATCTATTGAGATGATCGTATGATTTTTATTCTTAATTTGTTAATCTGTATCACATTGACTGATTTGTGGATATTGAAATATCCTTGAATCCTTGGGGTAAATCTCATTTGATCATGGTGTAGGATCCTTTTAATTTATTGAATTTGTTTTGCTAATATTTTGCTGAATATTTTTAGATGTATGTTTATCAGTGATATTGGCCTGTAAAGTTTTTTTGTGTGTGTGGTATCTTTGGTTTTGGTATCAGAGTGATGCTGGTCTTGTAGAATGAGTTTGGAAGTGTTCCTTTCTCTTCAGTTTTGGAGTAGTTTGAGAAGGATAGGTGTTAACTCGTCTTTAAGTATTTGATAGAATTTACCTGTGAGGCCATTTGGTCCTGGACTTTAGTTTGTGGGGAGTGTTTTGATTACTGATTCAATTTCATTACTGGTAATTGGTATGTTCATATTTTCTATATTCTCCTGATTCAGTCTTAGGAAATTGTACATTTCTAGGAATTTATCCATTTCTTCTAGGTAGTCTGTTTAACTGGCATTCACAGTAATCTCTTATGATCCTTTGCATTTTTGTGTGTCAGTTGTAACTTCTTTTTCATTTCTGATTTTATTGATTTGGGTCTGCTCTCTTTTTTTCTTGATAAGTCTGACTAAAGTTTATCAATTTTATTTTATTTTTTTGAAGGAGCTCTTAGTTTCATTGATTTTGCTTCTATTCTTTTTAAAAGTCTGTAATTCATTTATTTCTACTCTGATCATTTCTTTCCTTCTACTATGTTTGGATTTTGCTTTTTTCTTCTTTTTCTAGTTTCTATAGATGTAATTTTGGTTGTTTATCTGAGACTTTTCTTGTTTCCTGAGGGAGGCTTGTATTGCCATAAACTTCCCTCTTACAACTCAACACAGCTTTTGCTCTGTCCCATAATTTTCGGATCATTGTTTTTATTTGTCTTCAGGTACTTTTTTGTTTCCTCTTTGATTTCTTCAGTGACTCATTGGTTGTTTAGTAGTGTATTGTTTAGCTTCCATGTGATTGCGTTTTTTGAAGTTTTTTTTCCTTGTTGATTTCTTAGTCTCATAGAGTTGTTGTTGGAAAAGATGATTAATATGATATCAGTCTTCTTAAATTTATTGAGACTTGTTTTGTGGCCTGGCATGTTATACGTCCTGGAGAACGTTCCATGTGCACATGAAAGAAATGTGTATTCTGCTGCTTTTGGATGCAATGTTATCTCTCTATATATTAAGTTAATCTAGCTTAATGTGTTGTTTAATGCCAGTGTTTCCTTACTGAGATTTTGTCTGGATGATCTGTTCATTGATGTAAGTGGGGTGCTAAATTTCCCTACTATTATTGTGTTACCATTAATTTCTCCCTTAATGTTTGTAAATATTTGCTTCATGTATTTGGGTACTCCTATGTTGGGAGCATATATATTTATAATCACTATATCTTCTAGTTGGCTTGATCTTTTCATCATTATATAATATCCTTCTCTGTCTCTTGTTACAGTCTTTGTTTTAAAGTCTATTTTGTCTTATATAAGTATTGCTACCCTGGCCTTCTTTTCATTTTCATTTGCATGAAATACTTTTTTCATCCCCTCACCTTCCGTCTGTGTGTCTTTGGGTCTGAAGTGATTTTATTTTAGGCAGCATATACTTGGGTCTAGTTTTTGTACCCATTCAACTACCCTAGGTCTTTTGGTTGGAGCATTTAGTCCATTACTATTTAAAGTAATTATTGATAGGTACGTACTTATTGTCATGTTGTTAATTGTTTTGAATTTCTTTCCTATTTAAAATTGGGATATTTTTTTACAGTGTTTTTTTTTTTTGCATTAACTTTGCTTTTTCAAAATATTGCATTAAAATATTGTTTTCCTTGGCTGCTGTTTTGATACAAATTAAATTTTGCCTAATCTGCTTTATTTTCATCACCTTAGTCACCAGCATCTGTGGTTCTTTATACAAATTTGACTCTGCAGCTCTTTTTTTTTTTTCTTTTTTTAAACTTTTTCTTTGTATTTTCCCTCTCCAAAAGTGTTAACTGCTTTTGGGTTGTTAACTCTTTTGGTTGCACCTGATTAAGGGGTGCATAAACAGATAGTTGCTACAGAATAAAAGCCAGTAAGAAGTGTATCTGTGGAAGGGATTTTGGTTTGCTGATCCCAATGCTATGATAATTAAGGTTATGTTCTGGAAGATGCACCAGAGGAGGGGGAGGAGTGAGTAGATCAAGGCTCTTAATGACTAGCTCCTTGCCTATAGGTTCCTAAAGGCTGTTGGATGGGAGGGGAGCGCAAGTGTGTAGCAAGGCCAGGAGTGTTGTTTGGGATACAGGTTTTCTTTTTGCAAGACAACTCATGCTGTGTGTTCTGAGTTGCAAGTGTGATAGACCTGGTGCCTTCTAAACAGTGATTGGAAGTTAATATCCAGCATTTTATTTTTCCTGTTGTATATGTGGGATGTGTGTGTGTGTGTGTGTGTGTGTGTGTGTGTGTGTGTGTGTGTGTAAGAGAGCCAAGAATGCCCTCAATATTTTCCTCTTTTATGTGATTGCTGGAGGATGTCCAGCAAGAGGCAGCAATTCTTTTTTTCAATGAAGATCTCCTTCTAGTGAAAATCGTGGAATGAGTTTATAGCTCCAGATACCTAAGCTTTGTAGAGTGATTTATGGAAGAGCTGTTTAGCAACTTTGTTCTGTATATACACTATTAGTTTAGTTTGTGTGCTAAGCAGCAGACCTATTTTTTGAAGCAATTTTCCATATCACTTTTGTCTTCTCCCTATTTTAATGCTTTTGCACAGTTTTGCCAATAAATAGCAGAAACTTTGTTTTCTCATTTTCTCAAACCAACTGACCAAAGGTGATGCAGAGAAAGTAAATTCTTTGAGAATGCTTGGAAGAAACTCTCAGGCATTTACCATAATATTTGCAGAACAGTTGGTGGTCCAGTCTTTTGAATCTACCTGCCACAAGGAAAACTCTGACAGCACTTGGATGGATTAGATGTCAAACCACAAATGTGAAGATGTAGAAACCAGTCAGATTCTTGGAGTCCTAGAAGGTAATGGCGGGAAGTTTCAACAGGACAGTGGGAGATATACAGGTAGCCATGTAGTCATTACCTGGGCAGCCCTGTTACATACAAGATCCCAGAAGGAGGCAGAGCATAGCATTAGAGGAACCAAGCAGCAGGAGGGGACTGGGATGTAAAGACTGTGTCTAGTCTTTAGAATGACTGACATGAGTCAGCATACTCAACAGAGAAAAATCAGGGTGCTTTGAAATTAAGACCTGTTAAGTAGAAGGATAACGTTAGGATCAAGGTACTAAAATTAGGTCCTCTTGGTGGAACCAGGGTTGGAATAAGATATGCAGATAAACTTTATCTTGTTACAGTCCCCTTTATAGGGCTAGTATTGGTCCCAGAGAAGGATGTATGGGCTGTTCTCATAGCTGGAAGATTAAGTAATAGAGGATTTAAATAACAGGGTATGGCAGCTTATTCTTACTAGGTGCTAACTATGTACTACAGATGGTTTTAAAAGCTTCAGATATATTAACTCATTTGGCCCTAATGACAACACTATGAATTAAGTAGTATTATCCTTTCCATTGGTATAAGTAACTTGCTCAAGATCATAGTGGCAGAACTGGGATTTGGACTCAGGCAGTTTGGTTTTAGAGCCACATTCTTCACCATTATGTTATGTTATTTAGACAAGCAGATCATTGCCTCACCAAATTTAGAGCTTCAGTAGTTCAAAGGAACAGAAATCTGGGTGTATGGTTAAACTTGAATTTGGTGGCATATCTGGGAATAAACCCTTTCCCTAAGTACCTAGGAAATAGGATGTCTCCAGTGAATTGGTGAATATGATAGAGAAGCTTCATTCAGGAGACTCACTTGCAGGTGTTTCAGATTGGTCTTTCTAGAACTTTCTAGAATTCAGCCACTTCTTCTCATTCGTGCTGACTCTGGGGGGCTGTTCTCTGAGTTCTGATATATTCATATGCATTAGCTCTTGAGTTATTTGACTCTGTTCAGGACCCCATTCCATTCTCATATTCTCACTGTGGGAGCTGTCCTCTTCTCAAAGATTCACTATACCACATGTCCTAATTTCCATCTGACTCTCTTGGTTCAACCTACACATTTCCTCCAAAAACATTACAACTGAAGTTAGAAAACAATGTTCAGTGGCTGGTTAACAAATATTGTTACCCTAGGAAGATAGTTAATTAATGTTTGTTTTAAATTAAAACACCTTAAATTACTCACTTGAAATATAAATACGTATTTAACTTTGGCATTTTATATTCAATACGAGGAAGTAGAAAGGCCATTTTCTCCTGTTTTGGTTAACAAATTTACATGTCATGTGGATCTTATTCTCCTATAAAATTTCTATAATGCTAACTATCTGAAGAAAGCATTTAGCAATTACTTACTACATAGTTGTATATTTACCATTGTTGTCTTGTACTGTCATTGAGTTCATTAATTATTATTTAAGTTTTCATAGGCTTGTCTTCCCAAGTGGATTATTAACTCCCCAGGACAGGAATCATACCTCATAGGTTTCTTTCCATGGCCCCCAGGGCAATGCCTTACACATAATGGTATGAATATATATTTTTTTACTCACAACACTGACCTTTTATTATTGAACACTGACAGAAAGAGAGGGGGAAAGAAAGTGAGACGGGGAGAGAGAGAATCAGGGAGAGAGAAAGAGAGAAAACATTCATCCATCTGTGTTTTTCAAGGAAGTGTACTAAGTGTACTTGTACTAATTTTACCTCCTACCATTCATTCCTATCTTACAGAGGCTGGGCTCTCTGTGCATCTTGAGCAGCTAATCTGTATGCTCTAATAAGCCCTCTTAGGAATTCAGGGTTGGTGTTTTAAACCACAGTCCCCGAATCATACAGTGTCTTCAGAGCCCTTAATTGATTTCAGAGGTGAGAAAACACTATTAGTTGGGAAGACAAACCTCTTATTTTATCGGAGTTGTTAGGCTGGCCACTGAATATTTTAGTAGGATACAGAGAAAGGAGGTTTAAACTCTCTACATGAGCATGTGACTGAAGTCTTCTTCTAGGAATAAAGTGAAAAAAAGGAAAAAGAAAAACGGTTTCCCCTCTGCATGGCTGCTGGGAATACCTAGAAAGTGATCTGTCTGCATTCACAGTAAGTTATGTCTGAAAGGTATTCCTATTTATGTGTGGGAAAGGACAGTAACATGTCTAGGTGGTCCTGTTGGCAGAAGAGCCAATGACATATGAGGAGAGGGAGGAGGTTTGATCTTGGTGTTTGTAATAATAATAACTAAGAGTTATTGATTCATTGATATATTCTAGAGATTGTTCTATGTGCTTTCAATATTTTAACTCATTCAATCTTCACATCAACCCTATGAGGTAAGTAGTGTTAATTTCCCTATGATAATGATATTGAAGAACTTTCTCAAGTAACAACTAATAAGTGATAGAGCCAGTATTTAATCCTAAGCAGTTTGACTGTAGAAACTTGTGGGCCAAGATAGTCTCTGTCTCGTCTATCAACTATGCCACTGTAGTTTAAAAGCTGTCCTAGAGGGCTTCCCTGGTGGCACAGTGGTTGGGAGTCTGCCTGCCGATGCAAGGGACGCAGGTTCCTGCCCCGGTCCGGGAGGATCCCGCATGCTGCTAAGCGGCTGGGCCCGTGAGCCATGGCCGCTGAGCCTGCGCATCTGGAGCCTGTACTCCGCAAAGGGAGAGTCCACAACAGTGAGAGGCCCGCGTACCGCAAAAAAAAAACAACAAAAAAAAAGCTGTCCTAGAGAATACGTAAATGTGTAGGCATGTCTGTGTTCCAATAAAACTTTATCTATAAAAACAAAGGGCCAAATTTGGTCCATGGTTTGCCAGCCTCTACTCTAGAGCTCAACTATTTGCCCTTCTACAATTAAAGTGTCATTTTTTTCTTTACTGTGAATTTACATGTGAGGGATTAATTATTTTTTGGATTACCCATACCAAATAGTGAGTATTGTTTTTTTTCTTTTTCCTCCTTTTTCAAATACTTCATCATTCTGGTAGAACTAAAATAAAATCTGGTGAATTACGGCAACAGATCCTCTTGTTTCACAACATGAATCTTTCCAACCTCAGCAACTGGTTGTCAGGCATTCACTTTCTTGACGGCATTATGGTGATTATGGTGTCCATAATCTCTGTTTCCTTTCCATATGATGAGGCTACTATTAAGGCTTTCCTAACACCTGCTTGGACTTGTTTTCTGAATTCAAGTTGTCCCTACCAATAGATTGAGTATTAGATGAAACTTCAAGAAAAGAGCTGGTCACTCAGTCTGCTTGGGCTCCTTTTTGTATGACCCCAGTTACTAGAACAGAAACAAAATCTCTGGAAGGGGCTGATTAATTCAGAAGGGGATGTGGGGTCAGGGGATCTGGACAGCATTGAACATAGGTTGAAGGTAGAAGAATTAATATTAATACTAATAATTAACTTTTATGAAGCATCTTACAGTTTACAAAATACTTTCCTCCTACTCCTACTGATGACCAGCCCAGCTCTCTCCTCCCCTCCCCTCCTTGGGTGCTTGGGGATTTGTTTTAATGGTGTTTCAGAGTGTAAGGCTGCTGATACAATCTAATCTGAGCAGATACTGGGACCTGAGCACATTACTTATTCATCTGTTTGCTGATAGAGATGAAGGTCCAAGCTTGACATCAGTAGATCCAGAAGGAGGTGCCTTTATATCTTCTCTCTCTTTAAATCTGGGTCCTACATGTCAAAGAGACGAAAAGTACATCATTTAGAAGTGCATCTGTCATTTACGTGCTTGGAAACATGTCACAGTGAGTGGTGAAACATTATTAATTTCTTTTGCCCTCAGAATAATTCATGCACTTACAAGTATAATCTGCATCACAATGAAATATTTGGATGTAAGTGTAGGTGTAATTAACGTCAGAAAAATCTCTGAAACAAGGGAAGCAAGGAAAATCACAGTTAAGTCAGCTTCAGACATCAGTGTGGCAAAGAATTTTGGGACATGCTATAACCTTGTGTGGCCTTCGTAATTAATTAAGAGGGTTAATGAAGGGAAGAAATGGGAGAGCTGCCTCCAAAGCTCTTAGACCTGTGGATGAGACTTGAGCTACTCATACTGGTTTTGCATACTATCTATAATTTGGATCCTTTAATTCAACGTGATAACTATTTATTGAATCACTGTCATATCAAAAGCTCAGATCTAGACATGAGATGATACAAATACAATAATAATAATGTAGTAGTGCTGTTGGTGCCCTGCCCAAATTGCCCTTACATGGTTGCTGTGAATATTGGCTGCTAATTAGCTCATGGCTGCCCTTTTCTCCAGAGAATTGTCCTCAGCCAAATGGGAGCTGCCTGGACATGGAGGGAATGTCTTCCTCCCCACTCCCCAGGGGGCAGCCTATAGCCAATGATTGACTGACATGGAGGGCTTTGATGAGGGGAGTGTACAAAGGGCTGGATCCATTCCAATGTGGATCCAACTCTGGTGCGGTTTATGCTCCAGAGCACCCCATGAGACCTTGCTGAAGCTAGATTTCAACTTAACTCTTCCTGCTGCCCTATCTTACTTCCCTCATTCTTTTATTCCTGAGACTTCTCCTTCAATTAAATCATAGGCACCTAAATCCTCATCTCAGATTTTACCTCTAGAGAGCCCAACCTAAGACACAGAGCTATCACTTATTGCATAAATTATTAGGGGCAAGGTGTTGGCTGAGCAATTTACACGTATTATCTCATTTGATCTTTACAATAACTGTAATGCTGTTGGAATTGAGGCTTAGAGTGGTTAATTAAGGTCTCAAAGTCCCACAGTTAATAGAGCCAGCTTTCTGGGACAGGTCTGTCAGACTCCATAGGCCTCATTCTTTCCAGGTGCCTGAGTTGAGTAAGACACATGATCATGCATGCTCCATACATCCACAGGAGCTTACAGTTCATTAGGCAGGGAAAGAAAATGCAAAAATATTATCAGAGAGATACAGGGAAGGTTATGGGGATTCAGAGGAGAGAGCTCACATCCAGTTGAAAAGCATGACTCTTTGTAGAGATTTTATCACATGCTTACCCAGAGACCATGCTGATCTCTCAATTTTTCCATCTGGGCTCATGCTGGTATCTAATCTGGTATATTTCAAGCTTTGTACTTGAAGAATAGTCATGTGGACAAGATTGAATTATAGTTATATTGTATGAACTCCTTCATAAGCCTGTTGTAGATAAAACTTTTGTGATACCAAGGGAGGCATGGGACCACAGAACAGCGTTCCAAATTTTTCAATAGTCAGGAAGGGGACACCGCTTTGATATTCCCTTCTCTGAAATTGGCCACGTGAAAGTCATGAAACATCAGTGGTCCTATTCCCATCTTTTAGACCACTAGTCTAGAATGGTAGTAGTAGAGATGGAGAGAATGACAGGATTGGGGGCATATGTTGAACTAGAGCTGATAGATTTTTTAAGGACACGCTCATGAGATTGGATGTGACCTACATAAAATTTCTACTCTATTACTTTCCGCCCCCTAGGAACTAAAAGCTGGCATTTTTTCCCCAGGCCTCATAGAGAACAGAATTTAATCTGCATTAATCCTCATAGTTTGTTCCCCAACTAGGCAATAAACTGGGGAGGGATTATGGCTTCCTGTGATGTTCTCCACACAGGGTCTGTGCCTTTTAGGTGGGGAACACTCAGTCAACATTCTAGGTGATCTTCACATTGAATAGAGTTCTTGTTTTTGAGAAGTAAGTGAAGAATCAAACTCAAAGATTTCTTCTCCTAAACCTATTGCTCTGGTTTTCCCCTAGTAATCCATGATTTATTTCTCTTCTTCTCTCCTTGGAAATAGTAGAGAATAGTATACAGTAGTAGTATAGTACTATAATACTAGTGCTAATAGTAGTATGTATGTCTTCACACATACATACACACACACATACATAAGGCCCTAACAACTTTAGAATGATTTGCATGTTTTTCTTGGAAAATCCATTACATAATGATTTTAAATAGTATTTATTATTTGTGTGATTTGGTCTTTGTAAGCAAGGTACATAATCTCTTCCATTTCATCTACAAAGTGGGCTAATGATGCTCCTATCAACCCCTTTCCAGTGTTTTAACAAGTATGCAATGAAAATGCCTGGTAGAATAAATGGCTAATTAAGTGTAAGGAAATTACGATTTTTGTTTTTAATTCTTGTAACTTGGTGACTTTTCACTAGGCCAGATCATTGCTAAGTCAACGAATGATTTATGTTGATTTATGTGGCATTTCCTGTTTCCCTTGTGGTAGAAAAAGACATTCTTCAGCATTGCCTTGCTCTGACTTTCTTAAATACTCTTAGCATTTGTTTCAAGGCTGGGGATTACGCTGTGCTCACCTTGTCTAAGCTAATGTGTCCTTTGCACCGTGACCAGGGACTGCGGAGTCCAGCACAAACTGATGGAAGCAAAAGGTTGCTGATTATATTGTAGGTCTACTTTGTAGAGGGAAGCAGTTTGGCTTTTTTCTAAATGTTTCTATGTATTACTCAGAGGAAGCTGTTCTTCCTCAAACTTGGAAGGCTTCTTTACTTCATTTTTTCAAAATATAAGAACACGCATCTAGAGTCTGGTGTTGCATTTTTTTCCTCCCCTATATTCTGGATAATACAAATGTTAGGGTTTATTCAAACTGTTCATGTGGAGACAATAGTTTTAGTTATAAGTATAAGTGGCTATATAAGGGATAAACCCTGTGTTTTTTGGAAAATTTTCATAGGAAAAAAATATTTCAAGGATTTTAACTGGAATTATCCTTCTGACAATTTCTCCTGTCATTTATATGTGCTGAGGCTTAAGTATGACTTAGGTCATAAATAACATCAGAATTCAAAGGAGCTCTAGAGGTTCCATCACATCTTTTGTTTACTTTACAGCAAGAGTAAAAGTTAGAATCAGGACTAGACCTCAGGGCACTGGGCTCCTAACCTGGGGTGTAGTCTCTATACCACAGAAGTTGGAAAGAATGAAAAGGAGTCTTGGGCCTGTCTTACCCCAACCTTCCTTGCACAGATGAGAAGACAGGCCCATATGCACTCAGGTCTTCTGGTTCGTGGCCATGTTTCTTCATAAATCACCAACTATATTAAATCAGATGATCTCCTTTAAGTAGCTAGAATATTCAAAAATAAGACAGATGGTTTGGAGTTTAGTTTAGATTGGTCTCTCTACTATACTTATAATAGAAAGTAGCTTGGAGTTTAAAACCCCAGTACTTGCTAAAAATAGTTGTAGTATTTCTAGGACCTGGTCAAAAACAGGCAGTACTTCACTTTATGGCCAGTAGAGGGCGATCAAATTAATACAATCCTTTTGAGCTGTTGGGCTTTCAATTAATGTATAGATATGAATAAATAAGACAAAGAACCAAATCAGTCTAAATACTTTAAAACAAACCGTTTGATCAATATCCACTAAATGGAGGAAACACATTTTGCTTTATATACTACAGTCATTCACCAAGGAGTATTACAGTCATAGCACAGCCCATAAGAGTTTATTAATTAAGCTCCTGAAATCCAGGCTGCTTATTCCTCCATCACTGTCAAGGTCTGGTGGCAGTCAGGTAGAAGACACAGGCATGGGACTTGCCATGTGTTTTTGTAACAATTTTAGAATTTTCATATTAGCAGCAACAGACAGCCATACTCTGCCAGAGTGAAAGGACCTCATAACAAATGTGATGGGGAGTAGTTCTTAAGTCATTCTTCATACCTCCCTCTCCCTTCCTATTCGATTTTCAGGGACTCAGCGATAAACAAATCACTGGTGGAGGATTCCACCTCCCTGGCTCATTCCACAGGCCTCATAAATCAAGTCTGCTCTTGATTAGAGCCATGGGCAGGTTCGCCACATTTGGAGACAGAATGAATGGCCCCATGGTCAGTGAGGTTTTTACAATCTTGAGACGTGGATATGATTACTTTGAGAGTGAAGGCAAATACAGATTACCTGGTAATTTATTCATTTACACATTTGGGAAACATACATTGAACCCCTGATGTATGCCAACCACTGTGCTAAAAGCTGGAGAAACAAACACAAGTAAGACATTTTGCTTCGTTTAAGGAGCCAAGTTGGACTATTTTTTAAAAATAATAAGTATATTAAAAATTCTAAAGGAAAAGAATACAGGAAATTCAACCTTTATTAAAGTTCTACTACTATGTATAGTTATAACAGCTGACATTTATTAAACATTTACTATATACCAGAACTCTGCTAAACACTTTACATGCAATATTCCATTGAATCCTCATAATATACTTATTAGATGCTGTTTATAGTCTCCTGATACACAGGGATGTTAAGTAAGTAGCCCAAGGTCATGCAACTGGAAATCAGAGACTATATCATATATATAAACTATATATGTAAATTATTACAAATGTAAGCATTACACATGTAAGTAAGGATTTGAACCTGAGTCTTATTCCAGAGCTGGAGAGTATAACAAGAAGACAGTAGATTTTTAAGTAGTGTGTGTAAGAATCACCTGGGAGCAGATTCGTTGACCATATTTTAGTGACTTGACCCTAATCATCTATAAAAATCACCTAGAAAGCTTTTTAAACTTACCTATTTGGCCCCACCCCAGATCAACTGAACCAAAATCCCTGGAGGTGGAGTTTAGGCTTCCTGTGAGTCTAATGTGCAGACAGGGTAGTGATCAGTTGACTCTTGGACAACATGGGGGTTAGGGAAACTGACCCCCACAGAGTTGAAAATCTGTGTATAACTTACAGTTGACCCTCAATAGCCATGATTCTGCATCGGCAGATTCAACCAACCATGGATCATGTAATACCTGTAATACCTATTTATTGAAAAAAAATCTGCTTAAAAGCAGATCTGCGTAGTTCCAGCTATGTGGTTCAAGTGTCAATTGTACCTTTAAAGGTCTGGGATGGGGCTCAGGGACCTGTATTTTTATATTCACCCCAGTGAGAAAACTTGCCTGAGCTCTACTGTTGATTAATCTAAACTATATCTAAACTACTGGGAGAAAGGAAATGGTTGTCCTCAGTGCAGCACACGATGAATTAAGGGAAGTGAAATCCCCAGCAGGTCAATACTAGAGGGAGCTTGTGCTTCCAGGATTGGGTGAGAGATTGAGCACCTCCTTAAACTGTGTACCCTAGACACCTTACTTGCCTCACTTGAGTCCACCATCTTAGAGACACTCAGGGAAGTCACTGAGGGAGGAAGAGAGGGGAGAAAAAGTTGGAGATTTAAAAAAGGGTTGATCTAGGGGTGGAGAAATGGATATTTTAATGAAGTTCTCCTAGTAATTACTGTTATTTGTGTTCTCCTTTGAGGAAGAAAGATAAAAAGAAGGTAGGGGGCGTGATGTGGACTCTGCCGTCCTTTGTAAGGGGAGCCAAAAGAGTAATAAGCCTGTATCGTGTCTAACATATGTGCCTAACATCATGTTATTTAATTCCATTAGATTCCTTTGGCAGTTATCATTTTATTATTATCTCCATTTTGTAGATACCAAGTGAAATCTCAGTCAAGGGTGGTCATTGGCCCAAGGCCACAGCACTTTAAGTGGCAAAATTGGGATTTGAACCCAGATCAAGCTGGCTCCAAAGTCTGAGATAGTGCCACTGCCTCAGGCTGGCTCCCTGCACATGTGGAGACATTTAACGTGTGACACAGCACCCACACCAGTGTGAAGTCATATCAAACTAGCTAATCAAGTGAGGGGACCATCTTGTGTGGTAAGGAGAAACTTAGACCATGGTACTGAAACAAATGAGACAGCCATGGAAGAAGAAATGTACTGAGCTGCATTCCTCATTTTGTGTGTGTGAATCACTCACCAAGCAGTAGTCCCCAGGTCTGTGGCTGAAGGAAAACTTCAAAGATGAAATCACCACAGTCTAGGCAAGCAGCACCTAGTTGCCCAAACAGTCATGGTGCATCATTCCACTTGTTTATGCAGTCGGATAGTTAGCAAAGTTCGATTTTCCCTATTAAGGGTCAGAATCCCAGACACAGGCAGGTTAACTGAGACCCTCTGAATAGAAAGGGTCTAACCTATTCTTGAGCACAGCTGACCAGCTCCTGAGGGGGGACAATAACGAGATCAGGGTGACACCTAATAAAGTGACAAATGTGCAGATGAGCACAAACCTGGCTGTCACTGTGGATTGTGCTGTGGACACCTGGGAGAGTGATTAGAAGGAAGCTGCTAAAGGAGCAAGTAACAGATTTACTCTTATAGTCACCGCAAAACCTTAAGTCTCTTTCGTTTGGTACTAGAGCTTTCCTCTGGTGCTAAATAGCTTAATCAGGGCCAGGTGCTAAAACTACCTCGGGAAATTGTTTATAAAACACAGATTTTTGGTGTCACCTCTCAGATGCTGATTAGAAGGTCAGGGGAGGATTTTTGGGTAGTTTCAAAATCTCTCCATGTTATTCTTATCACCTTAGACTGAGCCCTACAATTCTAAAAGCGTAAAGTCAAAGATAAAAAAAAAAGAAGTGAAAAGTTTGAAGTCCATCAGTCCAGCTTCTGGGTATATAGCCAAAGGAGATGAAAACAGTATATCAAAGAGATATTTGCATCCCCATGTTCACTGAGGCATTATTCACAATAGCCAAGGTGTGGAAACAACCTAAGCATCCATTAACAGATGAGTGAATAAAGCTGACATGGTATATATATAAAATGGAATATCCTTCAGGTATGAGAAAGAAGGAAATCCTGCCATTTTTGACAACATGGATGGATCTTGAGGGTTTATGCTAAGTGAAAAAAGCCAGAGAAAGACAAATATTGCATGATATCACTTATATGTAGAATTTTTAAAAAGTTAGGCTCAGAAACAGAGTAGAAAAGTAGTTGCCAAGGGCTGGGGTTTGGGGGAAATAGGGAAAGCTTAAGATGAATAAGGTCTGAGGATATAATGTAAACCATGACTATAGTTGATAACACTGTATTTTGCTAAGAGAGTAGAACTTAAATGTTCTCACCAAAAACAGAAAAAAAAAAAAAAGATAAATATGTGGGGTGATGCATATGTTAATTAACTAGATGGGGAGGATCCTTTAACAATGTGTATGCATATCAAATCGTCATGATGTACACTTTAAATATCTTACAGTTTTGACAATTATATCTCAATAAAGCTGAAATAATTTTTAAAAAAGAAGTGATCAGGGCATGTGGATAGCAGGTAAAAAATCTAATAAATGCAATCCCTGAATCCATGAATTTATATTCATGTCAAGATTAACTGTCTTCCATATAGGGTGGGGTAAGTGAGTGTATATCTGCGATAAGATGCATTTTGGATTTTGCTTAATTTTAATTCTTAAAATTAAGAATCATTTCTCATTCTTAAATCTGTAATGCAGTTGAGAAAATTTTATTTACCAACATTCTTCTTGAGGAGAACACTGTATTTTTTTGGAAAAATGCTCAGAAAAATTGCTTAGTAAGGGGTGGGGACATGTTTTAAGTGCCTTTGTTTTCCTGAAAATCTTGGTGTTTGGGTTTGCCTCTTAAGAACTGAGGGAGTGCGGAATATGAGCGAAAGTAATTTAAAATTCCACAAGGGAAGGAACAGGATCCAGGAAAAGAGAGCCACATGTGGCAGGGTGGCTAAGGAGGGATTTTGGAGAAAATAATTGTTTGTGGATTTTAATTTTTAGTGAAATGCCGTGAACTCCAAAATATGATCATTCTTCATGACTCCATCACTCTTCAGTACAGACTACCAAGAAAAAAAGAGCAGAAAAGAGAGAGAGAGGAAGGGAAGGAGGAAGGAAGGAATTCATTAACTAGTGTATCTACAAATTACTTTAGAACATTCCTATTTAAATCTTGTGCTATATGTGTTTAGCTTAATTTTATCCATACCCTGGGAAGAGCTAACATTTGAAGTGCCTTGGAAAAGAATACATACTCCAGAGGGTAGCATTTGAGAGACAATGATGAGGAGCCAACAGTTCAAAGGCAGCCGTGATAAGCAGTCAACATTCCATATCTAAATCTACACCTAGAGACTTTGTGGATTAGCACAAGAAATGTTAGAAATAATTTTTTATTGGTGAAATGAATGTTATTCAAAACATGTGGATTGGCTAGAAGTACCATATGGTCACCACTGCCCTTGAGTGAATGAGGTATGAGGATCTAGCAAGCCCCAAACCCTTGCACTGCTTTCTAGGTGCCCATAGCTTGGTCCTATGTCCAGCTTCTTAGTAGAAGATTTGGTTGCCTGATTCCAACTAGAAGATTGGCTGGATTTTGCTGCTGACATAGTGTCATATTTGGCTCAAATAACCCTTTCACAGAAGAATCCTTCGGAAAGTGCCTCAAAGAACAGAGAGATGGTGCTTTACCACCTCACAAAGAAAGTAAAAACTTTTGTGTATATGCTCATGAATACAGGTCTGTATGTGTTGTAGAAATCAGTTGGAGACATGTATATATTGAAGCATCCCATATAGTGACCAATTATGGGGGAAGGGACCTAGCCCTCACCAGTATCTCATTACTGGAGGACATTGACATGCACCCTAAAATCCTCCCAACTGAATGGCAGCACTGGCTTAAACCATACTCAGGCTTGCTGAGACTAGACTTCTTATGGGAATCTATTAAAGATCTGAGTTGACAACTGTGTGGAAAAGGGAGCAGTTGATATTGAGACCATGAGTCAGAGTAGCAAAAAAAAAATATTTAGAAGGCATAGTTGGCAATCAGGACAATTATTTCCTTCAAAGGGTACAAAACTATAATATAGGAAAGACTTTGCTAAGTCATATAGTAAGACTGAGAAATCAAAGGAGGGCAAGACAGGTACCAATGATGGGGGCTGGGGCATTGGGTGGATATCAGAAATGGCTTGATGGGGGAGATACGTTTGAGGATGAAAGAGATTGTCAACATACCAAATGAAAGTGAGGGTATAGGGAGAAGGCTGTCAGCAAGGGGGTATTTTAAGAGTCAGGAATGGTAATGGGGGAAATGGGATATGACAAGACATATTTCAAGAATTTTGAAAGGTTTAAATGCTGTAGGGGATATTACATTTCATTTCGTCTCCCTGATTACTCTTTTTAGAAGCTACTTGCCTCTCTCTTGCCCACTTTCACAAAGAATTGTTTGTTTGTTTTCCTTTGTAGTTATGGTAGGGTCATGCCAGATGTTGGCTTGTCTGTTCTTGAGATTGCTGTTACACTTGAGAATACGTTGTACCTTTTTGATCTCAAACATAGAGAAAATGGAGGAAGATAGGAACCCTTCATCTTTTCAATGTCAAAACCACCTGTGTTGATATACTGTCTCTTTTCTTTCCCTCCTATTTCTATGAAGACAGTGTCTATGTAACTATCAAAAACCAATCCGAATGCTTTCGATCTAGATTCCAATCTCTTTTTCCGTCTCAATGTTTTTGCTCCTGCAATATCTTCCTTCACTCCTGAATCATCATATTATCCCTCTTCATTCCCATTATCATACAAATATGCCCTGGGATCTCCTGTGAAAAACAGTTGATCTCTTGTTTCCCTCCAGCTCTTACTCTTTGCTTGCTTCACATAAAATCTTGAGATATTTGTCTAAAAGCAGTATTCCACTTCCTCATTAGCATTCTCTTCCCAACTCACCTGATAGATTTCCTTCCCCATCACTCCTCTACAGCCACTGTTGTCAGGGTCACCAGTAATCTCTGTGTTGCCAAATTTGGCAGGTGATGGATGCTCTGTTCTTATCTACCATGACCTTACAGTGGCATCAGATATGGTTCACTACTGCCTCCTTGAACCACTTCTTAGAGCTCGCAAGACTCCACATCTTTATTCTTCCTCTTCTTTATTTGGCAACTCTTCAAATTCCTTGGCTGGCCTTCTCTAATCAATCTGTAAGTGTGACATCTGGTGTAGGTCTGCCCTAGTAACCACCTAGGTTCTTTCACTCCAGCTCCAATAGCTAGCCAGTTCTCCAGGACTCTGTTTCCCACAGCTGTCTTGGCATTTACATGTGGATGTCTATCCAGAATCTCAAATTTACCATGGTTAAAGGAAACTCTTGCCTTTTACCCTCAAACGTCCTCCACACTACAACTTTCCCCAACCAAGTAACTAGCCTGAACACCCAACTGATTACTAAAGCCCAAAAAATCAAAGTAATTCTAGATACCTAGTAATTCAGTATGAAGGCAAGCTTTCTGGACTCTACCTCTAAAACAAATCCAAAGATGTCAAGGATCTCTAATGGCTGCATATCACACTTAGAATAAAATTTAAACTTCTTACCCTGACATCTGTAGCCAACAGGATCTAGCCCCTTCCTACTTCCTCATTGTCAGTGTGTACCACCCGCTACCCCCACTCATTATGCTCTAGGGCAGCTTAAGAGCCATTTTGATCTGTGAACATGCTAAGCACTTTCCTGCTTCAGGGTCCAGTACCATCTATTTTCTCTACCTGCATTTTTTCCCTTGTCATCTATATATGATTTCTTCCTTCTAATCCAGATCTCAGACTAAATGATATCATCTCTAAGACGCCTTTTCTCACCACCCAATCCATGGTAGCCACCTTGCCACTCTTTCACCTCTTGCTATTATTCTTGGCATATGAAGTTCTTCTTGTTTATTTATTTACAATATATAAATTTTCTGGTCCCAGAAAGATGTAAGCTCCATGAGAGAAGGCACTTGTCTTTGTACCTAAAACAGTGACTGCCAGATATGAGTGCTCAAAAAATCTTTGTTAAAATAATGAACGAAACATTGTAATAGTTTGTCTTAGAACTTTAGCTCACTGGAGGATTGCTTTAATTTAGCAATGGACCTTTAGACAGAGTAGCAGAAGCTCAGGTGCATTGTTGGAAGCAACTTTGGATATATCGTCTCTATAAACTGACCTGGTTGAGTAAGAATCAGAATGCAAAATCACTAGCCTCCAAATTAGTGTGGATGCAGTTATATGTTTGTACAAAAAGATACTAACACACATGAAAAACGAGAAAGAGTTGAGTTTAACCTCAACTCTTCCTAAAAAGACTTAGAAGACTTAGGTCAATATGTGTCCTTAGTATGACACTTGCCAAAATGTTGATGTGACATTGGGCTGGGTTGTTAGCGCTGTTGTATAAGACTTAGGATAGTGTTAGTACCATTATATTCCAAGTTGGTGAGACCCTCGCTACTCAAAATGTTGTCCTCAGACCAGCAGCACTGGAATGATCTGGCAAGTTGTTTGAAATACGGAATCTCAGGCCCCATCCCAGACCTTCTGAATCATAATCTACATTTTAACAAGATCCTTAGATGTTTCATACACACAGTAATATATGACAAGCATTGTGCTTAGAACATTTCCTCATAAACCTAAGTATTGTTTTGGGTGCTATAATTTATGAGGGATAAAGACAAACCTGCTGCCTATCAACAGATGATTAGCATAAGAACATGTGAGTGTATATATATACATATATATGTATGTATGTGTGTATATATATGTGTGTGTGTGTGTGTGTGTATATATATATATATATATAATGGAATATTACTCAGCTATAAAAAAGAATGAAATATTTCCATTTTCAGCAATGTGGATGGACCTAGAGAATATTGTGTTCAATGAAATGTCAGATAGAGAAAGACAAATACTATATGATACCACTTATATGTGAAATCTAAAAAATAATACATATGAACCTATATACAAAACAGAAACAGACTCACAGACATAGAAAACAAACTTATGGTTACCAAAGGGGAGGGGGGGGAAGGACAAATGGGACTGACAAATACAAACTACTATACATAAAATAGATAAGCAACAAGGATTTACTGTATAACAGGGAATTATATACAATATCTTGTAATAACCTATAATGGAAAATAATCTGCAAATAAATAGAATCACCATGCTGTACACCTGAAACTAATACAGTGTTTTAAATAAACTATACTTCAATTAAAAAAAAGAAAAGACAAGCCTGAAAGAGAGTAACTGGGGTGGTGAAAATACCTGAAACCAGGTCGCAAGTGAAGGTAGCCCCCTTCCAGAGGAGACAGTCAAAATATGTTAGAGTAGGCCTGGGCACCAACCATTCAAAACAGGTCGACTCTAGCACAGGAGCAGGGTCCTAGAGCATACTTCACTAATGTCACTCCTTCAATTAGTATAGAGATATTGGGGAACTATCCCTGGAAGGGCTCAGGGTAGCCAGGTGATTGGGGGAGAGGAGATAAAGAAGGGGCTTGTGGCAATGGCTTTTTATCACAAATAATTTTTATATAAATGTCAATATTTTAATAAATGGTGTGGTGAAATAGTAAATATTTTTTGAAATCATCCTCTTTCTGTCATTTGTTTCCTGTACATACCACTATTATTGGCTTGTCATGTTATTGTGTTATTAGTTGATTCAATGTCTGTCTCCCCTACTAAACCATATCTCCTTGATGGCATAACCTATGTCTTATTCCTGACCTCAGTGAATACTCAATTAACGTTTGCTAAAGTGAATGAATGAACAAACAAATAAACAAGTGAATATGTAAAGCAGTCATAAGGTCAGACTTATTCTTTGTCATCTTAGAATGAAAAAACAGTGTACTGGGTGGAAATAACAGTGAAGATTTGGGTTTAACCTTAAAGAAGAAACTTCTGTTAAGAAAGTATAAGAAAATAGATTGAGCTTCTCTGGCAGGAGTCAAATTCGCTGGTACCAAAAATATTCAAATAATCTAATAAACCATTTGCTGTATAAACTGTATAAACAAGCCTGTTTATAGATGGTGAAACTCAAATAGCCATAAATATCTGAAAAATTTGCTCAGCCTCACTGGGATTCAGGGGAAATTAAAATTGCAGAAGCTTACCATTTCAAAAACATCATATGCACATATTTTAAAATCTGATTGCACCAGCTGTGGGTATAGGGTATGGTGGTTTAAACTGTTATAACCACTTTAGAAAGATCTAATTTATTTCAAGATAGACATATTCTATAATTCAGCAATTCTACTTTTAGGCATCCATTCTAGATTTTTTAAAAAAAACTTAGATATCTTAGTGCATAAACAATGAGATCTACACAAGAATCTTCATTGCAGCACAATTTGAAATGGCTAAAAAAAAGTGGTGGACTCCAACTATTTATTAGTAGAGGAATGGATGAATCAATGATAATTTATAAGGGTATACTACACAGCAGTTAAAATGAATTGAGTCTGCAATATGATAAAGGAGAAAAGCAAGCTGAAAAGTATGGATATGGCTAAATACATTTTACATAACTTTAACCATGCCCTAAACAATAATTTATGGGGATTATGGGTACAAAACCAAAATGATGCATGCCAATGATTTATTCCACCTCTAGAAGTGAGGTACCTCAAGGGAGGGCCTGATAAGGAGAAGGATGGGGAGTAGAACTTCAGCTCTACCTGTAATATTTATTTATTTATTTTAATTTTATTATTATTATTATTTTTGCAGTACGCGGGCCTCTCACTGTTGTGGCCTCTCGCATTGCGGAGCACAGGCTCCAGACGCGCAGGCTCAGCAGCCATGGCTCATGGGCCCAGCCGCTCCGTGGCATGTGGGATCTTGCTGGACAGGGGCACGAACCATGTCCCCTGCATTGGCAGGCGGACTCTCAACCACTGCACCACCAGGGAAGCCCCTATTTTTATTTTTTAAAGAAGGAGATCCTGGCACATTTAGCATGTCAACTTCTCTTCCAAAAGTGTGAGGGAGATATTGGTGTATATTATTGCCTGATCTTTCTGGTATTTTACAACATATAATAAATTTTGAAAATTAAGGGGAACAAATTATCATGGAAGTTAAGGGGGTGGAGAATAGGAGCATCAGTTAGATTCTATTGGAAGCTTGTTCACTGGGGTGGCCTGGAACTTTTTCCCTAAGGGTGGACAGAAAAAGGTAGACCTGGGGTTCTGAGACTTCTAGTCATTACACAGCTGAGCCTCATAAGACACTTTCACAGGCTTCTTGCTGAGTCCTTGATTCCTGACAGCAGGAGCTCTGTTTTCTTTAGGGGGAATACCCACCAAGTTCAAAAAGGAAATGCAGGTCAGAGAAAATGTGATGGATAGAGATCAATGAAGTCCTCAAGTCTGTTGTGGGGGGGGGACCCTCAGACCTGCTTCTTCATTAACCTCAGCTCCTGTGCCCCTATATTGGCAGCCAGGTGAACCTTATCACCATGCTTCCTTGTACATTTCCTTATCGCCATGCTTCCTTGTACATTTCACAAGCATTATCCTGTCAGATATTAACAATGCTTGTGAGATAAGTCATGGCATCTTGGTTTTACAGGTGAGGAGGCAAAGGTTCAATAAATTAAATGGTTTGCTCAAGATCAGGCAGTTAACAAAAGGAAGTGTAGATTGTACCAAAGTTTTCTGACTCTAATTATTCTCTTTCTAACACTTTCCAGATTTTTTGTGTTGTTCCCTTACCTGCATCCAACATGGTCTTGATGTAGCAAGAGGCATATATAAAAAATATTTGTCAAATGGAAACAGGGTCAGAGTTTGGGGACTGGAGAGAAAAAGAGGGAATGGAAGTAAATATACTAAAACCCAGTCCAGGAGAGTAATTAATTTAGTACTGAATTAGTGTGTGCTTCCTGGCAAAAGTGAGATATATGGTTTTATGGGTGTTTTTAAAACATCTTTATTGGAGTATAATTGCTTTAAAATGGTATGTTAGTTTCTGCTTTATAACAAAGTGAATCAGTTATACATATACATATATACCCATATCTCTTCCCTCTTGCATGTCCCTCCCTCCCACCCTCCCTATCCCAACCCTCTGGGTGGTCACAAAGCAGCAAACTGATCTCCCTGTGCTATTTGGCTGCTTCCCACTAACTATCAGTTTTACATTTGGTAGTGTATATATATACATGCCACTCTCTCACTTTGTCCCAGCTTACCCTTCCCCCTCCCCATGTCCTCAAGTCCATTCTCTAGTAGGTCTGCATCTTTACTCCCATCTTACCCGTAGGTTCTTCATAACCTTTTTTTTTTAAATTCCATATATATGTGTTAGCATATGGTACTTGTTTTTCTCTTTCTGACTTACTTCACTCTGTATGACACACTCTTAAGTCCAACCACCTCACTACAAATACCTCAATTTCGTTTCTTTTTATGCCTGAGTAATATTCCATTGTGTATATGTACCACATCTTCTTTATCCACTGATCTGTCGATGGACACTTAGGTTGCTTCCATGTCCTGGCTATTGTAAATAGAGCTGCAATGAACATTGTGCTACATTACTCTTTTTGAATTATGGTTTTCTCAGTGTATATGCCCAGCAGTGGGATTGCTAGGTCATATGGTAGTTCTATTTTTACATTTTTAAGGAACTTCCATACTGTTCTCCATAGTGGCTGTATCAATTTACATTCCCACCAGCAGTGCAGGAGGGTTTCCTTTTCTCCACACCCTCTCAGGCATTTATTGTTTGTAGATTTTATGATGGCCATTCTGACCAGTGTGAGGTGATACCTCAATGTAGTTTTGATTTGCATTTCTCTAATGATTAGTGATGTTGAGCATTCTTTCATGTATTTCTTAGCAATTTGTATATCTTCTTTGGAGAAATGCCTATTTAGGTCTTCTGCCCATTTATGGATCGGGTTGTTTGCTTTATTGATATGGAGCTGCATGAGCTGCTTGTAAGTCTTGGAGATTAATCATTTGTCAGTTGCTTCATTTGCAAATATTTTCTCCCATTCTGAGGGTTGTCTTTTCATCTTGTTTATGGTTTCCATTGCTGTGCAAAAGCTTTTAAGTTTCATTAGTTCCCATTTCTTAATTTTTGTTTTTATGTCCATCTCTCTAGGAGGTGGGTCAAAAAGGATCTTGCTGTGCTTTATGTCATAGAATGTACTGCCTATGTTTTCCTCTAAGAGTTTTATAGTGTCTGGCCTTATATTTAGGTCTTTAATGTATTCTGAGTTTATTTTTGTGTATAGTGTTAATGAGTGTTCTTATTTCATTCTTTTACATTTATCTTTCCAGTTTTCGCAGTGCCACTTATTGAAGAGGCAGTGTTTTCTCCATTGTATATTCTTGCCTCCTTTATCAAAAATAAAGTGACCATAGGTGTGTAGGGTTATCTCAAGGTTTTCTATCCTGTTCCACTGATCTATATTTTTGTTTTTGTGCCAGTACCATACTCTCTTGATTACTGTAGCTTTGTAGTATAATCTGAAGTCTGGGAGCCTGATTCCTCCAGCTCTGTTTCTCTTTCTCAAGAGTGCTTTGGCTATCGGGATCTTTTGTGTTTCCATACAAATTGTTAAATTTTTTGTTCTATTTCTGTGAAAAATGACAGTGGAAGTTTGATAGAGATTGCACTGAATCTTTAGATTGCTTTGGACAGTATAGTCATTTTCATAATGTTGATTCTTCCAATCCAAGAACATGGTATATCTTTCCATCTGTCTGTGTCATCTTTAATTTCTTTCGTCAGTGTCTTATAGTTTTCTGCATACAGGTCTTTTGTCTCCTTAGGTAGGTTTATTCCTAGATATTTTATTCTTTTTGTTGCTATGGTAAATGGGTGTGTTTCCTTAAATTCTCTTTCAAATTTTTCTTCATTAGAGTGTAGGAATGCAAGAGATTTCTATGCATTAATTTTGTGTCCTGCTACTTTACCAAATTCATTGATTAGCTCTAGTAGTTTTCTGGTAGCATCTTTAGGATTCTCTATGTAGAGTATCATGTCATCTGCAAACAGTGACAGCTTTACTTCTTTTCTGATTTTTATGCCTTTTATTTCCTTTTCTCCTCTGATTGCTGGGGCTAAAACTTCCAGAACTATGTTGAATAATACTAGTGAGAGTGGGCGATCTTGTCTTGACACTGATCTTAGAGGAAATGGTTTCAGGTTTTCACCATTAAGAATGATGTTGGCTGTGGGTTTGTCATATATGGCCTTTATTATCTTGAGATAGGTTCCCTCTATGCCTACTTTCTGGAGGGTTTTTATCATAAATGGATGCTGAATTTTGTCAGAAGCTTTCTCTGCATCGATTGAGATGATCATATGATTTTTGTCCTTCATTTTGTTAATATGGTGTATCACATTTATTGATTTGCATATATTGAAGAATCCCTGCATTTGTGGGATAAACCCCACTTGATCATGGTGTATGATCCTTTTAATGTGCAGTTGGATTCTGTTTGCTTGTATTTTGTTGAGAATTTTTACATCTATGTTCATCAGTGGTATTGGCCTGTAGTTTTCTTTTATTGTGACATCTTTGTTTGGTTTTGGAATCAGGGTGATTGTGGCCTTGTAGAATGAGTTTGGGAGTGTTCCACCCTCTGCTGTATTTTGGAAGAGTTTGATAAGGATAGGTGTTAGCTCTTCTCTAAATGTTTGATAGAATTCTCCTGTGAAGCCATCTGGTCCTGGGCTTTTGTTTTTTGCAAGATTTTAAACCATAGTTTCAATTTCAATGCTTGTGTTTGGTCTGTTCATATTTCTTCCTGGTTCAGTCTCAGAAGGTTGTGCATATGTAAGAATTTGTCCATTTCTTCCAGCTTGTCCATTATATTGGCATATAGTTGCTTGTAGTAAGCTCTCATGATCTTTTGTATTTCTGCGGTGTCAGTTGTTACTTCTGCTTTTCTATTTCTAATTATACTGATTTAAGTCTTCTTCATTTTTTTCTTGATGAGTCTGGCTAATGGTTTATCAATTTTGTGTATTTTCTCAAAGAACCAGCTTTTACTTTTATTGAGCTTCACTTTTGTTTCTTTCATTTCTTTTTCATTTGTTTCTGATCTGATCTTTATGATTTCTTTCCTTCTGATAACGTTTGTTTGTTGTTTGTTTTTCTTCTGTCTCTAATTGCTTTAGGTGTAAGGTTAGATTGTTTTTTTGAGATGTTTCTTGTTTCTTAAGGTAGGATTGCTATAAACTTCCCTCTTAGACTTGCTTTTGCTGCATCCCATTGATTTTGTGTCATTGTGTTTTCATTGTCATTTGTTTCTGGGTATTTTTTGAATTTCTCTTTGATTTCTTCAGTGATTTCTTGGTTATCTAGTAGTGTATTGTTTAGCCTCCATGTGTTTATATTGATTTTTTTCCTGTAATTGATATCTAGTCTCATAGCATTTTGGTTGGAAACTAGATACAATTTCAACTTTCTTAAATTTACCAAGGCTTCATTTGTGACCCAAGATATGATCTATCCTGGAGAAAGTTCCATGAGCACCTGAGAAGAAACTGTATTATGTTGTTTTTGGGTGGAATGTCCTATAGATATCAATTAAGTCCATCTTTTTTTAATGTATCCTTTAAAGCTTGTGTTTCCTTATTTATTTTCATTTTGGAAGATCTGTCCATTGGTGAAAGTAGGGTGTTAAAGTCCTGTAGTATGATTGTGTTACTGTTGATTTCTCCTTTTATGGCTATTAGTATTTGCTTTATGTATTGAGGTGCTCCTATATTGGGTACATGAATATTTACAATTTTATATATTCTTTTTGGATTGATCCCTTGATCATTATGTAGTGTACTTCTTTGTCTCTTGCAATAGTCTTTATTTTAAAGTCTATTTTGTCTGATATGAGAATTGCTACTCCAGCTTTCTTTTGATTTCCATTTGTATCGAATGTGTTTTTCCATCCCCTATCTTTCAGTCTGTATGTGTCCATAGGTCTGAAGTGGGTCTCTTTTATACAGCATATGTACAGGTCTTGTTTTTGTATCTATTCAGCCAGTCTATGTCTTCTGGTTGGAGCATTTAATCCATTTACATTTAAGGTAATTATCAATATGTATGTTCCTATTACCGTTTTCTTAATTGTTTTGGGGTTTTTATTGTATATCTTTCCCTTCTCTTGTGTTTCCATCCTAGAGAAGTTCCTTTATCATTTGTTGTACAGCTGGTTTGGTGGTGCTGAATTCTCTTAGCTTTTCTGTAAAGATTTTAATTTCTTCATCAAATTTGAATGAGATTCTCACTGGGTAGAGTAATTTTGCTTGTAGGCTTTTCCCCTTCATCACTTTAAATATGTCCTGCCATTCCCTTCTGGCTTGCAGAGTTTCTGCTGCAAGATCAGATGTTAACCCTAGGGGGATTCTCTTGTATGTTATTTGTTGCTGTTCCCTTGCTTCTTTGAATATTTTTTTCTTTGTATTTAGATTTTGATAGTTTGAGTAATTTGTGTCTTGGCATTTTTCTCCTTGGATTTATCCTGTATGGGACTCTCTGTGCTTTCTGGGCTTGATTGAATATTTCCTTTCCCATATTAGGGAAATTTTCAATTATAGTCTCTTCAAATATTTTCTCAGTCACTTTCTTTTTCCCTTCTTCTTCTGGGACCCCTATAATTCGAATGTTGGTGTATTTAATGTTGTCCAGAGGTCCCTGAGACTGCCCTCAATTCTTTTAATTCATTTTTCTTTATTCTGCTCTTCAGTAGTTATTTCTCTATTTTATCTTCCAGGTCACTTATCTGTTTTTCTGCCTCAGTTATTCTGCTATGATTCCTTCTAGAATCTTTTTAATTTCATTTATTGTGTTTTTCATCATTGCTTGTTTGCTCTTTTGTTCTTCTAGGTCCTTGTCCAAGGTTTCTTGTATTTACTCTATTCTATTTCCAAGATTTTGAATCTTTACTATTATTATTTTGAATTCTTTTTCAGGTATACTGCCGATTTCCTCTTCATTTGTTTGGTCTGGTGAGTTTTTTCCTTGCTGCTTCATCTGCTGTGGCTTTCTCTGTCTTCTCATTTTGCTTAATTTACTGTCTTTGGGTTCTCCTTTTCGCAGGCTGCAAGTTTGTAGTTCCCACTGTTTTTGGTTTCCGCCCCCAGTGGCTAAGGTTGGTTCAGTGGGCTGTGTAGGCTCCCTGGTGCAGGGGACTAGTACTTGTGTTCTGGTGGATGAGGCTGGATCTTGTCTTTCTGGTGGGCAGGTCCATGTCTGGTGGTGTGTAGTGGGGTGTCTGTGGCCTTATTATGATTTTAGGCTGCCTCTCTGCTAATGGGGGTGGGGTTGTGTTCCTGTATTGCTAGTTGTTTGGCAATGGGTGTCCATGACTGTAGCTTACTGGTCGTTGAGTGTAGCTAGGTCTTGGTGTTGATATGGAGATCTCTGGGAGGTTTTCTCCATTTGATATTATATGTAGATTTGGGGCCTTTGGTGGACCAATGTGCTGAACTGGGCTCTCCCACCTCAGAGTCACAGGCCTTATACCTGGCCAGAGCACCAAGACCTGTCAGCCACATGGCTCAGAAGAAAAGGTGGGGGGGAGAGGGGGAGAGGGGGAGAGAGGAGAGAGAGAGAGAGAGAGAGAGAGAGAGAGAGAGAGAGAGAGAGAGAGAGAGAGAGAGAGGAGAGAAAGAAAGAAAGAAAAAGAAAGGAAAGAAAGAAAGGAAGGAAGGAAGAAAGAAAGAAAATAATAAAGTTGTTAAAAGAAAAAATTAAAAAAATAATTATTAAAAATTAAAATAATTAAAAGAATAATAAAAATTAAAAAGAAAGAAGGGAGCAACCAAACCAAATAAACAAATCCACCAATGATCATAAGTGCTAAAAACTATACTAAAAAGTAAGAAAAAAAAGTCAGACAGAACCCTCGGACAGATGGTCAAAGGAAAGCTATACAGACAATATCACACACACAAGCATACACTAACACACTCACAAAAAGAGAAAAAGGAAAAAAAATATGTATATATTGTTGCTCCCAATGTCTACTGCATCTATTTGGGATGATTCATTGTCTATTCAGGTATTGTACAGATGCAGGGTACATCAAGTTGACTGTGGAGATTTAATCAGCTGCTCCTGAGGCTGCTAGGAGAAATTTTCCTTTCTCTTATTTGTTAGCACAGCTCCTGGAATTCAGCTTTGGATTTGGTTTTACCTTTGCATGTAGGTTGCCTTAGGGCATCTGTTCTTTGCTCAGACAGGAACGTGTTAAAGTAACAGCTGATTAGGCAGCTCTGGCTCACCCAGGCCAGGGGTTGGGATGCGTTCCGAATGTGGGGCGAGCCTGCGGCGGCACTGGCTGGTGTGATGTTGCAGCAGCCTGAGGTGTGCCATGTGTTCACCCAGAGAAGTTGTCCCTGGATCCCGGGAACCTGGTAGTGGCAGGCTTCACTGGCTTCTGGGAGGGGAGGTGTGGATAGTAACCTGTGCTTGCACACAGACTGCTTGGTGGCTGAAGCAGCAGCCTTAGTGTCTCATGCCCGTCTCTGGGGTCCGTACTGATAGCCGCAGCTCACACCCATCTGTGGAGCTCATTTTGGCAGCACTGTTAATCCCCTCTCCTCATGCACCTCAAAACAAAGAGACCTTGAAAAGTTTCTTGTCTCTTTGGCAGTTCCGCAACTTTTCCCGGACACACTCCTGGCTACCTGTGGCACACTAACCCCCTTCAGGCTGTGTTCACGCAACCAACCCCAGTCCTCTCCCTGGGATCTGACCTCTGAAACCCAAGCCTCAGCTCCCAGCCTTCACCCGTCCCAGTGGGTGAACAGACAAGCTTCTTGGGCTGGTGAATGCTGGCTGGCACCGATCCTCCATGCGGTAAACTCTCTGCTTTGCCCTCTGCACTCCAGTTGCTGTGCTGTCCTCTATGACTCCAAAGCTTCTCCCCCCACCACCACCCACAGTCTCCACCTGTGAAGGTGCTTCCTAGTGTGTGGAAACCTTACCTCCTTCACAGCTCCCTCCCACTGGTGCAGGTCCCATCCCTATTCTTTTGTCTTTGTTTTTTCTTTTTTCCTTTGCCCTATCCAGATACGTGGGGAGTTTCTTGCCTTTTGGGAGGTCTGAGTTTTTCTGCTGGCATTCAGTAGGTGTTCTGTAGGAGTTCTTCCACATGTAGATGTATTTCTGATGTATTTGTGGGGAGGAAGGTGGTCTCCACTTCTTACTCTTCTGCCATCTTGAAGGTCTCTGGTTGTTTTTTTTTTTTTTTTTTTAAGGAAACTCCATACTTTTCTCCATAGTGGCTGTTTAATTTACATTCTCACCCACAGTGCAAGAGGGTTCCCTATTCTCCACACCCTCTCCAGTATTTACTCTTTGTAGATTTTTTGATGATGACCATTCTGACTGATGTGAGGTGATACCTCCTTTGTAGTTTTGATTTGCATTTCTCTAATTACTAGTGATGTTGAGCATCCTTTCATGTGTTTGTTGGCAATTTGTATATCTTCTCTGGAGAAATGTCTATTTAGGTCTTCTGCCCATTTTTGGATTGGTTTATTTGCTTTTTTGATACTGGGCTGCATGAGCTGCTTGTGTATTTTGGAGATTAATCCTGTCTGTTGCTTTGTTTGCAAATGTTTTCTCCCGTTCTGAGAGTTGTCTTTTCGTCTTGTTTATGGTTTCCTTTGCTGTGCAAAAGGTTTTAAGTTTCATTAGGTCCTGTTTGTTTATTTTTGTTTCCACTTCTCTAGGAGGTGGTTCAAAAAGGATCTTGCTGTGATTTATGTCATGGACTGTTCTACCTTTGTTTTCCTCTAAGAGTTTTATAGTGTGTGGCCTTACATTTAGGTCTTTAATCCACTTTGCTTTTATTTTTGTGTATGGTGTTATTTTTGTGTATAACACAAAGAGTTTGATAGTGTCTGGACTTACATTTAGATCTTTAATCCACTTTGAGTTTATTTTTGTGTATGGTGTTAGGGAGTGTTCTAATTTCATTCTTTTACATATAGCTGTACAGTTTACCCAGCACCACTTATGAAGAGGCTGTCTTTTCTCCCCTGTATATTCTTGCCTCCTTTATCAAAGATAAGGTGACCATAAGTGTGTGGGTTTATCTCTGGGCTTTCTTTCCTCTTCCATTGATCTATATTTTTTTTTATTTGTGCCAGTACCATACTGTCTTGATTACTGTAGCTTTGTAGTATAGTCTGAAGTTGGGGAGCCTGATTCCTCCACCAGGGAATTTAAAAAAATTATTATTTTATAAATTAGTTTTGTTTTCTATTTCGCTTTTCGTTTTATTTAATTTATTTTTTTGCTACTGTGGTTCTCTTTTGTTGTTGTTGATTGATTTTTATTGTTATTTTTTCTAATATTTTTTAATTTTTAAAAATTTAATTTTATTTTTTAGTCTTTTATATTGTTTTGCTCCTTTTGTTGATTTTTGTTTCCTTTTTTTTTTTTTTTTTTTTGCCATGCTGTGCAACTTGCAGGGTCTTGGTTCCACGACTGTGGGTCAGCCCTGAGCTCTGTGGTTTGTTTGCTAATTCCAAACCACTCGACTAATACAGAATTTCAGATCCCAGGGAATATTAATTACTGTATGGTCTCTGGATGTCCTCAGCTCGGCAGCAAGACCTGGCTCAACCCAACTGCCAGCAAACTCCATTGCTGGACAGCTCAGGCCAAACAACCTGCAAGACAGGAACATAGCCACACCCATCAAAAAAAAAAAATGAGATGACAAAATAATATGTTACAGATGAGAGAGCAATGTCAAAACCTACAAGACCAAATAAATGCAGAGGAAATAGGCAACCTACCTGAAAAAGAATTCAGAGTAATGATAGTAAAGACGATTCAAAATCTCTGAAATAGAATAGAGGCACAGGTTGTGACAATACAAGGAATGTTTAACAAGGACTTAGAAGAACTAAAAACAAACAAACAGTGAGGCACAAGACAATAACTGAAATGAAAAATACACAGGAAGGAATCAATAGCAGAATAAATGAGACAGAAGAACAAATAAATGAGGTGGAAGATAGAAGGGTGGAAATAACTGCTGAGAAGCAGAATAAAGAAAGAAGAATGAACAGAATTGAGGACAGTCTCAGAGACCTCTGGGATAACATTTAACACACCAATATTAAAATCATAGGGGTCCCAGAAGAAGAAGGGAAAGAGAAAGGATCTGAGAAAATATTTGAAGAGATTATAGTCAAAAACGTCCCTAGCATGGGAAAAGAAATAGCCTCCCACGTCCAGGAAGCTCAGAGACTCCTATACAGGATAAACCCAAGGAGAATCACACCAAGGCACATAATAATCAAGCTAACAAAAATTAAATTCAATGAAAACATATTAAAGCAGCAAGGGGAAAGCAACAAATAACATACAAGGGAATCCCCATAAAGATATCAGCTGATTTTTTAGCAGGAACTCTGCAGACCAGAAGGCTGTGCCAGGAGATATTTAAAGTAATGAAATGGAAAAAAACTACAACCAAGATTACTTAACCCAGGAAAGCTCTCATTCAGATTTGATGGAGAAATCAAAAGCTTTACAGACATGAAAAAGCTAAGAGAATTCAACACCACAAAACCAGCTTTACGACAAATGATATAGGAACTTCTCTAGGTGGGAAACACAACAGAAAAAGAAGAAAAGACCTACAAAAACAAACCCAAAACAATTAAGGAAATGGTAATAGGAATATACATATTTATAATTACCTTAAATGTAAATGGATTAAATGCTCCAACCAAAAGATACAGACTGGATGAATGGATACAAAGACAAGACCTGTATACATGCTGTCTACAAGAGACCCAATTCAGATCCAGGGACACATATAGACTGATAGTGAAGGGATGGAAAAAGATACTCCATGCAAATGGAAATCAAAAGAAAGCTGGAGTAGAATACTCATATCAGATAAACTAGACTTTAAAATAAAGACTGTTACAAGAGATAAGGAAGGACACTATATAATGATCAAGGGATCTATCCAAGAAGACATAAAAATGATAAATATTTTTGCATGTAACATAGGAGCACCTCAATACATAAGGCAAATGCCAACTGCCATAAGCAGGGAAATTGACAGTAACACAATAATAGAGGGGTATTTAATACCCTAACTACACCAATGGACAGATCATTCAGACAGAAAATAAATAAGGAAACAAAAGCTTTAAATGACATAATGGACCAAAAAACTTAATTGATCTTTATAGGGCATTCCATCCAAAAGCAGCAGAATACACTTTCTTCTCAAGTGCACATGAAACATTCTCCAGGATAGATTATATGTTTGGTCACAAATCAAGCCTTGGTAAAGTTAAGAAAATTGAAATCGTATCAAGCATCTTTTCTGACCCAAATATTATAAGATTAGAAATCAATTACAGGAAATAAAACTGTAAAAAACACAAACACATGGAGGCTAAACAATATGCTACTGAATAACCAAGAGATCACTGAAAAAATCAAAGAGGAAATAGAAAAATACATAGAAACTATTGATAATGAAAACATGACAGCCAAAAACCTATAGAATGCAGCAGAAGCAGTCATAAGAGGGATTTTTAGAGCAATTCAATCCTACATCAGAAAACAAGAAGTCTCAAATCAACAAACTAAGCATACACCTAAAGGAACTAGACAAGAACAAACACAACCCAAAGTTAGTAGAAGGAAAGAGATCATAAAAAACAAACCAGAAATTAATGAAATATAAATGAAGAAAAACAATAGCAAAAATCAATGAAACTAAAATCTGGTTCTTTGAGAAGATAAATAAAATTGATAAACCATTAGCCCAACTCCAAGAAAAAAAGGGAGAGGATTCCAATCAAAATTAGAAATGAAAAAAGAAAAATTACAACTGACACCACAGGGATACAAAGGATTATAAGAGACAAGCAATTTTATGCCACGAAAAAGGACAACCTGGAAGAAATGGACAAATTCCTAGAAAGGTACAAACTTCCAAGGGTGAACTAGGAAGAAATAGAAAATATAAATAGACCAATCACAAGTAATGAAATTGAAACTACAATTAAAAACCTTCCAACAAACGAAAGTCCAAGAGCAGATGGTTTCACAGATGAATTCTATCAAATATTAGAGAAGAGCTAACACCCATGTGTCTCAAACTCTTACAAAAAGTTACAGAGGAAGGAACACTCCCAAGCTCATTCTATGAGGCTGCCATCATCCTGATACCAAAATAAGACAATGATATAAAAAAAAAAAGAAAATTACAGACCAATATCACTGATGAACATAGATGCCAAAATCCTCAACAAAATGCTAGCAAACTGAATCAAACAACACTTTAAAAGGATGATACAACATGATCAAGTGAGATTTATCCCAGGTAAGCAAGGATTCTTCAATATATGCAAATCAATCAATGTGATACATGATATTAACAAATTGAAGAATAAAAACCATATGATCATCTCAGTTAATGCACAAAAAGCTTTTGACAAAATTCAACACCCATTTATGATAAAAACTCTCCAGAAAGTGGGCATAGAGGGAACCTACCTCAACATAAGAAAGTCCATATATGACAAACTCACAGCAAACATCATTCTCAATGGTCAAAAACTGAAAGTGTTTCCTGTAAGATCAGGAGCAAGACAAGGATGTCCATGGTAGGCACTGTTACTCAACATAGTTTTGGAAATCCTAGCCATGGGAATCAGAGAAGAAAAAGAAATAAAAGGAATCCAAATTGGAAAAGAAATAAAACTTTCACTGTTTGCAGATGCCATGTTGCTATAGGTAGAAAATCCAAAAGATGCCACCAGAAAACTACTAGAGCTAATCAATGAATTTGGTAAAGTTGCAGGAAACAAGATTAATGAACAGAAATCTCTTGCATTCCTATACATTAACAACAAAAGATCAGAAAGAGAAATTAAGGAAACAATCACATTTACCATTGCAACAAAAGGAATAAAATACTAAGGAATAAACCTACCTAAGGAGGTAAAAAAAAAACAAAAACAAAAACAAAAAACCACTCTACTCAGAAAACTATAAGACACTGATGAAAGAAATCAAAGATGACACAAACAGATGGAGAGATATACCATGTTCTTGGATTGTAAGAATCAATATTATGAAAATGACTATACTACCCAAAGCAGTCTACAGCTTCAATGCAATCCTTATCAAATTACCAATGGCATTTTTCACAGAATTTGGACAAACAATTTTACGATGTGTATGGAGACACAACAGACTTTGAATAGCCAAAGAAGTCTTGAGAAAGAGAAACGGAGCTGGAGGAATCAGGTTCCCTGACTTCAGACTGTACTACAAAGCTACAATAATCAAGACAATATGGTACTGGCACATTACAGACAGTTAGATCAATGGAACAGGATAGAAAGCTCAGATATAAACCCACACACCTATGGTCACCTAATCTATGACAAAGTAGGCAAGAATGTACAATGGAGAAAAGAGAGTGTCTTCAGTAAGTGGTGCTGGGAAAACTGGACAGCTATATGTAAAAGCATGAAATTAGAATACTACCTAACAACATACACAAAAATAAACTCAAAATAGATTAAGACCAAAATGTAAGACTGGACACTGTAAAACTCTTAAAGGAAAACATAGGCAGAACACTCTTTGACATAAATCACAGCAAAATCTTTTTTGACCCACTTCCTAGAGTAATGAAAAGGAAAACAAAAATAAGGAAATGGGACCTAATGAAACTTAAAACTTTGGCACAGCAAAGAAAACCATAAATGACATGAAAATAATGGGCATAAATATTTGCAAATAAAGCAACTGACAAGGTATTAATCTCCAAAATACACAAACAGCTCATGCAGCTCCATATCAAAAAAAACAAACAACCAAATCAAAAATTGGGCAGAAAACTTAGACATTTCTCCAAAGAAGACATGCAGATGGCCAAGAGGCACATGAAAAGATGCTCAACATCACTAATTATTAGAGAAATGCAGATCAAAACTACAATGAGTTACCCACCACAGACTGGTCAGAATGGCCATTATTAAAATATCCACAAAAAATAAATGCTGAAAAGGATGTGGAGAAAAGGGAACCCTCTTGCCCTGTTGGTGGGAATGTAAACTGATACAGCCACTGTGGAGAACAGTATGGAGGTTCCTTAAAAAAACTAAAAATTGAACTATCACATGACCCAGCAATCTCACTACTGGACACATACCCTGAGAAAATCATAATTCGAAAAGACATGTGCATCACAATGTTCATTGCAGCACTATTTACAATAGCCAGGACATGGAAGCAACCTAAATGTCCATCAAAAGATAAATGGATAGCAGAGTTGTGGTACATATATATAATAAATTATCACTCAGCCATAAAAAGGAATGAAACTGTGTCATTTGTAGAGAAGTGGTTGGACTTAGAGTCTGTCATACAAAGTAAAGTAAGTCAGAGAGAGAAAAACAAATATCATATGTGAATGAATATATGTGGAATCTAGAAAAATAATACAGATGATCCTATTTGCAGGACACAAATCTAGATGCAGACCTAGGAAACGGACATGTGAACATGGAGGGGGAATTGCGAGTGGGCTGAATTGGAGGATTGGGATTGACGTATGTGTACTGACATGCATAAAACAGGTAGCTAGTGGGAACCTGCTGTATAGTGCCAGGAGCTCAGCTCAGTTCTCTGTGGTGACCTAACTGGATGGGATGGGGGGAGTGGTACAGAGGTCCAAGAGGGAGGGTATATATATAAATCTGTATATATTTAAAGAATGCATGACCCAAAGGAATAGATTTGTAGAATTGCAGAATATTAACCTAATGATGGTAATCAGGGTGATTGTGGCCTCATCGAATGAGCTTGGGAGTTTTCCTTCCTCCGTAGTTTTTTGCAAGTGTTTCAGAAGGATAGGTGTTAACTCTTCTCTAAATGTTTAAGAATTCACCCGTGAAGCCATCTGGTCTGGGACTTTTGTGTGTTGGAAGTTTTTAAGTCACTGTTTCAATATCAGTACTTGGTCTGTTCCTATTTTCTATTTATTCCTGGTTCAGTCTTGGAAAGTTGTACCTTTCTAAGAATTTGTTCATTTCTTTTAGGTTATCCATTTTATTGGCATATAGTTGTTTGTAGTAATCTTTTAGGATCCTTTGTATTTCTGTAATGTCAATTGTGTCTTCTCCTTTTTCATTTCTAATTTGATTGATTTGAGTCCTCTCCCTTTTTTTCTTGGTGAGTCTGGCTAAAGGTTTATCAATTTTGTTTATCTTTTCAAAGAACCAGCTTTTAGTCTCATTTATCTTTTCTATTGTATTTTAGTCCCTATTTCATTTATTTCTGCTCTGATGTTTATGATTTCTTTCCTTCTAGTAACTTTGTGTTTTGTTTTTTCTTCTTTCTCTAGTTGCTTTAGGTGTAAGTTGCTTTAGGTGAAAGTTGCTTTAGGTGTAAGATTAGGTGGTTTATTTGAGATTTTTCTTGTTTCCTGAGATAAGATTGTATTGTTATAAACTTCCCTCATAGAACTGCTTTTACTATGTCCCATAGGTTTTGGATCATTGTATTCATTGTCATTTGTCTGTAGCTATTTTTTTTTATTTCCTCTTTGATTTCTTCGGTGATCCATTTGTTGTTTAATAACATGTTTTTTACCCTCCAGGTATTCAGTAAAGTTGCAGGATACAAAATTAACACACAGAAATCTCTTGCATTCCTATACACTAATAATGCAACATCAGAAAGAGAAATTAAGGAAACAATTTCATTTACCATTGCATCCAGAAAGAATAATGCTATCTAAGGGGGGAAAAGACCCATACTATGAAAACTGTATGATGCTGATGAAAAAATCAAAGGTGACAGAAACAGATGGAAAGATATACCATGTTCTTGGTTTGGAAGAAACAATATTGTCAAAATGACTATACTACCCAAGGGAATCTACATATTCAATGCAATCCTTATCAAATTACCAATGGTATTTTTTCACAGAAGTAGAACAAAATTTTAAAAATTTGTATGGAAACATAAATGACCTTGAATAGCCAAAGGAAACTTGAGAAAGAAAAGTGGAGCTGGAAGAATCAGCCTCCCTGACTTCAAAATATACTGCAAAACTACAGTAATGAAAACAGTATGGTACTGGCACATAACAGACATGTAGATCAGTGGAACAGGATAGAAAGCCCAGAAATAAACCCACACACTTATGGTCAATTAATCTACGGCAAAGGAGGCATAAGAGTATACAATGGAGGAAAGACAGTCTCTTCAATAAGTGTTGATGGAAAACTGGTCAGCTACATGTAAAAGAATGAAATTAGAACACTCCCTAATACCATACAAAAAAATAAACTCAAAGTGGATTAAAGACCAAAATGTAAGACCGGACACTATAAAACTCTTAGAGGAAATAATAGGCAGAACACTCTTTGACATAAATCATAACAATATCTTTTTGGACCTGTCTGCTAGAGTAATGGAAATAAAAACAAAAATAAACAAATAGGACCTAATTAACCTAATGATGAGAGAGCATTTGCTTACTTTATAAACAAAATATTAACTGGGGAAATCTGACCAAGATGATGAAAACATTTTATTGACTGAGCTCTAAATAATTCTCAGTATATTTTCCACTTTTGTGCATGGTGATTTTTTTCTGAAAGCCAAGGGTGGTGTGGCTCTCAGGAATGGTATCTGCCTTGGCTGTGTGATAAAAGGCTATTTGTTTGTTGAGGCATTATTATTTTTTTTGTTTCTTGGTTTTGTTATGACTGCATGCAGCATTTATAACAGAGAAAGTTAGTTCTTGGCATTCTCAGAAATTTGGGAAAACATATTGTTTGAGGAAAAAAATAGTCATTTTGAAAAAATATATATATATATTTGTGTGTGTGTGTTTGTGTGTGTGTGTGTGGTATGCGGGCCTCTCACTGTTGTGGCCTCTCCCGTTGTGGAGCACAGGCTTTGGATGCACAGGCTCAGCAGCCATGGCTTACGGGCCCAACCGCTCCGCAGCACGTGGGATCTTCCCGGACCGGGGCACGAACCTGTGTGCCCTGCATCGGCAGGCAGACTTCCCACCAGGGAAGCCCTTGAAGTACATTTTCCTGTTTTCCTTTAGAGATTCACTTTTGGAGAGGGTCTCAGAGAAAGCAGCCTCCCATAAGTTCTCTCTTTTCATTCCTAATAACCTGTCTTTGATTTACAAATGAGTAAACCTTGAGGGAACATTACACAGAGTTCTGAAAGTGTATGAGTAAAGGACAGAAGGAGCTTTCTGTAACTTATAACTCGAACTTTTCAAACTCTACTTCCATTTGGTTTTCCTAGGCAGAGAGTGCACATTTTGTTTCAGGACCCCATGGCATGGCAACAAGACTAAATCTCATCATTGCAGATTTATTGTGGAATTAGTCCGTATACTATCATAATATCTTGGAATTTTCTGACTACTGAATTCATAATCCTGAATAACTGAAGTTGGGTGTTCTGTTTAACTGATGACTACTCTTTTCTTTTACAACTCATTTAAAATCCTTATATAGGTAGTTGGAAAAGTAACAATATGATCACCAGAGACCTTAAATCACAATATTGGCTCCTTGTTGTAATTCTTCTGAAGGCTTTTACTCTTCTGGTTCTCAGTTTCTCCCTCTGACAAATGAGTGGGGGCAGAACACAGGATTTCAAAGCTCCCTTCTACATCTATAATTTGATGTCATATTTCATTTTTCTGAACAGGTTAACCCACATTTAGAAGAAAATGAAATTCAATTAAATAATTTCTTTATAAGATAATTATAATTCATTATATTCAATCTCTTATACTACAACTCATTCCAGCAGTGATTCTCACTGTATAGGAGTTCAAGAAATCATTGGGAGTTATGTTGAATATTTACTAACAGAAAAAGGTTACTCAGAGAAGGGGAAACCCTCCCTCCACTCAACTCCATCACCACTGAGTCTTTAATACCTTCAAGACTTTCAGTAAGCTTATTTCCTTGAAATTTGCCTCTTTTCATCTAACATTTAAATAAAAGGAAAAGTACCTGGGTCATCAGGTTTTTAGTAATTTGGTCTGGGCTCAAATGAGTTGGATTTACTGATTTATCAGCTGGCAAATCGTTAGGAGGATAGTAGTATTGACTGAAAAAAATGCACAACCTAAAAGTTGAGAATTATGTTTTATTTGGACTATTGCCCAGGAAGGCAGCCTCTCAGATAGCTCTGAGGAAATCTTCCTAAGAAGTAAGGGAGGAGCCAGGATATATAGAAGTTTTGTTGGGAAAAAAAAAAATGTAGTCAAATATCAAAATAATCACAAAAATAGGGAAGATCCCACATGCCGCAGAGTGGCTGGGCCCGTCAGCCATGGCTGCTGAGCCTGCGCGTCCGGAGCCTGTGCTCCGCAACGGGAGAGGCCACAACAGTGAGAGGCCCTCATACTGCAAAAAAAAAAAAAAAAAAAAAAAATCACAAAAACAGACATCTCAAGTTAATAATTTTAGTGCTTTATTATGTAAGGGAAGATGCAAGAGTCTAAGTTTATTGCAATCATTTATTTAATATGCATGTTACCTATCTAGGGCCACTATCCCATTTTTCCTCCATTCTGAATCCCCCTCAGGGTACACCATAGGGTCAGCTGTGGTGGCTGCTGGTTTTATGACAGAAATATCCTTTGTTTACTGAAATGGCATGTGATGTTCTTTGTCAATAGCAGGAGAAAGAGAGAAAGAGAGAATAGAAGTGGAGGGAAGGGGTGTGATTTTTTTTTTCCCCTTAGTGGTTTTCTTTTTTTTTTTTTCTTTCTTTAAACATCTTTATTGGAGTATAATTGCTTTACAATGGTGTGTTAGTTTCTGCTTTATAACAAAGTGAATCAGTTATACATAAACATATGTTCCCATATCTCTTCCCTCTTGAGTCTCCCTCCCTCCCAATCTCCCTATCCCACCCCTCTAGGTGGTCACAAACCACCTAGCTGATCTCCCTGTGCTATGCGGTTGCTTCCCACTAGCTATCTATTTTATATTCGGTAGTGTATATATGTCCATGCCAGTCACTCACGTTGTCACAGCTTACCCTTCCCCCTCCCCATATCCTCAAGTCCGTGCTCTAGTAGGTATGAGTCTGTATTCCCGTCTAACCCTTTGGTACTTCATGACCGTTTTTTTTTTTTCTTAGATTCCATATATATGTGTAGCATATGGTATTTGTTTTTCTTTCTGAATTACTTCACTCTGTATGACAGACTCTAGGTCCACGCACCTCCTACAAATAACTCAATTTCATTTCTTTTTATGGCTCAGTAATATGCCATTGTATATATGTGCCACATCTTCTTTATCCATTCATCTGTTGATGGACACATAGGTTGCTTCCATGTCTTGGCTATTGTAAATATAGCTGCAATGAACATTTTGGTACATGACTCTTTTTGAATTATGGTTTTCTCAGGGTATATGCCCAGTAGTGGGATTGCTGGGTCGTATGGTAGTTCTATTTCTAGTTTTCTAAGGAACCTCCATACTGTTCTCCATAGTGGCTGTATCAATTTACATTCCCACCAACAGTGCAAGAAGGTTCCCTTTTCTCCACACCCTCTCCAGCATTTATTGTTTGTAGATTTTTTGATGATGGCCATTCTGACCTGTGTGAGATGATATCTCATTGTAGTTTTGATTTGCATTTCTCTAATCATTAATGGTGTTGAGCATGCTTTCATGTGCTTGTTGGCAGTCTGTATACCTTCTTTGGAGAAATGTCTATTTACGTCTTCTGCCCATTTTTGGATTGGGTTGTTTGTTTTTTGTTATTGAGCTGAATGAGCTGCTTGTAAATTTTGGAAATTAATCCTTTGTCAGTTGCTTCATTTGCAAATATTTTCTCCCATTCTGAGGGTTGTCTTTTGGTCTTCTTTATGGTTTCCTTTGCTGTGCAAAAGCTTTGAAGTTTCATTAGGTCCCATTTGTTTATTTTTGTTTTTATTTCCATTTCTCTAGGAGGTGGGTCAAAAAGGATCTTGCTGTGATTTATGTCATAGAGTGTTCTGCCTATGTTTTCCTCTAAGAGTTTGATAGTTTCTGGCCTTACATTTAGGTCTTTAATCCATTTTGAGCTTATTTTTGTGTATGGTGTTAGGGAGTGATCTAATCTCATACTTTTACATGTACCTGTCCAGTTATCCCAGCACCACTTATTGAAGAGGCTGTCCTTTCTCCACTGTACATTCCTGCCTCCTTTATCAAAAACAAGGTGACCATATGTGCATGGGTTTATCTCTGGGCTTTCTATGCTGTTCCATTGATCTATCTTTCAGTTTTTGTGCCAGTACCGTACTGTCTTGATTACTGTAGCTTTGTAGTATAGTCTGAAGTCAGGGAGCCTTATTCATCCAGCTCTGTTTTTCGTTCTCAAGATTGCTTTGGTTATTCGCAGTCTTTTGTGTTTCCATACAAATTGTGAAATTTTTTGTTCTAGTTCTGTGAAAAATGCCAGTGGTAGTTTCATAGGGATTGCATTAAATCTGTAGATTGCTTTGGGTAGTAGAGTCATTTTCACAATGTTGATTCTTCCAATCCAAGAACATGGTATATCTCTCCATCTATTTGTATCATTTTTAATTTCTTTCATCCGTGTCTTATAATTTTCTGCATACAGGTCTTTTGTCCCCTTAGGTAGGTTTATTCCTAGATATTTTATTCTTTTTCTTGCAACAGTAAATGGGAGTGTTTTCTTAATTTCATTTTCAGATTTTTCATCATTAATGTATAAGAATGTCAGAGATTTCTTTGCATTAATTTGTATCCTGCTACTTTACCAAATTCATTGATTAGGTCTAGGTCTAGTAGTTTTCTGGTAGCATTTTTAGGATTCTCTATGTATAGTATCATGTCTTTTGCAAACAGTAACAGGTTTATTTCTTCTTTTCTGATATGGATTCCTTTTATTTCTTTTTATTCTCTGATTGCTGTGGCTAAAACTTCCAAAACTGCTGAATAATAGTGGTGAGAGTGGGCAACCTTGTCTTGTTCCTGATCTTAGTGGAAATAGTTTCATTTTTTCACCATTGAGGATGATGTTGGCTGTGGGTTTGTCATATATGGCCTTTATTATGTTGAGGAAAGTTCCCTCTATGCCTACTTTCTGCAGGGTTTTTACCATAAATGGGTGTTGAATTTTGTTGAAAGCTTTCTCTGCCTCTATTGAGATGATCATATGGTTTTTCACCTTCAATTTGTTAATATGGTTTATCACATTGATTGATTTGCATATATTGAAGAATCCTTGCATTCCTAGAATAAACTCCACTTGATCATGGTGTATGATCCTTTTAATGTGCGGTGGGTTTCTGTTTGCTAGTATTTTGTTGAGGAATTTTGAATCTATGTTCATCAGTGATATTGGCCTGTAGTTTTCTTTCTTTGTGACATCTTTGTCTGGTTTTGGTATCAGGGTGATTATGGCTTCATAGAATGTGTTTGGGAGTGTTCCTCCCTTGGCTATATTTTGGAAGATTGTGAGAAGGATAGGTGTTAGCTCTTCTCTAAATGTTTGATAGAATTTGCCTCTGAAGCCATCTGGTCCTGGGCTTTTGTTTGTTGGAAGATTTTAAAGCACAGTTTCAATTTCAGTGCTTGTGATTGGTCTGTTCATAATTTCTATTTCTTCCTGGTTCAGTCTCGGCAGGTTGTGCATTTCTAAGAATTTGTCCATTTCTTCCAGGTTGTCCATTTTATTGGCATAGGGTTGCTTGTAGCAATCTCTCATGATCCTTTGTATTTCTGTAGTGTCAGTTGTTACTTCTTTTTCATTTCTAATTCTATTGATTTGAGTCTTCTCCCTTTTTTTCTTAATGAGTCTGGCTAATGATTTATCAATTTTTTTTTATCTTCTCAAAGAACCAGCTTTTAGTCTTATTGATCTTTGCTATCATTTCCTTCATTTCTTTTTCATTTATTTCTGATCTGATCTTTATGATTTCTTTTCTTCTGCTAGCTTTGGGGTTTTTTTCTTCTTCTTTCTCAAATTGCTTTAGGTGCAAGTTAGGTTGTTTATTTGAGATGTTTCCTGTCACTTAAGGTAGGATTGTATTGCTTTAAACTTCCCTCTTAGATCTGCTTTTGCTGCATCCCATAGGTTTTGGGATGTTGTGTCTCCTTTGTCATTTGTTTCTAGGTATTTGTTGATTTCCTCTTTGATTTCTTCATTGATCACTTCGTTATTAAGTAGTGTATTGTTTAGCCTCCATGTGTTTGTATTTTTTACAGATCTTTTCCTGTAATTGATATCTAGTCTCATAGCGTTGTGGTAGGAAAAGATACTTGATACGTTTTCAATTTTCTCAAATTTACCAAGGCTTGGTTTGTGACCCAAGATATGATCTGTCCTGGAGAATGTTCCATGAGCACTTGAGAAAAGTGTGTATTCTGTTGGTTTTGGATTGAATGTCCTATAAATATCAATTAAGTCCATCTTGTTTAATGTATCATTTAAAACTTGTGTTTCCTTATTTATTTTCATTTTGGTTGATCTGTCCATTGGTGAAAGTGGGGTGTTAAAGTCCTGTAGTGTGATTGTGTTACGGTTGAGTTCCCTTTTATGGCTGTTAGTATTTGCCTTATGTATTGAGGTGCTCCTATGTTGGCTGCATATTTACAATTGTTATCTCTTCTTCTTGGATCGATTCCTTGATCATTATGTAGTGTCCTTCTTTGTCTCTTGTAATAGTCTTTATTTTACAGTCTATTTTGTCTGATATGAGAATTGCTGCTCCAGCTTTCTTTTGATTTCCATTTGCATGGAATATCTTTTTCATCCCCTCACTTTCAGTCTGTATGTGTCCCTAGGTCTGAAGTGGGTCTCTTCTAGACAGCATATATATGGGTCTTGTTTTTGTATCCTTTCAGCCAGCCTGTGTCTTTTGGTGGGAGCATTTAATCCATTTACGTTTAAGGTAAGTATCAATGTGTATGTTCCTATTCCCATTTTCTTAGTTCTTTTGTGTTTATTATTGTAGGTCTTTTCCTTCTCTTGTGTTTCTTGCCTAGAGTCGTTCCTTTAGCATTTGTTGTGAAGCTGGTTTGGTGGTGCTGCACTCTCTCAGCTTTTGCTTGTCTGTAAAGGTTTTAATTTCTCTGTCAAATCTTAATGAGATCCTTGCTAGGTAGAGTAATCTTGGTTGTAGGTTTTTCTCCTTCATCACTTTAAATATGTCCTGCCACACCCTTCTGGATTGCAGAGTTTCTGCTGAAAGATCAGCTGTTAACCTTATGGGGATTCCCTTGTGTGTTATTTGTTGTTTTTCTCTTGCTGCTTTTAATATATTTTCTTTGTATTTAATTTTTGGTAGTTTGATTAATACGTGTCTTTGTGTGTTTCTCCTTGGATTTATTTGTATGGGACTCTGTGCTTCCTGGACTTGATTAACTATTTTGTTTCCCATATTAGGGAAGATTTCAACTCTAATCTCTTCAAATATTTTCTCAGTCCCTTTCTTTTTCTCTTCTTCTTCTGGAACCCCTATAATTCGAATGTTGGTGCCTTTAATGTTGTCCCAGAGGTCTCTGACACTGTCCTCAGTTCTTTTCATTCTTTTTCCTATATTCTGCTCTGCAGTAGTTATTTCCACTATTTTATCTTCCAGGTCACTTATCCGTTCTTCTGCCTCAGTTATTCTGCTATTGATCCCATCTAGAGTATTTTTAATTTCATTTATTGTGTTGTTCATCATTGTTTGTTTCATCTTTCGTTCTTCTAGGTCCTTGTTAAATGTTTCTTGCATTTTGTCTATTCTATTTCCAAGATTTTGGATCATCTTTACTATCATTATTCTGAATTCTTTTTCAGGTAGACTGCCTATTTCCTCCTCATTTGTTAGGTCTGGTGGGTTTTTATCTTGCTCCTTCATCTGCTGTGTGTTTTTCTGTCTTCTCATTTTGCTTATCTTACTGTGTTTGGCGTCTCCTCTTTGCAGGCTGCAGGTTCATATTTCCTGCTGTTCTTGGTGTCTGTCCCCAGTGGCTAAGGTTGGTTCAGTGGGTTGTGTAGGCTTCCTGGTGGAGGGGACTAGTGCCTGTGTTCTGGTGGATGAGGCTGGATCTTGTCTTTCTGGTAGGCAGGTCCACGTGTGGTGGTGTGTTTTGGGGTGTCTGTGGCCTTATTATGATTTTAGGGAGCCTCTCTGCTAATGGGTGGGGTTGTGTTACTGTTTTGATAGTTGTTTGTCATAGGGTGTCCAGCACTGTAGCTTGCTGATCGTTGAGTGAAGCTTGGTCTTGATGTTGAGATGGAGATCTCTGGGAGATTTTCACCATTTGATATTACATGGAGCTGGGAGGTCTCTTGTGGACCAGTGTCCTGATGTTGACTCTCCCACCTCAGAAGCACAGCACTGACTTCTGGCTGGAGCACCAAGAGACTTTTCATCTGCACAGCTCCGAATATTAAAATGAAAAATAGTTATTAAGAAAAAAATGTTTTTAAAGTAAAACAAACAAACAAAAAACTGATCGACAGAACCCTAGGACCAATGGTGAAAGCAAAAAGCTTTAGAGACAACATCTCACACAGAAGCATACACATACACACTCACAAAAAGAGGAAAAGGGGAACAAATAATATATCTTGCTCTCAAAGACCACCTCAATTTGGGATGATTCCTTGTCTATTCAGGTATTCCACAGATGCAGGGTACATCAATTTGATTGTGGAGATTTAATCCACTGCTCCTGAGGATGCTGGGAGAAATTTCCCTTTCTCTTCTTTGTTCGCACAGCTCCTGGGTATCAGCTTTGGATTGGCCCCGCCTCTGTGTGTAGGTTGCCTGAGGACATCTGTTCTTCGCTCAGACAGTACGGGGTTAAAGGAGCCCCTGATTTGGAGGCTCTGGCTCAGTCGGGCCGAGAGGGAGGGAGGGGTACAGATGTAAGGCAAGCCTGTGGCAGCAGAGGTCAGCGTGACATTACACCAGTCCAAGGTGTGCTGTGCATTCTCACAGGGAAATTGTCTCAGGATCATGGGACCCTGGAAGCGGTGGGCTGCACAGGCTCCCAGGAGGGGAGGTGTGGATAGTGACATGTGTTCACACACATCCTTCTTGTTGGTGGCAGCAGCAGCCTTAGTGTCTCATGCCCGTCTCTGCGGTCTGCGCTGTTACCCCTGGCTCGCGCCCGTCTTTGGAGCTCCTTTAAGCAGTGTTCTTAATCCCCTCTCCTCGCGCACCAGGTAACAAAGAGGCCATAAAAAGTCTCTTGCCAGGGTGGAAATCTTGATTTAGGTTAGACAACACACATACATCATGAAATTTTCATCAGTATGTGGCTGATCTGATATGAATATAAGTGGCTTTACAGTCAGTCTTCAAAATGGTTAAAGCAATATGTGGCAAAGACTGCTATGTGTAAAAATGACCATATAATTTATCATCTAAACTAGGACATTTTTGAGAGCTGAAGAGAGCACTGTTTATATTTATATTGAGAAAGGTTAACTAGGAATATCCTTGGCAAGTCAGAAGTTATAGTCACCCTAGCTACATATTATCCAAGACATATTTGGTCCATCTTAGAGGAATGGGAAATTTTCAGACTTTCTTCAGTATCACTGTTACTGAACTCAAGTTTGGGTGTTCACCACTGTAAAGCCAATACTCAAGAGACACGTGTTGGTTAGAAAGGAAAGCTTGCTTTATTCAGGAGACTGGCAACCTGGGAAGGCAGACTCATGTCCAAAAACCAATTCCTAAAATTCTGCTCGATGATGAAAGTTTTTAAAGGAAGAATCATTTGGGGAGGGGGTCAGAGTCTTTGTTATCCTCCACTGTGTGCAGACTTTCTTCTGATTGACTTATGGTGAGGTAGGAGGGCAGTGCTCCAGCAATCTTGTGCTCAGCCTGAAGTTATCCTCCTCCACCTCGCTGGGGGCCTTATTTCCTACAGAAGAACTAAAAGGTATTGTTATGTATATTCCCTAAGGAGGAACCAGGACCCTGTCCCAGAGCTGCACTATTGTTTCTTGACTGCACCTTTGTTTCTGCATTCCCTCCCTTCCCTGTTAAGCAATTGTTGAATCTGCCCTTTGGAAATCAGGGAAGGTCAAGGAGGCTGAATGAAGTCTATTTCCAACAAATAAGAAGTGGGGAACACAGAAAGAATTTGTACCTGTGAGGATCCCACAGGGTCCTGCTCTGTTTCATCACTGTGGGATATGGAGGTTTCTATAAGACTTACCTTCATTCTACCCAGTCAAACACTACTGTGTAGTTCACAGCTGGACAGCATTTCCCTAGTTTCCTTTACATTTAAGTATATTCAGGAAACTAAATTCTAGTCAATGAAATGTGGGAAGAAGTAATGAGTATCCTTTCTAGGTTTATGCCATGAAAACAACTTTTCCCTTCTGGCCTGATGTATGCATCATGGTAGTTTGAATTCATATGTTGCAGAAAGCAGAGCCACAAGGCAGAAGGCCTGGGCCCTGAATTGGAGAGCTGTGCAACAATCAGGAAAACCACTTTGGGATTTTACATATGTGAGAAATAAACTTGTACTACACCATTGAGATATTAGAGTTTACTTTTTGCAGCAGGTAAACTAGCATTATCATCACTTGCATTATCTTAACTAATATATTGCATAAACATTAGCCTCAAATTTGTGAAATGTATCCTCTTTCTTTCTCATTGAACTGTGAGCCTTTCCAAAATAGTAACCTAGAATAGGTAGTAAAATATCGTGAGTATACTCTAAATATTATTTTTGGATTGGATTGGATTGAATTGAATCCTGTTGAATTGGATTGAAAGGAAACATTATACATAAATTGGTAAGAAACTTCAGAGATGAAAAAGCTTTCTTCCAGCTAGAAGGAACATGGACGTTTTCAAGGAGAAAGTGGCCTTTGAGCTGATACTTGAAGAATTGAATTACTTTGGATATTCAGTGATGAAAATGATGTTACAGGAAAAATAAGTAGCATGAGCAAATGACACATAAACAAGAGAAGACAGTTTAGTCCAAATAGGATGTAGGGTCAATCAATGAAAAAAAGTATTTAAATTTACTTCAGTTTAGAAATATTTACTGGATACCTGTTCTGTCAGAATTATAAAGCCATGAAGAGATAATTTAAGAAAATAGTGTATATTGAACTGGTCAAAAAGTTTGTTCGGAGTTTTCTGTAAAATGCGTAAGATTACAGAAAAACCCGAATGAAATTTTTGGCCAACCCAATACAACAAAGCAGAAGTATATAATACCTTCTTTGAGAGCACAGAGAAATGAATCTCAAAGGAGACTAGAGTGAGATTTTTTTTTCTTTTTTTTGCGGTACGTGGGCCCCTCACTGCTGTGGCCTCTCCCGCTGCAGAGCACAGGCTCCAGACGCGCAGGCTCTGCAGCATATGGGACCTTCCCGAACTGGGGCACGAACCCGTGTCCCCTGCATTGGCAGGCGGACTCTCAACCACTGCACCACTAGGGAAGCCCCTAGAGTGAGTTTTGAAAACATAAGTTAACCACACCTGACAGAGCATGGAAAACATCACTTGCCCATCACTGTGTAACCAAAAGGGAGTCATTGCAGGGTTATCATTGTGATCCTTGAATTATGATCAATGAGTGTGGATATTGTTTTGTAAATACTTGCAAATCATCAAAGAATTTTAAAGGGGCAATGAAAGACATGAGAAAAGCATTGTTTTAGGGAAAGGGGTCTTAATAGTGGGGTAGCATCAGGGAACATGGAGATAAGATGTACTGTTATTAGGCAGCTGTAATTACTCATTTAAGTAATTATTGAGGACCTCTGTCTAGGTAGTATATAAATGTATAGTAAAAAATAGATTAGAGCTACAGCAGAAGTAGGATCAATGTCTTAATTCCTTGGGTATTGGAGGTGAGTGTGTATCAGTATATGGATTACTGTCAGTAGTGAGTAACAGAAAATACCAAAGAAGGTTTATTTCTCTCTTCTAAATGTAGGCATTCCAGCTCCATCTATCTTGTTATTAGAAATGAGGCTTTTGCTTCATAGTTCAGGATGACTACTTGAGCTCTTGCTATCATGTCCACATTCTAGCATCCTGGAAGAGATGAGAAGAGGCATAGCATTTCCCTGTAACATTTCTTGGATGTGCTACATGCTAGCATCTCATTGGCCAGAACTTAAATCACATGTCCACACCTAGCTACAAGAGAGGTAGGAAAATGTAGTCTTTATTCTGAGAAGTCAATGTGCCTTACTAAAAACCAAGGCTTCTCTTGTTAAGGAAGAAGAGGAAAATGAATTATTAGCACTGTCTTTGTCACAGGGGCAAAAGAGAATTGTTATGATCATGGAGCGATACCTTATCTAGGGGGCTGCTAGAAAGGTTGGATAGAACTAGAATGAAATATCCAGGTGAGGAATATAAATTTTTGAATTATCTTTACTGAAATAGTAGCTGAGATAGGTAGAATGAGCAAATCTTTCCAGCTACAACTGTCCAGATAATTCAAGTTTCAAACTTTTCTTTTGTCTTTGTTACTTAAATAATGGAACTCTAGTTTGGGTCATCTACACAACTCAGATATCCTCATAATTCACTGGCTCTACCACTTATAAAGTATGTGACAGCACCTGTCATATAGTGCATGATAAGCAAATACTGAGTAGATCAGAATTTGAAAGGAGAAAAAGATGTTGAGCTGATGGTATATGAAGAAAAAAATAAATTAATAAAACCACCTGGTCTTTTCCTAAGAGTTGCATATGGTCTTATTTCCCACCATGCTGATTCCAATGGGTCATTTTGTCTGCTTTCCCTGCAGCCCCATTGGGCATTGGGCTTTGTCCCAGCAAATAGCACAGGTTACCTGCATGAGTTCCCTGAATCAGTTCTGTTTTCACAGGTTCCTTGGTGACTATACTTTGACTTGAAAATGTCATGAATGTCATCAGGGGCTTTTGAACTCTCCCTTGGTCAGGCAGGGCTATCTTTTTTCCTTCCATGAGTTGGCTCAGGATCTGGAGGATAGAGTGTGCAGATCATGTTTCTTCAGGCCATCATTTTTTTTTTTTAATTTCAACCAGATTCAAGTAAAATTATACCATAATTCCTGGTTTCTTTTTCTGAGCAATTTTCTACTTTTCGGCTTCTGCCACATTCCCCTTCTGGCATTTGGTTGCACTGCCCCTCCTCCCCTGCCCCATACCACCACGACTAACATCAAATAATTAAAGTAATAGATGTTATATATCAAGCACAAAGTATTGTCTCATATTGACTGTCCTTCTGACAGCCCTTCAACGTAATTATTACCAATTTTCAGGTAAGGACACTGAGGTGTTTTTTTTTGGGAGGGGGGTGGGTTGAGCATTTAAAAGATGAAATTGTTTGCTCAAAGTGACACAAAATTCAGTCATAAATTTAGGATTTAGTTACAGGTTGCTGTGTACTTTCCATTATTTCACACTGCCTCTCAAAAGACACAAATAGAACAAAAAAATTCACAATTTGTATGAAAACGCAAAATACCCCGAATAGCCAAAGCAATCTTGAGAACGAAAAACAGAGCTGGAGGAATCAGGCTCCCTGACTTCAGACTATAGTACAAAGCTACAGTAATCAAGACAGTATGGTACTGGCACTAAAACAGAAAGATAGATCAATGGAACAGGATAGAAAGCCCAGAGGTAAACCCACACACATATGGTCACCTTATCTTTGATAAAGGAGGGAGGAATGTACAGTGGAGAAAGGACAGCCTCTTCAATAAGTGGTGCTGGGAAAACTGGACAGGTACATGTAAAAGTATGAGATTAGATCACTCTCTAAGACCATACACAAAAATAAGCTCAAAATGGATTAAAGACCTAAATGTAAGGCCAGAAACTATCAAACTCTTAGAGGAAAACATAGGCAGAACACTCTATGACATAAATCACAGCAAGATCCTTTTTGACCCACCTCCTAGAGAAATGGAAATAAAAACAAAAATAAACAAATGGGACCTAATGAAACTTCAAAGCTTTTGCACAGCAAAGGAAACCATAAAGAAGACCAAAAGACAACCCTCAGAATGGGAGAAAATATTTGCAAATGAAGCAACTGACAAAGAATTAATTTCCAAAATTTACAAGCAGCTCATGCAGCTCAATAACAAAAAAACAAACAACCCAATCCAAAAATGGGCAGAAGACCTAAATAGACATTTCTCCAAAGAAGATATACAGACTGCCAACAAACACATGTAAGAATGCTCAACATCATTAATCATTAGAGAAATGCAAATCAAAACTACAATGAGATATCATCTCACACCAGTCAGAATGGCCATCATCAAAAAATCTAGAAAAAATAAATGCTGGAGAGGGTGTGGAGAAAAGGGAACCCCCTTACACTGTTGGTGGGAATGTAAATTGATACAGCCACTGTGGAGAACAGTATGGAGGTTCCTTAAAAAACTACAAATAGAACTACCATATGACCCAGCAATCCCACTACTGGGCATCTACCCTGAGAAAACCATAATTCAAAAAGAGTCATGTACCAAAATGTTCATTGCAGCTCTATTTACAATAGCCCAGAGATGGAAACAACCTAAGTGTCCATCATTGGATGAATGGATAAAGAAGATGTGGCACATATATACAATGGAATATTACTCAGCCATAAAAAGAAACGAAATTGAGCTATTTGTAATGAGGTGGATAGACCTAGAGTCTGTCATATAGAGTGAAGTAGGTCAGAAAGACAAAGACAAATACCATATGCTAACACATATATATGGAAGTTAAGAAAAAAAAAATGTCATGATGAACCTAGGGGTAAGACAGGAATAAAGACACAGACCTACTAGAGAATGGACTTGAGGATATGGGGAGGGGGAAGGGTAAGCTGTGACAAAGTGAGAGAGAAGCATGGACATATATACACTACCAAATGTAAGGTAGATAGCTAGTGGGAAGCAGCTGCATAGCACAGGGAGATCAGCTCGATGCTTTGTGACCGCCTGGAGGGGTGGGATAGGGAGGGTGGGAGGGAGGAAGATGAAAGAGGGAAGAGATATGGGAACATATGTATATGTGTAACTGATTCACTTTGTTATGAAGCAGAAACTAACACACCATTGTAAGCAATTATACTCCAATAAAGATGTAAAAAAAAAAAGACACCAATAATTCTGCTTGTTTCCTTTCATTTCATTTGACTTAGCCTTGCTGAGTTCAAGCTTAAGAGAGATATGAGATTTTAGTCTCATTCAAAGCTATTACTTGTGATTGCAAGTTATGTGTGAAGTGAGATTAATCCCACAATTGACTAACTCATTGATTTTAGAAATTATCAATTGTTTATCAACTGTGGTTTAAAAGTTGATTTATTATGTTAATACCATTTTAGTATTCTGAATATAACACATACATTTTCCTTATTGCTATGACTTAGGGGAGGCCAAGCGAATCTGGACATGGACTTAAACTTTTGGGGTCTGAAATTTCATGCATCTTTTTAAACATGAATAGACTTTACTACCAAATTGATCTATAATATTTATGGAAAATGCATCTATACCTGATTCTAAGATGATAAATAATAGTAAAAAAGTGAAATACAAAATGTGTCCTCACTTTGAAACATTCATCTCATGAATTTGTGTCAGAAGAGAATCATTCATTAGACAGAACTACAATGCTTCTTGATTAATTGCCTATTTGTCAGAAGTCAAAATTATTTTTAAATGGATTAGCATTATTTTATCATTATTTGTCTGTTACCCAAATATTTTCCTTTAAAAAATAAACACTTACATTACTATGGCAATGCAAACTGCTATACATTTTGTATGAAGTAAGTTAAATACATTTATGCCTTGTTCTTTGACCCTGATTTTGGTATACGTGCTAAAGAAAGATTCTGAAAGAGGGAGAGCAGGGTATGCTCTGGAATTGAAAAAGTTAATTGCAGTATTCAAACAACCAAATGGCCAATAGGCAGGGAATAATGGGGAAATTATGGCAAATTTACTAAAAGGACCATTATATGCACGTTAAATATAAGAATGGAGAAGACAGGGCCTCCCTGGTGGCGCAGTGGTTGAGAGTCCGCCTGCCGATGCAGGGGACACGGGTTTGTGCCCCGGTCTGGGAAGATCCCACATGCCGCGGAGTGGCTGGGGCCTGTCAGCCATGGCCGCTGAGCCTGCGCGTCCAGAGCCTGTGCTCCGCAATGGGAGAGGTCACAACAGTGAGAGGCCTGTGTACCAAAAAAAAAAAAAAAAAAGAATGGAGAAAACAACCCATGACATAATAGTTGGTGAAAGAAGCAGAAAACAAAATTATAGCTACACTATTACAGTTACAGAGATTAGAGCTGATCTTTATATCCCCTTTCTTTTGTGTTCTACTATTGTTATTATTTTAGTTACATGGTTCTTAAAGTCTAGGAACTACTTATCATGAAACTTATTTTAGGGAAAAAGTGGAGAGGAGTCTTAAGTTGGGTATTCCTGTAAAACCTGTGAATAGCATTGCTAAATGGTGCTTTACATGTCTTTCTCCATTCCTAGATTTATTAAGCAAATATTCATTAAATACTGTGCCCAGTACACCTATTATATGAGCTGCATTGTAGTAGACAAGGCACACCATTTACCCTTGAGATAGTTTTAGTTTAGTTAGACAGATAGGGCTATGGGGAAATTACAAATTTAAAATACATGAAGAAATTGTTGTAGCCATGAGAAGACTGAGACATGATAACTAAATGTAATGTGGGATCCTGGATGGCATCCTGGAACAGCAAAAGGACAGTAGGTTAAAAACATAGGAAATCTGGCTTCCCTGGTGGCGCAGTGGTTGAGAGTCCGCCTGCCGATGCAGGGCACATGGGTTCGTGCCCCGATCCGGAAAGATCCCACATGCCGCGGAGCGGCTGGGCCCGTGAGCCATGGCCGCTGAGCCTGCGCTCCGCAACGGGAGAGGCCACAACACTGAGAGGACCGCGTACCGCAAAAAAAAAAAAAAAAAAAAAAAAACATAGGAAATCTGAATAAAGCGTGGACTTTAGCTAATAATAATGTGTCAACACTGGATCATTAATTTTGGCAAATGTAGTAATGAAGCAAGTTAGTAATAAAGGAGATAGGTATGGGATATATATGGGAACTCTGTACTATCTTTGTAACATTTCTATAAATCTAAAACTTCTAAAATAGAGAGAGAGAGAGAGAGAGAGAGAGAGAGAGAGTGTGTGTGTGTAAAATAAAGGAATGGCACAAGACCACTATTTTCTCTCCTGTTTCTTTGTTTTGTCCTACTTTAGTGGCCTCTCCCTCTTAATCTCATTTTGGATTTCCCTCCTTTGTTTAACCTCTAAATATTGAACATTCCAGAGCTCAATTCTGTGTCCCTTTTGTCCCTCTACATATTTTCACTTTCTTCTTGGTGACCTCTTCTAAATTCATGGTTTTAAATATCATTTATATGTCAAAGAGTCATAAATGTATATCTCCTCTCAACCTCTCCTCAGAACTCCTTTTATATCCAACTGCCTACTTAACAACTCCCCATAATTGCTCACTAGCCTTATCAAATGGAGATCTTTACTCCACATTTCAAAGCTACTCTTCCCCTAGTATCTCTTGTTATCTCAATATCTGTCAACATCTAGTCACTCAGGACAAAAAAGGTGGAAGTTATCCTTGATTTATGTTCTTTAACTTCCTTCATTCAACTCATCAGCTAGTACTATTCACTCATCTCCTGAAATATACAGAGAAATAAAATATGTGTATATTTTATGCAATATGTATAAATATATATATATAGGGTCCATCTACTTCTATTTTCACCAACACTATGCTAGTTGAAGCCAACATCATCATTCTTCTGGACTACTACCTAAATCATCAGGCCTCATCTTGACCCTTTCTCCTCATACATCCACTATGGTTCACCCATAATTGCCACATTTATGTTTCTGGGAAAAGCCACTCCTGCCTGGCTTCTTAGGATATTTTAATCCACCTGAAATACTACAGCTGCTGATTTTCTTGAGGTCAGATCTTCTTTGTCATTTAAATTTCAGATTGAGTGTCAAAAATCTGAAAAGTCATCACTGTTACACAATCTAATGTGTCTTTCAAGTCATTCTCTATTACCTCAACTTATTTAATTATACTGCAAAGTATGTTTCTCTATCTAATATTTTTTTATTATTGTTATTATTATGATTTAGTCATTGCTATGATCTAAATGATTAGATCAATTCCAGGAATACAAAGCCTAAACAACCTACTACTTTGTGTTTTTTTTTAATTTAATTAATTTGCAGGTTCTTATTAGTTATTTATTTTATACATGTTGGTGTATATATGTCAATCCCAATCTCCCAATTCATCCCACCACCACCACCACCACCACCACCACTTTCCCCCCTTGGTGTCCATACATTTGTTCTCTACGATTTCTGGGTCATATGGTAATTCTATTTTTAGTTTTGTAAGGAACATTCATACTGTTCTCCATAGTGGCTGTATCAACTTACATTCCCACCAACAGTGTAAGAGGGTTCCCTTTTCTCCACACCCTCTCCAGGATTTGTTGTTTGTAGATTTTCTGATGATGCCCATTCTAACCGGTGTGAGGTGATACCTCATTGTAGTTTTGAATTGCATTTCTCTAATAATTAGTGACGTTGAGCAGCTTTTCATGTGTCTTTTGGCCATCTGTATGTCTTCTTTGGAGAAATGTCTATTTAGGTCTTCTCCCCATTTTTGGATTGGGTTGTTTGTTTTATTAATATTGAACCGCATGAGCTGTTTATACATTTTGGAGATTAATCCTTTGTCCATTGATTCATTTGCAAATATTTTTTCTGATCTGAGGGTTGTATTTTCATTTTGTTTATAGTTTCCTTTGCTGTGCAAAAGCTTTTGTTTCATTAGGTCCCATTTGTTTATTTTTGTTTTTATTTCCATTACTCTAGGAGGTGGGTCATAAAAGATCTTGCTGTGATTTATGTCAAAGGGTGTTCTTCCTATGTTTTCCTCGAAGAGTTTTATAATGTCCAGTCTTACATTTAGGTCTTTAATAGGTCTTTAATCCATTTTTTAAAAAACATCTTTATTGGAATATAATTGCTTTACATTGTTGTGTTAGTTTCTGCTGTATAACAAAGTGGATCAGCTATAGTGTACGTATTTCCCCATATCATGTCCCTCTTGTGTCTCCCTCTCACCCTCCATATCTCACCACTCTAGGTGGTCACAAAGCACCGAGCTGGTCTCCGTGTACTATGCAGCTGCTTCCCATTAGCTATCTATTTTACATTTGGTGATGTATATATATCAATGTCACTTCATCCCAGCTTGCTATTCCCCATCCCTGTGTCCTCAAGTCCATTCTCTATGTCTGTGTCTTTATTCCTGTCCTGCCCCTAGGTTCTTTTGAAAGTTTTTTTTTAAAGATTCCATACATATGTGTTAGCATACAGTATTTGTTTTTCTCTTTCTGACTTACTTCACTCTGTATGACAGATTCTAGGTCCCTCCACCTCACTACAAGTAACTTAATTTCATTTCTTTTTATGGTGAGTAATATTGCATTGTATATATGTGCCTCTTATTCTTTTTTTTTTTTTTTTTTTCGGTATGCGGGCCTCTCGCTGCTGTGGCCTCTTCCGTTGCGGAGCACAGGCTCCGGACGCGCAGGCTCAGCGGCCATGGCTCACGGGCCCAGCCACTCCGCGGCATGTGGGATCTTCCCGGACCGGGGCACGAACCTGTGTCCCCTGCATCGGCAGGCGGACTCTCAACCACTGCGCCACCAGGGAAGCCCCGCCTCTTATTCTTTATCCATTCTTTTGTCAATGGACACTTAGGTTGCTTCCATTTCCTGGCTATTGTAAATAGTGCTGCAATGAACATTGTGATATATGACTCTTTTGCCTTATTGTTTTCTCAGATTTTATTCTTCTTATAGTTTAATTCAGGTTTTTTTTTTTTTTTTTGCTTTTTTGTGTCTTCTTCCAGTAGAATATAAGTTTTTGGAAAATAGCAACTTTGTATTCTTGATTCTTAGAACACTACCTGACAATCACAGGACCTCAATAAATGTTTCAAGTGACAAATAATCAGTGGACAGTAAAGTCCTGAAATTTAGGGAGAGGAGGGGCTACAGTGGAGGTAGAATGATAGGAGAAATTTACTGAAAGGAGTGAGAACTTGTAAGGCTTGGAGGATTGAGTAAGACTAGTCAATAAGTAGATAAAGATGGAATTCCAGAAAAAAAAAAGAGTAGAACAAAGGTGGAGAGAGCAATAAACATGGTCTCCTTGGGAAAAGCAGGTGAACAGAAATTTTGTGAAGATTATGACATCAGAATTTGTGGCAAATCCAAATTGCAGAGATTCTTGGAATCAGCAATGTTAGTAACTTTCCTTCTGTTGATTTTCAGCTCCAACTACCTTTGAGCCTTTTAACCATGATCTCATTCTAAGTCTTTTGAGTGAAAGTAATATACGCTGCTCCATCACCATTTTTTTTCTTTATTTATTTCCCAATGCAAATTTTGATGTCAGCTTGCTTGGGTCTGGCCCAGTGTGTAAGGTGATTCTAGGTTATACCCATCTTCTGTGGTTGGAACTGCCACAACAACAAAAAGGAGTATAAAATTGAAATAGTTTTTCCTTACTATCAAAAGAAGGGCCTTTGCTATGTGTATTTCGTCATCTGACAGTGATGACAGCATTTATTGTCAACACAATTTTTTTTATTAGACAGCTGGATTTTTCCCAGGGGCTGGTTGCACATCAAGTAAGGAAATCCAAATCCACAGACAAAGAGAAGCAGAGAACACAGTGGAAAATAAGGCTGCTTTCTGTTCACCCGTTTGTTCTGAGAAATTCTTAGCTCTCCACCCACGGGAAATCAGATGTAAACAACAACAAGATGATTATTGACAATCTGGCTGGGAGACGTTAAAATGGAAATGCAGTACTTATCTTGGTGCTCTAGCTCAGATAAACTACTGTAGTAGTATAGCAGAACTTTAAATGAGGTGCCTTTTAAATGTGCTGCCCTGTCTTTCCAAATTGCCAAGCAGTAGGTAGCCAGACTGGGAATTTGAAAACATATTATGTAAAATGTCTTTATTTTCTTCAATTCTAGCCTGTATTCAGTTCTAGCCTATATTTTGTAATTGATGGGCATCAAGTGGGCCCTGCTTAGGCTGACTGATTTTTGCAGGGTGAATCTGGATCATTCACAATGCATGTTAAAGAAAGCTAATGAAAACTCTACAGTTCCATCATTATAATAGACTTGATTCAGACGGTCTAATTATCTTGCTGCCTGCTAAAATCTTAAATAATTCCACATCTGAGTGGATGGGGTAGTTGAAGAAACAATGATTGGAGATGAAGAGAGAACAAAAAGTTTTGCAATTCTCTTCATGGAACAGAGGCTTTCAGTGATACTTTTGTCAGTTGCAGTACTCAACTATCCAGGGGCTTCTTTTTCCTTCTTCCTTTTAAATGATGTTTCTTGAATTGATGCTTCAGTCAGACTGATAGGTATTCCTTATATGGATGTGTGTGTGTATATGTGTGTAGGGAGAGGTAAAGAAAAGAGGTGAGATAGAGGTAGAGATAAGTGACAGGGCAATTCAAATAGGCTTAAATACATACTTACTATTTCTCATCAGTAGAAATATCCTGAGTGTTTTTTATAAAACTTTATGACAGTATATTTACAGATTAATAATCAGTTTGAAAATAACGATGTGGTAGGCTGCTGTTACAGTTTGTAGTATGACTTATGGGTAGAAAAGAATTATTTTATGTATAGTCAGTCTTCTTTCTTGGACAACATGGACACAGTACTTCTCTGCTTTCATCTTAGTCTGTTTTCTCTTTTGTTTTTGCTTTAGCTCAACAGAACTCACCAAAAATCCATGAAGGCTGGTGGGCATACAAGGAGGTGGTCCAGGGAAGCTTTGTCCCAGGTAAATGCACATTTATTACTTTATTTTTAAGAAAATAATTTGAGTGAAATGTAGTATTATTTCCAGAATTTTGCATTTGCTACATGGCATGGAATGTATTGCAAAAGGCATCATAGTCTGACTTATGTGTTAGATGAATCCTCCATCAAGAGAAAGTTTATTAAGTGAGTGGTAATTTAACCAAGACTACGTTTTTCCATCTGTGCTTACATCTTAATGTCCTTCCATCTACAGGTGGCTGTGTCAGGGAGAGGGCAATGCAAGAGTTGGGGTTGAGGTTCTGTATGCTAAAATTTGGTTGAGAAAGAGTGATTTTTTAATGTTAATGAAACAGGAAGTCTGAAAACTAGCAATGAGGCTTGCTGGGATGCACGCCATCTCTGATGTCACTTCAGTAGCATTCATGGTCAGGACTTAGCAGATTGGGCCAAATACCAGGTAAAAAAATCATAGGTAAAGTGGATGTTTTCAGCATGGGAGGAGAGAACTGAAGACAGGTTAAAGCCAGAAACATACCATAACATTAGTTTTGAGACAAGGTAGAGTGTCGTTGTCTTCCCCCACTACTCTTATCCTAATTATAGTCCTCAGTCTTCTGCTTCTTCAAGATTGTAGGGAAAGAGGAAAGAGAAAGAGCATGAATGTTAAAGAGAAGGATGGAAGGGAAGGCAAGTGAGATATTTCAAAGTATTTTTAACTGCTTATATGTGAGAGGGTAAGAGATAAAGCTCTCAAGAGGAGGCAATGTGGGGTTCCAAATCAGGCAATGAAAACAGAGGTCAAGTGTCAGTTGAGGTCTTTGTAGTTAGTGGCAGGTGGGAAGAGCGGTGCCCCCAGGTCACCTGGTTCATTCTTGGATGCTATGTCGTCTTTTCCTGTCCTTCTGTATAGTTCATTATATCAGCTGTGCAGAGCTAAGCAAGTTGCTAAACTCCTCTGAGCATCACTTTTTTCATTTGTATTGTGGGACATAAATACGTACCTTTGAAGCTTTTCATTAAGAGGAAAGCAGGCATGGTGAGAGATAGTGAATGACCCAGGGAAAAGCCAGTTGACTGCTGAATAGTTTCATAAATTGGTATTATTAACTTGATAAATTTACTATGATACATTTATGTCTTGGCCCAGTGGGCATAGAAACTGGGCTTGATTAATTCACCCAGATATGATCAAGTTTCTAATAATATTCTTACAATAATTTAATTGACACAGATGTGTTCATATGGCATGATATAGATATATGACATTTTACACTTACAATTGGGGGCATCCCTTTCCAATCGATAGAAGGTTGTGTATTTTTTTCTGAGGAATCTTCTTCTCATATTCAAGACATCCCAGAAATTACATTTATAATAATATTTTTATGCTTCGTGATTATTAAATTAGAGCAACAAAGGGCATTCTGCCAGATTATAAATCTTGCTAAACTAGTAATATTCTCCATAGTGACTGAAATGCTCATGGATAATACTGGATACATTCTGGAAAATTTTGCTTTTCTGCTCCACAGTTTTTTGACTTTTTCCCCTTTGTTGACACATTTTTCCTTTACATGTACTTAAGTCCCTATTTTGAGTTTGTTGTTGCTTCTAAGACAACCACAGGAAAGAAGTTTTATCTTTCCTTTATGTGTTGATTTAAAAGAATTTAAGTTTCCCTTATTTCAAGTTTTAAATGAGGTAATATGTATAAAACCGTCTATATGGGAACCAGTAAGGTGTGGAGTTATGAGCATGAACTCTGGAGTTGGACAGACCTGGAGCTGAATCTAGACTCTATGGCTTCCTTCTGGTAGAACTGTCAGCAAGTCACCTACCAACTCTCATTCCCCCAGGTTCTTCATCTGTTAGAATGAAGATAAGGACCAAATCATCCTCACAAAGTTTTGTGAGGATTAAATTGCATAATGTAGGTAAAGTGTCTGGTGCATCGTGTGAGTCAGTACCTGTAATGCTGTTGGCATTTCTATCATTATTTTATCATAACAACATAACTGGATATTTGATACTTCTCTGTTTGAGAAAGGAAGAGAACTGTAAATTAAAAAATGTAATCATGCAAGTGAGGGTCTCTCATGATGCTAGAACATGGAAGGTGCTTAGTAAATGTTCCTTGAATTTGTAAGCTCAAAGTGTCTCCATACAGTGACTGCTGGAGAGGAAACTTCATCATTCTCTAGATTTAACAGTCCCAAAATTCTTTGGCTTCTTGGTAAAGAAGACTGGTATCTGATAATCTCAATTCCTAAACTTTTGGGAATTTCAGATGTCTTTAAAAAGATAAGAGTCATGAGAATTTGTGAATTAAGTAATTGGACCTTAGGCTCTAACATCTCACAGACTCCAGATGACCCACTTTATCTGAATTGGTGCTTAGGCCAATGGTCCCTTTTTCTCTCATTATCATTACTGAATATAAGGTTAAGAATGTTCTTTACTTTGCCCTGGGATTTTTTTCAGATTATCGATGTGTAAAAGAGAAGAGAATCTCTTATGACTAGATTATTTGGACAAGTTTTATTGTCCATGAGCTTTTACTAGAGTGTCCATAAATAATTATCAGTTGACATCATAGTTGTGAATCTGTTACCTTAACAAAGCTTGTAGTAGATAAAAATACATGATTTCTACAGTGATGGCAAACACAAGGTTGATTTAGTGTCAGAATAGCCCACTTTGTTCAGTTCAATAGTACTTAAGGAGTAGCCACCTGATACTGAGCACATGTGTGGGACTGTTGATAAAGAGCTAACTGATACATAGTTCTTATACAAGGATAAACCCACAGTCTAAAGAGGAAATAAAGCAATAAACCCATGACTTAGTATAAGGGCTGTAATAGGGTTTATAAGACATATAAAGGAGGCCATAAAACGTTGGGATTCAGCCCGCCTGGTGTTTAACAGATTTTGTTGTTTACTTGCTTAAATCTGTATCTTCATCCAGCATCACCCATAACCACCATCTGCCTTACAGACAGAGCACCAATTTTATTTGGGTGTTTACCTCCACATAGTTATGTGCTCAGGGAAGGAGACCTTCCTAGCCCCAGAAGGTTACTCTTGGCTATATCTACACCATGGTGATTTCAGCCTCTTTTTTTGACAGTGATTGATTTAGACGTCATGATGGCTACTTTTATGTGTCAACTTGGCTGACCCACAGTACCCAGATATCTGATCAAACATTGTTCTAGACTTTTCTGTGAAGATATTTTTAAAATGAGATTAGCATTTATACTGGTAGACTCTGAGTAAAGCAGATTACTCTCCATAATGTTGGTGGGCCTCATGCAATCAGTTGTGGGCCTTAAGAGAAAAAGGCTGAGGGAACTTGTGTTTCCAGAAGTTTTTGGCCTTCAGCTGCAACATCAACTGGGCCTCCAGGCTGCTGGCCTACCTTGAAAATTTCAGATTTGTCAGTCTCCATAATCATGTGAGCCCATTCCTTAAAATAAATTTCTCTCTCTGTAGACCCCCCCCCACACACACACAAACACACACATTCTATTGGTTCTGTTTCTCTGGAACACCCTGACTAATACACTAACACAGATATGAACATATGATAAATAGTTCTCTCCATCACTTGTGAGGGGAGTCCACTGAAAAAACTTGGGAACAAAAGCCACACTAAAGATGGCAGAACAGAAAGTTGGAAAGAACCAAGATCTTTTATGGGCCACTTGAGTATTGAATTAACCATGGAACTGCCTCAGCATTTTTTTTCTTGAGATAAAAAAAACATCTTGTTGTTGGAGCCACTTTGAGTCAGGCTTTCTGTTACTTGCAGCCCAAAAAATTCTTCAAGAGTCACATTTCTCAATACAGAGCAGAAGGAAGGAAGGAAGTCTTGGGTCTTGACAATCTTCAGGATTATCCAAAGTGGATAAGGAGAAGAATGTGAGGATTATCAGGATAAACAGCACTGGCAAAGAGGAGTGAAAATTCACTGTGGGTTTGGGGAATGCTGGGTACCTCTGAGTCTCTAAGAGGCAGGGTACACGATAAGATGTGATGAATAAGGAGACCAGCAAGGTCATCAGGGGCCATGCTGTTAAATTCTTTGTGTTCCATGTTCAAGAGCTTAGGCACAGCTTTTGGTTGTTTTGTTTTGTTCTGTTTTTTAAATAGAGGGATTATAAGACATTTTTAAGCTCTGGAGTGACACAATCAAATGTAAATTTTAAAAAGCCAGCTATGAGCCAAATGGCCATGGACATGACAAAATTACACATATTTACAGTGTAGCTATTGATGAAAAAGACCAGAAGACTAGCATAAAAGATATACAACTAAAGGTGTAAAGAAGGAACCACAACAGGACAGGTAAAAGGGTCAGAGAAGCAGTATAGTCGAGACCCATAGACCCAGGTGGGCCATCCACAAATGGGAGGATAATTATAGTTGCAAGGAGCATGGGATCCAAGCCCCACACTGGGCTCCCCAGCCTGGGGGTTCTGCACCATGAAGATGAGCCCCCAGAATGTTTGGCTTTGAAAGCCATCAGGGCTTACTTTTGGGAGAGTCAGAGGGCTGTGGGAAATAGAGACTCCAATCTTAAAAGGCCCACACAAAATCTCACACACTGCAGGACCCAGGAAAGAAGCAGTAATTTGAAAGGATTCTGGGTCATACCAACTTGCTGATCTTAGAGACTCTCCTGGAGAGACAGAGGGTAACTGGAGCTCATCCTGGGAATACAGACACTGGTGGCAGTCATTTTGGGGATCTTGTTCTACCACAGTTACACTGATTCTGGCAAGCACTATTTTGGAGTCCTCTCTGTAGCTTATTAGTGCTGGAACTGTCCTCACCCACCAACAGGGTGGCTGCCTTAAAGCCCCCTGAGCCCACAGCCATTCCAGAACCCAGCTTTTACACCAGAGGGCCCAGGACCCAGCATAAATAGCTCCAGACCACCCTCACCAACCAGTGGACAGGCACCAACTCTGAGACCCCCTGGGCCCTGCAGCCAGAGACCCTGGGACCTGGATCCAGCCACTAGCCCCAGGAACTGCTGGAGCTTTGAAATCAGCCACTTTGTGACCCAGCCCTGCCCACCAGTGACTGGTAGCCTCGTCACAAGGCAGGGCTGGCAACCAACACACTCAGCCCATATAGGAGCACACTAGAGTATATAGCTCTGTCGACCAGAGGTGAGTGTGCTGCTGGGATACCTAGGACATCTTCCACAAAAAAGCCACTTCTCCACAATTGAGAAATGTAAGCAACCTTCCAAATGCATAGAAATAAAAAGAGCAAATTAAGAAAAATTAGGCAACAGAGGAATATGTTCCAAATGAAAGAACAAAATAAAACCACAGAAAAACTAAGTGAAGTGGAGATAAGCATTCTACCTAATAAAGAGTTCAAAGTAATGATCATAAAGATGTTCAAAGAACTTGAGAGAAGTTTGGATAAACAGAGTGAGAAGTTAAACATTTTAACAGAGTTTAAAAATGTAAAGAAGAACCAGACAGAGCTGAAACATACAATATCTGAAGTAAAAAGTACACTAGAAGGAACCAACAGTAGAGTAGATGATACAGAGGAACAATTCAGTGCATTGGAAGACAGAGAAGTGGAAATCATTGAAGCTGAACAAAAAGAGAAAAAAGAACAAAAAGAAATGAGGACAATTTAAAAGACCTCGGAAACAACATCAAGTGTACTGACATTCACATTATAGGAATCTCAGAAGGAAAAGAGAGAGAGAAAGGGACAAGGAACATATTTGAAGACATAAGAGCTGAAAATTTCCCTAACCTGGGAAAGGAAACAGACATCAAGGTCCAGGAAGCACAGAGAGTCCCAAACAAGATCAACTCAAAGGGGACTACATCAAGACACATTGTAATTAAAATGGCAAAAATTAAAGATAAAGAGAGAATAATAAAAGTGGCCAGGGAAAAGCAACAAGTTACATACAAGGGAACACCCATAAGGCTATCAGCAGACTTTTCTGCGGGTCAGAAGGGAGTGGCACTATATATATATATATATATATATATATATATATATATATTTTTTTTTTTTTTTTTTTTTTTTGCGGTACACGGGTCTCTCACTGTTGTGGCCTCTCCCATTGCGGAGCACAGGCTCCGGATGCACAGGCTCAGCGGCCATGGCTCATGGGCCTAGCCGCTCCGCAGCATGTGGGATCTTCCTGGACCAGGGAACAAACTCATGTCCCCTGCATCGGCAGGTGGACTCTCAACCACTGAGCCACCAGGGAAGCCTGCGGCACAATATATTTAAAGTGATGAAAGGAAAGCTGCAACCAGGATGGTGGAGCATAGGCAGGGCAGACGGATGAGCACATATATGTCTGAAGGAAAAGCAGTGGGTGGAAGCTTCTCTGGTATGTAAAGCATACTGTGAGTTAAATTTTGGAGGCATTGGAATGAGTTGTTTCAAACATATACTTAGTGTGAGGTTACTGTTAGCTGTGCTGTTTACAGGGTAAACCAAGAATAAAGTAGCCAACCCCAGACTTCTGCCTGGTGCAAAGTCTTGCATATGAAATGTCTACTAATACTCTAATTGATAAAGGCAAATATATGGTAAATGAAGTAAATAATGATTTTCTACATTATATAGGCACAATGATCAAGGGATCAATCCACGAAGAAGATTAAATAATTAGAAATATATATGGTTCCAACATAGAAGCATCTAAATACATAAAGCAAATATTAACAGACATAAAGTGAGAAATTGGCAGTAACACAATAATATTGGGGACTTTTTTTTTTTTTTTTGCTGCACACGGGCCTCTCACTGTTGTGGTCTCTCCCGTTGTGGAGCACAGGCTCTGGACGCGCAGGCTCAGCGGCCATGGCTCACAGGCCCAGCTGCTCCGCAGTATGCGGGATCCTCCCAGACCGGGGCACAAACCCGTTTCCCCTGCATCAGCAGTTGGACTCTCAACCACTGCGCCACCAGGGAAGCCCAATATTGGGGACTTTAGCACTTCACTTACATCAGTGGACAGACCATCAAGATAGAAAATCATTAGGGAAACACTGACGTTAAATGACACATTAGACCAAATGAACTTAGTAGATGTGTATAGAACTTTCCATCCAAAGCAGCAGAATACACATTCTTTTCAAGTGCACATGGAACAGTCTCCAGGATAGATCACATGCTGGGTGACAAAATAAGTTTAAGTAAATTCAAGAAAATTGAAATCATGTCAAACATTTTTGACATGTCAAACATTTGACATGTCAAACATTTGACAATAATGTGAGACTAGAAATCAACTGCAAGGGAAAAGCAACAAATAGCATACAAGGGAATCCCCATAAGGTTAACAGCTGACCATTCAGCAGAAACTCTGAAAGCCAGAAGGGAGTGGCAGGACATATTTAAAGTGATGAAAGGGAAAAGCCTACAAACAAGTTTACTCTACCCAGAAGGATCTCATTCAGATTTAACAGAGAAATTAAAACCTTTACAGAGAAGCAAAAGCGAAGAGAATTCAGCACCACAAAACCAGCTCTACAACAAATTCTAAAGGAAATTTACTAGGTCTGGTGGGTTTTTGCCTTGCTCCTTCATCTGCTGTGTGTTTCTCTGTCTTATTTTACTTAACTTTCTGTGTTTGGGGTCTCCTTTTTGCAGGCTGCAGGTTCATAGTTTTCATTGTTTTTGGTGTCTATCCCCAGTGGCTAAGGTTGATTCAGTGGGTTGTGTAGGCTCCCTGGTGCAGGGGACTAGTACTTGTGTTCTGGTGGATGAGGCTGGATCTTGTCTTTCTGGTGGGCAGGTCCATGTCTGGTGGTGTGTAGTGGGGTGTCTGTGGCCTTATTATAATTTTAGGCAGCCTCTCTGCTAATGGATGGGGTTGTGTTCCTGTCTTGCTAGTTGTTTGGCATAGGGTGTCTTACACTATAGCTTGCTGGGTGTTGAGTGGAGCTGGGTCTTGGCGTTGAGATGGAGATCTCTGGGAGATTTTCATCATTTGATATTACATGGAGCTGGGAGGTCTCTTGTGGACCAGTGTCCTGAAGTTGTCTCTCCCACCTCAGAGGCATAGCACTGACTCCTGGGTACAGCACCAAGAGCCTTTCATCCACACAGCTAAGAATAAAAGGGAGAAAAAGTAGAAAGAAAGAATTAGTAGAAGGAAGAAAGAAAGAGAGAGAGAGAGAGAGAGAGAGAGAGAGAGAGAGAGAGAGAGAGAGAGAGAGGGAGGGAGGGAGGGAGGGAGAGAGAGAGAGAGAAAGAAAAAAGATAAAGTAAAATAAAATAGTTTTTAAAATAAAAAATAATTGTTAAGAAAAAATATTCTTTTTAAGTGATAAAAAGAAACAACAAAAAAACCCCAAAACAATGGAGAGACAGAACCCTGGGACAAATGGTAAAAGTAAAGCTATACAGACAAAATCACACACAGAAGCATACACATACACACTCACAGAAAGAGAAAAAGGGAAACATATATATATATATCATTGCTCCCAAAGTCCACCTCCTCAATTTGGGATGATTCGTTGTCTCTTCAGGTATTCCACAGATGTAGGGTACATCAAGTTGATTGTGGAGATTTAATCCTCTGCTCCTGAGGCTACTGCGAGAAATTTCCCTTTCTCTTGTTCGCACAGCTCCCAGGGTTCAGCTTTGGATTTGGACCCGCCTCTGCATGTAGTCATCTGAGGGCGTCTGTTCTTTGCTCATACAGGACAGGGTTAAAGGATGAGCTGATTCGGGGGCTTTAGCTTACTCAGGCTGGGGGGGATGGAGGGGTACGGATGCAGGGCAAGCCTGTGGTGGCAGGGGCCGGTGTAACGTTGCACCAGTCTCAGGTGCACGGTGCGTTCTCCCAGGGAAGTAGTCCCTGGATCACGGGACCCTGGCAGTGGCAGGCACACAGGCTCCCAGGAGGGGAGGTGTGGATAGTGACCTGTGCTTCCTCACAGGCTACTTGGTGACTACAGCAGCAGGCTTAGCATCTCATGCCCGTCTCTGGGGTCAGCACTGATAGCCATGGCTCATGCCCATCTCTGGAGCTCCTTTAAGCGGCACTCTTAATCCCCTCTCCTCGGTCACCAGGAAACAAAGAGGCAAGAAAAAGTCTCTTTTATCTTCGGCAGCTCCAGATTTTTTCCCAGACTCCCTCCCGGCTAGCTGTGGTGCACCAGCCCCCATCAGGTTGTGTTCACGCAGCCAACCCCAGTCTTCTCCCTGGGATCTGACCTCCGAAGCCCAAGGCTCAGTTCCCAGACCCCACCTGCCCTGGCTGGTGAGCAGACAAGCCTTTCAGGCTGGTGAGTGCTGGTTGGCACCGATCCTCTGTGTGGGAATCTCTCCGCTTTTCCCTCTGCACCCCTGTTGCTGCACTCTCCTCCATGGTTCCGAAGCTCCCCCCTCTCCCACCCACAGTCTCCACCCGCGAAGGGGCTTCCTAGTGTTTGGAATCCTTTCCTCCTTCACAGTTCCCTCCCACTGTTGCAGCACCGTCCCTATTCTTTTGTCTCTGTTTTTTTCTTTTTTTTTTGCCCTACCCAGGTACTTGGGGAGTTTCTTGCCTTTTGCGGGGTCTGAGGTCTTCTACCAGTGTTCAATAGGTGTTCTGCAGGAGTTGTTACACATGTAGATGTGTTTCTGATGTATTTGTGGGGAGGAAGGTGATCTCCATGTCTTACTCTTCCACCATCTTGAAGCTCCTTCCTATCATACTGTTTTGATTACTGTAGCTTTGTAGTATAGTCTGAAGTCAGGGAGCCCCATTTTTATTTCTCAAGATTGCTTTGGGTCTTTTGTGTTTCTATACAACAAATTGTGATTTTTTTTTTGTTTTACTTCTGTGAAAAATGCAATTGGTTCTTAAGGGTCTTTTGTGTTTCTTAAGGGTCTTTTGTGTTTCCATACAACAAATTGTGATTTTTTTTGTTTTACTTCTGTGAAAAATGCGATTGGTAGTTTGATAGGGATTGCATTGACTCTGTAGATTGCTTTGGGTAGTATAGTCATTTTCATAATATTGATTCTTCCAATCCAAGAACATGGTATAACTCTCCATCTGTTTGTGTCATCTTTAATTTATTTGATCAGTGTCATAGTTTTCTGCATACAGGTCTTTGGCCTCCTTAGGTAGGTTTATTCCTAGGTATTTTATTCTTTCTGTTGCAGTTTTAAATGGAAGTGTTTCTTTAATTTCTTTTTCAGATTTTTCTTCATTAGAGTATAGGAATGCAAGAGATTTCTGTGCATTAATTTTGTTTCCTTCTAGTTTACCAAATTCATTGATTAGCTCTAGTAGTTTTGTGGTAGCATCTTTAGGATTCTCTATGTATACTATCATGTCATCTGCAAACAGTGACAGTTTCACTTCTCATTTTCTGATTTGGATTCCTTTTATTTCTTTTTCTTCTCTGATTGCTGTGGCTAAAACTTCTAAAACCAAGTTGAATAATGGTGGTTAGAGTGGGCAGTCTTGTCTTGTTCCTGATCTTAGTGGAAATGGTTTCAGTTTTTCACCATTGAGGAAGATGTTGCTGTGGGTTTGTCATATATGGCCTTTATTATGTTGAGGTATGTTCCCTCTATACCTACTTTCTGGAGGGTTTTTTTTTTTATCAAAAGTGAGTGTTGGATTTTGTCAAAAGCTGTTTCTGCATTTATTGAGATTATCATATGGTTTTCTCCTTCTATTTGTTAATATGGCTTATCACATTGATTGATTTGCATATATTCAAGAATCCTTGTATTCCTGGAATAAACCCCAATTGATCATGGTGTGTGATCCTTTTAATGTGCTGGTGGATTCTATTTCCTAGTATTTTGTTGATGATTTTGGCATCTATCAGTGACATTTGCAATATCAGTGATATTGGCCTGTAGTTTCCTTTATTTGTGGCATTTTTATGTGGTTTTGGTATAAGGGTGATGGTGCGCTTGTAGAATGAGTTTGTGAGTGTTCCTCCCTCTGCTATATTTTGGAAGAGTTTGAGAAGGTTAGGTGTTAGCTCTTCTCTAAATGTTTGATAGAATTCTCCTGTGAAGCCATCCGGTGCTGGGCTTTGGTTTGCTGGAAGATTTTTAATCACAATTTCAATTTCAGTGCTTGTGATTGGTCTGCTTTTATTATCTATTTCTTCCTGGTTCAGTCTCAGAAGCGTTGTGCATTTCTAAGAATTTGTCCATTTCTTCCAGGTTGTCCATTTTATTGGCATAGAGTTGCTTGTAGTAATCTCTCATGATCTTTTGTATTTCTGCAGTGTCAGTTGTTACTTCTTTTTCATTTGTAATTCTATTGATTTGAGTCTTCTCCCTTTTTTTCTTGATGAGTCTGGCTAATGGTTTATCAATTTTGTTTATCTTCTCAAAGAACCATCCTTCAGTTTTATTTTTGTTGTTGTTGTTGTTTTTGCGGTACATGGGCCTCTCATTATTGGGGCTTCTCCCGTTGCGGAGTGCAGGCTCAGCGGCCATGGCTCACGGGCCCAGCCGCTCCGTGGCATGTGGGATCTTCCCGGATCGGGGCACGAACCCGCGTTCCCTGCATCGGCAGGCAGACTCTCAACCACTGCACCACCAGGGAAGCCCCTTCAGTTTTATTGTTCTTTGTTATTGTTTCCTTCGTTTCTTTTTCATTTTTTTTCTGATCTAATATTTATGATTTCTTTTCCTCTGCTAACTTTCGGGTGTTTTTGTTCTGCTTTCTCTAATTCCATTACGTGTAAGGTTAGGTTGTTTATTTTAGATGTTTCTTGTTTCCTGAGGTAGGATTGTATTGCTGTAAACTTCCCTCTTAGAACTGCTTTTGCTGCATCCCATAGGTTTTGTGTCATCATGTTTTCATTGTCACTTGTTTCTAGGTATTTTTTGATTTCCTCTTTGATTTCACCAGTGATCTCTTGGTTATTTAGTAGTGCATCGTTTAACTTCCCTGTGTTTGTATATTTTACAGATTTTTTCCTGTAATTGATATCTAGTCTCATAGTGTTGTGGTCAGAAAAGTTACTTAATATGATTCCAGTTTTCTTAAATTTTCAAAGGCTTGATTTGTGACCCCAGATATGACCTTTCCTGGAGAATGTTACATGGGCACTTGAGATAAAAGTGTATTCTGTTGTTTTTGGATGGAGTGTCCTATAAATAGCAGTTAAGTCTGTCTTGTTTAATGTATCATTTAAAGCTTGTGTTCCTTATTTATTTTCATTTTGGATGATCTGTCCATTGGTGAAAGTGGCGTGTTAAAGTCCCCTACTATTATTTTATTACTGTTGTTTTCCGCTTTTATGTCTGTTAGCATTTGCCTTATGTATTGAGGTGCTCCTAAGTTGGGTTCATAAATATTAAAAATTGTTATATCTTCATCTTGGATTTATCCTTTGATCATTATGTAGTGTACTTCTTTGTCTCTTCTAATAGTCTTTATTTTAAAGTCTATTTTGTCTGATATGAGAATTGCTACTCCAGGTTTCTTTTGATTTCCCTTTGCATGGAATATCTTTTTCCATCCCCTTACTTTCAGGCTGTATGTGTCCCTTGGTCTGAAGTGGGTCTCTTGTAGGCAGAATATATACAGTTCTTGTTTTCGTATCCATTCAACCAGTCTATGTCTTTTGGTTGGAGCATTTAATCCTTTTACATTTAAGGTAATTATCAATATGTATGTTCCTATTACCATTTTCTTAATTGTTTTGTGTTTGTTATTGTAGGTCCTTTCCTTTTCTTGTGTTTCCTGCCTAGAGAAGTTCTTTTAGCATTTATTGTAAAGCTGTTTGGTGGTGTTGAATTCTCTTAGCTTTTGCTTGTTTGTAAAGGTTTTAATTTCTCACTCGAATCTTAATGAGTTCCTTGCTGGGTAGAGTAATTTTGCTTGTAGGTTTTTCCCTTTCATCACTTTAAATATGTCTTGCCACTCCCTTCTGGCTTCCAGATTTTGTGCTGACAGATCAACTGTTAACCTTATGGGGATTCCCTTGTATGTTAATTACTGCTTTTCCCTTGTTGCTTTTAATATTTGTTCTTTGTATTTAATTTTTGATAGTTTGATTAATATGTGTCTTGGTGTGTTTCTCCTTGGATTTATCCTGTATGGGACTCTCTGTGCTTCCTGGACTTGATTATTTCCTTACCCATATTAGGGAAGTTTTCAACTATAATGTGTTCAAATACTTTCTCAGTCCCTTTTTTTTTTTTCTCTTCTTCTTCTGGGACCCCTATAATTTGAATGTTGGTGTGTTTGATGTTGTTCCAGATGTCTCTGAGGTTGTCCTTAATTCTTTTCATTCTTTTTTCTTTATTCTGCTCTGTGGTAGCTTTTTCCACTGTTTTATCTTCCAGGTCACTTATCTGTTCTTCTGCCTTCAGTTATGCTGCTATTGATTCCTTCTAGAGAATTTTTAGTTTCATTTCTTGTGTCATTCATCATTGTTTGTTTGCTCTTTAGTTCTTCTAGGTCCTTGTTAAACATTTGTTTTATGTTCTCCACTCCATTTCCAAGATTTTGATTATCTTTATTATCATTACTCTGAATTCTTTTTCAGATAGACTGCCTTTTTCCTCTTCATTTGTTTGGTCTGGTGCGTTTTTACTTTGCTCCTTCATCTGCTGTGGTTTTCTCTGTCTTCTCATTTTGCATAACTTACTGTGTTTGGTGTCTCCATTTTACAGGCTGCAGGTTCGTAGTTCCCATTGTTTTTGGTGTGTGCTACCAGTGGCTAAGGTTCATTCAGTGAGTTGTGTAGGCTTCCTGGTGGAGGGGACTGGTGCCGGTATTCTGGTGCCTGAAGCTGGATCTTGTCTTTCTGGTGGGAAGGACTATATCCTGTTGTGTGTTTTGGGGTGTCTGTGGCCTTATTATGATTTTAGGCAGCCTCTCTACTAATGGATGGGGTTGTGTTCCTGTCTTGCTAGTTGTTTGGCATAGTGTGTCCAACACTGTAGCTTGCTGGCTGTTGAGTGGAGCTGGGTCTTAGCGTTGAGATGGAGATCTCTGGGAGAGCTTTCGCTGTTTGATATTACACCTGGCTGGGAGGTCTCTGGTGGACAAATATCCTGAGCTCAGCTCTCCCACATCAGAGGCTTGGGCCTGACACCTGGCCAGAGCATCAAGATGCTGTTAGCCACACAGCTCAGAAGAAAAGGGAGGAAAAAAAAAAAAAAGGAAAGAAAGAAAAAATAAATAAAATAAAGTTATTAAAATAGAAAAAAAATTATTCAAAATAAAAACATTAAAAGTAATAAAAAAAGAAAGAGAGAAAGAAAGAAGAGAGCAATGATACTAAAAAACAAATCTTCCAATGATAACAAGTGGTAAAAACTATTGTAAAAAAGAAAAAAATCAGAATGGACAGTCAGAACCCTAGGATAAATCACAAAAGTGAAGCTATACAGACAAAATCACACAAAGAAGTATACACATACACACTCACAAAAAGAGAAAAAGGAAAAAAAATATATATATAAATTAAAAAAGGAAGAGAGCAACCAAATCAATAAACAAATCTACCAGTTATAATAAGCTCTAAATACTAAACTAAGATAAACATACAACCAAAGACAAATTAGATGCAGAAAGCAGACCCCAAGTCTACAGTTGCTTCCAAAGTCCACTGCCTCAATGTTGGGATGATTCATTAGGTATTCCAGTGATGCTGGGTATATCAAGTTGATTGTGGAGATTTAATCTGCTGCTCCTGAGGTTGCTGGGAAAATTTCCCTTTCTCTTCTTTGTTCACACAGCTCTTGGGGTTCAGCTTTGAATGTAGCTCTGCCACTGCATGTAGGTCGTCTGAGGGTGTCTGTTCCCCATCCAGACTGGACAGGGTTAAAGGAGCGGCTGATTATAGGGCTCTGGCTCACTCAGGCTTGGGGGAGGGAGGGGTACGGGATGTGGAGTGAGCCTGCAGCGGCTGAGGCTGATATGACGTTGCAACAGCCTGAGGTGGGCCATGTATTCTCTCAGAGAAATTGTCCCTGGATCATGGGACCCTGGTAGTGGTGGGCTGCACATTCTCCCAGAAGGGTGGTGTGGATTTTGACCTGTGCTTGCACACAGGCTTCTTGTTGGCTGTAGCAGCAGCCTTAGTATTTCATGCCCATCTCTGGGGTCCGCACTGATAGCCGTGGCTCGCTTCCATCTCTGGAGCTCATTTAGGCAGTGCTCTGTATCCCCTCTCTTCATGCATCCTGAAACAATTGTCTCTTGCCTCTTAGGCAGTTCCAGAGTTTTTCCCTGTCTACCTCCCGGCTAGCTCTGGCGCACTAGCTCCCTTCAGGCTGTGTTCACACAGCCAACCCCAGTCCTCTCCCTGGGATCTGAACTCTGAAGCCCGAGCCTCAGTTCCAGCCCCCACCTGCCTCGGCGGGTGAGCAGACAAGCCTCTCAGGCTGCTGATTGCTAGTCGGCACTGATCCTCTGTGCGGGAATCTCTCTGCTTTGCCCTCTGCATCCCTGTTCCTGTGCTCTCCTCCGTGGCTCTGAAGATTCCCGCCCCCCCCCCTTCCCACATCTCCGCCAGTGAGGGGGCTTCCTAGTGTGTGGAAACTTTTCCTCCTTCATAGCTCCCTCCCCGAGGTGCAGGTCCCATCCCTATTCTTTTGTCTCTGTTCTTCCTTTTGCCCCACCTAGGCACGTGTGGAGTTTCTTCCTTTTGGGAAGTCTGAGGTCTTCTGCCATAATTCAGTAAGTGTTCCTGTAGGAGTTGTTCCACATGTAGATGTAGTTTTGATGTATTTGTGGGGAGGAAGGTGATCTCCATGTCTTACTCCTCCACCATCTTGAAGGTGCCCCCCAGTGCTTCTTATGCTTCCCCGCATTCATAGACACTATATCAGCTATTATCTCATTTCCAGCTCATGTCATTTTCATGTTTTTAATACCCAGAACCTAACACAGCACCTAAGATATGGTTAGAACTTCATACACGCTTTCAGAACAAATAAGATTTTGATTGAAGCACCAATTCCCTCCCTTACTGGCTTTATAACCTCATGTAGGTCATTGAATCAATATATCTGGCATTATTCTCCTTTTGTATAAAATAAAGAAGTTGAATCATAGGGGTGGTTCCCCAAGTGTAGTCTCTGGACCAGCAGCATCAGCACCACCTAGCAACTTGTTGGAAATGCAAATTCTCAGGCTCCCAGACACGCTGAATTACAATCTCTGGGATTGGGGCCCTGAAACCTGTGTTTATAATAAACCCTCTAGGTGATTCTGATGCATGGTATCATTTAAAAACTGCTAGACTGGGGTTGTAAAACTGTGGCCTGTGGACCCACAGGGCGAGTCCCATCCAAGGCTTGTTTTTGTACAGGAAAGTTCTGCTAATCTCTACATTAAATGATATGATCACTGAGGTGCCTTCCAGTTCTATGATTCCTTGGTTATGAGTACAGTGTCTTATCCCTGATTGACAGGGGACTGCCAGTCAGGAGACCTGGGTTCTAGACCATCTGTTTCTACCTTGTTGTAATGTACAATAAGTTATTTCTCCTCTCCGAAGCTCAGTTTTCTCATCCTGAAAAATGACATTAGGGTAAGTTTGCTGAGTCAGTCAGAATCCAGTTAGGAAAAGAGAAACCATGCCAGCTATCTCAAACAATAGGAATTTAACATGGGGAATTGGGGTACACAGATGTTTGAAAGCTGAAAGCAGAAAAAGGGAGAGCCAAGGCAACTTGGCAGGAATAAAACCAGAGCAGCTCCCACCCTTAGAACTTGGGGAACAGAAAGGAAGAGGCCACTAAGAATTTGGGAATTGGAAGGTGGGCCCTGAAGGACTATAACTTAAACCTCTAAGGTGACAGCATTACAAGCTGCTGCTCATACTCCTAAGAAGGTGATTTCCTGTGGCTGGTACTTGAGAATACACAGCTTTATGGTTTCTTGAATTAATAAAAGTGTGTGGCCCAGTAAATGCTTGAAATATCAAGGAAGCTATAGCCCACCTGATACTAAGATAGCATGGCAGGGTGGGGGTGTGTGTGCAGCTCCGTAGCTGGAGACTGCAATGGGGTGGTATTCTAGTGAGGGAGGTGAGGCCTTGTAGACCAGACCTGGGATTGGTGGGAAAAGCTGAAAACTAGTCATAATTACTTTTTGCTGCTGGTACAGTAAAGTTGACAAGTACTGAAGCTGGAAAGGGGCACTTTCTCCCTTCCTCCCAACTTCCAGATTCCCACCAATGCCTTTCACTGGCAGAACCTGACATGAAGATAGCCAGAAAGGAGATAGGAAATGCAGCATATAGAGTTCCAGCCCCAGCATCACAGAACAGAGAATAGAAGGGGGAAAGGAGGGATTTGGAGCTGAGAGACAGGCAAATAACAAGCACGGTCAGTCTGATGATCTTCCAGGTCCCTCTGTACTTGAGGAATTGCATTATATAAGCATATTGGTTACATAGATATGCCATGGATCCATGCATGACTTTTTCACCCACTTCAGGTGTTATGGGACATGACCATCCTTTGAGAATGATATTTATCATGACCTCTAATATCATGGCTCTGAAAGGGCCTGTTTTACTCCCGGAATGTTTTAGGTTGAAAGAAGAATAAAAATAATGCACTTTTTTTTTTTGAGCAACAGTTATGTCCCAGACATTGTTTCCCAATACAAAGATAACTAATAGATTGAATTTTACTCCTTTCAAGAATGTCCTTTAATAAAGCATTTTCCCCTAGGAAATATTATTAATAAAAGTTGCTTTTCCTCTAGGCTACCTCCCTAATCCCATCTTCCATCAACACCCATCCAGGCTATCCTTTTCTCTACCTACTTGAGCTGTACACTAGACTAATTGTTTGTTTTTATTTAACAAAGCATAGCTCTTACTTTGTGTTCTAAGAGCTTTTCAAACACTAATTCATTCAGTCATCATAACAATCCCATGATGTGGGTGTTGTTATTAGATGTATTTTACAGGTGAGGAGTTGAGACTTGAAAAAGCCAAGTTATTTTCCTAAGGTCACACACTGATGAAATGGGAGAGCCAGGATTTTGACTCAGACAGTCTGGCTTCAGACTCTTCTGATCACCATACTCAAATATGGTGTACTGGTGTACTATCGTGTAACCATCACCCAACTCTGCCACATCTGAAAATGCTGCCATATTTTTTCATGTCTCTCTCTTCTAAGAAGTAAAGCTGCAATTATAGTTAGAGCCATCTGTGTACCTCTCCTTAATCATTTTTTATTTCTTTCCTACCTTGAGCAAACCACTATCCAACATTTTGTATTCTCATGCAAACTTTTTATCATATACTTTTACTATAATTTTATATATGTATCCAGTAAACAATTTAAAGCATTATTTCCAAGGTGTTAATCCTTATTGGTATGATGTCCTATAATACATATCCTTCTACAGATTTTTTGTTTTTTGTTTTTTTCCATTCAACATGTTTCTGAGATTTATTTATGTTGGTAGATTCACTGGGTTTTAGTTCATTTAACTGCTGAATAGTAGTCCATTATATGGATTTATTACAATTTATTTTCCATTCTGCTGTCGATAAACATTTAAGTTATTTCTAATTTTTCACTGTTACAAACAATCTACAGTAAACCTTCTCTATTTCTTCTTGGGCACACATGTCGATTTGTATTATTTCTGGATTATAGGGTATACACATTTTCAGTTTTACTAGGTACTTCCATAGTGTTCTCCAAATTGGTTGCACTCATATGAGGAGTTAGTACATATCTTTATCAGGCTTTTGCATTTTCTCAGCGTGATGGGGGCTGAAATGGCATCTCCTTGTTGCTGTCTTTGAGTTCAAACAAGTATGAGCCACATGATGCAATTTTACTGTTTCACATCTCTGTGCTTGCTATTTCATTTTTCCTGGAATGTTTTCCTGTTTCTTCACTTCAAAATATCTATTTTTCTTTCATTACCCTAACTCAAACATTCCTCTTAGCTTCTAGTGATCCATGGTCTTCCAAACACATTTTGCTGCTTTCTATTTTTTGTTCCACAGCACTTTGATCTTAACAGAAGGATAATGTTTATGTCAGTTGTCCTTGCATAATTATTAATAGTGCCCTTTTGTTCTCAAAAGTGACCCAGTTTGGACAATGAATCAATAGTGACCTCCTTGATATTAACTCCATTATGGCTTATATCGTAGTTTTTATTTATTTTTCGGTATGCAGGCCTCTCACTGTTGTGGCCTCTCCCATTGCGGAGCACAGGCTCCGGACGCGCAGGCTCAGTGGCCATGGCTCACGGGCCCAGCCGCTCCGCAGCATGTGGGATCTTCCCGGACCAGGGCACTAACCCGTGTCCCCTGCATCGGCAGGCGGACTCTCAACCACTGCACAACCAGGGAAGCCCTATCGTAATTTTTTGACATCACATATTTGCCCATTTTTCCCCCTTGAAAATCTAAGGTCTCCTAGACCACTCCTTTGTCATCTAGAAAAGTTTTTAGCCACTCATGATTTATTATCTTTTAATGGAACCTGACTTGGCTCAAACCCACCTTCTTCTTGCAAGGAAAAAATGTGAAGAACTCTCTGTAGCAGGTTTATTCCATTTTCTTATTAGCACTTTGCCAAGAGCAAGACATCATGAAGTCAATAACTAAAGTAAAAGAAGGAGACTGCTTTATGTTTTTGCTTCAAGTTTTACTTGAGAGTTTAGTTTCACAAGATAGTTAGAATAAGCCATTGTGTTTCTAGCATGTTAAAAAAGATACAATGCCTTACGGTTTAGAATTATTTAGGAAGCTATCAAGTAGACCTATGCAAACAGGGAATTTCTCTTCAAAGAAAGTGCAAAGTGAAAATGATAATAATAAAATGGTATTGATAGCCTTTGGTTGCCATGGAAATGCTAGTTCACCCACTCCTGCTAGGTACTGTGGTTCATTTCACAATATTAGGTGTAGTAGAAGATCACATATCCACTTTTATTGTTTCATGGGCTGTAGTGGTAAGCATAGAAATATGCATTTAATTTTGTGCATTGACATGACCTCCCTGTTGGGTTTAGAAGGCAGAATGTCAGTGCTCTAAACTTAATCCATTTTATTTGCATGTATGAGATTCGAGATGTTTGCTGTGCCCATGATGGCTCCTGTATTTTTCAGAGTGCTTACTATTTTAAATTCCTGCCCTTCTGTTAAAACTTTGTATTGCACTGAAAATGTGTTCACAGCAGTTATATCACAAAGATTGTAAGGGAGTCACAAATTCTCAATTTCTAATATTTTTCAACTTTATCAGTTTGTTCTACCATTCAATTAGTGGATTGAGCAAGTTAGTGCAAAGGGGGATTTGGGGGGTTGGGAGGAAAGACAATAGTATTTATTGAACCCATGATATGACCAAGGAACTGTGTGAAGAACTTTACAATTATTTTTATGTTCAATCCTTAAGACATTAGAAACCGTTGATTTTTTAAAAAAATATTTTTTAAAACCCAGTATTAGAGAAGGGAGGTGATTTTCATATACTCCTTCATATGATTAGTGACAAAATCCAGTGTCATTCCCAACATATGGTGGTAACTGGTAAAAAATATGTATTTTTTAAAAAGATAGGAATTTATATTTTTGGGTACAGTTAAGCAAATTTATTTATGCTTTGCATTTTCCGGAGCCGGGTCATTGTCAGACACAATTATAAGCCAAATATTTTAGTTGACTTTGCTCATGCCTTGATGTGTATCTGAGGACTGCATATGTGGAGTAGACACAGAAGTGGAATCCAGTTTGTATCCCTTTGCTTCCATATGACTTCTCAGTTCCCATAGGACTAAGGCAAGTTTCCTTTGTCATTCTGAATATTCTCACCTCTTCCCTTCCACAGGGACTGCCTCATAGTACACACTCTTTTTCAATTCATTCCATTAATGTTATTCAACAGTTTTGAAACTCATCATTAAGGCAGAAAGGTTAACAGGCCCTACTGCATGATCTTTAAAGGCTGATAATGTCAAGATAAATGCTTTCTCTTAAATCTGTTTTTAAAGGCCAGAATCATGCATGCATCTCTGGGAGAGGATAATGACAACAAAATTATTACCAGGAGACAATCCCTGTAATCATGGGTGCCAGCTAGGATTTACTGCTCAGTTGGACAAAAGCCTCTGCCACCAAAAGCCTATTGTTCATCCTTGGTGGACTTAATTTTAGGGTGTGAAGGGTAAGTCATGGCTCTATACCCTGCAACAAAATGGTATGTTCTCTACGGAAGTGAACAGATGCGTTTGCTTGACATGATAATTTTTGACTTTACAAAAAGTCTTTCTCTCTTAGAGTATACATATAAAATGTGTAAGATAAATACACATGTAATATTGTGATACAATAAATTATAAAATAAATCCACTTTTTAGTTCAGCCACATGGCTTTTCATACTTGGACATAAAATCAAACCTACGGGTAAGGAGTTGTAAGTTTCTTAGAAACATTTGTGATTAGGTTTCAATGGCTCATTCTTCTCGATATTTTTGCTTCCCTTCAGAGATTCAGATTCAAGGTGACTGAAGTGCCCACTGTTGGCCAGACACCATGCCAGGTACTTTGTATCTCACTCTCCCACAATAATGACATGAATATTATTTATAGGATAGGTAGGAATATATGGTATTTCTTAGATGAGAAACAGATGAGGCCTTGAGAGGTTGAGAACTTTTTATGGTGATTTAGGTCTTTCATCTCCCAAGTCCTGTTCTCTGTTATTGCACCACTGCTTCAATCTTAACAGGATTATTGTCAAGGTAAGGCAACATGATATTCTAAATCAGTGTTGCTCATCCTAGAATCAGAAAGAGCACTCAAAAGTTGTTTGAATATGGTTGGATTTGTTGACCAAAGGATATTTTGAGGATCATCTTTTGAATAGTTAAACTTAAATGATAATTATCCATTTCCTATTATGGTCATACCTAAATTAGGCAAGACAGAGGTCCAGGAAGCCTAACTGGGTCCCTTCTATTTCTTGGGATAGAGGAGACGAGAGAAGGAAAGACTTGAGAGAGCAATCCTCAGCAATGAATAAACAGAAAAGAACACAATTAAGTTACTGAAGATGTTTGTTTACCAGTGAAAAACCTTATACCCTGACGTGTGTGGGCTATTACAGCACCCTCAAAAGGAATTATCCAGTAGTTCTAAAGAATATAAATGAACAGGGTTGGGTGTGTGTGTGTAAAACTGAAGAAAATATGTTCTCCAGGCCACCAGCTGGGAAGAGTTTTAGTGAGCAGCTATGTGGAAAAAATGATAACAAAATGTAAAAGTTAGCCTTAGACTCTTCATGGCCCTAAAGGTCATGTCATCAAAGCAGAAGTTTCATGGGCACCCAAAGAGCTGGAATTTTGTGGACTTACATTAGAGAAGTGGACAGCCTATCTCATTCAAGGTTATGTCTACAGTCTTCTCTTGACTAGCACTGCCCCTTTGCAATGCAGTGGTTCCCTTCTAATACCCAAGTATTAACCTTAGTTGCTTTTATGGGTTCTAAAGCCAGCCCAAGGCAATGGCTGCCAGCATTTTACTAGTGATATAATTGGTTGATAGAATCTTATTCCAGGAGAGACACACCGCTGAAATCTCAAATGGTAACTTCTGTTGTACCTTATAAAATACCAAAGATGTGCCCTTAAAAGGCTTTGTGTAAATCATTGTTTTTTCAATTCCAGTTTTACTGAAATGTTACAAAGCATGAAACATATTGAAGAAGTGTCTTTTTAATGCAATCCGGAATAGTTCTGTGAAAGATAAAATCACCTATTGCTATACTTTTTTTTCTGGTAACGTTTGCATATACTAGGTTTGCTTAAAAGCAAGAGCACACTGGTTGTCAGTTTCACTGTTAGTAAATACTGACTCCACATCTATGTTTCCTTCCTAAAAAATTGGGATTGTAAGATTTTGGCCAAATATAACTCTGCAGCCTCTGCATTTTGTTAATAACACCATAATACCCCATGGGATTTTTAGCACCATCGTTAAGAGGAGCTCTTCTGATTCTCACCTTTATTACTTCATTTATATTCCCATCCCTGGGAGGCATGGAGTCAGATATTATTACTCGCATTTATAGAGGGGAAATCTGAAAGGTTAGCCAACATCAAGTGATGGTCAGCAAGAGAGCTCCAGGGAGAATGCAGGTGGGCCAAAATCAGTCCAGCCCACCAGTGTTTGTTGGAAGTCCAATCCCAGAGGTCCTTGGCATAGGGATCCAAGGAAAATGAGGTTCTATCAAGAGATTGCCCTTGTATTATGCTTGTTCTGCTCTGCCATTTACTAGAGACACTGTGATCTGAGACAAATTACTCAACTTCTGTGACTCACAGCTATGTCATAGGAAAAGTACATAGAATATCTGCCTCAGTTCCAGGAAGAGATTATTTTCTAAGGAAGATTAGCATTGACTCTGAGTAGCAGTCAGGGAAAAATAAGGGTGGCTGCCTGTGCCTTGCTCTTTCTGCACACCATGGCAAGGTCACTCCTTTGCTACCTTAGGGGTTCCTTCTTGCCTACATAGGTTTTTTTTTAAAAGTCAGTGTCGGGGCTTCCCTGGTGGCGCAGTGGTTGGGAGTCCGCCTGCCGATGCAGGGGACATGGGTTCGTGCCCCGGTCTAGGAGGATCCCACATGCCGCAGAGTGGCTGGGCCCGTGAGCCATGGCCGCTGAGCCTGTGCGTCCGGAGCCTGTGCTCCGCAGCGGGAGAGGCCACAACAGTGAGAGGCCCGCGTACTGCAGGAAAAAAAAAAAAAAAAAAAAGTCAGTGTCTTCTCTCCCCAATTTTTTTTGTGAGTTTCGTCTTTCTTGGTATCCCATTCTAGAACCTATAGCAACAGAGCTCTGAAAACGTATGATGGTTTGAGAAGGTTGGAATGATTTTCAGTCTTTATATTTAACAAGAAGAGTCAGAGGAAACATGGGATCCTAGACTCTCAGAGTTCCCAGCTAGGATAGACTTCAGAGAATTTAGTCCAAACTCCTCCCTTTACAGATGGGAAAAACTGAGATCCAGTGAGGAGATTCCAAGGAGAAACCAGTTAGTTGCATTTCCTTTCCTCAATGAGTTTTTCTCCTGTCACCTGCCTTTATTTATGAAAAATTGAGGTCATTGGAATGATTGAACTAGAAAAAGAGGGACAGCAGTGGGTGCGCATTGAGTAGAGGACCATGGGAGTCGTGGGAAAGAGGAAGGTAAGATTCCCCAAGTCTGGAAAGACAGCAGTGGTTTGGAGGAGACTCAGAGAAGATTTAATTTTACTTAAGTGCACATTTATTATACACTCCACCTGCATCACTCTGATCTACTTCAGTGGGAAATCCTTTAGATTTCCTATACTATTTCCTCAGTCTTCAGTGAGATAAGTTCACCCATGAATGGGAGCCCATATCTGTCAGAATATTAACCTTGGCCAAATTGGAAAAAGACTGTCATTTTCCCCTCAATTTAAAAGATATTTTCCTTAGCTTTTAATATATTTATATAATATCTTTATAGTAAATATATTTACATTTGGCTCTTATTTCACATATGTGTGTATGTCTAAGTCAGAATAAGCAGGTTGTGTTCAATCTATGATTGGGATTAGTACAATATAAGAAGTATCACCGTAAAAGATATTTACTATATATATATATATATATATATATATATACACACACACACATAAATACACCTTATATATACACTTAGTATATATTTCAAATATTTATTTATATATTATATTATATTAATGGTTCTTACCTTCTACATGATTGTTGAAAAAGAGCATAATAGATACTTGTATGTGTATAACTGAATCACTTTGCTTTACACCTGAAACTATCACAACATTGTTAATCAACTACACTCCAATATAAAATAAAAAGGAAAAAAAAAAGTACACTCTGTTGAAGTTTTGGTTTCTCCTTTTATTTGTTTTCCCAGCCACCTGGTGTGTCTCACCCCTTCCCTGTTATTATCATCCCTCTCTTTACCCACAGTTTGAAAAACAATCCATTTGTCTCAACAAAGTTGCCTAACACATTCTGAAAAGATTGTTATATTATGCATGTTTCACTTCTCTACAATCAAAAATAGACAGGAAAGGTGTTCATGAGTAGGAAATGTCAGTGTTCTGATTTTATCTGTTCCTATCTTTGTGCCTTATCCATTTGGTTTAAGTGGAAGTTAGATTTTTTTTTTACACTATCCCCTTTTAAAAATGCAGTGTATTCAAAGCAAAAGACCATCTAGTCCTATGTGAATAAGCCTTAGGGAAATTGTTTGCTATTATTGATATTTTTCAGCAAGAGCTACAATGAGGAATGTGTCCATTCTGAAGTATGTGCTGTTCCTCCTGTGAGACCTTACTTATTAATCATTGTGAAATTCTGAGCCATATAACTAACACTGAGTCCTTCTCTGAACTCTATGACAATGAATGAGTTAGCTTTATTCCCTCCCTGTTATTATTAGTTATGAGAGCCAATGGGGCGGGACCATGTTTGTAACATTTCATATGTCCGGTAGAGACTATTTGAGGTACTGGGAGCATGACTATTTTAAGGTATAACAAGTATTTTGAAAGCAGTAAGTACTAGACTTCCCCTTTTAGCTTAAATAAAACCCCAAAAAACAGAAATTCAGCTATAAAATGTCAAGACCATGTACGCTGGTATCTTCTGACTTCTTTCTGATAATAATGATAATGATTTTCATTTCACAATCATCAATATCTTCAGCACAATCATCATCACTATCACCATGATCATTATCATAGCCCTGTGTTATTAAGCAATACTATGAAGGAGACGCTATTCTAAGTACTCTGCATATTTATTATTTCCAATCACTACAAGCCTATAATGTAATTATTCATGATTATTGTCATTTTAAGAAACCTGAAGCTTAGAGACAGGAAGCTATCTGCTTTTAGAGGGACACCTGAGCATCACCTGTGGCTGAGCATCACCTTAGCTAGTACAGGTCCCAGAGTGCTTTGGGATATCTTCTGACACATCCCTCTGCATTTTCTTTGATCTGGTCACTTCCTCTGCTTCTCTTTGGTCTGGGATTTCTGGAAACGGCTTTGTCACACATGAACCCAACTTGTGATTTGTCAGCCCCTGCAGTGCCCATGGGTTTATAGTGAGTGTCATAATGCCCTAGTCCCGTATGAATGAGCCTTAGGGAAACAGGTGACTAGGACAGCAGAAGATGTAAATTTTATTTAATAGTCTTTACAATATTACTTCCTTAATACCTTGCCTTTGGCTGCTATTTCTCATATGTGTGTATGTTCAGGTAAGAATAAGCAGATTGTATGTTTAGTCTATGATTGGGATTAATGCAATATAAGAAGTATCACCTCAAAATGGACTGTTCTCCTTCTGGCTATTGAAGATTAACTTATATCAGATTGATTCTCTTGCTGAGAACTAGATAACATGCAAAAAATATTTTAAAAATATCTCAGAAGGGATTATAGAGTGACCTTAGTTTGTTAGGACCTTAGACTGCCAAGACCTAAGAGGCCAAGAGCCTTAACAGCCAGGAGGAGAACATTTCCTTTTGAGGGGTTTTAGGTAGTAAATACACAGAGCTGTTCACTTCGTGAAAATTCATCAGGCTCTATACACTTATGGTCTGTGCACTTTTCTGCATGCATGTATGACAGGTAACAGTTTAAAAAAGAAAGTTAAACTTATATAAAACTATAAGGTATATGTTTAGATTGTTCCTTGTAAAAATAAAATCCTCAAATCGATTTCACCTGCTGAAAGCTGTTAGCGTGATTAGTTTAATTAAACAAAAGAAAACTAACCCTTCTCTTCTAGTATTCAGAATGACTGAAGCAGTAACAGGTAATCTTTTGGCATGAGAGTCAAGGAAAAATTTTTTTTTTTTAATTTTAGAGCTAATACAAAATTAAAACAAAAAGCCATACTGAATTTCATGAAAAAAAATTATAATTTTACAACTAAGATTGCCTTCTTTATTAAAGAGAATAAAGGCAATAAGAAAATGACCTCATTTTTAAACAACTAAAATGCACAAATGTTGGAATCTATTAAAAAGAGAAAACTAGAATTAGCTCTTTCCAATCAGTGTGACATGAAATGGGTGGCGATTGAAATACGAGGCACTCACCTGTGCACTGGAAATATAGAGTAATAAAATGGTGGGAATGGTCCTTCTTCAAAATGGTTATCACTCTTTTGCAGTTATAACCCATTGATATATAAAGTTACCAGCTTCATGACCCAACCTCAGCATGATGCCACCTACCAAAGAAAACAATGTCAACAGCAAAAAGTAAACAAGCATTTTTCTTATTTGTCTTTAGAGACATTTTTTAAAACAGAAAATGCCATTATACAGCTAAAAATTTCTCAATTCCATTTTCTCTCTCTCTGTAACCAGAGGAAAGCACTCCACAAAAGTTGATGAATCATTTTTATTCTTGTTACATGTATCTGTTCATAAACGTTGCATCATGTCCTTTTGCAACTTGCCTTTTTAATTCATATTATGTTTTTGAAATATATACATGTTTATACATGTAGGTGTAGTTCATTAATTTTATCTGATCTTTAATATTCCATTGTATGAATGTACTGCAATTACTCACCCACTTTCTTCTTTGAAATTTTTGCCCAATTGATGGAAACATTTTGCTGATGGATGTGAATTGATATGTCTTTGTTGTTTAAATATGCATTTCTATGGTTTACTAGTGAAAATGAGCACCTTTTCACATGATTGGTTATACTATGAATTTTAGTTCAAATCATTTGTGTGTTCTTTATGAATTTGTAAAGGTTCTGGTTACTAATATTACATCATGTCAGTTATGTGCCCAGCAAATATCTTTTTTCAGTGTAAGACTTCACTTCGTTTATAGAGGTTTTAAAGTGTCAATATGTCACATTTATTCATTCATAAAATGTCTTTATAGCTTGTGTATTTTGTATTAGTTCATTAATCTTCCCTATTCTGTACAAATATTCTTCTATATTTCTCTCTAAGTTTTATATTTCGCTTTTCACATTTTGGTATTTTATATATATGGTATGAGATAGGAATCCAAATTTTCCCCACAACCAGTTGATTGATTCCCTACAATTTACTAAGTAGTCTGTCCTTTACTGTATACTGATCTTTAATACAATTATCATCATATTCCAACTTGAAATATATACAAACATGTGATTGTGGGCTTTTCTTCCTGTCACCTCGGTCTAGTTGTCTACAGGTTATATTTATGTAAGTCCCAATATCTGGCATAATGAGTCATCATTCCTTATACTTCTTGACTTGTCTTAGTCCTTTACTCTTTCATATGAATTTAGGAGTTGTTATTTCATTAATTTAAAGTATATAACTTTGGTTTTATAAAAAATGGGATCTTATATTCTGTTTTTTAACATGGAAGTTTAATTATATTTTCTTTTATTATGTTTACTGATATATATGGTCACACTTCTACAGCCTTCTATTGTATTTTTGTTTGTCATGATTTATCTTTGCTTCCTCTAGTTTTTTAGAATTCTAAATTTCATTTAAGAGTTATCCTCAAACTTATACCATGCATACATGAATTAACAAAATCTAAATTTAATCAGTATAGTACCTTTGACATTGCAAAAGTAAAAGTGAATGTTAGTAAAATACTATCATTAAAGGCATGAGAAAACTAACAAACTATAAGTATATATCCAAATAAATTATTGTTTCTTGGAATTATTTTTTCTTTCTATCCTCTATGTCTCTGAATCTCTCTTTTTAATTTCTTTTATAGTTTACTCTGTGTGCTGAATTCTATGTGGCTTCTTCAATCTATTTTCTAATTCTCTACTTCTCTCTTCAACTGAGTTATACTTGCTGTTTAGTGCATCCTCTGAGTTTTAATTTTATTCTTATATATTCAGTCTATTGTCAATTATTTTTAAATCTAGTTTTCTTTTCCCCACATTGTTTCCCCACATGATTTCTATCTCTTATTTCACTTGACTTTTTTTTGGTAAATATGTTATCTCTATGAGGATTATATATTATTTCTAGTTCTTGCAGCACAAAATCTAACTTTTATTTTAGCTTTTGACTCTCCCTCATGTTGATTCATTTCCTCATACTATTTCATTTGTTTAATAATTTTTTGTTCAGTGAGTGCTCTCTTTTCTGTGGGAGTTTTTTGTATGGATAATTATAAAATTGTTTCTACAGAATTGTTATATATTTGCTTTTCCCAGTTTGTTATTTCTCAGCTTATCAACTTCTTACCATGCTTAGTGAAAGATTTAATTTAAAATTTCTCACATGACACTGATGTCTATATACATTCCTAGCCAGTAAACAATTACACTGAGATTTTTCCAGTTTTCCTAATTCCCTGTCTACAGCAGAGGAATTCCTTTTAGCATCAATCCAGTGCAGAAAAAGCACTAACAGCTACTTAATTTTAAAACCGGTTATTTTGGTAACTAACATATTCCCATTTCCTCTTTTATATTCAATCTTACCCTTGTTCAGTCTTCCAGTTTTGCAAAGAAAATTCATTTGATATTAAAAATCATTAGACTATTAATCAGAAAACAAACTTGCTATCATTAAACTACACATGTCAGTAGGACAGAATAGACTTCTTTGTGTGTGACTCCCATCTGTCCCTTTAACAAATAATTATTAAACATATTGAACACATTTTAATTTTGAACAATTCACTTCTTTTGGAGTATTTTCTTATTAAATAAATAAAAATAAGTGTAAAGTACGTACCTTGGAATAAAAGGTACCTGAAATCTTTTTCATGTCTAAAATTCTATAAAACTTGGGGCTTTACACGAAGTAGAACTCAATAAGCATTTCAGCTGCCATAGCCACTACTATTTAGGAGCTTCTGGTATCATAGAAAGCAATATGGTACCCAAAGTTGTCATACACACATGTATATGATTCTGTGCTCTCTCTTTGGGTTCATGGACTTATATTTAAATTTTGACTCTTATTTATTATCTAAGTGGTCACTGTTAAGTTCCTCAGTCTCTCCAAACATCATATTCTCATCTGTAAATAAGATTAATAATGCTGAACTTGTAGGGTTATTGTGAGAATTTAGGATTTTGAGAGAATCAGGGCAAGTTCCTCTCTGTCCTCAGTTTTCTCACCTGTAAAATTGAAATAATAATCATCACAGAATTGTAAGAATTTATAAGAATTATAAGAGAAATTATAATAAATTGCTTAGCATTGTGTTTAATAAATGACAAGCTACTGTTACTTAGTTCATGGCATATTGGAGCAGAAAGGTGGAAGGTCTTCCTGGCCAGGCTTCTTCCTTACCCCAGGTAAAGGCTCCCTGATGCAGCCCCTGGCTCACCCTGGACATGAGCTTGCCTTCAATCCTGTCTGTCCTCCTAGGCAGTTCTGCCTTCTTGGCCATGGATGATACTGAAACAAACTGTGTTCACAGCTATACCCTTGGAGCTACTTACCTGGGAAAACAATGCTCACTACTTTTTGAATTTCCACTTTGCTCTTCCGTGATTATAAAGTCATTTCTCCATCAGCATGTACTTCTGGTCTCTGTTCCCTTGAAGACTGTCTTCCCCACAAATCCATGGTTCCTTTTCTATATCCTGATCCCCTGTAGCTTTTCCTGGGTCATGTCACAATATATGTAGTCCTTGTAGTGTTTCATGTGTATTTCCCTACATTTCCATTATAAAGTGTGAAACCAGCTATCCCATGTTACAGACCCTTGATATATAGAGAAGGAAAAGGGGAACGGGAAGGGGAAGAGGAAATGGGTAGGAGGAGGGTGAGGGGTGAGGGAAGGAGAGGAGGAGGTTGAGAAGAAGAAAAGAAGAGGAAGGAGGGGGAGGAGGGGGAAGAGAAGGGAAGATGAGGAAGGGGAAGGGGAAGAAGAGAGGGGAAAATCTAAATGTACTTCTGCAAAGTAGACATTTTTTCTATTTGCTTTAATAAACTATCTCATATTTTATATATTGATTACATAACTGATTAAAAAAATTTTAGGGCTTCCCTGGTGGTGCAGTGGTTGAGAGTCTGCCTGCCGATGCAGGGCACACGGGTTCGTGCCCCAGTCTGGGAAGATCCCACATGCCGCGGAGTGGCTGGGCCCATGAGCCATGGCCGCTGAACCTCCATGTCCGGAGCCTGTGCTCCGCAACGGGAGAGGCCACAAGAGTGAGAGGCCCACGTACCGCAAAAACAAAAACAAACAAAAAATTTTAGCTTTTTGTTATGACGCACTAATCTATCATGAGATGTTTAATTTTAGAGGGACAAGAAAGGTTTATGATTCAAAGCTTATATTTTAAACCAAAATGTTAAACATCTTAAAATTATAAATTCAGAAGAGAAATGTTCTTATAGATTACATTTGACCATTGTTTTAGAGTTCCTCTAAAAGCTAGGAAGTTGCTTCTATCCCTGCTACAAAGCCACTGTTGAGAAGTTGATTAGAGAAGGAAAATAACATTTAACACCCACAGGATATCTTATCTCCAAATAATATGACAAAACCGTAGTTCAGGAAACTTAATGAAGGCCTGGTAAAAATAATAAGGCCTGATTAAATAATGAAGTGGGAAATTGAATGTTCAAAATTTATATATATATATATATATTTTTTTTAAATAAATTTATTTATTTATTTTTGGCTGTGTTGGGTCTTCCTTGATGTGTGCATGCTTTCTCTACTTGTGGCGAATGGGGGCTGCTCTTCGATGTGGTACAGGCTTCCCATTGCGGTGGCTTCTGTTGTTGTGGAGCACGGGCTCTAAAAGTGGGCTTCAGTAGTTGTGGTGCACAGGCTCCAGAGCGCAGGCTCAGTAGTTGTGATGCAAGGGCTTGGTTGCTCCGCAGCATGTGTGATCTTCCTGGACCAGGGGTTGAACCTGTGTCCCCTGCATTGGTTGGCAGATTCTTAATGACTGCACCACGAGGGAAGTACTAAAATGTATATTTTAAACTATTTATTCAGTAAATATTTATAATTTGCTTTGCTATGTATAAAACACAAATTAGATCCTGGTATAAGAGAGTTTTACAGTCCTATAAAAAGGAGTCTATTTCCATAAATCACTGTCCTATAACATAGAAAATAATGTGCCATAAAAGAGAGATATTAAACTACATTACAAATAAAAAGAGGAAAAAATTATTTCCAATTAGTAGTATAGAGGAAGGCTTTGTAATAGAGGGTGGCTGATTCTTGAAGGAGTAGGATTTAGACTTGGAGTGTCTTTATGGTCTAGTATTCATACTTTTAGAGATGAGGTAGACTAATATTAGTGGCAAAAGGAAGCACTTTTATCTGTCCAAGAAACATTCATTGAGTACTCTGTGCTGGGAACTGTACTAGGTGCTAGGGTAAAAAATATAAGAAGAACTTCCTGTCTTCCAGGAGCCCACAGTTTAATGTTTAATGTTCACATGGGAAATGGGGGCACGAGTGAAAGCATGTGGACAAAGGCAGAAAGGGGCATCAACTATTCTGTTTAGAGAAGGGAAGGCTATACAAAAGAAGGAGTAAGAAAAAAACTCAGGAAGGCCACTACATTTGTGTTTAAGTTTAATTTGTTTTTAATTTAGTAAGTTACAAATTAAAAATTCTAATGACTCTTGGGACTGAGAGTGTCTTTCAAAATTTCTTTAAGTGTGAAGGAGATGCAGAAGATGTGAAACTTCAAATAATGTCTGCTACTTGATTTCTAGTCAAGATGACATTGTAAGTTAATATTTTTGAGCCCCTCTTCTGCTTCAAACACATGGCAGTAACAGAAAAAATATAAAAAGAGAAATTAGAAAGGCTTAGACAAAGTTACGTCATAAATTTTTAACATACGTAAAATGTAAAAACCAAAATGTAAATTATTAAGTTTCTCTACCCTGTTACCTCCAGAAAACAATCATGCATTACACAGATGTTGCACTCCCAATTTCCTAGTAATTTTTATTTAAGGCTTAATCTTTTAAATAAAAATAGTTCTTCTATTTTTCATTAGTCAAGAATTCGGAACATTCTCATTTAAAATTCAGTTTTAGTTTCCTCTATTATTTTCATTCCACATGGAGTGAGTGTATTCACATCTTTATTGATTTTATTGACTTCATTTGCATTACCTTTCCTCAAGTGTTTTAGAATTTTGCAAAGGAATCCTCTGGAAAGAAGCAACAATGAAATAGGAAAAAAAACATGAGATAATCAACAAAACTAGAACTGGTTCTTTGAAAAATAAACAAGCCAGATTGTGTTACAACATAAGTAAGCAAGATTGATTAAGAAATAAGAGAGACTGCACAAATAAATAGTATGAATAATGAAAAAGTAATGTAACCATAGATACAGTGGAGAGATAAGAGAAAGTTTGATACTATTTCAATCAGTTACTTAAAATTTTAGGAGCTGGATAATTTTCTATAAAAATAGAAATAATTAAACATGCTTGAAAAAAATGCACCAGTAACCATTATAGAACTCTTTTTCATAGAAAATATAGAAATAAATGGATTTATGCGTACAAATAGTTCACATATAATACAAACTGTGCCAGAGTATAGAAAAATAAGGAAAGCTGCCCAATTCATTATGTGAGGTTAATAAATATTGACACCAAAATCAGATAAAAACAGAAGAGAAAACACAGTATAAGCTATTCCCAAGTATGATCACTATGCAAAAGCTTAAACATTAGCAAATTAAATATAATATAATATTAAAAATAAACTGTATTGTTTTTTTAAAGTCATTTTTGTCCAGAAAAGTGATAATGGGGCAACATTATAAAAATCCCTCAGTGTAATTCCCTACATTGATTATCACCTTGATACCAAAACCAAAGATGTCACAAAGAAAGAAAACTACAGGCCAATATCACTGATGAACATAGATGCAAAAATCCTCAACAAAATACAAGCAAACAGAATCCAACAGCACATTAAAAGGATCATACACCATGAGCAAGTGGCATTTATCCCAGGAATGCAAGGATTCTTCAATATATGCAAATCAATCAATGTGATACACAATATTAACAAATTGAAGGAGAAAAACCATATGATCATCTCAATAGATGCAGAGAAAGCTTTTGGCAAAATTCAACACCGATTTATGATAAAAACCCTCCACAAAGTAGGCATAGAGGGAACTTTCCTCAACATAATAAAGGCCATATATGACAAAGCCACAGCCAACATCGTCCTCAATGGTGAAAAACTGAAACCATTTCCACTAAGATCAGGAACAACACAAGGTTTCCCACTCTCACCACTATTATTCAGCACGGTTTTGGAAGTTTTAGCCACAGCAATCAGAGAAGAAAAAGAAATAAAAGGAATCCAAATAGGAAAAGAAGAAATAAAGCTGTCACTGTTTGCAGATGACATGATACTATACATAGAGAATCCTAAAGATGCTACCAGAAAACTACTAGAGCTAATCAATGAATTCGGTGAAGTAGCAGGATATAAAATTAATGCACAGAAATCTCTTGCATTCCTATACACCACTGATGAAAAATCTGAAAGTGAAATTAAGAAAACACTTTCATTTACCATTGCAACAAAAAGAATAAAATATCTAGAAATAAACCTACCTAAGGAGACAAAAGACCTGTATGCAGAAAATTATAAGACACTGATGAAAGAAATTAAAGATGATACAAATAGGTGGAGAGATATACCATGTTCTTGGATTGGAAGAATCAACATTGTGAAAATGACTATACTACCCAAAGCAATCTACAGATTCAATGCAATTCCTATCAAACCACCAGTGGCATTTTTCACAGAACTGGAACAAGAAATTTAACAATTTGTATGGAAACACAAAAAACTCTGAATAGCCAAAGCAATCTTGAGAAAGAAAAATGGAGCTGGGGGAATCAGGCTCCCGGACTTCAGACTATACTACAAAGCTACAGTAATCAAGACAGTATGGTACTGGCACAAAAACAGAAATATAGATCAATGGAACAGGATAGAAAGCCCAGAGATCAACCCACGCATATATGGTCACCTTATCTTTGACAAAGGAGGCAGGAATATACAGTGGAGAAAAGACAGCCTCTTCAATAAGTGGTGCTGGGAAAACTGGACAGCTACATGTAAAAGAATGAAATTAGAACACTCCCTAACACCATACACAGAAATAAACTCAAAATGGATTAAAGACCTAAATGTAAGGCCCGACATTGTCAAACTCTTAGAGGAAAACATAGGCAGAACAGTCTATGACATAAATCACAGCAAGATCCTTTTCGACACACCTTCTAGATAAATGGAAATAAAAAGAAAAATAAACAAATGGGACCTAATGAAACTTCAAAGCTTTTGCACAGCAAAGGAAATCATAAGCAAGATGAGAAGACAACTCTCAGAATGGGAAAAAATATTTGCAAATGAAGCAACTGACAAAGGATTAATCTCCAAAATTTACAAGCAGGTCAATATCAAAAAAACAAACAACCCAATCCAAAAATGGGCAGAAGACCTAAATAGACATTTCTTCAAAGAAGATATACAGATTGCCAACAAATACATGGAAAAATGCTCAACATCATTAATCATTAGAGAAATGCAAATCAAAACTACAATGAGATATCATCTCACACGAGTCAGAATGGCCATCATAAAATCTACAAACAGTAAATGCTGGAGAGGGTGTGGAGAAAAGGGAACCCTCTTGCACTGTTGGTGGGAATGTAAATTGATACAGCCACTATGGAGAACAGTATGGAGGTTCCTTAAAAAACTAAAAATAGAACTACCATATGACCCAGCAATCCCACTACTGGGCATATACCCTGAGAAAACCATAATTCCAAAACAGTCATGTGCCAAAATGTTCATTGCAGCTCTATTTACAATAGCCAGGACATGGAAGAAACCTAAGTGTCCATCAACAGATGAATAAATAAAGAAGATGTGGCACATATATACAAGGGAATATTACATAGCCATAAAATAGAAATGAAATGGAGTTATTTGTAGTGAGGTGGATGGACCTAGAGTCTGTTATACAGAGTGAAATAAGTCAGAAAGAGAAAAACAAATACCGTATGCTAACACATATATATGGAATCTAAAAAAAAAAAAGAAAAATGGTCATGAAGAATGTAGGAGCAAGACTGGAATAAAGACACAGACCTACTAGAGAATGGACTTGAGGATACAGGGAGGGGGAAAGGTAAGCTGGGAGAAAGTGAGAGAGTGGCATGGACATATATACGCTACCAAACGTAAAATAGATAGCTAGTGGGAAGCAGCTGCATAGCACCGGGAGTTCAGCTTGGTGCTTTGTGACCATCTAGAGTGGTGGGATAGGGAGGGTGGGAGGGCGGGAGATGCAAGAGGGAAGAGATATGGGGACATAGGTATATGTATAACTGATTCACTTTGTTATAAAGCAGAAACTAACCATTGTGAAGCAATTATACTCCAATAAAGATGTTTAAAAAAATTAAAAATAAAAATTGCATTGTCATCTCAATAGAAGCAGAAAAATTCTTTTAAATTTTAGCATATATTATGGATAATAATAAAGTTATTTTTGAAAATGATTTTCAAATAAAAGTCCCTTAATCTATTGAAAAGTATCTACCAAAGCCTTATATCAAATACCTTACCTATGGCTAATATATAAAAATATTTGCATTAAAACAGTGGCGCTGCTAGCATTTAAATTGTCAGTGGAGGTTTTAGCCATGACAAGACAAGAAAAATAAATAAAAATAGAAGGATTTGAAAAGGAGAAAAAAAATTATTTGAATATGATATAGCCAAACTGCTAAGAAGAGTATTTAACAGATTTATTAGGCTATAAGATTAATATGCAAAAATTGAAAGTATGTTTATACATCAACCATAGCAGAATAGAGAATATAATAGGGGAAAAAAGGTACAATTCACAATAATGACTATAAGGAACATATAACTACATATATAACATATGTGGAAGGCCTTAACTAACAACCAAATATATATATATATATATATATATATATATATATATATGATTGACAGATCCAAAAATTGGATGAGGGGCTTCCCTGGTGGCGCAGTGGTTGAGAGTCCGCCTGCCGAAGCAGGGGACACGGGTTCGTGCCCCGCTCCTGGAAGATCCCACATGCCGCAGAGTGGCTGGGTGCGTGAACCATGGCCGCTGAGCCTGCACAGGCGCTCCGCAACGGGAGAGGCCACAACAGTGAGAGGCCCACGTACCGCAAAAACAAAACAAAAAAAAAACAAAAAAAAATTGGATGAAAGTGAAAGAATGACAATGTACATGAATGGCAAGAGTTAATATAATAAAGAGGCTAATTCTCCCAGATGAATTAATTCAATAATATTTCAATCAAAATTCTGATAGGGTCCAAGAATTGCCATGACATTTTTAGAAAAGATATATTTCTGCAGGTGTACTTTACTACACTTAAAACAAATGAACTAGATATACCCATATCAACACATAAATCTCAACAAATCTTGTGTGAAAAAGCAAATTGCAGAATACACTATATGATTACACTTATGTAAAACTTCAAAGAACTCTATAAACAAGTTCTGTTGTATGGATAAGCATATATGTAGTAAAAATATAAAAACAATCATCATAAAGGACATAAAGTAGCTCTCCAGTGAGAGGGGAAAAGTGGGCTTAAAAATTATGAAAATGGGTCTTCCACTGAATTTGCTTTTTTTGTTTTCACAAAGAGAGATCTGTTGAAAGAATGACAAATGTTAACATTTATTAAATCTGGGTGTGGGGTGATGTGGCATTGTTATATTATTCTCTGTATTTCTGTAATATTTTTATCGCAATATTTCATAATTTTAGGCACAAGTTTGCCACATACCCTTTTTGAGTTTACCTGGTTGGGAACTAGGGGGCAGAAAATAAAGTTGTACATCATGACTTCATCCCTTCTCCCATAGGGACCTACTGGTTTATTGCTGTAGCATTTAAGCACTCTATCAATATGGGATTCCAGGTTTAGGGGGAGGCACAAGTCACATCAGGTGCTACTTCCTTCTAGAGATAAAGAAAAGGACCTCTGATCATTTTGCTTTCATCAGGGATTTGGGAGTATGTGCCTTCTGCATCTTTTTTCTCTCTGGATCTCATTACTTCAGTCTACATCAGATAATGAAAGTTGCAATCTGACTTTACTTCTAAGACCCATGGAATCTCTTAGTGAGATAAAAGAAATTTATACTTAAGGGTTGTTTTTCATCCTCTTCTCTTCTTGAACACTTAAGTCAGTTTCCCCTCATCTTTCCTATCTTTTCATTTGTCACTCTTCTCCTTCCATGTCCATGTTTCATGGACCACCATTTTCCAGCCCCTGTTTGTTTCTTATGTGACTTGTTGGTTAATACAACCAAGAGACCAAAATATTTTAGAGAAAGTTTTCTGAAACCATTAATTTGTGAGGATATAAAGGGATATTCTTGAAGAACTTATCATTACATTAACATTGCAGATCAAATCCACACTAGCCCCCAGTATAGCTTCTCTGGACCATGACAGTCTGATAAAGAATAGACCATCCATGAAATGGCTTCAATGGTTGCTCCAAACCAGTGAAATAGAGCTCTCCCAGGCCAGATAGAACACTCATCGTGTTTACTATTAGCAAAGTACCCTAAAGAGCCATAATATTTGATGAATATAATGCCAAAGTGGCATGGGGTAGAAAACACACAGTGTGTATCTGGTGGTGGAGCCAATCACTTGGCTAGGGAGTGGCCCTGGTAGACTGCCCACTCTTTTCATTTCAATGATCCTTGGAAGTTTTCTATTACTCACTGCTTAGAGAATAACTCTCAACAGGTAAATACCTAATGGAGATAAAAATTTCTTTTAAGATTCCGATAAATTCATTGTTAATGTTAGGACTGTAGTGTAGAAGCATAATGAAGTATAATTTTTGAAGCAGAATTTATTTTTATGGCTTTATAAATGATTTTATTGATATGTTATAGAATCATTAATGTTCTAAAGGGTTAACTAAATTATTATTTTATACTTTACTACATTTTATGGGGGAAAATATATACTATAGAGATATTCATAATTCATATTTATGAACACCCAATTTCTTAGTTATATACATTAGAGTAACTTGCTAATATACCAGTGAAGTTGAAAGCATTTAAGTATTTGAGAATCTTAAGGATTTTTTTGTTTTGTTTTGTTTTTCAGACCAGTTTAAGATTTGAATAAGAAAAGCAAGAGCCTTGTTTTTGGCCTGGCTTTGAGATGTCTGGGAACAATTAACAAATTTCTTCAATATTAAAAATAAGTTGGTATTTTAATAATTTTATACTAAAAATTGAATTTTTTCATTATTAAAGTATGTTATTTATCTGTTATCTTGTAAAACAAGAACTAGACTTGTTGACAATAAATGCTGTTTATCATTACCTCATTCTTGTTTCTTAAGATATTCTCTTAATCTCTCCATGCCTCATTTTCTCTAAGAAAAAATATTTATTAATTATTGAAACACAATATCTTTGTAGAATAGTGTTAAAATAATGTAAGGTAGGATCATATTGATTAATGCAAAATTCATAACTTTATTCTAGATCTTGAATCACTTCATTTCAGTAGGTTTAACTCTCTTGTTAGCGTCTAAGGCACAGAATGGCTGTACTAAAAATCTCTACTGTCAACTTCTAACAAAACACATATATGTGTCTCTTCCATAGTATTGAATATAAATCACAATTTTGGTAGAATCAGCAAGATATTGCACTTATTCCAGAAATGTACAGCTGGTGTTCTTATTAACTGGGCAGTTTTGTTGTTCTGATTCTGATTCTGAAATAGATTAGATATGTCTCTTTGTACCTTTTGGTTTAAGAAATTATGAGGTGAGAAAGTTTGTTTCATTGACTCTTGAAACACATGTGAATATATAAAATTCATTGTTTACAATTGACTGCTAAGGGATAACACATGGAAATTATATATTAATCATGGTGATTTATTCTAGTGCTGAAAAACAAGATGTTAAATTATGCCATAAGAAGAAGCATAATTCAGTGAATTTTTATGATCTGTAGAGATGGGCAAATTGCATTGCAAATGATAAATGAGATTTCAGCATCAAGATCTACAAATAAATCATCATAAGTAGATATTTTGATTTATTAATATAACTAGGAAGTGGCCCCTTGGGATGTGCATGTAATTTTCAGTGGTTGTCCTGGTAAGAGACAGCTAACTTATTAATGTGTTTTTTTTTTCCTATAAGTAACTACTCTGAATATTTTGAGGGAAGAGTTTATTCCTTTAGCAATAAGATTCTTTGGGTTTCCCTGGTGGCGCAGTGGTTGAGAGTCCGCCTGCCGATGCAGGGGATACGGGTTTGTGCCCCGGTCTGGGAAGATCCCAAATGCCGCGGAGCGGCTGGGCCCGTGAGCCATGGCCGCTGAGCCTGCGCTTCCGGAGCCTGTGCTCCGCAACGGGAGAGGCCACAGCAGTGAGAGGCCCGCGTACCGCCAAAAAAAAAAAAAAAAAAGAAAGAAAGAAAGAAGATTCCTTGCACATGGAAGTGGGGATGGATGCTAATTTGATTAGCTCAGTACCAACACACAGAGTTCAAAGTTGATAAAATTCAACAGGGCAGTTGGGAGGTCTCTTTCTCTACCTTTTACTTAAAGGAAGTCATTGCATCTAAATGCACCCATTTTCCTTATGAGTAAACTCTGGGTGTTTTATTTTTTACTTGAGTTGCAAAGTTCCATATCCATGTCTTAAGCTTCTACTTCAATATCATTGGAAGATTAATGAGCATTCATGTGTGTGTTTCCATCAACTGGTATCCAAAACTGTAACCTAAAAATTACTAAACAGGAAAACAAAAGCTTTCATCTACTCATTCCTTTTCTCTTTTTGAATTTTATTTTATTTATTTTTATACAGCAGGTTCTTATTAGTTATCCATTTTATACATATTAGTTTATATATGTCAATCCCAATCTCCCAATTCATCACACCACAGAACATTAACTTTTGTTCTAAGGTCAACCCTAATTTTTTTTTTTTTTACATCTTTATTGGAGTATAATTGCTTTACAATGGTGTGCTAGTTTCTGCTTTATAACAAAGTGAATCAGTTATGCATATACATATGTTCCCATATCTCTTCCCTCTTGCGTCTCCCTCCCTCCCACCCTCCCTATCCCACCTCTGTAGGTGGTCACACCTATTAAAGGAATGAGTAGCTGATCTATTAAAGGAATGAGTAGATCAGCTACTCATTCCTTTAATAGGTACCAACTGATTGCTTGTAGGTCAGGGACTATGCTAAAGCTTGGAGAAACAGAATGAACAAAATATAGCCCCTGCTTTCAAGGAAGTGACAGTAGAGTGAGAGAAAGAAATATCTAAACTGGCTATTTCAATGTAGTGTGTGTGGTATGTGCTTGATAGAGAGAGGACAAGGTACCATGGGACAGACATGTAAACTGGAGAGCATCCTTGAAGGATTAGGATTGTTGCCACAGTAAAAACAAACAAACAAAAAAAGGTTTTGATAAAATATTTCCAGGAGGAGATGATGCTCAAGTTGAATCTTGAAAGATGTAAAGAGCAGTTAAGGATATCCCTGCAAGGGGAGTGGCCTATGCCACGATCCATAGATTAAAGGGAGTATATTCAGGAATGAAGAGAAGGTCAGTCTGTTGAATGTTCCAGAATGTAACCTAAAGAGAAAAGTGGAAGCATCTGGTATCCTAAGCTTCCTTTTCTAACCTCTCTTTCCTTATTTTTGAAAGCAGGGTTATCCTACATCTCCTGCTTGGGAAGAGGCTAAGGTTGTAGCCAGACTTGGAGTTCAAATCCCGCCTTTAGAGCCTGCTACTTGTGAGGTGTTACCTAAACTTCTCAGCCTCAACTTTCTCATATGTTAGAAAACAACAATAACAATAACTAAATATATGACAGTAGGACATGTGAAGTTGTGATGCTCACATGAGAGAATATGGAAGTGTCTAGAGAGTGCATGACACATCAAAGTTTCTTAATGCATATTAGTTTTCTTTTATTTTTGTTTCCTATTTCTAAAATGGAGGACTTGATTCTTTCCCCCATAACTGGATCTTGAGGATCAAATAAAATTATGCATGGAAAATAACCAATAAATGAACTTAGATGTATTGCATGTTCATTATTTATTTATGTGTGGGGGAATAAATTTAGAGCATGGCAGGTAGAATTTCCCTATAAAAACCCACTCCTCTACAGTTGTTTATTCTCTCATTGCTTACAGCAAGATGGGACAGCAGTAAGGTTGCTGTGGCAGAGAGAACATCTGGTTTGTCATTCATTTTTATTCACTTCACTGAAAAACACCAAACAGAGCTTTCTTCTGCCTCTTTCAAACTTTCCTATCTTCCAAGATCTATTCAGTCTTTAGGCCAAAGTTCTGCCTTGTTTAGAGTAAATCAATGTAGCCTTTCTGGCTCTTTTAGTTCTTTATATCAAGGTCAATGAAGCAGCATGATATAAGACCATGGGTTGGGAAACTTTTCTGTACAGCACTGGATAGTAAGTATTTTAGGGTTTGTGAGCCACATAGGTCTTTGTTGCATATTCTTTGGGTTTTGGGGTTTTTTTTTTTGGCAACCCTTTAAAACTGTAAAAACCATTCTTATCTTATGAGCCATATAGAAACAGACCTCAGACTGGGTTTGGGTGAAAGGACATAGCTTCCTAATCCCTGGTATAAGCAATAAAAGAACCAGCAGCACTTAGACTGAGTATGGACTATTGGATGAGATCGCTAATGAAAAAGGAGTTCTCAGTACACTTCAGGTATGGTATAAGCATCTTACTTATCTTGTTCAGTCCTCAGAGCAACATTATGTGACAGGTACTATATAGATACACTATTAAGAAGCTGAAGCTGGGAAAACCATCCCCACCCCACTGTTCAGATTTAGTCCCCATTTACTGTTTACCTGCTATATAACATAAAGTAGGTAATTTATCATCTCTTAATCTTTAAGTTTCAGTTTCCTAATCTGTAAACAAGGAATAAAAATTAGTGCCTTTATAGGTTTTTTTGTTTGTTTCTTGATAGGGATTAAATAAGCTAATATGTGTAGGCATTGTCTGACACAACGTATATGCTCCATACATACCAGCTTTATCATCATTACTTCAGGGGATCAGGTTATTGGTCCTTGTTCTATCACTTGCTATTGCTCCTTGTGAGCACTTGGGAGCCATATGACCTCGATCAAGTCATTTATATACTTTGTGCTTATTTCCTCTTAAATAAAGTGGGTGATAGTAGCATTTCAGGACTACCCTGAGGATCCGTGAAGAGAGCTAGCAAAAGTCAAATAAACATACAAATTTAAGAAATAATAATTACCTTTTATTCACTCTTATGTGCCTAGCTTCATCCAAGGTCTCCATTTCTATTGTCAATATGTTTCTTATAGCAACTCTAGAATAGGCATTTTGACAAATGTGAATACTAGCTGTAAAAATACTTAAAAGAAATGAAGTGTTAGACACGTGTGGATTTATTTCATTGAACCTACGCAAAACAAGGACACTCAACAACCACAAATCTTGCTCTTAAACTTCATTGTCATCACACACTTCTTCACACAGGTGGCTCAGAGCTTGAGGACTCCCTTGAAATATCATCCACATCATGAAGTTCAAGACCTAATTCCTAATGATGACTCATCTTCACATCATTTTTTAATTTAGTTTGTGATTATCCATATATAAATTACCTATTTTGTGATATCTGTGAACAAAAAGAAAACCCCTTAGCGCAATTCTGAGTCACCCTTCACTTTCACTATAGAGCCAGAAAGGACTATTTACTGATTAAATAATACTGATCTGAAGAGAGGAAGTGATTGCCTAGGATTGTTCAGTGTATGGGTCAGAATTTAATCCAAGAAGCAGACCTAGTAGGAGCTATAGAGAATAAGGGATTATTATAGGGATTGGACCTTATGAAATTGTGGGGGCTGGTTAAACAGTCTATGTGAGGCTACTGCTTCTGTATCTGATACTGGAGCCTGAAGTCCACATTTAAAGCAGTGAGGAAGGAAAAATGACTCTGAACAGGGGGAAGCAAGGACAAAATGGGTGGGCTAGAACTCATGAGGATAGCCTGAACTCATATTAGTCTCTCACCACCACAAAGCTTTCAACTTTGATGATGGAATTATCTGCAGGAAAAGTTGGTATTCTACTTCATGGAGCTAATGCTGCAGGTCTGGCTACTGCCCCACACAAACAACTCAAGCTAGCAGATAAGCAAGTGTTTGAGCTACAGCTGCTGCCTCAGACCTGCAATAACCTTGCCCACATGAAAAGAATACGCATGCTATTTCACTTTCACTTTCCACATCCCACCCAAAATGTCTCTTGTGATCCATGCTAACTTTGAACTCTGCAGCAAAAGGAATTTTGTGAAACAGTTTAGCATAGCTAAATTGGCACAATATACATACTCCAATTTGCGTAAATATGTGATGATACAGAACCTGAACTCTGTTTTTTCTAACTCTTAGCCCAGAGATTTTCTCACAAAGCTCTGCTGACTCGTAATTACCTTCTATATAAACTGGAAGTCATAATGCCATCCTCATAGAGTGATTGCACAAGATAATGTTTATAATGTACCCCAAACAATGCTTGGCAGGCTAAAAAAGGCTATCTCTGGGGCTTCCCTGGTGGCGCAGTGGTTGAGAGTCCGCCTGCCGATGCAGGGGACACGGGTTCGTGCCCCGGTCCGGGAAGATCCCACATGCCGCGGAGCGGCTGGGCCCTTGAGCCATGGCCGCTGAGCCTGCGTGTCCGGAGCCTGTGCTCCGCAATGGGAGAGGCCACAACAGTGAGAGGCCCGTGTACTGCAAAAAAAAAAAAAAAAAAAAGGCTATCTCTTTTTTTCTTGATTCCTACTTGGGGACCAAGAAAACATAATTAGTAAGAAAGATAATTCTTTTTAGGGGAAAAAGTTATATATTGTATTCCTCAAGAAAAATATGTTTGATTTGGAACCAGCCATTATTTTAGATTACTCACTCCACTGATTCCCATTACTAGTAGGGATAATGGAGAGTCAAGTGGCAATTTCACCACACCAGTTTAAAAGCTGGCTTTCACTCCTTTTTATGTGGAGTGGAAGAAATGTTCTATTCCATATGGAAGAGAGAGGAAAGGGGAAGAGAGAGTCACTTGGTTCCTGGATGATTACTGAGAATTAATCTGTGACCAAAATAAGCTGATTAAAACCAGAGTCCTGCCACTGAAGTGAAATTAAGCCACACAGTGTGACTTTAATACCAGGCTCTTTCCTTATGGTGTGTTGCATAATAGAAGCCAATTGAAAAATACATATTAGGACATATAAATATAAATAAATTGATGCACTGTGCAGAAAGCAGGCCCCAGGGGAGCCCACAGTGAAAGGTGGTATTTTCAGAGTTGAGAGCAGTTATTTTCATTGATAAAAGGGAAATGGGAGTAAGAGAAAGAAGGGGTAGTTTCTGTAATTCTATGAGGTTGGTTCTTTGTCTGACTAGCTCCATGAAGAAATGCAGGAGAACAAATATTTATATCCCATCCTTTTCTGGATACTCTTTCTCCCATCTCTGTAGCACCTGCGGTCTGTCCACGTAATTGAGCACAAAATTATTTTACTACTTTTCTTGTTCCTTCATTTTCTCTAATGGTATGTTTTTTTAAAATTCTTGTTCTCCAGGATACAGCCATTTGGGTGGATGAACAAAAAAACATGGGCAGCCATAGCCTCTGTAAAGAGGCTTTGACCTGGGTCCCCATCAAGAGGACCAACTGAGTTCCCAAATACCTCCTTTGTCTTTCTTCAGCAGGCTGGGTGACCAGTGTAACATATCTTTTACCTTGGCACATATTACAGTTAACATGCTGCTCTCCAGTTTCCCATCTGGTGACCATAATCCCCAGATTCTTCTGTCCCTGTGGTTCCCACGGGTAAGGTGACCTTGGGTTTGCCATTGGAGGCTGACATTGTTACAAGATTATTTTGACTCCCTTCTGTTACTCTGAGTGCTTCTCTCATAAAGAATGAGGTGAGATATTTCCTCAGTGGTGTCAGTCTTGTTCGGAGATCCCGAAAGTATTGCTCTGTGCTTTGAGTTTCTTGGAGAATGCTATTTTAAATATGATAGAGTTTCTCCCAGTTTGAGTCAAATACTGTTTAATTGTTCCTGCATTGATACATCTAAAAATATTTTTTCTTCACCTAAAATAAACATTTTTTTTTGGAAAAAGCCTAAGCAGTTTGACTCTCTTCTAGCAAAGGATGAATTTCTGTCTCTGAGAGAGTTTAGGAACAATTTTGCTAAGCTTGATTGCAAATTTCAAAGTTCTTTTGTCCCTCTTTCTCGGAGGACTTTCATGGGACCTTCATACAGACAAAACTCTTGATAACAACTTACCTATCCTGATGTGTGTAGATCTTCAATTATTGATTTCTCCAGCAAACAGACTATAACTATGATGGACATATAATCTACATTTTTATGCTGTTATGTCATCTGGCATGATGCAACATGGAATTGTAGTCATTCAACACATACTTGTTGAGACTCACTCTGTTCCAGGCTAGTGCTGGGTGGGTATAGATGAATAAAACAAAGGTGTTCTCTATTATTGTGGACTTTACAAACTTGTACAGAAACAGACAGTAAATAAACAATAAATATATAATGATAAATTGGGGTAAGTCCTATAAAGGAAAGAAATCAGATTCTATGAGAAAGATGAGAGCAGGGACCAACCTGAGAAGGACATCTAGAGAGATTTCTTGAAGAGTTTGAATATGAGCCAGAATTTGAAGGGTAAGCAGGAACTAACCATGTGGAGGGATTGGAAGTCAGGGAGTTTAGAGTAAAATTCAGTCTCTGAAACCCCAGGATGCACCTGTTGGCTGTGAGTAAGTTTGATATTTTGAGAAATGTATTAAATCCACAGAAAATAGTTGAGCACGTTATAGCATCTGTCCTGATGACATTTTTACCACATGTGAATGTTTTTCACTTTGCTGTAGTGTGGTCCTCCACTGTTATTTAAAAATCAAGTTTTTGCCCTCACAGCCTGCATTTGTTGGACGAATGGCCTATCTGGTATCCCTTTGCAAGTTGGGTGATGAAAAGCCAAGTGGGAATGATTTTTTGGTCTATGGATAAGAGTTTTCCCAGGAAGATGGAGTCAGAAAGAAAGATATGCCAAGCAGAGAAGAGGGAATTCTCAAAGCTACTGATAATAGAAAGAACATGGCAAGTTGAGTGAATCAAGAGAAGTTTGGTATAGCCTGGAGAATGATGTGGGATATGAGGCTGGAGAAGTGTGTGAGGGACAGCTTGTGAAAGGTTACATGGACCATGTTGAAGTGATTGAACTTGATCTTGTGGAAAAGTCAGAGCCAATGGCAATTTTTGAATCAGTGCTGCTCAAAATTAATAGTAATAATTTTTGGAGGGAAGACAGTAATGGCAAAGATGTTACTGTAGTTGTCCAGGCAAGAGATGCTGAGGTCCCAGTTCATTAGCACTGAGAAAAGATTGCAGAGATATTTCCAAAGTAGAAATCACCATTTAATATGAAAGGATGGAAGAGAAGAGGGGTATGACTTCAGCGTGTTGGGGACAGGGTGGATGATGACACCATGAATAAGAGTTGTGGGAGAGTTAGCTCACTCCCATTGGAGAAAGCTTCTTCCTCATGTGTGCTCTTATAACACATATCTTCCTTTGCAGTGAACAACTGCTTACATGTTTGCTTCTCTTGGTTGACTGGGAACTCCTCAAGAGCAAAAATGCTTTATTTATCACTGAATCCCTAGCACAGCTGGCAAGACATATTTGAGGAATTCAATAAATAATAACTGCTATTATTATTAGGCTTTCAATTGTTGTGTTTTAGTGAATGGGTGACACACTTCTGACAGTATAATTGTGTATACTGAAGGCTCCATAGAGAATGATGGGAAGTTGATTGAGAGAAATGGCTTTGATTCTTTAGGCGAATTTATTTCAAGAAGAAAAGTGATGACTCCTAAGGGAAGAAGAAATGTAATATGTAAGGGAACATATTAGCTGACCTAGTTCGGTTCCATTGCTAAAAGGAAGCCTTGGGAAAGGTTTTAAAGCAAAAAGAATACAGGAAATTAGTTCTGAAAATCCAACCATCTCGGTCGAGTCATCCTTAGCCCTGGATAGACAGAGAACCTTTGCACAAAGAACACACAGCTTTCTCAGATACTATAGAAAATTTGGAATTAACCTCAGCTATGCTTTTTTCCATTTACATTCTCTTTTCGTTAGACCCAATTCCTTCAGTTAGAGTATGTCACTGAATGTAATGATTGAATATAATTTTAATGAAAATGTTTATTTGGTCTGCTGAGGGTTTAATTTTTTTTTTTTGAATGGTTGAACAGTGTCTTCTCCTAATGATCAAACTTCAATTATTTCATTAAACCATTATTTGCCTGTTTGTTTTTGAAGCAATCCTAAAACATAAACAGAATTCTTAGCTGAAAATTCAGCAATTGTGTTTTGGGCATTTTATTTCCTAAATACTTTTACTTATTTGCAATAAAAAAAGCACAGCATAAAAGCAATTAATGTTAATTAAAGAATGACATTTTTTGGGCTTCCCTGGTGGCGCATTGGTTGAGAGTCCACCTGCCGATGCAGGGGACACGGGTTTGTGCCCTGGTCCGGGAAGATCCCACATGCCGCGGAGCGGCTAGGCCCGTGAGCCATGGCCGCTGAGGCTGCGCGTCCGGAGCCTGTGCTCCGCAACCGGAGAGGCCACAACAGTGAGAGGCCCGTGTACCGCAAAAAAAAAAAAAAAAAAAAAAGTGACATTTTTCTAATAATCCAAATGCTGTTAGATTTTATTCTCTTCTCTTGGTTGCTTTGTTGGTATTAAATATTTTATGAACTTGAGATATGAAAGATAAAATGCATTACATGGTTTTATTCCTGAAATATAGCTTTGTATATCAATCATGATCTTGACATCTTATCAGCTTTTTTCTTTTCTTTTTATATAACTATGCCTATTTGTTGATTGCTAGGTTGTTGTCACATTCAGTATCATTCAAGCATCTTCTGTAGGTCTAATATTTTGCAAACCATGAGAAGATAATGTATTATATGTCTTAGAATCCTAGAGTTAGAAGATGTAGGTTGGTAAGTAGGAAAAAGGAGCTTCTAAGAACTTAGCTGTATGAAAAGTAAGATTGTCCTCTCCAACTTGAATTATCAAATCAAGCCAAGGACCATTAGAATGAGACAGTCATCTTACGAAGAAGGAATGCCCCATAAACTTGTGGCAAATTTATCGAGGGATCAATATATGTAGACAATACATATTTACTGAGATCTATAGGAAAGAAAAATTGGTGAGTAAAGAAAGTTTAGAGGAAAAGAGAGTCTGGGAGTTGGAACTTCACAGTGACTCTTTAACACTGTCTTTAGAAAGGAGTTCCTGGTCCAGCTACACTAAAAATCAGTTCCCCATGATGAACTGAGGTAGGTGCTTTCAGGACATGGTGTCATAAACATTTAAATCATTCAATTCCCTTTGCTTTGAGTCCATGCTTAAGTAACCTTTGATTAAAATATGGCTTTCCCTGTAGAAGAATATTTCAATTTCAAGGTAGGCTGACAAGAACGTGTATTATAAATTAAGAACTTGATTTATAAACTTTAATCTCATAAATTTAGTCTATGTAAATCAGGTACTCAAGTCCAGATCTCTGTAGCCCTGATAAAAAGAAGTTTGTGGACTTTCAAAGTGAGAAGCCAGACCCAAATCTCTAGTAAATTCACCAAGCTAGCCTTTTAGCCACCTCTTCTGGAGACAGACCAACCTCATTCCCCACTATCAGTCAGAGTGTCTGCACACTTTCAGTAGGATATGTCATGACCAAACTCCTTACATTAGAGTTGAAGAAATTAAAGCCCAGACTAGGTAACTAACTTGACTAAGGTCACATACAAATTTGGCCTCTTGCCTTCTTCCTTCCATTACACCATGTTGCTTAGTAATACACCATCATCCTGGGAGAACTGATCATATTCAACAAATCTTATCTAAATCATAGGGAGAAACAAAACTCCTGTATTATTAGTCTAATCCCTACTCCAGTACCTCAATGGATGATGGATCTACATGCCATTTAATTCACCCTGTACTCTTTTTCTTCTTTCTAATGGAGTCAGGACCTGGAAAATTCCAACTCACCTTTCAAGACTCACCTCATTTGTCACTTCCAATTTCAAAGCCTTTTCATCTTCTCCAAGTAGAATTGGTCACTCCCTTTTCTGCACTGTTCATATCTCTACTATGTACTGATCACATGATATTAAATATCTATATATCTATTTTATTGCCTTTTAAGATGTGAGCTCCTCTAAAAGAGTAACCACAGCTTTTTTTTTTAAATCTTTATTGGAGTATAATTGCTCTACAATGGTGTGTTAGCTTCTGCTTTATAACAAAGTGAATCAGTTATACATATACATATGTTCCCATCTCTTCCCTCTTGCGTCTCCCTCCCTCCCACCCTCCCTATCCCACCCCTCCAGGCGGTCACAAAGCACCGAGCTGATCTTCTATCTCTGCATACCAGCACCCGTTACAGCGTCTTGCATCTAGTAAATTTCACAATAAAAAGAGATGAATCGAAAGAAGAAAGAGAGTGAAGGAAGGAGAGAGGAGAGAAACTTGAGTACCTTGTTGACAGGGAGAGACTTTGTTTTCTCAACAGACATTGGGATTCTGTGAGAAGAGGAAGGTGTAGAAAATGTAGGCAGAACCACAAATGCAGCTCATAAAGTAATTTTCCAGGCTGATTTGGAAGACCCTGAGTTATTTTCTTCCTATTACCTTAGGCAGAATACAATGATAAATTATTAAAATTTTTCTTCACGTTCCACAGTGGATTTAAATAATAATGTCCTCAGAATACTGGGAACACTGGGGAGAATTTTTGCTCATAGTTACACAGATGTTAATAAACAACTCTCAGTTCTCCAAAATGACCTCATATCAGAGCTGAAGAGTAGTTGGTTCCAGTGGTAACTGAGGTGCTGCATAAGTTGAACAGATGGAAAAGAATCAAAGTGTATGCTTGAGAAGAGGTTCTTATGACATTGTGTCAGAGATAACAGTGGATGTTAATCCAGCAGAGCTAATTTTATAGTGAGGAGTGAAATATTATTTAATCAGCAGTGCTTCATACATAATTCAATTAACTCTCTTCACTCATCAGTATTAATGAGAACGGAAGCCTGGATTAATGTGCAAGAGCCTCATAAAGGAGCTCCCAGCCTACCTAAGTGTTGTGAAAACTTAATAAAGTCCTGCCAATCAAATTCTGGAATCTGGACCCAATCCATCAATGCACTGATATTACAAATTATCCTGAGCACTTCTCATTGTTTTCTAATTATTTAATTATGCTGATCTTTGCACTAAACCATTTAATTAGTGTATGGGGGAAATGAGTAAGAGTTGCTGCTTCCTTGACTGTTGGGATTCAGTGTCAAGTAAACAAAGGAGAATTTTATTGCAAATAATATTAAATGGCAATTTCTGCTTTTTGATGTCTGTAAATCTCAATAAATGAATAGAAAACAGAAAGTTGGGTTATAACAAACTAAAAAGCTGCTTTTATCTTGAGAGGATATTGAGAATACTGAGCACACATCTATCCAATACCTGCTCATTTTTTAATTCAGCTTCTGAACTTCAAGAACCTTAAATTTGTCTCATTATCTGGAGCCAGATATTGGAGATGAATAAGTGATACAAACAATCAGGGACACTTGAAAGAATTAAGAGATTATCATTATTATGGATTTTTCAAGATGAGTGAATAGCAGCCTGCATATTACAGTTAAGTTCCTATTTTAGCGAATTGGTAAAGACAATGCCTAATGTGTTTTAAGACTATGCCTGAAATCAGAGAATGGATGGCCATCATTCCAGTTTTTGTAGCATTCATTTAATTTTATTTAATTTACAAATATTGTATACTAACTATGTATCAGGAACTTGCCTAAGCTGTGGGTATATAGAAGGTTTTGAAAGACAGTTCCAGATTTCAAAAAAGCATAACTCTACTGGAGGAGACAGATAAGTGTGCAGAGAAAAGTAATAATGACAATAATGATGACAACGATGATGGCAATTATGAGGATGATAGATCAAACTACTGCACATTTTACTCACTGTCAACCACATTATATATTTTATTTTATTTTATTCTCATAACCCTGTGACACAAACATTATAAGTCCATTTTTACAGAAAGTTAAAAATGAAACTTATAGACATAACAGGACAGTGGTTGCCTTAGAGGAGGAAGAGAAATAGGATTGAAAAGATCACAAATGTATCTGAAACATTTCTAGATCTTAAAAAAACAGAACTTGAATAATATATGACAAAAGGTAAACATTTATGAAATATGAGTGGTAGAAACATAGATCTTTTACTTCTCTGTATGTTTGAAGTGTTTTATAATAATACTTGATTTACAGGAAGTGAGGGGAGGTCTGTGATTGAGGACCCTGAGGATGAGAGGGTAGAGCTGGAATAGTGACCAAACTGAGGAGTTCATGGAAAGTTTTCCAAAGATATTGGTGATACTTGTCATCAACAACAGGGTTGTATTAAGTGCCTGTTTATTCCTGGCATTGTAATAGATGCCTAAGAAGGAAGACAAAACTGACCCAGACTCCATCCTAGAGATTTTATAATACAGTTTTAGTAAGTAAATAAAGTAGAGCATTGCATACAAATATTATGTAACATGAATTGCATCTGAAGGACAAATGCATCTTGGAGGAGGATGACATGGAAATGTTTGTGTTGGCAATTGGAAGGTTTAAAAATTTGGGGCCTCAGAACTCCTGTCATTAAATAGGAAAAGGATTGCAGGAGAATGATTATGTGATATTATTTATCAGTGTATTATTTACACTATATTTTTTCATATATTTTATTCTCAGTTAATGATATCAGACACCATAGGAGGTAAGTAAAAATGCCACTTTATTGTAGATGAAACCTGAGGTTCATAGTGGTTAAGTATCTCATCCAAGTTTACACAGTTAAGAAAAGTAACTGTTGAAACACAGCTTTTAAGTGGTGGAAAGTGTATTCACACCATAGACATCTCTATATCTTATCATAAAAGCAGACTCTTCTCCATCTTTGTGGAGTCTGCTTTTGTAGGGGCAGAAACTCAGGCCATCTATGAGGCAGGTGGTTTTTCTGACTTGACAACACCTCCTTGGAAAAGCAGCCAGATGTTAGCCGACAGCTTGAGAATCTAGTAAAAGGCACAAGGTGCTTCCCTACCCACGACTCCAAGTCCTTGAGAACCTTTCAGCTACTTCAGTGTGATCAGGTGAGAAACAAAGTTGAAAGCGCCAAAGGAAGAAGGAATAAGAATTGGACACTCCAAAGGTTAGGGATGTTAACTGAGGAGAAAATAAACAAAATTAGATTGATTAGGTTAGAACAAAAGGCAAGAGAATCTGAAAAGATCACTAACGGATGTGCAAGAAAAGTTATTACCTAGATATTTAAAAAGGTGATTGTTTGGATTTGGAATTATCCAAGCTTCTCACTTTCTTCCTTAAATCTCCTTACTTTATGGTCATTTCATTTGTTTTCAAATCTTCCTCTTACAGAAATCCGACCTGTTAGATTATCATTTAGACAAAATTTATCTTTTAAATATTTAGGAAGAAAGCTTTTTGGGGGGCTGCGCCATGCAGCTTGAGGGATCTTAGTTCCCCAATCAAGGATTGAACCTGGGCCCTCAGCAGTGAAAGCGTAGAGTCCTAACCACTGGGCCACGAAGGAATTCCCAGGGAGAAACGTTTTTTAGAAGAAAAAATGGGTTTGGATATTATCCATAACTTTCATAAATATCTGCATAATATTAGTGCAAAACGATAGAGACAAAACTGGTACCTAGGAGGTGCTTTGACCAGAGCCTGACACACAGTAATAATAAGTCTACTAGCATCCATAAAATGGGGGTCAGGCATTATACTCCAAGGCATTTGGTCCTGAAGGACAGTCCTAGTAGGAGAACAGATGAGTCCTCCATTTGTTCCTTCCCAAAACATTTAGTGTATTATATAGGTGCTTTGGAGCAAAGGTGGGTAGGATATGGTGTATGTCCTTGAAGTATCTCAAATGGGAAAGACAGGTATGCAAATAGAAATCTGTCGATTAAGACACAAGACTCTGCCGCCTGCCGATGCAGGGGACGCGGGTTCGTGCACCGGTCCGGGAGGATCCCGCATGCCTTGGAGCGGCTGGGCCCGTGAGCTGTGGCCGCTGGGCCTGCACATCCGGAGCCTGTGCTCCGCAGCAGGAGAGGCCGCAGCAGTGAGAGGCCCGCGTACCGCAAAAAAGCAAAAAACAAAAACAAAAAAGACACAGGACTCTGGAGGCAGATTGCTTGGTCTCAAATCCTAGCTCCAGTAATTACTAGGTAGTCTTGGGCACCTAGACAAATGTGGGTCTTGGGCTGGGTGATCTTGGGTACATTACATAAATTTTCAGTGTCTCTGTTTTTTCCTCTGTAAAATGGGCATGATAGGACTTGTATAGCACACAGTAACCAGCACATAGTCAGTGCTATTTAGAGAAATGATAGAGATAAAGACAAAGAGAATAGTGTTAAGAAACAGGTTTGGGAACCACTGCAGAAACTCTAGAGGAAGTTTGAGTTGGACATATATAGTCTTGCTACTCAGTGTGTGATCTGTGGACCAGCATTATTTGACAACTTGTTAGAAATGTAGATTCTAATTCAGTAGGTCCAGGGTGGGGAACTGAGGTTGCACATTTCCTGCAAGTTCCTCAGTAATGTTAATGCTTCTGCTCTGTAGACCGTACTTTGAGTAGCAAGGATCTAGAATAACACGGTCCAGTATGGTAGCCATTGTTGACATATGGCTATTGAACATTTGAAATGAGTTGAGATGTGGTATAATTGTGAAATACACACCAGATTCAAAGATTAAGGGAAAAAAGATAAACTAGCTCATTTATATTTTATATTGGTGATGTATTTAAATAATACTTTGATATATGGGTTAAATAAAATACAATATTAAAACTAATTTCATCTGTCCCTTTTAATGTTTTTCAATGTGCCTACCTGGAAACTTAAAATTATATATGTAGGGGCTTCCCTAGTGGTGCAGTGGTTGAGAGTCCGCCTGCCGATGCTGGGGACATGGGTTCGTGCCCTGGTCCAGGAAGATCCCACATGCTGCGGAGCGGCTAGGCCCGTGAGCCATGGCCGCTGAGCCTGCGCGTCCAAAGCCTGTGCTCTGCAACGGGAGAGGCCACAACAGTGAGAGGCCCGCGTACCACACACACACACACACACACACACACACACACACACTATATATATATATATATATATATATATATATATATATATATATATATATATGTAGCTTCCATTGTATTTCTATTGGGTTGTGCTACTCCAGAACATTTTTACCAACAGTTTTCCCTATAATATGTGTAGATGACACTACTACAAAGCTAAACATAAATATGTATATTCTTGAGTAAGAGAAAGGGGTCTGATATTTCAAAAATAATTTTCATCATTTCATTTCTTATTACAATGGTGTTGCATATTTATTGCAGAAGAGTTTTGGAAGATAGAAAAAAAAACCCAAAATTAAATCACCCACAAAACCACTGCATTGAAACAACTACTGTTAACATTCTGTTTTATACGTATTTAATATTTTGTATGCATTTTAAAATATCTTTTACCCTTTTATGAGAATATGTTTTCACTGGCGTTTTGTAAACCATCTTCTCTTTGTTTTTCTACCACACTGATTCCTACTTTTCATTTTCTTTCCTGATTTCTCTTCATCTTCCCCATTTACTGGCTTGCATGTTTAAAACTTTCTCAAAGTTAATGCATCTAAGACACAACTCTTAATTCTTGATTTCTGTCTTTTACAGGCTTTTTAATTTTTGCAAACTTTTTTAGTGGTTGCCGTAGACTTTGCAAAATACATTTATAACTAATCCAAGTCCACTTTCAAATAACAAACACTTATGCCACTTCATGGGTACTGCAAATACCTTAGAGTATTCCCCATTCCTCCCTCCTGTCCATTAACAACACTGCTGTCAGTCATTTCACTATCCATAAGTTGTAATCATCGATAATTATGATTATTATTTTGACCAAACTCTTACCTGTTAGAGTAATTAATAAAAAGAGAAATAAAAGATTTTATTTTGCCTTCATTTATTTCTCTCTAATTCTCTTCCTTTCTCTATATAGGTAGATCTGAGTTTCTACCTATATCATTTTCCTTCTTCTAAGAACTTCCTTTAACATTTCTTGTAAGGCAGATCTGTTGATAACAAATCCCCTCAATTTTTGTTTTCCTTTTCAATTTTTATGTATTTGTGCTTTACTTCTTTCTTAAATAGCTTGGTGAATAGTTCATCCATTTTTGTGTTTTTACTGTTGCTGTTACTTTTTATTTTCCCTTTGAACAATAGTCTCAGGTTTAGTATTCAAATATGCAGTTTTTCTGTCTTGTATTTTCTTATTTTATGATTTTGTCTAATACATAGATTTTAATAAACATTTATTTAATGGATTCTTAAGTTAATCTTAAGTTAATTAACTTAATTCTTAAGTTAATTATAACCTATCTTCTTATATTATGATTTGTTAATTTAATTTTCTAAGCTTTAAGTGAATCTCAAGGTATATTTCATAGGTCAAACATGTAATATTTCAGCCATTTTACAGGTAAACTTTAATAAGTTTAATTTTCTTTTTGACACAAGAACTAGGAGAGAGATTTAATTCTAAATAGCTTGTTGTTTATATTTTAACCATGTTTTTTACATTAAAAAAATTATTTAAAGTGTTTTTGTCCTAAAAATATATGGTAAACTTTTGCAAATTTTCCATGGGTACTCAGAACGTATTTGTAGGGTACAGAATTACACACACACACAAATAGAAACACAGATCAACTTTTAAAATTATGTTATTTTGATATTGCATTTTCTTCCTTTGCTTTGCCTTTTTAATCAGTCAGAAACAGAGAAAGAAATATAAAACTCTCCTTCACCAAATTATTTCCTCAACTTTCTCCCTAAAATTTCCCTATATTCTGTCATTTTATCTTAGGTGTTTCAATACAATATTATTTGGTACATAAAAGTTCAGAACAGTCATAGTTCCAATTTATATTTTACCAAGGAAATTATCTTCTCTTTTTAGCTGAATGCTTTTTTTCCTTGAATTCAACTTGGTTTGCTTTTCATATTGTGACATTGACTTTCCTTTTGTTTGCTTTTTTCCTGTGTATTTTTGTACATCATGTTATTCTCTGAAATTGTATACAGAATTATAGATGGGTAGATGTTCATTTTTTGGTGAAAAGGTGCAGTGCTTTAATTGAATTAGCCATCTAATGAATCTAAAATCTATTAAAGGTTGAGAAGTGATAGAATAGGAATAATTTGGGGAAAACTAATTGAAAGGCAAGAACTATGATAGTCATACTATTCACAGTCAACTCTCAAATAGAAACTTTAGGTTGGGAATATTTGCCAAGGAGAACAGAAGTTAAAGCACTCCTACCAAAGCAGCTGAGGAAATTCTTTCACCCTGACATATGGCAAACCTCCCTTTCTTTTCTGAGCCCGAGGCATAAAGAATGGGCTGTTTCTACTTTTGGTATCATTGATTTCATCTTTGCCTATCCCATCAGTCCTGTTTCTTTTGGACATAGGTGATATTTTGCTTCACCTACAGGTACTCTCTTTTCCTTAATCATCCTTCACCATATTCCAACCACAAAGCTCATATAATCACAGTGATTAGAGGACCATGTGACAAACATGCTTAATAATCCAGGGGAACATGGCAGCACTGGCTCCCCTGAAAATTGTCCCCCAAACATTATTTTGACCTTACAGAAGGACAAGGCACCCTACTGTTACATGTTCTCTATTTGTTGACATAGCTTTAAAAAAAATTGATATTTATAATAGATATAGATATCTTCAATTATGAAGGTGCGAGTGAATAACAAATAGTCATTGACTTCTGTTTCCATTGTTGAGTAACCAGACTGTCTTGCTGCTGGAGTTTTGTTTGCTGAAATTTGATCTAACTATAGTATTTTTTCATGTTTGGTGTACAGCCACAGGCAGTATCTTGTTTTGTTTTGCTTTTGTATAAGATTTTAAATCAATATAAAGTAAACAAATAAAAGGTGAAATACACATGCAGTCATCTGGCAATAAACTAGAAGAGCTGGGATCCATGAAGACAAATAATGCCTGCCATCCATTTTTAAAGTTAGAGTATATTATTGCATTTGAGAGGCAAAGAGGCACTCTAAGTGCAGATAATTTATTGAGATTTCCGTGGTATTTTTGATATTGCACAGTATAGTGGAAGAAATCAATCAAATTAAAAAGCTTGATGTGAGAAAGATTGTGTACACTAATCCCCAATTTGTTTCTAGGAGAGAAATAAAAGTTACTCATGATGGTAGAAAGCACTCTCTCTTATGAATGTCCTGTATACAAATACATCTTGAAAAGTATCAGGTTTCCTGATGCCCAGAAAGCTGACAGGGAACATTAAACAATGAGTAATCTGGACAGAGTTAGTTTTGCGGTGGATAAATGACATACTCTATTAAGGGTGACCAGATATAAAACACAGAAGAGTTTGGTATCAAGAAAATAGAGTAAAATAAATATCATTTCCTATAGTGAAAGTGAAAATCGACTCAAAGATGTGAAACTAGATTAGACTGGAACTAAAAACACTATTATTGGAGGAAGACTCAAGGTTAAAAAAAAAAATCCAAAACAGCTGGATATCTGGACCTGAAAATATTTTCATGAAGTTGACACCTAATCAAACTATAGGGTTGATGGTGTTCCAAAATCTCTGCTTTGCATAAATTCATTTTGTCCTTTATTGAACAGTTACTTAGCACCTACTGTGAGCTAGACCACAAGGACACAAAGATTAATATTTCAAAGTACATTCCCTCAATGAGCTCCTCCATCCTCTAGAAAAGACTGAGAAGTGAGCAAATAGATTTAAAATACCTAGGGTTGGTGAGACAGTTTGCTGGGGAGAGGCTGTGGTATTTGCACCGTCCGGAGTGAAGAGTAAGACTTTCACCAAGAGAGAAACGGGGAACATTCCAAGTAGGGAAAAAGATAAAAGAGCACAGTGATTCTTGAGTAGTATGCATAGCTTAGAATAGCCTTTGCAGTTACAAATTAGTCCAAGCAAAGGTTGAACATATGAAACTGGAATCTCCTTTAGTATTTTCTCTTAATGCTTTTTCCTTGAAAGTTGTAATGAATTAGTGCATTAAATTTCTTTCCCTGAACACCTATAATTCATAGATGCAAAATGTTTCATAACATTTGATAGCCTATAGCTGAATATATGGAAAGCTTCTATATGTTGTTAATAACAGTGATTAGAATCTCCTACTTACCTGCCTTCAATGCCACCCAGGGGAGGTTAGTACACAATGGATGCGCTGGTTAAATATCAGGATAAACAATCACTGAAAGACACAATGCTTGTAATATTTATGCATGATTTTTTTCCTTGATGATCACCTAAGTCACCAGAGTTCAGTGTTGGAAGTAAGAGAGAGGAAAAGCTCAAAGGAATTTTTATAGCCTGTCAGTGAATTATAAGTTAAAATTCATGATTGGGAAACTAGCTCTACATCTGGTATTTGTTTAATCGCTTGTAAAGCTGAATGACAATTTTCCAAGCATGCACTAAGTTCTTAATATCTTTACATGTTATACTCTGCATACCTGTGGAATATGTTAGGGAAAAGATATGATAGATAAATTCAGTTGATTTCCTGAATTCAGCCCATTCCTTCTTAACATTCAAATGAGTTATTTTGTCTTAGATATATCCCTAATTGGTCAGACCAATTTCAGTATTGTCACATCTGCTATTTTTATTATCACTTGATGTATATCTCAGCAACAGGAAAAAAGAGAAAGAAACTAAATTCTGTCCTAGAGAAGGCAGAAGCAAATACTAGCGTCTATTACTAATCACAGGTGTAGCCTTTTAAAAAATTGAGATATAATCAACTTAATGTAAAATGCATATACCTCAACTATAAAGTTCATTGAGTTGTGATGAGTGTAAACACCAATGTAACACATCCCCATCAAGGTATAGAACATTTTCATAACTCCAGAAAGTTTCTTTGTGTACCTTCCCAATCAGTTACCCCCTCAAGAAAGAACTGATGTTCTGATACCTTTGTTTTTTCTTTTTTTAAATTAAAATATAGTTGATTTAAGATATTATATTAGTTTCAGGTGTACAACATACTTTTTAATATTTTTATACATTATACACCATTTGAAGTTATTATAAAATATTGGCTATATGTCCTGTGCTGTGCAGTATACTCTTGTATCATTTATTTTATACATAGTAGTTTGTACCTGTTAATCCCCTACCTCTATCTTGCTCCTCCCCCTGCCCCTCTCCCCACTGGTAACCACTAGTTTGTTGTCTATACCTGTGAGCCTATTTCTATTTTGTTATATTCATTCATTTGATTCATCATAGACTAGTTTTCTAGAACTTCATACAATGGAGTCATTTAGTAGGTAGTCTTTTCTGTTTGACTATAATGTTTTTGAGATCCATCCATGTTGGGGCATGTAGCAATAGTTCTTTGCTTTTTACACCTGAGCAATATCCCATTGTATGGCTATGTCACAGTTTATAGTTTTTCCCAACATTTGTTTACAAATCTTTATGTGAACATATATTATCATTTTCCTTGGGTAAATACCTAAGAATGAAAAGTCTAGATCATATAGTGGGTATGTATTTAACCTTTTAGGAAACTGCCAGAACTTCTTCCAATGTGGTTGTAACATTTATTCTTACACCAGCAAGGTACTGTTATTAGAGTTGTTGTACCTCCTCACTGGCATTTGCTGTTGTCAGGGTTTTTAATTTTATCTATTCTATCAGATGTATAGTGGTAACCCACTGTTTTTTATTTGTCTTTCCCTGATGATTAATGATGTTTGTCATTATGATAGCATCATAGTGATGTTGAATACTTTCATATGTTTATTGTTTATTTGTATATCACCTTTTGTGAAGTGACTGGAGGTCTTTTGCACAAGTTTTAAAATTGGTTTATTTGTTTTGTACTAATGAGTTACGTACCTATCCTGGACACATTAATTTAATTACATCAATAGAATTTTGTATATTTAGCTGACATGGAATTTCTGGTTGAATTCCTAAATATTTCATTGACTTTAACCCTAAATAATTTACATATTCTGTGATATTCTAAACAGAAAAATTGCTTTTATTTTTTCAAATGCTTATTGACATTAAATAGGAACCCAATTGATCTTTCTATATTGGTTTTATCTGTGATATTGATAAACTCATTTTTTAGTTTGTCAGAACAAAAATTCTTTATCAAAATATACATTTTGCAAGTATATTTTTCCAGTCTGTTAATTGCCTATTCATTTTCTGCCTTTTTTTTTTTTTTTTTTTTCCGTACGCGGGCCTCCCACTGTTGTGGCCTCTCTCGTTGCGGAGAACAGGCTCCAGACGCGCAGGCTCAGCAGCCATGACTCACGGGCCCAGCCGCTCTGCGGCATGTGGGATCTTCCCGGACCGGGGCACGAACCCATGTCCCCTGCATCGGCAGGCGGAGTCTCAACCACTGCGCCACCAGGGAAGCCCGATTTTCTGCCTTTTGATCAGCAGAAATTTTTTATTTAGATGAAATATAATTTATTTTTTCTTTAATGATTAATGCTTATTGTGTACTATTTTAAGTTCAGAAAGATATTTTCCCACATTTTCTTCTTTAATTTTTATAGCTTTAGCTAGTTTATGATTCAACTAAAATTAATTTTTGTTTATGGTATGAAGTAGAAGTTGAGGTTTACTTGCTTTTTCCCACATTGATATCTAGTTGTATCAGTACTACTTGTTGAAAATAGTTTATCTTCCCCATTATACTGCTTTAGTACCTTTGCAAAAAACATCAACTGAACATAACAGTATGGTCTATTTTTGGAATCTCAGTTCTGTTTTATTGATCTATTTGTTGATATTTTTGTCAAAACCTCATTATTACTGTGGCTTCATACTAAGTTTTGAATTTCTCTAAATTTGTTCTTTCTTAAGATTGTTCTTTTCTAGATTCTTTACATTTCTATATAAATTTTAGAATCAACTTGTTTGTTTCTATTACAAATACATATATATGGTTAGAAATGCATTGTTGAATCTTTAGATCTATTTGAGAAGAAAATACTTTCTAATAATATTGAGCCTTCTCTCCCTAGAGCATGGTACATCTTTCCATTTATGTAGGCCTTCTTCAATTTCTCTTAGCAATGTTGTAAGGGTCAGCATAGAGCTCTTGTATAGCTTTCATTAAATTTAACCCTAAATATTTTATGTTTTTAATGATATTGTAAATGGCATTTAAACTTTTTTTCTAAATGTTTATTGCTGGCATAGGGGAACCCAATTATTTTTTCTATATTGGTTTGTATCCATGGTATTGATAAATTCACTTTTTATTTTGTCAGGGATTTTTCTTTGTAGATTACTTAGGATTTTATATATACACAATTATGACATCTGCAAATAAGGCTGGCTTTACTTCTTCCTTTACAATCCTTATTGTAATTTATTTGTTTTTATTGTACTGCCTAGGATCTCTAATAACACATTAAATAGAAGTACTGCCAATGGACATCTGTGTCTCTTTCTAGATCTTATGGGGAAAGGTTTTAATATTTCATAATTAAGTATGATATTAGTTGTAAGTGTTGAGCAGATGCATTTTATTTGGTTGAAGGCATACCTTCTATTCCTAGTTTGCTGATAATTTTTTCACAATTGCGTTGAATTTTGTAAAATTAGTTTTTTGTGGCAATTGAAATGATCATACGTTTCTTCTCTTCTACTTTTAATGTGATGATTACATTAATTGAATTCTGTGTATTTAACCAACCTTGAATTACTGGACTAAATATTTCTTGGTTATTACATATAACCTTTTCAAAAAATGTGTTACTGTGTTTTGTTTACTAATATTTTGTTAAGTAATTTTGTTTATAGATTCATGAGAGGTATTGGTCTTCATTTTTTTCTTATAAAGTCCTTGTCTGGATTTGGTATAAAAGATATGCTAGCTTAATAAAATAAATTGGGAAATTGTCACATATCTTGTATTTTTCTGAAAAAGTGAATGTAAAATTGATATCATACATTTCTTAAATATTTGATAGTATTCATTTGTGCCTGAGTGGGAAATTTTTTCTTTTTTCTTTTTCATTGACGTATAGTTAATTTACAAAGTTGTGTTAGTTTCAAGTGTACAGAAAAGTGAATATATATATATATATATATACCTTTTCAGATCCTTTTCCATTATTAAAAGATATTGAGTATAATTCTCTGTGCTAAACAGTAGATCCTTGCTGTTTACCTATTTTACATATAGTAGTGTGTATATGTTAATCCCAAATTCCTAATATATCTCTTCCGCCTCCCCCCCTCCTCTTTGGTAACCATATGTTTGTTTTCTATTTTTGTGAGTCTATTTATGTTTTGTAAATAAGTTCATTTATATTGTAATTTAGATTCCATGTATAAGTGATATCATATGATATTTGTCTTTCTCTGTCTGACTTACTTCAGGTAATATGATAATCTCTAGGTCCACCCATGTTACTGCAAATGACATTATTTCATTCTTTTTTAAGTTTGACTAATATTCCATTATATATATATATATATATATATACACACACACACACACACACACACACACACACACACATCAATCACATCTCCTTTATCCATTCATCTGTTGGTGGACATTTAGGTTGCTTCCATGTCTTGGCTATTGTAAATAGTGCTGCTATGAACACTGAGGTGCATTATCTTTTTGAATTAGAGTTTTCTCTAGATATATGCCCAGAAGTGGGATTACTGGATCATATGGTAGCTCTATTTTTAGTTTTTTTAAGGAACCTCCATACTGTTCTCCATAGTGGCTGCAATTTACATTCCCACTAACAGTGTAGGGGGGTTCCTTTTTCTCCACACCCTCTCCAGCATTTATTATTTGTAGACTTTTTAATGATGTCCATTCTGACTAGTGTGAGGTGGTATCTCATTGTAGTTTTGATTTGCATTTCTCTAATAATTAGCAATACTGAGCATCTTTTCATGTGCCTGTGGCCATCTGTACGTCTTCTTTCGAGAAACATCTATTTAGATCTTCTGCCCATTTTTTGATTGGGTTGTTTGCTTTTTGATATTGAGCTGCATGAGCTGCTTGTGTATTTTGGAGATTAATCTCTTGTTGGTCACTTCTTTTGCAAATATTTTCAGCTTCTCTGTGGGTTGTCTTTTCATTTTGTTTATGGTTTCCTTTACTGTGCAGAAGTTTTTGAGTTTAATTAGGTCTCATTTCTTTATTTTGGTTTTCATTTTCATTACTCTAGGAGGTGGGTCAAAAGATATCTTGCTGTGATTTATGTCAAAGAGTGTTCTGCCTATGTTTTCCTCTAGGATTTTTATAGTATCCATTCTTACATTTAGGACTTTAGTCCATTTTGAGTTTATTTTGTATATGGTGTTAGAGAATGTTTTAATTTCATTCTTTTACATGTAGCTGTCCAGTTTTTCCAGCACCACTTGTTGAAGAGACTGTCTTTTCTCCACTCTATATTCTTGTCTCCTTTGTCATAGATCAATTGACCATAAGTGCATGGGTTTACTTCTTGGCTTTCTGTCCCGTTCCATTTATCTATATGTCTGCTTTTGTGCCAGTACCATACCGTTCAGATGAGCAGCTTTGGAATATATTCTGAAGTCAGGGAGCATGATGCCTCCAGCTCCGTTCTTCTTTCTTAAGATAGCTTTGGCTATTCGGGGTCTTTTGTGTTTCCATACAAATTTTAAAATGTTTTGTTCTAGTTCTGTGAAAAATGCCATTGGTAATTTGATAGGGACTGTATTGAATCTGTAGATTGCCTTGGGTAGTAATTTTAACAATATGGATCTTCAAATCCAAGAGCACAGTATATCTTTTCATCTGTGTCAACTTCAATTTCTTTCATCAGCATCTTATAGTTTTCAGAGTACAGGTCTTTTGCATCCTTAGGTAGGTTTATTTCTAGGTATTTTATACTTTTTAATGCAATGGTAAATGGGAATGTTTCCTTAATTTCTCTTTCTGATATTTCATTGTTAGTGTACAGAAATGGAACAGATTTCTGTATATTAATTTTGTATCCAGTAACTTTACCAAATTCAGTGGTAAGCTCTAGTACTTTTCTGGTAGTGTCTTTAGGATTTTTTGTTTATAACATCTTTTCACCTGAAAAGAGTGACAGTTTTACTTCTTTTCCAATTGGATTCCTTTTATTTCTTTTTCTTCTCTGATTGCTGTGGCTAGGACTTCTACAACTATGTTGACTAAAAGTGGTGAGAGTAGGCATCCTTGTATTGTTCCTGATTTTAGATGAAATGCTTTCAGCTTTTCAGTGTTGAGTATGATGTTTTATATGGGTTTGTCATATATGGCCTTTATTATGCTGAGGTAGCTTACCTGTATGCCCACTTTCTTAAGAGTTTTTTTTTTTTAATCATAAATCGATGTTGATTTTTAACAAAAGCTTTTACTGCATCTTTTGATTCTTCAATTTGTTAATGTGGTGTATCATATTGATTGATTTGCTGATACTGAATATCCTTGCATCCCTGGGATAAAGCCCCCTTCATCATGATGTATAATCTCTTTAATGTATTGTTGGAATCAATTTGCTAGTTTTTTACTGAGGATTTTTGCATCTATGTTCATCAGTGATATTGGCCTGTAATTTTCTTTTTCTGTAGTGTTTTTTTCTGGTTTTGGTATCAGATTGATGGTGGCCTCATAGAGTGAGTTTGGGAATGTTCCTTCCTCTGCAATTGTTTGGAATAGTTTCAGAAGGATAGGTGTTAAATCTTCTCCAAATGTTTATAGAATTCACATGTGAAGTCATCTGGTCCTGGACTTTTGCTTTTTGGCAGTTTTAAAATTACTGATTCAATTTCATTACTTGTAATTGGTCTGTTCACATTTTCTGTTTCTTCCTGGTTCAGTCTTAGGAAATTGTACAACTTGTCTGTTTCTTCTAGATTGTCCATTTTATTGGCATATAGTTGCTCATAGTAGTCTCATGATCCTTTGTAGCTCTGTGGTGTTGGTTGTAAGTTTTTCATTTATGATTTTATTGATTTTGGCCCTCTCCCTCGTTTTTTTTCTTGATGTTTATCAATTTTGTTTATCTTTTCAAAGAACCAGCTTTTCATTTCTTTGATCTTTTCTAGTTTTTTCTTTTTAAGTCTCTTTATTTCAAATGCATTTTAGATACCATGTGTTTGTATTCTCCTCCCCTCACAGTTACTGTTTAGGATTTTATATTTTACATCTAATTGTTTTGCGTATCCTTTGACTGCCTATTGTGGACACAAACGATTTTTACTGCTTTTGTCTTTGAACCTCCCTATTAGCTTTGTGGATGATTTCCTACCTTTACTGCATGTTTGCTTTTACCAATGAAGTTTTCTAAATTGTTTCTAAATTATGACCTTTTCTTTTTCTGCCTAGAGAAGTTCCTTTATCATTTGTTGTAAAGCTGGTTTTGTTGTGCTGAGTTCTTTTAGCTTTTGCTTGTCTGTAAAGCTTTTTATTTCTTCACCAAATATGAAAGAGAGCCTTGCTGTGTAGAATATTCTTGGTTGTAGATTTTTCTCTTTCATCACTTTAAGTATATCATGCCACTCCCATTTGGCCTGCAGCGTTTCTGCTGAAAAATCAGCTGATAGCCTTATGGGAGTTTCCGTGTGTGTAATTTGTTGTGTTTCCCTTGTTGCTTTTAATAGTCTCTCTTTATCTTTAATTTTTGTCATTTTGATTACAATGTGTCATGGTGTATTCCTCTGTGGGTTAATCCTATATGGAACTCTCTGCGCATCCTGAATTTGGGTGACTGTTTTCTTCCCCAGGTTAGGGAAGTTTTCAGATATTATCTCTTCAAATATTTTCTCAGGCCCTTTCTCTTCCTCTTCTCCTTCTGGGACTCCTAAAATGTGAATATAGTGAATTCAATTTGTCCCAGAGGTCTATTAAACTGTCCTCCTTTCTTTTTGTTCCTTTTTTCTTTTTTCTGTTCAGCAGCAGTCATTTCCACTACTCTATATTCCAGCTCATTGATCAGTTCTTCTGCCTAATTTTGTCTACTCTTGATTCCTTCTAGTGTATTTTTCATTTCAGTTATTGTATCCTTTAATTCTGTTTGGTTGTTCTCTATATTTTCTAATTATTTGTTAAAAATGTCTAACTTTTCACTCTGTTCATCCATTCTCCTCCCGAGTTCTTTGATCATATTTACATCCCTTACTCTGAACACTTTATTGGGTAGATTGCCTATCTCCATGTCACTTAGCTCTTCTTCTGGGGTTTTATCTTCTTTCTTCATCTGAAACATATTCCTCAGTCAACGTATTTTATCTAAACTGCTATTTGTATTTTTATGTATGTGGTAGGTTGGTTATGTTTCTCAACCTTGGAGAAGTGACCCTCTGTAGGAGAAGTCCTATGCCTCCCAGCAGTGCACTCTCCTTTCATCACCCAAGGGCCAGGGGCCACCTAGATGTTGGGTAGTGTATGGCCTGAGTTTGTTGACTTGGTCTGCAGGCTGTGGGACTGTAGTTTTCTTGCTTCTGGTGTCTGTCCCCTGGTAGGTGAGGCTGGTCTAGAGGTTTGTGTAGACATCCTAGCATAAGGGGCCAGTGCCTGCCCCCTGGTGGGTGTAGCTGTGTCTTGGCCCTCTGGTGAGCAGGGCCACATTTAGCGGCATATCTAGAGGTGACTATGGGCTCAAGAAGTCTTTAGGCAGCCTGTCTGCTGAGGGTAAGGCTGTGTCCCCACCCAGTTGTTTTTGAAATGTATTGACACTTGTCTTATAAATTAGTATATAGTCCATCTTGAAAATAATATGTATCTTGTTATTTTAGAACATAAAGTTTTATAAAAGTTAAGTCAAATTTAGTATTTATAGTGTTTTAAAAATCTTCTATATCTTACTGAATTTTGTTCTAACAATTATTGAGAGACTGGTTAATGTTTCCAACTATGACTGTGGACTAGTCTAATTCTCCCTTTAGATAATTAAATTTTGCTTCATACATTTGAGAGGTTTCTCATTAAATGATTAATATTTAAGATTTATGTCTTCTTGATGAATTGCAACTTTTACCACTATAGTATTTCTCATTTTCCCTGATACTACATTACTTGTTGAAGTCTAACTTTTCAGATATCGATATAAGTACATTTACTTCTTTATGATTAATGTTTGCACAATATGTTTTTCTCCATCTTTTAACTCTCAACCAGTCTATGTCTTTATGTTTAAAGTGATTTCTTATAAATACCAAATGGTTTCCTCTTGCTTTTTTATCCAGTCAGACAATCTTTGCCTTCTAACTGTAAGATTTAGTCCATTTACACTCAGTGTAATTATAAGTTTAGATTAAATACACCATGTTTATTTTTTTGTATTTGTTATTTCATATCTGTTTTCTTTTTTATTTGTTTTATTGTGTTTTGTTTTCTATTTGTCCTATCTGCTCTTTTATTTCAGTTGCAACTTTCCTACCTTCTTTTTGGTGAACTGAATAATTTTCAGTATTCTATTTCATCTCCTATATTGACTTTTTGCCATGCCTCTTTGTGTTATTGTTTAGTTGATCTAGACATTATAAAACACATGTTTAACTTATTGCAGTCTATCTTCAAAAATATCAGTTATCAAAAAAAAAAAAACACCCCAAAATAGTTCTGTTTACTTACATATTTTGCCATTTCTTGTGCTCTTCATTCTTTCAACTAGATCTGTGTTCCATTATGTTTTAATATAAAAATCTTTAACATCTCTTTTGTTTCAATTTCTCTTGAGTTTAGGTTTTTGGAAATGTCTTTATTTTACCCTCATATTTTAAAGATACTTGGCTGGATATAGAAATCTAGGTTAACAGGTTTTTTTCCCAACACTTTCAATGTGTCCCATTGCCTTCCTGCTTGCATTATTTCTGATAAGAAGTCAGCTATAGTTTTTATCATTTTCTCTTGTATGCACTGTGTCTTTTCTGATTGCTTTTAAGATTTTCTTTTTATCTTCAATACAATGGTAAAGTAGATTTTCATTATCTTGACTATAAGGTGCCTATGTCTGATTTTATTTGTGGTTTTTGGACTGGTTTTTCAGCTCATTACATTTGTGATATGAAATTTTTCATCAATTTGAAAAATTTTAACCATTAATTCTCCAAACATAGTTTTTGCCCAGTCTCTTCCTCTTCTTGTGGCACTTCAGTTATATATTTAGACATCTCATACTGTTCAACAGGTCAATGAGGCTCTGTTCCTTTTTTCAAGTTTATTTTTCTTTCTGAGATTTAGTTTATATAGTTTATTTCATCCTATAGTCTTCTTTTTTGTTCCATCAACTGCCAAGGCTACTCTTTTTTTTTTTTCAGCTATTGTAATTTTTAGTTAGAATTTCTATTCAGTTCTTCTTTGTAGTTTCTAATTCTTTGCTGAGACTTTTTGTCTGTTTACTCAATCTTTTAAAAAAAATTAACATATTTATAATAGGTATATTTAAAGCCCTTATCAGCTAATTGCAACCTTATTTTCATATCTGAGTCTATTCCTATTGACATTTTTGTTCTTAGTTATGTGTCATATTTCCCAGCTTCATATTCTAGTAAATTATTATTGTATGTTGTACATTGTTGGTTGCCTCATCTTTAAAATCTAAATTTTATTGTCTTTCTTTAAAGTGCATTGACTTTTTTCTGGAAAGTAGTTAATTTACTGGAGAATCAGCTTTATGCTGTCAAGACTCTTTGGGCTTTGTTAGGATGGATTGAAAGGATAATTTAGGGCTAGTGTATCCCTACTCTTATTTGTGATTTGTATAAGATTTTAACTGTATGCTTGGGGAAGTTAGTGAAACCGTCCCACTCTGAATGACCAGAACTCCAATGTTTCCTCACATTACGCAGTCTTCAGAAACTTTATTGAGCTCCAATTTCTCAGAAGTTATTCTCTGCCAGACTTCATGAATTCTAGCCCTTTGCATGTCTAGGCAACTCCAAGGCAGGTTCTGGAACTCTTTATCTACACAGTTCTTTATCTCCACTTTATCTACACTCTCTTTCTTCTCCTCCACCTTAATCTAAAGATTCCATCCTTATCACTCCTGTAGCCTAATTTCTCTTTCTTTCACCCAGCTGAGAGTGCTGTTCTTTGCTTGGGCTCCACTTCCGTATGTCAAGGCTTGGAATGTGCCTTCTGACAGAAATTCAGGGCAAATATGGAGCTTACTTTGTGTGTATTTCTTCTTTCAAGTATCCCAGACTTGTGTTCTGTGTTGTTAATGCCTGAAAGTAGTTGCTTCCAGTTCATGGCAGGAAAGTTAGTCTGATATTTATTACTCTGTTATGTCAGGAATTGAAACTCCTGATTTTTTTATTAGACTTAAACACTGTAGAATACTATCTCATCAATTGGTCAATTTTGCAGCGTTTTCTAACCTTTTGATCAGGCAGTGCTGAGCCACATCAGCCTGAAGTTAGGTGAATGAAAGTCTCTCCCTGTGATTCTTTATATAACTTTGCTTGCAGTTTTCCTACTTTTTGGTTAGGTGACATTTTGGATGGTCCCTTGATTTAAACAATCACATGCCACAGATGATGTACACAAAAGAAATTAAACTTGTCATCATGTTTTGATGCTTTCAATATTGCTTAATATAGTTTTGTTTTTATGAGGGTTTTCTTTTTTTTTTTCAATTCATTTCTTACCTTTAGCTCCTCATTTAATTTTTTTCCATTGCCTTCAGAGGTGAAAAGAGTAAACCTCATGCTAAATAACACTTTACATTTTGATCACCTGCTTTAAGATACAGTTTTCAGGAATGCATGGTAGTTTCAAACAACATTCTCCTTTTGCTCTCCTGATACCTTGTTCTCTTATTGCAGCATGTTAAATTTATATCTGTTCATGAAATTGTTTCCTTTAATATATGCTAACCACCTCTCAGGCAAGAGCCTTGTCTTATTAATCTCTAAATCAATAGCACTACTGTTGTCCTTCAAATATTTTAGATATTCAGCAAAGTCTATAATAAATATTAATTCAGAATACCATTTATAATCTTGAGTATTCAAAAGTATAGGTATAGAGTCTAATGTTAAAGATTAGAGGATTCTCTTAAAGAGAACAAGACAATTTATGATCACAGCATTGTCTTTCAGTTAGTCTCCAAAAAATTTTATAGTCTTCAATATGAACTTTTCACGGACCAGAAAAAAAGGGAGAGGGCCCAGAGTAAATCTCACATCTTTTCTGAAACCTTTCTCTTTTTCTAGTTCCCCAAGTAGCATCCTTCCCTTATATAACTCTCATACCACATTTTCTATAATTCCCGATTCTACTTGGTTTTAAAATTGCATATGCTAATCTATTTTTCTTCCTCCAAGACCATAAGGTATTTGATATAGATTATGTGCTTAGACTTTTTTTAATACTTCTCTACTTTGATTAAAGGTATAGTCTGGAATTCAATAGAAAGTTACTCTTACTTGGTAGAATAGGGAACAATTCATATGAACTGAAAGTTTTAATTAATGAAAATTTTCAATTTAAAATATTTTTTTACAATTTTTAAGAAAAACATTTAAAATTATTTTTAATATGTGGTATACTAGTTTAGGATAATGAAATAGATCTATAGTAGATTTATTCTGTAATAAACATGAAATGATAACTTTTAATTAACATGAGACACTATGTAAAATGTGAATTCTTTTTAAAGTGGTAGAAATGGAAAGTTCAAAAATACACCAATAAATATTTTAAATAGTTCTAATGTCTTGTGAAAATCCTCTGTTTTTGCTACTTCTGAAAGTTAGCTAGATAAGGTTAAATTTCACTCCTACACCAATGTTAACTGAAATATCTTAAGTTCTGATAAGCAAATGTTAATTTTCTGTTGTGGTTGCTGTCAAGATTGATCATCCCCAAATAATGTTGACTAAGCTTTTTCCTACAACAAAGACAAAAAAAAAAAATGATAGATTTTTCTAAAGGGTCCTTCTATAATAAGGGGTCCATATCACACACAGTTACATTTTTCATTTGTCATGCCCAAGGACAGATTTAAACATAACCTCACTAAGTATTTGTGCTTCTTAGAGAAGAAATTGTTCAGTAGGTAGAATTATGGTATGTTTTATTCTATTCCTAAGCTTGTGTAGATAATAAGCATGATTTTGCCATTTGTGGATAGGAAACTGTGAGCTCATGGTTGCCTGTAAATATGTGTGTTATAGTCTAGGTTCACTTTTAGAATAACCTCATTATTTGTCTGAGACTCTCCAAAATTAAGCAGATAAACAGCTCTAGGTTCTTAGGTTCTTAGTAAATCATTTATGACAATTTTCCAAACAAATCAAAAATCTTATCTAGAACTTATTTTATAGAGTGTTTTGAAATCCATATTCAGATAACACCCATTAGCAAATTAACTCCAATTACCATATAACATCTATTCAAATATAGAATATTTAGAGCATTATTTCCCATGCAGGTTCATGATGTAGACAAGTAAATTTTCATCACTTCTTGTCTGCTTTCTCTACAGCTTCTCCTCCCAGCCTCAAATCCACTATTATTGCTGGTTGCTTCTTGACTCCTCTCTACTTTTATTTTGTTCCTGGAATGTAGATATTGTACCTTCCAATACAAGTATTACTTTATTTTTAAAAGTATCTAATAGCAGAGAAAATGAAACTTATTTGTGACTTTTGATAAACAGAAATAAAGAAAATTATGGAGGCTTTTAGAATAAAATTTAGAATAGAATTTGCCTTAGTAACTTTGGAAAGATTGATGAATTAGATCACAAAAAAACTAATGCTTATCATGCTTATCCTATGTGACCTAATAATTCAAATAATTCTGAATAAACCAAAGAGGATTCAGCATTTGAGCTGTGCAATACATCTGTGCTTTCTCTACAAAAAATATTCAGGGTGATAATAGAATCACTTTTCCTCTGTTAAAGCCATGTAGCATATTTTTTTTTTTAAAAAATGCTGCTGCAGTAACCTTTAATTTAGATTTTAGACTCCCATTCTTGATTCATCATATGAGGGACAAATAACATAAATAATAAAACCAAAAGATTTCTTGTACTTTGTGGAGGGCTTTTTCTTTCTCCTTCGAGGAAATGACTTTCTTTGGGAAATCCCCTCAGTTTTTCATATTCATTGTCAATCCACACTCTCATAGAATTAAATTGAAGCATTAGACTATCTAGATATCATAAAAGGATATTTGAGAAGATCATGCTTTAGTGGGATTCAAATGAAGTAAAGACAGTCAGTGTAGCTTGGGATTGGACAACTTTTGCTCAGCCTTGCATAGTATTTTTTAAATTAAAGATGCTGGAGAAATTTCATTTGGAGTACAAAATCTGCATTGGCCTGAAATGTGTGTTCTATCTCTCCCCTTCCCACTCCTTGGGCTAGCTAACTATTCCGTGTACTTCTATTATTTTACCAACAGCCCACTCTGTAACTCCATGTTTTGGCTGTCGCACTGCAGTTAGTACATCCAATCCCCGCTGCTGGAGACCTGGGAAAGGAAGCAAAGAGAATTTAGGGGCAGAAAGTATAGTTTCTCAGAGCAATTTTTTCTTGTTCTACTTCCATTTCTTTGTTTACATTGTTTCCCTCTGCCTGGAATGGGCTTTTCTTCTTACTTCCTACTCATTATCTAATATCCACACAAAAATTCCTTAAGGATTCGTTCATTCATTCATTCATTTTAACTTTTGGTCTAATATTCATTGCTTAACACAGTACCTGGCTCTGAGGTAATAGAATATATATATATATATATATATATATATATATATATATATATATATATATATATGAATTCTTAACTGATAAAGGCAGTAGGAGCATCTCTTGTTATATTTGTCTTTGAACCTATCGAGAAGGACAGAAGCTCCTGTGCTTGGGACCTTCCCAGACCTTTCCCTATGTATCTCTTCATCTGACTGTTCATCTGTATCCTTTATCCCCTAATAAGCTGGTAGTATTTCCCTGAGTTCTGGCACTGCTCTAAAATTGATCAACTTGAAGAAGAAATCTTGAGAACCTCCAATTTATAACCAAATTGGACAGAAGTTGTAGGTAACCTGGGGGACCTACTATCTGTAACTGGCATCTGAAGTAGGGTGGGAGCAGTCTTATGGGACTGAGCCCTTAACTGAAATCTGACTGAATGTCAGGACAGATAATGTCATACTGGAGTCAAATTGTAGGATGCTCAGCTGGTGTCACAAAGTGTTCTATGTGAGTACTAAAAGGAGACACAGGGAATAAAGACATGGTATGGAAGAACTGGGTTTTTCGCTGGCAGATAGGAGGTATTCGATAAATATCCTCTTGGTTGGAAGAATAAATATATAGCTGAGTTCGAACAAGAACTGGGCTGTTTCTTATGGTTCAAATCTATTCTTTCATTCAGTATGCTCACAGCATTTCAGGAAAGCTGCTTAAGAAGGACACTGTTCTAATTTATCTTTATTTTAAACTTTCAGCTAATTATCTTTCTTGCTTAAAATAAAATGGCTATAGACTTTATCATTTCTACCTCACAGCAACATCTAGATTCATGTTTGATTAAATAATAAGGACAATAGCCGAGCTAAGTTGACTACATAAAACTGAGCATCACATGTAGTATTTCCATTTTCATTTAGTTCAGAATATTTCTAAATGTTTCATGCTACCCTCTTTGACCAATGTATCATTTAGAAGTGTTGTTTAATATTCAAATATTTGTGCTTTTTTTCCAACATTTTTCTGTTGTTTGTTTCTAGTTTAATTTCATTATGGTCAGAGAACATACTGTGAGTTATTTCAATCACTTAATATTTGTTAGGGTCTGTTTTATGACCCAAGATATGTGTCTATCTTGGAGAATGTTCCATGTGCACTTGAAAATAATGTATATTCTGCTGTTGTGTTGAATGTTTTATATGTGTCAAATCAGCTGAGTTTTTTTCAGAACTTCTATATCCTTGATGATTTTGTGTTTACTTGTTGTTCTGTTAATTACCGAGAGAAGTTTTTGCAATCTAACTATAATTTTTAGTTTGTTTCTTCCAGCTTCAGTTTTTGCTTTGTGTATTTTAAAGGTCTGTTTGGTGCATACACGTATAAGTTTGTTGTGTCTTCTTGGTGAATTGACCCTTTCATCATTATGTTATGTTCTTTATCCCCAGTAATTCTTCTTGTCTGATATCTACTTTATCTGATACTAATATAGCCACTCCAGTTTTCTTTTAACTAGTGTTTGCATGGTATATCTTTTTTCCTTCTTTTTACTTCTAATCTACCTATATAATTATATTTAAGGTGGCTTTTTTGTAGATGGCATGTAGTTGAATCTTACCTTTTTTTTTCAAATCTGATCCTCTGTCTGTTCATTTTGCTTAGAACATTTACTTTAACGTAATTATTGATATGGATAGATTTAGGCCTATAATTTTATTATATTTTTATTTGTTTGCTCTGATTTTTTTCTTTTGTTTTCACTTTTCTATCTTCTTTTTATTATTTGATTTTTTTTAGTATTCAATTTTAATTTATCAATTTATTTTTTGACTGTGTCTCCCTTTATAGCTTTTTTTTAGTGGTTGCCCAAATTATTAAAATATACATAACCTATCTTTTCAAAGTTTACATACACAAGAAAAATGCAAACATTATAACCATATATGTTCATTTATGCTCCCTCTTTTTTGCTGTAGTTTCATCTATAAAAATTTGAAAACCTCATCAGACAATGTTATGACTTTTAACTTCAACCATCATACGTATTTCAAAGAACTTAAGAGGAGAAAAAAAGGTTATTTTTATTTACCCAGATAGTTACCATTTCTATTGTCTTCCTTCACTTCTGGGATTCCAGGATTCCCTTGGCATCATTTCTCTTCTGCCTAAAGAACTTCTTTTACCATTTGTTTTAGGTTTTGTTTTTTTGGGTTTTTTTTTTTTTTTTTTTTTTTGCACCCAAGGATGTCTTAATTTCATCTGATTTCCTGAACGATATTTTCAGTGGTTATAGAATTCTGAATTAAGAATTCTTTTCTTTCAGCGCTTTAAATAGATTATTACACTGTCTTCTAACTTCCATGATTTCCACTGAGATAGGCTGTCATTTGAATTGTTCTCCTATATATAAGGTGTTGGGGTTTTGCTTGCTGCTTTTAAGATTTTTTCTTTATCTTAAGATTCCAGCAGTTTGATTATGATAACTCTGTATGTTATTTTCTTCATTTTGGGGGTTCTCTCAACCTCTTAAACCGCACATTTATAGCTTTCACCAAATTTGAGAAGATTTCAGATATAAATTTTCTTCACCAGTCTCTTTTTTCTCTCCTTCTGGGAGTCTAGTGACACAAATGCAAAACCTGTCTCACGTGGCCCTAAGGCTCTGCTTATATATTTTTCCTCTAAGTTTTGTCTCTTCTTGTTTAGAAAGGATTATTGCTATTGATCTATTTTCAAGTTTGGTGATTTTCTTCTGCCACTTCCACTCTGCTATCCAGTAAAATTTTTTTCAGTTTCCACATTTTTTGTCTCTAAAATTTCCATTTGATTCTTCTTTGTATCTTCCATTTCCTTTCCATTTATTTCAAAAGATTTGTTTTCTCCAACTTAGTGGAGCATAGTTAAAATACTACTTTCAAAGCTTTGTCCAATAATTTCAACATATGGGTCAACTTAGGTATTGGTATCAATTGATTATATTTTCTCTGGAGAGTTATTGAGATTTTCCTGGTTTTTCTTACAACTAGTAATTTTGGATTGTATTAGAAAATTTTGAGAATTTTGTTTATGAATCTACTCCTGTTAAAATCATCTAGAGAGTGTTTTCCTTTTGTTTGTTTTTGATTTTTGTTTGTTTTATCAAGGAATCAACCTGGTATGGTTCTTGCCACAAGTCCCAACCTGCTGTCTGTAGACTGTGCTTCTTATCGCAGTTTAGGTTTTTTTTTTCTTCAAGTTTGATTGAGACAAAATAGACAAACAGCAATGTAAAGTTTAAGGTGTACAGTATAATGATTTTTTAATTATTTATTTTTATTGAAATGTTGATTTACAATATTATATTTGTTTCAGGTGTACAGCATAGTTATTCAGTATTTTTAAAGGTTATATTTCATTAAAATTTTCTACAAGATAATGGCTATAATTCCTTCTGCTATACAATATAACCTTGCTGCTTATCTATTTTATACATAATTGTTTGTATCTCTTTTTTTTTTTTTTTTTTTTTTTCGGTACGTGGGCCTCTCACTGTTGTGGCCTCTCCCGTTGTGGAGCACAGGCTCCGGACGCGCAGGCTCAGCAGCCATGGCTTACGGGCCCAGCTGCTCCGCGGCATGTGGGATCCTCCTGGACCGGGGCACGAACCCGCGTCCCCTGCATCGGCAGGCAGACTCTCAACTATTGTGCCACCAGGGAAGCCCCTGTTTGTATCTCTTAATACCATACTCCTTATTTGAATCTCCCCCATCCCTCTACCCTTTGTTTTCTATATCTGTGAGTCTGCTTCTGTTTTTCACATATGATCATTTGTATTATTTTTTAGGTTCCATGTATAAATGACATCATGCAGCATTTGTCTTTGTCTCACTTGTTTCACTGAGCATAATATTTTCTAGGGCCATCCACATTGCTGAAAATGGCATAACTTCATTCTTTTAATGTAATATTCCATTGTATATATACACACATCACATCTTATTTTTCCATTCATCTGCTGATGGGCCCCTGGCTTGCTTTAATATCTTGGCTGTTGTAAACAGTGCTCCTATGAACATTGAAATGTATATATATATCTTTTCGATTTAGTGTTTTGGGTATTTTTTTTCCAGATATATACCGAGGAGTGGAATTGCTGGATCATATGGTAGTTGTGTTTTTAGCTTTTTGAGGAATATGCATACTGTTTTCCACAGTGGCTGCACCAACTTACATTCCCACCAACAGTGTACAAGAGTTACATTTTCTCCATTTTCTCTCCAACATTTGTTACTTGTAGACTTTTTGATGATAGCCATTCTGACAGGTGTGAGGTGATATCTTGTGGTTTTAATTTGCATCTCTCTAAATATTAGTGATATTGAGCATATTTTCATGTACCTGTTAGCCATCTGTATATCTTCTTTGGAAAAATATCTATTCAGGACTTCTGCCCATTTTTTGATTGGGTTGTTTGGATTTTTTGATACTGAGTTGTATTAGCTGTTTATATATTTTGGATATTAATCCCATTGTCAGTCATATCATTTGCAAATATTTTCTCCCACTTTGTAGGTGTCTTCTCATTTTGTCAGTGGTTTCCTTTGCTGTGTCAAAGCTTTTAAGTTTAATTAGGTCCCATTTGTTTATTTTTTGCTGTTGGAGACAGATTCAAAGAAATATTGCCAATATTTGTGACGAAGAGTATTCTACCTATGTTCTCTTCTAGGAGCTTTATGGTTTCAGGTGTTACATTTAGGTCTTTAATCAATTTTGAGTTTATTTTCATATATGGTTTGAGGAAATGTTCTAATCTCATTGGTTTACATGTGATTGTTCATTTTCCCCAGTGCCACTTGCTGAAGAGACTGTCTTTTCTCCATTGTATATTCTTGCCTCCTTTGTCATAGATTAATTGACCATATGTATGTGGGTTTATTTCTGGGCTTTTTATTCTGTTCCATTGACCTATGGGTCTGTTTTTCTGCCAGTAACATGCTATTTTGATTATTGTGGCTTTGTAGTATAGTCTGAAGCCAGGGAGCATGATACTTCCAGCTTTGTTCTTCTTTCTAAGATTGTTTTGATAAATCAGGACCTTCTGTCATTCCATATGAATTTTAGGATTTTTTTTTCAGTTCTGTGAAAGATGTAATGGGTGTTTTGGTAAGGATTGCACTGAATATGAAGATCACTTTGGGTAGTATGGTCATTTTAACAATATTAATTCTTCCAGTCCAAGAGCAGAAGATATTTTTCCATGTTTTGGTATCATCTTCAACTTCCTTCATCAGTCTTTTATAGTTTTCAGAGTATAGGTCTTTCACCTCCTTGGTTAAGTTTATTCCTAGGTATTTTATTCTTTTTGATGAGATTTTGAATGAGCTTTTTTTTTTTTCTTACTTTCTCTTTCTGATATTATTAGTGTATAGAACAGCAACAGATTTCTGTATATTAATGTTGTATTCTGCAACTTTATTGAATTAATTTAGTAGTTCTAATAGTTTTAGGGCAGAGAATTTAGGGTTCTATATATATCTGCCATCTGCAAATAGTAACAGTTTTACTTCTTCTCTTTCAATTTAGATGCCTTTTATTTCTTTTTCTTGTCTGTTTGCTGTGATTAGGTCTTCCAATAACATGTTAAATAGAACTGGTGAGAGTGGGCATCCTTGTCTTTTTCCTCAGTTTAGAGGAAAGGATTTCAGCTTGTCACCATTGAGTGTGATGTTAGCTATGGGTTTACCACAAATGGCCTTTATTATGTTGAGATATGTTCCCTTTATACCCACCTTGATGAGATTTTTTGTCATGAATGGATGTTGAATTTTGTCAAATGCTTTTTCTGTGTCTATTGAAATGAATATATCATTTTTATTATTTGTTTTGTTAATATGCTGTATCATAATGATTGACTTGTCAATGTTGAATCATTCTTGTGTCCCTGAAATAAATCCAACTTGATCATGGTGTATAATCCTTTTTATATATTGCTGGATTCAGTTTGCTAATATTTTGTTGAGGATTTTTGTATCTATACTCATCAAAGATACTGGCCTATAATTTTGTCTTTTTGTAGTGTCTTTGTCTTATTTTTGTATCAGGGTAATGGTTGACTTGTGAATGAATTTGGGAGTGTTCTATCGTCTCTAATTTGGGGTATAATATGAGAAGGATAGGTATCAGTTCTTCTTTATATGTTTGGTAGAATTCTCCCTAGAAGGCATTTGGTCCTGGACTTTTGTTTGCAGGCAGGGAGTTTATTTTATTACAAATTCAATTTCACTACTAGTGATTAGTCTGTTAAAATTGTCTTTTTCTTCTTGATTCAGTCTTTGTAGGTTGTATCTTTCTAGAAATTTGTCCATTTCTTTTAGGTTTTCCAACTTGTTGGCATATAACTGTTTGTAGTATTCTCCTATGATATTTTCTATCTCTGTGGCATTGGTTGTTATTTCTCCTCTTTCATTTCTTATTTTGTTTATTTGCATCTTCACATTTTTTCTTCTTCGTGAGCTTGGCTAAAAGTTTGTCAGTTTTGTTTATCTTTTCAAAAAACAGCTCTTGGGTTCATTGATCCTTTCTATTGTTTTATTGGTCTCTATTTTATTTATTTCCTCTATGATCTTAATTACATTCTTCCCTCTGCTAACTTTGGGCTTTGTTTGTTCTTCTTTTTCTAATTCCTTTAGGTGGTAGATTAGGTTTATTTGAGTTTTTTTGTTTGTTTGTTTGTATCTTGAGGAAGGCCTGTATCACTACAAAATTCCATCTTAGAATTGTTTTTGCTGCATCCCATAGATTATGGAGAGTTGTGTTTCCATTTTAATTTGTCTCTAGGTGTTTTCTGATTTCCTCTTTGATTTCCTCATTGACTTTTTTTTTTTTTTTTAGTAGCATGGTGTTCAGTGTCCACATGTTTGTTCTTTTACAATTTTTTTTCTGTAGTTGATTTTTTGTTTCATGATGTTATGGTTGATATAAAGGTTTGATATAATTTCTATCTTCTTAATTTTCTTGTCTTTCATTTTTTGGCCTACCATGTGATCTGTACTGTAGAATGTTGTATGTGCACCTGAAAATAATATTTATTCTGCTGTTTGGGGGTGTAGTATTTTGTAGAGATCTATTAAGTCTAACTGGTCAATTGTATCATTTAAGACCACTATTGCTTTATTGATGTTCTGTCCAGATGATCTGTCCGTTGATGTAAGTGGGGTATTAAATTCCTCTACTATTATTGTATATTTGTCAGTTTCTCCCTTTATGTCTATTAGTACTTGTTTTATATATTTACGTGTTTATGCATTGGGTGCATATATTGGGTGTAATGAGTGTAATGTCCACTTATGTATTGGTCCCTTTATCATTATATAATGCCCCTCTTTGTCTTTTGCTTTAGTCTTTGTTTTAAAGTCTGTTTTGTCTGATATGAGTATTGCCACCCCTGCTTTCTTACCATTTCCATTTCCATGGAATATCTTTTTCCATTCTTCATTTTCAGTCTGTGTTTGTCTTTTGCCCTGAAGTGGTCTCTTGTAGGCAGTATATTGAAACATTCTTTTTTTTTTTTTTAAATGCAATCTGCCACCCTGTGTTTTTTTCTCTCTCTTGTATTACTTTTTTTTTTTAACATCTTTATTGGGGTATAATTGCTTTACAATCGTGTGTTAGTTTCTGCTTTATAACAAAGTAAATCAGTTATACATATACATATGTTCCCATATCTCTTCCTTCTTGCGTCTCCCTCCCTCCCCCCCTCCCTATCCCACCCCTCCAGGCTGTCACAAAGCACCGAGCCGATATCCCTGTGCCATGCGGCTACTTCCCACTAGCTATCTACCTTACTATGTTTGTTAGTGTGTATATGTCCATGACTCTCTCTCGCCCTGTCACAGCGCACCCTTCCCCCTCGCCATAACCTCAAGTCCGTTCTCTAGGAGGTCTGCATCTTTATTCCTGCCTTACCCCTAGGTTCTTCATGACATTTTTTTTTCTTAAATTCCATATATATGTGTTAGCATACGGTATTTGTCTTTTTCTTTCTGACTTACTTCACTCTGTATGACAGACTCTAGGTCTATCCACCTCATTACAAATAGCTCAATTTCATTTCCTTTTATGGCTGAGTAATATTCCATTGTATATATGTGCCACATCTTCTTTATCCATTCATCCGATGATGGGCACTTAGGTTGTTTCCATCTCCGGACTATTGTAAATAGAGCTGCAATGAACATTTTGGTACATAACTCTTTTTGAATTTTGGTTTTCTCATGGTATATGCCCAGTAGTGGGATTGCTGGGTCATATGGTAGTTCTATTTGTAGTTTTTTAAGGAACCTCCATACTGTTCTCCATAGTGGCTGAACCAATTCACATTCCCACCAGCAGTGCAAGAGTGTTCCCTTTTCTCCACACCCTCTCCAGCATTTATTGTTTCTAGATTTTTTGATGATGGCCATTCTGACTGGTGTGAGATGATATCTCATTGTAGTTTTGATTTGCATTTCTCTAATGATTAATGATGTTGAGCATTCTTTCATGTGTTTGTTGGCAGTCTGTATATCTTCTTTGGAGAAATGTCTATTTAGGTCTTCTGCCCATTTTTGGATTGGGTTGTTTGTTTTTTTGTTATTGAGCTGAATGAGCTGCTTGTAAATTTTGGAGATTAATCCTTTGTCGGTTGCTTCATTTGCAAATATTTTCTCCCCTTCTGAGGGTTGTCTTTTGATCTTGTTTATGGTTTCCTTTGCTGTGCAAAAGCTTTGAAGTTTCATTAGGTCCCATTTGTTTATTTTTGTTTTTATTTCCATTACTCTAGGAGGTGGGTCAGAAAGGATCTTGCTGTGATTTATGTCATTGAGTGTTCTGCCTATGTTTTCCTCTAAGAGTTTGATAGTTTCTGGCCTTATATTTAGGTCTTTAATCCATTTTGAGCTTATTTTTGTGTATGGTGTTAGGGAGTGATCTAATCTCATACTTTTACATGTACCTGTCCAGTTTTCCCAGCACCACTTATTGAAGAGGCTGTCTTTTCTCCACTGTACATTCCTGCCACCTTTATCAAAGATAAGTTGTCCATATGTGCATGGGTTTATCTCTGGGCTTTCTATCCTGTTCCATTGATCTACCTTTCTGTTTTTGTGCCAGTACCATACCGTCTTGATAACTGTAGCTTTGTAGTATAGTCTGAAGTCAGGGAGCCTAATTCCTCCAATTCCTTTTTTTGTTCTCAAGATTGCTTTGGCTATTCGGGGTCTTTTGTGTTTCCATACAAATTGTGAAATTTTTTGTTCTAGTTCTGTGAAAAATGCCAGTGGTAGTTTGATAGGGATTGCATTGAATCTATAGATTGCTTTGGGTAGTAGAGTCATTTTCACAATGTTGATTCTTCCAATCCAAGAACATGCTATATCTCTCCATCTATTTGTATCATCTTTAATTTCTTTCATCAGTGTCTTATAATTTTCTGCATACAGGACTTTTGTCTCCTTAGGTAGGTTTATTCCTAGATATTTTATTCTTTTTGTTGCAATGGTAAATGGGAGTGTTTTCTTGATTTCACTTCCAGATTTTTCATCATTAGTATATAGGAATGCCAGAGATTTCTGTGCATTCATTTTGTATCCTGCCACTTTACCAAATTCATTGATTAGCTCTAGTAGTTTTCTGGTAGCATCTTTAGGATTCTCTATGTATAGGATCATGTCATCTGCAAACAGTGACAGCTTTACTTCTTCTTTTCCGATTTGGGTTCATTTATTTCCTTTTCCTCTCTGATTGCTGTGGCTAAAACTTCCAAAACTATGTTGAATAAGAGTGGTGAGAGTAGGCAACCTTGTCTTGTTCCTGATCTTAGTGGAAATGCTTTCAGTTTTTCACCATTGAGGATGACGTTTGCTGTGGGCTTGTCATATATGGCCTTTATTATGTTGAGGAAAGTTCCCTCTATGCCTACTTTCTGCAGGGTTTTTACCATAAATGGGTGTTGAATTTTGTCAAAAGCTTTCTCTGCATCTATTGAGATGATCATATGGTTTTTCTCCTTCAATTTGTTAATATGGTTTATCACATTGATAGATTTGCGTATATTGAAGAATCCTTGCATTCCTGGAATAAACCCCACTTGATCATGGTGTATGATCCTTTTAATGTGCTGTTGGATTCTGTTTGCTAGTATTTTGTTGAGGATTTTTGCATCTATGTTCATCAGTGATATTGGCCTGTAGTTTTCTTTCTTTGTGACATCCTTGTCTGGTTTTGGTATCAGGGTGATGGTGGCCTCATAGAAGGAGTTTGGGAGTATTCCTCCCTCTGCTATATTTTGGAAGAGTTTGAGAAGGATAGGTGTTAGCTCTTCTCTAAATGTTTGATAGAATTCGCCTGTGAAGCCATCTGGTGCTGGGCTTTTGTTTGTTGGAAGATTTTTAATCACAGTTTCAATTTCAGTGCTTGTGATTGGTCTGTTCATATTTTCTATTTCTTCCTGATTCAGTCTTGGCAGGTTGTGCATTTCTAAGAATTTGTCCATTTCTTCCAGATTGTCCATTTTATTGGCATAGAGTTGCTTGTAGTAATGTCTCATGATCTCTTTTATTTCTGCAGTGTCAGTTGTTACCTCTCCTTTTTCATTTCTAATTCTATTGATTTGAGTCTTCTCCCTTTTTTTCTTGATGAGTCTGGCTAATGGTTTATCTATGTTGTTTATCTTCTCAAAGAACCACCTTTTAGTTTTATTGATCTTTGCTATTGTTTCCTTCATTTCTTTTTCATTTATTTCTGATCTGATTTTTATGATTTCTTTCCTTCTGCTAGCTTTGGGGTTTTTTTGTTCTTCTTTCTCTAATTGCTTGAGGTGCAAGGTTAGGTTGTTTATTCTAGGTGTTTCCTGCTTCTTAAGGTGGGTTTGTATTGCTATAAACTTCCCCCTTACAACTGCTTTTGCTGTATCCCACAAGTTTTGGGTCGTTGTGTCTCCATTGTCATTTGTTTCTAGGTATTTTTTGATTTCCTCTTTGATTTCTTCAGTGATCACTTCATTATTAAGCAGTGTATTGTTTAGCCTCCATGTGTTTGTATTTTTTACAGATCTTTTCCTGTAATTGATATCTAGTCTCATGGCGTTGTGGTCAGAAAAGATACTTGATACAATTTCAATTTTCTTAAATTTACCAAGGCTTGATTTGTGACCCAAGATATGATCTATCCTGGAGAATGTTCCATGAGCACTTGAGAAAAATGTGTATTCTGTTGTTTTTGGATGGAGTGTCCTATAAATATCAATTAAGTCCATCTTGTTTAATGTATCATTTAAAGCTTGTGTTTCCTTATTTATTTTCATTTTGGATGATCTGTCCATGGGTGAAAGTGGAGTGTTTAAGTCCCCTACTATGAATGTGTTACTGTCGATTTCCCCTTTTATGGCTGTTAGTATTTGCCTTATGTATTGAGGTGCTCCTATGTTGCGTGCATAAATGTTTACAATTGTTATATCTTCCTCTTGGATCGATTCCTTGATCATTATGTAGTGTCCTTCTTTGTCTCTTTTAATAGTCCTTATTTTAAAGTCTATTTTGTCTGATATGAGAATTGCTACTCCAGCTTTCTTTTGGTTTCCATTTGCATGGAATATCTTTTTCCATCCCCTTACTTTCAGTCTGTATGTGTCTCTGGGTCTGAAGTGGGTCTCTTGTAGACAGCATATATAAGGGTCTTGTTTTTGTATCCATTCAGCTAATCTGTGTCTTTTGGTGGGAGCATTTAGTCCATTTACATTTAAGGTAATTATCGATATGTATGTTCCTATTCCCATTTTCTAAATTGTTTTCGGTTCGTTATTATAGGTCTTTTCCTTCTCTTGTGTTTCTTGCCTAGAGAAGTTCCTTTAGCATTTGTTGTAAAGCTGGTTTGGTGGTGCTGAACTCTCTCAGCTTTTACTTGTCTGTAAAGGTTTTAATTTCTCCATCAAATCTGAATGTGATCCTTGCTGGGTAGAGTAGGTTTTTCTCCTTCATCACTTTCAGTATGTCCTGCCACTCCCTTCTGGCTTGTAGGGTTTCTGCTGAGAGATCAGCTGTTAACCTTATGGGGATTCCCTTATGTGTTATTTGTTGTCTTTCCCTTGCTGTTTTTAATATGCTTTCTTTGTATTTAATTTTTGACAGTTTGATTAATATGTGTCGGCATATTTCTCCTTGGATTTATCCTGTATGGGACTCTCTGTGCTTCCTGGACTTGATTAACTATTTCCTTTCCCATATTAGGGAAGTTTTCAACTCTAATCTCTTCAAATATTTTCTCAGTCCCTTTCTTTTTCTCTTCTTCTTCTGGAACCCCTATAATTCGAATGTTGGTGCGTTTAATGTTGTCCCAGAGGTCTCTGAGACTGTCCTCAGTTCTTTTCATTCTTTTTTCTTTATTCTGCTCTGCAGTAGTTATTTCCACTATTTTATCTTCCAGGTCACTTGTCCGTTCTTCTGCCTCAGTTATTCTGCTATTGATCCCATCTAGAGTACTTTTAATTTCATTTATTGTGTTGTTCATCATTGCTTGTTTCATCTTTAGTTCTTCTAGGTCCTTGTTAACTGATTCTTGCATTTTGTCCATTCTATCTCCAAGATTTCGGAACAACCTTACTATCATTATTCTGAATTCTTTTTCAGGTAAGCTGCCTATTTCCTCTTCATTTGTTAGGTCTGGTGCATTTTTATCTTGCTCCTTTATCTGCTGTGTGTTTTTCTGTCTTCTCATTTTGCTTATCTTACTGTGTTTGGGGTCTCCTTTTTGCAGGCTGCAGGTTCGTAGTTCCTGCTGTTTTTGATGTCTGTCTCCAGTGGCTAAGGTTAGTTCAGTGGGTTGTGTAGGCTTCCTGGCGGAGGGGACTAGTGCCTGTGTTGTGGTGGATGAGGCTGGATCTTGTCTCTCTAGTGGGTAGGTTCACGTCTGGTGGTGTGTTTTGAGGTGTCTGTGGCCTTATTATTATTTTAGGCAGCCTCTCTGCTAGTGGGTGGGGTTGTGTTCCTGTTTTGCTAGTTGTTTGGCATAGGTTGTCTAGCACTGTGGCTTGCTGGTCATTGAGTGAAGCTGGGTGCTGGTGTTAAGATGGAGGTCTCTGGGAGATTTTCGCCATTTGATATTATGTGGAGCTGGGAGGTCTCTTGTTGACCAGTGTCCTGAAGTTGGCTCTCCTACCTCAGAGGCAGAGCCCTGACTCCTGGCTGGAGCACCAAGAGCCTTTCATCCACACGGCTCAGAATAAAAGGGAGAAAAAGTAGAGGGAATTAGTAGAAGTATGAGGAAAGTAAGAAGGAAAGGAGGGAAGGAAGGAAGGAAGAAAGAAAGAAAGAAGGAAAGAAGGAAAGAAGGAAACAAAGGAGGGAGGAAGGGAGGGAGGAAGGAAGAAAGGAGGGAAAGAAGGAAAAAAGACAGAAAGAAAGAAGATACAGTAAAAATAAAATAAAGTATAATAAAGTTATTGAATTAAAAAATTCTTATTTAGGAAAAAAAAAAAGGGATGGATAGAACCTTAGGACAAATGTTGGAAGCAAAGCTATACAGATAAAATCTTACACAGAAGCATACACATACACCCTCACTAAAAGAGGTAAATGGGGAAAAATCATAAATCTTGCTGTCAGAGACCACCTCCTCAATTTGGGATGATTCGTTGTCTTTTGGGAGGTCTGAGGTCCTCTTCCAGCGTTCAGTAGGTGTTCTGTAGGAGTTGTTCCACGTGTAGATGTATTTCTGGTGTATCTGTGGGGAGGAAGGTGATCTCCGCGTCTTACTCTTCCGCCATCTTCAAGGTCCCCCTCCCACCCTGTGTTTTGATCAGAGCATTTAACTTATTGACATTTAGATATATATTTATTGCCATTTAATTTCTTGTTTTCTGGTTGTTTTGGTAGTTCTCTGTTCAAGTATCCTTTTGGTTTCTTCCCCTGTGGTTTGATGACTTTCTTTAGTAGTTTCTTTTTGGTTTTTGTGTATCTATTGTAGGTTTTTGTTTTGTGGTTAACAAGGAGTTCATATATATTGACCTATGACTTTATCTACTTGTTTTAAACTGATGGTCATTTAAGTTCAAACATATTCTAAGAGATCAACATTTGTATTCCCCTCCCCCACATTTTGTGTTTTTGATGTCATATTTTGCATCTTTATACTTATCCCTTAATTGTTTATTGTAGTTATAGTTGCTTTATAATGTATTGTCTTTTCATCTACATACTGGCTTATTTAAGTGTTTCATCTTCACTTCTTACAGTAGGTTGATCCTCAGTCCTACATATCTGCCTTTCTTAGAGGGATTTTTCCTTTCTTATAGATTCTTACTTCATTTTAATTTGGAAAAGACCCTTCAATGTTCCTTTTAGGGTAGATTTAGTGTTGATGAATTCTTTTAGTCTTTGCTGTCTGAAAAGGTCTTTATCTCTCCTTCTATTCAAAATGATAATCTTGCTGGGTAGAGTATCCTAGGTTGCAGGTTTTTCCCTTTCAGCACTTTGAATATATCATGACCATCCTTTCTGGCCTGCAAAGTTTCTGCAGAGAAATCAGTTGATAGCCTATGGAAATTCCTTTGTATACGACTCTTTGTTTTTCTTTTGCAGCCTTTAGAATTATCTTTTAACTTTTTGCCATTTTAATTATGATATGTCTTGGTGTTTTTCTGTTTTGGTTCATCTTGTTTGGGACCCTCTGTGCTTCCTGTACTTGGGTATCTGTTTCCTTCTTCAGATTTGGGAAGTTTTCAACCATAATTTCCTTAAATACATTTTCAATCCTCTTCTCTCTTTTCCTTCTGGAACCCCTATGATGCAAATTTTGGAATACTTAATATTATCCCAGAGGTCTCTTAAACTGCTTTCACTTTTTAAAATGTTGTTCTTTTTGTGTTTTTTTTGTTTTTGTTTTCTGTTGCTCTGATTTGGTAATTTCCATTATTCTATCTTCCAGATCACTATGTGTTCTTATGTATCACTTAGTCTCCTATTCATTCCTTCTAGAGTTTTTTTTTTTAAGATATTGGATTATTCATGTCTGATTATGTCTGATTGGGTCATTTTTTATATTTTCTTTCTCCTTGTTATAATGTTCAGTGATTAGATCAATTATTTTTCCCTAGTTCAGTTAACATTTTTATTACTGAGTTTTTGAATTCCTTACCTGGTAAATTGTTAATTTTGTTTCAATTTTTTCCAAGTGTGTTCTCTTCCTCTTTCAATTGAAGGTAGTTCCTATCAGGTTTCATTTTGCTTAACTTTCTCTGCCTCTATGAATTTAGGCAAAACTTTTACCTATTGTGATCTTGAAGGTGTGTTCTTATGTGGAAGTGCCCTTATGCAGATTGCACGTGTCTGATGTCTTTGGTGGGACAGCTGGTTTCAATATGGATGCCAGTCGCGTCTTTTCTCAGGGTTTGCTGGCAGGTATCACCTTGACAGGAGATGGGGCTGGGGGTGGAGAGACAAGAGCTGGTGCACAATGTGAGGCAGAACTTTCTCTCCGTTCATTGGCTATTACCACACTGCCATGGACACAATCTTATTTCAAGTTACTGGAGCAGAAGCACTGACAGTCAAGGTCAAGCTTGCACTGTTCCCTTTAAATGTGTGTTGTTCTGTGTCTTCCTGCATGAGGACCTTTACCTCAGAGGAGGGGAATGCTTGTGTAATCTCCATTTTTCTCTGAGTCTCCTCCCAAGGGTACAGATGCTGACCCAATCACTTTTCTTCCCCTCATACCCATTTACGTGTGTATCTTTCTTACATGTTTGGCTGTTCAGGAGTCCTTCTGCCAGTTTCCAGTTAGTTTTCAGTGAGGATTTTTCCCCATATAGATGTATTTTTGATGTGTTCATGAGGGGAGATAAGCTCCACATCTTTTATTCCACCTTCTTGATCTCTTCTCTCTACAGTATAATGATTTGACTTACATACATTGTGAAATGATTATCACAATATGTTTAGTGAACTTCCATCATCTCATATAGTTACAAAATTAAAGAAGTAGAAAAAAAAATTTTCCTTGTGGTGAAAACTCTTAGGATTTACTCTATTAACAACTTTCATGGTAATATACAGCAGTGTTAATTATATTTATCATGCTGTACATTACATGCCTAGTACTTACTTGTTTTATAACTAGAAGTTTGTATCTTTTGACTACCTTTATCCAGTTCCACCTCCACCCACCTCTGTTAACCACAAATCTGATCTCTTTTTCTATGAGTTTTTTGTTTGTTTTTGAAGTATAATTGGCCTACAACACTCTGTTAGTGCCTGTTATACAGCATAGTGATTTGATATTTCTATACATTTCAAAATGATCACCTTGATAAGTCTAGTTATGATATGTCACCAAAGATATTTATTGACTACATTCCCCACACTGTATGTTTCATGCCCATGACTCAGTTATTTTGCAACTGGAAGTTTGTAACTTTTAATCTCCCTTACCTATTTCTTTCCCCCTCCCAACCTATCCCCTCTAGCAACCACCAGTTTGTTCTTTGTATCTATAACTGTGTTTCTGTTTTGTTATATTTGTTCATTTGTTTTGATTTTTAAGATGCCACATATAAATGAAATCATAAAGTATTTGTCTTTGTCTCACTTATTTCCCTTAGCATGATACCCTCTAGGTCCATCCATGTTGTCACAAATGGCAAGATTTCATTATTTTTTTTATGAATTCCACTGTATATGTACACCAGATCTTCTTTATCCATTCATTAACTGATGGGCACTTAAGTTGTTTCCATATCTTGACTATTGTAAATAAAGCTGCAATGACACAAGCAGATGGAAAAGATATGCCATAGTCATGGTTTGGAAAAAATGATATTGTTAAAATGATCATACTAGGGCACACTACAGATTCAATGCAATCCCTATCAAAATTCCAATGGCATTTTTCAGAGCTAGAACAAATAATTTTAAAATTTGTATGGAAACACAAAAGATTCCAAATAGCCAAAACAATCTTGAGGAAAAAACCCGAAGCTGAAGATATTACACCCCCTGATTTTAAACTATACTACAAAACTACAGAAATCAAAATTGTATGGTATAGGTATTAAAACAGACATAGATCACTGGAGCAGAGCAGAATGAACCCATACTTATACAAGCAGTTAATCTATGGCAAAGGAGGTAAGAATAGGCAATGGGGAAAGACAGTCTGTTCAATAAATGGTGTTGGAAAAACTGGACAGCTACATACAAAAGAATCGAACTGGACTAATTTCTCACACCATACACAAAAATAAATTCAAAATGGATTAAAGACTTGAATGTAAGACCTGAACTCATAAAACCTTTAGAAGAAAATAGAGACAGTGTTGTCTTTGACATTGTTCTTATTAATATTTTTTGGATATGTCTTCCCCGGCAAGGGAAACAAAAGCAAAAATAAACTAATGGGACTACATCAAACTAAAAAGCTTTTGCACAGTGAGAGAAAGTATTAAAAAAAAATGAAAAGCCTGCCTATTGAATGAGAGAAGATATTTGTAAATGATATATCTGATAAGGGGCCAATATCCAAGATACTCAAAAATTCATACAATTCAACTTCAAAAAACGAAAAACTGAATTAAAAAATGGGCAGAGGATTTGAATAGACTTTTTCTCAGGAAGACATACAAATGGCCAACAGGCACATGAAAAGATGCTTAACATCACTAATCATCAGGGAAATGCAAATCAAAACCACAATGAGATAACACCTCACATTTGTCAGAATGGCTAAAAAAGATGGCAATTAACAAGTGTTGGAGAGGATGTGGAGGAAAAGGAACACTTGTGCACTGTTGGTGGCAATGTAAATTGCAGCCATTATGGAGAACAGTATGGAGGTTCAACAAAATATTAAAAATACAACTATTGTATGATCCAGCAGTTGCACTCTTGGGTATTTATCCAAAGGAAGTATAAACACTAATTAAGAAAGATATATGTCAGTTTAGTTTTAAAAGCATTTGTAGAACTTTTCGGTCTACTCCACAAATACACCACCCAGTGGTCAACCAGGGTTTTGTTTTACATCATATTTCAACTCTTGAAACATTTGCTCTACTATCTTGGTTAGGTTCAATGCATGTGCAATTCAGTGGTGAGCCTGGGACTTTATACACAGATTTAGGGGTTCATTTTCTCTATCAGCTTCTTCTCCATAACTCCTCTTCTCTCTCAAGTCTCCAGGGATTTCTCTCGCAGATCTTCTGACTTAAAAGTCAGAGTTTAAGTTTCCTTTGTCATTTCACACTTTCTTTGACTTGGTTCACCTTGGGGACAAATCAATGAAAGAGAAGGGAGGAAGAAAATTAATTATGATTTCACACACAACACACACACACACTTTGGACCTCAGGAACCAAGTTTTCTAGTTCTCCTCAAAGAGAAAGAATTTCTCTCAGTTTTAGGTATATATATATAACTTCTGTATTTATTAATGTATAGTTCTGTGACCCGGGCTTGTCTTCATCTGAGTAAGCCAGATGAGAAAAAAAAAAAAAAGGAAACATAGGAAGGAATTTCCCTCCACAGTCTCCATCCCACCTACTCTTCCTTCTCAGTCCTCTGGACAGAAAAATAGAGAATAAATTTCTTTTGGAGTTTTTCCTCCCCCTACCTAGTGTGCAGTTCTGTGGTTTGTGTGCCCTAGAATCCAAGCTGAGAGATAAGAAAAGAAAAAGAAAATGTCAATAAATTCATTGTCATGTTGGCCATACTTTCAATTTTGATTTCTTTCTCCAATTCATCTGCTATTATTTACTTTTCTGAGTCCTCAGATAGATGTTTTTATATTATTACTATTAATCAGTGGGAGATGTAGAGTAGTGTATGCTTACTCTATGGTCACTGGAACTGGTACCAAACAAAATTACATGTTAGTTTTCCTTCTTTTTAAAATTTCTTCTTTTATTGAAGTATAGTCGATTTACAATGTTGTTATTTTTTCCTATACAGTAAAGTGACTCAGTTATACACATATATACATTGTTTTTTTATATTCTTGTCCATTATGGTTTATCTCAGGATGTTGAACATAGTCCCCTGTGCACAAGGATTGTTCAACATACCCAAATCAGTCAGTGTGATACACCACATCAACAAAAGAAAAGACCAAAACCACATGATCATCTCAATAGATGCAGAAAAATTATTTGACAGAATTCACTCATTCATGATAAAAAAAAATCCTCTTACCAAAGTGAGTATAGAGGGAACATAGCTCAACATAATAAAAGCTATTTACAACAAACTCACAGCCAATATAATACTCAATGGTGAACAGCTGAAAGCCTTGAAAATCTGGAACAAGACAAGGATGACCACTCTTACCACTTCTATTTAACATAGTATTGGAAGTCCCAGTCACAGCAATCAGAGAATAAAAAGAAATAAAAGATATCCAAATTGGAAGGGAAGAGGTAAAATTGTCAGTATATGCAAATGACATGACACTACATATAGAGAACCCTAAAGACTCCACACAAAACTATTAGAACTGATAAATGAATTCATCAAGGTAGCTGGATACAAAATTAATACACAGAACTTGGTTGCATTTCTTCACACTAACAATGAATTAGCAGAAAGGGAATGTAAAAAAAAAAAAAACCTTTAAAAATTGCACCAAAAAATATAAAATACTTAGGAATAAACCTAATCAAAGAGATGAAAGACTTGTATTCAGAGAAGTATAAAACATTAATAAAGGAAATTAAAGATAATTAAAGATAAAGAAATGGAAAGATATCCATGCTCTTGGATTGGAAGAATTAATATTGTTAAAATGGCCATACTAACCCAAAGAAATCTACAGATTTAATGTGACACATATCAAATTACCCAAGACATTTTTCACAGAATTAGAACAAATAATCCAAAATTTTATATTGAATCATAAAAGACCCAGAATTGCCTAAGCAAACCAGAGGAAAAAGAATAAAGCAGGAGGCATAATCTTCCCAGACTTCAGACAATACTACAAAGCTATAGTAATGTTACTTCTCCTTCTATTGGTACTCTCATTTATTTCTTGTTTTATTTTTGCTCACGTGTTTATTTGTTTTGCTTTGTTTTTATATTATGAATATATTAGCCTGATATGTTTGAGTTTTAAAATAATTTTCAGCCTTCCTTGCTAAAGTATGTTTCTCTTTTCCTATAAAATTTCTAGAGAAAATAGAAAAAAAAAAAAAAACCCAAACATTACTTAAGAAAAAGCCGTTCACAGTTGTTTCAAAAAATATAGTAAATCATAAAATTGATGGGCAAATAATAGCCTTTTAAACTCTATGTCTAGTGTTTTTCTTCTTGCCTTTTAAATTTTCTTTCTTTGACATACTTTTGTACTATTTACTTGCTTTAATAAAAATAAACATTTCACCATATGCTACTTAGGAAAGGTGAGGAATCTAGCAGGAAATGGCCCACTTTGAACACAATTTGTAAAAGAGATCCATGGGGAATACCCTCAACACCCACTCAAATATACACAGCTTGGTTTCTGGCCCAGGGAATTGAACCTAGGACTTCTAGATAGAGCTGAGGGACTTAGTGGCAATTATCAACAATAACAACAATAAAAATCCCACAGTTATTTTCAAAGGAATTATATCCACATGAAGTTTAAGGCAGTGGCACTACTGGGATCTGTTGATTACTCTAATTCCCAGTGCCAGTTTCCTTTTTGGCTATGCAAATCATTTAATGAACTGCATATTTAACACTTACTACATGTTGGCACCATGGCATGTACTGAGGGGATTACAAAGATGAATTAGACGAATTCCTGTCTTTTAAGAGTAGAGGACACAGAGGCACACACAATTTATGAGACTGTTTGTCAGACTGTGCTGAGTGCTGTACTTACAGAGGCAGAAGCAGCCTTCTCTGGGAGAACACACAGGGATGATTCATGCCTCAGGAGGGGAGTAAGGGAGGTTTCCTAGAGAGGAAATTTTATGCTTAAAATGAGCATCCTGCATGAGGCCATAGAGAAGTGGAGCACTCAGAGAATGTCATCCAAAGTAGGGGTATAAGGAAAGACTTAGAGACTTGAAAATTCATGGTATTCTTAGGGAATATAAACTAGTTCACCATAGCTGGTATGTGGCACATTCCATATTGTCTTTTTTCTTGTGAACCAAGTTGTGTTATTTCTTCTATAACACAGTTTGGATAGTAGTGGAATTGACAAAACTATGGAAACCAGGATTTAGATTCCAAGTAGATGTGCTATTGCAGGAGTTCTTTAGAGGCAGTGATTGTTAGTATTCCTTCGTTTGCATGCTCCCTCTATATGGAATGCACTTCATATCCTATTTTTTAGCACTCTCCTTCAATCTCTTGCCTCCCCCAGAGAACCATGCCACCTCTCTCTCTCTCTCTCTCTCTCTCTCACTTTCTTTCTAAATTATGTTTTCATATATTCAGGGAGTGGCTAGTATATTCTTAAGAGTAGACACTGTCTTATTCACCCAATGTCTCCAATCCTACCACCATGCATATGAGATTAGATACTTTTGTAATAAGCAGAAAGAAAAAGGTGATAAAGGCAAATGTCCCCGTGGAACAAAGGAGAAATCTGAGTTGATACAAGGCATCTATTTCCCTGCCTGAGCACTGTGTAATAACATTTCTCACCTTCTTTCCAAATTGTATAAAATTATTAAGAAATATAATCTGAGTTCTGCTTTAATTAGCGAACAAAACATTTGAGCTGGTCTACTCCCGTCTTTTCTGTAGAATTATGTATAGGCATATTTAAAACTGTTTGGGGAAAAACAATCATGTGTTTTGGGTTTTGGGTTTTTTTTAATAGTTTATTATTTCAATGGAAATAATAATAATAATGGAAGATTAAATCTGGACCAATGGTGTATACTGGAAATTCAAATTGAATGAGATAAGACTCCAGGTACCCTTTGGACTTAACTCAACCATTTTGTATAATAATATGAACAACATCTCCTGCTTCCATTTTTAAGATTCTGAAGAGCTTGGGAGAGCTTAAAGGGACCTCATTATACATGTATTTCCCTAAAAAATACTGGTGGGTTCCTTCCTGACTTTTTATAGAAAAGGATTTTTGCTGAACCAAAAAGAACAAGAAACCTCTCACAACTGCCAAAAGTATTATTTTGATGTCTCTAATTTTTTCTTCTGTCAGGACTTGAATGGCACTCTAGAGGGGGAAAGTTTAACAGTTATGGGTTAATCAAGGTCCACTTCCTGGTTTTGTTAATAAAATCAGTGCCTCGATGTACATTGTTGTGTGCTTTTCCTTGTCCATACTAAAGAAAAATAACGGGGAAACTGAAATGTCTAGCAATGAGTAGAACAAATGGTTGCATATTTATATAATAAAATACTATACAGAAGATTAAATGAATGAACTAGATCTATAAAATCACAAATACATGTTAAGTGAAAAGCAAAACATATACAATTGATTGACGTATACAGAATGATGCTGTATATATGAAGTTTAACAACATACAAAGAAATCATATAACTTCTGGGATACATAAATATGTAGTGAACATATAAAGGCATGCCAAACAGTCATAAATGCCAAATAAGGAGAGCGCTTAATTTTGAGGCAGACAAGAGACTGTGATCAGGGAGAAGTACTCAGAGGACTTTAAAAATAACAATAATGTTTTATGTCTTTTAAGAAAAATCTGAAGCAATATGGCAAAGTGCTGAGATTTGGTAAAGACAGGAGGTGAGATAAGTGTTTTTAATATCATGCTTTATATGTTATATAAAATATTTTATAATTTGGCAAAATATTAAGTGGGAGCTCTCCATACTATCACTGCAACTTTTCTGTAAATCTAAAATTAGTCCAAAATTAAAAGTTTTTAAAAACTTACTAGATCTGGCATTGGTTTACAAATGGCTTGTCCTTAAGTATAATCAAAAGAACCAGAGCTTAAAATAGGAGTTTCTGAGCTGAGCCCTAGAGAAAGAGCTCAGGTGAGGAAGTGGCTCATTCTGACCAGAAGATTTTTCACTGAAGGGAGCTTCTGAGCTGAACCTTGAGCCATGGGGAGAATTTTGTTTGATGAAAGAAAGAAGAAAGGGTATGCCCAAGGCAGTGGATACAAGTGACATGTTTGATGAGTGACTAGTGGCCAAGTGTGGTTGAGTTATGAGTTACCTGGAGCTGTGAAGCAGCAAATGAGGTAGAACAGAAGCTGGGTTTCCAAGGACCTGGTATGCCATGCTGAGGAATGTAGACTTTACAGTGTGGATATAACAAAGATTTCCATGGGTGATGACAAAGCTCAACCTGTTTGGCAGTGTGGACAATGTCTGAAAAGAGTTGAGGACATTAAAAAAACTATTCAGAGGTGGTGAGGCCCTGAGGTCAAAGAGATGACTGCTTTAAGGTCCAGAAAGATCCAGGAGCAGAGAGACTAGCTCCTTTGCCTTTTCCTGTCCTCTCTCTCTTTCCACTCTTTATTCCTTTCAAGAGTTCTACCAAAGCATTCAATTTCTTTTTGAAGGCCATCAAATACCCCACCCAGGAGTGAGACTATTTTTAAAAATGAGAGGTAGCATATTCTATGGGAGGTCATCAGTAATAGAGCTCAAACTTCTTATTGCTTTTGTGAATCTTGACAATGTGAGAAAAAGCATACATTATCTTGTACACAAATTCCCTGGAATGAATTGATGTTCTTTCCTCTGGAGCTGTGACGTGGTCTCTATAGAAAGAAGTATCTCCCATGACATGTGACCTCTTTTCATTCCCTTACAGAGGAGCTGCTTTGTGCCTGTGAAGGGCACTGGTGCTACCAATTTAATAATTTTGAGTATCACTGTTGCATAATACTGTACTCTTTTGCAGTCTCTCCCATGCATCTTTAATGACCATTCTTGCTTTCAGAGGAAGTGGGGAACAAGCCATCTGATAGGACTTTCTTCCAGCTGGTCATTCTCTTATTGAAATGGTGACAGATGTACAATCATCAGAACACTGGACTGAGAGGGTATCGAGTTTTCAACTTGCTCTAGGACCTAGGGTCTTAGCTTCCTTATCTGTAAAACAGAGAGCATTGTTTAGAAAGCCTCTAAGCTCATTCAGATCCTAAGCTTATGTGACTGTGACTCCCTCAGTTCTGAAAAGAGACTGTCATCATTTACTCATATTTTATGACCATCTTCTGAGTGCAAAGCAGTGATGCCTCAAGTGCTTGAAGGAACTATTAGAGAGAGATGGTTGGCCTGTGATAAATTTCCCAAATTTACATTTCAAGGGAGAAGTAGAACAGGGAGATCAGCTCGGTGCTTTGTGACCACATAGAGGGGTGGGATAGGAAGGATGGGAGGAAGATGCAAGGGGGAGGAGATATGGGGATATATGTATATGTATAGCTGATTCACTTTGTTATAAAGCAGAAACTAACACACCATTGTAAAGCAATTATACTCCAATAAAGATGATTTTTAAAAAAATGAAGTAGAAAAAAAAATGAAGGGAAATGCTAAGAAGTTTATCAACTTAAATTTTTTTTAATTTAGTTTTGCTCAGAACAATACAGATTTAGTAAAAACAACACAAATTTGAATTCAAACTTGAAATAACGTACAAATTTTATAAAGTCAGGCTGTAATACTTTAGTTTAAAAAAATCACTCACCGGAGTCAAGATGGTGGAGGAGTAGGAGGATGTGGAATTCATCTCTCCCTACAAATGTATCAATAATACATCTACAAATGGAACAATTCTCACAGAACACCTTCTGAACACTAGCAGAGGACCTCAGGCACCTAAAAGGACAAGAAAGTTACCTGCATAATCATGTAGGATGAAAGAACGAAGAACGGAAAAGGAAGAGAAGAGGAAGTGTGATGGGACCTGTGCCCCTGGGTGGAGCTGAAGGAGATGAGAGGTTCTTGTATCCGGGAAAGGCCCCTCACCAGTGGGGAGATCAGTCGGGACAGAAGGGGAGTTTCAGGGGCTATCAGAGGAGAGTGCAGCAACTGGTCTGTGGCAGGTAGGACAGAGTGAGACCTACACAGATGGTCCTTACCACAGCCCTGCATGCCCCAGCCTGAGATAGCTGTCTGCCAGTGTGCATGGGGGCTGGGAGCTGGAATGTGGTGTTTGGAAGGCAGACCCAGGGAGAGGACTGCTGTGGGCTGTGAGGAGGTATCCTGAAGGGACAGGAGTGAGGAAATCTGCAACTGGGAATGCTCGTGGAGGAAACCTGGACTGCCGTAAAAGTGAATCACCATTGTTGAGTGATGTGCAAAGGACAGGGCCACCACTGCAGCCTCTTTTCCCACTTGCTGGCCCCTGCCTCCCTGGGCACTAGGAAGGAGTCCCACCAGGGTGGGCAATCTTACAACCCTGGAAGCTGCCGCTTCCTCCTCCACACCCCATCCCAGCTGTGGCAGGCACTCTTGTGAGCTCAGTGGCAGCTTCCTTGTCCTCCACACCCCGTCTCTGCTGAGGTGGGCATTCCCATGACCCCAGCAGATGCAGCCTCCCCCTCTGCACCCTGTGCCCACTGGGACAGCTCTCTCGTGCCTCTGGCTGCCACCTTCACCATGCGCCCTCCTTGCCAGGGCAGACTTGTGTGCTACAGGACAGCCTCAGGAGCAGACCTCTGTGGGTAGCCCACATACAGAGGTGGGGCTGAAACCACAGCTGAGCCCCAGGGGCTGTTTAACTAAGGAAGAAAAGCTGAAATCTCTCCTCACAGCTGTGCACACTGAGGACTGATACCCCCATAACTGGCTTTGTAAACTCAGAGCCTGCAGAGCATCTGAACAGACAATGAGTGCTCTTACAGCCAAGATGGGCCTAGCTTTAACAGCTGTAGATTTTGTGGGAATGTACACATGGGTGTAGGACCAGGCCAGAGTCTGAGCTGCCCCCATGGTGCCAACAGCAGGTCCAGACCCATGATTACTGCAATCCCATGACCTGACTTCAGTGCATCTGTGCTGGTGAGCTGGTAAAAAAACACCTGAGAGACACCAGGTCCAATTGCCAGCATATCCATGGTTAAGGTGGGGCCAAGAGCAGTGCCAACAACAGTGTAATCTGAGAGCTCACACAATGGGTGAAGGTGACACAACAAGCACACCCACAGGTGAACAACTCCAGAGGAGGAATACTCAGTGGCTTCTCTCCCAGCAGGAGTATTCTAATCCCATATACCTTGCACCACAGATCAGAAACACAGCTAAGAAACAGATGTGGGGACCTATACTCCAACAACTAGGGGGCAGACCCCACCCCTGACAGGGCAGTGACACCCACAGAGCAAAGGGGAGGCCCTGCTAAATATACAGTGCAGGCTCTGGTCACACAACGTCAGTCACACCTCATATAAAGGAGATAACAGCTGCATACACTAAGGAAAGACATGGCAGACATCTATACTAAAAACAGCCCTCACATCAAAAATACTAAACCCACTCAGGCTACACAGGGGTGTTCCCACATAAAACCCTCCAAGACAGTCTGACGGTCTGGCAATGGGAGGAAGAACGCCCAGAGCATTTAGCCTTGAAGGCCTGTGGGGCTTGAGTGCAGAAGCCCAACAGGGCTTGGGGAAATGGAATTTCCACTCTTGGAGGGTGCACAAAAGGTCTCACATGCACTGGGACCCAGCACAAAGCAGTAGCTCCATAGGAACCTGGGCTAGACATACCTATGGGCCTTCGAGGGTCTCCTGAGGAGGTGAAGGTTAACTGTAGCTCATTGTTGGGACAAGGAAACTGGTAGCAGAGGCTGTAGGGAATATTGATTGAAGTGAGCTCTCCCAGAGGTCCCCATGTTGGCAGCAAGACCTGGCCCCACCCAAAAACCTGCAGGCTCCAGTGCTGGAAAGCCTCAGGCCAAGCAACAGCAAGACAATAACACAGCCTTACCCATCAGTGAGGGTACATAAAGTCTTCCTGAGTTCACAGCCATCTTAAAACACACCCCTTGACATGGGCCTTCCCACCAGAAGGAAAAGAGTAAGTTCCACCCACCAGAGGGCAGGCACCAGTCCCTTCCACTAGGAAGACTACGTAAGCCCCAGGACCAACCTCAGCCATCAGAGGACATACACCCTAAGCAAGATGAATTATGATCCTTCAGCCTGCAGAAAGGAGACCACAAACACAGAAAGTTAGACAAAATGAGACAACCGAGAAATATGTCTCAGATGAAGGAGCAAGATAAAAACCTATAAGAACAACTAAATGAAGAGGAGATAGGCAATCAACCTGAAAAATAATTCAGAGAAATGCTAGTAAAGATGATTCAAAATCTCAGAAAAAGAATGAAGGCTCAGGGCTTCCCTGGTGTTGCAGTGGTTGCGAGTCTGCCTGCCAATTCAGGGGACACGGGTTTGTGCCCCTGTCCAGGAAGATCCCACATGCCACGGAGTGGCTAGGCCTGTGAGCCATGGCCACTGAGCCTGCGCGTCCGGAGCCTGTGCTTCACAATGGGAGAGGCCACAACAGTGAGAGGTCCATGTACCGCAAAAAAAAAAAAAAAAAAAAAAAAAGAATGAAGGCTCAGATTGAGGAAATACAAGAAATATTTAACAAGGACCTAGAAGAACTTAAAGAACAAACAAACACATGAAAAATAAAATAACTGAAATGAAAAATACACAAGAAGGAATCAATAGCCTAATACAGTAAGTCCCCTACATACGAGCCTTCAAGCTTCAAACTTTCAAAGATGCGAACATACATTCCAACAATGTCAGGCGTGAATGAAATTGCAGCTTGCCCTCCATCTCCTATTGCTGATGATCCTTCAACACTGCCATCTCCCACCTCCTCTCCCTCCTCCAGTCAATGACTCTTCTTGCCTGTTCACTTGATGCCAGCCCCTGTAAGCCAGCTGTTGTAATGTATTACAGTACTTTTCTAGGTACTGTATGATAAGATTAAAAATCATTATTTTTGTGCATTTTTTATGTATTATTTTTTGAAAAGTATTATAAACCTATTACAGTACAGTACTATATAGCCGATTGTATTAGCTACGTACCTAGGATAATGTTGCTGGACTTGTCCAATTCACTTTTTCAATGCACTTTGTCCAATGAACAAATTGGACATACGGACACACTCTTGGAATGGAAGTCGTTCGTATGTAGGGAACTTACTGTAACTGAGGCAGAGGAACGGATAAGTGACCTGGAAGATAGAATGTTAGAAATCACTTCCAAGGAAAATACTTTTCAAAAAAGTATGAAAAGAAATGAAGATAGTTTCAGAGACCTTTCGGACAACATTAAATGTATCAACATTCGCATTATAGGGGTCCCAGAAAAAGAAAGAGAAAGAGCCTGAGGAAATACTTGCAGAGATTATAGTCAAAAACTTTCCTAACACGGAAAAGGAAATAGTCACCCAATTCCAGGAAGCACAGAGAGTCCCATACAGGATAAACCCAAGGTGGGACACACTGAGACACATAGTAATCAAACTAACAAAAATTAAATACAAAGAAAAAATATTAAAAGCCAAAAGGGAAAAGTAATGAATAACACAATCCCCATAAGGTTATCAGCTGATTTTTTAGCAGAAACTCTGCAGGCCAGAATAAAGTGGCACGATATATTTCAAGTGATGAAAGTGTAAAACCTACAACCAAGAATACCCTACCCAGCAAGGTTCTCATTCAGATTCTACAGAGAAATAAAAAGCTTTACAGACAAGCAGAAGCTAATAGAATTCAGCACCACCAAACCAGCCTTACAACAAATGCTAAAGGAACTTCTCTAGGTTGGGGCGGGGGTAGGGAGGCCCCAACTAGAAACAAAAAAACCACAAATGGGAAGCTCTCCGATAAAGATAAGCATAAAGTAATAGTAGGAAATCATACACACACAAGTATGATATCAAAACAAGCAACCATAAGAAGATGAGAGTACAAATGCAGGAAATGGGAATTGCATTTGAAATTAAGAGACCAGAAAGTTAACGTAACCTTATATATATATACTGCTATATCAAAATATCATGAGAAATGCAAAGCAAAAAACTGCAGTAGATATACACACACAAAAAAGAAAAAGCAACCCAAACACAATACTAAAGATGGTCATCAAGCCACAATAGGAACATACATATCAATAATCATCTTAAATGTAAATGGATTAAATTCTCCAACCAAAAGACATAGACTTGCTGAATGGATACAAAAACAAGACCCATATATATGCTGCCTACAAAAGACCCACTTCAGACCCAGGGAAAAATACAGACTGAAAGTGAGGGGATGGAAAAAGATATTCCATGAAAATGGAAACCAAAAGAAAGCTGGAGAAGCAAAACTCATATCAGAAAACATATACTTCAAAATAAAAACTGTTAAAAGAGACAAGGAAGGACACAACATAATGATCAAGGGATCAATCCAAGAAGATATAACAATTGTAAATATATATGCACCCAACATAGGAACACCTCAGTATACAAGCAAACACTAACAGCCATAAAAGGGGAAATCAACAGTAACACAATAATAGTGGGGGACTTTAACACCCCACCCATGGACAGATCATCCAGACAGAAAATTAATAAGGAATCACAAGCCTTAAATGACACATTAGACCATATAGACTAATTAATATTTATAGGACATTCCATTTCAAAGCAGCAGAATTCACTCTCTTCTAAAGTGCACATGGAATATTCTCCAGGATAGATCACATCTTGGGCCACAAATCAAGCCTTGGTAAATTTAAGAAAATTGAAATCATATCAAGCATTTTTCCAACCACAATGCCATGAGATTAGAAATCAATTACATGAAAAAAACTGTAAAAAATACAAACACATGGATGCTAAACAATATGTTACTAAACAACCAATGAATCACTGAAGAAATCAATAGGAAATAAAAAAATAGAGACAAATGAAAATAAAAAGATGATGATTTGAAACCTATGGGATGCAGTAAAAGCAGTTCTAAGAGGGAAGTTTACAGCAATACAATCTTACCTCAGGAAACAAAATCTCAAATAAATGACCTAACCTTACACCTAAAGCAACTAGTGAAAGAAGAACAAACAAAACCCAAAGTTAGTAGAAGGAAATAAATCATAAAGATCAGAGCAGAACTAAATGAAAAAGAGATGAAGGAAACAATAGCTAAGATCAAGGAAACTAAAAGCTGGTTCTTTGAGAAGATAAACAAAATTGATAAACCTTTAGCCAGACTCATCAAGAAAAAAAGGGAGAGGACTCAAGTCAATAAAATTAGAAATGAAAAGGGAGAAGTTACAATGGACACAAAGGAAATACTAAGGATCATAAGAGACTACTACAAGCCACTGTATACCAATAAAATGGACAGCCTAGAAGAAATGGACAAATTCTTAGAAAAGTACAACCTTCCAAGTTTGAATCAGGAAGAAATAGAAAATATGAACAGACCAATCACAAGTACTGAAATTGAAACTGTGATTTAAAAACTTCCAACAAACAAAAGTCCAGGACCATATGGGTTCACAGGTGAATTCCATTAACCATACAGAGAAGAGTTAATGCCTATCCTTCTGAAACTCTTCCAAAAAATTGCAGAGTAAGGAACATACCAAAGTTCATTCTTTAAGGCCACCATCACTCAGATACCAAAACTGGACAAGGATACCATGAAAAAAAGAAAATTACAGGTCAATATCACTGATGAACATAGGCATAAAAATCCTCAACAAAATATTAGCAAACCAAATCTAGCAGCACATTAAAAGGATCATGCACCATGATCAAGTGGGATTTAGCTCAGGAATGCAAGGATCCTTCAATATATGTAAATCAATCTATGTGATTGATTTAAAAGTTGAAGAATAAAAACCATATGATCATCAATAGATACTGAAAAAGCTTTTGACAAAATTCAACACCCTTATATGATAAAAACTCTTGAGAAATTGAGCATAGAGGGAACCTACCTCAACATAATAAAGGCCCTATATGACAAACACAAGGGAAACATCATTCTCAATGGTGAAAAACTGAAAGCATTTCCTCTAAGATCAGGAACAACAATGTTCACTCTTGCCACTTTTATTCAACATAGTTTGGAAGCATGAGTCATGGCAATCAGAGAGGAAAAAGAAATAGAAGGAATCCAAATTGGAAAAGAAGAAGTAAAACTATTGCTCTTTGCAGATGACATGATACTATACAGAGAAAATTCTAGAGATGCTATCAGAAAACTACTAGAGCTCATCAATGAATTTGCTAAATTTGCAGGATACAAAATTAATACACACAGATCTCTTGTATTCCTATACACTAAAAACAAAAGAGCAGAAGGAGAAATTAAAGGGACAGTCCCATTTACCATTGCATTAAAAAGAATAGAATACCTAGGAATAAACCTACTTAAAGAGAAAAAATACCTGTACTCAGAAAACTATAAGATACTGATGAAAGAAATCAAAGATGACACAAACAAATGGAGAGATATATTATGTTCTTGGATTGGAAGAATCAATATTGTCAACATGACTCTACTACCCAAAGCAATCTACAGATTCTATGCAATTCCTATCAAATTATCAATGGCATTTTTCACAGAATTAGAAAAAAAAATTACAATTTGTATGGAAACACAAAAGACCCCAAATAGCCAAAGCAGTCTACAGAATGAAAAAATGAAGCTGAAGAAATCAGGCTCCCTGACTTCAGACTACACTACAAAGCTACAGCCATCAAAACAGTTTGGTACTGGCACAAAAACAGATATATAGATCAATGGAACAGGATAGAAAGTCCAGAGATAAACCCATGCACCTGTGGTCACCTAATCTATGAAAAAGGAGGCAAGAATATACAATGGAGAAAAGACAGTCTCTTCAACAAGTGGTGCTGGGAAAACTGGACAGCTACATGTAAGAGAATAAAATTGGAATACTCCCTAAGACCATTCACAAAAATAAACTCTAAATGGATTAAAGACCTAAATATAAGGCCAGACAGTATAAAACTCTTAGAGGAAAGCATAGAATACTCTCTGACATGAATTGCAGCAAGATCTTTTTTGACACATCTCCTAGAGTAATGAAAACAAAGACCCATAAATTTGTTTTTGAAAACAAAGACCCATTTGTTTATGGGACCTAATTAAACTTAAAATCTTTTACACAGCAAAGGAAACCATAAACAAACAAAAAGACAACGCACAGAATGGGAGAAATATTTGCAAACAAATCGACCAACAATGGATTAATCTCCAAAATACAAAAACAGCTCATGCAGCTCAATTTCAAAAAAACAAACAACCCAATCAAAAAATGGGCGGAAGATCTAAATAGACATTTCTCCAAAGAAGACATACAGGTGGCCAAGAGGCACGTTAAAAGATGCTTAACATCACTAATTATTAGGGAAATTCAAATCAAAACTGCAATGAGGTATCACCTCACACTGGTCAGAATTGCCATCATCTAAAAATCTATAAACAATAAATGCTGGAGAGGGTGTGGAGAAAAGGGAACCCTCCTACACTGCTGGTGGGAATGTAAATTGGTACAACTATTATGGAGAATAGTATGGAGGTTCCTTTAAAAACTAAAACTAGTTTCCATATGATCCAGCAATCCCACTCTTGGGCATATATCCAGAGATAACTATTATTCAAAAAGATAAATACACCCCAATGTTCATTGCAGCAATATTTACAAAAGTCAGGACATGGAAGCAACATATCCATCAACATGTCCATAGTCAGAGGAATGGATAAAGAAGATGTGGTACATATGTACAACAGAATATTGCTCAGCCATAAAAAAGAATGAAATAATGCTATTTGCAGCAACATGGATAGACCTAGAGCTTGTCATACTGAGAGAAGTAAGTCAGGGAAAGACAAATATATGATACAGCTTATATGCAGAATCTTAAAAATTTGGTGTAAATTAACTTATTTACAAATCAGAAATAGAGTCACATATGTAGAAAAATGAATTTATGGTTACCAGGTGGGAAAGTGGGGGGATAGATTGGGAGATTGGGATTGACATATACACACTACTGTACATGAAATGGGTAACTAATAAGGACCTACTGTATAGCACAGGGAACTCTACTCACTACTTATATAAGTAATGACTTATATAAGAAAAGAATCTAAAAAGGAGTGGATATATGTATATGTATAACTGATTCATTTTGCTGTTCACCTGAAACTAACATAACATTGTAAATCAACTATACTCCAATAAATTAAAAAAAAAAAAGAGTTACCATTGAACCACATTTTCTCTTTCTGTCAAATAGAAATAATGCTTGTCTCTCAGAGTTTGCAGGGAACAAATTAGGTAATGGATTTGAAAATACTTGACATGATAGATGCTCTAAATGAATGTGAACAATTCTTTTTACTAAAGAATTAGTTTAGCTTATTGATTCAAACTTCCTTAGAGTGTAGAGGAAGTGCCAGGTACTGTGTCTGGCACTCAGGTTTATTTTTCAGTACTCACACCTTGTTTTCCATTTCTTAATTTGCCCATTGTGGCTGACCCTCACAAAGCAACCTGATGTAGAGGGGCTACATCAGTTTTGAGGCAGGTTTTCCAAATTGGATAGGCCACTGCTGCTGCTTCTCCCTCTGTAAATGCAGATGAGTCTCACTTTCAGGAAGAATAAAACTAAATGCAGTGTCATGTGCTTAGGAAAGCACCAGAACCAGAGCCAGAGTCCTGTATTCTTGGTATATGTTTCCAACTCTGCAAGGAAGCCCTGGACAAATCACTTTATCTTTCTATTTTTCACTAAAAAATAAAGGGGTTGAATACAGTGGTCTCTTAGCATCTTCTTGAAATGTATTTTTTTTTAACATTTTTGCCATTTCTTATGGGTTGAGTTGTGTCCCACCACCCCCAGAAAAAACCCTCATGTTCAAATCTTAACACCAGTACCTCAGATTGTGACCTTATTTGGAAATAAGGTCATTGTAGATATAATTAGTTAAGTTAGGATGAGGACATACTGGAGTAGGTATGCCTCTCCTCTAATCCAGTATGATTAGCATCCTTCTAAAAAGGAGAAATGTGGACACAGATATGCACACCAGGAGAATGCTGCATGAAGATGAAGGCAGAGATAGGGATGCTGCATGGAATCCAAGGAACATCAAAGATTTCCAGCAAACCAGTAGAATCTAAGAGAGAGACACATGGAACAGTTTCTCGTTCATAGTCCTTCACACCTCAGAAGGAACCAACCCTGCTGACACCTTGACTTCCAGCCTCCAGAGGTGTGAGACAATAAATTTCTGTTGTTTAAGCTACCCAGTTTGTGCTTTGTGGTACTTGTTACAGCCAACCTAGAAAACTAAAATAACACGGTTAGAGTCGACCACTGCTGACAGTGAGAAATGTTGTTGAAATTCAAGTGAAAGACAATTGTATCTTACTTTGTGAGCAATTATTTGTTCAAGCTAATATATTTTGGTTGGAATAGAAAGCAGAGTTCCATTTTAATAATACTGGCAGTTAATTTCCTCTTCTTCAAACAGTTTAAGACTGTTTGAACATCACAATGTTTTGACCTGCAGCGCGAGAAATTTACAACCACATGAGAAAACTCTTACTCAGGCCACTATATATAGCCAGAGATGAGCACAGCATTTAAAGCTGGAGCCACATGAACGTGGAAGTTACTGTGTTTACAAAATGTTCCCTCCTAGATGCAGGATTCAGCAGTTTCTTGCCATTTATGCTTTCCCTCCCAAAGCAACCTCAGCGGGTTCTGTTCAGTACAGTAGTAACTCTTGGAACCCAGATACATTTATCGATTAATGCAGAGAAGGAAATTCGAGCATGTAGAAAATAATCAGGTTTATCCAAATGTACTGGGCATGTTTGATAGGCATAAGGCCATTCAGTGAGAAGTAATCACCCAAATGTTCACGTTAAAGGACAAAAAGGAATTTATATGAGTTTCTAATTAAAAAAAATTCATTCTGTTTAATTAGCTATTCTGCTCTAAGGGATGTTGTTATTAAAGACAGTTGTTAGGTCTGATCCAGGCAACTAAGCCCTAGACATTGTAAGTTAATTAAATAATTGACAATTGTATGCAAATTAAATAGTTTAGTGGGGGACAAGATTATGAGTGACTTTCTCCTGTTGTGAATAGGGATAAAGTGGGTCAGCCAAGTCTTTACTTCCTTAGGCAGTTTTTATCTTCCTTATTGCAAGAAAGAAAGATAAGATCTTAAAGCAGAAATCAGGAGGGAGAAAGACAAATCTGTTAACTCAGAGACACCACAGAAAGGTGAACTAATAAAGTCTTTCCCATGACTGGCTCAGTATCTGTTGGGGCCATTATTACAGGAATCTTGTGGGAGACAATTATGATCTTCCAGGGGGATTTGATACTAAATTACATTTTTTTATGATTTAAACATAGAGCTTTGTATTAGATGGGAATTAGGCTAAATTAATCCAATAGTCAAATCAGGCAAAGAAGAATATATATTTGAATCTGGTGATTTCCAAAATGGAATGTGCAAGACAAACCATAGGAATCCAGGAGGAAAATATTATTCATCTATTTATTTGGCAACTACTTAAATGCCTATTATGATCTGGGGACGGAGGATGTAGCAGTGAACAGCAACAATAAAAATAGATGAAAAAATCTCTTCCCTCAGGAATTTTGCCTTCTAATGAGAGAAAACAGATTATCAATATAAATATTGGTTGTCAGGGTCCTGGAAAGAAACAGCTGGCACAATCAGAAGTAAGTAATTGAGGAGCATTTAATGAAGAGCTATTTATAGAAGACTAGGCAGGATTTAAGAGAAACTAAGAAGAAACTCCCCAGGGACTACAAAGAGTAGGAAGCTACCTCCCCCAGGGGAGGGGGCAGTGTCCCAGATCATTCCAAGAGCTGTGGATGTAGAAGGACGCCCAACAGGAGGTGTGGCCTTGCTAGTGGAAAGCAGCCATTTTCCAATCCGTGGCCCTGCAGGGATAGATGCTGAGGGGATAAATGCCCCTTCTCTCCCCTCACCCTCCAGTCCCTGCTGGTGCCTCCCACTGGCAAAATTCAAAAGGAATCCAGAGTGCAAAGGAGCCCAGTGGATGTAATCCATGCAGGACAGCTTCCCAAGGCAAGAAAAGGGTACGAAAGGGGGAAAAGGTACCCTCAGGGTAAATGGAGAGCACCCACAGCAAAGTGTTCCGGAAAGTAATAAGGCAAGAAGAAGGGGGAGAAGAAGGGCAAGAAGAGCATAGGGAAGGATTTTAAATTTAAATAGGGTGGTCAGGAAAGGCCTTCTGAGAAAGTGACATTTGAGCAAAGATCTGAAGTAGATGAAGGTGTGAAAGGAGTGGCTAGTTGAAGGAGAGGGATCAAGTGTAGAGACCGTGAGGTAAGAACATGTTTGGCAGTGTCAGGCATCACTTAGGAGGTTGATGTGGCTGCAGATGAATGAGAGAGGATATTGGCTAGTATCCACTGTTTTAGGAGGTACCTGATACATGTAATAATTAATATAATAGCATATCGATCTAATCTATGAATAAATATTTATAATGGGATTGCATACTGAAGTTGATTTTTTCACTGATAGGGCCACACTACCCAAAATTTTGGCAACCACTGCCTTAGACTGAGTTGCTTTAAGATGTTGCAGGTAAATAAACATTATTATAATGGCTCGTGTAAAAGCTTCAAGGGGCAACAATGCTCTAGTAGTCCGATGCCCATTTTCACAGATTAACATTAGCCCAATGTTACACTAAAGGACATGGCCTTGAACTCAGGTCTCCTAAAGTTCCTGTTCAGCACTTGGCTTCCCTACCTCATGCGCTCCTCCTGCTTTATCATGTGTTGAAGGTCAACTATCTTAATAAGAAGATCTATTTTGGCTTACACACTAAATGAACATTCTCTGGATGTGGAATCTTGACCACATTCAGAGACAACCTTATTGCCTCTGCCTTAGAGCCTCACCCACACAGCTCTAAGTTGAAATTTTGACAAAGAAATCAAGATGTAGAAATTTTAAACATAAGTGCAAATATTCAAATACTGTCATTTTCTGACAGGTACTCACAGCTTGATTGAAGGCAGAGGCACAGAGTTAAAATTAATTCATGAATGGGTTTGAAAATAGAAGTGTAAATGAGACTATAATTAAGATTTTTGCTAATTCTTCTCAGCTATGGACTTTAATGTGGGTTAGTTTTAGCTGTATTATCTAAAAAGTTAAATTTTAGAAGCATGTATGCCTTTAAATCACACATATTGTATAAACGTTTAGGGTTTCAAATTGTGGCAAAAATATCCAAAAATTGCACCTTAATTGTTTTATAGTCATTGCAATTTCATCTAAATATGGGCAAAAAAATATATGTCATACTGTCCTGTTTACATATGTTAAAGTTATTTTGAGAGCCATTTTAACAGGAATAATAAAGTATTCTCTTAGAGATGACAGTATCCTTTTAAATTATTTCCTTTGTTTTTCTCTCATTATATAGCAAATGCCTGCCAATTATAAAAGCATTTGCTTTTATCACTTCAGTGTATCATGGACATCTTTCAGGATGGTTATATTGATTACCCGTATGATTTTAGCACATGAATACACCATCCAGAATGTAAATATAATATCAACAATATAGTAAAAGTCTGTGTAACTCCATTATAAGTAATAAATATCAATTAGGGTCCAGTTAAGAAAATACAAACCACATAATCATTTCAACAAAGATAATTTAACATAAAATAATTGTTTAATCAGAGAGTTGGAAAGGGAAAAAGGAACGCTTGTGTTTCACAGGAGTCATAATAACAGAAATAAGCTAGTGGCCAGGACTGGGAGAACAGAGAGAAAGATGGGATGAGAATTTAGAAGCCTAGCAGAGGAGGCCACCAAACTGGGGCCTCAGAGTAGGGCTTGCTGTTGAGGGCTTTGGAGCTCATAAGAGATTCCTGCCAACTGGGACCCCAGACCTCTGGGGAGTGCTGCCAGCTGGTTGGTATTGGTATCTCAAAGGGGGTGTGATGAAGCTGGCTCTAGAAGTGTGGGAGGGAGACCTGCAAAGTGGAATCAACTGCTGCTGCCAGAGTGACGCCCCACTCCTGAAGTAATGCTGAAAGGAACAGGATGCAAACCAGAAGGAGTGGGTCCTTCACATTTCCCTTTAAATCCCCCTATAAGCAGTATCTACAGAAGTGAGCTGGTAAATCACAAATGAGTCTATTGATGCCCAGCAGGAGCACCACAGGCAGAGTATAGAAAGGTAGGCTGGAAACTGCAAGAACCTCACACGGGTGAGTGTCTCATGTTAATTTCCAGCATTATCGGGATTGTTGCTCCATCCCTACATTAAAAGAAGTTCCATTGTGCCTAAATTCAGGCCTAGCTCAGTTTCCTGGGCCCCTTCTGTTTGAAGTTCTGAAGGACAGTTATCCCTGATCACCACTAGCAGACTGATGGATATGTTTCTTGTGTGCCAAAGCCCCCAAGAATAGTTCTAGATGTGTGTGTTTGCTCTAAACCCCACCTACCATTTTCCTTGAATTTCTTAAGCCTTCCTAGTATCTTTGGAAAAGACATGTTTCATATTCTTCTGGGGACAGACTCTTATACAATTAAAAGTAAGTCATGCTATGTTATTTTGCAGGAATTTGCAACCAAAATGTTTAAAAGTTCTTAGAGAGGCTGAAAAATGTCATCACAGACACTTTCTGCATCATCTCATGATTACCAGTTTCTGCTAGGTGCACCATGGCCTCTGCAAGTGACATTGCCAAGGGGGGCTTGAAAGAAAGCGCAGAAAGTTTTTAGTTAGAAAGAGGTAATGACTTTATGCTACAGAGTATTGTTAAAATATGCACATACAATTTTACCCTAGCTTGAAAAAGGACCCCTGTCTAATGTTAAGGATTCAGACTATGGTGTCATATTAAGTGAGGTTAAACATCTGTCTCTTTGCTGGGAGAATAATTTCCCTGCATATAATGTGCCTTTACAACTGAGTGGGAATATTTGCACAGCACTAATATAGTTTGCAAAGAGACCCACAAGGTCATGTCTACACCAATGATAACATGTGCTCTGTTTACAAACCTTAGGCAGGTGAACCTCCATTAGGTTTAATGAGGTCCTCCCATTTACCACTCTGCAGAAATCTGGGCTGCTTCTTCCAGTCATTCACGGCCTCACAGAAAAAGGTGGCTCAAAAAGTCTACACAAAGTCTTTGACTTATTTTTTGACATGTGAAGATGCACCCTAAAGTCAAGATTTTGCATTGTAAAAAGTGCCCAAAGCCCTCTGTGGAACAAGGTGGATTCAATATAAAGAAATTCATAAATAATTATATTCTAAAGGCTAAGTAGATAAAGATCTGTTCTATTTGAGAGAATGGAAGCACTAATCATTATGGGTTTCTTTTATTGTTTTACCTTCTTATCAATCTTTTACTTATCGATTAAGATATCTAAACTATTCTCACTAGCAGAAATGCATGAGTATATATATGTGTGCATAGAGAGCAAAAGGGAGTAAGCAAGAATAAAAGAAAGATCCATCAGTGTGGTGTAGCATTTACTCAGCATTTGTGGTCAGGATTCCTCATTCATTCATCGATCAGTTGATATTCCATTATCACAGTATAAGTTACGAGGAACATTAGGACATAAAAACATGCTTTCTGCCACTATTATGAGATATTATAAGAAGTGGTATAGGAGAGACATTGGATACAACAGAATTTCAGAGAAAGAAGAGAGTACCACTTCCTGAGGCAGAAAGAGGCATTGGGAAATTCCCAAAGGAAGATATACTTGAGTCCAGCCTTGGAGAATGAGTATGATTTTAATGAGTAGGAAAAGAGCACGGTATGATGAAAGAGGAAAGCCCCAGGACACACAGGTAATGACAGAGTTCTTGTTCAGCTGGAGGCCAAGATGCATGAAGAAGAGCAGTGAGAGATAAGCCCCAAAAAGAGGCTGCTTCCTGAGAGTGGAGTGTCTTGAAAGCTACATTAACAAGGCCCCAGTGTACCAGAGGCAATAAAACAGTTAGATGAATGCAGGGAAAGGGAATCAGGGAGAAACTGAATATTGTGAGACTTCTCAGTGGATGGTTATTTTAGATTTTTAGGAGGTTAAAAAGATGTACAGAAGCAATGGAAAGGGAAAAACATAGAAGATACTTCATTCTTCATTTTTTATAAGTTCTGGATTCTTCAGCCTGCTGTCCTTGGAGTCCTTTCATTTGTTGTAATGATGGATGGCCTGAGCCTTGAAACCTTTGTCGGTTGGTTTTGAGGTCGGTGTTGATGGTATGTTACCTCTTCTTACCATATGCCTTTCTTTCCTTATTCTTTTCTACTTTGTCTGTTTTTATTATTTTCACTTTTCCTGCCATAATTTTAGGATAGTTTGGATACAGTTCTTATCTGACCTGAATTTCTGATATAGCACCATTTTCAAGCATTCTGCCACCCCTCCTAAGAGTGTGTTTGCATGTTTCTGATCATAAATGCTGAGTTATAGTTCAGGCTATAAATAACACTTGTTACTGGGAGCAGGAGAGGTAGTCTGAAAGGAAGTGAGGAAGGGAAATAGACTACCTGGTAAGGGAACAGGGCAGAATGAGGCTTAAAAGACAGGAGAAAAGATATGGAAAACCAGTTTAGCCTACCTCAAAATTTTGCAGAAGACTAGCACCACAAAGCGATTTAATTCTGAGACTTGGATGACAGTCCAGGAAATGAGATGCTAATCCTTATGTTAAATGGTAGACCTAATTGGTGTGGGGGAAGAAAGCAAATTCAGTTGCGATGAGCTTAACTTGCATCTTTCAGAAGGCCCTGGTACTCACATGGTACCAGGCCTCAGCTTTGCTGAATCTTCTATTCCCAGTCAAGAATTGAGTCTGCATTTGCTTAAGCTGAAATCAGTACTAGAACAAAATCGAATGTGTGCCATAAGTTTCAGTTTTTCTTCAAGGAGGCAGGAAGGCCTGGGGTGTCCATCAGGGTCACTTACCCCTTCCTTGATGGAGTCCCCACTTTCTGGGAAGCTAATGCTCTGAGTTTAAGGACCTCAGACCTCCTGAAACATAAAATGCAGTCTCTTTTAAACATCCATTAGCAGCTGAAGCCTCCTGTTGTTACTTTCTCCTCTTCGGTTTTTCTTGAAATTGGAATAGATTTGTTAGCCAATTAGGATAAAAATCAGCCAATTAACTAAATCCCTATTAACTTCTCATGTCTAAGGGCAGGGATGAAAGGAAAGGATTCTTGCTCCATATATTGAGGCTTCTCATGTCTCCTGTTTGGCAATTGCTAAGGATGACTGTTTCTCTCCTTTCTTACAAGGGGAAGGCTTATCACCTGCATTTTATTCCTGGGTATGTCCAGATCATCAGCCAAGAAATTTGGAAAGTGGATGCAAGGAGGCAGACAGTCTTTCTTTATCGTTCCCATGCTGAAAACAGATGTTATAAGACAATTAATCTCAGTTCATAAGAATAAAATTCTTGGGGGGATTAAAATTTGGCCCAAATAAGCAGTCTTTAATTTTTTTTTTTTTTGGTAAGTACTACCTGCTCATTGTGGAAAGCTTGGAGCATATGAATATAGTTGTATATACATTAATATTTGCCTATAATTGCATTATCCAGGGATAACTTCTATCCACATTTTGGTTATTTTTCCCCTCCATTGCACATTGCTTTATATATTTGAAACAATATTCTATATAAAAATGTATCTTAATGACTGCATAAATATTCTTTATGTGAATGCACCTTATTTACTAAAACTTTTCCCTACTATTGTTGCATATTTAGATTGTTTTCAGTGCTTCATTGTTATAAATTATGTTCAGGTGAACATCTTTAGTCACAAATTATTCTTGGTTTTTAAATACAGTTTATGGTTTCTAAAGTAATGATAAGTGTGGACTCTTTTCTGGTAAGGTGGGAGGTGTGGCCTGGTTGCTGGCAGTGCCTGTCAGAGGCCACATGTTGGTCAAACCCTCATGGCCTAGGGTCTGATACACAGATTCTCAAATCAAGAAGCAGAATATTCTTGGTATGTCCACAGATCATCTGGCCCTTGGAGCTTTCTGATTCTTATGAAAATAGCACAGGATGATGAATAATTTGTCATGGTAATCTACTTTATAATGAGGAAATTGGGAAACCCACTCCCAACCCCTGCCCCAATAGCTGAACTATTTCTGTCTACCATCAAAAACAATATTTTTCTGTTTTGAGATTAGAACATTTAGGAATGTTTATCTGAGGTTTGCTTGGTGGTCAAGGAATTAGAACAAAAGAAGGTGGATAACATTGAGGGCTATAGTGAGTTCTGGTGAAATATTGCTACTCCCACCAAGAAACACCTTTCTGTGCCTCTCTCATGTGACAGGGCAGGAAGCAAAATGTGGATGTTTGTTTCTTTGTTTTATTCTTTCTTATCAACCCTTTGGTTGATATGCTTTTCTCCTTTGATCTATCATTATTCAGGTCACCTTGCTGTAAATTTGTGAGACCTACTTTCTCCCAATATATGTTAATTTTATCAGCTGTTTTTCTCTTTTTCCAATTTTTATGGTCTATGAGCAACCTGCATTGGAAGCACCTGGGCTGCTTGTTAATAATGCAGATCCCTGAATCCCACACAGATTTATTTGGTATGAGGTCCCTAATCAACTCTTTTGACAGCATTTGATTGGTGTGTTTACTTAAAGATCAAGAATCAAGGTGAGTGAGATCACATGGAATTTAAGGGGTGCAGGTTGCCTGGCTTTGAATCCAGGCCTGACTTATTACTGGCTGTGAAACTTAACTTCCCTGAGCCTCAGTTTCCTCACCTGTTAAATTGGGATAATTCACATGATGAGTCTGTTGTGAGGATTAAACTGGAACAGGGCCTAGAATTGAGGTAGTGCTTAATAATAAACCATTAGGCCAACTCTTCATTTATAGCATCCTATAAAGACCTTTGACCCTTTAACCAACTTTCCCTGATTCCTTTCTTTTCAAACATTAAGCTATTCCCTTATTTCCTCACTGAACCAATATTAACTGAGTGCCTCCTATGCTCATAGACTCTTGCTAGTCCCTGAAATTAACACTTCATCATTACACTAAGGCTCCATTGGTATATGTTCATAGCTATCAGTAATCCATCACCTCTGATTAATTCTAGACTTGGGTTTTACTTCTTGCTTTCCAGGAGATCAAAGAAATGTAAAGAGTTGCATCCTTCTGAGAGAAGGGAGTGTACATTCTTCTGTTTGATGACCCAGACTTTGCACAGTGTTTTTTTGTTAAACTGCCAGATTGTTAATGAACTTCTGTACTACTATATCGAAAGTAGTGGAACCGTGTGTTTTGAGACAATGCTTTATAAGCCTTAAAGTGTTGCAAAAGTGAGAGCTTTGCTGATTTTTCTTGATTTCCCAATGCATAGACAAAAGCAGGAAGTGATGGCCAGAACTGGAGTTGAGACTCAGGCTGCTTACAGAGAAAACTTTTAAGGATCTATTCACTGCTAATTATATTTATGACTGTATATTTCTGATTATATTTCTGAAAGTCCTTGCTAACTTTCCTAGGCATCTGAGCCTTTAAAACTCAAATGCTATTTTAATCTCCTGTCACTATGAACTGGTGTTTCCTCTGGGCACTTTGAGTTCTTCTCCACTAAGACCAGGGAGCTGCCAACAATAATGAGGAAAATTCATATTCTCATTATTCCCAAAAGATTTCGGACTTTAATGTCTCAAGCCATTGATTTGAGAGAGCCTTCTAAGCTGGATCAGTCTCAAAGAATGCTTCACTCAGATCATCATGAATTTCTTTTGCTGTGTTGCCATGGATCTCCTGGAGAAGCCATAAGTTGGAGCATGGTTTATTAAGCACCGCACTTTGCCTTAAATGATGATAAAGGAAAAGGCCAGCCTTCATGCTATCTGTTTGAGCAAGCATTACAACAAAGATCTATTCCTTGTATTTAGTACGTGAACCTGAGTTGTACTGCCAGGAGAGAAAAATTATACTGAAATGCAGAGACCCTACTGAACAAGAAAATACTGGTCATTGTGAGCATGTTGCAATTTAAACATGAATAGTTAAGAAATTAGGAATGTGTAACAGTTTTCAAAGCACTTTTACATTCATTATAATTGAATCTTTGTACAATGCTCTGTGAAAATGAGAAATGTCTTTAAAGATGGAAACATAAGTACCAGCATGGGTAGGCATTATTTTATGTTCTAAAGCCATATTGACCAATGTCATGGTCTCCTGTGGTGGTACCACTTTACTTCTTTTTCCAATATGATCATTTGATGCAGCCTTCAATCTACCTTCCATGATTGGTATAAGAAATGGATCGAATTTCTGCCCCAGGCTATACTTTTGAAAGTTCAGAGCATACCATGCCCATGGACATAGAAATGAATAAAATGCTTCTCTGTCTCCTCACTGCCTGACTCATGAAATTCATTTATTCCTCTTCTTACTGCCTACTGCAAGTCTCCTCACTTATCTACTTTCTTCCTTTGATTTTTCATCTTGAACCATTCTTTTTTCTTTATTCCTTTTGGTAACCCAAATTTGGATTTTTGCATTGATAAGAATACCATCAAACCCTAATTTTGTCTGGTATTCATACTCCACAACCTAGATAGTTAAGACCGTATCCATAGGTTTGGACTTATCTTCCCACTTCATTTGGGGAGAGTGATCAGACATTAAATACACATCCTGAGTAAATGCCTGATACTGGGACTGTCACAAAGTAGATGCTCAGTAAAATGTAGTCCTCCCTACTCCTCACCTTTTGTCTGTTCTTCCACCAGTGTATATCAAGTCTTCACTACTTTTTATCCTTTTGTAAAATTCAAGCAACATTGCCTGTGAATTTATTATATACTGGGCACTGTGCATAACAATGGTGATTTAGAGACAGAAGTCTGTTTTCAAAAAATGTCCATTTATTAGGAAGACATACATGTATAAAATTGCAACAAGATGTATTAGAATAAAAGAGTTCCCTAGTTGCACAAATATCGGCATGAGATCCATCAAAAGACTGGAGAGTGGAGGGAGTAACAGATAGGAAAATCTTCCTAGAGAGGGCTCTTTGACCTTCATCTTGAAAGATGAGAAAGTGCTCTCTGCATGGGCTATTGGGAAGGGCATTCTAGGCAGTGGAACCACTGTAGGCAAGACATGTTAGTGGGACTGCAAAGGGCTTCATAAGGCTGGGCATATGTTAGGGAACCAGCTGGTGAGAAGAATCAAAATATTAGTAAATCCACTTCATTGCTGGTGTCTTTTCAAACACAAATACTTTTCTTTAAAATTCCCTTAGTAGAAAAATCTCAAGTAAACAACCTAATCTTACATCTAAAGCAACTAGGGAAAGAAGAACAAACAAAACCCAAAGATAGTAAGAGGAAAGAAATCATAAAGAGCAGAGCAGAAATAAATGAAATAGGGATGAAGAAAACAATAGCAAAGGTCAAGGAAACTAAAAGGTGGTTCTTGGAGAAGATAAACAAAATGGATAAACATTTAGCTAGACTCATCAGGAAAAAATGGGAAAAGGCTCAAATATTTATTGATTTCTAATTTTATTATTAGAAATGAAAAAGGAGAAGTTACAACTGACACTACAGAAATACAGAGGATCATAAAAGACTACTACAAGCAACTCTATGCCAATAAAATGAACAACAAAGAAGAAATGGACAAATTCTTAGAAAGGTACAACCTTCCAAGACTGAACCAGGAAGAAATAGAAAATATAAACAGACCAATCACAAGTACTGAACTTGAAAGTGTGATTTAAAAACTTCCAACAAACAGAAGTCCAGGACCAGATGGCTTCACAAGTGAATTGTGTTAAACATTTAGAGAAGAGTTAAGCACCTTTCCTTCTGAAACTCTTCCAAAAAACTGCAGAGGAAGGAACACTCCCAAACTCATTCTATGAGGCCACCATCACCCTGATACCAAAACCAGACAAAGGTACCACAAAACAAGAAAATTATAGGCCAATATCACTGATGAACATAGACACAAAAATCCTCAACAAAATACTAGCAAACAAAACCCAACAACACTTTAAAAGGATAATACACCATGATCCAGTGGGATTTAACCCAGGGATGCAAGGATTCTTCAGTATATGTAAATCAATCTATGGGATACACCACATTAAAAAAACTGAAGAATAAAAACCATATGATCGGGCTTCCCTGGTGGCGCAGTGGTTGAGAGTCCGCCTGCCGAGGCAGGGGACATGGGTTCGTGCCCCGGTCCGGGAAGATCCCACATGCCACGGAGCGGCTGGGCCCGTGAGCCATGGCCGCTGAGCCTGCGTGTCCGGAGCCTGTGCTCCGCAATGGGAGAGGCCACAACAGTGAGAGGCCCGTGTACCGTAAAAAAAAAAAAAAAAAAAAAAAATATGATCATCAATAGTTGCAGAAAAAGGTTTTGACAAAATATAACACCCATTATGATAAAAACTCTCAAGGAATTGGGCATGGAGGGAACCTACCTCAACATAATAAAGACCATATACCACAAACCCACAGCAAAAATCATTTTCAATGGTGAAAAGCTGAAAGCATTTCCTTTAAGATCAGGAACAAGACAAGGATGTCCACTCTTGCCACTTTTATTCAACAATGTTTTGGAAGTTCTAGCCACAGCCATCAGAGAAGAAAAAGAAATAAAAGGAATTCAAATTGGAAAAGAAGAAGTAAAACTTTCACTGTTTGCAGATGACATGATACTATACATAGAAAATCCTAAAGATGCTCTCAGAAAACTACTAGAGCTCATCAATGAATCTGGTAAAGTTGCAGGATACAAAATTAATACACACAGATCTCTTGTATTCCTATACACTAAAAACAAAAGAGCAGAAAGATAAATTAAAAACAATCCATTTTAACATTGCATCAAAAAGAATAGGGACTTCCGGGAAGATGGCGGAAGAGTAAGACGCGGAGATCACCTTCGTCTCCACAGATACACCAGAAGTACATCTACGCGTGGAACAACTCCTACGGAGCACCTACTGAACGCTGGCAGAAGACCTCAGACCTCCCAAAAGGGAAGGAACCCCCCACGTACCTGGTTAGGGCAAAAGAAAAAACTAAACAGAGACAAAAGGATAGGGACGGGTCCTGCACAAGCGGGAGAGAGCTGTGAAGGAGGAAAAGTGTCCACACACTAGGAAGCCCCTTCGCGGGTGGAGACTTCGGGAGGCGGAGTGGGGGAGCTTGGGAGCCGCGGAGGAGAACACAGCAACAGGGGTGCGGAGGGCAAAGCGGACAGATTCCAGCGCAGAGGATCGGGCCGACCGGCACTCACCAGCCGAGAGGCTTGTCTGCTCGCCCGCCGGGGCGGGCGGGGCTGGGAGTTGAGGCTCCGGCTTCTGTCAGAGCGCCGGGAGAGGACTGAGGTTGGCAGCGTGAACACAGCCTGCAGGGCGTTAGTGCACCGCGGCTAGCCGGGAGAGAGTCCGGGGAAAAGTCTGGACCTGCCGAAGAGGCAAGAGACTTTTACGTCCCTCTTTGTTTCCTGGTGCACGAGGAGAGGGGATTAAGAGCGCTGCTTGAGAGGGCTCCAGGGACGGGCGTGAGCCGAGGCTAAGATTGCGGAGCCCAGAGACGGACATGGGACGCTGAGGCCGCTGCTGCCACCGTCAGGAGGCCTGTGTGCGAGCACAGGTCACTAGCCACACGCCCTTCCGGGGAGCCTGTGCAGCCCGCCACTGCCAGTGTCCCGGGATCCAGGGACGGCTCCCCCGGGAGAGCACACGGCGCCCTCAGGCTGCAGCGTCACGCCGGCCTCTGCCGCTGCAGGCCCGCCCCGCACTCCGTGACCCTCCCTACCCCCCGGCCTGGGTGAGCCAGAGCCTCCGAATCAGCGGCTCCTTTAACCCCGTCCTGTCTGAGCAAAGAACAGACGCCCTCCGGCGACCTACATGCACAGGCGGGGCCAAATCCAAAGCTGAGCCCCTGGGAACTGTCAGAACAAAGAAGAGAAAGGGAAATCTCTCCCAGCAGCCTCAGAAGCAGCGGATTAAAGCTCCACAATCAACTTGATATACCCTGCATCTGTGGAATACCTGAATAGACAACGAATCATCCCAAATTAAGAAGCCCTGTGGATGAAAGGCTCTTGGTGCTGCAGCCAGGAGTCAGTGCTGTGCCTCTGAGGTGGGAGAGCCAACTTCAGGACACTGGTCCACAAGAGGCCTCCCAGCTGCACATAATATCAAACAGCAAAAATCTCCGAGAGATCTCCATCTCAACGCCAGCACCCAGCTTCACTCAACGACCAGCAAGCTACAGTGCTGGACATCCTATGCCAAACAACTAGCAAGACAGGAACACAACCCCACCCATTAGCAGAGAGGCTGCCCAAAATCATAGTAAGTCTACAGACACCCCAAAACACACCACCAGACGTGGACCTGCCCACCAGAAAGACAAGATCCAGCCTCATACACCAGAACACAGGCACTAGTACCCTCCACCAGGAAGCCTACACAACCCACTGAACCAACCTTAGCCACTGGGGACAGACACAAAAAACAACAGGAACTACGAACCTTCAGCCTGCAAAAAAGGAGACCCCAAACACAGTAAGATAAGCAAAATGAAAAGACAGAAAAACACACAGCAGATTAAGGAGCAAGATAAAAACCCACCAGACCTAACAAATGAAGAGGAAATAGGCAGTCTACCTGAAAAAGAATTCAGAATAATGATAGTAAGGTTGTTCCGAAATCTTGGAGATAGAATGGACAATAGAATGGACAAATTGCAAGAATCAGTTAACAAGGACCTAGAAGAACTAAAGATGAAACAAGCAACGATGAACAACACAATAAATGAAATTAAAAATACTCTAGATGGGATCAATAGCAGAATAACTGAGGCAGAAGAACGGATAAGTGACCTGGAAGATAAAATAGTGGAAATAACTACTGCAGAGCAGAAAAAAGAAAAAAGAATGAAAAGAACTGAGGACAGTCTCAGAGACCTCTGGGACAACATTAAACGCACCAACATTCGAATTATAGGGCTTCCAGAAGAAGAAGAGAAAAAGAAAGGGACTGAGAAAATATTTGAAGAGATTATAGTTGAAAACTTCCCTAATATAGGAAAAGAAATAGTTAATCAAGTCCAGGAAGCACAGAGAGTCCCATACAGGATAAATCCAAGGAGAAATACGCCAAGACACATATTAATCAAACTGTCAAAAATTAAATACAAAGAAAACATATTAAAAGCAGCAAGGGAAAAACAACAACTAACACACAAGGGAATCCCCATAAGGTTAACAGCTGATCTTTCAGCAGAAGCTCTGCAAGCCAGAAGGGAGTGGCAGGACATAATGAAAGTGTTGAAGGAGAAAAACCTGCAACCAAGATTACTCTACCCAGCAAGGATCTCATTCAGATTTGATGGAGAAATTAAAACCTTTACAGACAAGCAAAAGCTGAGAGAGTTCAGCACCACCAAACCAGCTCTACAACAACTGCTAAAGGAACTTCTCTAGGCAAGAAACACAAAAGAAGGAAAGGACCTACAAAATGAACCCAAAACAATTAAGAAAATGGGAATAGGAACACACATATCGATAATTACCTTAAATGTAAATGGATTAAATGCTCCCACCAAAAGACACAGATTGGCTGAATGGATACAAAAACAAGACCCATATATTTGCTCTCTACAAGAGACCCACTTCAGACCTAGAGACACATACAGACTGAAAGTAAGGGGATGGAAAAAGGTATTTCATGCAAATGGAAACCAAAAAAAAGCTGGAGTAGCAATTCTCATATCAGACAAAATAGACTTTAAAACAAAGACTATTAGAAGAGACAAAGAAGGACACTACATAATGATCAAGGGATCGATCCAAGAGGAAGATATAACAATTGTAAATATTTATGCACCTAACTTAGGTGCACCTCAATACATAAGGCAAATACTGACAACAATAAAAGGGGAAATCGACAGTAACACATTCATAGTAGGGGACTTTAACACCCCACTTTCACCAATCAACAGATCATCCAAAATGAAAATAAATAAGGAAACACAAGCTTTAAATGACACATTAAACGAGATGGAGTTAATTGATATTTATAGGACATTCCATCCAAAAACAACAGAATACACATTTTTCTCAAGTGCTCATGGAACATTCTCCAGGATAGATCATATCTTGGGTCACAAATCAAGCCTTGGTAAATTTAAGAAAATTGAAATTGTATCAAGTATCTTTTCTGACCACAACGCCATGAGACTAGATATCAATTACAGGAAAAGATCTGTAAAAAATACAAACACATGGAGGCTAAACAATACACTACTTAATAATGAAGTGACCACTGAAGAAATCAAAGAGGAAATCAAAAAATACCTAGAAACAAACGACAGTGGAGACACAACGACCCAAAACCTGTGGGATGCTGCAAAAGCAGTTCTAAGGGGGAAGTTTATAGCAATACAAACCCACCTTAAGAAGCAGGAAACATCTCGAATAAACAACCTAACCTTGCACCTCAAGCAATTAGAGAAAGAAGAACAAAAAAACCCCAAAGCTAGCAGAAGGAAAGAAATCATAAAAATCAGATCAGAAATAAATGAAAAAGAAATGAAGGAAACAATAGCAAAGATCAATAAAACTAAAAGCTGGTTCTTTGAGAAGATAAACAAAATAGATAAACCACTAGCCAGACTCATCAAGAAAAAAAGGGAGAAGACTCAAATCAATAGAATTAGAAATGAAAAAGGAGAGGTAACAACTGACACTGCAGAAATAAAAGAGATCATGAGAGATTACTACAAGCAACTCTATGCCAATAAAATGGACAATCTGGAAGAAATGGACAAATTCTTGGAAATGCACAACCTGCCAAGACTGAATCAGGAAGAAATAGAAAATATGAACAGACCAATCACAAGCACTGAAATTGAAACTGTGATTAAAAATCTTCCAAAAAACAAAAGCCCAGGACCAGATGGCTTCACAGGCGAATTCTATCAAACATTTAGAGAAGAGCTAACACCTATCCTTCTCAAACTCTTCCAAAATATAGCAGAGGGAGGAACACTCCCAAACTCCTTCTACGAGGCCACCATCACCTTGATACCAAAACCAGACAAGGATGTCACAAAGAAAGAAAACTACAGGCCAATATCATTGATGAACATAGATGCAAAAATCCTCAACAAAATACTAGCAAACAGAATCCAACAGCACATTAAAAGGATCATATACCATGATCAAGTGGGGTTTATTCCAGGAATGCAAGGATTCTTCAATATACGCAAATCTATCAATGTGATAAACCATATTAACAAACTGAAGGAGAAAAACCATATGATCATCTCAATAGATGCAGAGAAAGCTTTTGACAAAATTCAACACCTATTTATGATAAAAACCCTGCAGAAAGTAGGCATAGAGGGAACTTTCCTCAACATCATAAAGGCCATATATGACAAGCCCACAGCAAACATCATCCTCAATGGTGAAAAACTGAAAGCATTTCCACTAAGATCAGGAACAAGACAAGGTTGCCCACTCTCACCACTCTTATTCAACATAGTTTTGGAAGTTTTAGCCACAGCAATCAGAGAAGAAAAGGAAATAAAAGGAATCCAAATCAGAAAAGAAGAAGTAAAGCTGTCACTGTTTGCAGATGACATGATCCTATACATAGAGAACCCTAAAGATGCTACCAGAAAACTACTAGAGCTAATCAATGAATTTGGTAAAGTGGCAGGATACAAAATTAATGCACAGAAATCTCTGGCATTTCTATATACTAATGATGAAAAATCTGAAAGTGAAATCAAGAAAACACTCCCATTTACCATTGCAACAAAAAGAATAAAATATCTAGGAATAAACCTACCTAAGGAGACAAAAGATCTGTATGCAGAAAATTATAAGACACTGATGAAAGAAATTAAAGACGATACAAATAGATGGAGAGATATACCATGTTCTTGGATTGGAAGAATCAACATTGTGAAAATGACTCTACTACCGAAAGCAATCTATAGATTCAATGCAATCCCTATCAAACTACCACTGGCATTTTTCACAGAACTAGAACAAAAAATTTCACAATTTGTATGGAAACACAAAAGACCCCGAATAGCCAAAGCAATTTTGAGAACGAAAGAAGGAACTGGAGGAATCAGGCTCCCAGACTTCAGACTATACTACAAAGCTACAGTTATCAAGATGGTATGGTACTGGCACAAAAACAGAAAGATAGATCAATGGAACAGGATAGAAAGCCCAGAGATAAACCCACGCACATATGGTCACCTTATCTTTGACAAAGGAGGCAGAAATGTACAGTGGAGAAAGGACAGCCTATTCAATAAGTGGTGCTGGGAAAACTGGACAGCTACATGTAAAGGTATGAAATTAGATCACTCCCTAACACCATACACAAAAATAAGCTCAAAATGGATTAAAGACCTAAATATAAGGCCAGAAACTATCAAACTCTTAGAGGAAAACATAGGCAGAACACTCTATGACATAAATCACAGCAAGGTCCTTTTTGACCCACCTCCTAGAGAAATGGAAATAAAAACAAAAGTAAACAAATGGGACCTAATGAAACTTAAAAGCTTTTGCGCAGCAAAGGAAACCATAAAGAAGACCAAAAGACAACCCTCAGAATGGGAGAAAATATTTGCAAATGAAGCAACTGACAAAGGATTGATCTCCAAAATTTATAAGCAGCTCATGCAGCTTAATAACAAAAAAACAAACAACCCAATCCAAAAATGGGCAGAAGACCTAAATAGACATTTCTCCAAAGAAGATATACAGAGTGCCAACAAACACATGAAAGAATGCTCAACATCACTAATCATGAGAGAAATGCAAATCAAAACTACAATGAGATATCATCTCACACCAGTCAGAATGGCCATCATCAAAAAATCTAGAAACAATAAATGCTGGAGAGGGTGTGGAGAAAAGGGAACCCTCTTACACTGTTGGTGGGAATGTAAATTGATACAGCCACTGTGGAGAACAGTATGGAGGTTCCTTAAAATGCTGCAAATAGAACTACCATATGACCCAGCAATCCCACTACTGGGCATATACCCTGAGAAAACCATAATTCAAAAAGAGTCATGTACCAAAATGTTCATTGCAGCTCTATTTACAATAGCCCAGAGATGGAAACAACCTAAGTGTCCATCATCGGATGAATGGATAAAGAAGATGTGGCACATATATACAATGGAATATTACTCAGCCATAAAAAGAGACGAAATTGAGCTATTTGTAATGAGGTGGATAGACCTAGAGTCTGTCATACAGAGTGAAGTAAGTCAGAAAGAGAGAGACAAATACCGTATGCTAACACATATATATGGAATTTAAAAAAAAATGTCATGAAAAACCTAGGGGTGAAACAGGAATAAAGACACAGACTTACTAGAGAATGGACTTGAGGTTATGGGGAGGGGGAAGGGTAAACGGTGACAAAGCGATACAGAGTCATGGACATATATACACTACCAAACGTAAGGTAAATAGCTAGTGGGAAGCAGCCACATAGCACAGGGAGATCAGCTCGATGCTTTGTGACCACCTAGAGGGGTGGGATAGGGAGGGTGGGAGGGAGGGAGACGCAAGCGGGAAGAGATATGGGAATATATGTATGTATATAACTGATTCATTTTGTTGTGAAGCTGAAGCTAACATACCATTGTAAAGCAATTATACTCCAATAAAGATGTTAAAAAAAAAAGAATAAAATACTTAAGTATAAACCTATCTAAGGAGGCAAAAGATCTGTATGCAGAAAACTATAAGATACTGATGAAAGACCTCAAAGATAATACAAACAGATGGATAAATATACCGTGTTCTTAGATGGGAAGAATCAACATTGTCAAAATGAATATACTACCCAAAGCAATTTACAGATTCAATGCTATCCCTATCAAATTACCAGTGGCATTTATCACTGAAATAGACAAAAAAATCTTAAAATTTGTATGGAAACACAAAAGACCCTGAATAGCCAAAGCATCCTGAGAAAGAAAAACAAACTTGGAGGAATCAGGCTCCCTGACTTCAGACTATACTACAAAGCTAGAGTCATCAAAACAGTTTGGCACTGGCACAAAACCAGAAATACAGATCAATGGAACAGGATAGGAAGTCCAGAGGTAAACCCATGCACTATGGTCAATTAAACTACAACAAAGGAGGCAAGACTATACAATGGAGAAAAAATAGTCTCTTCAACAAATGGTACTGGGTAAACTGGACAGCTACATGTAAAAGATAGAATTAGAACATTCCATAACACCATACACAAAAATAAACTCAAAATGGATTAAAGACCTAAATATAAGGCCAGTTACTATAAAACTCTTAGAGGAAAACATATGTAGAGCACTCTCTGACATAAATTGCAGCCATATCTGTTTTGATCCACCTCCTTGAGTAATGGAAATAAAAACAAAAATTAAAAAGGGACTTAATTAAACTTAAAAACTATGCACAACAAAGGAATATTTAGACAAAATGAAAAGACAACCCACAGAATGGGAGAAAATATTTGCTAATGAAACGACCAACAAGGGATTAATCTCCTAAATGTACAAACAACTCATGCAGCTCTAGATCAAAACACAAACCCAATCAAAAAATGGACAGAAGACCTAAATAGACATTTCTCCAAAGAAGATATTGAAATGGCCAAGAGGCACATGAAAAGATGCTCAATATCACTAATTATTAGAGAAATGCAAATCAAAACTACAATGAGCTATCACCTCACACTTGTCAGAATGGCCATTATCAAAAAATCTACAAACAATGCTGGAGAGGGTGCAGAGAAAAGGGAACCTTCCTATACCATTGGTGGGAATGTAAGTTGGTACAACCATTATGGAGAGCAGTATGGAGGCTCCTTAAAAAACTAAATATAGAACTAGCATATCCAGCAATCCCACTCCTGGGTATATATCCAGAGAAAACCATAGTTGGAAAGATAAATGCACCTCAATGTTCATTGCAGCACTATTTAAAATAACCAAAACATGGAAGCAACCTTAATGTCCATTGCCAGAGGAATGGATAAAGAAGGTGTGGTACATATATACAGTGGAATATTATTCAGCCATAAAAAAGAATGAAATAATGTCATTTGCAGCAACATGGATAGATGTAGAGATTGTCATACTGAGTGAAGTAAGTCAGACATAGAAAGACAAACATCATATGATACCACTTATATGTAGAATCTAAAAAAAAATGGTGCAAGTTAACTTATTTATGAAAGAGAAATAGAGTCACAGATGTAGAAAACAAACTTATGGTTAAAAGGAGGGAAAGTGAGGGAGAGATAAACTGGGAGATTGGGATTTCCATACCCTAACACGTACGCTAACCCTAAACCGTTGTCGTACCCTAACCTGTACCCGAAACTCTACCCGTTCCCTAACCCTAACCCTGACCCTACCCCAACCCTAACCCTTACCTGATGCCTTACCCTAACCCGTACCCTAACCCCAACACTAACCCTTACCCTAACATGTATGCTAAACCTAAACCGTTGTCGTACCCTAACCTGTACCCTAAACCATATCCGTTCCCTAACCCTAACCCTAACGCTAACCCTTACCCGATGCCTTACCCTAACCCATACCCTAATCCTAACCCGTACACTAACACTAACCCATACCCTAACACATACGCTAACCTTAAACCATTGTCATACCCTAACCTGTACCCAAAACCGTACCCGTTCCCTAACCCTAACCCTAACCCTTACCCGATGTCTTACCCTAACCTGTACCCTAATCCAGCCCATACACTAACACTAACCCTTACCCTAACACGTACGCTAACCCTAAAACGTTGTTGTACCCTAACCTGTACCCTAAACCATACCCGTATAAAATAGATAACTAATAAGGACCTCTAGTCAATACTCTGTAATGACCTATATGAGAAAAGAATCTAAAAAAGAGTGGATATGAATATATGTATAACTGATTCACTTTCCTGTACACCTGAATTAAAACAACATTGTAAATCAACTATACTCTAATAAAAATTATTTTTAAAAGTTCCTTAGAGAGATTTCACCTTGAACAATCACTTCATGAATTATCTTTTATAGGTCTAGGCCCTGTAATCAGGTGTTGTGCTATGTTCAAGTTTCTGATCTTGAGGTGCTTACTTCTACTTAGAAAATGATATTAATGAATTCACAAAACATTGAACAATATAACCATGTGTAATTAAATATGAAATTATGTGGCATCTAACCAGCTTCTCTAGAAATCCAGAGTGATGACTTAACCAGTAAAGGATGATTTATGGAGGGATTGGGATTTAAATTAGGAATTGTAGGATGTATAGGATTTGATAGGGGAAGGTCAAGAGAGAAAAGAAGATAAATGTGGAATCTAAAAATTCAAACTCATAGAACTAGGGAGTAGAACAGTGGTTGCCAGGATCTGAAGAGAGGGAACATGTAAGTCAAAGAGCACACACATACACTTATAAGGTGAATAGATTCTGGGATCTAATGTACAGCATGGTGATTATAGTTAACAATTCTGTATTGTACACTTTAAATTTGCTAAGAAAGTGGGTCTTAAGGGTCCTCACCTCAAAAAGAAAAGGTAACTATGGTTGTGGTAATCATTTTACAATGTATATGTATATCAAACCATCACATTGTACACCTTAAAAAAATCATGTTGTACAACCTAAATGTATACAATTTTTATTTGTCAATTATACCTCAGTGAAGCACAGGGGAAAAGAGCCCAGAAGTAGGAATGAGCACACTGTATTTTTGAGGGTTTGGAAATGAAACAGAATGATGTGCATCCATTCATTCCACAAACTGTATTGAAGAACTGTAATATGACAAGCACCGGGGAGAAAATAAGACGCAAAGCAGACAGCATAGTTCAGTTTCTTCCATCCATCCATCCATTTAATTATCTACACATTTGATTAGTAGTTGTTGAGTTGTTGAGTGTGCCAAGGATTGGAATGGGAACTGAGGGTGTAATGATGGCATTGAATCAGAGCTCTAGGGATACAAGACAACACAGATCTTGAGTAATCTAATCCTGACCCTTGCTGTGCACTAAATTCTGTTGTGAAACAGAGATGTAGCCTATTTTCCAGTCATGGTTCTTCTGTGTCTGCTCAGCTCTCATATCATTTGTAATGTGGAACTTACCCTGGAGTTGGGGAATTTAAGGAATTGTTACAAAAACTAAAGTACATGGCATTGGGAACTGGATTAGGCTAGTGGTACCTTGGTTGGACAAAAATCATTTGAAAGCAAAGAATTCACCCAGATTTGATCTTTAACAAGATTTTGGGGATGATAGAGAGCTACAGTTAGTGAGATGCCTGCATGTTTTATTGCCTGCTAATAGGAAGCATGTTGATGCCAAAGTCAAATAGGAAAATTAAGAAGAGAAGTTAAATGTGTTGGTAGAAGTCACTATGTCAAAGAAAGCTAAATCTAGCATCTCAACAGAAAATACATGCAGGCTTATTGGACAATCCATCCCAGTACAGAATTGGGAAAAGACCAACAGATCATATGTGTGTTTTTGTTCCCTGTTTAGTGACCAATTTTATCGTGTTTGGACCCCAAGACTCAGGGATAGCACAAAGATTATTTTTCCTGATGTAATATGAAGATAACTGAGCCCTTATTTTTGCAAATGGTAAAGAAAATGCCTTAAATACCTGCCAAAACCAAGACAGACTGGAACGGCTGGAGATTTCTGTAGGATTACCCAAATGTGAACACTGAGAAGTTGTAAAAGGCGATTGATCTCCACATACATCTGGGCAAGAGGGCTTTCATCATTTGCCTACTTTTGAAATTTGTATAATAGTAATTTTGTGCACACATATAGAGAGAGTGAGAATTAGAGGGAGAAAAAGAGAGGGAGATGTTTACATACTCAAACAGATATGGATAAGGGACACTGTATTTCAAGATATCCACATGTTTTGCAGGATTTTAAAAGTGTTTCACCAGATGTTTGAATTTGTAGGGAATTGTTGTCTAATAACGTGTTGGTGAATTTTTCAGAATTTAACACAGTTAAATTCCTAGGGTCACTAATCCTAGCAAGTTTCCCTGGAGCATGTATAGTCCTTTAGAGGTAGCAGGGAAAGAGAGCAGGCTTTTTGATCAGGAAGCCTGATCTTATAAATGACCTTAAATTGTAACTATACTCAAAACAATATGGCACTGACACAGGAATATAAATATAGGTTGAATAATCCAGGAAGACTGGAAGCAAATCTAATGTATATGGAAACTTAATATGTGATAAAAGTAACACTCAATTGGTCACAAAAGATGGTTTGTTTAATAAATAATAATGGCATTATTCAGTTTATATCTGGGAAAACCTTAGACCCCAGATTGTGGTCTAAGTATATACAAATTAATCTCTGATAGATTTTAAAAATAAAATTGTAAAAACTATAACAGTAAAAATATTTTTTTAATATTTAGGAAAATACTTACAAACACTCTAGTTGGATATGCAATATTAAATAATAGAGAAAACAGAGAAAGCTTGTGCACAAAAAGATCGATAAATCCAACCATATAAAATTTTAAAATCCCTAGATAACCAAATACCAAAAAATGAGCTTAAAAGCTAGATAATAGGCTAGGAGAAAATGTTTATAGCATGTGACAGAGGGCTAATATTTCTAGAATTCAAATGATAGGTAAAACTCATTTGAAAAACACAAATAACCCAGAGAAAAATACATGAAGAATAGGATCAGAAGAGAAATGCAAATAGCTAATGAGCATATGAGAAGATACTCAACCGTGGCAGTAGTTAAGAAATGCAAATTAAATCAGTGAAATCCCATCTTTCCTATTAGATTGCCATAAGTAAATAAACAAACAAATAAATAACATTCAGTGCTATGGAGATTATGGGGAAGTGGACATACCACACATAGCTGTTAGGAACATAAATATTTATAGACACTGCCAGTATCTTTTAAAGTAACCTGGCAGCATCTATTAAAATAAAGCATGTACATACCTTGACTAAACAATACTACTAGTATGAAAAGTATATGTTTGAGGCTATTTACTGCAACATTGATTTTCATGGTAAAATAAGATGGAAACAATCTTAATGTCTTTCATTTAGGAAATGGTTTAGAAAAGTTAGGTGCATTCAAACTACAGCAGCTCTGTAGCCTTTCACATGAATGAGTAGCTCTACGAAGGACTGACATAGAGGGCATTCATGGTATATTGTTACTTGAAACAAAAATTATTTTTATAAATAGAACTTCTCTCTGTGTATAGGTACTTGAATATGTTTGTATGAGCATAGTGAAAGATGTTGAATGATGCCTAATAAAGTGTTCACACCAATTACCTCAGGGCTGTCATTGGAAGGAAGGAGGGTGAGATGATTACCTCTTGCTTTATATGCCTGTGTATTGTTTCATATGTTACTACACATGCATTACTTTGCTTCCTTTGTCTTGTTATTTCTTTGTTTTAGAGAAAAGAACTGATTTCAAATTCTAGTCCCTCTACTTACTGGCCAAGTGACCTTGGAAAGTCATATAACCTCTTTAAGTCTTATTTTTCTCATCTACAAAGTAACAGTTAATATTATCTCACAGAATTGTGGGGAGGATTAAGCAAGATAAGATATGTCAAGTTCCTAGCACAGAGATTATGGTGACTGATCAGCAAATGAAAACTCCCCCTTCCTTCCTTTCACTTCACCCTCTGTTTATGTGCTTGCAGGGATGCAAGCCAGTTAGCATATTAGAACCAATCCCAAACAGGAGGATGGAGCTGCTATACAAACAAATAATCCACCAACTTCCAAAAGCTAAATTAAAATTATTTTCTTTGTAGATAAAACCATGCTGGGTGACCCATATCACTGCTAACTCTCTCCATTCATCCAGACGTTGAGAGCTATAGATCCAAGAAATAATTTCACATGGTTCATTAAAAGTATGAAATTGAGAGACCAATCCTATGACCTAGACTGCTCCCTGCTCTGAATTCAGGTTGGGATGTGTGGGCCTCTGAAACCTTCCCCTTTTCCGCACTCCTGCCTGGAAACTTTACCCTTTTCATCTCTGGAATGTTATGGTGGTGGGATCACAGAGCTGGTGGCCACACCATTCCCCAACATCCCCTCATGGTAATCCTTCTCCAACATTCATTGAATATTTGTTATAGAAATGACACTATGCTAGACCTTTTATAAGCATATTCTCACTTATCTTCCCAACAACTCTGTGAAGTATCATCTTCATTTTACAGATGGAGAAACTAAGGCTATAGAAGTTTAACCCCCTGCTCAAGGTTGCATGGTAAGGATATGGTAGCTCATGGTCTTTCTCCTATGTAATACAAACTCTCCAAGTTGAGGAAGTCAGAAGATCCAGTGGCTTAAAATCTCCCTGCATAAAAGTTATTCAAATTCCAGCAATAATTTGTCTCAGTTTCTAGAAAAATTTTAGTCTTTTAACTAGTTATAAGATTTGTATGGCTTGTAGTTTCTATTCATACTTTCAGGATGAATTCAAACGTCTCCTCTGCTAGGAAGGCTGATGCCATCACTTGAGGAAAGGGTCAGGGTCAATTTACTCCCCTGTCTCCATTTAGACTTTAATATTCACACACCTTAATTATAACTCATGTTTTATTATAGCATGATTTGTTAGCTTGCCTGTCTTCCCACAATTAGAGGTCTTCATTAGAGTGGGAGCATTTTTAAAAATCTGGCTCATAGGAGATATTCCATTAATTTTTTAGGTGAATGCACAAATTAATGATTATGTATTAAGTAGGATATTTCCAACCTTTTAGAGATTCCCAAGTGAGAGAATGGGCAGCTCTAGTTAGAAGCCCTCCATGTAATATGAATCAGAGTCCCAACAATGGAAGAGGAATTGCAGCAAAGGAGTTATTCAAAGCCAGCTCCCCTTATGATATAAATTTGAAATCAGAAAGGGGCCAAAAATCCTGCAGCAGTGAGTATTTCAAACATGCTCATTAATAATGGCTCAAAGTGGAGATTTATTAGAGTTGAGAATAGGGAAAATGACAGTAAATCAGCTCTGGTGAGGAAAAGAACAAGGAAAAGATATGAGTTCTTATTTTAAATGTATTCATATGCTTTATAACCCTACAGTAGAGATGGCTATATTGAAGCAGAAGCCTTTATTTGTAAGGATTGAATTCACTGAAAATATGTTTTATGCCAGTATTCATTTTCCCAACTTGCAATTGCTTTCCTTTGGCCAAAAAGTTGGGAACTTAGTTTATTGCTTGAAAGCTAGAAAAGATTGCCTTAGCTGAATCTCTTCATGAAAATATTCCTTGCTTCAAATGATTACTTGTAATGCACTAGTTGCATCATAGGAAAATGCTATTTTATTGGAACGTGTGTTGAAGAGAATAGTTTTTAAAACATTCAATTAGTTGTGCCTTTGAGATAGAATTTAAACAAACCCAAAGCAATAGGATTAAATTCTCATAAAAACCCAACTGTTGCTTAGAAACCAATTCTTTTCCTACTCAAACTACTCCAAGGGTAAGCAAGCTCACTTTTGGCTGTATTCCAACCAAGGCTTTTAATTCATAAATCAGACCATGGTACTCCCTTGCCCCAAATTCTCAGTTGCTTTCTAATACATTAGAGTAAAATGCAAGTTCCTGTCCCTGGTCTACCTGGCCAACCTCATTTCATCTCACTTTTCTTCTCATCTGGCTCATCTAGTTCAGGTTAACTTTCTTCCTCTCCACTCCTTAAACACATCAGGCTCTTCTCTGCCAAGACCTGCTCCTCTCCTCTTCTTTGGACACCCTCTCCCCTGCCACTCTTCAGAAGCAACTCCTCTCAGTCCTTCCAGGGTTTGTTAGATGTCACCTCCAGAGGAATTATTCCTGGCCATTCTACCTAGGTTATCTCACCAATCCATACTATATTCTATAGTTCATTACTGTTTTAATTGTTTCTACAGCGTACTTGCAAATAGTTCTAATTACATAGATATGCGTATATAAACTTGGAGATAAACATTATCCCCCATATCCCCTACTAGACTGCAAGATCTATGAGAGCAAGAACCATATCTGTTTTATTCATTACTGACTACCCAGAACTGATGGCAGTGCCTGGCACATAGAGTAGGTCCTCAGTAAATATTTGCTGCATGAATTCACAGTGTCAAGCCTAATGTCTGGCACATAATAGGCTGTCAATAAACACTTTTTGAGTTTGTATTGTTTCCATAGGATTTAGCAAGTCAATAAATTGCATGAATTAATTCCAAGTGTCAAACTCCTTGCCATAACAGCATGGTCTCTGCAAATTCTGCTGAGACGACAAATGACAATTCAGGACAAATGAACAAGGAGGATGTCTAAAAGCTCAGACTGACTTTGGAGCATTTTCTATAGGATACAAATGTCATCGAGACAAATTTTAACTCAGTATCAAACTTGATCCCTCTAGTTCATTGCTCTCTCAAACTATTTCTTATTTTAGTAGGAGCTTTTTTGGTTTTGTCTGAGGGTTACCATGTGTTAATAAGCTAAACTTGAGCTTTTTGTTTCACTGATTTTGAATAAGCAACCGATAGGTTTTGAATTTTCCAAGGCTTATGTTTTACGTAGCTGAAATCAGTCACTGAGCATTTTCATAGCTCACTGGACCCAGAGCCAAGAAACCATTGGGTTTTGTAGTTTATAGTCACAATGACAGCATTGCCACAGGGAAATGTTTTGGCAAGATGACACATAGCTGTGATGCAGCAGTTAAGTTCCATTGATTAGTCTCTGTGAAAATTAATTTGCAAAAATATCCAAGTCAGGTGTCTATTTTAGGTTACATGTAAATTAAAAGATTGTGTGAAAAGGATTCTAGAGATGGTGCCATTCAAACATTTCAGACCAGTTGTTTACTAATTAGAGTAATTCTCACTCAAGTTTACTTTTCCACATTTTTTCTCAACAATAAGTTGTATCAGTCAAGCTAGAAAAAGACACCGCATTAGCTAGTAAACCATAATAACTGATGCTTTAAAAAAAATGACAGAAAATTTAAAAATTTGATTTATTGGGACAACCATGGGAATGAAGAAAAAAATAATTCAGCAATGATTCTCTAAATTTGGAAATAGAAGCAGTGCCATAGCGTTCTACAAAGTCACTTCTGTTCCCAGGGGTGACATGGGGAGTTTATAAACCTGAAGGATCAAAAATATGGAGCATAGTTACATATTAGAATTGTGGGGATAACAGAGTTCTGCACAAATCCAGAGGGAGAGTTTCTTACTCTAAATCTTGAAACCTTAGTTCATTTGTCCAGCCTTGCTCTGAAGGTAAAGTCTACTGGCTCACTCCCATGCTCTAATAAGTATGGGAACTCCATGCTTCTGTTTCCACAGCCTTCCTCCTATAGCATTTCCCTAGAACCTAGATTACATGACATTTGTAGACCTATTCTTGGTCCCTTTCAGCACCTAAGGTCCGTGGACTAGACACCTTAATTATTGTCCCAACACATAACAATGATTCTAAGAGCATTGACTTCTTTCATCTGGACTAGAACCTTGCCTAGTTCAGCTCTTCATGAGCAGTCATCCCCATTAGCTCTCCTTGAGGCTCTGCAGATGAGACACAAACACATCTTATCTTGCCTGAATTGAAGCCTTGTTTCTACCCAGCTATAGTTGAATGGCTTTTTAAAAATCCTAACTTTATTTGGGATGATTGATATTTAAAGCAGTTTGATTTAAACCTTTGCACTTGAAATTTATTTTAACTGGAGACTAAGCATTAATGTTACTCTTGATTTACCAAAAGAGAAATGGTAGCAAAAGTCTTCCATGGCCATAACAACAATTTAACTCTGAAACTCTGACTCTAATTACCTGCTCATGTATGAAGCCTGCTGGGGTTGAAGGGATTTAGAGCACTGTGAGTCTTGAGACCTGGGTACCAGTCCTTACTCTGTCCTTCCCTGCCTCTCCCTGGGTGTGTGGTCTTGGGTTGAGGACTTTATCTGCCTTTATGGCCTTAATTTTGTTTATTCATTTAGATTAAATGACCACTAAGGTGGCTTCTATTTCTGAAAGACTATTAATTTATGGCTGATTTAAAATGAGCAATCCAGTGATGAATAAACTTTGATACCTCTTCAGGAGTGGAGCTAATGAGGGTCGCAGATTAGCAAGGAAGAGTGTTTCTCAGTTATTCCTCAATTGTCTAAGCAAGTGGTTAGAACCAGACACACAGGCCTCGATAGTGAAGTGGGTATGTAAAACCCTGAAACTATTTGTCATAAAGAATGCCATGCCCAATAAAAGCAAATCAGACGTTCACATAACATTTTTGCTGTTTGTGTTTTTATGGGGGTACTTTTGGGGTGTGAAGTTTATTTGTAAAGCACAGAAGCATCTGTCCACCCATGTTGCCATATAATAGCAGTCTGGCAATCCATTTATAGGATTTGATTATTTTTGTTAATAATTTTCATGGGAGTATATGAAATATAATATGTATCATCTCTTACTATGTTTATTATGAATCTGCCTTCCAGGGAAGGTCCCCCAGGACATCATAGATGGCCTGATTGTCAAAGAGGTTCTTGTCTCACAGGATTTTAAAGATAAAAGGGGCTGTATTAGTTTCCTATTGTGGCTGTGACAAATAATAACAACTTAGTGACTTAAAACAACACAAATTTATTATCTTAGAGTTCTGGAGGTGAGAAGTCTGAAATGAGTCTCATGGGGTTAAGATCACTGTCAGCAGGCTGGTGTTCCTTTTGGAGGCTCTAGGGGAAGAATCTGTTGCTTTGCCTATTCCAGGTTGTAGAGGCCACCTGCATTCTTTAGCTCATGTTCCCTTCCTCCATCTTCAAAGCCAGCATCTTCTGTCCTCTCTGACCTCTCTTTCCATCCTTAATTTTTTTCTGTGATCCTTCTACACCTCTCTCATAAAAAAGACCCTTGTAATTATGTTGGGCCCAGATAATCCAGGATAATCTACTCATCTCAAGATCCTTAATTTAGTAATTTCTGTCCAGTACCTTTTACAATGTAAGGTAACACATTCACAGGTTCTGGGGTTAGGATGTGGACATCTTTGGAGGGGGCCATTATTCAGCCTACAACAGAGGCCATAGAGACCAACCAAGGCCCAAGAAATAAATGGCTATCTAAGGGCACACAGCTAATTTGTGGCAGTGCCATGACTGTATCCCTGGCATCCTCACATCTGCCATGTTTATGTGCATCACTGAAAATCACAGGTAAGAACATGCACTGATGGAGGATTTATTTTTATAATAAACTTGAAATGATTGAAGAATAAGTCTAAAATTAAGTCAGTGATTTTAAAAAAGCATTTTATAGATGATAGAAGTTTATGTTTTTTAAATACATTTTTAATGCAAGAGCTTCCTTAAATATTGTAATTTTGCTAGGTCATGGTACCTTCTAAAGATAAAGTGACTTGCAGAGATAAAATAGCTTAAATAATGATGGGAAATGAAAGTGCCAAGGAAACACATGTACATATTCTTCTATCTACTTCCCCTTCCCCTCCTCCTCCTTCTCTTTCTCTCTCTGTAACCCTGGCCATTGCTGCCATTTTGAAAATCTGTTATAGCTGGAAAGTCAATTCAAACTTTTTAATTAAAGGGGGTGGATCTACCAGAGGCTTATTGCCAAGGGGTTAAACCAAATTAAGTTATTTGCCATATTTCACAATGAAGCCCACCTTATTTTGGTGTTGAAATATTCTTCTAAGACTCTAAGGAACTTGTTTTTATCACTTCTGCCCAATAATTTCCTATAACAATTAAAAGGGTTATAGAATTTTGAATTTAGATGGGACTAGACATACCATCCAGCCCCAAACTTCTCTCTTTCATAGTATCTTTGGCAGGTATTTGCCATACACCTCTCTTGCTTCAGTTTTCTCCATCCATGACGTGGGAAGGAATAATGGCTGCTGTAAATTAAAGGTTGTATTAAATTTGAGTTCCTGAGAGGACACGTACATTTGAGAGGGTTGTGACTTTATTGTTAGGTTCATCTTCTGTAGGAATCACTCCCTGTTTCCACTTCCACTGCTGCAGGCTTTGGTGCCCCTCATCTAGAGTTACATATACACTTGACTTAACCTCATACTGTACCCCACCCCCAGTGTGGTAATTGTTCTTACATGCATCTGCCTTCTTCAAAATTCAGCATAACCCAGTGCTGGACATGCAACAGGAGCTCACTGGACTGCTGATAGATGCTGTGCATGGATGATTGAATGATGATCATACAATCTCAGAGGCATATAAAGGACACATGGATCTAAAGCCTCAATAAAGATACTGAGGGGGCAGGAAAATGTTGAAGATATAGTCGCTGATCTTCACTGATGTAAAATTAGTAGGTTGGCTACCCCACTTCTCTGCTAACTTTTTCAAACAGAAGAAAATAGGACTGGAAATTGTCCAGAAATTTATTTTAATAGATTCTTTAATGTGACACTGAAAATGAGTGCATGATTTCCCTTTGGATATTTGCACTCTGCACTCAATGCCATCTTTTTCTGCTTATTAATGAACACATTCTTCAGCTGATGGTACATTAAGTCAACTTGCCAAGCTCCTGTCTGGCATTGATAGGGGGTCATAAAATAATTCACTCCCTCAGCAGAATAAATACCTTATATATGTTGAATGCTACTTCTTTGAAAAGCTTATAAAACTTTCTATCTAGAACAAGGTTGATTCCCATATCATTCCTGCCAAACAGAAAAGCAGAGCATCAACTGAGGAGTTGCTATATATTTAGTGTACCTCAATATGAAAAGATGATGTGGCTGGACTATGCCACCTTCTTATTAAGTCATTAATGCTAGCTATCTATACCCATCAAAGAGGCCACAGAATCAATGGGTCAAAAATAACAAAATCTGATCTTAAGACATCATGAAGCTAAGAGTTAGAGAAATTGACCAAGATTCAGACCAGGAAACTGCCATAATGACACCCAAGGATCTCTATGTGTGGGAAACATTGGATGGCTCTCTTTGATTTTATGACTTTTGTGCCATAGCTCTTTTTACATTGTTTCCCCAGCCTGATTCTAAAATTTCTTTCTGTTTCTAGTTCCTTCTTTCTGGGGATTGGTGAACTCAGCTTGGAATCTTTGCTCTGTGGGGAAACGGCAGTCACCAGTCAATATAGAGACTAGTCACATGATCTTCGACCCCTTTCTGACGCCCCTTCGCATCAACACTGGGGGCAGGAAGGTAAGCAGCCATGTTGCTTCCATCGTGAAGTTGAGGACAGGGAGAGATGCTGATTCTGAAAGCCAGCCTTCCAGTCCTTGATCTCTGTGATGAGTTTGTCTTTCTACCCAGGAGTAACATCACAGACCTCAGGCCTATTGCCAGCAAATATAATTATGTGTAAATCGTGCTTTTTCTCTCTACCTAGTCAAACCCTCATGCTTCTGATTACTTCTTTGTATTCCCTGGATGTTGCCTGAAGTCCTATCCCTTGGTAGCTCATGAAAGAAAGTCAGAAAACAGCATTGCCTCCCCTGCATATCATGCTGGGAAAATTCTTCCTCTCAGAAACCTCTTTACTGGGGCTTCTTTTAACCTCAACAAAGTGAAAAAAAAATTAACAAAAGTAAACTCAGACATTTATCATCCTGGAAGGAAAAACAAACAAAAATCACATTAGATGATTTATAAGAAAGTAAATAATTAATTTTACTATGGCTTGCTGGCTAAGAATCATAGCTCCTGCACAGAAATGCTGAACTATGCTTCTCGATTCTCACATCAACATCCCTTCTTCCCTCTCCTTCCCCCATGATGAGCTCCTCCTTAATTTGTGGAAGAGCATAATGTCCATGGGGTTTCCTCATCACTGGAATCTAGCATTTTTTTTTTCTGGTTTATCTATATTTAGCTACCCTTACTGTTGAGTAGATTGTTGAAGGTGGAAAAAACACACACAGAAAATTGTGTTTGAAAGTGATTTAGCTGTTGTGAACTCAAGAGGAATGGAAAATCATTTGTGTGCAAGAAACTGGGGTTAAAATTTGGATAAATTTCACTACTGCTGGTGGCTGATTCTCCAGGGGTTGGGCTCCTTGGGCTCTGCTTTCTACTCCCCTTATGCAGTCTGTTCACCTTAATTACCACAAGTTTGTAAGTAATCTTTTCACCTTCATATATGTTGTTTTTTTTTCTTATCACATAATTTTCACACATGCACTGAAAAATCGAATGACCTATCAAGATTTTGTTAGTGACTTTGACTTAGGTCACAAGGCAAGTTTTAAAGGATCTTGCATGTGATTGAGACTATTTAGCTAAGTAGTGTTTGTGTGCTGTTTTAAATATGACTTAGGAAGCACCTTTGTAAAAAGATCCTATATAAGTTCATGACATTTATTGTTCTGATCGTATAGAAAACTAACCTACCTTAATTATTGTTCCAATTACAGTTTTATTTTACAAACCCTAAAAGGAACTTGACTTGGCTTCTACATATACCTCTCTTTAAAAAGTTGAATCATTCAAATCAAGTCATGAGCATGTATAGGTTCACTGACCAGTATATAAAAAGGGCAAATTGCAATTTTGAGTATGCAATCACTCTTTCTTTCTTGGAGAGTGTGATGGAGGACATAACTGTATTCTAGGCAAACTGAGAAATGAAAAAAAGTAAACACACACAAAGCAGAAGGAAGGGTGGTACCTGAATTCCAGAAATTACCTGAAAGATGGCCAGCAAGGCTGAAGCACAGAGACCTATGAGGGGTTGATGAGGAGATAAGGATGGAAGAAGAAGGCAGAGGCGAGATCCTGAGGCCATGTTAAGGAACTGGATTTTTTCGTAAGAGTATGACAAGGATTTAAAGCATTATTAGGTAAAAAGCACATAGGGAGTGGGATGGAAAAGGTAGCAAGCTAACACAAACAGTGAATATACAAGTTTCATTTTCCATCATACCATCTTAGAGGAAGATCTTGATGTGAAAGAAATAAAAAAACTAATTCAGGAAAGCTTCTCTCTAAAATTTATTGGGAAAGAAGAGAATGAGAGATAGCTGGAGTTAAAAATCATTCATAAGTTATGTTATCTTTTGGTGTTTTTTTGTTGTTATGTGATTTAAAAGTATATTTTCAATTTAGTAAAGTATACCTGATCCAAATCAATTTTCAAATGCTTTGGAGTTTGGAATTTTGGAAACATTTACTTTTGATGGTGTAAATATTTATATCTGGCATGCTTTGTGTTGTCAGCTGTTTGAAGAGCTGAGAACCATTTGATTATTTCCTTTGCATTCATGAAAGGTGGAAAATATAAAATATAGATGGTAGTTGGATAAACTAACTGGTAATGTAATGCCTAAACTTGATAGACAATAGCTAAATCATGTTTGCAAACTATTAAAAGATGGTGTTTAATGAATTGGAGATTTATTTTAGAAGTAAGGATTCAAATCACTGGCTCTGAATTTAGTTTTTCCTTGAAGAAATGTGTAGCCAACTTAAAAGGTTTAAAAACCTCTCCAAAAGATTGAGAGGTTTTGTAGAATTTGGGCAAGCTGCCACATTTTGAAGTCTGAGATCAGCTGGGTATCAACATGTTAAATGCATCCCAGTCATTATGTGTTTTATGTCACATTTGTATCTATGAGCATTCTTCCTGCTCATTGTTAAATGTACCTTATTTACAAACCCACAAAGCAGCTCTGCTGCAGTACCTCACTGTGTTACTGTGTTTGTTTGAACATATTTGACTTGGCATAGGTCTCAGATGATGAATTACAGGTTTTGTTTGTTTGTTTGTTTTAGCATGAGGTAGAGCTGAAATTCAATGTGAACACAAGAATACAAAGGGTAATAATAGATGAGAATCAAAACATATGATGTCTTGGATATTTATTTTACAACAAATGTGGTTTCTTTTACCTTTTAAGATGCTTATTTACAATGATAATTTTTAAACAATGTTTGTTTTTTCTTGAAGAAGAGTACTTTTTATCCAGTTGTTCATATCTGACACATAGGACAAAATCCAAAATAAGTGTACTTTCAAACAACACTCACATATTGTTGCATTGCATATGGATATAAGAATCCTACTTTGGGAGAAATGTGTCCAAGACAGAGGAGTAGGAAGACCCTGAGCTTACTTCTTGCCATGGGCACACCAAAATTGCAATCATTTACAGAGCAACTATCTACAAGAACAACCTCAAGACTAGCTGAAAGATTTTCCACAACTAAATCTATGAAGAAGGAACTGCATTGAGTTGGGTAGGAGGGGTGGAGACATAATATAGTCAAGACCCACACCCCTGTGTAGGTAACCTATAAACGGGAGGACAATAATAAATGCAGAGGTTCTCCCCAAGGAGGAAGGGGGACCAAGCCCCACATTAGGCTCCCTAGCTAAGGGGTCCTGCAGCAAGAATATGAGCCCCCAAAATGTCTGGCTTTGATGGTCAGCAAGGCTGACATTTTGGGAGAGTTGGAAGGCTTTAGGAAATAGAGACTCTGCTCTTAAAGGGTGCACACAAAATCTCACATGCTAAAGGACCCAGGGCAGAATCAGTAATTTGAAAGTATCCCAGATCAGACCCATCTGCAGATTTTGGAGAGCTTCTCAGAGAGGCAGAAGGAAATTGGGACCCACCTTGGAGACACAGACACTGGTGGCAGTGCCTGGGAACTTGTTATACCTCAAGGACACTTGTGCTGGCAAGCATCATTTTAGAGTCTTCTTTCTATCCTATTAGTGCCTGGGACTTACACACCAACCAGTGAACCAGCACCAACCCCGGACCATCCCAGACCCCACAGCCAGCTGCCCTAGGACCTGGCTTAGACCACCAGAAGGACAGCACCAGCCCAGGGACCCCCCCAACCCATGCAACCAGCTGTACTGGGAACTGGTCTAACCCACCAGTGAGCCAGCAACCACCACGTGAAACAGAGTCTGGTGGCCAACCAGGCAGAATGCAGCCCCACCTACCAGCATTCCCACAGTAGTTGGTCCTGCCACAATAGAAAGGCCCATGCAGCCCACATAGGGGGCACTCCTAGAGCATATAGCTCTGGTGACCAGAAGGGAGTGTGCTGGTAGGCTCCATAGGACCTCTCCTACATGAGGCCACTTCTCCAAAATCAGGAAATATAACCAAATTGCCTAACACTGGATATAAATACAGAGAATAGGCAAAATGAGGAGATGGAGAAATATGTACCAAAGAAGGAACAAAACAAAACCTAAGGAAAAAAATTTTAACAAAATGGAGATAAGCAATCTGCCCAATAAAGAGTTCAAGGTAATAATCATCAAGATGCTCAGTGAACTCAGGAGAAGAATGGATGAACACAGTGAGAAGTGTAACAGAATTAGAAAATATAAAGTACCAGACAGAGTTGAACAATCAGTAATTTAAATTTAAAAATACACTAGAAGGAATCATGGTTGATTAAATGATACAGAGGAGTGGATCAGCAAACTGGAAAAGTGCAGTAGGAATCATCCTAACAGAACAGAAAAGAGAAAAAAAAATAATTTTATAAAATGAAGATAGTTTGAGACCTCTGAGACAACATCAAGCACACTAATATTTACATTGTAGGGGTCCCATAGAAGAATAGAGAAAGAAAGGGTCAGATAAATTATTTGAAGACATAATAACTGAAAACTTCCCTAACCTGGGAAAGGAAACTGACATCCAGGTCCAAGAAGCACAGAGAGTCCCAAAGAAATAAAGCCAAAGAGGGCCACACTAAGACATTGTAATTAAAATAACAAGAATTAAAGATAAAGAGAGAATATTAAAAGCAACAAGATAAAAGCAACCAATTACATACAAGGGACCTCCCATAAGTCTATCAGCTGACTTTTCAGCAGAAACCTTGCAGGCCAGAAGGGAGTGGCACAATATATTCAAAGTGATGAAAGGAAAAAAAATCTATAACCAAGAATACTCCACCCAGCAAGGCTATCATTCAGATTTGAAGGAGGCATAAAGAGTTTTAGAAACAAGAAAAACTGAAAGAGTTCAGCATGACTAACTGGATTTATAAGAAATGTTAAAGGGACTTATCTAAGCAGAAAAGAAAAGGTCACAATTAAAAATCTGAAAATTACAAAAGGAAAAATCTCATTGGTAAAAGCAAATATACTGTAAAGGTAATAGATCAACCACTTATAAAGCTAGAAGGAAGGTTAAAAGGCAAAAGTAAAATTATCTATATCCACAATAAATAGTTAAGGAATACACAAACCAGAAAGATATAAAATAGGAGGTAAAAAAATTAAACTTGGAGGGGGAGGAGTAAAAATGCAAGGTTGTTAAAATACACTTGAACATAAAATAATCATGTATTGCTATATATTTTGTTGGCCAAAAAATTCATTCAGGTTTTTCCATAAATTGATAGCAGATACACACAAAAAGGAAAGGAATCCAAATATAGCGCTAAAGATAGTCATCAAATCACAAGGGAAGAGATCAAAAGAAGAAAGGAACAAAAAAGAACTACAAAAAAACCCCCCAGAACAATTAACAAAATGGTGATAAGTGCATACTTAACAATAATTACTTTAAAGGTAAATGCACTAAGTGTTCCAATTAGAAGACATATAGTGGGTAAATGGGTAAAAAAGAAGGCCCATATATATGCTGCCTACAAGAGACCTACCTCAGATTTAAAGACACACACAGACCGAAAGTGAGGGATGGAAAAAGATATTCCATGCAAATGGAAATGAAAAGAAAGCAGGGATGGAGACACTTAGACAGAATAGAGTTTATAACAGAGACTGTAACAAGAAACAAATAAGGACATTATATAATGATCAAGAGATAAATCAATGAAGGAAATATAACAGTTTTAAATATATATGCTCCTAACATAGATAAGAGCACCTCAATACATAAAACAAATATAAACAGACATAAATGGAGAAATTGACAGTAACTCAATAATAGTAGGGGACTATAACACCCTGCTTACATCAATGAACAGATCATCCAGATGGAAAATCAGTAACACTGGCCTTAAACAACACAGTACACAAAATAGTATTAAAAGATAGATACAGAACATTTCATCTAAAAGTAGCATAATACACATTCTCTTCAAATGCATATGGAACATTATCCAGGATAGATCACATGCTAGGCCACAAAACAAATCTCAAAAAATTAAAGTTTGAAATCACGTCAAGCATCATTTCTGACCAAAAGAGTTTGAGACTACAGATCAACTAAAAGGGAAAAAACTGCAAAAAACACAAACGAGGAGTTTAAACAATGTGGTACTAAACAACTGATGGGTTACTGAAGAAATCAGAGGAAATTTAAAAAATACCTGAAGACACATGAAAATGCAAGCACATAGTCCAAAATCTATGAGATGAAACAAAAGCAGGTCTAAGAGGGAAGTTTGTAGTGATACAGGCCTACCTCAAGAAAAAATTTAAATAAACAATCCACCTGTACACTAAAGGAACTACAATAAAAACAAAAACCCCAAAGTTAGTAGAAGGAAAGAAATAATAAAGATCAGAGCAGAAATAAATTTATAAGAAACAAACAAACAAACAATAAAAAAGATCAATGAAATTAAGAACTGGTTCTTTGAAAAGATAAGCAAAACTGATAAATGTTAGCAAGACTCATCAAGAAAGCAAGAGAGAGGAGCCAAATCAATAAAATCAGAAGGGAAAGGGGAGAAGTTACAACTGACACCACAGAGATACAAAGACTCATAAGAAAATATTATGAACAATTATATGCCAATAAAATAGACAACCTAGGAAAAAATGGATAAATTCCTAGAAATGTACAATCTCCCAGACAAATTAGGAAGAAATAGAAAATATGAACAGACCAAATACCAGTAATAAAATTGAATCAGTAATCAAACAACTTTCAACAAAAAAGTCTAGGACCAGATGGCTTCACAGGTGAATTCTCTCAAATATTTAAAGAAGAGTTAACAACTATCTTTTTCAAACTATTAGAAAATAACTGAAGAGAAAGGAAGGCCTTTGAAATCACTCTATGAGGCCAATATCACCCTGATACAAAAAGCAGACAAAGACACCACAAAAAAGAAAATTAGAATCAAATATCACTGCTAAAAATTGATGGAAAATTTGTCAAAAAAATATTAGCAAACCAATTCAACAGTATATTGAAAGGATCATACACCATGATCAAGTGGGCTCTATCCCAGGGATGCAAGAATGCTTTCAATATCTGTAAATCAATCAACATGATACACTACACTAACAAAATGAAGAATAAAAAGTCATATCATCATCTTAATCAATGCAAGAAAAGCTTTTGACAAAATTCAACAAAAATTTATGACAAAAACTCTCAACAAAGTGAATATAGACGGAATATACTTCAACATAATAAGGGCCATATATGACAAGACCACAGCTAACATCACAGTGAATGGTGTAAACCTGAAAGCATTTCCTGTAAGATTAGGAAATAGACAAGGATGCCCTCTCTCACCGCAGTATTGGAAGTTCTAGCCACAACAATAAGACAAGAAAAATAAATAAGGAATCCAAATTGGAAAGGAAGAAGTAAAACCTCACTCTTTGCAGATGACATGATAGTATACAGAGGCAATCCTAAAGACACCAACAAAGAATATGAAAACTACTAAATGAATTCAGTAAAGATCTAAGATATAAGATCAATATACTAAAATTTGTCACATTTCTATACACTAACAACAAAGTATCAGAAAGGGAAATTAAGAAAACAACCCCATTTACAACTGCATGAAAAAAAATGCCTAAGAATAAATCTAACCAAGAAGATAAAAGACCTGTACTCAGAACACTGTAAGACATTAATTGAAGATGACACAAACAAATGGAAAAATATATTCAAGGACTGGAAGAATTAATATTGTTATAAGAACTATTTTACCTAAGGTATCTACAGATTCAATGCAATCTTTATCAAAATACTAATGGCATTTTTTTCACAGAACCAGAACAAATAATTTATTCTAAAATTTGTATGGAAACACAAACGACCTCAAATAGCCAAAACCATCTTGAGAAAGAAGAACAAAGCAGGAGGTTTCACACTCCCTGATTTCCACCCATTCCACAAAGCTATGGTATTTAGAACATTATGGTACTGGCACAAAAACAGACACATTAATCAATGGGACAGAATAGATAGCCCAGAAATAAACCCATGCACCTAGGGTCAATTAATCTATGGCAAAGGAGATAAGAATACACGATGGAGTAAAGACAGCCTCTTCAATAAATGACATTGGGAAAACTAGACAGCTCCATACAGAAGAATCAAAGTAAACTACTATCTCTCACCAAATACAAAATAAACTCAAAATGGATAAAGACCTAAGTGTAAGATCAGAAAGCATAAAACTCCTAGAAGAGTTTGTAGGCAATATACTCTTTGACATTAGCCTTAGCAATATATATATACTTTGGATATATCTCCTTAGGCAAGAGAAACAAAAACAAAAATAAATGGGACTATGTGAAACTAAAAATATTTTGCATAGAGAGGAAAACTATTAACAAAATGAAAAGGCCACCTACTGAATGGGAGAAGATATTTGCTTATGATATATCTGATAAGGGTTAATATTCACAGTATACAAAGCACTTATAGAACTCAACATCAAAAAAAAAACAACAATCTAATTAAAAAAAAAAATGGTCAGAGGACCTGAATAGATATTTTTCCCAAGAAGACATACAGGTGGCCAACGGACACATGAAAAGATACTCAACATCACTAATCATCAGGGAAAAACAAATTAAAACCACAATTCCACTTCTGGGTATTTTTCCAAAGAAAACAAAAAATACTAATTTGAAAAGATATATGCACCTTTTTGTTTATTGCAGCATTATTTACAATAATCATGATATTGAAGCAACCTAAGCCTTCATCTACAGATATACAGATAAAGAAGATAAAGTATATATGTACAATGGAAAACCATAAAAAAGAATGAAACCTTGCCATTTGCAAAAACATTGGTGCACCTAGAGGGTTTTATGCTAAGTAAGTCAAACAGAGAAAGACATATACCATATGATTTCACTTATATGTGGAATCTAAAAACAAAAGAAATGAACAAACAAACCAAAATAAATAAATAAATAAAAACTAGAAAAAACAGAGCAGACATATAGATACAGAGAACAAATTGCTGGTTACCAGAGAACAAACTGGTGGAGGGATGAGTGAAATAGGTGAGGGAGATTCAAGGTACAAAATTCCATTACAAAATAAATGAATCATAGAATGAAATGTATAGCATGGGAAATATATTCAATTATATTTTAATACCTTTGTATGGTGACTGATGGTAACTAGACATATCAAGGTGATATTTTTTTAATGTATTGAAACATCAAATCAATATGTTGTACATCTGAAACTAACAATGTAAGTCTATTATACTTCAATTCAAAAAAAAAAAGTATGTAGACACTGGGAGGATATGCATCAAAATGCTAATGATGTTTGTCTCTGGGGGGCATGGGGATTATAGGTGATAATTTGTTTTTGCCTTTTGCTTCTATGTACACTTGTTGTCTTCAATGAAAATGTATTGTTTGTAAAATTAGAAAGAAAACAATAAATGTTATTAAAAATTTTAAAAGCAAACATAAAGAAGTTAAATGGGAGTTACTGAATTAAATAAATATTTAACCATAATTGTGGAATATGGAAGCAGTGAAATCATTAACTGTCAAATCAGTCATATTGGCACTGTTTTTTCCCAAACTAATTTTTATTTTGTATTGGGGCATAGTTGATTTAAAATGTTGGGTTAATTTCAGATGTACAGCAAAGTGATTAAGTTATACATATACCCATTCTTTCTCAGATTCTTTTCCTATATAGGTTATTAGAGATTACTGAGTAGAGTTCACTGTGCTTCACAGTAGGTCCTTGTTGGTTATCTATTTTATAATATAGTAGTGTGTATATGTTAATCCCAAACTCCTAATTTATTTCTCCCCACACATTTCCACATTGGTAACCAAAAGTTTGTATTTGAAGTCTGTTAGTTGGGTTCTGTTTTGTAAATAAGTTCATTTGTACCATTTATTTTTTAGATTCCACATATAAGTGATATGATATTTGTCTTTCTCTGTCTGACTTCACTTAATATGCTAATCTCTAGTTCCATCCATGTTGCTGCGTATGGCATTATTTTGTTCCTTTTTATGGCTGAGCAATATTCCATTGTATATATTTATACAACATCTTCTTTATCCAGTTATCTGTCAATGGACATTTAAGTTGCTTCCATATCTTGGCTATTGTAAATAGTGCTGCAATGAACATTAGGGTGCATGTATATTTTCAAATTATGGTTTTCTCTGGATTGATGGCCAGGAGTGGAAATGCTGAAGAATATGGTAGCTCTGTTCTTAGTTTCCTACGGAACTTCCATGCTGTTCTCCATTGTGAGTGTACCAATTTACATTCCCATCAAAAGTATAGGAGGGGGCTTCCCTGGTGGCGCAGTGGTTGAGAGTCCGCCTGCCGATGCAGGGGACGCGGGTTCATGCCCCGGTCCGGGAAGATCCCGCGTGCCACGGAGTGGCTGGGCCCGTGAGCCGTGGCCGCTGAGCCTGCACGTCCGGAGCCTGTGCTCCGCAACGGGAGAGGCCACAGCAGTGAGAGGCCCACGTACCGCAAAAAAAAAAAAAAAAAAAAAAGTATAGGAGGGTTCCCTTTTCTTCACACCCTCTCCAGCATTTATTATTTATAGATTTTTTCATAATGACCGTTCTGCCCAGTGTGAGGTGATACCTCATTTTAGTTTTAATTTGCATTTCTCTAAGAATTAGTGATGTTGAGCATCCTTTCATGTGCTTCTTGGCTATCTGAATGTCTTCTTTGGAGAAACGTTTATTTAGATCTTCTGCCCATTTTTAGATTGGGTTGTTTGTTTTTTTTATATTGAGATGCATGAGCTGCTTGTATATTTTGAAGATTAATCTCTTGTTGGTCTCTATGTTTGTAAATATCTTCTCCCATTCTGTGGGTTGTCTTTTTGTTTTGTTTATGGTTTCCTTTCCTGTGCAAAAGCTTTTAAGTTTAATTAGATCCACTTTGTTTATTTTAAAAATTTTCATTACTCTTAAAGTTGGATCCCAAAAGAAATTGCTGCCATTTATGTCAAAGAAGGTTCTGCCTGTTTTTTTCCCTAAGAGCTTTATAGAACGCCATCTTACATTTAGGTCTTTAATCCATTTTGAGTTTATTTTCGTGTATGGTGTTAGAGGATGTTCAAATTTCATTCTTTTATGTGTAGCCATCTAGTTTTACCAGCACCACTTATTCAAGAGACTGTCTTTTCTCCATTGTATATTCTTGCCTCCTTTGTCATAGATTAGGTGACCATGAGTGCATGACTTTATCTCTGGACTTTCTGTCCTGTTCCACTGAGGTATGTGTCATTTTTTGTGCCAGTACCAAAATGTATTTTTTGTCTGCACCACAGGACATGTACCAAACTGTTTTGATTACTGTAGTTTTATAGTATAGTCTGAAGTTAGGGAGCCTGATTCCTCCAGCTCCATTTTTCTTTCTCAGTATGTTTTGGCTATTCAAAGTCTTCTGTGTTTCCATACAAATTTAAAGATTTTTGTCTAGTTCTGTGAAAAATGCCATTGTTAATTTGATAGAGATTGCATTGAATCCATAGATTTCTTCACGTAGTATAATCATTTTGGCTATATTGATTCTTCCAATCCAAGCACATAGTATATTTCTCCATCTGTTTGTGTCTTCTTTGATGTTTTTTATCAGCATCTTAAAGTTTTCTGAGTACAGGTCTTTTGATTCCTTATGTAGGTTTATTCCTAGGTATTTTATTCTTTTTGATGTGATAGTAAATGGGATTGTTTCCCTAATTTCTCTTTCTGATCTTTCATTGTTAGTGTATAGGAATGCAAGAGATTTCTGTGTATTAAGTTTGTATCCTGCAAATTTACTAAATTCATTGATGAGCTCCAGTAGTTTTCTGGTAGCATCTTTAGGATTTTCTATGTATAGTATCATTTCATCTGCAAACAATGACAGTTTTACTTCTTCTTTTCCAGTTTGGATTCCTTTTATTTCTTTCTCTTCTCTGATTTTCATGCCTAGGACTTTCAATACTTTCTTGAATAAAAGTGGCAAAAATGGACATCCTTGTTTCCTCCCGATCTTAGAGGAAATGCTTTCAGCTTTTCAGCATTAAGTATGATGTTAGCTGTAGGTTTGTCATATATAACATTTATTATGTTGAGGTAGCTTCCCTCTATGACCACTTTCTGGAGAGTGTTTTTTTTTTTTTATCATAAATGGGTGTTGAATTTTGTCAAAAGCTTTTCCCCATCTATTGAGCTGATCATGTTTTTTATTCTTCAATTTTTTGATGGGGTGTATCACACTAATTGATTAGAAGATATTGAAAAAATCTTGCATCCCTGGGATAAATCCCACTTGATCTTGGTGTATGATCCTGTTAATGTATTGTTGAATTCGTATTGCTAGTATTTTGTTGAGAATTGTGGTGTCTATGTTCATCAGTTATATTGGCCTGTAATTTTCTTTCCTGTGAATATCTTTGTCAGGTTTTGGTATCAGGGTGATGGTGGCTTCATAGAATGGGTTTGAGGGTATTTAATCCTCTGCAATATTTTGGAAGAGTTTTGGAAGGATAGGAATTAACTCTTCTCTAAATGGTTGATAAAATTTGCCTGTGAAGCCATCTGGTCCTGGACTTTTGTTTGTTAGAAATTTTTTAATCACAGTTTCAATTTCAGTACTTGTGATTGGTCTGTTCATATTTTCTATTTCTTCCTGGTTCAGCCTTGGAAGGTTGTGCCTTTCTAAGAATTTGTTCATTTCTTCTTTGTTGTCCATTTTATTGGCATATAGTTGCTGGTAGTAGTCTCTTATGATCCTTTGTATTTCTGTGGTATCAGTTGTAACTTCTCCTTTTTCATTTCTAATTTTATTGATTTGAGTCCTTTCCCCCCCTTTTTTTTTTTTGATGAGTCTGGCTAAAGGTTTATCAACTTTGTTTATCTTCTCAAAGAACCAGCTTTTAGTTTCCTTGATCTTTGCTATTGTTTTCCTCATCTCTATTTCATTTGTTTCTGCTCTGATCTTTATGATTTCTTTCCTTCTACTAACTTTGGGTTTGTTTGTTCCTTTCTCTAGTTGCTTTAGGTGTGTGCTTAGGTTGTCTATTTGAGATTTTTCTTGTTTCCTGAGATAAGTTTGTATTGCTATAAACTTCCCTCTTAGAATTGATTTTGCTGAGTCCCATAGGTTTTGAATCTTCATGTATTCATTTTTATTTTTTTCCAGGTGTTTTAAAATTTCCTCTTAGATTTCTTCAGTGATCCATTGGTCATTTAGTAACATATTGTTTCTTCTCCACATGTTTGTGTTTTTTTTACAGTTTTTTTTTCTTATAGTTGATTTCTAGTCTCCTAGTGATGTGGTTGAAATAGATGCTTGATATTATTTCAATTTTCCTAAATTTATCAAAGTTTGCTTAGTGGCCCAGCATGTGATCTGTTCTAGAGAATGTTCCATGTGCACTTGAAAAGAATGTGTATTCTGGGACTTCTCTGGTGGTCCAGTGGCTAAGACACTGTGCTCCCAATGCAAGCAGCCCAGGTTCAATCCCTGGTCAGGGAAGTGGATCCCACAGGCCACAACTAAGAGTTCACTTGCTACAGTTAAGTGCTCACATGCTGCAACTAAAAATCCAGCATATCACAATTAAGATGCTGTGTGCTGCAATTAAGACCTGGTGCAGCCAAATAAATATATAAATAAATAAAGATTTAAAAAGAATGTGTATTCTGTTGCTTTTGGATGGAATGCTCTATACATATCAATTAAGTCCATTTGGTTTACTGTGCCATTTAAGGCCTGTGTTTCCTTATTGATTTTTTGTCTGGATGATCTTTCCATTGATGTAAGTGGAGGTTAAAGTTCCCCACTATTATTGTGTTATTGCCAATTTCTCCTTCTATGGCTATTAGCATATGTCTTATATATTGAGATGCTTCTATGTTGTGTACATGTATATTTATGATTGTTATATCTTCTTCTTGGTTTGATCGCTTGATCGTTATGTAGTTTCCATCTTTGTCTCTTCTAACAGTCTGCATTTTAAAGTCAATTTTGTCTGATATGAGTATTGCTACTTCAGCTTTCTTTTGATTTCCATTTGCCTGAAATACTTATTTCCATCACCTCACTTTCAGTGTGTATGTATCCCTAGATCTAAAGTGGGTCTCTTGTAGACAGCATATATATGGGTCTTGTTTTTGTATCCATTCAGCCAGTTCTATGTCTTTTGGTTGGAGCAATTAATTCATTTACATTTAACATAATTATTGATATGTATGTTCTTATTGCCATTTTGTTAATTGTTTGGGGTTTGTTTTGTAGGTCTTTTTTTTTTTTTACCTTTCCCCTTTGTTCTCTTCTCTTGTGATTTGGTGACTATCTTTAGTGTTATGTTTGGATTTCTTCTGTGTGTGTGTGTGTATCTATTGTAGATTTTTGATTTGTAGTTCCCATGACACTTTGATATAGCAGTCTGTATATATATATATATATATAGTTTTAAGTTGCTGGTCTCTTAATTTCAAATGCATTTCCAATATCCTGCATTTGTACTCTCCTCTTCTCATGATTGCTGGTTTTGATACCATATTTGTATGTGGATGATTTCCTACCCTTACTGTATATTTGCCTTTACTGGTGAGCTTTCCCATTCATAATTTTTGTTTGTTTCTAGTTGTGACCTTTCCTTTTTCACCTAGAGAAGCTCCTTTAGCCTTTGTTGTAAAGCTGGTTTGGTGGTGCTGAATTCTCTTAGCTTTTGCTTGTCTGTAAAGCTTTTGATTTCTCCATCAAATCTGAATGAAAGCCTTGCTGAGTAGAGTATTCTTTGTGGTAGGTTTTTTCCCTTTCATCACTTTAAACATATTGTTCCCCTCCCTTCTGGCCTGCAGAGTTTCTGCTGAAAAATCAGCTGTTAACCATATGGGGATTCCCTTGTATGTTACTTGCTGATTTTCCCTTTTAATATTTTCTCTTTGTCTTTAATTTTTGTCAGCTTCATTAATATGTGGCTTGGCATATTCTTCCTTGGGTTTATCCTGTAAAGGACTTTCTGCACTTCCTGAACTTGAGTGAATGTTTCCTTTCTCATGTTAGGGAAGTTTATGGCTATTATGTCTTCAAATATTTTCTCTGGCTCTTTCTCTCTGTATTCTCCTTCTGGACCCCCTATAATGCACATGTTGATGAATTTAATATTGTCCCAGAGGTCTCTTAAATTGTCCTCATTTCTTTTCATTCTTTTTCTTTATTCTGTTCCTCAGCAGTGATTTCCACCAATATGTCTTTCAGCTCACTTATTCATTCTTCTGCATGTTTTAGTCTGCTATGGATTCCTTCTAGTGTATTTTTCATTTCAGTTATTGTGTTTTTCATCTGTTTGTTTGTTCTTTAAATTTTCTAGCTCTTTGTTAAATACTTCTTGTATCTTCTCAGTCTGGCCTCCATTCTTTTTCCAAGATCTTAGATCATCTTTACTATCATTACTCTGAATTCTTTTCCAGGCAGATTGCCTATCTTTACTTCACTTAGCTGTTCTTCTGGGGTTTTATCTTGTTCCTTTATGTGGAACATATTTCTCTGCCATCTTATTTTGTCTGACTTTCTGTGTTTGTGGTCTCTGTTTCTCAGGCTGCACGTTTGTAGTCCTTCCTGCTTCTGGTGTCTGACCCCAGGTGGGTGAGGTTGGAGTGTAGCTGGGTCTAACGCCAAGTTATCCACCAAAGATAACTCTGGTGGGCAGGGCTGTGTCAAGGGGTGTGTTTAGAGACATGTGGTCATTCAGGAGGACTTCAGGAAGTCTTTCTCCTGATGTATGTGGCTGGCTTTTCTCCCTGTTGGTCATTTGGCCTGAGATGTCTCACCACTGGAACTTGCAGGCTGTTTTCTGGGGCTAGATCTTGGTGCCAAAATGGCAAACTCTGATAGAGCTCACACTGATGAATATTTCCTAGGGTGTCTACCACCAGTGTCTTCACCCACAGTGAGCCACATCCACCTCCCACATCCCCCCCCCCAGGAGAACCTCCAAGACCCACACATATTTCTGTCCCAGGCTCCTATGGAGCGCTGCTTTGCCCTAGGTCCCAGTGTGTGTGAAAACTTGTGTGTGCCCTCCAAGAGTGGAATCTCTTTTCCCCCAGTTCTGTGCAGCTCCTGCACTCAAGCCCTGCTTGCCTTCAAAGCCAAATGATCTAGGGCCTCCTCCTCCTGATGTCAGACCCTCAGGATGGGTAGCCTGACATGGGACTCAGAATGCTCACTCCTGTGGGAGAACCTCTGTGATATAATTATTTTCCAGTTCATGATTATGTTGCAAAAACTCCCCTCTTACCGTCTCATTGTGGCTTACCTTCTCACTGTGGCTTCTTTGTCTTTGGATGTAGCATATCTTTTTTGGTGTGTTCCAGTCTGTTTTGTTGATTGTTGTTCAGCAGTTAGTTTTAATTTTGGTGTTTTCATGAGAGGATATGAGATCACCTCTTCTACTCCACCATATTGTCTCTACTTCTCCTTGAAGTCTTCTTCATAAAGGGACAATTCCTGGCAAAAGAGACTGTTCATCTTGTTTAAAAAAGCAGCCTAATTAACAATGATACCAGCAAGAATCCAGAAGGAAGAGGGTGGAAGAGGCAATGGGATAGCATTAATTTTTAATAGGGTTAAGAACTTGAATTTTTTTGAACCAGGCTTTATGGGGATGCTAGAATATAAACTAGCATGGAAAATTAGGTAGAATGAAATATTATCTGTAGGAGGGTCTTTTAAATATTCTGGCTCCATATGAGGAAGTTTGAAAAAAATGTAAAGATAGATCCATTTTGTCATCTAGATATGTTGGTGTGGTGCTTATTTTTATTGGATAACTGATAGTAAACTTTCATAGACAAGTATATGTACTCATTTGGAACTCATTAGCTGTCTTTAAATACCATAGGTCTTTTTACACTGAAGCTCTGGTATGGAAATTGTATGTATAACTTTATGTGTATTTGTGGGATAGAGCAGATCTTTAAAAGCTAATGAAGAAGTGAATGCAATTCTTATGCATCTGTATTTTGTAGTTTGATAAATTTCTCAACTTTCCATTTGATAATAACCTTTCTCAGAAGGAAGCAATACAAGGTTTCTCTATTTGGATCTAATTCTAACCAACAAGGTAAAACTCTGAGAGAAAGTGGATGTGTTATCTTAGAAAATATGGTAGCCAAGGTTAAAAAAAAAAAAAAGCTAAGTACTGTCAAACTTGGATCCTAAGCTCTAACAAAGCATAATTTTGAAATATCATAGCTGAAATAGATATGATCTCATTGCCTCATGGAAGATAACTGTTAAGGATTGGGAAGTTCTTAAAAGTTAAATTATTATAATACAATTACAAAAGATGATATGAAAAAAGGAACTGGCAGGAGTTAAAGATACAGTGGATATGGCTACACAGGGGTCTTTGCAAGAAATATTTTTAAATCACATATAAGAGATGTGAGAGAAAGGGCTTATAGACAAGGAAAAAGACAAAAGGGGAAATAATCTTGAAAAACAGTTTCAGAGAGAATAAGGTCCAACAAGAATTGAGACTTCCAGAATGAGAAAATGTTTTAAAGTTATAGTTAGAGGAAGTTACAGTATTAACATAGAGTAAATTTCCATTTAGGGAACATAGATGTGCATAGATGTTCTGCTTTGGTTTGAATTTTAGGTTTGCCACTGACCACCTAGATACAAAAGGTCTAACCTCTCTAAACTTCAGTTTCCTCATTTTTAAAAGGGAGATCATAATAGTACTCATTTCATAGGGTTGTGATAGAAGTAATTAGATGAAATAATGCACTTATTAGTCAGGTTATAATGCAGTTAAGCTAGTGGCTGGCAAAGAAGAAAATGCTCAACAATTGTTAGCCACTGTCGTAGTCCATTCGGGCTACTATAACAACCTACCACAGACTGGATAGCTTATAAAGAATGGAAAATTATTTCTCACAGTTTGGGAGGCTGGAAGTCCAAGATGTAGGCAGTAGCATGGTCACATTCTGATGAGGGCTCTTTTCCTGATTCATAGCTGGTGTCTTTTTGTTGTATACTCATATGATAGAAGGGGCTAAGAAGCTCTGTGGGACCTCTTTTATAAGGGTACTAGTCCCAATCAAGAGGTTCTCTACCCTTCTACCTTTATCATCTTCTCAAAGCCCCATCTTCTAATAACAACAATTTGGGGATTAGGATTTCAACATACGAATTTGGGGGAACACAAACATTCAGACCAGATTAGCTACCATCAGGAATGTTGCTCCTCTTAGTGAAAAAACACTTAACTCCCACTTGAGTTTCTCTGTAAAAAAGATTAATATTCACATTTGAATCAGTAACATATGCTGAGAGGTGAAGTGATTGCAATTCTTTGAATGACAGAATTAGAATTCAGAGCCACCTTGCCAGTATCCCCAACCCAAAAGCTTGAAATTTAATAAGCATAAAGGTAAAGCTTTCCTACCAGGTATATATTTATAAAAAGCTGTACAGATTCAGGCTGAGCTAGATATTTTGTTGTAAAATTTCTGCATGTGAAAAAAGTAGAGGAAGTTAATTGATAATGTTTTCAGTATGAATAAATAGCACAGGGAAGATGCCAAGAGAGCAATTCAATCTAATTATATAGTATATAAGGTACTATGCCCATGATAAGTGAGGTCATTGTCCTGCAATAACCATCACTAAGAAGACAATATCTGAGATCAGTCAGATCTTTCAGAACTGATGGTTAGATTAATTAATGGAAAAGACATCGACAAAGTGAAGTAGAAAAGAAGAGGACTAAAGTGATGAGAAGAATCAAATGTTCTATGTTCAATTTTTATCTATCTGAAATAAAAATGTTTTAAAGTGTAATACAGGTGCCTTTTAATTATAACTGTCCTGTGCAGCCTCAGACACAGAGAACTAGCCCAGGTGTTTGGAAGTGACTTAGACTAGACTTCAATTCAAAATAAGAATTCAAGCTGTGTGAAAAACGAAAGACCTTCATATGTTTCATTGAGAATCCCATCACAAAAAGCATTCTGGCAGGCACTGAAGCCACTTGAGACTGTAGAACAAGCTCAAGCATAAAATAAGATTTTTGACTTGACCAGGGAATTCCCTTCCAATCTAGAAACTCTGATTCTATATGAGTAGTGGTTAGATGGGACACAAGGAATATATTTGTTTGAGGCTGATTCCGAAATGAGGAGTTAACTAGGATGTAAACCCTCTAGTTTAAATGAAAACGCCCTTTAAAGCCCTAGTGTTTGTTTGGAAGAAACTTGCATTCTCCTCTTCTCATCCTCTTTCAAAATTATTCCTCAAAGTTTTGAATACACGACTCTTTCTCCTTCAGGATATTTTTCTCTGAGTAGCTAGAATGGAGGATTCAGGGTAAAATGAATGTTATAAGAAAGGACTTTGATTAATGATTTAAAAATGAGGCCAGGGCTTCCCTGGTGGCGCAGTGGTTGAGAGTCTGCCTGCCGATGCAGGGGACATGGGTTTGTGCCCCGGTCCAGGAGAATCCCACATGCCGCGGAGCGGCTGGGCCCGTAAGCCATGGTCGCTGAGCCTGCGCGTCCGGAGCCTGTGCTCTGCAACGGGAGAGGCCACAGCAGTGAGAGGCCCGCGTACCGCTAAAAAAAAAAATAAAAAAATAAAAATAAATAAATAAAACTGTAGGCCAAGGTAATTGTGTTTATGCTCAGAGCAGAGCTTTGGGCAGACAGTGGAAGGTTTCAGAGCATAACATTGAAAAGTGATGAAAGTTAAGCCAAGTGAGAAATACTACGTTGCTATATTCTCAATTGGGAAATAGATTCAGAGTAAAGGTGTTCTGCTGCTGGTATCAGGTTCTTATCAGATTCTCATGCATTGTTGCCTCGCTTAGATCTGGGCTGAAGATTACTGCTCACTGTCTTGGCAGTTTCATGTAATGTGTACTTCTTGACATCACCCAGTAAATCAATGCAGAGTCATTAGGCAAGTCTCCCAAGGAAACATCTGGATGCTGGCTTTAGTTTTTTATAAATGTATCTAGATCACATTCTTTACTCCTCTGGTGAGTATTTTCTTTTAAAAGACTGCTTTCCTTTCCTGCTTCTTGTTCTTTTGCTCTCTCTCTCTCTCTTTCTAATTTCCCTCCTCTTTTCCATCTGTCTGACTTACTCCCTTATCTTTTCCTCCCCTCTCCAATCCTCTCCAATTTCCCTTCTCCCCTTTACCTTTTCCTATACTTCTGTTCTCCCCTTCCTTTCTTCACTCTTTTCTCCTGGTCCTGAGTACATATGACTGAGGAACCTGTGCCCTCTGTCTTCTGCCTCAAAGTGGAATAGGCTTTCCCCTTTCATACATTTTAGAGGGATTGAAAATTGTATGAGCTTGGTGACAATACTTAAATGACAGAAAAATCAAGTTATCTGAGAACCAAACACAATTTTTATAAAAGGATACAGAGAGAATTAACTGAAGGTGTTTAATGAATTTATAGGCAGATGATTTTCTAGAAGGAAGGTTTTCCTCCAGTAATCTCACGAGTTAAGTATCTGTCACATGGTATCACTTACTTTTCTGGTTATTTGATTCCACAGATAAAACTAACAGGCATTTTACAAATTAACTGTTCTTTTAAAAATAGACAATAGGGCTTCCCTGGTGGCGCAGTGGTTGAGAGTCCGCCTGCTGATGCAGGGGACACGGGTTCGTGCCCCGGTCCGGGAAGATCCCACATGCCGCGGAGTGGCTGGACCCGTGAGCCATGGCCACTGAGCCTGCGAGTCCGGAGCCTGTGCTCCGCAATGGGAGAGGCCACAACAGTGAAAGGCCCGCGTAATGCAAAAAATATATATATATAAAAAATAAAAATAAAAATAGACAATAACACGTCTTATTCACATACACTACTTGCAGCTCAACTTTCTTGCCATCCATCTAAATATGGGGGAGGAGGAGAAAGGGAAAAAAATGACTTAATTTTTACAGACTTCTTCCCAGCTAACCTTATCTCTCAAGCATTCCAGAACAAGTGTCTCCATCACAATCAAGAAAATAAAACTGCCAGAGCATCTGGGTGACATAGAAACAGTGACATACCCAAAGAAGTTCTGAATTTTGATATTAAAAATCTGGTATCAGTTGTGTGTTTTCTCCAACAAGGTTCTAAAATTGGTCAACCTACTCCTTGTAAGCCTGATCATTTGGCTGGATAAACCAACAAAGCTCTTCTTACATGAACTTTAGAGACTTTGAATCCTGTTTAAGGGTTATCATTGCCTAGAAACTTTCAGTATGAAAATAAAAGAAAAATAAATTTCCTTATCGTTTCAGGAAAAAAATGAAGTAGATTCTGTTTGAAGGACTTAAGGAAATTTAGACAAGTAGATATTTTCACTATGAGAAAAAGACATTCCATGTGCTGTGATGAAGAGAGGGGATACACATTATGCACAACATGTTGCTGCTTAGTGCTCATTTGTTAGGTAGCCTTGAATATAGAAATGAACTCAGTGTTTGATGACTTCTAAATTATTTATTCTGAGCTGGAGAAACTTTGATAGAATAAGATTTTGGCAAAATTATCAGTCCAAAATAAGTGTTGCGTCACCTTTTTTGGAGTCTGATGCTCTCCAAGCTCAGGTTTAGAGCCTGAGGTAGACTCTTGTGCAAATGATTTGATGAGGAAGTATTCTCAAGTGAAAGCTACAAAGGAATGGGAGAAGCAAGGCAGGGGGAGAAATTCAGCAAAGATATGGATCCAATTGGAATCCAACTGGAGCCTGATCCCAGAGGGAGCTCTTGAGCATGAATGGCACCAGACTTCTATCAGTCCCCCACCTATCCCTGGGTCTAGGAAGGCAGCTTAAACTGAGTCTAACCTCCCTGGAATCCCCAGGCAAAACAGCTTTTCACAGTGGTGGACTAGAGGAACTGGCTCACACTGGCTTTCAAGAGCCTGTCTTGTGCATCTCTTCCAACATTTGCACTCAGTGATATCAAGTTGGTAATTGAAATCCACTGTGGTAAGGATGTCTACACCACAGAAATCTGGAAATGCTTCACACCAGGATCTTTTTTCCTGGAGAGCTGGTTGATAAACACTTATTAGCACATCACTATTCTTACAGGCCAGGGACAGTTCCTAGGAGGAGGGTGAGTTGATTGCAACCAACATTCAAAGAAGCTGGAAGACCTGTCCACTGATCTAGAAAAGGGGGTTGGAGTGGATCAACAACAGCATCTATTATAACTAGTGTTGAAAATAAAGTTTCAGATTTGTTACAAATATTCGTATTGGTAATGATTCCAGTGACCATATTTTGGCCTCCTGAAGCATCATTCAAACTGAGCTTCCTGTGCCCTGTACTCTACCCTCCGCAAACACAGTTGCCACTAACTGGGGAGGAAGCATAGAAGTGATTATGTGGGACTCTGACTTTCCTTACCTTCATCCTAATTCCTCTCTTAATACATCTGCTTTACTTGCCTGCCTTCTACAAGGCTATATTCCTCCTAATCACATCTTTGCAGAGGTAAGGTTGGCATATGTGTGTAGCTTATGCCTTGGTAGTCACAAAGCAATGTCCTCAACTTACTTTCCAGCTTTAGCCACCACTATTCCAGAACCAGGGATGTCCTAGGCTATTTCACAAACCCAGTCCCCCACCAGCTTCTTGTCAGTGATACCATGTTTCTAGCAGCATTGCATGCAACACTTTAAACCCATGTTAGAAGCATGCTGGAAAGTTCAACAGGAAGAAATAGGGAGACGCTTGTAGGCTTTTCCAAGTAAGTGATTCTTATTCAATACATTGCCTTTTAATGATTATTTCACAGTTTCTGAATCCAAAAGGTAAGATTAAAAAAAAAAAATCTAAATAGGAGTGAGAAAATAGCCCTGACAGGCAGTTTTGAGTCCACATTTTTCAATCATTTCAAAGTATTACTAGCATTTTTCTCAAGAGTGTAATATACGACAACTGCCAAGTTTTCCTTTTGCGATTACCAAAAGGACAGATACTAGAGTGAGCCATATTTCAGAACTGCAGGGATATTAAAATTGAACTGCTAAAAATGGCCCAGGAGGAATGAATAGCAATAAGACATCAATGTCATCTGTATACTGATTTGTGATGAATTTCCAAAAAGTTTAATGGTATGATGCTATGATATATAGGGGCTTCCTGAAAGTTAATAACTGTACGCTACCCACTTAGAAGACTGTAATGGGTGAAAGTAAGTGATCACAGATTATATATAAATAGGTGACTTCACTAATATAGTCAGAACATTCTGTGTGTTCCATATTGCTACTGTCTGTGATTAAAAGTATAAAATTAAAAGGATTATGAAGAAACAAAGGTCAAATGTTACACAAATTCACGTAATTACACTTTTGGTAAGGCCTTTAGTTTGCCTTTTCATAGACAGGGACCTATATAGCTGAAAGGGAAAGTGTATGTGTTAATCACATTTCAGGGGCGAATTAACAACAGTCAGAGTCCCTAGATCCAGATTCAAGTGGGAGCAACAAAGTCTATTTGGAAGAACATATTGTCCTTGCCAATTACTATGTGGTCTGGCATTTATTTCCCCCATGGATTTTGTGCTTAAAGCGTCAACAGATATGAGGCACAGGATCTTGAATAAGAGTGACCCCTATCGACCTACAGTCTGGGTTCCTTTGGCCCAGTAATTTTTATGGCTGTGGCTGACAGCTTCTGGTTAGCAGCAAAGTACATAGCACAAAGAAAGCACTTTATAAATGTTTATTGAATGAAATGATAAAAAGATGAGTGAAAAAAACATGCCCCAGATCCTGGAATTACAAATAGATGGAGAAAGAGAAAGGAAATAAATATATTAATTACTTACCACATCCATTTATACATACATATTTTATGTTATTTAATTCCCCAAACAACTTGAGATGGTCAGTTTTACAGACAAGGAAACTGAAATGTACAGTTGTTAAATAATTTACCTAGAGTCACAGGAATGACAAGAAAAAGCTGAGTTTCAACCTTAGGCTGTCTGACTCCACCACTGTGTTCCTTTTCAGAATGTTGCACTAAAGCTAAAGTCAGAGGAGAAATATTTTCCATCTGTATCAAGGGTTTAGGAAGAAGAGGGCATGGAATCAGAAGAACCCTGACCTTCAGCCAGTTTCCTTCTCTTTTTCATAATTTGAAAGAATGAGGGAAAGTGGTAGCCTGCACCAGGTTTTCGCCATTTTCAGCCTGTTAATTCATCTCTGCAGCCTATATGTTTTGGCTCTAACATCATACATATTTTATCCTTAGAGGTGGTGCTATAGGTCTGCTTTGTTATCTGGCTGCCACTCTCTTCCCTGGCAAGGTGGCAAACCATGTACTGAATGTTGTTTCTGAATGGGTAATTTTCCTACATCCTTTATCCAAAAAGGGACACATAAAATGCCCAAGATAGTTATTGTCATCACTGCACCAGATTTGGCAGCTATAGAGTAAGGGGAAAGATCTGTGGTTTTCATTTCTAGGACACAAACATGGATATTTCTCTCTGTAGAGGGTGGCAGTGTTTTCTGTGCCTGTTGAGGATACACTTTGGTGTTTCTGCATCTGGACTATTCCCCTAAAGAACGTGAATTGTACTGTGGAAATCCTGCTAGACTTATTTCCAAGTTCTGCAGGGCTCAGAGCACATCAAGAAAAACTTTTAAAGTCATGAGCCTCAAAGGACTGGCCGGAGTAAATGCTGTCTCTGTGTCTCCTAGGTAGTTGTCCTTTCAGTCATTTCATATGATATGCATAATTTAACAAGCAAGCTGACATATCCCTGCCATTCATTCCTCAGACTGCCCTAAGTTCTCTGTGGTGAGAGAGATAATGATAATAATGGATGGAAATTTTAGGTTATTCTTCTTCACATCCAGTGTTAAGACTGAAAGGAATTCAAAGGTGACCCTCAGTTCTCAAATCACACCAGGAATAGGACAATCAAATCAAAGGCTTGCAATTCCAATGTTATTTAGCCCAGCTTCCTCACTCAAGAGCATTGCTGGGAGCTTACCCCAGCCTCCTAGGCCCCCTTTCCGAATGTTCTGGGGTGACATGAGATGTCTGGAAGTGTAATGTGTGTGCAGGTGGGGTCACTTCTTGTCACCCACCAGTCCTCTACACTGCTCTCACAAATGCTGCTGAACCGTGGCACTATTACTCTTATCCTGGCAGTGGTATTTCTCCAAAGCAAATAGAAGAATTTTTCCCAAGCTTGAATGGTCTGACCTTGAAGGGACTTCAGCCTTTTTTGAGTTTCTCAGAAGATAGCATCATTTTTACAATTTCATAGGAGCCTCTGACAAAAAATTTAAAACAAGAGCCTGGGGACTTGCCTGCAAGCTACTTGAATGACGATGACTGGTGGGAATCAGAAGCACCGTTCTCAGTCAACAACAAAAGGATGCCTCACCCAAGACATTTATTTTTTATGTTTTTTTGTTTTTTGCTTCTCATTGCACTTTTGTTTTTTTTTTAAACACCTTTATTGGAGTATAATTGCTTTACAGTGGTGTGTTAGCTTCTGCTTTATAACAAAGTGAATCAGCTATACATATACATATATCCCCATATCTACTCCCTCTTGGGTCTCCCTCCCACCCTCCCTATCCCACACCTTTGTGACCCCTCTGGTGGTCACAAAGCTGATCTCCCTGTGCTATGCAGCTGCTTCCCACTAGCTATCTATTTTACATTTCATAGTGTATATATGTCCATGCCACTCTCTCACTTCATCCCAGCTTACCCTTTCCCCTCCCTATGTCCTCAAGTCCATTCTCTACATCTGCATCTTTATTCTTGTCCTGCCCTTAGGTTCTTCAGAACCTTTTTTTTTAGATTCATATATGTATATATATATATGTGTGTGTGTGTATATATATATATATATATATATATATATATATGTTAGCATACAATATTTAATGCAGCTCAATATCAAAAAAAAAAACAACCCAATCCAAAAATGGGCAGAAGACCTAAATAGATATTTCTCCAAAGAAGATATACAGATTGCCAACAAACACATGAAAGGATGCTCAACATCACTAATCATTAGAGAAACGCAAATCAAAACTACAATGACATATCGCCTCACACCAGTCAGAATGGCCAACATCAAAAAATCTACAAACAATAAATGCTGGAGAGGGTGTGGAGAACCCTCTTGCACTGTTGGTGGGAATGTAAATTGATACAGTCACTATGGAGAACAGTATAGAGGTTCCTTAAAAAACTAGAAATAGAACTACCATATGACTCAGCAGTCCCACTACTGGGCATATACCCTGAGAAAACCATAATTCAAAAAGAGTCATGTACCACAAGACATTTGTTTTTAGAGTCTATTCTACCTCAGAGTGATTCATCCAGCCTCCAATCTCCCAACTACCAAAACTGGTATATTTTCTCTCCCTGCTTTTCTTGAGATTCTTACTGTTAGTTCCAAAGTTCCCTTTGCTGATTTACTGAGAATGCCCTGAAAACTTTATGTAAATGTGTTCTTAGAAGTTAGGATCAATAGCCCTGTGATTCTAGAGGAATATGCAAATTAAGCTAATCTTGTAATGTTGGCCCTTGGTATTCTTGGGCTTCACATCTGTGGATGGTTATATTCATTGCACTGTGCCATTTTATATAAGGGACTTGAGCAGATTTTGTTATCCACAGGGACTCTTGGAAAAAATACCAAGGGACAACTGTGTTTAACTCCATGTGCACAAGAAATCCCCCACCACCATCTTACTAATTGGGAGGAAGCCTTTATAAATTGATGGATGCCCTCCACTCTGCCCCTAAGCTTCAGACATATCCCTTGCTATAAAGAGTGTGCAGAGTCACAGGACTGAGCTTTTCCTCCAGTAACTGAGGGATATTCATCCCTAGAACAGATGAGATAGTGAATTTTTTAAAAATGTTGTTAATGTGAATGCAGCATTATTAGAGTGCACTTTGAGTTTTAGATGGGTATTTTTCCTTTTGTTACCAAGGCTTTTCAAAAGATAAAATATACATATACTCTGTGGAGTATATGAAAGTTCAGTAAAATATGATAATGTTGCTTCACATGCTGTTCTCTTAGGTGTGATATCAGTAAGATGTTTTCCTCTGACAGTCTCTTATAATGGATGAAAATATTCCTTTTCATTGCATGCACAGTGCTGGTTTTGAGTCATATTATTGGAGTCATGTAATCTGCCTTTGAAATAGTGGTATTTGAAAAGCAAATTTAAAGCTTAGGACGTTTTTGCTTTATGTTCCTTGATGCCAATGTTAATAAACCTTTTTCTAGCTGCAAAGAAGAGAAATGACAGGCAAGTTTTTTTTGTTTTGTTTTTTAGTGGTTATACCATATGGGACACAGTAAATATACTATGAAGGTAGCAGGATACATAGATAAAAAAGAACGTACTTGGACTCTGACAGTCCTTAAGCGAGTTACTTTATCTCCTTGAGCCTGTTTCCTGATCTATAAAGTGGAGTTAATATTAAAGAATTGTGCTGAAGATTCAAGATCAAGGTAGTTAAGTAGGAAGACGCTGGACTCACTTCCCCTCATGAACACATGAAAACTACAACTACATATAGAATGACTCTCAGTGAAATTGATATGAGAACTAACTGAACAAGTCTTCTACAACAAAGACTGTAGAGAAAGATCAACTTGGAGTCTGGTAGGAAGGGAGTAGAAGCAATCTGGCTGGGAACCACACCCCTAGTAGGTGGCACAGAAGAGGAGGGGAACATCAGAGGTTTAGGGACCCTCTCTGGGGAGAGAGGAGTTTAAGCTACATATTAAGCACCCCAACCCTGGGATCCAACACTGGGAAGATAAGCCCCTTTAGCTGGTTTGAAAACCAATGGGGCTTACCAGAGGGCTGTAAAGAACTGAGACTCCACTCTTAAAGAGTGAGGTCATACTTGTTTACTCTCAGTCACAAAGCAGAGACAGCAGATTGTAAACAGCCTGGGGCTCTGGTTAGCTTGGCAGGAATGTCCCAGCAGGGCTCTCAGTCTGCTCCAGGTTCCTGCTCTAGCCCCTCTTGCTCAAGTGTTGCTCCCTACTAAGGTGGAGGCTGTCATTGTCAACGAGAGTGTCCACACTTGATGGAACAGAGACTGCTTGGACCCTGGCCCTGCCTCTGGCCAGAGTGGAGGCAGCCATTGTCAATGCATGCTTTGGCACACACACTCAGAAGAGACTGAGACTAGCTCCATGGCAGAGACCACCACCACCAGGGAGCCATGTCCCTGTGCACTCTAGGAGGGAGCAAAGCTAACTCCAGGGTGGAGACCACATCTCTGGACATCCAGGAGAGGACAGAGCCATCTCAGTGTTGTGGCACCAATCCCTCTGGCTCCCACGCAGCCTCTAACCAAGGCTCACACAACTGAGGGGGGCTGGAGTGAAACCAACACAAAAGTACACCCCCAAGCCCTCAGGCCCTGACCACATCCCAAATCAAGGTAGAGACTGCCATCATACCCAGGAGACACCCAACTCCCTCCCTTCTCCAACCCCTCAGGTTCTGCCCCCTCACCACCTATGAGGTGGTGACAGCCATTGAGCATAGGAGAAACCCTGTCTTGCAGCTGATTCTGATTCTAACCCCTCCAACTCCAGCCCTTCTTCCCACCCAAGAAGTTCTGCCAGAACACTCTGGGGGGAAGATGCTCTTCAAATCCAGCTCTTCCACCAAAGCCACTGAGCACACACAGACTGCATAGGGACATTCCCACACAAGGACATGTCCTCAAGACCAGAATAAGTATCTATTTCAACTAATTTCATAGAGAGGAAAAGTGAAATATAATGAGAAAACAGAGGACTATGTTTCAAACAAAAGAACAAGAAAAAAACACTTATTAAACAAAGGTAAGTAATTTGCCTGATAGAGTTCAAAGCAATAGTAATAAGAATGCTAATTGAACTGAGGGAAGAATAGTTGAAAACAGTCAGAATTTTAACAAACAAATAAAAAATAGTAAAAAAAGAACGAGTCATAACTGAATAAAACAATAACTGAAATGAAAAATACACTAGATGGACTTAACAGCAGATTAGGTGATACAGAACTTATAAGTGACCTGGAAGATAGAATGATGGAAATCAGCCAATCAGAACAGCAAACAGAAAAATAAAAAATAAAAATTTAGAATAATTTAAGGGACCACTGGGATAACATCAAGCATAATAACATTTGCATTATAGGGGTTCCAGAAGGAGAAAAGAGAAAATGCATTTGATGAAATTATGGCTGAAAACTTCACAAACCCAAAGAAGGAAAAAAATATCCAGGTACAGGAAGCACAGAGAGTACAAAACAAGGTGAACCCAAAGAGACCCACACCAAGACATTTTATAAATAAAATGGCAAAATTTAAGAAGAGAATTCTAAAGGCAACAATACATACAAGTGTGACAAGAGTCACATACAAGTGAACCCCCATAAGGCTATCAGCTAATACTCCAGCAGAAACTTTACAGACCAGAAGGGGGTGGCATGATGTATATAAAGTGCTGAAAGGGAAAGCTGTACTACTTAGGATACTCTAACCAGTGAGGTTATCATTCAGAATTGAAGGAGAGATAAACAGTTTCTTAGAAAAGCAAGAACTCAGAGCATTTATCAGTATTTAACCACAATGTTAAAGGGTCTTCTTTAAGTTAAAAAAAAAAAAGGCTACAAAAAGAAATAAGAAATTATAGGAGGGGAAAAATCCCACTGGTAAAGACAAATATATAGTAAAGGCTGTGGATCAACCACTTAAATAAGCTAGTATAAAAGTTAAAAGACAAAAATTGTAAAAGCAACTGTAACAACAATAAACAGTTAAGGGATAGATATGAAGATGTAAAATATGACATCAAAAACACAAGATGTGAAGGGGCAGTAAAAAAAAATGTAAAGCTTTTAGAATGTGTTTGAACTTAAATGACTATTAGTTTAAAATAAGTAGATATAATTTTATGTCAACATATATGAACTTCATAGTAACTGCAAATCAAAGACCTATAACAGATATACAAAAACTAGTGAGAAAGGAGCACAAACATAACACTAAATAAAATCCTCAAACCACAATGGAAGACACTAAAAGAAGAAAAGAAAAGAACTACAAAAACAATCAGAAAACAAATAACAAAATTGCAATAAGTACATACCTTTCAATTATCACTTTAAATGTCAATGGACTAAATGCCACAATTAAAAGATATAGGGTCTCTGATTGGATAAAAAAGACTCAACTATATGCTGCCTACAAGAGACTCACTTCAGAGCTAAAGACACACAAAGACTGAAGGTAAGGGAATAGAAAAAGATAATCCATGCAAAGGGAAATGAAAAAAAAAGCTGGGGTAGCAACTTATATCAGACAAAGTAGACTTTAAAACAAAGTTTATAATAAAAGACAAAGAAGGACATTATAGAATAATAAAGAGATCAATAGAAAAGTGGACATAAGGTTCTTAAACATATATGTACCTAATATAGGAGTACCTAAATATAAAAGCAAATATTAACAGACATAGAAGGAGAAATTGACAATAATACAATAATACTAGGGGGCTTTAACACCACACTTACATCAATGGACAGATAATCTAGACAGGACATCAATAAGGAAAGAGTAGCCTTAAATGACACATTAGACCAGTTGGATTGAACAGGACATTCCATCCGAAAACCACAGAATACACGTTCTTTTCAAGTGTACATAGAACGTTCTCCAGAATAGATCACATGTTAGGCCACAAAATGAGTCTCAACAAATTTAAGAGGATAGAAATTTTTCTCAACCACAACGGTAAACTAGAAATCAATTACAGACAGAAAAAATGGGAAAAACACACACATGTGGAGACTAAACAACATGCTACTATAAACCAATGGATCAATGAAGAAATCAAAGAGGAAATCAGAAAATACTGTGAGACCAATGAAAATAAAAACATAACTTTTCAAAATCTATGGGACATAGCAAAAGTCATTCTCAGAGGGAAGATTATAATGATACAGGCCTACCTCAAGATGAGAAAAATCTCCAATAAACAACTTAACCTACTATCTAAAACAATTAGGACAATAAGAATAAGCAAAGACCAAAGTCAGCAGAAGGAAGGAAATAATGAAGATCGAAGAGGAAATATATAAAATAGAGACCAAAAAAATTTAAAATAGTAAAGGTCAATGAAACCAGGAGCTGGTTTTTTTGAAAGGTAAACAAAATTGGTAAACCTTTAGCCAGGCTTATCAAGAAGAGGACTCAAATAAACAAAATAATAAATGAAAGAAGAGAAATAACAACTGATTCCACAGAGATACAAAAATATGTTAGAGAAATATTATATGATATCACTTTTATGTGAAATCTAAAAAATACAAAAAAACTAGTGAATATAACAGAAAAGAAGCAGATTCACAGCCACAGAAAACAAACTACTGGTTACCAATGGGGAGAGAGAAGGGAGGAGGGGGACTATTGTGGTAGGGGTTTAAGAGGTACAAGCTATTATAAAATAAGCTATTAGGATATATTGTATAACATGGGGAATATAGCCAATATTTTATAATAACTATAAATGGAGAATAACCTTTAAAATTTTTGTAAGAGAATAATGTGAACAGTTATATGCCAGAAAATTGGACAACCTAGAAGAAATGGACAGATTTCTAGAATTATATGACCTGCCAAGACTGAATCAAGAAGAAACCAACATTAAAAACAAGTTAAAAAAAAAAAACAGAAGAAATGAACAATTTGAACAAACCAATTACTAGTAATGAAACTGAATTTGTAATTTAAAAAATTTCCAGAAAACAAAAGTCCAAGACCAGAGAGATTTGCAGGGGAATTCTACCAAAAATATAAAGAAGAGTTAATACTGACCATTCTCAAACTATACCAAAAAGCTGAAGAGGAGGTAACACTGCCAAATTCATTCTATGAGACCACCATTATTCTAATACCAAACCGGACAAAGACACTACCACAAAAAGGAAATTACCGGCCAGTCCCCATGATGAATATGATGCAAAAATCCTCAACAAAATATTAACAAACTGAATTCAACAATACATAAGAAGGATAATACACCATGATCAAGAGGGCTCTATCCCAGGGATACATGGATGTTTTAATATCTGCAAATCAATCTTTGCGATACAACACATTAACAAAACAAATAATAAAAATCACATGATCATCTCAATAGATACCAAAAAAGCATTTGACAAAATTCAACATCCATTCATGATAAAAACTCTCAACAAAGTAGTTATAGAGGGAAAATATCTGAACATAATAAAGGGCATTTATGAAAAACACACAGCTAACATCACACTCAATGGTAAAAAAACTGAAAGCTTTTCCTCTAAAATCAGAAAGAAGACCAGGATGCTCACTCTTGCCATTTCTATTTAATATAGTATTGTAAGTTCTAGCCACAGCAATCAGGTAAGAAAAAGCATCCAAATTGGAAGGAAAGAAGTAAAACTGTCACTATTTGCTGATGATGTGATACTATGTATAGAAAACCCTAATGTATCAACCAAAAAACTATTAGAACTAAAAATGAATTCAGTAAAATTACAGGATGCAAGATTAGAACACAGAAATCTGTTTCTTTTCTATACACTAATAATAAACTAACAGAAAGAGAAAACAAGCAAAATATAATATTTACAATTACATCAAAAATAATAAAATATCTAGGAATAAACTTAACCAAGGAGGTGAAAGACCTACACTCTGAAAACTATAAAACATTAATGAAGGAAATAGAAGATGATACAAAGAAATGGAAGGATATCTTATGTTCATAGATTAGAAGAATTAATACTGTTAAAATGCCCATACTACCCAAAGCAATCAGCAGATTTCATGCAATCCCTATCAAAATACCCATGGAATTTTCCACTGAATTAAAACAAACAATCCGAAAATTTGTACAGAACCACAAAAGACCCTACACTGCCAAAATAATCTTGAGAAAAAAAGAACATAGTGCTCAAAGCAATCTACAGATTCAATGCAATCCCTATCAAACTACCACTGGTGTTTTTCACAGAACTAGAACAAAAAATTTCACAATTTGTATGGAAACACAAAAGACCCTCAATAGCCAAAGCAATCTTGAGAAAGAAAAACAGAGCTGGAGAAATCAGGCTCTTGGACTTCAGACAATAATACAAAGCTAGAGTAATCAAGACTGTATGGTACTGGCATGAAAACAGGAATATAGATCAATGGAACAGGATAGAAATCCTAGAGATAAACCCACACACATATGATCACCTTATTTTTGATAAAGGAGGCAAAAATATATGATGGAGAAAAGAGAGCCTCTTCAATAAGTGGTGCTGGGAAAACTGGACAGCTACATGTAAAAGAATGTAATTAGAACAGTCCCTAAAACCATACACAAAAATAAACTCAAAATGGATTAAAGACCTAAATGTAAGGCCAGACTCTATCAAACTCTTAGAAGAAAACATAGGCAGAACACTCTATGACATAAATCACAGCAAGATCCTTTTTGACCCACCTCCTAGAGAAATGGAAATAAATACAAAAATAAAGAAATGGGACCTAATGAAACTTAAAAGCTTTTGCACAGCAAAGGAAACCATAAACAAGATGAAAAGACAACCCTCAGAATGGGAGAAAATATTTGCAAATGAAGCAACTGACAAAGGATTAATCTCCAAAATTTACAAGCAGCTCATGCAGCTCAATATCAAAAAAACAAACAACCCAATCCAAAAATGGGCAGAAGAGCTAAATAGACATTTCTCCAAAGAAGATATACAGATTGCCAACAAACACATGAAAGAATGCTCACCATTATTAATCATTAGAGAAATGCAAATCAAAACTACAATGAGATATCATCTCACACTGGTCAGAATGGCCATCATCAAAAAATCTACAAACAATAAATGCTGGAGAGGGTGTGGAGAAAAGGGAACCTTCTTGCACTGTTGGTGGGAATGTAAATTGATACAGCCACTATGGAGAACAATATGGAGGTTCCTTAAAAAACTAAAAATAGAACTAGCATACGACCCAGCAATCCCACTACTGGGCATCTACCCTGAGAAAACCATAATTCAAAAAGAGTCATGTACCACAATATTCATTGCAGCTCTATGTACAATAGCGAGGACATGGAAGCAACCTAAGTGTCCATCAACAGATGAATGGATAAAGAAGATGTGGCACATATATACAATGGAATATTACTCAGCCATGAAAAGAAACGAAACTGAGTTGTTTGTAGTGAGGTGGATGGACCTAGAGTCTGTCATACAGAGTGAAATAAGTCAGAAAGAGAAAAAGCAATACCATATGCTAACACATATATTTGAAATCTAAAAACAAAAAGAAAAAGATCATGAAGAACCTAGGGGCAAGACATGAGTAAAGATGCAGACCTACTAGAGAATAGACTTGAGGACATGGGGAAGGGGAAGGGAAAGCTGGGACAAAGTGAGAGAGTGGCATGGACATATATACACTGCCAAATGTAAAATAGTGGGAAGCAGCCACATAGCACAGGGAGACCAGATTGGTGCTTTGTGACCACCTAGAGGGGTGGAATATGGAGGGGGGTGGGTGGTGGCGGGAAGACGCAAGAGGGAAGAGATATGGGGACATATGTATATGTATAACTGATTCACTTTTATAAAGCAGAAACTAATACACCACTGTAAAGCAATTATACTCCAATAAAGATGTTAAAAAAAAAAAGACCATAGTGGAGATATCATGCTACCTGTCTTCAGACCATACTAGAAAACTATAATAATTAAAACAGTATGTTATTGGTACAAAAACAGACACATAGATCAGTGGAACAGACACATAGAGAGCACAGAAATAAACCCACACACATATGGTCAATTGATCTACAACAAAGGAGGCAAAAATATACAATAGGGAAGACAGTCTTTTCAATAAGTGGTGTTGGGAAAACAGGACAGCTACATGTAAAAGGGTGAAATTAGAACATTTTCTCACATCATATAAAAAAATTATCTCAAAATGGATTAAAGACCTAAATGTATGACCAGAAAACATAAAACTCCTAGAAGAAAACATAGGCAGTACACTCTTTAACATAGGTCTTAGCAATATTTTTTTTAGATCTGTCTCCTCAGGCAAGGGAAGCAAAAGCAAAGATAAACAATTGGGATGTAATTAAAAGCTTTGCAGAGTAAAGGAAACCATCAACAAAATGAAAGACAACCTACTGAATAGGAGATGATATTTGCAAGTGATATGTCTGATAAGGGATATATCTTTATCCAAATAAAGAGTTCATGTAACTCAATATCAAAAAAAACCAAACAACCCAATTAAAAAGTGGGCAGAAGACCTGAATAGAATTTTTTTTCAAAGAAGACATACAGATGGCTAACAGGCACATGAAAATATGCTCAACATCACTAATCATCATGGAAATGCAAATCAGAACCACAATGAGATATCACCTCACACCTGTCAGAATGGCTACTGACAAAAAGAATACAAATAATAAATGTTGATTAGGATGTGGAGAAAAAGGAACTCTAATCCATTGTTGTAGGAATATGTGTTGGTACAGTCACTGTGGAAAACAGTATGGGATTCCTCAAAAAATTAAAACTAGAACTACCATGTGATTTTTTTTTTTTTTTACCATGTGATTTAACAATTCCACTCCTGGGTATAATGTCTGAAGAAAATGAAAACACTAATTCAAAAAGATATATATGCAGTCCAATGTTCACAGCAGCATTATTTACAATAGCCAAAATAGAAGCCTAAGTGTTCATTAACAGATGAATAGATAAAGAAGATGTGGTGTGTATATATATACATCAGCCTTAAAAAGAATGAAATTTTGCCATTTGCAACAACATGGATGAACTTGGAGTGTATTATGCTTAGTGAAGTAAGTCAGACAGAGAAAGACAAATACTATATGCTTTCACTTATATATGGAATCTGAAAAATAAAACAAATGAATGACTATAACAAAACAGAAACAGACTCATAGATACAGAGAACAAAGTTGCAGTTACCAGAAGGGATAGAGATAGGGGAGGGGAAAGGTAGGGTAAGGAGATTAAGAGGTCCAAACAACTACTTATTTTATTAAATAAGATAAAAAGATATAATGTACAGCATGGGGAATATGTTGTACTCATGAATCTAATGTAACTTTATAAATCAACTATATTTCAATTTTTTTTAAAAAAAGAATTTTGGTGAGGCTCATAGTTTATTGGAATCATCCCATTATTGCGCCTAGTATTTACATAGTGTTTCCATAATTTAATTTTAATTTAACAGAGAAATAACTGACCCTGGAAATTATTTCAGTAGAGGCTACCAGTGTAATAATATGCTCATGATTTAAAGTGAATGTTATTTATGCCATCAGTGTTACTGTACATTTTAGTCCACCAAAGAGATAAAAGATACTACCTATAACATGGTGAAATACATGGTAAATTACAAGCTTTGTGATGTAAGGGAGGAAAAAAATGTATATCTTTTTCCTTATGTCTTCCTAGGTTCTCCAGCAGGGGCCTTATAAGTTAGATTGACAGAAGATAGATTAACAAGACAAAAACAGACAGAAGCTTATTAACATGTGTGGAGCCTTTTAACACTTAGGAGTAGCCAGAATTGAGTAACTCAAAGGGGTGGTTAGAATTTGGAGTCTATATAACTTACCTAGTAGGGAAAAGAGAGGGGGAGAAAGGGAACTTATGGAAAAGCAAATGACTTGGGAAGGATAAATGGGCCCTTAGGATAATAGATGGGAGATATGGTAGTTTGTGACAGTGGTCTGTCTGGGTATGGTGCTGCCGCAGAGAAGATTAGGATTCTGTGGGGTTACAACAATTGAGTTCTTTGGGGAGACTCTGCTTTTTGGCAGTTAAGAGATTTCAGGAACTCAAATGCATTCAGCTTAAAATAATTCTTATGTCAAAGTGGCATATTTTGAGTTGGCATGACCTGGTCCCCATCAATGATATCTATACTTTTTAATCTTAATGAAGTTCAGTCCTCATTTATTGTACAATCTGGCATATAATTTAACCATGTCTGGTGGTCTGCCTGCTTATCCCTGAGGCCACATATTATTTGGTTCATAGAAGGTGCCCAGTAAGTACACATTGAAAATTTTGGTTGGTGCTTGATTAATGTTTATTGTATTTAATTTGGTCTAGGATGACCAAAGTAGGTTAAATAAGAATATCCAGAAATGTGGTTGTTATCATAACTCCTATGGTTACCTCCAGAAAAAGACAAGTAGATAATTCAGAATTTTACTGATTGAACAAAATAATATCAATCATATCAAATGATTAGTGCTTAGCAGTAGACCAGCCAGACTTCCACTTGAGTTTCCAAACTCCTTTTGGTAGCTCATTACTATTTCATCCCAATCTTTTGAGTTCCTTCTGGATTGTTGGTTTGCATCATTCTAACCAGCAGTCTCAATTCAGTCCCCCATTCATGCATGATATACATAGTGTTTGTTGCAATACACAGGGTTCACATAAGATGTCAACTAATGTATCTGGTAATGCTAGGCATAATGAATCACATCCTCTATTATTCACTTGCTTCAATTTTTTCACAATACTTTCCTGGGTCCCTAACTGTCCCAGGATCTGTTCATTGTCCACCAAACAGCAGGTAAATCTACTGAAAACTCTATATGCCATGTATTGGAATAAACATCAGAGCTCCTATAAGTTACCCATTAAATTTGAATATGCAAATAATATCCCTGATCATTTCTCTCACTTAATCTTCAGAACAACTTTGTGAAGTAGTCAAGGCAGGGTATTGGCAGGTTATTGCCACAATAATGCTATTTAACAAGTAACTACAAAATCTTGGTGATATAAAACATAAGCATGTGCTTCTTGCTCATTGGTCTTCAGGTCTGCTGGAGCAGGCCTCATTCAAGCTTCAAGTTAAGGTCAGATATGTTCTATGGCCCAGGCTGAGAGGGGAGCAACTACCTAGAAACGGTCCTTTTGGTTGAGATCAAAAGTTTTCAGGAGGGCAAGTAAAGCATATAATGCCACATAAGCCTTAGGGGCAAAACTAGCCCACTGTCACTTCCACCCATATTCCATTGGCAATGTTTGCATGTCCATCTGTAGCTTCCAACAAATTTTCTCCACTACCTAGGTTGCCTTTGAGAAAATTTCACATAAAACAATCCAAAGTTAACAAAGTGATAAACTGAAAGACCACAACTTACAGACCAAAAATTTTCCCCTTGCTCTAATCACAAATGTCTTTAAGATTCATTTAGCTTTTAAAACTCAAATTTATGAGCAATTCAGCAGAAATATCTACCCTTAAATTGCTGCTGGTGTTTTGTAAAGGACACTGTGTCACTGGGTCTTCCTAAAGGAAGCCCTAGGTAAGAAATTCCTTTAATATTAAGTGTTAGGAAAAACCTTGCTTCCTCTGTACAATTGATGTGCTTTTTTCCTGCATGAGAATTGTGTGACTGTGTGGTTCATTTCCCTTTGAGTGTCAAGATTTTCAGAGCCAAGTTTTCATCTGTAATAAAATTAGTGGGACTTTATAACCCACTAAATTCCTCTCTGGATCCTGCTGTTCTATTCCAATTTTTTTTACTTGCTTTGACTCTTTGGTTATATGTAAGGTTATATACATTTATTTCTGTAAGCCATGTTAAGTCTTTTGTGGAATGAGGCAAGATAGAAGGAAGAATAAAACAGATAATAAAATAAAGCTTTGCACTGTCAAGTGTACCTAATTAAGAAGAGGGAAATCAGCTGGTCTGTTTTTCTGCTTTCTAGTTTTATTAATTACCATTGGTAGAAAGATATTTTGTTTATAATCAAAATTAAACTAAAACTTTGGAGATTAAGTTTTCTAAAAGAGCTTAAGGGTAGCATCAAAGGGGATTCAGTGCATTGTCTCTAAGGCTCCCCTCTGACACTATCCCCTCCCTAAGCCTCTCTTCTCCCCACCCTCCAGCCTGAACCCACAAAAGGATGTGAGCTTTTCTTTCTCCTGTTAATTTTTGTCACCCTGCTTCTGACTGCTGGGTCTGGTTTAAATAGCTTCAGTCACCAGGAATTGAAAAGAAGACATAACAGATATAAGCAGGAGGAGATGGATTAAGCAAAACAGTGCAACATTTTACTACATGTCTACAATTTCAAAAATTAAAGTGGAAAATATTCCCAGTTGCATACAGAGTGGAAGAAGGTGCAGTAGCTTCAAAGACTCAGTGCAGTTAAAATAGAGGAGGGGACTATGAGTTGGCCTGCAGGCTGTTGAGGAGAGGGATCTTTCTTACCACTCTTTTTACCTACTGCAGTTAACATCAATGAGATGAGCACATTGCACAAGACTGAATTCTGTAAATCTCAGAGGTTCTAAATAGTCTCCTCAGAGAAGAGGATGCTTTTTCTGGGAAATCAAATTATAAAAATCTGAGCCTCCAGTTGACTATTAAATAAAAAACTATCAAAAGAACATCTGTAGAAGGTTCCCTGAAATGGGCTCTTTGTCCTTTGAATGGATGACTGGAAATTGACAGGTTCAGTCTCATCTCAACACTGTCATTTGTTCTTTATAAAAGGTGTGGCTTTTCATTTCTAGTATTTTGCATGCTTCTGAAGTGTCTTCCCATGTCTCAAAATAACTCAATAGAAAGAACAAAGGACACAATGTTTACCTCTTTTCAAACTGGTAGTGTTTACCTCTGAATTTCACCTGCTTTGTGTGGTTTTCAATCCCAGAAATCATGATAGGAAGCTCTATACTCAGTCTGGAGATAAATAGTAACTAATTCTGAAGGCCTGACCTCTAGTTCCAGAGAAGCTCGAACTACCTTCACTATAATTTTGCAAAACAGATTTTGTCTTGTTTTGTTTTTAACAGAGGCCAGGAAAGAGCTATCTCAGTACACCTTTTACCTTCTGTCTCACCTGTTACTAGGAAATGGCTACACATATATACTGATAGTAGAAAAGACAGCATGGCTGCTCTGAAAAGTTGTGTGTGCTTGTGCATGCTTTCACTTGAGTTATGGTCTTCCCTGAAATATAATGGAAGCTGTATCTCTGGCTTTTTCAGAGAACCAGATGAAGTCAAGTCAAAAAATTGGTTATGAAAGCCAAGGGCATTTTATTCAGTGAGAGTAGTCTATTTCACTAATGTCCTTGCATCAATATCAGATTAGCATAATCAGAGTTTGATTCTCTCTGCATTTGGACAGATGTCACAGGACATAGCTTTCCTAGTGATTTGGTAAAGTAGACTACTAAACACATCACTGGAATATGAGCTGTGATTCTGTGAGTTTTAATCCAGTGGATGCGACAGTAGTCATTTGGAAGATACAGCATCATTCTTTAACCAAATTGGCTTTTTATTTAGTAACTGAATTCGTATTTCTCAAATAGTCTGGAATGAAGATTTCCAATATACTCAACTACTTCTATTGGCTACCTCCCATTTTATTTTGTTGTAGAGCTAGGTAATACCAAAAGTGTCTAAAGTGGAAGTCAAGAAAAGTTGAATACTCTCAGAGGAAAATTCAGTTTCCTGACAAAATCTAATCTAGCAGGCAGGAGCTGTCAACATGATAAATATTCTAGTCTTTAATATTGGTTTACTTAGCAGGCCAGAAGAAAAGGAGAAATTAATTACATACTCAAAATTTGTTAATATGGTGTTGTTTGACTTTAAGCGACAGAGGCCAGGGAAATTCAAAGTTAAGATAGAAACCTCTCAAGCTGAGCTTGGGTCTGGACTCTCCAGGGGCCTTCTGATGTGTCGATGCCATCTAAGTAATTACACTGCCACACATGAGCTCTTCCAGGTTCTACATTTGTGAGGATGAGTTCTTTCGATTAATCCCTGTGCTTAGCTGCCTGTAAGTCTCATCTGGTGTCAGGTGCATGCAGAAGCAAGGGCAGTGTTTCAAATTGAACTTGATCTCAAGGTTATTAGTTAGAAATGCCTTCATGGTAGTGTCTGTGAGGCAGACAGCACTGGCTTTAAAATCTTGTAGAACTGGATCTGATACCAGTTCTACCACTTTATAATTAATTTGGCAACTATCTATTGAACACCTACTCTGTTCCAGGTACTGTTCTAGGCTCTGTACATATAGCTGAAAACCAGACAGATAAGGTTCCAGCACTGGTGGAGTTTACTTTTTAATGGAGGTATTGCAGGTCAGGTTCCCCAAGAAAGGACTCTGAGATGGACATTGGTGTGCAAAAGTTTATGTGAGAGGGATTGCAAGCTTAACTCTTATGTGGGAAAGGAAGGAAGAAAGAATGAGTAGAGGGAGAAGGTGGCCTGTGATGCAGTCTCAACAAAGGATGAAGGTGACCACATGGTGAGCTCTGAAGCTGGGATGGCCCTTCAGAATGGCCCCCCACTAAAGTGAGGGAGCTCTCACCTTTAGTCCAGTACATAACCAGTGGATGTGAGGGCTACCTGTGAAGGGAGCATGACCTTGGACAGGAGGCTCTTACCAGATAAAAGCAGTTCTGGCAGTTGAGGATTCCCAGTAGCTGTACTCACAGCAGTTGTGGGTGTACAAAAGGGCAGCTAGAAAGGAATGGGGATCAAAATAAGCTTTGTTTTTCAGACAGGAGAAATTAGGACATATTTGTATGTTGATGGGAATAATCCAATTCACTTGTAATGTTAAGGAAAGATAAGTTACCTGTAGGTTTCAAGTCCTCCTTTAAGCAAGAGAAGGGGAGATCCAGTGTGAAAAATGAGATGCTGTCCATCAGTAGATAAAGGGCTAACTCAGTCCCATAGCTGGAGGGATGAGAAGGCTCTGGGTGTGGATGGAGCTGGGGGAGAATTCAGGGTTAGGGGAAGACGAAGTAGCTCTATATCTAATTGCTTTGCGTTATCAGTCAAATAATCAAGGGTATAAACTGAAAGTGAAAATGGGAATGGGAAATTTGAGGAGGGTGAGGAGAAGATATAAAATAGATATCCCTGAATATGTGATTGTGAATTGACCAAAGCAATATAATAGGGTTTCCACAGAGTGCTGAAGGCACACTGAGAGTTATGGTTACAAATGAAAATATAGCTGTATGTTTTTATCCAAATTCATTCGAGTTGGGGCAGGAACAAGGTAGACAGAGATCTAGTTCCAATTAACTATAGGGTGGGCCACGTGAGTGTGATAAAAGGAAAGAGGAGCAAAGGAATTAAGTTATGGGAAATGCACTGATTGTGGTGATGGACCATAGATTCTAGGTAAGTAAGAAGAGAAGCCAAGGAGTGCTAGAAATGCTACTTTCTAGCTGTGTAAGCTTTTGATTCCCTTGGCCAAAAAGGAAAACGAAGTCCGCCCAACTAAACCAAGGGTCATTGAGACCTTACTCTGTGCCCCATGAGTTTAAATCCATTCTTAATTAATTCTCACAAAAAGCCTGAGAGGTTGAGAGGAATTATCCCCCCTTGAGACCTGGTGTGAACTATTTACCCAAATATTTCTAACTCCATATCTAAGCTCCATTTTCTAATTCTGTAGTTGTCTCAATGCCACAGGGGAGAGTCAATTGCATTCGCTGGGGGACTGATGAATATCTTCTTATTTCCAACCTTAGAGCAAATCTTTAACCCTTACTTACCTTAATGGGGAGAATATAGAGAACTTACTTGCATCTTTGATTGCTGAGATTCTTCTGTTTCTCATAATTATCTATCACGCTGAACATAGGAGCAAACGAAACAGTCTTCTTAGAAGATTAGGAATATGTAAATATTACTTTTTAATGTTTTTAAATCTCTATGAGTAATGTGAAGTTTAGGGGAATTAAGTAATTCATCCAAGCATATTCAACTAGAAGGTGGAAGAACCAGGATCTGAAACCAGCTCTGAACAGGCAGAGAACTCCAAATCCATGTGGTTTATATTACATTCACTGCCTCCTATAGCCATGAGAAGTGGAAGGAGCCTAGGATAGAGGCCTGGTCATTAAGCCTGCCAATAGTAGAAGCAAAGAGGGGTTGGGGGTTAGAGAAGGCATTAACTGTCAGGCAAGCACTTAGTAAATAAGGAAACTGAGATAGAACTTGCTTCATGTATATATTAGAGATTGCCAAAAGTACATTTTTTTTACATTCATTGCTATTTTATTTTAATTTTTATTGGAGTATAGTTGCTTTACAATGTTATGTTAGTTTCAGATGAACAGCAAAGGGAATCAGTTATATATATATATGTATATATATCTCCAGACTTTCTTAGATTCTTTCCCCATATAGGTTATTATAGAGTTTTGAATAGAGTTCCCTGTGCTATACAGTAGGTCCTTATTAGTTATCTATTTTATATATAGTAGTGTGCATGTGTCAATCCTAATCTCCCAACTTATCCCCCCCTTTCCTTCTGATAACCATGGTTGTTTTCTACATCTGTGACTCTATTTCTGTTTGTAAATAAGTTCATTTGTACCATTTCATACATTCCACATATAAGCGATATCATACGATATTTGTCTATCTCAGCCTGACTTACTTCACTCAGTATGACAATCTCTAGGCCCATCCATGTTGCTGCAAGCAGCATTATTTCATTCCTTTTTAGCACTGAGCAATATTCCATTGTATATACGTACCACATCTTCTTTATCCATTCTTCTGTTGATGAACATTTAGGTTGCTTTCATGTCTTGGCTATTGTAAATAGTGTTGCAATGAACATTGGGGTGCATGTATCTTTTCAAATTACAGTTTTCTCTGGATATATGCCCAAGAGTGGGATTGCTGGATCATATGGTAGCTCTATTCTTAGGTATTTGTTTTGTTTTGTTTTGTTTTGTTTTTTTGCGGTACGCGGGCCTCTCACTGTTGTGGCCTCTCCCGTTGCAGAGCACAGGCTCCGGACGCGCAGACTCAGCGGCCATGGCTCACGGGCCTAGCCGCTCCATGGCATGTGGGATCTTCCCAGGCCGGGGCACGAACCCATGTCCCCTGCATCCGCAGGCAGACTGTCGACCACTGCACCACCAGGGAAGCCCCCTATTCTTAGTTTTTTAAGGAACCTCCATAATGTTCTCCATAGTGACCGTACCAATTTACATTCCCACAAACAGTGTAGTAGGGTTATCTTTTCTCCACACCCTCTCCAGCATTTATTATCTGCAGACTTTTTTTATGATGGCCATTCTGACTGGTGTGAGATGCTACCTCATTATTTGCATTTCTCTAATAATTAGTGATGGTGAGCATCTTTTCACGTGCCTGTTGGCTATCCGTATGTCTTCTTTGGAGAAATATCTATTTAGGTATCCTGCCCATTTCTGGATTTGGTTGTTGGTTTGTTTGATTGTTTTTTTTTTTTTCATATTGAGCTACATGAATTGTTTGTGCATTTTTGGAGATTAATCCCTTGTTGGTTTCTTTATTTGCAAATATTTTCTCCCATTCTGAGGGTTGTGTTTTTGTTTTGTTGATGGTTTCCTTTGTTGTGCAAAAGCTTTTAAGCTTAATCAGGTCCTATTTGTTTATTTTTATTTTCATTACTCTAGGAGGTGGCTCAAAAAAGATCTTGCTGCAATTTATGTCAGAGAGTGTTCTGCCTATGTTTTCCTCTAAGAGTTTTATAGTGTCTGGGTGTCTGGCCTTACATTTAGATCTTAAATCCATGTTAAGTTTATTTTTGTGTATGGTGTTAAGGAGTGTTCTAATTTAATTCTTTTGCATGTAGATGTCCAGTTTTCCCAGAACCACTTACAGAAGAGACTACTGTTTCTCCATACTTTGTCATAGATTAGGTGACCATAGTTTCATGGGTTTACCTCTGGACTCTCTATCCTGTTCCATTGATCTATATTTCTGTTTTTGTGCCAGTATCAAACTGTTTTGATTATTGTAGCTTTATAGTATAGTCTGAAGTCAGGGAGCATGATTCCTCCAGCTCCATTTTCTTTCTCAAGATTGCTTTGGCTATTCGGGGTATTTTGTGTTTCCATACAAATTGTACAAATTTTTGTCCTAATTCTGTGAAAAATGTCATTGGTCATTTGATAGGGATTGCATTGAATCTGTAGATTGCTTTGGGTAGTATACTCGTTTTGACAATATTCATTCTTCCAATCCAAGAACATGGTATATCTCTCCATCTGCTTGTGTTGTCTTTGATTTCTTTCATCAGCATCTTGTAGTTTTCTGAGTACAAGTCTTTTGTCTCCTTAGGTAGGTTTATTCCTAGGTATTTTATTCTTTTTCATGCAATAGTAAATGGGACTGTTTCTTTAATTTCTCTTTCGGATCTTTCATTGTTAGTGTATAGGAATGCAAGAGATTTTCTGTGTAAATGGGCTCTAGTTGTTTTCTGGTGGTATCTTTAAGATTTCCTATGTATAGTATCATGTCATCTGCAAACAATGACAGTTTTACTTCTTCTTTCCAATTTGGATTGTTTTATTTCTTTTTCTTTTCTGATTGCTGTGGATAGGACTTCCAAAACTATGTTGAATAAAAGTGGTGATCGTGGACATTCTTGTTTTGTTCCTGATCTTGGAGGAAATGCTTTCAGTTTTTCACCATTGAGAATGATGTTTGCCATTGGTTTGTAGTATATGGCCTTTATTATGTTGAGGTAGATTCCCTCGATGCCCACTTTCTGGAGTTTTTTTTTTTTTTTTTTATCATAAATGGGTGTTGAATTTTGTCAAAAGCTCTGTCTGCATCTATTGATATGATCATGTGATTTTTATGCTTCAATTTGTTACTATGGTGTATAACATTGATTGATTTGCACATAATTGAAGAATCCTTGAATCCCTGGGATAAATCCCACTTGATCACAGTGTATGATCCTTTTAAAGTGTTGTTGGATTTGGTTTGCTAGCATTTTGTTGAGGATTTTTGCATATATTTTCATCAGTGATATAGGCCTGTTTTGTGATATCTTTGTCTGGTTTTGGTATCAGGGTGATTGTGGCCTCGTAGAATGAGCTTGGGGGTGTTCCTTCCTCTGCAATGTTTTGGAAGAGTTTCAGAAGTCTAGGTGTTAACTCTTCTCTAAATGCTTAAGAGAATTTGCCTGTGAAACCATCTGGTCTGGGACTTTTGTTTCTTGGAAGTTTTTTAATCACAGTTTCAATTTCAGTACTTGTGATTGGTCTGTTCATATTTTCTGTTTTTTCCTGGTTCAGTGTTGTAGGGTTGTACCTTTCTAAGAATTTGTCCATTTCTTCTAGGTTGTCCATTTTTTTGCTGTATAGTTGCTTGTCATAGTCTCTTATTATCCTTTGTATTTCTTTCTTATTTTTGGAATTTTATTTTATTTTTTTACAGCACATTCTTATTAGTTATCTATTTTATACATATTAGTGCATATATGTCAACCCCAATCTCAAATTCATTCCATCACACCACTCCTCCCGCCACTTTCCTTCTTGGTGTCCATATGTTTGTTCTCTACATCTGTGTCTCTATTTCTGTCCTGCAAACTAGTTCATCTGTACCATTATTCTAGGTTCCACATATATGCGTGAATATATGATATTTGTTTTTCTCTTTCTGACTTCACTCTGTATGACAGTCTCTAGATCCATCCATATCTCTACAAATGACCCAATTTCGTTCCTTTTATGGCTGAGTAATATTCCATTGTATATATGTACCACATCTTCTTTATCCATTCATCTGTCAGTGGGCATTTAGGTTTCTTCTATGACCTGGCTATTGTAAATAGTGCTTCAATGAACATTGGGGTGCATGTGTCTTTTTGAATTATTGTTTTCTTTGGGTATATGCTCAGTAGTGGGATTGCTGGGTCACATGGTAATTCTATTTTTAGTTTTTTAAAGATCCTCCATACTGTTCTCCATAGTGGCTGTATCAATTTACATTCCCACCAACAGTGCAAGAGGGTTCCCTTTTCTCCACACTCTCTCCAGCATTTGTTGTTTGTAGATTTTCTGATGAATCCTTTGTATTTCTGTAGTGTCAGTTGTAACTTCTCCTTTTTTGTTCCTAATTTTATTGATTTCAGTCCTCTCCCTTTTTTTGTGTGATGAATCTGGCTAAAGGCTTATTAATTTTGTTTATCTTCTCAAAGAACCAGCTTTTAATTTCTTTTAATTGATCTTTGCTATTGTTTTTGTCATCTCTATTTCATTTATTTCTGCTCTATGTTTATGATTTTGTTCTTTCTACTAACTTTGGATTTTGTTGTTCTTCTTTCTCTAGTTGCTTTAGGTTTTAGGTTAGTTTGGTTATCTGAGATTTTTCTTGTTTCCTGAGGTAAGACTGTATTGCTATAAACTTCCCTCTTAGAATTGCTTTTTCTGTATCACATAGGGTTTGGATCATTGTGTTTTCTTTTCATTTGTCTCTAGGTAGTTTTTGATTTCCTCTTTCATTTCTTCAGTGATCCATTGGTTGTATAGTAACATATTGTTTAGACTCCATGTGTTTGTATTTTTTACAGTTTTTCTTCCTTTAATTTATTTTTAATCTCTTAACATTGTGGTCAGAAAAGATGCTGGATAGGATTTCAATTTTCCTGAATTTACTGAGGCTTGATTTGTGACGCAAGACGTGATCTATCCTGGAGAGTGTCACATTTTCAGTTGAGAAGGAGGTTTATTCTGCTGCTTTTGGATGGAATGACCGATAAATATCAATTAGGTTACCTGATCTAATGTGTCATTTGAGGCTTGTGTTTCCCTATTAATTTTCTGTCTGGATGATCTATCCGTTGGTGTAAATAGGGTGTTAAAGTCCCCCACTAGTATTGTTTGAGTGTTGATTTGCATTTTATGGCTTTTACCATTTGCCTTATATATTGAGGTGCTCCTATGTTGGGTGTATATATGTTTAAAATTGTTATATCTTCTTCTTGGATTGATCACTTGATCATTATGTAGTGTCCTTCCTTGTCTCTTATAGCAGTCTTTCTTTTAAAGTCTGTTTTGTCTGATATGAGTGTTGTTACTCCAGCTTTCTTTTGATTTCCGTTTTCATGGAATATCTTTCTCCATCTGCTCACTTTCAGTCTGTATGTGTCCTTCAGTCTGAAGATGATCTCTTGTAGACAGCATATATATGGGTCTTGTTTTTGTATCTATTCAGACAGTCCATGTCTTTTGGTTGGAGCATTTAATCCATTTACATTTAAGGTCGTTATTGGTATGTATGTTCTTATTGTCATTTTCTTAATTGTTTTGGGTTTGTTTTTGTAGGTCTTTTTTCCTCCCTTCCTTTTTTGTTCTCTTGTGATTAGATGACCATCTTTAGTGTTGTGTTTGGGTTGATTTTACTGTTTTGTGTGTATATCTATTGTATCTATTGTAATTTTGTATCTATTGTAGTTTGTAGTATCTATTGTAGTTTTTTGTTTGCATTTCCCATGATGTTTTGATATAGCCGTGTATATATATAATATATATATACATATATATTATATATATATATATATATATATAATATATACAAGGTTGTTTTAAGTTGTTGGTCTCAATTTCAAATGCAATTCCCATTTCCTGCATTTCTACTCTACTCTCCTCATGGTTGCTGGGTTTGATATCATATCCGTGTATGGATGACTTCCTGCTTAAACTGTATATTTGCTTTTACCAGTGTTTTTCCAGTTTCTGATTTTATTGTTTCTAGTTGTGACCTCTTTTTTCCCCACCTAGAGAAGTTCCTTTAGCATTTGATTCAAAGCTCATATGGGGCTTCCCTGGTGGCGCAGTGGTTGAGAGTCCACCTGCCGATGCAGAGGACGTGGGTTTGTGCCCCAGTCCGGGAGGATCCCACATGCCGCAAAGCGGCTGGGCCTGTGAGCCATGGCCGCTGAGCCTGCACGTCTGGAGCCTGTGCTCCACAGCGGGAGAGGCCACAACAGTGAGAGGCCCATGTACACAAAACAGAAACAAAAACAAAGCTCATTTGGTGGTACTGAATTCTCTTAGCTTTTGCTTGTCTGTAAAGCTTTTGATTTCTCCATGAAATCTGAATGAGAGCCTTGCTGGGTAGAGTATTCTTGGTTGTAGGTTTTTCCCTTTCATTACTTGAAATATATTATGCAACTCCATTCTGGCCTTCAAAGTTTCAGCTAAAAAAATCATCCAATAACCTTATGGCTATTCCCTTATATGTTGCTTTCCCAATTTGTTTTTAATATTTTTTCTTTGTATTTAATTTTTGTTAGTTTGATTAATATATGTCTCGGCATATTCCCCCTTCAGTTTATCCTGTATGGAACTCTGCACTTCCTGGACTTGGGTGAATATTTCCTATCTCATGTTAGGGAAGTTTTCAACTCTAGTCTCTTCAAATAATTTCTGAGGGCCTTTCTCTTTCTCTTCCTCTAATGAGACCCCTTTAATGCAAATGTTGCTGCACTTAATGTTGTCCCAGAGGTCTCTGAGACTGTCCTCATTTCTTTTCATTCTTTTTTCTTTATTCTGTTCCCTGGAAGTGATTTCCACCATTGTATCTTCCAGCTCACTTATCCATTCTTCTGCCTCAGTTATTCTGCAATTGATTCCTTCTACTGTATTTTTCATTTCAGTTATTTTATTGTTCATCTTTGTTTGTTTGTTCCTTAGTTCATCTAGGTCTTTGTTAAGCATTTCTTGTATCTTCTCAATCTGAGCCTTCATTCTTTTTCTGAGATTTCGAATCATCTTTACTATCATTACTCTGAATTCTTTTTCAGGCAGATTGCCTATCTCCTCTTCATTTAGTTGTTCTTGTGGGCTTTTATCTTGCTCCTTCATATCAACATATTTCTCTGTCATCTCATTTTGTCTAACTTACTGTGTTTGTGGTCCCCTTTCTACAGGCTGCAGGATCATAGTTCCTCCTGCTTCAGGTGTCTACTCCCTGGTGGGTGAGGTTGGTCCAGGGACTTGTGCAGTCTTCCTGGCGGGAGGGACTGGTGCCTACCCTCTGGTGGGTGGAGCTGGTCTTGTTCCTCTGGTGGGCAGGGCCATGTCAAGTGGTGTTTTTTGGGCTGTCTGTGAGATTATTCTGACTTTAGGCAGCTTGTCTGTTGATGGGTGGGGCTGTGTTCCTGTCTTGCTGGTTGTTTGGCCTGAGGCTTTCCAGCAATGGAGCCTGCAGGCTGTTGGGTGGGGTCAGGTCTTGGGTGCTGAAATGGGGACCTCCAGGAGAGCCCAAACTGATTAATATTCCCTGGGACCTCTGCCACCTGTCCCTTTGAACCCACAGTGAGCTACAGCCAACCCCTGCCTCCCCAGGAGAACCTCTAATACCTCTAGGTATGTCTAGCCCAGGTTCCTATAGAGCTACTGCTTTGTGCTGGATCCCAGTGCATGTGAGACCTTGTGTGAGCCCTGCAAGGTGGTGTTTCTTTTTCCCCCAGCTCTGTGGAGCTCCTGCACTCAAGCTCACTGGCCTTGAAGGCTAAATGCTCTGGAGGTTCTCCCTCCTGATGCCAGACCCTCAGACTGTCTTGGAGGTCTATTTTTATGTGGGAACATCTGTGTGTAGCCTGGATGGGTTTAATTATATTTTTTTCTTTTTTTTTTGTTTGGTGTGAAGGCTGTTTTTATTTTGGATGATTGCCACCTCTTTCCTCAGTGTATGCTGGCCATTATCCCTTTGATTGGGGGTTTGACTGGTGTTGTGGTGACCACAGCCTAAACTGGATATTGAGCAGGACCTCCCCTTTGCTTTGTGGGTGTCACTACCCTTTCAAGGGCATGGTCTGCAACCTTGTGTTACAGTAGAGGCCCCCAGATCTGTTTCTTAGCTGTGCTTCTGATCTGCCATGTGAGGTAGGTGGGACTGGAGCACTCCCACAGGGAAAGAAGCAACTGAGTATTCCTCCTCTGGAGTTGTTCACCTGTGGGTGTGCTTGTTGTGTCCCCTTTTGTCCATTGTGCAGGCTCACAAATTACACTGTTGTTGATACTCCTCTCGGTCCCACCTTAACCGTGGGTTATGCTGGCAATTTGTCCTGGTGACTCTCAGGCATTGTTTTCACCAGGTCACCAGCTCAGATCCACTGAAGTCAGGTCCCAGAACTGCAATAGTCATGCATCTGGACCCGTTGTAGGAGATACGGAGGCAGCTCAGACTCTGGCCTGGCCCAACTTCCATGTGTACATGCCCACAAAGCCCACAGTTGCTGAAGCCAGACCTGTCTCAGCTGCAGGAGCACTTGCTGTCCTTTCAGATGTTCCACAGGTGCTGAATTTAGGAAGCCATCAGTGGAGGTGTAACTCTGTGGTTCATGCAGCTGTGAGGAGAGATTTCAAGTCTTCTTCCTTAGCCACGTGGCCCCTGGGCCTCAGCTGTTTTTTTCAGCCCCATCTCTGCATGTGAGCCACCCACCACCATCTGCTCCCAAGGCTGCCAGAGCACATGAGCCCGTCAAGTGGGAGGAGGTAAAGGCGGCAATCAGGGCATGCAGGCTGCACAGGCGGGACATGCCTGGGTGGCTATAGGTATGTGAGAGCCCATCACGCAAGAGGAAACCAAGGTGGTGATCAGGGCAAGTAGGCTGCCGCGGCAGGAAGGGGCCACGGCACTGATCAGGGTGAGTGGGTCGCCCAGGTGGGGAGGGAGCAGAGGAGGCTATGACCAGGGACGTCCAAGCTACTCCAGTGTGAGCCTTCCCTGGGCCCTGCATGTGAGGAGAGAGGCTGCAGTGGTGGCCCTGCTCTTTGTGCATCACTCAACAATGGCACTTTGCTTCTATAGTGGCCCGCACTTCCTCCACGAGCATTCCTGGTTGCAGATTTCCTCATTCCTGTCCCTTCAGGCTGTCTCCTCACAGCCAACATCAGTTCTCCCCACCCCCAGATCTGCTATCCAAACTCTACATTACAGCACCCAGTCCCCATGCACACTTGTGGACACCTGTCTCAGACTGGAGTGTGCAGGGCCGTGTCACAGACCAGCTGTGTAAGTCTCACTCTGTCCTGCCTGCCACAGACCAGTTGCTGAGCTCTCCTCCGAGCCCCTGAAGCTCCGCTTCTGTCCCAGCTGATCTCACCGCTGGTGAGGGGGCTTCCCCGAATGTGAGACCCTCTCCTTTCTTTCAGCTCCCCCCAAGGGGCACAGGTCCCATCCACTTCCTCTCTTCCTTCTTCTTTCTTTCATCCTACCCATTTATACGGGGATCCTTCTTGTCCTTTTAGGTGTCTGAGGTTCTCTGCTAGAGTTTAGCAGGTCCTCTGTGAGAATTGTTCCATTTGTAGATGCATTCTTGATGCGTTTGTGGGGAGAGATGAATTCCACATCCTCCTACTCCTCCTCCATCTTGACTGCTGCCATCATTACTCCAAAAGTACATTATTATATTGAGATTTTTGAGGTCTTTTTTATTACTTTGAAACTTTGTAATCTATAAAAAATATTGAATCACTGTGTTGTAACCTGAAACTAATATAATATTGTAAATCAACTATACTTTGGTAACAAAAGAAAGTGTATCTCATTTTTTTTTCTGTCCCCTGGTTAAAAATCCCTAGAAAATATAAAAAGAGCTCTGGGCCTGCTTCATGAACAGAGGATAGATGAGCCTGAGAGACTCTTCTCTGCTGCAGTGAACAATTGACTGTACTCAGCCCAGAAGCAGGGAAGATGGTAGCTAAGATGCAAGGAGCAGGGCCAGAGGAGAAGAAAGATGGTGAGAGATGAGTAGGGGATTTGGACTAATGAGCCACTTTTGGAATAAGAACGATCTTTGATGTTTCTATGAATAGTTAGCCTCTTTTTCCACAATGGTCAAAGAAGAGATCAGAGGAAACAGTACTGACTTGGCCAACTTGAACTTGTAAGTTTGAAACACTAAAAGTTTTTCTATAATCATAGTTTACATGTACTTAAGGTAAAGAAAACATCTCAGTTTGTCTGGACTGAAATTCCTGCATCTCAGAAACACTCTCTGTCCCAGGCAAACCAGGATGGTTGGTCACCCTATGATGCATTCCAGATACACAGGAACCATACTTCTTTCAAATGTGGTAACTCCTGATTCCCCTATAAGTACACATATATATGTCAGGCCATTGAGTTCCCACTTTTGTGTAAAAGATATGCCAACCCTACTGCATCCAGGGAACCAAAAAATTTTCTCCTGCTTATATTTATCCAAGAAAGAATTAAGGCCTTGATAATATAAAATAGCTTATTACATTATTCTCTCTCCTTGGTGTTCTAAGAAATCCCTTCCTGCCAGAATATTTTGAGTTCTTTTCTCTTGCTCTTGAAAATGTATTTTCCAACATAATGTAGATGGAGTACAACTGCTGGCTAATTAAGTTTTGACACACCACCATACTCTATGAGGTGGCTATAGCATGCTTCATGTAGGAGGGGAAAAAATTAGAAAGAGAATAATCAGGTTTTCATTCCTTCTAACATAAGTATACTAATGCCATCTGTCACCTTCAGTGGAGGATGCTTCATGTTAGGAGGTAATGCTTTACTATGAATAATATGGATATAATTGCAATTTTCTCTTTAGGAATGTGTTTGGGGCTTGTTGGGAAGAGAGAAACAGTCCAACTTTACACTTCATGCATACACTGAGGACAAGAGGATAAGCATCTACTATATGCAGTGGTGGGGAGGGAGAGAATAAACCTGCAGTATGATAAGTAATAGTGAATCTATCAAATTATTATAATAAAGGTATAATCATTATCAAGTAGGCTATTTCCAATCAGCTCTGAAAACTATCTTCTGAATGTCCAAGGCTTTGAGGAAATAGAACATTTCTCAGTTTCTAGTAGAGGGTTGCAAAGAAACTCTCCTTTGAACCAAAAGTATAGATCATATGCTTTTACAACACTAATTACCCTTTGCCACATTTATCACAGTTCTGTTTTAATATGTCTGTTTTAATATAAGTCTGTTTTATTCATTCTCTCTTCTCCATTAGATGATAATCCTTGAAGATAAAGATCAAGTGTTCTTTACTATATATCCCCAGAACCCAACACAAAGAATGGCAACAAGAAGGCACTTGATGAATATTTGTTGAATGAACAAGTGGATGAGTGAAGAGCAACATGTCCCTCTTCAGAGAGGTTATGACACCTCATTATGTCTCTTTCACATCACTCTTCCCACTGTATTATACTTTTAGATTTAATTGTCTGCTTCCCCACTATAGGCTGCCTGAAAGCCACCATCACTGAATCCCCAGGACTTTCATAGTACGTGGCATGCAATAAATGAGTCTTGCATGAATGGCTGAATAAAAGAGTATGATACATCTGGTATTCCTTTGATTTTGCTGAGAGTTGTAATATGCCGAATTTAGAGTGGGCATTACACAGAACCTTCATCCATCAATATTTTAGATAGCCATAGCCTGATAAGCTTTTCTTCCCTGCCAGGAGTAATCAGAACTCTGCGTAGATAGCTGTTGTCATTAAAGAGAGCACTGAATTAAGAGTTGAGGTCAGATTCCATTGTCACATATTTACAAGCTCATTTTGTGGTCTTGGCAGGTAACTATTCTCATTTTCCCTGATTTTCTGTAACATGGGCATTAATATTGCCTGGTGTCCTAATCTCTTAAGGCTCTTGTGAGGAACAAGTGAAAAGAGATGAAAGAATAAATCACCATGGACACCTGAGGTGACTTATTTCCTCACTTTATGATTCACCAGAGGCATCTTTCCATTTCTGTGCAGTCTATAAATATGTTCTTCTTTTGGTGAACTATAAAATAGGGCCTCCAAGGAAGAACAGTAGGAAATGCCTTTCTACCTGATGAAGACCAAAATCTAACCTAGGTTTCCTGGAGACCCCAAAAGACCTTTTGAGAACAAATATTGCCTAGTTAGTCATCTCCAGGAAAGAAAGTCCACATTGCTTGTTTATTTTAAATACAGTTTTGTGTTTTTCCATAGTAAAAGTAACAAGGGCTTATAAGAGACAATCAAGAAATAAAGAAAAGAAATAAGAAAAAAGCACACACAGTCCCATCTTTGAGAATCAACCACCTTTAATATTATACTGTATTTCTCTCCAATATTTTTCAGTAAGTAGTTTTTCTCTTGCAAAAGATAAAATTTTATATCTTACTTTTTTCATTTCTTCACTTTATTATAAACTCTCAATAATGTCACCTTATGCTGACTGGATAACTCAGCTTCAGATTAACTCAGAATATTGTGACTATGAAACGAGAGAGTGAGTCTATTCCTAAGGATTAGTGTGGGCTCCTTCTATCATCAAAGATGACATCATCATCATAATTATTAAGATATCCGTAGTTTACTTAATGTTCTCTTATCTTGGACATGTAACATATTTCTGAATTTTGGATGTTAGGAATAAGTTCCTTGATGCTAACTCCTTCCCTAATAGAGTAGTCCAAAATACTAAGTTGTCATTTAACTGTTGTTTTGTCATGATTATTTGAAACCTCCCCAAATGCAAGGAACATAAGATTTTAAAAAATAATGTGCTAATAATTCTTTTTCTCCTTTAGTCTTTCTGAACTGGACTAGCAAGCAGTGTACATGTGTATTATAGCTGAGATATCAGAAAGCCAGTGAGAATTTACCAAATTCTTGTCGCTCATGTTCATAAGTGTGTCTGTTGACATTTGTAGCTTAGGGCATTTATCCTTTTAGTAGACCTTTACCTTCTCGTCATCATAATTCCCAAGCAACACTAAATAGAAGCTGGCTCTATGCTGGGCCCTCATTGTACATGCAGAGCGGCTAGATAGTTCCTGTCTGCCTGGGTCCTATAAGGTGTTTTGGGGACCAGACTAAAGCAGAAAGGGTATTCATAGAGGTAGTATACAAGTAGTTAAGCACATGGACTCTGGATTCACATGGGACCCTAGTTCTGCTACTTTTTAGCTGTATGGCCTTGAGTAAGTTACTTAACCTTTCTAAGCTTCTTTTGCTGATGTCTATGATAGGGGTAATAGCAGTACTTCCCTCATAAGATTATGAGGATTTGTAACCATATTATATGTGAAGTGTTCATTGCAATGTCTGGTACATGAACATGCTCAATAAATATTAGCCCCTCTTGTTATCATCATCAGTATCATTCCCTCTCCTTCTCCTTTTCTGTCTCCTGCTCTAGGTGGCCTGAAGCAACATTTATGGGACAGAACATCACTTATGATCAAGGAGAGGAACTGAGATGGTAGCCTAGAAAGTGGTAGCAAGCATGAAATCTTAAACTTGAGATAAGGCTGATCATAAGAACGTGAGTGAAGGCATCTGTCTTAGGATAGATGGATAGAGTAGCCCAGGTTGTAGAAAGATGTTTAAGACCCAGTTTATGAAAAGTGTGAGAACTTTACATCAAAGGTCTATTTTTATCTGGCTTTTATTTGGCCCCAGACACAGGGTGAATCTATTAGCCAAAAAGTCCACTCTTCACTTGATACTATCCATTTGTGGCTTTAAAAAAAAAGAGAGAGAGAGAGAGAGAGAGAGGAATAGAGTTAAGAGAGATAGGGATAGATACATAGATAGATGATAGATAAGACTCAGAATTGACAAAACACAAACTGTTTCACGTAAGCATAACTAGGAAGTGATACCTTTATATGATACATATAGGTTAGAGCTCACTTTGTCTTAGATTTGTAGTATGGTATAAATAATAATTCTATTGTTCTTTAATGCACGATCTAGCCAGATATGGCATATACAACATATACATGGGTGGTATAAGATATATGTGAGCTGTCTAGGGAAGACATCTGATATGAGGAGCTTTACTCCAGATTGACTGAGAAAGAGAAGAGTAGATACACCACCCCATGAGAGAGAAACACTGAAGGAAAAACAATCAGTGGTGTCTCTCTCTGTGTTTTTTGTTTGTTTTGTTTTGTTTTGTTTTATTCTGGATGAGGAGCAGAAACTATGGGTTGAGTTTCTTTCTGTATATCAGAGACCAATAAAGCCCATACGTCTCTTAACCATAAAGGAAACCAATTTGTAAAGAATAGTTTTTGCTGCTTGATTTTAACTAGATTCATTTGTAGAGGTTCTTTTCATTCTCACTTGCCATTGGTTGTAGGCAAGGGCAGTCGAAGTAAATATTTGTAATCAGGGACCTGAGTTTCCAATATTTTAGCTCCTGATTTTTCACTTATTACAAAATTACATGTCATGAGCTTGGTGTTCTCTGTGACTTTTTTTGCTGGTGTGGAAGAGTGGAAGAGAATGGACTATACACTCAGACAGACCTTGGTTTAAATATCAACTTTGGTGCTTAATAGCTTTGTGACCTTGGGGAAATTTTGAACTTCTATAAACCTCAGTTTTGTCCTCTGTACCTCATGGGATAGCTTAAAGTGAGTATTAAATAAATAATAATCTTAAAGAACTTAGCAAAATATATGGAAAGTACTAAGCACTCATTAGAGGGTAGTTATGATTTTTACTATTAGTATTCCCATAATTATATCAAATTACTATCACTATTACATATATTATTTTCATTACTGTTATTATTATTCTTTATAATTCTGTGATCTGGTTCTCCGATCTCTCCAAAGATCTTATGACAGCTAAAAGTATAAGCTCTTACTAGACAGTAGCTACAAAGCTCTCTTTAACATTCCTTTAGAATGTCTACTACCTGTAGATGACTTAGTAAGTGTGTGTTCTACATAATAAAGATGACAACACTGTAACCATTCAATGATTCAAGGATGCAGGAAATGTCTAGGGGAGATTAGGATTTCACTGAGATTCCAACCAAGAGATTTGGAATGCTACCAGGATTTGGAAATAATCATCACATCAATGTCATCCCCTTCTGCGGTGTGGGCAGAGAGGACTATTTTTAGTGACTAGAAGGTGATGGAGGTTGGAAGACAGTATTTCCTGATTAGGTTGGTAATTGCTCGCAGCTTATTCAACATTACTATTGAATTAGTATTGAAAAGGTAATTTCATGCTTCATGAAGTGGCAAATTTGATTTGTATGCTGGGAAAGCAAGGGAACAAATGTGACATTAACAGTAATAACTACATCCACCCTAAAACAAGGCAAGGTAAACATTTCACATCACTTTGGCATGAAGCATGCTTTCCCTTACCACTTTTAATAGACTAAGGACAGGACATCCTAAGATCCTAAGATAACAGTAGTCCTTTTGGAATTTGTTGGTCTGATTTTTTTCTAAGTAATAAATTATTGCCTTCTGTTTGTTCTGCTAAATAAGAAATTTGTCACATGCTAACATAAACAAATGAATTGCTCATATTTACTTATATGTAGGTATGAATAAGCTAGAAACATTCTCTGCATCTCCATGTTGTCACCATACTCTGTCGAGCTTTGATCATGGCTTTGAATTAAGAGCTTCAGTCCTTGAGGAAGGAGTTGATAGGAGAACAGATTTGCCCCCTGACCATTAATTCCTTTATTCTTCACTTTGTACATGTGGGTAGTGATTTTTTTTTCAATGATGTTACTTCTATGGATGTTTCTGTCTGAAGAACTTTACTTGGACTCACTAATGTTTTCTCAAAGAAGGAGGACTTTGCTCCTCCTTGGGACTAAACTAATGAATGACTGTGGTCAGTTTCAGAAGCAGCCTTACACATTAATCATGGTGTTTATCGTGGGTAGAATTTTGACATCATTTGCACCAATGCTTCATATAAAGCCCCAGGAGAAATTTCTGTTAGATCAAAGTGCCTGGGGAAATGGTACCTCTTGAGAGTATAGCAGCTGTTTTGCATGGTTATTATGGTTTCTGTGACCATTATATTGGTTATGTTTTCCTTCTTGCTTTGAGCACTAGGAGGCTCAGTGTTGGATTTATAGCCCACTTAGCCCAGGATTGATGTGAACTCATCTAGCCATTGTGTCCTCTTACTACTATAACCTTGTCTTGCTTCCACCTTAATTAAATTATTTTTGTTAGTTTTTTGAATTTCAAAAGTAATGTTACATATTTAGATAAAACAACAAAAACAACAAAGAGTTGTAATAAGTCCCAGGTGTCACTCTCTAGGGAAAGTCATTTTTGCTAGTTCAGCAGTGTATTTCCTTTCAGACGTAATATAATAAATATATTATTTATGTATAACACATAGATATACATAATATATGTACATATATACATACACACATATGTGTGTATGTGCACACACACACATGCACTCTTTTCTTAACTCAGAAGTATGTTCTTCCATGGCATTTCACAAAGATCTGCATGATTTTTTAATTTTTTTTTTTTTTTTTTTTTTTGCGGTACACTGGCCTCTCATTGTTTTGGCCTCTCCCCTTGCGGAGCACAGGCTCCGGACGCACAGGCTCAGCGGCCATGGCTCACGGGCCTAGCCGCTCTGCGGCATGTGGGATCTTCCCGGACCGGGGCACGAACCTGTGTCCCCTGCATCGGCAGGCAGACTCTCAACCACTGTGCCACCAGGGAAGCCCTGCATTATTTTTAAAAGTTGCTTAGTATTGTGTGGTATAGCTGGACTGTACTTTATCTGGCCATTCTATTGTCAGAATTGAAGTTATCTTCAGTTATTCTCTCTTCAAATAATCATACAATGAGTATCCTTGCAGGATAGATTCCTAGAGGTAATCTTGCTATTTCAAAAGATCTATGTTTTAAAATTTTTGGTAAGTCCTTCTAAATTTCTCTCCAAAAAATATATATATATCTGCCAAAAAGTATATGAATGTTTGTTTCCCCACATCCTAACCAAACTGATTATTGGCAGACATATATATTTTTTCAATCTAATGGATAAAAATTGTCTCTTGTTGGATTTGGAACAAATGAAAATATCTCTGAGTACAAGGACCAAGTCCTCCTTGGAGCCGACACTCTTTCTCCCCAGCATCCAGATCCTGGGCCACTATGTGTTCAAAACTGGCTATAGTAGGCATTCCCGTCAGGGAACTGAAGCCCAGGAGGTCTCAAGGCCAAGGTCACAGTAGCTCCTAAGTGCAGGAGTGGATAAAGAAGACAGCAAAAGGGACAGAAGTCTACTTGCCACAGACTTTCCCTCACTTCCAGAAAATAAAAATGTTCCAGAAAACAAAACAAAACAAAACAAAAAAACATCTCTTGTTTCAACATGCATTTCTCCCATTACCAGCATGAACATCTGTTGCAATGTTTAATGGCCAATTCTATTCCTTCCTGGGTAAGTTGCCATTTCTTTATTGGCTTTTTTCCTTCTTAACTTATAGGTTCTCTTTGTATGTTATGAGTGCTAAACCTTTATTAACTAGACTGCAAATGTTTTTCTCCTCCTTCTTTTAAGCAATCAATGGGTTTTTCTACATAAAACGTTTAATTTTTTGTTACCAAAGTTGAGAGTCTTTATCATTTTAATGTTTCATGTTTTATAAAGAGTTCTCATTTTTCCTCATTTCCAAGAAGTCTGCAAGATCAATTTTTATTTCCTCTTTACATAAAATTTTATGTATATGAGTCCTTAAAAAATGTCTGAAGATTATTTTCCTTTACTTTTTTTTTGTTGTTGTCATTGTTACACTTGCACCGTCCTCAGAGAATGTAATTTGTAAGACTTGAGATTTTGTGTATTTATTGAGAGTTTCTTTATGGCCTAGTATGTGATCAATTTTTTAAACTATTTCATAGTCAGCTAAAAAGAGTGCATAGTTCAGGGTGTCTGAAACAAAGTCCAGGTTTTTTTCCCCTTCCTTTCTTTCTTTCACCCCTTTTCCCTCTTCCCTCTGTTCCTTCTTTTCATCTCTGCCTCTCCTCTCCTCATTCTTTCTAGACTGTTAACTATGTTATTCAAATCCTCTAGATCCTTACTTTTGTGACTATAGAATTCAATTAAAAAATCTTCCAGTTTTTTAAATAAAATTCTCCTTTTGTTGTCCTTAATTTTTAAATGTATTGTTATGGGTATTAACGTTCACAGGTGTTATATTATTAGAACACATGTTTTTATCAATATACTCTTTTTTGTATATAATGCTTTTTGTCTTGAATTCTACTTTGTCTGTAACTCCCAAGTGTTTGTTGTACTGGCATTGGCCTCATAAATCTTAGTCCATTCCTTTATTTTTAACTTTTTGTGGTTTTATTTTCTCTTTAAACAAATATGATTATATTGTTTTGTTTATTTGTTTCTCCCACTCCAACTGAGTCCTTTAAGTAAAAAAATTCAACTGATATTCAGTCATTATAATGTCTGATATGCTTGTTATTTCATGTTTTTTCATACTTTATCATATTTTATTGGTTATTTTTTCATTTTACATTTTAGTAGTTTGAAAGTTCCACGTTATATTTTTGTTCTTCTAATGGTTATCCTTAAACTCTTCACAAACAGAAATTATTTTCCTTTCTCCATAAAAATGGAGCAGTACCTACAGCCACCTTACTTAAAATAAGAGCTGTGTAACCAGGTATTTTACATCATTCCTTTATTTCTTCCTTACTACTTCCTATGTACTGTTAAAATTATCTTGAATTTTGGTTCCAGGTCATTAAGTTTTCACTTTGTGCCTCTTCTGTTTTATGAATACCTACTTAACAGTTCCATTAAATTTCACTGCCATATTTTCAACAATTACTTAGTATTAACTCAGTTTTACTGATATCGTTGCTTTTTTTATTGGTATGCTATGTATTTCTGTTTCTCAGCTTTATTTTGCTGAAGTACAACCAAAAATTTTATCTTTTTTGAAGTTTTGTTTTCAGAAAGGCTATGTGGTTGGTAAAATCTCCGAGTTCTTATATATCTATATATCTTATATTTCACCCCTGCTTCATACTTTAATGATAGGACTCAAATTTCAAAATGTATTTCCTTAGGTCTTTTTAGGCATTGGTCATTGTTCTCCTGCTTTCTGGATTATAGATGAGAAGTTCGAGGCTAGGAACTAAAGTCATGGGTTTCAGAAATAGGTAACCTAAGTTTTTTTGTTTTTTGTTTTTTGTTTTTTTTTTTTTTGTGGTACGCGGGCCTCTCACCATTGTGGCCTCTCCCGTTGCAGAACACAGGCTCCGGATGCGCAGGCTCAGCGGCCATGGCTCACGGGTCCAGCTGCTCTGCGGCATGTAGGGATCTTCCCGGACAGGAGCACGAACCCGTGTCCCCTGAATCGGCAGGCAGACTCTCAACCGCTGCGCCACCAGGGAAGCCCCAACCTAAGTTTTAATTCCACATCTACTACTTACCGTCTGTATGACTGCTTAACTTCAGTGTGGCTCTGCTTCCTCATGCATATATACATATATATATGTATGTGTATATATATATATATATATATATATATATACACACACACATATATATATAATTATATATAATTATATTTTATATTATATATATATATATATATATATATATATATATATATATATAAGCTTATGGTACAGGGTCCTTGCATGGTGAAAGTTAAAGTAAAATCCTTAGCACAAATAAATAATGGACTTTGTGATGAGAATGAAAACAGTTCCTTTATACTAACCTTATATATTTTTTCCCTCTGGAAGCTTATAGGATTTTTCTTTATACTTGAGGATCCCAATTTTCTACAATTCTGCCATAGAGGACTCAGTTGGCTTTTTTCTCTGAAACTCTTTTCAGCTCCGAGACATTTCTTCTATTTATTTGGTCACATCCTACCCACTAAACATATGTGTTTCTTTTATTCTTCCTATATAGCTATTGTGTCTGCTGAATCTGTTCTCCATGTATATTAATTCCCTATTGCTGCTATAACAAACTACAACAAAACAAATGTCTTATTTTATTCTGGAGGTCTGAAGTCTGAAATTGGCTTCCCTGGGCGAAGATCAAGGTGTCAGCAGAATGACATTTATTCTGTAGGCTCTAGGGGAGAAGTTACTCATTTGCCTTCTCCATCTTCTAGAGGCTACCTCCATTCCTTGGTTCGTGGCCCCTCCCTTTATCCTCAAAGTTAGCAGCACAGCATCTTTAAATCTCTCTCTGGCTTTTCTATTCTTTCCTTGCTCTTTCACTTATAAGGGCCCATGTTGAACCCACATTGAACCCACCTGAATAACCCAAGATAGTGTCCCCATCTTAAGATCCTTAACTTAATCACATCTGCAAAGTTTATTTGCCATGGAAGGTAACTTATTCACCATTTTTAGGGGGTAGATATGGGCATCTTTTTAAGGGTCATTATTCTGCCTAACAAACCACTCTGTGCTTTTTTTATAAAGACCACCTGTTTGGATTTTTACTTTGTTTTCTAAGCGAGTTCTTTGCCTTACTTTTCCAGATCTCAGAGATAGGCATATATTTTATTTCTGCAATATTTTTAATTTTCAAGTATTCTGATTCATCTTTTTTTAACTGGGAGGACACACAATTATCTATGAAAGATTCTAATTTTACTTGTTTTACAGTTTGTTTGTTTTTTTCTGTTTTATACATTAGCTCTTTTTCCTCGAAGATTTGTCTTTATTTATCCTATGAATCACTTTCAGACTGTTAATTTTCATTCAACATTAGTGATTAGGCTACTTGTTCATGCTTACAAATCTGGATCTAAATGAACAGGCTGATGCCTTGAGTTTGCCATTCTCATCACATGCAAAAATCATTGTCTCTCCAACAGGGAATGTATTCTGGTGACAGAAGCCCTGGCTCCTTTCAGAAGGGTGGGGACTAGTGACTGGGAAGGTTTTTTTAGGAGGTGTGGGGATTTACCCTTTAGTGACCCACCATGGTAACCAAAGTTACTTGGGAGCCCAGCACTATATCTTTTTGGACCCTAGTGCCCTCTCTGGGAGCCCGTCATTCACCCTACTCTATTCAGGGAGCCATTCTTTCAGCTTTACTCAGGGGAACAAATGCTGCATTAGCATTTTGAATGGTCCAGTTCTTTCAGGGATCTTTATTCAGTTATCTCTCAACTTTCTCCTGCTCCCTGATCTTGGGGTCCCTCCAGAATTTTGCTGGGAAAACTCATATTTTCTTGGTACCTTCTTTTCCCCATTGAGTACTGTGGGTTATTTAGCTTGTTAAGATTCTTAGTAAGTGATCTGTTGCCATCTGCCTTATACCCCTCAGAAATTTCTGAGTAGTCTGATCTGCCAATGGCAAGCTCCTTATACTTTTCCAGTGATGTTATTATTTTTTTCTTATTTTCATATATTATTTGAGTCATTTAACAGGATGTGAGTCAGGAGACATACATGGTCACCTATCTTGAACTGCAAAATTCTTTTATAAATTGTTTATTGTATTGCTGTGTGTTTTTATAAATTATAACAAACCTTTATGAAAATGTACAAATACATAAAAATGATATTGAAATATAGTAAATAGATTGATAGAAATTTTGATCTATTGACCTCACAAATATAGAATATCTGATTTTGTCTGAATGACCCTGTGTTATTTGATCATTAACTTATTTACCAAACATATATATGCCTAGGGCTATGTTATGCACCAGAGCTTTTGTTGTTGTTGTCTTTTTAAATAGCCTTTCTATTCTTCTTGGTATCTATTGTTCATAGGATTCAATTTTGCACTTTAGGTTCATGCGAATCTGAGCATTTAACATTCATTATATATTAGTAATTTATCTCATTCAGTAGTTGGTTAGAGAATTCTGAAGGTCAGAGAATTAATTTCCATGGACCTTGACTTCTCTGATTTCTAAGTTCCTTATTGGAAACCACAGTTTCTCTTGGCCAGTTTCATTTTTCTGTATGCTCATGAAGACTAAATTTAAATCGGAGCCACAGAATCCATCTTCTAGAGTCAGAGCACTAATTTTTTAGCCATTGCTCAGAATTCTCCAGTAGAAATTCTTCCCTCCCTCAAACCCTCCATGTGTACTCTGTTTCTGCATCTGACAGAGAGAGTACTTTACTATAATCCTGAATTGGGGTTTATAGCCTAGGGTTTATAACATAGATTTTCCCGACATGTGCATAGGCATTTTACACCCCTACAGAATCACATGGTTTTATGTTATTCTCGATCCTTTGTGGTGACTTTGTTTCCATTTTTTCACATATTTGCTCCTGTATTTTGATTATTATAGTCTTTTCATCTTCAAGTTAGTATGTAGCTTGATGTTATCTACCTCTTACAATAGCAATAATATCAATAGTGACAATAATAATAATAATTTATTAAGTGTCAACTAGGCACAAAGTGCTTTTACATAGTATATCAAAATTAAGGGCTTTTAACTGAAAGTAATAGAAAATGAAACCATGGTATCATAAAAAAGTAGTTTATTTTTGTTTCTTTTTTTGTTTTTTTTTTGAGAAAGATCATTTAAATTTTATCTATCATTTAAAAACTTGACCAACTAAAAGTTGGGTTTTTTTGGGGTTTTTTTGTTTTTAATTTACTTACCTATTTATTTATCATCATGATTTCTGGGATAATGCAATAGCATTATTCATTTTTTTAAAAACATTTTTATTGGAGTATAATTGCTTTACAATGGTGTGTTACTTTCTGCTTTATAACAAAGTGAATCAGTTATACATATACATATATGCCCATATCTCTTCCATCTTGTGTCTCTCTCCCTCCCACCCTCCCTATCCTACCCTTCTAGCTGGTCACAAAGCACCGAGCTGATCTCCCTGTGCTATTCAACTGCTTCTCACTACCTATCATTTTACATTTGGTGGTGTATATATGTCCATATATACACTACCACTCTCTCATTTTGTCCCAGCTTACCCTTCCACCTCCCTGTGTCCTCAAGTCTATTCTCTAGTAGGTCTGCATCTTTACTCCCATCTTGCCCATAGGTTCTTCATGACCATTTTCTTTTTTTTTTTTTTTTAGATTCCATATATATGTGTTAGCATACAGTATTTGTTTATCTCTTTCTGACTTACTACACTCTGTATGACAGACTCCACGTCCATCCACCTCACTACAAGTAACTCAATTTTGTTTCTTTTTATGGCTGAGTAATATTCCATTGTATATATGTGCCACGTCTTTATCCATTCATCTGCCAATGGACATTTAGGTTGTTTCCATGTCCTGGCTATTGTAAATAGAGCTGCAATGACATTGTGGTACATGACTCTTTTTGAATTATGGTTTTCTCAGGGTATATGCCCAGTAGTGGGATTGCTGGGTCATATGGTAGTTATAAGACACTGATAAAATTAAAGGTGATACAAATAGATGGAGAGATATACCATGATCTTGGATTGGAAGAATCAACATTGTGAAAATGACTATACTACCCAAAGCAATCTACAGATTCAATGCAATCCCTATCAAACTACCACTGGCATTTTTCACAGAACTAGAACAAAAAAATTTCACAGTTTGTATGGAAACACAAAAGACCCCGAATAGCCAAAACAATCTTGAGAAAGAAAAATGGAGCTGGAGGAATCAGGCTCCCAGACTTCAGACTATACTACAAAGCTACAGTAATCAAGACAGTATGGTACTGGCACAAAAACAGAAATATAGATCAATGGAACACGATAGAAAGCCCAGAAATAAACCCACACACATATGGTCAACTTATCTTTGATAAAGGAGGCAAGAATATACAATGGAGAAAAGACAGCCTCTTCAAAAAGTGGTGCTGGGAAAACTGGACAGCTACATGTAAAAGAATGAAATTAGAACAGTCCCTAAAACCATACACAAAAATAAACTCAAAATGGATTAAAGACCTAAATGTAAGGCCAGAAACTATTAAACTCTTAGAGAAAAACATAGGCAGAACATTCCATGACATAAATCACAGCAAGACCCTTTTTGGCACACTTCCTAAGGAAATGGAAATAAAAACAAAAATAAACAAATGGAACCTAATGAAACTTAAAAGCTTTTGCACAGCAAATGAAACCATAAACAAGACGAAAAGACAACCCTCAGAATGGGAGAAAATATTTGCAAAGGAAGCAACTGACAAAGGATTAATCTCCAAAATTTACAAGCAACACATGCAGCTCAATATCAAAAAAACAAACAACCCAATCCAAAAATGGGCAGAAGACCTAAATAGACATTTCTCCAAAGAAGATATACAGATTTCCAACAGACACATGAAAGAATGCTTAACATCATTAATCATTAGAGAAATGCAAATCAAAACTACAATGCGATATAATCTCACATCGGTCAGAATGGCCATCATCAAAAAATCTAGAAACAATAAATGCTGGAGAGGGTGTGGAGAAAAGGGAACCCTCTTGAATTGTCGGTGGGAATGTAAATTGATACAGCCACTATGGAGAACAGTATGGAGGTTCCTTAAAAAACTAAAAAAAAAAAAAGTAGTTTATTTTTGTCAAGTAGTGAGAGGTTTGGAGTTGACAGCTGCTAGTGCTGGTCCATTTGTTCATTGTTACCCATGATGAAGCCTCTACTATTCTCATGGCTTTTTCCTCATTGTGGTAGGATGACTATAACAGCTCCAGCTGTCATGCCCACTATCAGGAAGTAGGAAGGAGGAAAGGACAGAACCTGTATCAGAAAAATAAAAGCATTCCTAAAGATACAGCCAACTTCACTTGTGTCTGATTGGCCAAAATGACAACATACAACCACCCTGGCTGGAATTGTCTGGGAGAAGAAATTTGAGAGTGCAGATTCAGCCAACTAACCCATGTTGTCTATATGTTTTCCATACCCACATTATGTTATTTTACAAATCTCTGTCACTGTTATTCCCCTTCCCATTTTATATTTAAGGATATGGAAGATCAAAGAATTAATGTGAGTAACCTAAAATCATACCACTGGGAAGAGGAATAACTGGGATTTGAGCCCATCTTTCTCTGAACTCCCATTCTTTACACCTTATTACACTCTATCTCAAGATTGTTTTTAAAACACCAATAGTCATAATTCAAGCAGTGTTGAAGGAATAAATGAGTGATTGACTTCCTAGCTTGGGTGCTTATGTACCTGACTCTATATGAGAGATATTTCTGTTAAGGACCTTATAGGCTCCCAATCATGAGGCTCAAATCCTTTGAGTCAGCTTTGAGAAATGGGTGGAAAGAGCTTAGAAGTCACCAGCCTGGGTTCAAGTCCCAACTTCACCACTTATTAATATATTATTATGAATCCATCACTTAATCTCTCTACACCCTAGGGTTCTCATCTTTCTCTTTGCCACCATTCTCTCCAAGTGCAGTTATATAGTTATTGCAGCCCAATTAATTGTCAAGAAGTACAGTTTCAATTCTATTATTCCTCTGCTCAAAAATCATAAGTATGTTAGTCACTGTGAACTGGCTACTCAAAAGGGACTCATAAGTATCTTTTCCCTTAGCTTTCTTTACCACTGTGGCAGGAAGTGTAAAATACTCAAAAAATTTCAGCCTCCCCTACAGCTATGGATGGCATGACATATTTCTAGTGAGATGTGAGTGAAAGTTTTAGGAGGGAATTTGTCCCTTTATCCATAACCCTTCTTCCTGCCTGTAGTACAGACATGAGGCTAGAGGTGGAGTAGCCATATTATGACCATGAGGTGGCAAATATGAGGACAGAAGCCATGTGTGGAGAATGACAGGGTGGGGCAAATGGAAAGAGCCTGGGTCTCCCATGGCATCACTGAGCCACCATACAGACTCTGGAATGCCTGACCCCTGACTTCTCATTTCATGGATAAACAAACTCCCTTCTCGTTCAAACCACTGTCTGTTATGTTTCTCTGTCATTTGCAGATAAAACAATTCTTATCTGATATAATTTCCTACTGGGTAAAATATGACCTCTTTAAGTCAGTATTAAAAATTCTCTAGAGTCTGGCTTCAACCTTCTTTACAGACTTTTCTTCTACTTCTTCCATTTCCAAATTCTATTATTCATCTAAGCCAAATTGCTTACTGTTCCCACCTCCACTTCAAGACTAGGCTGAAGTATGACCTCTTCCTTCAACAAGTTTTTCTCATAGTACCTGACTGGTGTCATTTCTCATTCCTCAGAACTTTGAGATTTTACAACCCTTATCACTTTCTCTCTGAATTACAGTTATTTAGGTATCTGTCTCATCTCCCCTTTTGTGAACTCCTAAAAGCCTAGTGCACATACATACACAAACACCACCTCAATCTCCACACAGCATCTTGCCCAGTTGGGTCCTCTGTCATAATGGATGGCTGGTAGTACATGTGATTGTTTTGGGTTCTTTCTCTTCATGCTAGATACCAAAGATAATTATTGCTATCTCTTATTTGTCCCTACTGTTGTTTGAATCTTTGTCAGTTGAAACAGTTTTCTTATTCAGATATACATACTTTCCTAACTCTTTTGACCTACTTATGAAAACCTGGGAAAGAGGAGAAATGGCCTTGTTTGTGGTTCTTGGTTTACAGGACTCTTTCCAAGCTGTTTGCTATGCACTGAGCAGAAGCAAGCTTTCACTTCTCTCCTTGGCAGGCAGATTGATCTGTGTTGCTATCATTACTGTCACCGAGCTCCAAATTCAACAATCTTGGGATAAGTAGACTGAAGGAAGCTTTGAATACAAGGACCAAATATGATTTTTGTCTTCTGTGGAGCTGAGCACAGTGCCTTACAAATGCTAGTGACCCAATAAATATTTTTGATTGATTTGAAATTGTAGTTTGAGTCCAAATTTTCCAATAGGGTTTTATTGCTTTGAATTACTGTTCACTCACTTATTATTTATGTGTAGTATTCATACTTTGACTACTTCTCAAACAGATTTGTGGTAACTGAAAGCTACAGGTACACTATAACCATTAAGCCATTCAAGTGAAGTTAAAAAGACAAAATCGAAACAATAATGGCCAAGTGGAGTAGAATCTTAAAGTTCAACTCATTTATTCCTCCCAACAAAATTATGGACTTAGTGTTTTTTTTACAAATGAGAAAGCCAAGGATCAGAGAGGTTGAGCAAATAGGAACAGACCTTACTCTCATGAATTTCAGAGCCCAGAGTCAGACCCAGCATCTGCTGGCTCCATGGTCTGTACTTTACTCTACCTCACATTGCAACAGAACTAGAATTCCACTAACCCTGCCTGCTCTGTTCTCGAGAATGAACTAAAAGACAGAAAAGAGATGGATGATTTAGAAAAATACATTACAACAACCATAAATTAACTAAAATGTTTAGTTCTGTGATGTTTCCTGCAAATTCCTATGCCACTGGCACAATAATGGAATGTCAGGAGTGAAGAGACACTAAAAATCATGTAGTTTTGCTCTCTCCCTTTTTCCAAATGAAGAAACTAGGGAAAGTAAGTTGCCCACGATACTCAATATAAATGCTTCATCTATGCCAGCTTATTCCTCCAAGAATTGTTTAATAGCTGGGAGACTCCAACTCCCTTTCTGTCTAGGGATTGGGATTATAATCAAATCCATCTCAAAGGATGGATGTATCCAGTAGGCCCCCATCTATTAAAAGAGCTTTCACAGAAACCTTAGCAAGCAATGTTTGGTCATCTGTTTTGTTATTTTTGATGGTAACTTTATTTTCATACATGTAGGTGAACCTTCCATTTGGAATTTGTGGTTAAATGGTAAATGAACCCATTACTAATTTTGTAAAGGTAAAAATGCTCTTATGAGCAGGGACGTTTAATTAGAAGGTAAGTAAGTGTGGCGGCTAGTCTCCAAAGTTGGTCCCCCAATGCACCATGCTTCCCAGGAATCATTCTCTTTTGTACCCAGGTGATGGTGCATTTGATTCTTGACTGGCCCTGTGTGACCAACAGAATGCAGTAGAAGTGGTACTGCATGACTTTCAAGGCTAAGTCCTAAGAATCCTTGCAGTCTCCCCCTGGGTCTCTTTTTTTTCCCCACCTGGGTCTCTTGATGCTCACTCCTGGGGATTTCCATCTCAGAACCCAACTACTTTGTCTAAGAAGCTGAAGCCACCTGGAGAGGCCATGTGTAGGTGTTCTGGTTGACAGGCCCAGCAGAGCTCTGAACCAACTTCTAATATTAGCTGCCAGTCTTGGGAGTGACTCATCTTAACATCCAACCCAGAGAGTCTTCGGATGACTCTAGTCCCAGGTTACAACCACATGAAAGAGACCAAGGAAGGGCCTCCCAGCTGAGGCCAGGCAATCTACAGAACCATGAGTGATAATAATAAATCATTATTTTGTGCTGCTGAGTTTTGAGGTGGTTTGTTATACAGCAATAGATAACAAGCTTCTTTCTGGATGCCCATCCTCTAAGCAGGGGAGTATTTAGAGAAACCCTAACTTTATCTAAAGACTTGCTATTTTTTTTTTACTCCTATCAAGAATAAGGTCAAGAATAGGGCTGACCATGAAAGATTATATGAATGGATTTAGAGATAGGTTCATTTAAGATAGGAATCCTTAAACCTTAATATGTGTCAAACTTTCCTGGGGGCTTACTTACAATGTGGGTTCTAGGGCCCTACCCCAAAGATCTGATTCAAAGGGATCTCAGATGGGATCTAGGAATTAGATTTTTTAAAAGCACTCAAGTGATTCTATCACAGTAGTCCTGACTTTGTGGAACACTGCGTAAAGATGAGACAGACCAATCACATTTTTGAGTTGATTTGCAGGAGGAAATTGTTACTCCAGGAAATTTTTATAGTTGGCAGCTGTAGCTTTTATAGTCACTCAGTCCACCTTTGTCTAAGACCACACTGCTCAATTCACCCACAATGCTTAAAACACTTCTGGAAATGGCTTTAAGGAATGGGTCTTTAGAGATGTTGCATGTGGCTGAGAGAAGATTCATCCCTCTACCCACCCTCACTACTGGGCTGGCCATAGCTGTGAGATAGCTTGGAGAGACATAATCTCATTTTTGGCCTCCTGCACTATTTTGAGTGTTCCTGTGCTAATCTCTGCACTCTCTGCCCATGACTAAGAACATTCCTGGAGGACCCATAATGACTTTTAACAAAGTCTTAGAAACTTCATCTTTCCCACCCTACTCATTGCCTGACTCTAGTGCATATTTTCTGGGGCCCAGTGGCCAACATTATATCTGTTCAAAGACTAAGATGGCAAATCTGCTTTGCTCTCTTTATTCTGTCAACAGGTATTTAGCACATGACTATTACTCCAAAGCACTGGGTGGATTTTGAAGGTTGAAGTGAAGGAAAGATAGAAAGAAAAGGAAGGCATTGGTTCCTTTCTGAAGGGTCTCCCTGTTTAATAACATGGCTGGGATTGTCATGACAACAAACCAATACATCCATGTGATAAGATGGGGAAACTAGAACAGCTGAGAGGGACCAAGAGAAAGGAGGCTATTAGCTGTATATGGGCTCAGGGAAGGTATCAAGGAGGTCATCTTAAGAAGATATATAAGATTTTAACAGAGTAATACATGTTGTAAAGGAGAGAAGAAGTGTATTTTAAGAGAGGGGAAAGAAAGAGCAAATATGGGGAGCTGTAAAAAGTATATGTTTGAGGCAAAGCCAAGAGTTCACTTTGGTAAAAATGAAGGACACTGAGAGAGGTGACAAGAGCTAAGAGTGAAAACTTGAGCGGTGGATTGTACAAGACTGTGAATGTCATATCCAGTGGTTGGACCTTTATCCTCTTCATCGTGGGGAGCTAGCAGGGAGATTTCAATCATTCAACAAGTCAGGCCTCATTTTAGTCCCTGAGAGGATAACACTTGGAAAAAAAATAAAATTAGAAGAAAAAGTTCTCCTGTCTTTGAGCTTGCATTCTTGTATGAAGACAAATACAACAAACAAAATAAGCAAAATATGTTGCATGTCAGGTGGTGCCATGGCTAAGTTGTTTCCCAGAAAAAGATATGTTGAAGTCTTAACCCCTGGTACCTGTGTATGCGAACTTATTTGGAAATAATCTTTGCAGATGTAATCAACTTAAGATGATGTCATACTGGATTATGGTGAGCCCTAAATTCAATGGCTGTTGTTCTTGTAAGAAGGTCATGTGATGATGAAGGAAGAGATTAGAGTGATGCATCAGTAAGCCAAGGAACACCAAGTATTCATGTCAACCACCACAAGCCAGGAAAAGGCATGGAACAAGTTCTCCCTTAGAGCCACCAGAAGGAATCAGCCTTTCCAGCACTTTGATTTCAGATTTCTGGCCTCAAGAACTGTGAGACAATAGATTTTTATTGTTTTAAGTCACCCACCCAGTTTGTGGTGATTTGTTACAGCAGCCTTAGGAATATAATATAGATGTTAATAATTGCTAAAAGAAGAAAATGCTGGGAAGGGGAATAGGAAATGCTGGGAGGGTGGGAGGAGTGCTATTTTAAATAGTATTAGAAAGCTTTACCGAGAATAAGACATCAAATCAAAGACCTGGGTGGGTTAAATTTGCAAGCCGTTGGACATTACAAGGAGAATGTTCCTAGCAGGGGAAAGAGAACAGCAAATGCAAAGGTCCTAAGAGAACAGCAAATGCCCAGCCTGTTCTAGAGGAAGCTAAGAGGCAGAAGTAGGGACTAGGAGAAGTAAAGGGCAATGATGTCAGGGGGATTCCAGAGGCCATATCATGTAAGGTCTAATAGGCTATTATAAGGATTTTGCTTTTACTCTGAGAAAGATGAGGGACTTCTGTAGGGTTGTAAGTAAACTGACAATCTACTTGATGGCTTAAAAGAATCACTCTTTATTGAGAATTGCTGAATGGGTTCAAAGGCCAAGTCAGGGCAGCCAGTGAAAAGGTTATTGCAACAATCCAGGGGAGGGTTATTGTGTCTTGACCCAAGGTGGCAGCAGAAGAGTTGGTGAAAAGTATTCAAATTCTGAATATAATTTGAAAGTTGATCAACAAGATGGGTTAAATATTGAATGTAAGAGAAAGAGAGGGGTCAAGGATGACGTCAAGATATCTGTTTGAATAGTCGAAAAGATGGAGTTATTTATCATTTTGCAGAAAAATGCAACATGAGGTTTGTGAGAGAATATGGGTTCAGTTTGGGGTATACTGGGTTTGACATACTGATCAAACATCTAAGTAGATGTATTGAATAAGCAGTAGGGTATATGAATCTAGAATTCAGGAGAGTGCTAGGCTGAAAGTAAAATATGAAGTATGTTTAACATAGATGACATTAAAAGCCATGACTGATTAAAGCAAACTAGAGATAAAGCTCACAGACTAAGCCCTGGGGCAACCATCATTAAGATGAGGAGGAGTAATTTAAAAAAAAAGAATGTATGTATCAATATATGTAGACCTGAATCACATTGCTGTAGAGCAGAAATTAACAAAACAGTGTAAATCAACTATACCTCAATTAAAAATAATATTAAAAAAAAGAAAAGATGATGAGGAGTTGAGGTAAAATCAGCAAAGGAGACTAAACTGAAGCTGCTGTGAAGGAGATGAAAAGTGGAAGAGCATGATATCGTGGGAGCCAGGAGAAGAAAGTGTTCCCAGGTGGAAGGAGCTGCATGTGTGTCAAGTATGATGAATACTAAAACTGACCATCGGATCAACAATACTGAGGTTGGTCAAGGGTCATTAGTGATGTTGACAAGAGCAATAGTAATGAGTAGAAGAAGAAAAACATGATTAGCATGTGTCTGTGAGAAAATGGGATGTGAGTTGCACATGATACTGACTTGAGGAATTTTGCTGTAAAGAACAGCAGAGAAATAGGCTTATATCTCAAGGGGGAAGAGTGATCAAGAGAGGATTTTGTTTTAAGTTGGGAAGAATAACAGCATGTGTATAAGATGATAGAAATGATCCAGGTGAGGGAAAGAAACTTGTTTATTATTTTTAGTTAGTTTGCATATATGCAATATATATGTGTATGTGTGTATACACATATATATACACACAAGTTCATTGATCTTCCCCAAATAAAAGCAAACCAAAGTTTAGTTCATTCAGATAACTATGGAATAAATATGAGAAGGTTATGACTATTAATAGTTTGATGTTATTCCTTCTGGACCTGTACTACACACATAAAATCTATCCCATTGATGAAGTGTTCCACCAGTACCTTAACTAAGATGGGCCCCAGCATAATTACATTTGTTGGAAGCACAACCTCTCTTTTCTAAGAGAAGTGCCAAACTAATACTTTATTCCAGGAAAGGAGAATAAATAATGACTTCTGAGGTTTTTTAAAGGAAAACTTGCCTGGACCCCTTGGTGGATTCCCTAGAGATGGAAGAAAGGTGGCAACACTGGGTCTCTGAGCTGGTAGATTCCAGTCTTGACTCTGCTCTCTCCCTGGCAGGGACCTGGAAGTTGCTTAGAGAGTTGAGCATGGAAAGCCACACTCTTAGCTGATGTTAGCTCAAAAGGCATGCAGAGCATCCTCCACTGAGTACCAAGTATAGATGTCTAGGTCAGGGACATCATTATAGCCAAGTACCACCATCGTAAACCCCACTGTGGGAAGCAAGTCTTCACAGTCACATCTTGTGAAAGTCAGCCACATTCAGCTGCATCATTTGAGGCTGGAAGTTAGATTGACATCCTCCCCCAACACACACATACAGACACAAAAAAACGCACACAACACAAACATGTACTATTCACAATTGGCATTCACGAGGCTCTAAGGTTTTAGGACAATTTTTGGGGATGGGCAACCAAAAGTGAGAGAACTTCGATTTTCTTGTACTAAGGCTCAAATGGTCAGCTGGGAAAAATAAAGAGGGGTATGATGATATAATACTATGAATTTATTATTTGTTTATTTTTTCCAAGAAATGCAGGCTTTAATTGAATTCTGTAATATAACATTTGAGTTTTGAATGATAAGAGCAATAATTCTAGATAATACTTGCTATAAAATAGTTCCAAAGTTTTCTAATATAGCAGTTAAATATATTCATTTGGACTACAAACAAATATGAGAAAATGCTAACATACTCTGCTCCTTTCCCCCTTTCCCATCTTCAAGCTGCAGAAGGTGGCAAAGGAGTTTTTACAGATGCTTTTCTATCTTGGGTTGGGAATAATGACGCCATGTCCATAGCCACAGTGTTCTGTCAAATTGCTTGTAATGCCATGGAGAAAAATCACATAACCAATTACTTGTAATCATAGGGACCCTGCCAACAAACTTAAATTCTTCCTTCTCTAAAATATTTCTTGGTAGATAGTCCTAGTTAATATATTCTTTTTTTTTTTTTTTTTGCGATACCCGGGCCTCCCACTGCTGTGGCCTCTCCCGCTGCAGAGCACAGGCTCTGGACGCGCAGGCTCAGCGGCCATGGCTCACGGGCCTAGCCGCTCCGCGGAATGCGGGATCTTCCCGGACCGGGGCACGAATCCGTGTCCCCTGCATCGGCAGGCGGACTCTCAACCGCTGCGCCACCAGGGAAGCCCCTAATGTATTCTTTCTCTATTTAAATTTCCATTTTTTTTCCCTCAATGCTCCTTGACCATACTTTACTTCAAGTAATCTCTCCTATCTCCCAGTCTACTCAAGAGGCACCAAGGCTCAGTAGGTGTAGGGAATGTGGTGTAATGAAGACCCACAGGCTGTGGACTAAAACTAGTCTTACTTCAGATTAATAGTTCACTATTAATGTCCTTGCCATTCACAGAGAGTGCTTTGGGCAAGGTACTTAACCTCTCTGATTTGCTTCTTACATTAAAACGGAGATGAGACCTAATGACTTCAGAACATCCAGCAACAATGTCCCGCACAAATGCTAATGCTATTTTTATTGGTATTATTATCAATATTAACCCAATAATCTCATTTCTAAAAGATCTCAAAGTCCTTTAAAAATCACTAAGTTTAAAATACCTCAGTATTATCTATATCCTTCTCTCTCTCTATATATAATGGATATATAGGTATCTATATACCTATATCTCTATACAGATGGATACAGATGGATATAGAGATTTTCTCTCTCTCTGTTACTCTGTCTCTGTAATTTTATTTTATTTATTTTTATTTATTTGTTTTAATTTTTGAATTTTATTTATTTTTTTGTACAACAGGTCCTTATTAGTCATCAGTTTTATACACATCAGTGTATACATGTCAATCCTAATTGCCCAATTCATCAAACCCCCACCCCCAACCCCCAACCGCTTTCCCCCCTTGGTGTCCATATGTTTGTTCACTACATCTGCGTCTCAATTTCTGCCCTGAAAGCCGGTTAATCTGTACCATTTTTCTAGGTTCCACATATATGCACTAACATACGATATTTGTTTTTCTCTTTCTGACTTACTTCACCCTGTAGACAGTCTCTAGATCCATCCACGTCTCTACAAATGACCCAATTTCGTTCCTTTTTATGTCTGAGTAATATTCCATTGTATATATGTACCACATCATCTTTATCCATTCATCTGTCAATGGGCATTTAGGTTGCTTCCATGACCTGGCTATTGTAAATAGTGCTGCAATGAACATTGGGGTGCATGTGTCTTTTTGAATTATGGTTTTCTTTAGGTATATGCCCAGTAGTGGGATTGCTGGATCATATGGTAATTCAATTTTTAGGTTTTTAAGGAACCTCCATACTGTTCTCCATAGTGGCTGTATCAATTTACATTTCCACCAACAGTGCAAGAGGGTTCCCTTTTCTCCACACCCTCTTCAGCATTTATTGTTCATAGATTTTCTGATGATGCCCATTCTAACTGGTTTGAGGTGATACCTCATTGTAGTTTTGATTTGCATTTCTCTAATAATTAGTGATGTTGAGCAGCTTTTCATGTGCTTCTTGGCTATCTGTATGTCTTCTTTGGAGAAATGTCTATTTAGCTCTTCTGCCCATTTTTGGATTGCGTTGTTTGTTTTTTTTTAATATTGAGCTGCATGAGCTGTTTATATATTTTGGAGATTAATCTTTTGTCTGTTGATTCATTTGCAAATATTTTCTCCCATACTGAGGGTGGTCTTTTCATCTTCTTTATGGTTTCCTTTGCTGTGCAAAAGCTTTTGAGTTTCATTATGTCCCACTTGTTTATTTCTGTTTTTATTTCCATTGCTTTAGGAGGTGGATCAAAAAAGATCTTGCTGTGATTTATGTCAAAGAGTTTTCTTCCTATGTTTTCCTCTAAGAGTTTTATAGTATCTGGTCTTTCATTTAGGTCTTTAGTCCATTTTGGGTTTATTTTTGTGTATTGTGTTAGGGAGTGTTGTACTTTCATTCTTTTACATGTAACTGTCCAGTTTTCCCAGCACCGCTTACTGAAGAGACTGTCTTTTCTCCATTGCATATCCTTGCCTCCTTTGTCATAGATTAGTTGACCATAGGTGCATGGGTTTATCTCTGGCCTTTCTATCTTGTTCCACTGATATATGTTTCTGGTTTTTTTTTGTGCCAGTACCATATTGTCTTGATTACTGTAGCTTTGTAGGGTAATCTGAAGTCAGGGAGTCTGATTCCTCCAGCTCCGATTTCTTCCCTCAAGACTGCTTTGGCTATTCGGGGTCTTTTGTGTGTCCAAGCAAATTTTAAGATATTTTTGTTCTAGTTCCATAAAAAATGCCACTGGTAATTTGAATGGGATTGCATTGAATCTGTACCTTGCTTTGGGTAGTATAGTCATTTTCACAATATTGATTCTTCCAATCCAAGAACATGGTATATCTCTCCATCTGTTGGTATCATCTTTAATTTCTTTCATCAGTGTCTTTTAGTTTTCTGCATACAGGTCTTTTGTCTCCATAGGTAGGTTTATTCCTAGGTATGGTAATGGTAATGGCAATGGTAAATGGGAGTGTTTCCTTAATTTCTCTTTCAGACTTTTCATCATTAGTGTATGGGAATGCAAGAGATTTCTGTGCATTAATTAATCCTGCAACTTTACCAAATTCATTGATTACCTCTAGTAGTTTTCTGGTGGCATGTTTAGGAGTCTCTATGTATAGTATCATGTCATCTGCAAATAATGACAGTTTTACTTCTTCTGTTCCAATTTATATTACTTTTATTTCTTTTTCTTCTCTGATTGCTGTGGCAATAGCAATAGTGGTGAGAGTGCACAGCCTTGTCTTTTTCCTGATCTTAGAGGAAATGCTTTCAGTTTTTTACCATTGAGAATGATGTTTGCTGTGGGTTTGTCATATATGGCCTTTATTATGTTGAGGTAAGTTCCCTCTATGCCCACTTTCTGGAGAGTTTTTATCATAATCGGTGTTGAATTTTGTCAAAAGCTTTTTCTGCATCTATTGAGATGATCATATGGATTTTCTTCTTTAATTTGTTAATATGGTGTATCACATTGATTTATTTGCATATATTGAAGAATCCTTGCATCCCTGGGATAAATCCCACTTGATCATGGTGTATGATCCTTTTAATGTGTTGTTGGATTCTGTTTGCTAGTATTTTGTTGAGGATTTTTGCATCTTTATTCATCAGTGATATTGGTCTGTAATTTTCTTTTTTTGTAGTATCTTTGTCTGGTTTTGGTATCAGGGTGATGGTGGCCTCATAGAATGAGTTTGGGACTGTTCCTTCCTCTGCAATTTTTTGGAAGAGTTTGAGAAGAATGGGTATTAGCTGTTCTCTAAATGTTTGATAGAATTCACCTGTGAAACCATCTGGTCCTGGACTTTTGTTTGTTGGAAGATTTTTAATTGCAGTTTCAGTTTCATTACTTCTGACTGGTGTGCTCATACATTCTATTTCTTCCTGGTTCAGTCTTAGAAGGTTATACCTTTCTAAGAATTTGTACATTTCTTCCAGATTGTCCATTTTATTGGCATCCATAGAGTTGCTTGTAGTAGTCTCTTAGGATGCTTTGTATTTCGGTGGTGTCTGTTGTAACTTTTTCTTTTTCATTTCTAATTTTACTGATTTGAGTCCTCTCCCTCTTTTTCTTGATGAGTCTGGCTAATGGTTTATCAATTTTGTTGATCTCCTCAAAGAATTAGCTTTCAGTTTTATTGATCTTTGTTATTGTTTTCTTTGTTTCTATTTCATTTTTTTTTTCTGCTCTGATCTTTATGATTTCTTTCCTTCTACTAACTTTGGTTTTTGTTTGTTCTTCTTTTTCTAGTTCCTTTAGGTGTAAGGTTAGATTGTTTATTTGAATTTTTTCTTGTTTCTTGAGGTAGGCTTGTATAGCTATAAACTTCCCTCTTAGGACTGCTTTTGCTGCATCCCATAGTTTTTGGGTCGTCGTGTTTTCATTGTCATTTGCCTCTAGGTATTTTTTGATTTCCTCTTTGATTTCTTCAGTGATCTCTTGGTTATTCAGTAACATATTGTTTAGCCTCCATGTGTTTGTGTGTTTTACGTTTTTTTTCCCCTGTAATTCTTTTCTAATCTCATAGCATTGTGGTTGGAAAATGTGCTTGATATGATTTCAATTTTCTTAAATTTACTGAGGCTTGATTTGTGACCCAAGATGTGATCTATCTTGGAGAATGTTCCATGTGCACTTGAGAAGATAGTGTAACCTGCTGTTTTTGGATGGAATATCCTATAAATATCAATTAAATCTATCTGGTCTATTGTGTCATTCAAAACTTTTGTGTCCTTATTTATTTTCATTTTGGATGACCTGTCCATTGGTGTAAGTGAGGTCTAAAGTCCCCCACTATTATTGTGTTACTGTTGATTTCCTGTTGTATAGTTGTTAGCAGTTGCCTTATGTATTGAGGTGTTACTATGTTGGGAGCCTATATATTTATAATTGTTATATCTTCTTCTTGGATTGATCCCTTGATCATTATGTAAAGTCCTTCCTTGTCTCTTGTAACATTCTTTATTTCAAAGTCTATTTTACCTGATATGAGTATTCCTACTCCAGCTTTTTTTTGATTTCCATTGGCATGGAATATCTTTTTCCATCCCCTCACTTTCAGTCTCTATGTGTCCCTAGGTCTGAAGTGGGTTTCTTGTAGACAGCATATAGATGGGTCTTGTTTTTGTATCCATTCAGCAAGACTGTGTCTTTTGGCTGGAGCATTTAATCCATTCACGTTTAAGGTAATTATCGATATGTATGTTCCTATGACCATTTTTTAAATTGTTTTGTTTTTGTTTTTGTAGATTCTTTTCTTCTCTTGTGCTTCCCATGTAGAGAACTTCCTTTAGCATTTGTTGTAGAGCTGGTTTGGTGGTGCTGAATTCTCTTAGCTTTTGCTTGTCTGTAAAGGTTTTGATTTCTCTATCTAATCTGAATGAGATACTTGCCGGGTAGAGTAATCTTGGTTTTAGTTTCTTCCCTTTCATCACTTTAAGTATATCATGCCACTCCCTTGGCTTGTAGAGTTTCTCCTGGGAAATTAGCTGTTAACCTTATGGGAGTTCCCTTGTATGTTATTTGTCATTTTTCCCTTTCTGCTTTCAATAATTTTTCTTTGTCTTTATATTTTGCCATTTTGATTACTATGTGTCTCAGTGTGTTTCTCCTTGGGTTTATCCTGTATGGGACTCTCTGTGCTTCCTGGACTTGGGTGGCTATTTCCTTTCCCATGTTAGGGAAGTTTTCGAGCATAATCTCTTCAAATATTTTCTCGGGTCCTTTCTCTCTCTCTTTTCCTTCTGGGACCCCTATAATGTGAATGTTGCTGTGTTTAATGTTGTCTCACAGGTCTCTTATGCTGTCTTCATGTCTTTTTATTCTTTTTTCTTTATTCTGTTCTGCAGCTTTGAATTCCACCATTCTGTCTTCCAGGTCACTTATCTGTTCTTCTGCCTCAGTTATTCTGCTATTGATTCCTTCTAGTGTAGTTTTCATTTCAGTTATTGTATTGTTCGTCTCTGTTTGTTTGTTGTTTAATTCTTCTAGGTTTTTGTTAAACATTTCTTGCATCTTCTCCATCTTTGCCTTCATTCTTTTTCTGAAGTCCTGGATCATCTTCACTATCATTATTCTGAATTCCTTTTTTTGGAAGGTTGCCTATCTCCACTTCATTTAGTTTTTTTTTTCTGGGGGTTTATCTTGTTCCTTTATCTGGTACAGAGCCCTTTGCCTTTTCATCTTGTCTATCTTTTTGTGAATGTGTTCTTTGTTCCACAGGCTGCAGGATTGTAGTTCTTCTTGCTTCTACTGTCTGTCCTCTGGTGGATGAGGCTATCTAAGAGGCTTGTACAAGTTACCTGATGGGAGGGACTGGTGGTGGGTAGAGCTGACTGTTGCTCTGGTGGGCAGAGCTCAGTAAAACTTTAATCTGATTGACTGATGTTGGTGGGGCTGGGTTCCCCCTCTGTTGGTTTTTTGGCCTGAGGTGACCCAACACTGAGCCTACCTGGGCTCTTTGGTGGGGCTAATGGCGGACTCTGGGAGGGCTCAATCCAAGGAGTACTTCCCAGAACTTCTGCTGCCAGTGTCCTTGTCCCCGTGGTGAGCCACAGCCACCACCTGACTCTGCAGGAGACCCTCCAACACTAACAGGTAGGTCTGGTTCAGTCTCCCCTGGGGTCACTGCTCCTTCCCCTGGGTCCCGATGCACACACCACTTTGTGTGTGCCCTCAAAGAGTGGAGTCTCTGTTTCCCCCAGTCCTATCGAAGTCCTGCAATCAAATCCCACTAGCCTTAAAAGTCTGATTCTCTAAGAATTCCTCCTCCCATTGCCGGACCCCCAGCTTGGGAACCTGACGTGGGGCTCAGAACCTTCACTCTAGTGGTTGGACCTCTGTGGTATAAGTGTTATCCAGTCTGTGAGTCACCCACCCAGCAGTTATGGGATTTGATTTTACTGTGATTGTGGCCCTCCTACCATTTCATTATGACTTTTCCTTTTTCTTTGGATGTGGGGTATATTTTTTGGTGAGTTCCAGTGTCTTCCTCTTGATAATTGTCCAGCAGCTAGTTGTGATTCTGGTATTCTCACAAGAGGGAGTGAGAGCACGTCCTTCTACTCTGCCATCTTGGTTCCTAATCAATACTACGATTTATGAAACAGTTTTTTATTAATTTATTTATATTTATATGTGTTGTACATGTCTAAATACAGATATCTTTGTATATATTATATATAAATATATATGCACATATATAACATAGATAATACTGCATGTGTTATATTATTTTGCAAGTTTCTTTCATTCTGTTTTTTTTGTTGTTGTTGTTGTTGTTTTCTTTTTAGCCAAAAATACAAGATAGGTACCTATTTTAAAGTCAGGGCTTATATGTCTATTCTTTCTCTTCAGCCACTGTGAAAGTATTCCACAGTATCCAACCATGGCCCTATTAATGAGCCTTTAGAATACTTCTGTTTCTTTACTACTGCTTCTAACATTTTGCACTTGAGCAAGCATCCCAATAGGATATGTTTCTAGAAGTGGAACTACAGAGCCAAAAAGTCACAGACTTGTAATTTTGATGGATTCTGCCAAATTGTTCTTCCCTGAGCTGTCTCCCTATCACAATAGTACAAGATGTTCCTTTTCCCCCTTAGCTTTGCCAACCCAGATATTATCAGTATTTAAAAATTTTGCCAATCTGGTATGTAAAAAATGCTATCTCACTGTGACTGAGTTTGCATTTTCCTGATTGCTAGTGAGGTTCATCAGTTTTTCATATGTTTATTTGCCTTTTGTATTTTCATGTGACCTGCCTATTCTTACCCTTTGCTCTTTTTTTCTATTATATAAGACTCATATTGATTTTGATGAGTTTGTTATACATTATGAATGTTAACTATTTTTCTGTTTCATGTGTTGCAAATATTTTTTTCTATTTTATCATTTGTTTTTTAAGTGTGTTATTAGAGACTTTTACTGGCATACAGAAACTTCCATTTTTAAGATATAGAATCTGTAAATCTTTCCCTTTGTCGTTTCTGGGTTTTGTCCTTGCTTGGGAAATCCTTCTTTAGCATAATATTATAAAAACATTATTCTATTAATTTAATCATTGTGGGTTTTTTTTTAAACATTTATGCCTATAATCCATCTCAGAATTATTCTTAGTCTGTTTTGTGATGAAGTGATCTAACATTTTCCAGTTACTCAATTTATTGAATAAATCATGCATCACCACTAATTTGAAATGCAACTAAATTCTTCCATGTGTATGGGTCTGTACTGTGCTTTCTCTTTCAGTTTCTCTCTTCATCTATTCATGCACCAATACCACAGGGTTAATTGTTGCTATTTTATCATTTGATATGTTTTTACATCTAACTTTTTATTTTTTATTTTTTTAAAAATATTTATTTATTTATTGTGGCTGAGCTGGCTCGTAGCTGTGGCACACATGATCTTTGTTGCGTCATGAGGGATCTTTAGTTGTGGCAGGCGGGCTCTTAGTTGTGGCATGCAGGCTCGTTAGTTGCAACATGCAGACTCTTAGTTACAGCATGCATGTGGGATCTAGTTCCCCGACCAGGGATCAAACCCTGGCCCCCTGCACTGGGAGCACAGAGTCTTACCCACTGGACCACCAGGGAAGTGCACATCTATCTTTTTTAAAATCATGCTTCTACCTAGGTCTTTTATCTACTTATTTATTTTTTATTTCTTAAACCTACTGGATATGCCAATAAGCAGGGTTTTCTATCAGAGATTGAGTAGGGAGTTGGCAGTCAATTTCAGAACACCAGGAGTACCACAGTAAGAAAGTCTTCTGTCTAAAATATAGAGTATTAATAGAAAACTACAGTAAGGAGTTAAATGTCATTGAAAAGATAGTTTGTTATTCACAGCTCCCAAGGGGAGGGGGCATGCCACATGATGGGGAGCTATATGGGGGAGCACCAAGGTCTGCCAGGAAGGAGATAGGAAGGAGGGAAACCCTTATTATGGTTTCCATGGGAAGGAACCAGGGAGTCAGGATAAGATTGAACATTGGCTAGTTTGAATAAATTCAGCAGGTTCTTGAGCATAAGGGTTATTCCTAGTTGGCCGGTACCTGGCCATGGTGTGATTAGAGCAGATGGATAATGACCCTGAGTGTGAGAGTCCAATAAAGGAGGTAGTAGAGGTATAGACTATGGATTAGTTTGTTTGCATATGGAAAGCATACTCACAGGCAAGATGTTTACTATCTAAGAATTGGCTATCCTTGGGAGAAAGAGTCCCCAGATCAACAAGGGCCCAGATGTCAAAGCATCAGAATACAGAATATAAATGACATAGTTAATACACCATCACTCAAGGAGTACCAGCTGCAGTGAATTTCACTCCTCTACATGTGTTACTGCCTTTAAAAAAAAAAATGAATTCCTCTCTCTAACATGGATTTCGGGAGATTCTTTGCATTCCATTCCTGCTCCTCATACTTGTTGATGTCCATGTGGAATGCCTCCAGGATTCTGCTGGGAGCAATTGGCTCTCCTCTCTGCAGAGAGATTTTCTTTGGTCTCCTTTAGGTCTCTCTGTTCTCTAGTCTTCACTTCCTGCCAAACCTGTCTTATTTGTTCTCTATTATTCAGAAACTCCTCAAAATTTCTGTTCATTCCTATATTCCAGAGCTTTAACTGATTTCATTCTTTGCTTTATACCTCTTTGCTCATTTTAATAATATTAGGAGGTTGAGGAGAGGTAAAGGTGTTCTCAGTACCACCATCTTGAACAGGGATCCCCTCATAGGTTTAGTCAAATGGGAGAGGGAGAGGATAAAATCTATGTGTTAGAAAGATAGTCTTGGCAGCAGTAAGGAAGATGAGTAGAGGAGGGAGAGAATGGAGATAGGGAGACCACTTAGAAGACTTATGCAACTATTTGTAATATTGGAATCCCTAATGATTCCAATTCTAGTGGTTTATCCTGATAAGATAAGCAGAGCTACACATAAGAATATTTGTAAAAAGAATATTCCTCATAGCATGAAGTTCAAACCTGAATTAATGAGACTCTCACTCAGGCAGAGCACCCTGTTTGTCAGTGCATGAATAGTTATAAATTTGAAAAGCATTTATTCGGCCCATATTATGCATTAAAATCCTGGTAAAAGCAGAGGGTCCTCAAATCTTGCAACAATCTTGTTGGGTAATCAAAGAAATGTTTGGGTTATAGAAGATATCAGATCAAAGGCTCTTATAAGTAGAAGCACAACCTACACTAAGTTCTAGGCCTTACCCTGGATCTATGTCTTTGAAATCCCAGTGGGATTAAGTCTTGGATTCAGAATTTTCAATTTCTGCAAGCAATTCTCATGTACCACCAACTTTGGGAACCACTGTGTTTTTATACCTTGTTACCTCTCTACATTCTTGGGAAATGGACAAGTAGACAGAAAATGTGAAAAGTTTAGCTGACTAATTAAAGACCTTCACAACAGACAATGATATGTAGGAGACAGGTTTTAAAATGACTCAATACTAAAACAATGTATTTGCAGTGTCACAGTAATGCTGTGTCCTGAACCCTGGATGGTGTACCGGCACACCTGAGGGACAGGTGGCCAGTGAGATGTATGCTTGCTTCAGTCTGACTCTTTGACACCAACCTATTCTCAGGGTACCTTGAAGGAGCTGAAGTAGTTCTGTTAATGCACTACAGAGAATAAAAACTGTGAGTTTATAAATAGAAGGATCACCATGTAGTAGTATGGTCAGGGAAGAGGAAATGGTTATAATAATAGCAATCATTTACTGAGCACTTATTTTGAGCCAAGAGCTGTACTTAAATGCATTAACCACATTTATTTCATAAATGCTTATAATAAGCACATAGGAACTGGTTTTAGTCAAGCTAGGCTGCATATTATGAGGTAGCAAACAATCTCAAAATAGCAGTGGCTTAACATGACAAAGGTTTGGGGTCTTCCCTGGTGGTGCAGTGGTTGAGAGTCCGCCTGCCTCTCGTGCCCCGGTTCGTGCCCCGGTTCGTGCCCCGGTCCGGGAAGATCCCACATGCCGTGGAGCGGCTGGGCCCCTGAGCCATGGCCGCTGAGCCTGCGTGTCTGGAGCCTGTGCTCCGCAACGGGAGAGGCCACAACAGTGAGAGGCCCGCGTACCGCAAAAAAAAAAAAGACAAAGGTTTGTTTCTTGCTAATACCTCATGTTCACTTGAGGTTTAGCAGGGGACTCTTCCATGTCATTCTCACTCAAAGACATTGGCTGATGAAGTCCTCACCATTTGGAATGTAACTGGTTGCCAAAGCTGAGAGAACGGAAGAAAGAGAAGAATGCATCAACTCTTCTGTGTGGCTACCCTGAAGTGACCCTCCTCACTTCCAGTTTTTGGCCAAGGCAATTCACATAGTCAAATGCACCTTAATGGGAACAGGAAGTGAAATTTGTCAAGTGACAAGAGTCACAGAACTGGTGAGCTGTGCTAATATCTGCCACAGTATTGTATTAGCTCTTATTTTAAAATGAAGGAAGAACCCAACTATTAGAATGGCTAAAATTTCAGAAACCTGATAATACCAAGTGCTGACAAAGATGTTGAGCAATTAGAACTTTTATGCATTCCTGGTAGGAATGCAAAATGGTACAGACACCTTGAAAAGCAGTTTCTTTTAAAGTTAAACATATACTTACTATATTGAACATCAATCCCTCTTATGAGTTTTTACCCTAGAGCATTTTTTCTCAAATGGAGGTGATTTTGCCCCCCAAGGGGCATTTGGCAATGTAAGGAGATGTTTTTCGTTTTGGTTGTCACACTGGGTCAATGGACACTACTGGTATCTAATGGGTAAATCCAGCAATGTTGCTAAACATCTGCAATGGACAGGACAGCCTCCTACATAAAATAATTACCCCACTTAAAAGCCCATTTAATAATTAATAGTATGGTGGTTGAAAAATTCTGCACTAGAGAAATGAAAAATTATGTTCACACAAAAAGCTATACATGAGTGTTTATAAGAGCATTATCCATAATAACTGAAAACAACCTAATGTCCTTCAACAGATAAATGGATGAACAAACTGTGCTACACCCACACAATGGAATACTACTCAGCAATAAAAAGAAAGGAACTGCTGATGCATGCAACAACATGGATGAATCTAAAATATATTACACTAAGCAAAGGAAACCAGTGTCAGAAAATTACTTATTGTACTTCATTTATATGATGTTATGGAAAGGACAGGACTATAGAGATGGAGAACAATGGTTTCCAGGGGTAAAATGTGGCAGAGAGTAGAGCAGGAGCATTTGAGTACAAAGTGGCTACATGAGGGAGGTATTGGAGATGATGGAATTGTTATGTATCCTGATTTTAATTGTGGTAACACAAATCCACACATGTGCTAAAACTCATTGTACTATACACCCCCCCAAAAAAGTGGAGTTTTATTGTATGTAAATCATTTTTTTAAGTTGAAAAAATTTTAAAAAGTGAAAAAGACAAAGGAAGAGGGCCTGAGAGACTTGTCTGTGACACAAAGCTTGAAGTGGTGGAGTATGGAATAGAAAACAGATCCGTACAGCATTCTTCCCTATTACATAAAGCTGTCTACACAAGGAGGGACAGTGAGCTATGAGCAGAGCATAAATGACTTTTAGGATCAAAGATATTTGTTGATCAATTGTGTTGACTGTTGTGAGTGTTAAGTTCATTCATGGTAACTTGTATACCCTTGTAATGATACCATGGTTCTGTCTAAAATCCAGACACAGATTAAAACCACCCTCCTCATTCTGAGTACCCCTCACCCCACTCATACAGGATGCTCAAGGGTAACTGTGGAGACATGCCAACAAGGGCATGATGCAACATCCTTAGGTATAGTAGACAGGCTATAGGAATGATAGAAGCAGACACTGAGTTTCATGTTATAGTGCTATTTCAACTCACATCTACATTTTATTTTTTCAGGCCTTTGTTTTGTAATACTCTCAACAACTTTTAGCTCTAATAGTAAGCAGTTGCCGGAAGTGCCATAAACAAAACAAGGAAGAGCTGAATATCAGTGTTTTCAGCATATTTTACATTTGGAACTAGGTTAATATAATACACCATGTTAATAATGAGATCATATTTAAGAATCCAGCTCTCTCTCTCATTTGATATTTTTGGTGCTTGTGGTCAGAGGCTATTCTAATCAGCTCTGCTCACCTCCCGATATTTTAATTGCTGAAACAATTATTATTGCTTAAGAAATAATTTGAAAAGGACTAGAATAAAAGAATGGAGAAAGGCAACGTGAGTTTTGGATTTTTTAAAAATAATTACTACCAGAGTAAGTGCTACGATGGCAATTTTAAAAATAGAATTAATAAATAAGTGTTGGGGTTGGACACTACCTCCACTAGGACTAAGGTCATAAATGAACACAAAACTGACTCTTGGAGTCCATGGGAAACTTTTCCAAGCAATGCCATCTTCTGTCAATTTCCAGAAGGAATGGGCTTATCTCTCAAGTTCAGCAGCAATTGTATAGTTCTGTCCATGAAAGCCACAGTCTTGTAACATTGCTTAGCGTCCTTTGAGGATTTACATATATAAAAACAGACTTAGAGCACTGGTCTGGCTTTCCAGGGAATGAACACACATTCATCCCACAGAAGGCACAGAAAGGTCATCAAACAAATTATGCTGATTACAAGCCATGGTGAGCTGGGTCTTTTTCTTCCACAGAGAAAGGAGGGTTGATGAATATGAAAAGAAAAGGGGACACACATTAATTAGGAACCTGTTTCATGTCAGACATTTTTAGACTCATTGTCCTACATGCCTATAAAATCCTCCCCAAACTCTGTTTATCAGTCAAGGTTCAGTTGCAGAACATAAACACCTGTTTGGTCACTTAAAGTTATTTAACACAGCTTGAAACATCACTGGAGGACTGTAGGCTGGGTTTTCAGGAATGATTCTGAGAACAGCATTGTGGAAACCAGGGGAACTGCTCCTGCTACCACATTTAGAAGGAATGGAACCAGAGGACCACTCCAGCCAGCACAATTGCCTCTCAAAACCCCCACAGCCAGTCATGAACAATGGAACTCTGTTGAAGAAAAGCCCAGTGTCTCCACAACCATACTTAACAACAACACAAGCCAGAAATGAACAATTGTTCTCTGCCTTGCATCTGCATTCCAAATCCTACACAGGTGAATCTTATTGGTAGAATGTAATTCCCTTCTGAATACTAGCTGCAAGGGAGTCTGGGAAGTGTAGCTTTTACTTTTCCAGCCACTGCAATGCTGAGAAGCCCAGAAGGATGCTGAATGCCAACTACCCAATTCACTACACCCTGTGAAGTATTTAATGCTACTCTTTATATGAAGAAACAGAAGACCAGAGAAGTTAGATAACGTTAACAAGATTATACAAGCCAGCATTACTAGCAGTTAAATGCTAGCAGTACTAGCATTTAAACTTACATTAATCTGTTACCAAAGTTATTTATTGGGTGCTTACTCTGTTCTATACATTATTCTAAGTGCCTTCAAATATTTATTTAATCTTTAACTCTGTTACATAAGTATTAAATCCCTTATTTTTCAGATAAGAGAAACAAAATACAGAGACATAAATAAACTTCTATAAATCAAATAGTCAATAAGGAATAGAACTAGCATTCTTAGATGATGTTCTTCAATGCTTCTCCTCTTTCCTCTGCAGCATGTGCAGTCTTGACCGTGGGTTTATGACCAGCACGATTGTTGATAGCCACCTCTCAACAAACTTCCCTGGACACTAACATTCCATTGGTTTATGGAATAAGGTGATAATGCTCTGAAAGCCATTTTTGTGGTCTTAGCTAACTGGTGTGGAATATCTGGGGACTCTTAAGAGCCAAATATTCAGCATGGTACTGGTAAAAATCTAACAACTGGTTCTCTGAAAATAAGATCTGTGATCTTGGGGCCTTTGCCAATTTCCATGGTATAAATACTCCCACTCTGATCAATTTCAAGGTACCAATATGATATCAACCAGCTCATAAAATTCCTGAATATTTAACAATTGACTCTTGCAAATCCAGAATGAGCCAGATCCAGATAACACCACAAATAATCTTTGTTGTTCAGGGCTCAAGATACCCTTGCAAGAAAACTTAAATCCTTTTCTACATTTGGATTTCTGGCATGTACTGAGATACCTAAATGCTTGGAGATGTCCTGATAGAAGACAGATAGAAAGGAGAGGCAAAGACGTCTCTGAGGAAAAAGCACAGTAAATTTAGCATGAGCCTAGCAGGATGGGCTTGATAGTGTCTGAGGGAACAATGATTTGGGGTGCTGTTCTTGAATTCCCCTGGGCTAACAACAAGCACTAGAAAGGAGAGAAAATTGAATTGTTAGGAATTCAAGACAGTTTGTGGGGGAGCCACCTCCCCACACGTAGGTAAGTAATGAAGCTGACAAAACTCTATGACTAAGGTTCCAAGTCATTCTTTGGACTAGCTCCTATTCTTTTTGCTAGAAGGAGGAGGAAGCATTTCCATTCCAGAGACTCATGTGAACACCAGCCATGCCATGGTGCTCCATAGAGAAAACTGAGTGTAACCACTGCCTTTCTCTTCTCCAGGTCTTTCACATGCTATTTCCTAGCTGGAGATGTTTTTCCTACTCCCCTACTGATGAAAATTCTATTCCTCAGTCAAAATTCAAATGTCATCTTGTTCAATATACTTTCCCAAAGTCTTAAGAGTTGGAATTAGTCATTCTTTCCTTTGCTTATATTCTCTTTTAAATTACCTGTTTCATTCTTACTGGCATTATCATTAACTGCCTACACATGATTTTTTGACAGTAGATGGTGAACTCTCTGAGGGTAGGACTGGTAGCACATTTGTATCTGCAACTTTTCTTACATAAGCAAATGCTCACTAAAAATGCTGGCATTGCTAATACAGTGTGCAGAGGAGCATCTGATATGAAAATGCACTTCCAAAAAAAATTTGGGAGGGAGCTAGAGGGGAAGAAATTAAGGTGGGGAGGAAGGGAAGGAGGAAGTATAGAAGAAAGGGAGAGAGGGCAAAAAGATGGGAAGAAAGGAGGGAAAGATGTTTACCTCCTAACTCGTTCGTTATTTGGCCCAAAGATTGGGGGTACATTTTTTCCCCATAATCTGAGATTAAAAACATGGTTTTAGAGGAAAGCAAATAATCCCTTTAGAACATCTTAGAGCTACCTACTTGAGAACCTTTTCATGACGTAAGTGTAAGTCTTTCTGTATTTCCTATTGCGAATCATCATTTTAGGGATATGCATGTTCTCCATGAGAAGTATTCACCAGAGGGATTGTCCTTGGCAAAGCCATTGATCAGAGCCTAAAGCATTGTTTCAGTCAATGTGTCAATGCCTCCTTGATAGAAAATTCTTCTATTATGCAAACGCCTTCATCACCTTGTGCTTCTCTGAGTACATCAATAAGTGCTCATATATGATATATGTGTGCTTACAGCATATATAATACATTGGATGTATGTGGTGTTTTGTTTTCCATGCCTGAAAGAATAGCTGATTTATTTCATAGCTTTTATGGACGGTTTTATTATTCTTAACTATCCATTATTTTTGCATGCATATTTTATAGCACCTTGATGGACTTATTTGATTTCACCCAGAGTTTTAATGACAGCACAGTCATAGGAAGTGCACATTAACTTACACAAATCATTTATTCAAGTCACTTCAGAGTGTGATCCTCCCCTAAGGTGATTTGTGGACTGCCAGCCCTTTCATGATGGGCAAAATAGCATAGCATGCACTATAAAGCCATGGCCCAGGAAAAGCTAGTGGTGATTCCTGGATCAGCAGGGCAATCTCCTTGAAGGGGCTGTTAATTGTATAAATAGAGTTAGCCATAACTGTATCACTGGATTCAGTTTGATGTGATTCTTTTCTTCTGAATCTCAACTTCCTTATAGGGAGAGTGTAAGACAGAGCATAGTGATGGTAGGTCAGATTCTTAAGAGAATCTTAAAAGATCATGCAGCAGTGGAATGGTCTAAATAAATACTAATTAAAGAATGATATGGGCAGGAAGGGCTGAGGCTTCATTTTCAATAACACCTGACCTCTTCTTCCATCTTAGTTTTGGAGAAACCACTCCTAAACTCCAAGGTTTACATCCTTCTCTTTTTGGTGCCCTCGTTTTCATCTGGTTAAGGGGAATGATCTTGCACCCTAGGACAAAGAATATTTATTTGTAGTAGTGTAACCTTCTATCTTTCTCACCATGGTGTCACCTCAGATGATCTTACATGGCTTCATTTAACAACATCTTTGGTGTAGTGACAGTCTATGGAAATTTTCCTGATTCCCAGTGTAACTTACCCTATTAAGGCCAGTTTTTGTGCTGGATTGCAGTATCTGAAACACATTAATTTATTTAGCACATGTATTCTTTTTTTTTTTTTTTTTTTTTTTTTTGCGGTATGCGGGCCTCTCACTGCTCTGGCCTCTCCCGCCGCAGAGCACAGGCTCCGCATGCGCAGGCACAGTGGCCATGACTCACAGGCCCAGCCATGGGCTCACGGGCCCAGCCATGGCTCAAGGGCCCGCGGCACGTGGGATCCTCCTGGACCGGGACACGAACCCGTGTCCCCTGCATCGGCAGGCAGACTCTCAACCACCGCGCCACCAGGGAAGCCCAGCACATGTATTCTTTTAGTACGCTTTCTTGGCAGTCTAGTAGGTGCCAGGCACTTGATAAGACATGTATTCTGTTTTTAAAATCTCCTTAACACCAGTGTATGTCAGAATCACCAGTGGGTGATTACACTTTACTAGATATGAGAATCTCTAGAGAGAGGGCTCAGGTGAGAACTAAATCTCAAGGAGCTCTGCTTTAAGAAGCTTATGATCTTTCCAGGGATGTTAACATGGGTTTTCATAGACATCCCTCTAAAGTGCTATGGGAGCCCAAAGAGTGAAGTGACAAACTCCATCTGGGGTAGTTGAGGCCAGTTTCCCAAAGATTTGACATCCAGACTCTTTCTCATCCCCTGATTTTTTCTACTCCATCAGATAAGCTCCTTTCTCTCCTTCCCACATCTTGAGTCAAAATAGCTCTGTCCAGGATCCTGAAACCTGCCTTCTACATGATCATCACATGAAATAATACCAAGGATCCGGAAGAGAGGCTCCTGTTTAAGTTCCAGGTGAGTTTTGCATTGTTTCCTGATGATCTCTTATATTAATCAGACCTGAATGCCACACAAGTAAACTTACACAGCAGGAAACTGAGGCCCAAAAAGTTCACAAAGTGAGTTCACGGCAGGACCAAGACCAGATTCCAGGCTTCCTGATCTTGAAGCAATTAGTCTTCGCATGACAGTGAGTTCCCTCTGATCTCCTCTCTTTGCTCTCAAAGATTCTCCCTGTGCATTTGAAATGGTTTGTGGTCATCAAAGGGGTACACATAGAATTCAATGTTCAAGATGGAAATTTTCACAATTTAACTTCAATAGAGATGAACTTCTTAAGGTTAAGATTGCATTATTCTTTTTTCTCTAGCCTTAATTAGCAGACAATAGGTTTCCTTTTGTGTTAGAATTTCTTTTTGACATTTTCACCTTTGTATTTTAGGTTTAAAAACTGCTATAAGCATCAACATCATTCTGTGTCACTATATTTTGAATATCTTTAGAGGTGTATGTCTTTTTTTTAAGTAATGTGTTCCTATTAAAAGTGATTAGCACAACTTAGATTAGGCATTATCTTGACTTTCAATTTTGTATTTGTGTATTTATTTGTATATAACTTTTTATAAAATGTCTTAGGCTTCATAGCTAAATTGGCATTCCTTCCTATAAGACTTCTTTGAGAATGTTCATAAATGTCCATCATTAACCCTCTTGGGCAAGAACTGAGGAGGTTGAGTGACGACATAAACACTGAGCAGTGTCCAACAGAGCTGCTCATGGGAGTTGTTTGTGAGGGAGGGTCTTAAGGTCAAACAGGAGATGTCAAAATACCAGGTGGTTAGGCTGAGCAGTGCTGGGCCAGGAAAAAAAAAGAAAAGAAATCTCTTAGTTGGAAATTAGAGAAGTGGCTAAATCAAGTCCACATCCCTGTTGGATTTATTAAAAGGGAGGCCAGAAGATCAGGAGGAATATCAACAAAAGCCAAACAAAGATTGTGTAGGGTTCATAGTGTGAAATAAGGTCAGTTCAGGGCTAAAACTTGTAATCTTAGCCACTGAGTGCCTTTTCCTGGGGACTTGGCACACTCATACTGGGTGGGGCAGGAGAGAGCTGCTTTAGACCATAAGAACCTTCTGAATAGTTGTAGGTCAGTTTCTTCCAGGAGCAGTGCCACAGTCATGCATCTATAACCCACAGCAGTAAAAATAATTTGAGCATTATGAGAAAAAGTAGAAGTGAGTCTAGTGCTTTATGTAAAAACCTTTAAATTCCCACTTCACTAAAAATTCCTCTCTGCAGCTGGTAGGAGAGATTACCATGATTCACCATCTGGGTGGATTAATGTTTACTAAAAAAGAGAGAGAGGGAGAGAGCAGTGGATAAGATGAATGCTTCCCCAGATACAACAGAAATCCAAAGTAGAATATCTTTCCATAAGCTTTTTTTCACATCTTACACCTGTTTTATTTGAATCTTGATAGAATTGTTTAAGGAAAACTCAGATTTACCTGTTTTCAAAAGACTGAATAATGTAGAAACTGTGGATCATCATCAAACTGTTTAAATTTACATTCATGCAACATTCGCACTGAAGACTTTACGAATTTGTTGGAAATAATTAGGCACCTTTGGCACTTCACTTTTACATTTCCCATTCTGGGAACATTTTTCCTGCTACATACAGCTTGAGTTCACAAGGTAGAATCTCAGATTCTGACCTGGGGGACCACAGTTTGCCAGTTGCCTCTAAATCTGAACCTGATCAGTCAAAAATGTGTATCTCATCCATAGGCTGACTTAGCTTCAGTGGACCACTGGATGGTTGTCTTCCAGTAACTGGAGTTTCTGGTGAACTAGTAGAACTATACAGGTAGTTTGTTTGTTTGGTTGGGTTTTGAGCATCTGCAGTATGAGAGACACAGACTTTGCTTTACTTGTACTGTCTCTTAATCCTCACAATCACCTATAGAAGTAAACACTATTAGCATTCCCATTTTATTGTAGAAGAGACAGAGACAGAGAGTTTAAGGAACTTGCTGCGTGTCAACAAATGAATACATGTTAAAACTGATCTTTGAAGTCAGATCTGTCTCCTTCTAAAGCCCATGCTCTTAACCATTACACTCTATAGTCTTATTCAATAGTTAGGTTATTTTCAATTCAATTTGGGTGCTTGTAGATCCAGTCTTAATATTGGGAATCTCATTTCCTTGCAAATCATACTTACCCCTCTCAATATGCCACAAGTCATCATTCCCAGCAGCAGAGAGCATTTTACTGCAATTACACTTGCTAATCAATTCTGCATCAGTGACCAGCCTTATAAATGTCTAGTTACCTATATTCTACTGACATGTCATCTCGTTTCTTACCAAAATTGTCAGTAGTCTCAATTTTAGAGACCGTTTTTCTAAAGCACAGGGAAGCCAGGAAATATGTCACCCTTATTGCCAACCAAACAAAAATAAACCATTGTGTCATTTTTCATGCTGGGGATTCATCAGCTGAGTGCATTCCAAGTATTTCTGAGTTTTAACTTTTTAATCAAGGGGACTATTTGAGGAACTATGCTTTTTACCATTATTTTCAAATTTTCCCTTTAATTTTTCTACTAATATTTGTCTAACTTGCATTAACAATATTTTCAGTGTTTCTTCATGGGATTTAAAAACGATTAAATGAGGCTACATTTCTACTAAGCTTTAAAAAATAGACATCATAAGTCATATGACTATGTTAGAAGACATCCTGGGATCAGTTCCATGGCTCTCTGGCTGGCCATTCGGAAGGCAGTTTGATAGGGGTTGAGAAATAAATGAGCCAAAAAGGGTGTCCTCCCATTTCCTCTAAAGGAGAAGCTAATAATCATAAATTCCAGGGGGTATTCTGAGTGTCAGTCAAATGATGTTCAGGGTGCAGAAAGAGCAAGGACTCTGCTTCTGCTCTAGGTTCAGAGAAACCTAGTAGATGGGGATATGCTGGAAACATGGTCCAATCTTGGGGAAAAGCCAGATGAAGAGGACACAGGAAAGAACTGGAGTAAAAACTAGCTGCCAGGAGGAAGAAGGAGGATGGGTACATGGAGAGGCTGTTACATGAACTGCAGTTCACCTTTATAAGCAAGGCATGGAGAGAGCATACTAATTTAAGAGCCCTGTCCCTGCTAGCGGAGTGCCTCACTGGGGCCTAACTTAGTGTCTCACTGGGACTTTCTTGGCTCAGATCTGGAGAAGGGGTGTCTTTAACCAAGAGGAGTCAAGTTTGGATTAAGGACAGTTGAGATGGGCTTACTGGAGCAGTCAGTAACTAGCAGGACATGACAGAGATTTTTAAAACATTGCTTTTTGTTTATTTGGTTATAGCCTTTTTTTTTTCCTCCCTACTTTTGTTCCTTTGATCTCTCATGGCAGTAACTGGCCAGGGGCACAGTCCACATGGGGTTGAGGTAAGCCAATAGCTCATTCACTGCAGTGTTTTTATATCTGCCCTGTCCAGCCTTCTGTGAATGGTGTAAAGGGGTGCATAGTCCCAACCTTACAGACCAACATGGTTTTTTAAGCACAGATTTGTCCATCTTAGTCTGTCAGTGCCTTGCATCTTGCTCATTTTTTGTGTTCACCAAGACTTGGTGTAGATAGCCTAATGTCATAGATGGGAAGAACATGGAATATGAAGTCTACAGGCTTGTGTTTTGTTTGCTTGTTTTTAAGATGGTATTTTTAAGTTGAAGTATAGTTGATTTACAATGTTGTATTAGTTTCAGGTATACAGCAAAGTGATTCATTTACACACATAATCTTTTTCAGATTCTTTTCCTTATAGGTTATGATACAGGCTTGTGTTTAAAGCTCAGTTCTGGCACTGATAAGGTGTGGAACCACAGGCAAGGTTGTGACCACCCTCCATTTCCTCATCTATGAAATAAGGGGAATGAATCTTATCTCACAGGGTTAAATGATACAACACATACAAAGTACATGCTAAAGTGTCTAACTCTGAGTGCTTATGGTCTCCCTTTTCCTCCTCTCTGTGACCCGGACACACCTCTCCATACCCAGCAGCTTAGGGAACATACCCAGCCCACTTTAAAGGGAAGATCTCGTCATAAACACACCTTTAAATTTTTTTCATTAGCAAGGAAGAGGTTTCTCCAGTTGGAAAAACAGCCATTGTTTAGTAGATTCATTCATTCAAGAAATTGTTCTTGAACACCTAATACATCCTAGCATAGATTTAGGAACTGGAGATACAGCCTTGAGTAAAAAAAAGACAAAAATCCTCGCCTTCATGGCGTTTACATTCTAGAGGGAGGAGGCAAGCAAACAAACAGGCAAATTGTATAGTGTATTAGGTAATGATGACTGCAACAGAGAAAAATAAAGCAGGGAGATGAGATGAGACATGCAGGAGTACAATGGAATAATTTAGATCTTAAATATGCCAGTCACATCTCAGGAGATGACATAGAGGACGGGACCCTGAAGAATTTCTATTGGGAAGAAAGACTCTAAGAGGGAAAATACATTCTGCCCTTTCCTCATCTCCATGGTCCCCTAGACACTAGGTTCCTCAAGGCAAGAAACTGTGCCTTCTTATTACTGGTATCCCCAGCCCACAGCACAATATTTGACACATACTAGGCATTCAATAATTGTTTGTGGAACCAAACTACTCCTCAGGCCTCTCTCAGGAACCACTGTGCCCCTTGGCACCTGAATTATCAGTTTGTGTTAATAACTCCACCTGCATGCTTCAATCTGACAGGCAGTAAGCACCAAGCCTGCAGGTTGTTTATTGATGTGGCTAATAATAATAATGGAGTGGCAACAGAACTGACATTAATATAACATGGAGGGCAATGAACACCAGGATTGAAATGCTCTTATGCATCAAGGAGCTTCTGCTGCTGAGAGAGGAATTTGATTTTCTTGCAGTGTTTTCTGTCTCACTCCTCAGCAATCAGCACTGTAAAATCCCATTGATAAGGTGTGAAAGGCAAAGGCAGAGTTTTAAAGAGGAACTTAGAGTCTCCTTCACAGTAGCAAGAAATTACATGCTAGTGGGAAGAACTCAGTGAAAATAGAAGAAAGTAGAGAGAGAATAGAATAAGGGATGTGAGGGCTTCATATGCCAGAAATAAATCTACCCCAAAATAAAGATAATTGGCCAAATCTGTCTTTCTATGTTGTTAAGACGATGGCCTTGTTTTGACTTCTCTTATTCATTCAGTAAATCATTTATTATCACTTATTCAGCAAACATTTACTGATCACCTACCATATACTCTACTAAGCACTCAGGGTGAATAATCTCTGTCCCAGTGAAATAAAGTATTTGGTTGCCCTTTGTCCCTGGTTTTGGGGAGACAACCACTAATCCCTTGGAATTTCCTGAGTGATAGGAGTGTCATTGTTATTCATAGTGGGCCTTTTAGACCACACACCTGATAGTTTATGCTAACAAGGTGACTCAGGACTGGAGCTGGCCCAGGCCAGAACCAACCATGTGATTAGAAGGTTGGGGCTTTGAGACACCTCATATTGCCTTTCCACCTGTGGAGGGAAGAAGGGCTGGAAATTGAGTTCAACCATGCAGCCAATGATTCAATAATGGAAGCATAATGAAGTTTCAATAAAAACTCTGGACACCAAAGCTGGGGCAAGTTGTGTCCCTTCTTTGGTTGGTTCTGATTTGTATTCTAGTAATAAGTATAGCACTTTTCTGAACTCTGTGACTTGTTCTAGTGAATTATCAAGCCTGAGGGAGTCCATAGGGACCCCTGAGTTTCTAGCCAGCTAGTCAGAAGTGAGGGTGGCCCAGGGGACCCTGAACTTGTGACTGGTATCTGAAGTAGTGAGGACGATCTGGTGAAGGACTGTGCCCTTAACTGTGAAGTTTGGCTTAACTCCAGGTAGTCTCTCAAGTAGCTCAGAGTCTAGCTAGAGTAATGAAAAATCATATTCACAATGCAGTGAGAAAGTTCTTTGCTCACAAATGTAGGCTTAGTCATGGAGATCAAGGTAGGTGCCATCCAACTTATTGAGGATAATCAGAGGTGGCCTTCTGGACAAAGTGAAATTTGAACTGAATTCAAGCACAAATGGTAATTAGCAAAGCAAGGCAAAAACAGAGAAACACATGGGACAACTTTCAATCATCCTGTATCATCTGATAATAATACTAATAATAACAGCAACACTAGTAGCAACTAAAATCCCTTGGACTATTTTTATGTGAAAGTGCTTTATGTATATTTACTGATTTAATCCCCACAGCAACCTTGTCAGGAAGATTTTGTTGGGGTTTCTGTTTTCCAGTGAAATATCTGAGACTTAGGTATATAATTTGGCCAAACTCATACAACAAGTAAGTTGGCATACCTTTGCATCACACTTTGGTTTCTGTTAAAAACTTTGTGTTCCTCCCAAATTCCCTATGTTGAAGCCCTAACCTCCAATATGATAGTATTTGGAGATGGGACATTTGGGAAGTAATTAGGGTTAGATGAGTACATGAGGGTGGAGCCTTCAAGCTGGGATTAGTGCCCTTATTAGAAGAAACAGGAGAGAGCTTGTTCTCTCTCTCCTCTCTCCCTCTCTCCCTCTCTCCCTTTCTCTCCCTCTCTCTCCCTCTCTCTCCTTCCCCATGAACATGTGCTGAGGAAGGCCCATGTAAGCATAGGAAAAGTGACCTCATCAGAACCCAACCATGATGGCCACCCTGATCTTGGACTTCCAGCCTCCAAAACTGTGAGAAAACAAATTTCTATTGCTTAAGCCACCCACTCTATGGTATTTTGTTATGACAACCCAAACAGACAAAGGCAGTTTCTGAATCCAGAACTCTTGTATATGATTACTGCACTATATTTCCTTTGGAAAGGGCAACTTAACCTCTGAAAAAATATAATAATGTAAGGTATCCTGTCTCCTCTAGAGTGTAATGGCACACTTGGAGGTGGGGGAAGATGCTAGGGTTGAGGCAAAAAAAAAAAAAAAAAAAAGGAGTCCCGTTGAATGCTGGTTCTGTGTAAAATCCCTCTTATTTGAATGAATAAAGTCATAAATATCTATTGTAACATTTTCTTGATCACTGAACTTGTTGCCAAAGAATCCTATGAATCTCAGCAAGAAGGGATCTCCCCATTTGATTCTGGATTCAGGTAGTCCTCCAACTTAATTTTGACTGCCTTTCTTGGTAGGTGATGCTTTCTTTATACAGATCAGACCATCTGAAAATTTCTTCAAGGAGTTTAAATTTACCTCTGTGTGTTTTCCACTCATTGATCCTGGCTCTGTGTGTGAGAGTAAATTAAAGAAGAAATAGTGTCAATAGCAAAAGGGTAGCTGCTGTATATGGTGGACCATGCAAGAAGTCTTGCAATTCTGTTTTGAAACCTTTCTGACCTTGCAGAATCCATTACTGCTTGTTTTAAGAAGGTCATGGTTCTGAAGTTCTTTTCAGATGTAGCTTTTAGTAATTCCTCTTTCAATATGAGCCTTTGAAGTGTCTGTTAATATATAGAAATAATCATTTATTCAACTCTTATTTTCTGTGTATGTGTTCATTGTTCACATTAGACTTCTTTTATGTAAATCAAGTCCCTCAATATGAAGAAACAAAGCAAATCCAGATTAATTGGCTAATTTTCAGAGGCTTACTCTACATTGATTGCAGCTTTTTTTCCCATGAATTTTTAATTATGTTCTCTCTTTGCTATGCAGAGTCGCTTTTGAAACAACAGCATGTAAATTTGGTATATAGAAAGTTGACCCAAATCATCTCAAAAAAAAAAGAAAACCACACATTGTGACCTATTTCCCATTTTTCCAATTCAGCAAGTTTAAAATATAACAAGGAGAAAAAGGGGAGTTTTTTTCCACAGGTGTAACTTTTTATAATGCCTTTCTAACCTTAGGCTTTGCATCTGTCCAACTTTTTTTTCTTTCTCTCTCTCACATCCTCATTATTTTTCCACCTTTGCAATTTTAACCTGTGAATTTAGTAAACTTCTAAAGTCAGAGGATTAAACAGCATTGGATTTGAAGGGAACTTAATGATCAGCTCCATTGCGTCTCAAAGCCTCTTTACTTTAGCACAACAGTTGCCTGCGTCTGACTGATCACCTCCCGCCTCCCACCTTCCAACCTAATAGGGAACTCATGTTTTCCCCAAGCATTAAGCCTTTGTATAATTCTCACTTTTATAAAACTCCTGTTTATCTTAAGCAAAATGACTCTTTTTCTCCTCACTAAAAACATGCCTTATTCCTCATCTACTTCAGAGCTCTGAAGATATAGAGACTTAAGACTTAAGTCCCCTTTGCTCTTTTCAAGCCCTTTATTCTCCAGGCTAAAAGGAATGTCAGTAGTCTCCTTTTTATTCCTGCTGATTTTATATGGCAAAACAGGAAAGAGATATAGCTGCCAATTTTGTTTTCCTAAATCTCCAAATTTAATGGTTTTGGTTTCTATAACAACTTCGTAGGAAACAGCACAATCACTTGTCCTGCTTTAAAAGGTATTTACACGCACACATACGTGGCATAGGAGGTGTTTTATGTTAAAATTTCAAAAAGTACAGTGTCTATCCTTGATTTAATAAGAGATCAGAACAATATAGCTCACAAGTAGTGGGGAGGAGGAATAAATCAAGTACTTGGTGCAATATCTCTTGATACCATTATTAGTCTCTTTTTTCCCCCCTAATTTCAAGCTATTAGGTTGGCTGTTGCTGAGGTTTATATTCTGAATACCCTCCAATGATATTTTAATGGAGGAGAGAAATCAATAGCTGCTATGCTGACATTGGCATATATATCATTAGTAGTCCATAGTGTGTTTCTGCTACATGGGTAAAAGTCTAGGAGGTAGAGAAAATCCACTTCATGCTGGCCCTCCAAGTTCAGAGTTACTGAGAACTATTTGAGATTGCTAACATTGAGGACAGCATCCATCCTCCAGACTACTTCTCAGAGCAGTAAGTGTGGACAGTAGCCAACCTTCCTGCACCAGTCCGTTCTTTTCCTCAGATAGTTACCCTTGCAGACCTGCTGCAGGAAATGGCAGGCCCACCTCCTCCATGGCATCAAAATATATACTGCACATTTGGCCCGCTCTCCTAAGTGTGGCTTGTAGTCACACTTCCAGCCACTCAACTTAACTGGTGTTTCAAGGAAAGAAAAACAGATAATGCTGCAAATGAGGCCTCTAGGACTGGTGAGGCCTCTAGGACTGTTGAGTCCTCTAGGACTAGAATGGCAAATCTGGCTGTGCCTGAACCTCTCCAAATTGGATGGTTCCAAATAGGAAGGACTAATTTCATGGGGTCAGTGCTGGATCCTGTAAAAACATATACTATATAAAAATTAATGTTTGATGAGTGCTAAGTCCAAAGTGTCTCAATAGACCAGAAGAGAAAGGGTTTCCAGGAATGGGATTTGGAAAGAGCATAAGGATGAAGTGAGATAAGTCTGTATAAAGAGGAAAAAAATGTAAAGAAGTTCAATTCTAATAAATCAGAAGTAAGTGAACCTTGTTCTCTCCCTGGCACAATTCTCTTTCTGCAACAGTGTAGCCTGGCTTGGCCCAGTACAACAATCTCCTGCCTCTCACCATTGTACCCTTTCCTCATCCAACCCTACTGCTCTGACTTCTGATAAGAAATACAACATTTATTTTTATGTAGCCAATCTTCAGCCACAGAAACCCTGAGAATTCTCATTATAGGTAACTGATCAGACAATGATTGTCCAGCTTACAAAAGTAATAAGTAACATTTAGGTAGTTCTTTACAGTTTATAATGTTCTTTTGTGTTATGTCCTTTAGTCTTCAAAAAAAAAAACTCTGTAATAAATAATAACATTATTTCCATTTTTTGGATGAGAAAATCGAGGCTCAGAGAGTTTGTATAATTTGTCCAAGATTATGGCAATAGGGAGCAGAGCCAAGAGTTGAACCCAGCTCTCCTGACTAGTATTTTTAGCTTCTCAGTGGCCTTTGTGAAATGTGGCACAAGGAATCATATGCCTCACTGGTTGGGTGGGTCCTCCAAGGTTATTTCCAGACCCAGCCGAGAATATAATACCAGACACCCTTCTAGGCCAAATAATTCCAGTATGAGGGAAAGGATAACAAAGGATAACAAATATGGAGACTGGGGAGGTCCTAGCATACTAGCACAGGTTGCTGACAGTGTGCCAGGTCCTCCTTTCACTCACTCACAGACAGGGCCAGGAAGGAATGTAATTTTGCCATAGGCTGGAATCCTTCGATGAAGGAAGAGAAAGCTAGAATTCACCGCTATTAACTCTGAGTTCTCTTAAGAAAGTGGATGTCCCTCAAAATATTAAAAATAGAACTACCATTTGATCCAGCAATCCCACTTCTGGGTATATATCCCAAGGAAGTAAAAACAGGATCTCGAAGAGATATCTGCACTACCATGTTCATTGCAGCACTATTTGCAATGGTCAAGACATGGAAACAACGTTAAGTGTTGATGGATGAATGTATAAAGAAAATGTCACACACACACACACACAGAGGAATATTATTCAACCTTAAAGAAGAAGGAAATTCTCTTATTTGTGATAACAAGGATGAACCTGGAGGGCATTATGCTAAGTGAAATAGGCCAGACACAGAAAGACAAGTACTGCATCATCTCACTTACATGTGGAATCTAAGATAGTCAAACTGATAGAAGCAGAGAGTAGAATGGTTGTTGCCAGCGGCCAGGGAGGGAAGAGAGGAGGGGGAAATGAGGAGATGTTGGTCAAAGGGTACAAAGTTTCAGTTATGCAGATGAATTAATTTGGGGGAACTAATGTATAGCATGGTGACCATAGTTAATTAACAGTATCATATTGTATACTTTGCTAAGAGGATAATAAACCTTAAATTGAATCTTCTCAACATACGCACATATACACACAAAATGATGACTATGTAGAGATGATGGATAAATTATTTAGCTTGATTATGGTGATCTTTTTACCATATACATGTATCAAAACATCACGTTGTTCACCTTAAATATATATAATTTTTATGTCTCAATAAAGTTGTTTTAAGAAGTAATTGATTATAACAGGGGGATATGGTCATAAAATTTCAATCTGCTACAGATTCCAAAATCCAGCTCTGATGCCAAAGAGATAATGATATTAGTTCAACAACAATATTAATACCTAACTTTTACTGGGCCCTTACTATGTGCCTTACATGTCTCATTTAATTCCCACCACATCCTATCTGTCAGGTACCATTGCTGTTCCCATTTTGCACAAGGGAACTCTGAGACTTTGAGAGGCTAAAGGACCCATTCACACAGGAATTAAAAGGCAGCTCTAGGATTCAAGCTTGCTCCGACTCCAGCACTCATCCTCCCCGTCACTACATCACATGGCCTAGATTGGAAGTCTGTTCTCACCTTCCCCTTACTAGCCACAGAAATTATTTCAATATGATGTTTCTGTCTTTGGGCTTGCACAAATGTGCTGGCCATAACATTTACAGCATTCCAGCTGAGGTGGGGACCAAGACACATTGGAGCCAAGTGTTTTAATAGCTTCCTGTGTTAGTAGTTATAAAAACATAACTGTTGCTGCAGGTTCAAAGAATTAAAATATGGCAAGGTAGAAGGAGGTCTCAAGGTCAGCTTTCAGAACTACAGCTTCGCCCTTGTAAACAACTTTTATATACCACTTTTGGACTGTGTATGATGAAATGACTAACATTTTCAGCTGTAACCGGAGCTATTACACAGCAGTTGAGTGTTTTATAGCTGGAAAGCTGAAAATTGGTGGAAAGGGTGAGCTGTGGGGATTCCTTGCCTCTGCATGGGCACATTTTCTGTCTCCTCCCAGTGGGAATGCCCTGCATAAAACAAAACAAAGTAAGAGTAACAGGTAAATTGCACCTTGCATTCTCAGTATAAAATGAAGCTCTTATCTGCACATTTCACTTCTGCTTTTAATGCCTTTGTCCCTTCTCTCTTGCTCACTGAAGTGGAGTATATAGTTTTCTTTATTTTAAATCTTCCCCCAAAGAAAACTACAAGCTGAGATTCCAGGTGTCCACCTATAATCCAGAAACTTATATGACTTCATTTGTGGAGGAGATTCCCAGAGAGATCTTTGATAAGTAGCTTCTTTCCTCCTCTGTTTTGTGATTTACATATTATATAGCTATAATTGCAGGTCACAGATATGAATATTCAGAAAAGGATAATATGAGGTTACTGAATGCTTTTCCCCTGAATTCCAGAAGGTGGGCCTTACAGTTGACTGAGTGATGTCAGCTAAAGTCCTGAGTTTCCCATCCAATCTTAACCTAACTGTGCTAAAAATGAGTGTTTTCTAAGGAGAGACACTATTACAGAATCAGAAGGATTGTTATTATACTTATTCTTGCAGACTAGACTAGAAATCATATTATGGAAGCGGAATAGTGTGCCAGTCTTGTCCACTGTCTTTAATAACATTCAGATCACAAAAACAGGCGACTCTATTTTTAGCCCTTTCATATGAGAATGGCTGTGGGAACAGAATGTGAGATTGTCATACTTCCCTCAAACCCAACAATAGTTTGTTGCTGGAATAGAAAAAAAAAAAAAAAATGAAGTCATGTGTAACCCAGCCACATCATGGCAGGTAAATTACACGAGTATCCTTACCTGGACAGACTTACCATCCAGAGCCTTGTGGTATTGTGCTCGGGATTCCTAGGAGTGAACCTTGAAGAGCTATGCTAATGATGGTGCTTCTCATCCAAGGCTCTTTGTTAAAATACGGGGTCATATTTTGTGATAAAATCAGTAGCACATGATGAAAGGTATATATTGCAGGTGGAAAAAAGCAGTCTTTAGACTCTGGTAGCCTTTTCTTTAGTCCTTGCTCTGCCATGATAGACAGATTATGTCCTTTCTAAGAACCTCAGTGGTCTCATCTGTAAAATGGGCATAATAATACATATGTAAGATGGTTGTGGTGGTGAATAAATGAGATCACAATTGTAAAATACTAGCAATGGTAGATGCTTAGTAAATAGTGCTTATTATTATTATCATGGAGCATATGGTTTTGTGGAGAAAAACAGTGGTTTTGATTCATTTGGAAGACAATAGTTTTTAATTTTGTCATGTTACTTCCCTCCTCAAAACAAATGCATTGCTTTGCACTGCATATATGATACAATCATTTTCTCTGTGTGTCTGTGTGTCCATCTGTCTCTCTCTCTGTCTGTCTGTCTTTTTCTCTCTTGTGTCTGTCTCTCTGTCTCTTACAACACACATACAAACATGAAATCCATGACTGAGTCACCATCCTCTGGATTATTGTCCTGAATCAGGGATTTTGCTCCTGCTGCCCCAGTCACCTAGAATGTCAATTCCCCCTTTCTCCACCTGTTGAACTATGTTATCTACCTGTTCCACTCTGTCTACCCTCCTCCACAGATCTTTTCACAAGGCTTCCAGCTCAAGTTAGTGTTCTCCATTTCTCCAAGTAATATTTTGTTGTACCTCTACCCCAGCACTCTGCACAGACAGCCTTGTAGTAAAGCGATCTTGGTGCTTTCTCTCTGTCCCACAAGAATGTGAGAAACCCACCAGCACAGGAATTGTGTCATATTCACCTTTGCATTCCTCCCAATTGTGGACCAAGTAAATGGATATCGATTTGAGTTGTAGTTTAGTGTTTATGTAGCTCCTATCGCTGTTCTGAATTTTCCAGTAGTTTATTTGTGATTTGTGTCTTGTCATAATTTCATGCTCCTTGGCAGCCACTTACTTTACAAATATCAGTCCTTTTATGTTAGTCATTTCTAGACAACTTGTGGTCTCATGGTCAGCACTCGGGGATTTGGAAGTTGTCATTGTTGTTGTTTTGCTGAAATGTCTCTCTCATCAGTTTTCTTGTGGGTGACCCTTTAAATAACCAGAATTAACGATGGGAAACAAACTAAAACAAGAGTTTGGAATGCAGTGTCTCTTCCATTGCTACTTCATGGATGAAAGACGGATCTCAAATGCATTAGGATTGACTCTGCTTTAGGAAGACATTTTAACTCTGGCTTGTTCATTTCTTTTCAGGTAGAAAGCTCAGACAGCAGACAGCAAAGGGCCAGGATTGTCCAGGGGACAGGTCAGAAATGCTTGAAGCATCAGAAAGTCCAGTTTCCTAGTATCATCTTCACTCAAACTCTTTCACATTTGCATTGGGTGAGGACACATACTTGTTCAGAGCCTGAAAGCCCTCATTGTTTCATTCTTCAGCCCCTCATTTGTAGCCAGGTAATTGAAGTCTAAAGGTAAACTCACCAGTCCGAGTCCCATAGGAAATTAGGGAGGAAAACAGAGGCCAGGACAAGAGTCTTCAGGCTCTAAGTCCACTGCTCTTTCCTCTCCTACACCCTGTGGCCTCTTCCCATTCATGGATTACTCACATAATCCAAATTGTGTTATTTTCAGGATCCACTTAAGGAATTAATCACTCTCTTTGTCATTACCTTTTTTTACTTTGAGGTAGAGCCAGACTTTGCCATTACTGAACGCTGTGGCTCCACCAATGAAGAGACTAGCCTGGGCTAATTGCCTTCATGCACCTCCTACCAGCAGAGGGCTGGCCGATGAGCACCTGTGTGCAGCTCTTCGGTCCCCTTGTGGTCTGGGCCCTGCACTCATAAAACTGGTGCTCTGTCTTTGTTTGTTTGCAATGCTTTCCTCCCTTGCTGTGGGTGATGGGCAGGGGCAAGGGATCCTAGATTCTTTTTAAATTGTTTGTACATAGGTATACTACACTATATTTAGCATTTTAGCATCACTAAAATTGAAATGTTTCTTATAGTCAATGGTGTGTAATAGTTTAATTGTCAATATCTTTTCTTAAACGATGGTGCATATTACAATCTTGCCATTGTGGAGTTAAAGGTATATGAGAGTTCAAATTTTATAAAATGCTTTCCCATATAATAATAAGATCTAACATACATAGAATGCTCAGGTCAGGCACTGTGTGTGTCAGGCACTGTGGGCTTTGTGTGTCACACTAATTAATTTATCCTCTCCTCATAATGACTTCAAGCTGGCATTATCCCCCATTTCCTAGAAGAGGAAACTAATATTAAGTAATTTTTTCAAAGTCACAAAGCAGTAGGATGCAGAGCCATATCCACCCCAGGGCAGTTTTAATACAAAGCTAAAATTCTTTCCTCTTCTCCTCCTATTGAGTTTTGCTCTCAGTCTCCCCCAGAGTCAAATGGGTGGCAAGATGGGCAGCATAGGAACACAAACTCTCAAGTGACCTTGTGTAAATTACTCAACCTTTCTGTGCCTCATCTGTAAAATGGGGATGAAAATAGCACCTTCCCATCAGCAGTTGTGAGGGTTAAGTGAAATGAGCTGTATGAAGCACTCGGAACACTGACCCCAGCACACACCAATGGTAAGTAAATGTGAGTGATATTAACTAAAATTTCAGAAATGGAGACCTGATTGAAACAAAGGGGCATCTATTTGAGGTTTGTTAGGACTGTAGCCTGGAAGACACAGATTCAAGAAACACTTGAATTGTGTTCCACCGGACTACAAAATTGGAGAGGGTTATAAAGGCAAAGAACTGCAAGGTTACATAAATTGTCAAGAATTAGGATTGGAGCTGGCAAGACATAAGGGTGCTTTTGAAGCAAGGATTCTTTGGGGTTCAAAATGATTACATAGTTGTGAAGTGGGAAGGATCTTTGAAACTACAAGTCTACAGCTGGCAGCTGCTAGCAGATATTGTTTTGAAAATGGCTGGTGGTGTCCTTGAGTTTGATATAGCTCAGAAAATTCAAGTTCTCCATGATTCAGGAATGTGTCTGAAACCACATCCACAATGGCCACCTGGCTCCATTTTGGATGTCCGAATCATAATTTCTCCATTTTGATTTTTAAATGATCTGAAATATGTCTTCAGTGGTAACATCACTCCCTGGTTTGCTATATCCCCTGTGGGCATCATCTCAAGCTTAGAAATGGCCTTCAGCTCAGACATATGCCCAGAAGCCTCTGAGATGCCCTATACTGTGTACCCCCTTCTAAGAGAGCAGGAGGGGAACCTCTCTCAACAGTTCTGGGATGATGGCCTGAGCAGAGCTTGCCTTCCTCAGATGCCACTGTCACTAGGAAGTGAGTGCTCAGCCTGCCCCTCTGTTAATTCAAGTTCCCTAGCAAAGCAGGAGCTTCCCACAAGACTAGCCCCTAGAAACCACACATACCAGTGCTATGACACTGGTTGCCCAGAGGTTACCTGCTGCCATTTAAAAACTGCATGGAAATGCATTTAATTCTCCCTCACAGGAATGTTTTCCAGCCACAACTCATATTACTGCCCACTGTTCAGTCCTAATCCTGTCTCCTGAGTGGCCAGAGACAGTCTGACCTCACTGAAAATCAATGCACAGCAGAGGTGAAGCTGCTGCCACCCTGCACTGTGAATCATTTAACCTGGGCCTCAGTTTCTCATTCTGGATGGTAGGTTTGCCAGAGTGACCTCCTTAGAGGGACGATGAAAGAAAGGTCCCACTGAGCAAGCAGACTGCAGGATGAGTGTCTCTCATCCACAGTCAAGTTCACAGTACTGGAGGGTAAATATCTGAAGTGTGCTGAGGGCAGGTGCAGAGACTGAGTCAGAAAACATGTTTGTGTAATAGATCACCAAAGCTGGGGAGGCCTGAAGTGGACACAAGGAGCTGATGGGAGGGAGGAGCCTGGGAGCAGAGAGTGGAGAGGAGCACAGGCTGGAGGAAATGCACCGGGAGGTGACCCGGGCTGGGTAGAGTCCTGGGAAAGGGTCTCTTTTTAAAGGATTTGGTGCAACAGACACTCCAAGAAGCAGCAGTCGGGCACACGGAGTGGGGCTCCCGTACAGCAGCTGGGCTCCTGGCCACTCCCCTGCCTGCCCAGCGCTCGTCCCGGTTCCTGCAGAAAGGCCTGCCAAGCCTGGGTCTGGACAGCAACACCGTGGCCTCCAGCATTACACTATTAGGTTGCAGCTGTATTTCATAGCCCCACGCTCTATCCAGCTGTTTCTCTGAGTTTTATTATACAGTTAAATATCAACAGGACCTTTTTAATATTCTCTTTTTTATTAAACAAAAATAAGTATTCAGGCTAACGTCTTGCAGTAAAGTAGACTCAAGCTCTATTGAGTATCCACTTACCTCTTTTCAGTTTTTCGAAAGACAAGTGATAAAGCCCCCATATTTCTAAATAGGATACTTTCTTATTTAAATAAAACAGGTGAGGCAAGTTAGGCTTTCTAAATTAAAAATTCATAAAGGCATTGCTCTCTTAAGAATGAGGGGAATGGGGAACATCTGAATTACATAAAGAGCATGATGCAGTAGTAGTAAATTTTAAAAAGTAGTACTAAATAAATAAACTTGATGGAACACTTTGTGGCAGACATGAATCAGATGAATCTAAATAAATCAAATGCCTTATCTCATTTAACCTTCAGTACAGCTCTGTAAAATGAATACAGCTGTTATTCTCATTTTACATGTGGTGGAACTGAGTCTTAGAAAGTTTTAATGGGTTCCATAATACAAAATAGCTCTTGAGAAGTGGGCCTAGAATTTAAATCTAGATCCTTCTGACTCCAGAGCCCAAATGCTTACCCCTGCACATGTTAATTAGATTCAAACCAGTATTTGAATTTCAGCTGTGTGATCTTGGGCAAGTTTCTTAACCTCTCCGGGTCTGTAATCTGGAGGTTCATTATCACTATCACTATCACTATCAGTTTCTGTGGTGACTAAGTTAAATAATATATAAGCAAGTGCCAATACTATAATAATACTATAATTAGCACATATTTACTACTTAAAAAAAATGTTACCCACATTCCTAAATACAGTTGACCCTTGAACAATGTAGGTTTGAACTACACAGGTCCACTTATATGTGGGGATTTTTCAATAGTAAATACTATCCATGGATGTGGAATTACGGATACAGTGGAACCTCGGATAGAGAGCACTCTCAAATAGGGAGGGCAGACTATATATTATCCATGGATTTTCAACTACACAGAGGGTTGGCACTAACCCCCAAATTGTTCAAGGGTCAACTATAATTCAGAAAATCAGTAGTTTTTTTTGTTTTGTTTTGTTTTTTGTCTGAAGTTTCTTTGGCAGCCAGTCACCTCCACTCATCAAAATAGTGTGCAGACCATGGACAAACCTGATATCCTCCCCTCCAATTCAGCACAGCTGGAACCTGCTCAAATGGAACTGGGCTCTGGTCATGGCTGAGGGTCCGTCCATCTGCATGCTGTCTACAAACATGGACAAGCTCACTGCTGCATGATCCTGACTCTAACTCTGACCCAAGAAAATTTAAAGACCGTGTTATGCTGGGTCCTGGGGAGCCTAGGTTGCCTATATATTTCTTCTACTTAATTGTATGACCCAAAGAAGAAGAACACATAAAAAATTCCTTTGTTGAGTGTGGATTTCTGACTGGCAGCCAGCTAGAAATCTCTTTTAATTTCTCTCAAAATAAAAGGATTTGAGTTAGAACTAAGGGTGGGGGAAAAAAATGTTTAGGGAAATCTAAACCTTTTAACTAAGATAAGAGGTATTTGGCTCCCTTTTCCCAGTCTGTGAAGCAGAAGAGGAAAATCCATAATGAGACATGGTGAAAAAGACTTACTTTTACTATTTGTCAACAGCTGGTTCAGATTAGTGCAACAAATATTTATCAAGGGCCCAGTTCTTGTCCAGCACTGGGAGAATGATGATAGATGGATAAGTGGACACAGGCCTTACCTTCTATAAGATTTCAGTCTCATCAGGAAAACAGACCCTAAAATAGGCCTAATACAGAATAAAAAAATGGTAAAATAACATAATAAAAAATAATAATTAACTACCTCTCAAGCAGTAGCTACATGCCTTCTAAGTGCTTTACATGTATTAATTCATTTCTTCCTCAGAGCATCCCTATGAGGTACATACTTATACTCATACATATTTACAGGTGAGGAAAATTAGGCAAGCCTGCACAGCTTGAGAGTGGCAGTGCTGATCTGAATTCGGGTTTGTGGCTTCTTTCTGCTGTTCACAACTTCCTCCTCCATCCAGGAGCAGGGCTGCTCTGTAGTACAGCTCCAGAAGATACCATTCACATGGCAGTTTACAGAGTGTGGAGTTGTGCAATATATAGCCTATGAAGCTGTATAAAGATAATAAGATGGGTATTATTATACTCTTTTAAGAGACAAGAAGATTGAGGTTTGGAGGGCCTAAGTGACATCTCCATGGTCATAACTCTAGTAAGTGGCAATGCTTGGAACTGGGTCTGCTGCCTCTGAGCACCGTGCTCTTTCTAGATTCCATGCTGCCTCCACTTTGCTCCTCATGAACTACTTTCAGAGCACAAGGAAGGGGCATTCAGTACAGGCTAGTCTGGAGAAATGGTCTGGGCAGGCACTGGGGAGAAGAAGCAGCTTGTAACCTGTCCTCTCAGAGTGGGCAGCTCTCATTGTCCCCCATGAATCCTCTTTTCTGTGCAGATGAGCTGCTTCATTCCTCTCAGCACCACCATGACCCTCTGGGAAGAACACCAGACATAGAATCAACTGAACCTGGGTTTCCTATCTTTACTCACTTGCTCAACAAATATTTATTCAGCACTTACTATGTGTCAGGAACCATTTTAAGAGCTGAGAGTACGTTGATGTCCAAGACCCTTGCTTTATTGAGGCTTCTATTCCAGTGCAATATCTGCTGCCTATGTGTTCTTGCTTATGTAACTCAACCTTTCTCAGTGTCAGTTCTCTCACCTGTGAAATGAGGACAGTAGCATCTGGCTCATAGAGCTGTGGAGAATCTGAAGTGAGATAATGGATGTAATGACCTTTGCAGTGACCTGGCTCATTGCAGGCAGTCAAGAAATCTTAGTCTGTTCCCCACCCACCTGCCACACTATAAAATGAGTATGACCAGACCTGCCTTTGCCTTTGCCACTCCCCTGGATCCTTCTGAGATGGTGATTGTACTTGTTTGGTTGATAGATTATTCCAAGTCCATTTGACCAGCATCAGTTAAAGCAATGAACCGGCTCACCATGTTCCTCTACTTTATATACATTATGACTTTGTATATGGAACCATAAAACTCAGGACAGATTTATGCATATGACATACTGTGTATTTTCATAGAAATGTTTTGCCAATACACCAATGTTTGTGAGCAGTTTTCAAAAGTTTATTTCTCATAGATGTCTCTTAAATTGCATGTGGAGTGACATTTTATGGTTTAAGTTTTGTTTTCATGGCACGGCCCCAATTTGCATCTTTGTTCTCGCACTCAGGACTTCCCTGCTTATAGCCCATGTGTTTCTCCTGTCCTTGAAGCATTTCTTTAGGCCCACATTCCATCAGGAAGCTATTGCTAAAGACTGCAGTTTGGCATCTTTCCTGGAGAAGTCAATCCATTTGTGAATGTCTTGTAGAAATGGACTTGAATTATTCATTTCCTGTATCCAACTTGTTTATGGGGTATTGATGCAAAGAGACAGACTGGTTCCATTCCTTGTGTGGTCAGAGCCCTTGGCATTATAGCTGCCATGAAATCTCACTACCCCTTTCCCAAATGGTTTTCTTTGCCTGAGGTTGACTCAGACTTTCTTACCTGCACTTTCATCAAATTCTGAAACAAAGTGGAAAGGAAAGAAATGCACATCTAATGAGTTATCTCCTATGAGCCAGACTCAAAATACTTTGCAGATCCATAATCTCCCTAAAGACTTACATGTTTGGTGGTATTAACTTTGTTAGAGGAAATAGTTTCAGAAAGATTAAGTAAATTGACCTAGGTCACACAGCTATTAAGTGGTGGAGCCAAGTTTCAAATTCAGATTTGTTAATTGCAAAGTCTGATTCTCTCCATTGCACCAAGCCCACCAGCATCCAAGGTAAACAAAGGGATTCCAGGTGGGCAGAGTGTAACTCTTCATCTCCATCTACTTATGAGAATTCATTAGTTTGAACAGTCATTTTACAAATATTTGTTTATTGTGTGTGTCTTACGTGGTAGGCACTATACTAGTTGCTATATTTGAAGTAGCCACAGCAAATTTTGAATTGCAAAAGGGTTTCTCTCTACATCCTCCTGATAGGTCACTGTTAATGAGTGTTTTTACAAGGAAATTCATACCCACATAGAACTGATTATTAATTTCCTGAGTTCCCTGTTGTACCTGGTACATATTGTGTGTCTCACACATAAGAGAAGGTGCTCACTGAACTTTGTGAGATGAATTAATGAATGGATGCATTTACAACACCCCTGAAGAATACATGGTACATATCTGTGTGTATCAGTGTCCACAGGCTGGTGCTGTGTCTCATCACTGTGTATCCCTAGTGCCTGGCACAGCACCTGGCAGAGACTGGGGGCTTGCTGAATGAGGGCGTGAGTGAAAAGAGAATTGACATCAAACCAGTTTAGGCACAATTAGAAACAATCAGTCTAACATCAGAAATGTAACCAAAGTTGGGACTAGAGTAAAGAAAGTGAGGCATTAGCCTCAGGTGTAAAATTTAAGGGGACACCAAACAACATGTAAATCAAGATATATAATACTTTCATGCAATATTTTAAATAATAGGATCCAACAGAGCAGAGATTAGGGTAAGGCAATGAGGTGTGTCATCCAGGTGAAGACCCAGATCCTACTTTTGCTTAAAATTTTGTTTTTATTTTGCATCCTGGATTTTTTTCATTAGTTTTGATTTTTTTTTAATATTGAAAGTATTATTTATCTTGATCACTGAGATTTTGGCTTCCCTTAAGTTTTGCATCCAAGGCAAATGCCTCACTTGCCTCCCCCTAGCCCTGGCCCTATAAAACCGACAAGAAGTAATGAAGATTCTTTGATAACATATTATAGGAATAGTATTTTATGCACATAAACTCACAGAAGGCCCACAAAAGCCTCTTATCAGGAAGGTACTGTTATGATCTCTTTTACAGGAAGGATGACTGAGATTTGAGGAGTCAATACTCTCTTCACAGAGTCTCACAAATGAATCAGATATGACTGAGATACTGCGTTTCTTAGCCTCCAAGGTGTGCTAACCAGAACCTGGGGCTACAGGAGCCCTTAGACTGGCTGCCTCCAGCCAGAAGCAGTTTCTTGTGTTTACCTTAGCATGATTTACAAATACCATATTCCATTGAATCCCAAGATTTCAACCATTATATGAAGCAGCATGATTTTATGTACCATGTCACTTCTGCCCCCAAGATGACAGGAATTGGAAGGTGCTAACAATTGGAAGATACAAACCTCAGAGATTTTATAGTGCTAAAAAAAACAGTGCCTCTTGGAATGGGATAAAAATACATTATTATCATATTTCAAGTGGCCATGACATTGAAAAAGTTTGGGTAGACTATGCAAGGGTGCACTGCAATACCAGATGTGAAAAGATTTTGGCATTTTGTATATCTCTAAAAGTCCAGAAGTCCATTCACTAACCTCAGCTTTTTGAAAGCTGATGCCATTCCTGCAATGAGATAAACTTTAATCGAACAGAAAGGTAGAAGATGCTTAGGAAGGAGACTGCTTCATCTGTGCTCTGAAGGAATTTCCCCAGGAGGGAAGAGGTTTCCCCAGGAGAGAAGAGACTGTAGTATTAGTCTTCTGATTATATTATTCTTGGATGGGTTAAGAATTTTATCTACTTACAAAATTATTTGGAGCCACGGATTAAGGAGGGAAGGAATGATGCAGTACAGCTGATTTGAGACTCAGAATCTCTTTTCCTTAGCAGCTTCCATATAAAGTAAATCTGTGATGAGCTGCAGAGTTTCCCTAGCTGGCACCGAAGTCTCATAGAATGGTCCTGGGTTTATTATATAACACTAAACAGTCCATACTATCTCGCATCCAACTGATCTGGCTACCCCACCAGGAAATTATGAGCACACCTAATTAATTATATTCCAAAGTATTACATTAACATTTATTTAGACTTAAGATATACACAATGATGCATTGATCCGAGTCAGTATTGGCTTCCTAATTATTTTAGGGAATGGTCACAAAAACACAAAACAGCTAAGTCTGCTTCCCCGTTACTCTTTTTTATACATATCTATGTAGCACAGACACAAGCCAGCCTTTTCTTGTAATAGCAAGCTCACCAGTGTTAGACCTGTATGACTTGCTTGAAAGTCCTAAAATTCTGCCTTGTGTCATATTTTATCAAGATGACAAATCATCTGTAGTAAAGAGAGATTAATATGGAGGGGCATTGTCTGGAGACAGATTGCCCAGGTTTGAATCCATCTATGCCCCTTACTGTATCTCAGTTTCTTTATTTGTAAAGTGGGAATAGTAATAGTACCTACCTCTTCAAGTTATTAGGAGGATTTAATGAGCTAACACTTCCAAAGCACTTAGAACACTGTGCAGTACTTGATATACAAGATTCACTAGCATTTCTGACCACAGGCAGCCCCAGGACAGGATTTCCACACATAGATGGTCGTCAGAGTGCGTTCATTCATCTCAGGGGCACAAGCCTATGGTACTCAGCCTGCAATGTAAGTAGATTTGTTTCTTCTCTCCTGTTCTTCCTCTTCCTCCTCCTTCAAGATCAGATGGGTGCAGCTATCACTTTGAAGGTGGTTCCCATTCAACTTCCAATGGTGAACAAACCTGCAGGCAAATATATTCTGGGACAAAAAACATTTGGTAAACTCACTTCATTTCTTATTTCCTACTGACCTGTGTATATATTTCCATTATTGTCCTCACCATACTGCATGAGGTGATATTTTTAAGGGATCATCTCCCTGATGGAAAATGATGGGTCATTATCTTCTTTTTCCTTGTCTGCCTGAGACCTGAGATCCTGTCCCTGGTACACAGCAGGGACTGGATGAATCTGGTATATTAGGCAATGACCAATGCCTGACTCTGTGGACTTATGTCGCATCCTTGTGGGAGTTGTTTGCTCCATTCTCAGGGATCTTCTCCCTCCTTTGTATATTCACTGGTAAAGCTGTTGGAGCAGCAGAGTTGCCTTTCTTGAGCTTTCTGAGGAATCCAGGAGACCAGAGATCACATACATACATCCCTTGAACATCCTCTAAAACTTACTGAAGAGACTGCCACTGTTGGAATCTACATTTAAGGGCATTTTACGAGAGAACTATGAGATGCTTCAGATGATCTTTGAAGTATCTGAGGTAATAAAACTAATAAATCTCACTTATGAAAGTGGCAGCCACTCTTTATTTACAATCTTTTTTTTAAACATCTTTATTGGAGTATGATTGCTTTACAATGTTGTGTTAGTTTCTGCTGTATCACAAAGTGAATCAGCTATATGTATACATATATCCCCATATCCCCTCCCTCTTGCGTCTCCCTCCCACCCTCCTTATCCCACCCCTCTAAGTGGTAACAAAGCACCTAGCTGATCTCCCTGTGGTATGCAGCTGCTTCCCACTAGCTATCTATTTTACATTTGGTAGTGTATATATGTCCATGCCACTCTCTCACTTCGTCCCAGCTTACACTTCCCCCTGCCCATGTCCTCAAGTCCATTCTCTATGTCTGCACCTTTATTCCTGTCCTGCCCCTGGGTTCAACAGAACAATTTTTTTTTTTTTGGATTCCATATATATGTGTTAGCATATGGTATTGTTTTTCTCTTTCTGACTTACTTCACTCTGTATGACAGATTCTAGGTCCATCCACCTCACTACAAATAACTCAGTTTCATTCCTTTATATGGCTGAGTAATATTCCACTGTATATATGAGCCACATCTTCTTTATCCATTCATCTGTTGATGGACACTTAGGTTGCTTCCATGTCCTGTCTATTGTAAATAGTGCTGACATGAACATTGTGATACATGACTATTTTTGAATTATGGTTTTCTCAGGGTATATGCCCAAGTAGTGAGATTGCTGAGTTGTATGGTAGTTCTATTTTTAGTTTTTGAAAGAACCTCCATACTGTTCTCCATAGTGGCTGTATCAATTTACATGCCCACCCACAGTGCCAGAGGGTTCCCTTTTCTCCACACCCTCTCCAGCATTAATTGTTTGTAGATTTTTTGATGATGGCCATTCTGACTGGTGTGAGGTGATATCTCATTATAGTTTTGATTTGCATTTCTCTAATGGTTAGTGATGTTGAGCATCCTTTCATGAGTTTGTGGGCAATCTGTATATATTCTTTTCAGAAATGTCGGTTTTAGGTCTTCTGCCTATTTTTGGATTGGGTTGATTGGTTCTTGATATTGAGCTGCATGCTGCTTGTATATTTTGAAGATTAATCCTTTGTCAGTTGCTTCGTTTGCAAATATTTTCTCCCATTCTGAGGGTTGTCTTTTCTACTTGTTTATGGTTTCCTTTGCTGTGCAAAAGCTTTTAAGTTTAATTAGGTCCCATTTGTTTATTTTTGTTTTTATTTCCATTTCTCTAGGAGGTGGGTCAAAAAGGATCTTTCTGTGATTTATGCCATGGAGTGCTCTGCCTATGTTTTCCTCTAAGAGTTTTACAGTGTCTGGACTTATATTTAGTTTTTTAATCCATTTTGAGTTTATTTTTTTATATGGTGTTAGGAAGTGTTCTAATTTCATTCTTTTACATGTAGTTGTCCAGTTTTCCCAGCTCCATTTATTGAAGAGGCTGTCTTTTCTCCATTGTATATTCTTGCCTCCTCTATCAAAGATAAGGTGACCATATGTGCATGAGTTTATCTCTGAGCTTTCTCTCCTGTTCCACTGAGCTATATTTCTGTTTTTGTGCCAGTGCCATACTGTCTTCATTACTGTAGCTTTTTAGTATAGTCTGAAGTCAGGGAGCCTGATTCTTCCAGCTCCATTTTTCTTTCTAAAGATTGCTTTGGCTCTTTGGGGTCTTTTGTATTTCCATACAAATGGTGAAATGTTTTGTTCTAGTTCTGTGAAAAATGCCATTGGTAGTTTGATAGGGTTTGCATTGAATCTGTAAATATTTTGGGTAGTATAGTCATTTTCACTATGTTGATTCTTCCATTCCAAGAACATGGTATATCACTCCATCTGTTTGTGTCATCTTTAATTTCTTTCAACAGTGTCTTATAGTGTTCTGCATACAGGTCTTTTGTCTCCTTAGGTAGGTTTATTCCTAGTTATTTTATTCTTTTTGTGGCAGTGGTAAATGAGAGTGTTTCCTTAATTTCTCTTTCAGATTTTTCATCATTAACGTATAGGAATGCAAGAGATTTCTGTGCATTAATTTTGTATCCTGCTACTTTACCAAATTCATTGATTAGCTCTAGTAGTTTTCTGGTAACATCTTTAGGATTGTCTATGTATAGTATCATGTCATCTGTAAACAGTAATGGTTTTACTCATTTTCTGATTTGAATTCCTTTTATTTCTTTTTCTTCTCTGATTGCCCTGGATGAAACTTCCAAAACTATGTTGAATAATAGTGGAGAGAGTGGGCAACCTTGTCTTTTTCCTGATCTTAGAGGAAATGGTTTTAGTTTTTCACCATTGAGAATGATGTTGGCTGTGGGTTTGCCATATATGCCTTTATTATTTTGAAGTAAGTTCCCTCTATGCCTACTTTCTGGAGAGTTTTTCTCATAAATGGGTGTTGAATTTTGTCAAAAACTTTTTCTGCATCTATTGAGATGATCATATGATTTTTCTCCTTCAATTTGTTGATGTGGTGTATCACATTGGTTGATTTACCTATATAACATTGGTTGATTTGCATATATTGAAGAATCCTTGCATTCCTCGGATAAAACCCACTTGATCATGGTGTATGATCCTTTTTATGTGCTGTTGGATTCTGTTTGCTAGTATTTTGTTGAGGATTTTTGCATCTATGTTACTCCGTGATATTGGCCTGTAGGTTTCCTTTTTTATGACATCTTTGTCTGGTTTTGGTATCAGGGTGATGGTGGCCTCGCAGAATGAGTTTGGGAGTGTTCCTCCGTCTGCTATATGTTGGAAGAGTTTGAGAAGCATAGGTGTTATCTCTTCTCTAAATGTTTGATAGAATTTGCTTGTGAAGCCATCTGGTCCTGGGCTTTTGTTTTCTGGAAGATATTTAATCACAGTTTCAGTTTCAGTTCTTGTGATTGGTCTGTTTTTATTTTCTATATCTTCCTGGTTCAGTGTCAGAAGGTTGTCCTTTTCTAAAAATATGTCCATTTCTTCCAGGTTGTCCATTTTATTGGCATATAGTTTCTTGTAGTAATCTCTCATGATCCTTTGTATTTCTGCAGTTTCAATTGTTACTTCTCCTTTTTCATTCCTAATCCTGTTGATTTGAGTCTTCTCCTTTTTCTTTTTGATGAGTCTGGCTAATGATTTATCAATTTTGTTTATCGTCTCAAAGAACCAGCTTTTAGTTTTATTGTTCTTTGCTATCATTTCTGTCATTTCTTTTTCATTTATTTCCGATCTGATCCTTATGATTCATTTCCTTCTGATAACTTTAGGGTGTTTTTTTTTTTTGTTGTTGTTGTTGTTGTTCTTTCTCTAATTGCTTTAGGTGTAAGGTTAGGTTGTTTATTTTAGAGTTTTCTTGTTTCTTCAGGTGGAATTGTATTGCTATAAACTTCCCTCTTAGAACTACTTTTGCTATATCCCATCAGTTTTGGGTCATCGTGTTTTCATTGTCATTTATTTCTCAGTATTTTTTGATATCCTCTTTGATTTCTTCAGTGATCTCTTGGTTATTTAGTAGTGTATTGTTTAGCCTCCACGTGTTTGTATTTTTTACTGTTTTTCTCCTGTAATTGATATCTAATCTCATAGCATTGTGGTTGGAAAAGATAGTTGATATGATTTCATTTTTCTTAAATTTACCAAGCCTTGATTTGTGACCCAAAATATGATCTATTCTGGAGAATGTTCCATGAACACTTGAGAAGAAACTGTATTCTGTTGTTTTTGGATGGAATGTCCTATAATATCAACTAAGTCCATCTTGTCTACTGTGTCAATTAAAGCTTTTGTTTCCTTATTTATTTTCATTTTGGATGATCTGTCCATTGGTGAAAGTGGGGTGTTAAAGTTCCCTACTATTGTTGTGTTACTGTCAATTTCCCCTTCTATGGCTGTTGGCATTTGCCTTATGTATTGAGGTGCTTCTATGTTGGGTGCATAAATATTTAGAATTGTTATATCTTCTTCTTGGATTGATCCATTGATCATTATGTAGTGTCCTTCTGTCTCTTGTAATAGTCTTTATTTTAAAGTCTATTTTGTCTGATATGAGAATTTTTTCTCCAGCTTTCTTCTGATTTCCATTTGTATGGAATATCTTTTCCATCCCCTCACTTTCAGTCTGTATGTGTTGCTAGGTCTGAAATGGGTCTCTTGTAGACAGCATATGTATGGGTTTCTGTTTAGGTTGATTAGGGGGCTCTTGCCCAGTCATGCAAAGTGGAGGGAAGGGTACTGTAGTTATAATTGGAATGAGGGGCAGGCCTGCAGCAGCAGAGGCCAGTGTGATGTTGCAACAACCTGAGGCATTCCATGTGTTCTCCTGGGGAAGCTGTCCTTGTATCACGAGACCCTGGAAGTGGCGGGCTGCACAGGCTCACAGGACGGGTTGGTGTGGATAGTGAACTGTGCTTGCACACAGGATCCTTAGCATTTCATGCCCATCTCTGGAGTCTGAGCTGATAACCATGGCTCACGCTCATCTCTGGAGCTCATTTAGGCGGTGATCTGCCTTCTGTGGGCAGACGGGGAAGGAATCCCCTCTCCTCACTCACCCCTTCTTGCCTCTCAGGCAGGTCCAGAATTTTTCCGGGACTCTCTCCTGGCTAGCTGTGGTGCACTAGCTCCCTTCAGGCTGTGTTCACACAACCAACCCCAGTGCTCTCCCTGGTATCACACCTCCAAAGCTTGAGCCTCAGGTCTCAGCCCCCATCCACCCTGGAGGGTGAGCAGACCAGCCTCTCAGGCTGGTGAGGGTTGGTTGGCACTGATCCTCTCTGTGGGAATCTCTCTGCTTTGCTCTCTGCACCCCTGTTGCTGTGCTCTCTTCTGTGGCTCAGTAGCTTCCCCCTGCCCACTCCTTGTCTCTGCCAGTGAAGGGACTTCCTAGTGTTTGGAAACTTTCCTCCTTCACTGCTCCCTCCCAGAGGTGCAGGTGTTGTCCCTATTCTTTTGTCTCTGTTTGTTCTTTTTTTTCTTTTGCCCTACCCAGGTACGTAGGGATTTTCTTGTCTTTTGGGAAGTCTGAGGTCTTCTGCCAGCGTTCAGTAGATGCTCTGTAGGAGTTGTTCCACATGTAGATGTATTTTTGTTGTATTTGTGGGGAGGAAGGTGATCTCTATGTCTTACTCCTCTGCCATCTTGAAGGTCCCCATATTTATAATCTTTACATCTCAGAGATGATAGAGCTTTATGAGAGAGTTCTACGGTAGAAAGAAGCCCACTTTCTAATCTATCAGAAATAGACGGTGAATAAGTAGTGGAAATGAAGTTATGGAAAATTATAATAGCCTTGGGAGAAGAAATCTCTGTTCAATTCTAAATGCATTGTGATTGTAGTTGCACCTTCAGGAATTTTGGATGTGGGAAAATTAGATCTGAGGGAAAAAAGGTATTAGTTGTTTGTTGCTATATAAAATATTACGCCAAGGCTCAGTGGTTTGAAACAATGAGTACTTATTATCACACAGTTCCTGTGGGTCAGATATTTGGAATTTGCTTAGCTGGGGTTCTGGCTGAGGCTTTCTTAGGGAGGGGCATTCAGGATTTTGGCAGAGGCTGCAATCATGTGAAGGATTGCCTGGGGCAGGAAGGCCCACTTTTAAGATGACTCACTTATATGACCATTTGCAGGGGACCTCAGCTCCATACCACAGGGGGTCCTCTGTAGGTTACTTGAGTATCTTCATGACATGGCAGCTAACTTTCCCTGGAGTGAGATATCCAAGAGAGAGAGAAAACAAAGAGAAAACTTTGGTGCCTCGTATGATGCACTCACCAAAGCCATCCTATGCTAGACCTGCCATAGAAAAGTGCCACAAACTGGGTGGCTGCTGGGACAACGTGAAAGAGTAGCATTGACATATATACACTACCAATGTAAAATAGATATCTAGTGGGAAGCAGCTGTATAGCGCAGGGAGATCAGCTCCGTGCTTTGTGACCATCTAGAGGCGTGGGATAGGGAGGGTGGGAGGGAGACCCAAGAGGGAGGGTATGTGCGGATATATGTATACATATAGCTGATTCACTTTGTTATACAGCAGAAACTAACACAGCATTGTAAAGCAATTATACTGCAATAAAGATGTTTAAAAATAAATAAATAAATAAGATCAAACTTTAAAAAAAAAGAAGCTATAGAAACTTATTTTCTCACATTTCTGAAGGTGAGAATTCCAAAATCAAGGTGTCAACAGGGTCATGCTATCTCTGAAGGATCTAGGAAGGAATCCTCCCTTGCCTCTTCTTTCTTATCGTCTGTTAGCTGCCTGCAACTCTTGGCATTTCTTGGCTTAGAGATGCACCATTCCAGTGTCTGCCTCCATCTTAACATGGCTATCTTCCCTCCGTATATCTGTTTTCTTATAAAGACACTAGACATTCGATGAGGGCCTATTCTAATCCTCTATGACCTCATCTTAACTGATTATATCTGCAAAGACTTTACGTCCAAATAAGGTCACATTCTGAGGTTCTGGGTGGACATGAAATTTGTTTTGTGAAGAGGGGTACATATTAAACCCAGTACACCCACCATCACTTCTGTTTTATTCTATTTGTTAGAAGCAAGTCATTAACCAGCTCACACTCAAAAACAGAGAAATTAGACTCTGCCTTTTAAAAAGAAAGAAGTATCCCAAAAATAGTGGACATATTTTAAAACTAGCACAAAGACAAAGTAATGCTTCTATATTAGATGTCCTTTATGCTGGGCTTTTCTTGTCTCATATGCAGTAATGTGGCCCAGTAAAAACAGAATATTTACCATCTTATTTAACAGTAATGCATACCTGAAAAAGGTCATTCAAAGTTAATTCTCTTAAAAGGGTCATTCAAAGTGAATTCTCAAAGTGAATGAAAAAGGTCAATCAAGGGGATCAAATTTTCTTTTAAAAAATGAATTAAAAGATCTTTTGGATTTTATATTGAAAAATTATTAAAATAAATGTATTTTACTTAAACTTGAAAAAAGAGTTTATAAATATAGTTGTACTAATTCTTAAAGCAAATAATGGTCTTGTTTTGTTTCCCCCTTGGTTTAATGTTTCCAACAAAATCATGATTTCACAACATATCCTTCACTTTAAGATTGACTTTCCCAGCATAATCATAAAAAGGGTTATTTTTGCAAAATTCAAGGATTTTTATCATTATTTTCTAATTCTTTTGTTATTCATGGCATTCTCTTCTATATGCCTAGGCTGTCATTGCGCTTGAGGATTTCTTCTTCAAATAATGCTTACTTATGTTTCTGCCACATCATCATTCATCAATAATTCTGCATGTGTTTCCAGCCATTCTTCAACAGCACTTTTATGTATATATACATATATATGTATACATATATATGTATATCTTTATTGGAGTATAATTGCTTTAAAATGTTGTGTTAGTTTCTGCTGTACAACAAAGTGAATCAGCTATATGTATATATATATATATATATATATCCATATCCCCTCCCTCTTGAGCCTCCCTCCCACCCTCCCTATCCCACCCTTCTAGGTCATCACAAAGCATCGAGCTGATCTCCATGTGCTATACAGCAGCTTCCCACTACCCATCCATTTTACATTTGGTAGTGTATATATGTCAGTGCTACCCTCTCACTTTTCCTCCCTCTTCCCCCCCGTGTCCTCAAGCCCATTCTCTACATCTGTGTCTTTATTCCTGCCCTAACACTAGGTCCATCAGTACCGTTTTTTTAGATTTCATATATGTGTGTTAGCATACGGTATTTGTTTTTCTCTTTCTGACTCACCTTGTTCTGTATGACAGACTCTAGGTCCATCCACCTCATTACAAATAACTCAGTTTTGTTCCTTTTTATGGCTAATAGCCCATTGTATATATGTGCCACATTTTCTTTATCCATTCATCTGATGATGAACATTTAGGTTGCTTCCATGTCCTGGCTATTGTAAATAGCAGGTTTTTTTAACTTCATGAAATCTTCCACTTGGGGGAAAAAGTTTTAATTTACTTTATAATCAATTTACAAAGCATATTTATAAGACTGTATATGAGTCATGAGAGACTTATATTGACATTGACTAAGGCTCTACTTTTAAGTGGGGACTGATTTTGAATGGGGACTGATTTTTATAAGTGGTCAATTCAGTAATGGATATGTTCATGCAATTGTGGCTATACTTCTCTCTAAAACCCTGTAAGTGGAGGCTCCAATCATGAAAACCCAGATAACAAGGACTCTCTGACATTTTTTCCTTCTTTCTACAGGTCTACCCCTTATCCCACTAAATATATCATTAAGATCTTTCAGTCTTATTTAAAGCAATACTCTAAAAAACTAAATAGCATTAGATGGAATTACTTTGGTATATTGTTGTAGGAAAAGGAGAGTGTATATAACCAGAGACTGTTAGTAGGACTGAATTGCATCAGGAATTTCTTTACTTAAGATGGACCTATATTATTTCAGATAACCAGAAGATGGTATGATGCCTTGGCTCTAAGAGAGTCTTCACATGGAAGGAAAAATCCACCAGCATCAGATGATTCTAGTTTAACCTTCCCTGTAGCAGAAGTCTGGAATTTTTTTTTTGAAAGTTCCTTCCAGACAGTCGTGAACCAATGTTCAAAGGCAATTAAAGTGACAAAATAAATAAAATTCTGTCTTGTCTTACAGATACAATGGTTTATTTTTTTTTGAAAATTTTAATCTTTTAAAAATTTATTTTCCAGATATAATACATATACATTGGACAAATTCAAGGGGTATAAAAGGGTATTTAGTGAACAAACAAGTCTCTCATCTACCTAGTTTCCCCTCCTAAAGGCAACTATGCCAGTTTCTTGAATATTCTTCCAGAAATAGTCTATGCATATATATAAACACACACACATATACACACACACAAAATTGTATTCTTTTTTCCCCACACACAAAGTGTATCATACTGTACACACTGCTATGCAGCTTTCTTTTTCCACATAATTTTTTTTAACATCTTTATTGGAGTATAATTGCTTTACAATGGTGTGTTACTTTCTGCTTTATAACAAAGTGAATCATTTATACATATACATATGTCCCCATATCTCTTCCCTCTTGCATCTCCCTCCCTTCCACCCTCCCTATCCCACCCCTCTAGGTGGTCACAAAGCACCAAGCTGATCTCCCTGTGCTATGCGGCTGCTTCCCACTAGCTATATATTTTACGTTTAGTAGTGTATATATGTTCATGCTACTCTCTCACTTTGTCCCAGCTTACCCTTCCCCATCTCATATCCTCAAATCCATTCTCTAGTAGGTCTGCATCTTTAATCCCTTCTTGCCCCTAGATTCTTCATGACCTTTTTTTTTTTTTTTAGATTCCATATATATGTGTTAGCATACAGTATTTGTTTTTCTCTTTCTGACATACTTCACTCTGTATGACAGTCTCTAGGTCCATCCACCTCACTACAAATACCTCAGTTTCTTTTTTTTTTTTTTAAATCTTTATTGGGGTATAATTGCTTTACAATGGTGTGTTACTTTCTGCTTTATAACAAAGTGAATCAGTCATACATAAACATATGTTCCCATATGTCTTCCCTCTTGCATCTCCCTCCCTCCCACCCTCCCTATCCCACCCCTCCAGGCTGTCACAAAGCACCGAGCCAATATCCCCGTGCCATGCGGCTGCTTCCCACTAGCTATCTACCTTACTACGTTTGTTAGTGTGTATATGCCCATGACTCTCTCTCGCCCTGTCATAGCTCACCCTTCCCCCTCCCCATAACCTCAAGTCTGTTCTCTAGGAGGTCTGCGTCTTTATTCCTGCTTTACCCCTAGGTTCTTCATGACATTTTTTTCCTTAAATTCCATATATATGTGTTAGCATACGGTATTTGTCTTTTTCTTTCTGACTTACTTCGCTCTGTATGACAGACTCTAGGTCTATCCACCTCATTACAAATAGCTCAATTTCGTTTCTTTTTATGGCTGAGTAATATTCCATTGTATATATGTGCCACATCTTCTTTATCCATTCATCTGTTGATGGACACTTAGGTTGCTTTTATGTCCTGGATATTGTAAATAGAGCTGCAATGAACATTTTGGTACATGACTTTTTGGATTATGGTTTTCTCAGGGTATATGCCCAGTAGTGGGATTGCTGAGTCATATGGTAGTTCTATTTTTAATATTTTAGGGAACGTCCATACTGTTCTCCATATTGGCTGTATCAGTTTACATTCCCACCAACAGTGCAAGAGGGTTCCCTTTTCTCCACACCCTCTCCAGCATTTATTGTTTGTAGATTTTTTGATGATGGCCATTCTGACTGGTTTGAGATGATATCTCATTGTAGTTTTGATTTGCATGTCTCTAATGATTAATGATGTTGAGCATCCTTTCATGTGTCTGTTGGCAATCTGTATATCTTCTTTGGAGAAATGTCTATTTAGGTCTTCTGCCCATTTTTGGATTAAGTTGTTTGTTTTTTAAATATTGAGCTGCATGAGCTGCTTGTAAATTTTGGAGATTCATCCTTTGTCAGTTGCTTCCTTTGCAAATATTTTCTCCCATTCTGAGGGTTGTTTTTTCGTCTTGTTTATGGTTTCATTTGCTGTGCAAAAGCTTTTAAGTTTCATTAGGTTCCGTTTGTTTATTTTTGTTTTTATTTCCATTTCTCTAGGAGATGGGTCAAAAATGATCTTGCTGTGATTTATGTCATAGAGTGTTCTGTCTATTTTTTCCTCTAAGAGTTTGATGGTGTCTGGCCTTACATTTAGGTACAATGGTTTATTCAAAGGCTATGTGTTTAGGGGACTGTCAATTTGAGAAGATTTCTGAGCCAAATGTTAGGGGCCCAGCCATCATAAGTTGCCACATCTCCTTAAGAGAGTGGTTCCTTCCCACAGCAACCCACTCCAGTCTCCACCTACCCACTTGGAATGTGCAAGGTGCTTGGAGTTCCCTTGCTGGCTTCGAGAAACAGACTGCCTCGGCTGTTGCAGATGTCTCATGGTTAATTTATCTTGTAGCTGTTTTTATACCTTCACTCTAGCGTAACTCTGGATGCATTTGGCTGAACAGTTTAGTATCTCCATCAATCCCAGCTTTAGTTCATACACAATGGATTTTCAGCAATTAATGTAGTCATAGTACTAATCATTCACAGGTAACTTAACAAGGCTGTGTATAAGCCTTGTTCAACCTCTGGAAATAACCCGTGTGCAGCCTCCACTCTGCTCATTTTTCTGCAAAAGAAACAAATTTTTTCTTCTCTTTCATAGGCTTGTTTGTAAAAACTGAAAGCCAGCTCAAGATGGGGGGTCAGGTTAGTTCCATGTACTGCTATTCTTCTCAGACTGAATGCTTAAACTTTAATTGCTTATTGATTTATTGATGTGACTTTTACTAAAAGCAAAAATTATTTAATATGCATGAAAAATAAGTTATTAGTTATATATATATATATATATTTCTTTGTGTAAGTTCATATGTGAGAGAGAGTTTCGTGCCAATGGTGCCTCATTTTTACAGGGATATGTTTCCAACAGGTAAATCTAATAACTACCAACCTTTTAAAGTTACACATAGTATAGCTCATAGTAAATTTCAACTCTAACACTGCACACATTCTGAGAGTAAGTGCAGAGTTATCTGACATTGCAGTGCTCAATCACAGCTGTGTCTAATGGATACATGAGATATTTTGATATTTCTGTAGCTGCTGATCACAACATCCAGCTCTTTAAATCTCCAGACTTTCTTTCTAATTGTGTCAAGATGTCCAAAACCAGAATCCCTTTCCCAGAATCAGTCAACCTTCTTTACCCTTGTCCTATTATAATAGCTGCCCACTTCAAATCTGTCCTCTTCTTTCTCTTCATTGATGGAATACTGATTTTGTTTAGGTGGCCTCTCTCAGAAACATGTCTGCTCATGGGACAAAACCCAGATAGTCTAAGACCATCATGGTAATCTCATATCCCTTACAAGTGACTGGCTTAGAGGCAGTTGCATGACCTTGTTCAGGCTAGTTATATGAGAAACTCATGGAAGGCACTCATGGGAAACGTTCTCTTGCTCTTAAAAAGAAACACAAGGGGGAGAGAGTACTGTCTCTTCCTGTAGTCATTGGCATGTCTGGATATGATGCCTGGAAGTGCTGATGAAGCAAAACCCACAAAGGAAGACAGGGCCACAGAGGGGTAGGCTCAGAGCCCTGATGTACCCTGCCTGGAGACTTCCCCACCTATAGATGTCTTACACTGTGAGATAATAAATCTCCTTAAATTTAAGTTGGTCAGGTGCGGGTTTTCTGTCAATGTAGCCAAAATAATAAATCAACCCATGTTGTGTACTTCTCTTGAAGGGAACTTCTGTCCATGTTTGCATGGAGATTTTGAAAACTATCCAAGGTACCCAGTCTTTAGAGTACAATGAAAAATTACCTCATCCACTTTCTCATGAAAGCTTGTGCATATATCCTGCTATTTATCCTATTTACTGAGTCTTTTTTGTGAGTTTGTCTGCTTACATTCACATTGGAAATTCCTTACAGAAGAGTCCGATCTGCATCAGAAATAGTACCAGTGACACCACTCAATAAAATATTTACCAGCAAAGAAGACGCATTCTTGTGAACATTGGTATATTGGAGAATATGCTGTTAGAGGTAATACAATAGCATGGATATGTGTGGAGGCCATGAGACCAACAAAGGGGACTATAAAATCCAACTATCAGTGTATACACACAGTTAAAGTCACATATGATGGCAAATATAAGTGACACATGAACTGAAGACTCAACATTTGGGTAGGAGGGTGAAGCCGTGACTTTTCGCTGCTACAAGAAAAGAAGGGGAAGGAACGAAGAGAGCACATTCTTCTTGATGGGGGTCAAAAAGGGTTCCATATCATACAAGAATCTGGTCCTCTCCAGGAAATCAGGAGCCTGATTATATGGCTGACGGAAATGAAAATCATTACCTTCTGTCTCTACTGCTATCACTTAGCCCTTCAGAATATTAATTCACCTCTACTTCTGAGCAACCACATGGGTCTCGTGAAGTGGACTCAGCTCTGTTTTGCTTTCTGTTTCTCAACTGATAAACTGTGAGCTTATTCTCACAAGATCTGCCTCTGCTGTTTTGATTTCAATGTTGCTCTCTTTCATTTAAGATATCTGTAGTAATAGGACACATTTTTGGACTGTGGTTCTGGTGTTTTGCCACCATACTCAAAACCTCCTAGCCTTCTCCCTCATGTAGTCAGTTCCTCTTGAAAATGCCTTTATGATGTGTTTCCCATTTGTGCTTTCCTATGTACTTGTATAATCCATGGGAATCTCAGACCCAATATATTCAAAACTAAAATCATCCTTCTCATCCTCAGGCTTAGACTTACTCTCCAAAGTCAAAAACATAAGAAAGAGCTGTTCTCCCTTCCAAGCTCTGTATCATTGTAGCCACAAGGGATTTTTTAAGGGCATTTTTGTCCCAACTTGAACTCTAAACCCAATGAGAGATTGGGATTGGGCTCAAAGCTCAAGTTGGACAGAATGTCCTAATAAAATGATCAGAAGAGCTGCATTCTGCCTTTTGGCCCATGTCAGGCATCTAATGAATGTGTGTCAAGTCACCGAGACAGACAGCAAACATGAAAGAGCATCAGCTTTGGAGTAAAGAAGGCTGGATGTAACCCTGCCTTGCTAGCTTACCATCTTGAACTAAAGAATAGTCAATAGGTGGTGTATTCTGTATTGAGCACTGTGCTAATAAGTACTTTACCTGCCTTATCAGTGAGATGGGTACTATCATTGACCCCTATATTGCAGGTAAAAATCCTGAGGCTTAACATGACTTTTCCAAGGCCACACAGTTAAGTTTTAGATCCAATAGTCAAACCCAGTTCTGCCAGACACCAAAGATGTCTTCTTAACCACTATACCTTATTTACTTTATCTTCGTGATCCCAAGTTTTTATCTGTAAAAGAAGTCCAAGTGCTTATTTTCCAGGGTTAGTGTAAGGAATAAGTTATAGTGTACAAGGAAGGTACCACAATGCCTGACACTGAGGAACACTTCATCTAAATGGTAGAAACCCATTGTTCATTGCCTGGCCCCATGTTGCTAATTCCCAAAATTCATTTTCATGTGAATTCCTCTGCTAGAGCTCTATTTTGTGTCTCTTTTGAAGTTTTCCAAATTTCTTTCTGTTTCAATCTTCCTTTACATTTAGGCTCTTGGTTTACTTTATTTTAATTATGTGATTATAGTCGAGCCTGTAAGTCCCTCCAGAACCCCTATTATTACTTTTTATACCTAGTCATTAGCTCATGCCTGGACCAAAGTAGCAATTTACCTAATATCTAATGAAAAAATGAATGATTTTTGTCATTTGCATATTAACTTACCTCTTCTAAAAGATAGAACCTTTTTAATTGCATCAGTCTATACATGATAGGAAAGCACAGGATATATTCAAAGCCTGTTGCTTCTTTTACTCAACAAGGAATATGTAATTAACCAAGGACTATGAATCCCTGATTTCATGCACTTGTGTCTCCCTGTAACATTTTTAAGAGCCTGCTTTGTATCAGATACTGTGTTAGGCATCAAGGCTACAAATGTTAATAAAACAAGATCTCTGCCTTTAGGAGGTATGTACACAATTTCATAGGGGAAAAATGGGAAATTAAATTAAAATAACTTTACTATTCATAGAATTCTATAAGGACACAATGGTGGTAGATGGGAAGTAGTGATTCCATCTTTGATGGGGGAATTGGAGAAGGGACAGGCAGGAGCAGGATCACAGAAGGTGCTAGAAAGCTAATCGAGAGACTCCCTTGAGGACAACTGTGTATTTTCCAATAATCTACTGTTGGGTAGTACAGCGTATGTATATAGAGATATTTGCTAAGTAACTGGTGAGGGCATTTGCTCTGTTGTGGAATGTTTCATTGAATTCCTAGGGAAGTTTTGATAATGCATCAAGTCATTCCAGAAAATAATTGTCAGCCTTCAAATAAAATAAGAAACAAGGCTCTTTCACTCTGAGTAATAACTGTATTCAGCTCCTCACAGCAATTAAGCAGTCCCATCCCCTATAACTGAGTTAGTACACAAGCCACTGCATGTATTTCTCAGGACTTCTGAAGCCTACAGCAGTTCCAAGAGCTGTACTTCCCTAGGGGTTTGGAAGGAAATGGGAGTTGATTTAGAAGGTACTAGTTCCATCAGGATCTTTTCTACAATAACTTAGCTAAGCCAGCATGAATATATATCTAAAAGACCTAGACTAGAACCAATACTCAGACAAGACAGTTCAGTGAGAGATGCCCCAGATTCAGAACCCAGATAGAGGATCCCTGATTCCAGACTGTCATTAGCTTCTTCTGTTGACTTGTAGGTATATCAATTATTTCTCTGGGGCTTAGATTTTTTAAATATGTTAATAAATATTTATAAAGTGAATGGATGAATGTAAGATGAGGATCATAATACTTGCACCACATACTTCATAAGAGTTCTAAACAAGGTAATTAATTATACATTGAGAAGATAAAATGCTTCAAGACATTTGCACTCCAATTTTTAAATCAGTGATGATAAATATCACTTTAAGGATTTCAGAGTCTGAAAGTATGCTGATTCTTTTGTGCTTGGCCAGGAGAGAAGAAATATTAGCCTGAAGCACAGGTGTTATATTGCATATCTATAATGCATTAGATAATTAGCTGGTTGAAAACTGCAACAATCTAGCCTCCCAATGAACCAGACTTAAAAAAAAAATTTAGAAGATGTAAACAATGGAAAGTTTTCAATGACAATGAAGTAATGACAAATAATGATAATAATTCTCATATAGATATATTTGACATATAAAAAAAATCTTACATTCTCACATTTGATCATGTGCACATAAAAAACACTATTCCTTTGAAGAATGGTGTTCACTGTTTTCAGAGCAGCATTGTATATGTATATGCTTTGGGATAAAAGAGATCTGACTTATATCAGCTGCAAGACCTTAGAAAAAGAATTTGTAAACTTCAAGCCACAATTTCCTGCCATTGATGAAATGGATCTAACTTTTCATACCCAACATTATATGGTGTCATAAGAATTAAATAAAATTTTATATAGCATCTGTCAAAGGGTGAGGTAGACCATCAGAAATGTAAGATCTCACATCCTCAACCCTACTGTAACTGGTGGAGGGGAATCTTACTTCCATTATCAATTGCCATGATAATGCCAAAAGAGGAGACATAATTTCTAGAAATTCAGTTTGCAAAGGAAAGCTTGTACAAAGGCCTGCTAATCCTATTCTTTCAGTGTTGCTTCTTTGAAGAATTTTCCTGAAGTGTTGGACCTTACACAGCACTAATCTGAATCCTTTCACTGACTTTCTGCCAAATTTGTTTGTGTGTGTGTGTGTGTGTGTGTGTGTGTGTGTGTGTGATCTGACCTCAAACCAGTGTATATGTACCATTTCTTATGACAGTATAAATGTTCACACAACACTTTACTTCCTAGTTCCCAGACTCATATTCTCCTTCTCTCCTTCATTATCACTTTACTCTATGCTAACTGTTTTGCTTCCTGGGTAAAACCTCCCAGTGAAAGGAACTAAGTATATCCAATAAGAATTAAAACAAAAGACAAGCTCCTCTCTTTCATACTCACATATGTTCACTCTGGGGGAGGAGTTTTCTCACCCTTATCCCTCTCTGACAAACCCCACCCCACCAATTATCTCAGTCCTCTGTACCACCACAATTTATTAACATTTGGCACAGATAAAATACAATTATTTTTCACATGTCCATTTTCCTCATACACTGAGAGATCCTTGACCATGGGGTCCACAGAACTTGGCACAGGCACTCCACAAATGTTATGCTGCAAGTGAATGTGTGAACCTATGTATGTTTCTCCACTCTGTTTTACTACCTAGTGGAAATGGATGTGGGCAAGATACTAAGGGGGCTCCCTGAAGGCTAGTGTGAAGACCTGGGTTACCCAGGTGCCACATGCCCTGTCCTTTTGCTACTTCACCTCTGCTCTTAGACTACTTGGCCATGGCTGCCTCCACCGTGAGAGCACTGACTGCAAAGGAGGACCCTGACTTCTTTACAGCACTGACTTTGCCTGTATGCTGGCTGCTGGTGCCTTTTTTCAAAGTGATTTTACATAGAGCATCTCACTGGATTTACAAAAGAGTTATAGGATCTTGGTAAAAAAGATCCCAGGAGAAGTAATGACATTTTCCCTTTAAAGTGTGTTTACCTTGGACAGCAAGAATAACAGATGAGAGGTAGAGAGCCAACCTTCAGTCTATGGAAAGGATGCTTTTCTTTTTGGTGAAGTCAATAAAGGTTGTAGTAGTCCTATTTATGTTTGCTTCTCACGGTCCCTTCCAAGTCAATGAGTGGAAAATGTGGGTTGAAAACCTGCACTGAGAGACGTGTTTATGGTGGCTGGGAGTTTATGTCTCTTAAATCTTAATTGTTTTTTGCCATTCTACTCATCCTCTTCTTTTCCCTCCTCTTCCTTGGCTTTGTATCACCACCATCATCAATACCACCATCGTGACTTTGTTCATGCTCTTCCTTCCATCCCTATCTGGCTAATTCTTTCTCACCCTTCTGCTTCAAATGTCCCTTCTCTTACCTTCCTCACACCCTTCTTTGTGCTCCAATAGCATTTGTCTGTTACACTCTTATAGCACTTAGTGCTAGCATTGCCCATTCTGTTGGTTAAGTGGCTGACTCTCCACCTAACTCAAAGGCAGGTGTTATATGTTAGATATTTTTTTATAAAACACATAAAGTACTTAGAGTATTGTCTGTAGGCAGTAAAACTCAATAACTGTTTGGAGTTATTATTGGTGGTGTTAACCCCCTCCCATTTCTACATTCCCTGGTGCCTAGAAGGTAGAATGAGAAATGTTTATTTTGTTGAATTGAAAAATAACAAAAAATGCCTTTCTTATAAACCTAATTACATCTTACCTTATGTTAGTTTGCTCTTAGTGTCTCTGCTGGCTCATAGTGAGGCCCAGGAGGAAAGCCGGAGAGCATATTGTGAATAACAGGTTATAGAAAGATAGAATATTTAAGAAATACAGAGTATTGTCAGCAGACCACGGTTCCACTTTTGAGAAGCCCCAAAGTAAATCTTGACTTGCAAAATACATGGATCTAGGCAAAGTGGCCTTCTTCTCAAATATATAGTCCAAGGCACAGCTTCAACTCCAGTCCAAAACTTGCCACCTTCTCCTCAAAGATTCCCCTCACCCCTGTTTCCAGCACATGTCACCCTTGGTGACTGACTCTCATGTCTTCAAGTGGGAGGGGTTTAGACTTCCCACAAGTTGAAAGTGATATCATGCCAGGAATAAACAACTCTCCTGAGGAGCTGGTGTCCAGTGGTAAAATGTTTGTCTACAACCCTCTTGGACAACTGGAATGCAAGATCAGATTGTTTTTGCCACTCTTTTGAGAACCCTCTCACACTCTACCTATAGAAGGATAGAGTAGTAGGGTGGTAGGTTCCACTCCAATAGCACAACCTCACACTCTGTCCAGCCATCTGGGCCCCTGGACAACTCTCTACATAGAGGAAACAAAGGGGAACTAATCTTGCTGGCCCTCTGCTTGTAAATTTCCCCAATAAAGTCTACTTTTGCATCACACTAGGATGGTTTCCATTACCTCCAGTCCTCATCAATGACTACCTTTAATTCCTTTGTAACCATATGAGAGATGAGTTTCATCAGCCCCTTTTAGCAGTTGAGGAGCTGACTGTAGCTCAACTAATTTAAGTAACTTTCTCAAGGACTCATAATAGCTGCAGAAGCAAGGATTCAAGTCCAAGCTTGTCAGACACCAAAGCCTTGGTGCCTTTGCCACCTGCCTCATATAGAAGGTGTCCGTCTCCACGAGGATGGAAAATCATGTACTATGGGAGAAAAGGATCCTCTTGCCAGTCCAGATCCATATATTCTGCTGGTCTCTCTGAACCTGCAGTTGTAAAGGAAGTGGAACACTGGTGGCCCAACTTTATTATGATCATTTGAACAACAAGCAATTTCTCTTTCTTCTAAGTAATTGCCACTGTATGTATAATGCTTTTGGGGAGCATGGACAGAGAATCCAAGGAAGGAGGCAGCTTCATGAAGAGTGTCTATTCTTTTCCCATTTTTCCATGAAAACCTGGAAGGTGCTATGTGCCATTTCAATTTATGAAACTGAAGTCTGAGATAATCTCTAAATCATTCTCATGTATCACATGCTGCTTTTCAAAGGGAAAGAATATGCATTAAAAAGATTTGCTCAATCTTAAACCTGCCTCTGAGCATCCAAGATCAATGTAGAGGCTGATTAAGTTCTGCTTTATAGATTTCTGCAGTCAAGTTCATCAAGGCACCCATTTCTCTTCCTCTAATGATGCTGAACCCCAAGCTCTTCCCTGAAGTGTTTTAATTTTCACTTGGTCATTGTGAGAAGACAGTGATTTAATGAACTGCAAATAGGAAAAGAAAATTACATAAATCATCTTTGTATCATTTTCCATGGTCTTACCATGGCTGTTCTTTCATCATTAGGGTGCCTCCAGTGGCTTCTCTGCACCCAGCAGTGGAAGTTAAATTATAAACCACAGTTTTGGCAGTGTAGCACACCAATAAAACCATAAAATCATTAGTATAAATAACAAAGATTAATTAGTGTCAACATGGCAAAAATATTATTTTACTCTGTATTATAATAATTCTCCTAGCTGATTCTTGTTAGATAGTTTTAGAAAACAGTTGTCTTCTAATATATATATATATTTCACGACTACTATCTATCAATGCTGATTTTACAAGGCTAACTTCCAACAAGAGACTACCACTCAGCATTTTTTTTTTTTAATTCTCTGGAAGATAGTCCTGCCTTTCAAAATGGTAAGATAATGGATTTGAGGTTAGAACACAGCTCTGTGTTTCAAAGGTAGCATTGAAAATTAATGAAGTATTAATTCAAGATTAATCAAAAGTGCTAGACCTTTAGTAAATTCAGTGCCTTTTGCTTAATTTTGAATGGCCCAATTTGAAAGTCTTTAAATTTAGCTAGAATTTTGATCAGCTGGCTGAAAGTTGAGAGAACAAAAAAGAGAAAGAAAGGCACAATCCTGAGGGTAAATGTTTAAAAACTCATCAAAGGCTATTGAAAAGTAAATTCTTAATCTGTGTCATGTTGGAGGAAAGAGTGCTGACAGGAGAAGGATAGGGTGCATTGGCTTGTCTTGGCATCTCAGGTGGTGGCATTACTGAGATCCGCCAGTGAGAACAGTCAGCCTGCTTTCCTTTCAGAACAAGCCTCTCTTACTAATGCCCAAGTGAAAAGCCTGGATACCCAAAGGACTTTACTGTCACCTCACAGCAGAGGCTCAGAGAAATGAAGGAAAGGGCAGAGAAATCAAATATGTTTGACTCCAGGATTCCCGTGTAAGTTAATCAACTCTGAACTTTGATCCTACTGAAAGGTTAAATTCTACCCATTCCAGAACCTCTCATGAGGCTGGGGTTGCCCTGCACTCTTCTCTCACAAAATCTTGGATCTCAGAACTAAAAACGTCCTCAGAATCATTCATTCATACTTCCTTGCTTCCATCCAAAGCACAGATTATCTCTACAGGAGACCAGTGCTGTTTGATTATCTCTAGTGACAGGAAACTCACTTCTCACCAACACCACTCATTCTACTGTTGCTTAGCTCATACTGCATATTTTTCCTTATGTTGTTCATAATTTCTCTCTAGTAATCTGATCCTTGACTTCAATCTCTGGAGCTTAAAAACATAAGTGATATCACTATTCTACAAGCCACTATTCTACAGCCAGCATAATGCTCCTGAGTTCTTCAGATTGATCCTCAGTGGTTATCAAGCAATCTGCTATTGACCGTACTGCTCAGCTTCCAGGTACCAAGGTAAAATGAAAAGAGGCCTGGTAGACCTGGTGACTAATTCTGTCCCTGCTGCTTACCAAATGTACCCTCAGGTCCATCATGAGCATCTTTAAGCCTCAGATTCCTCAACTGTTAAAAGGGGTTGTATGAAGATTAAAGGAGATAACTGTGCAACATTTTCTTACAACACACTTATAAACACACATTTGGCAAACATCTCACATTGTAGTTGGTATGAAACTATCTGTTCTAAAATCACCAAGTTATGCATTGTCAAGCTACCCTCCCTAGGAGGGTTATGTGTCAGAACATTCCACATTTGTATTCCTCCTCCTTCTAAATTATTGTTAATCATGTGCAAGGAATTTTGTGTTTACTATAGCTTCACAAGAACCGATGAGGCAGCACTATTTCTGCCTCCATTTTATAGATGAATAAAGAGAAGTGAGAAAGTCCCTGCCCAGGTCATACTGGGCAAATGACAGAGCCATGACTCAAACCCAAATCTCTCTGACAATGGGTCCATCAGGAGGTTCTGAAGCATCTAGGAGTTGTCCTGGCGAAAATGGAAACCAGAATCTGATAGTAAAGCTTCCTCTTAAAGGAGCAGATTCACTTTGCCAGTTCTCATCAAGGAGAGAGCAAGCTTGGAATGTAATTGTGTCAGACATCAGTGGCCTACCCAGCAGCCACTCCCTTCCTTCTTTCTTGATAATAGAATCTGGATTTTCCAGCCCCTTGTACTAAATCATGGCTGGTCTCAGCTTATAATGGCTATCACATTTCTTTTGGTCAGATGCTCCCTTTGCAATTAGTGGTGCTCTTATGACCCAGTTCTGGTCAACGAACAAAAGGAAGGAAACATGGAAGAGCTTCTAGAAATTATTTCCTCTTTAATTAAAAAATTTTTTTTTTGGAAAAACAAAAGAAAGTTTATTTTCTGCCCATTAATTTATTATTGACTTGTAACAACAAAGTGTGAGGATGTGATGTTGGGAGCCATTGAACCAATATTGAGATAAACAGTAAACACACAAAACTTGGGAGGATAGTGGCTGAATCCTTAAAGATACTTTAAGCTGCTGCTCTGACCCTGGAATCACCTATTCCTTGTCACTTGCCAGCACTGGTCAGGGTTCTAAGTTGCAAAATCACAGCATCCACTGTGGCTACTTCGAGTAAAAAACAATAATATTTAAAAGATGTTAGCTGACTCACAGACTCTGCAGGAGGACCAGAGAGCTGGGCTTTGAAACTACAGAGATAAAAATAATATCTAACCATGTCAGGGGAACAGTTTTAGTAAAAACATCACTGTCATAGTCATTGCCCCTCATCTCCAGTGCTGCTTATGCCTGAATGCCTGAAGCTCTGAAGAAGTAGAAGCTTACACCACAGCGATCACCAGCATAGTGAGAGCCCACACCTGACTACTTCCTCACATTGCCCACTTTTGAATCCAAGTATTGCATGGGTACAGCCAATTGGCAGAAGCCAAATCTCAGACCTGTACTTTAGCTGCAAGGGAGTCTGTGAATACAAGTTTATGGTCCCTATTCTTGAAAAGGGAGTACTTGTAATATAAAACACAACCAAAATATAGAGAGGATGTAGGGCAGCCACAAGAGACAAATATGCCCTAGAATGAGACAGTCATATGCCATGATCTCTTTTTTTTTTAACATCTTTATTGGAGTATAATTGCTTTACAATGTTGTGTTAGTTTCTGCTATATAAGAAAGTGAATCAGTTATACATATACATATGATCCCACATGTCTTCCTTCTTGTGTCTCCCTCCCTCTCACCCTCCATATCACACCACTGTAGGTGGTCACAAACCATCTAGCTGATCTCCCTGTGCTGTGCGGCTGCTTTCCACAAGCTATCTATTGTACATTTGGTAGTGTATATATGTCCATGCCACTCTCTCACTTTCTCACAGCATACGCTTACCCCTCCCCATATCCTCAAGTCAATTCTCTAGTAGGTCTGGGTCTTTGTTCCCATCTTACCACTAGGTTCTTCATGTCATGTTTTTTTTTTTTTCTTAGATTCCATATATATGTGTTAGCATACAGTATTTGTTTTTCTCTTTCTGACTTACTTCACTCTGTATAACAGACTCTAGGTCCATCCACCTCACTACAAATAACTCAATTCCGTTTCTTTTCATGACTGAGTAATATTCCATTGTATATATGTGTCACATCTTCTTTATCCATTCATCTGTTGATGGACGCTTACGTTGCTTCCATGTCCTGGTTATTGTAAATAGAGCTGCAATGAACATTTTGGTACATGACTCTTTTTGAATTATGGTTTTCTCAGGGTATATGCCCAGTAGTGGGATTGCTGGGTCTTATGGTAGTTCTATTTTTAGTTTTTTAAGGAACCTCCATACTGTTCTCCATAGTGGCTGTATCAATTTACATTCCCACCAACAGTGCAAGAGTGCTCCTTTTCCTCCACACACTCTCCAGCATTTATTGTTTCTAGATTTTTTGATGATAGCCATTCTGACCGGTGTGAGATGATATCTCATTGTAGTTTTGATTTGCATTTCTCTAATGATTAATGATGTTGAGCGTTCTTTCACGTGTTTGTTAGCAATCTGTATATCTTCTTTGGAGAAATGTCTATTTAGGTCTTATGCCCATTTTTGGATTGGGTTGTTTTTTTTTGTTGTTGTTGTTATTGAGCTACATGAGCTGCTTGTAAGTTTTGGAGATTAATCCTTTGTCAGTTGCTTCATTTGCAAATATTTTCACACATTCTGAGGGTTGTCTTTTCATCTTATTTATGGTTTCCTTTGCTGTGCCAAAGATTTTAAGTTCCATTAGGTCCCATTTGTTTATTTTCATTTCCATTTCTCTAGGAGGTGTGTCAAAAAGCATTTTGCTGTGATTTATGTCATAGAATGTTCTTCCTATGTTTTCCTCAAGAGTTTTATAGTGTCTGGCCTTACATTTATGTCTGTAATCCATTTTGAGTTTATTTTTGTGTATGGTGTTAGGGAGCGTTCTAATTTCATACTTTTACATGTACCTGTCCAGTTTTCCCAGCACCACTTATTGAAGAGGCTGTCCTTCCTCCACTGTACATTCCTCCTCCTTTATCAAAGATAATGTGACCATATGTGTGTGGGTTTATCACTGGGCTTCCTATTCTCTTCCATTGATCTATATTTCTGTTTTTGTGACAGTACCATACTGTCTTGATTACTGTAGCTTTGTAGTATACTCTGAAGTCAGGGAGCCTGATTCCTCCAGCTCCACTTTTCTTTCTCAAGATTGCTTTGGCTATTCAGGGTCTTTTGTGTTTCCATACAAATTGTGAAATTTTTTGCTTTAGTTCTGTGAAAAATGCCAGTGATAGTTTGATAGGGATTGCATTGAAACTGTAGATTGCTTTGGGGAGTAGATTCATTTTTACAATATTGATTCTTCCAATCCAAGAACATCGTATATCTCTCCATCTATTTGTATCATCTTTACTTTCTTTCATCAGTGTCTTATAATTTTCTGCCTACAGGTCTTTTGTCTCCTTAGGTAGCTTTATTCCTAGATATTTTATTCTTTCTGTTGCAATGGTAGGTAAATGAGAGTGTTTTTTTAAATTTCATTTTCATATTTTTCATCATTAGAGTATAGGAATGCCAGAGATTTCTGTGCTTAATGTTCTATCCTGCTACTTTACAAAATTCATTGATTACCTCTAGTAGTTTTCTGGTAGCATCTTTAGGATTCTCTATATATAGTATCATGTCATCTGCAAACAGTGACAGCTTTACTTCTTTTCCAATTTGGATTCCTTTTATTTCCTTTTCTTCTCTGATTGCTGTGGCTAAAACTTCCAAAACTGTGTTGAATAAGAGTGGTGAGAGTGGGCAACCTTGTCTTCTTCTTGATCTTAGTGGAAATGGTTTCAGTTTTTCACCATTGAGGATGATGTTGGCTGTGAGTTTGTCATATATGGCCTTTATTATGTTAAGGAAAGTTCCCTCTATGCCTACTTTCTTCAGGGTTTTATCATAAATCGGTGTTGAATTTTGTCAAAAGCTTTCTCTGCATCTATTGAGATGAAGCACGCCAAGACACATATTAATCAAGCTTTCAAAAATTAAATACAAAGAAAACATATTAAAAGCAGCAAGGGAAAAACAACAAATAACACACAAGGGAATCCCCATAAGGTTAACAGCTGATCTTTCAGCAGAAACTCTGCAGGCCAGAAGGGAGTGGCAGGACATACTTTAAGTGATGAAGGAGAAAAACGTACAACCAATATTACTCTACCCAGCAAGGATCTCATTCAGATTTGATGGAGAAATTAACACCTTTACAGACAAGCAAAAGCTGAGAGAGTTCAGTATCACCAAACCAGCTTTACAACAAATGCTAAAGGAACTTCTTTAGGCAAGAAACACAAGAGCAGGAAGTAACAAATACAATAACAGACCCAAAATAAGTAAGAAAATGGGAATAGGAGCATACATATCTATAATTACTTTAAATGTAAATGGATTATATGTTCCCACCAAAAGACACAGACTGGCTGCATGGATACAAAAGCAAGACCCGTATATATGCTGTCTACAAGAGACCCACTCAGACCTAGGGACACAAACAGCCTGAAAGTGAGGGGATGGAAAAAGATATTCCATGCAAATGGAAATGAAAAGAAAGCTGGAGTATCAATTCTCATGTCAGAAAAAATAGACTTTAAAATAAAGACTATTTTATGAGACAAAGAAGGACAATACATAATGATCAAGGGATCAATCCAAGAAGAAGATATGACAATTGTAAATATTTATGCACCCAACCTAGGAGCTCCTCAATACATAAGGCAAATACTAACAGCCATAAAAGGGGAAACTGACAGTAACACAATCATAGTAGGGGAATTTAACACCCCACTTTCACCAATGGACAGATTATCCAAAATGAAAATACATAAAGAAACACAAACTTTAAATGATACATTAAACAAGATGGACTTAATTGATATTTATAGGACATTCCATCCAAAAACAACAGAATACACATTTTTCTCAAGTGCTCATGGAACATTCTCCAAGATTGATCATATCTTGGTTCACAAATCTAGCCTTGGTAAATTTAAGAAAATTGAAATCCTATCAAGTATCTTTTCTGACCACAAAGCTATGAGACTAGATGTCAATTACAGGAAAAGATCTGTAAATAATACAAACACATGTTGGCTAAACAATACATTACTTAATAATGAAGTGATCACTGAAGAAATCAAAGAGGAAATCAAAAAATACCTGGAAACAAATGGCAGTGGAGACACTATGACCCAAAACCTATGGGATGCAGCAAAAGCCGTTCTAAAAGGGAAGTTTAGAGCCATACAATCCTACCTTAAGAAACAGGAAACATCTCAAATAAACAACCTAACCTTACATGTAAAGCAATTAGAGAAATAAGAACAAAAATACCCCAAAGTTAGCAGAAGGAAAGGAATAATAAAGATCAGATCAGAAATAAATGAAAAAGGAATGAAGGAAACAATAGCAAAGATCAATAAAACTAAAAGCTGGCTCTTTGAGAAGATAAACAAAATTGATAAACCATTAGCCAGACTCATCAAGGAAAAAAAGGGAGAAGGCAAAAATCAGTAGAATTAGTAATGAAAAAGAAGAAGTTACAACTGACACTGCAGAAATACAAAAGATCATGAGAGATTACTACAAGCAACTCTATGCCAATAAAATGGACAACCTGGAAGAAATGGACAAATTCTTAGAAATGCACAACCTTCCGAGACTGAACCAGGAAGAAATAGAAAATATGAACAGACCAATCACAAGCATTGAAATTGAAACTGTGATTAAAAATCTTCCAACAAACAGTCGCCCAGGACCAGATGGCTTCACAGGCAAATTCTGTCAAACATTTAGAGAAGAGCTAACACCTGTCCTTCTCAAACTCTTCCAAAATATAGCAGAGGGAGGAATACTCCCAAACTCATTCACGAGGCCATCATCACCCTGATACTGAAACCAGACAAAGATGTGTCACAAAGAAAGAAAACTACAGGCCATTATCACTGATGAACATAGACGTAAAAATCCTCAACAAAATACTAGCAAACAGAATCCAACAGCACATTAAAAGGATCATACACCATGACCAAGTGGGGTTTATTCCAGGAATGCAAGGATTCTTCAATATATGTAAATCAATCAACATGCCATGATCTCTTAAACCAGTATCAGTCAAATGTTCTGTTGCTTGCCTTCCTTCTTCCCATCAGGTGCAAAGTAAGTAGACAGGTTCCATCCTGGCCTCCTCACTGAAGCAGAGGGTCTGCTTTCTATCGCTGGAATAACTGGGGCCCAACCCTGATTGCTCAGGCCTGTCAAAAGCTGTTTATGAGGTGAAGTCCTAAAGTTTTCAACAGTTGCAACTGATTTGCATCAGCAGATCATAAACCTTTCATGAATAAGGATAACAGAAGCTACAAGGCATAGAAGCATAGAATTGTAAGGTTGAAATGGACCTCAGAAATGGTTTCTTAAAAAGCATAATATTCTGTAAATCAGGTGCACTATATTTTTTAAAATTTTTATTGGAGTATAGTTGATTCACAATGTTGTATTAGTTTCAGGTGTACAGCAAAGTGAATCAGTTATACATATACATATATCCACTCTTCTTAAGATTATTTTCCCATATAGGCCATTACAGAGTATTGACTAGAGTTCCCTGTGCTACACAGTAGGTCTTATTAGTTATCTATTTCATAAATAATACTGTGTATATGTCAATCCCAATCTCCCAATATATCCCTCCCCTCCCTTTCCCCCCTGGTAACCATAAGTTTGTTTTCTACATCTATGACTCAATTTCTGTTTTGTAAATAAGTTCATTTGTACCCTTTGTTAGATTTCACATATAAATGATATCATGATATTTGTCTTTCTCTGTCTGACATACTCCACTCAGTATGACAATCTCTATGTCCATCCAGGTTGCATTATTTCACACTTTTTTTTACGGCTGACAAATATTCCATTGCACCACGTCTTCTTTATCCACTCCTCTGTTGATGGAAACTTAGGTTGCTTCCATGTCCTGGCTATTGTAAATAGCACTGCAATGAACACTGGGGTGCATGTATCTTTTCAAACTATGGCTTTATCCAGATACATGCCCAGGAGTGGGATTGCTGGATCATATGGTAGCTTTATTTTTAGTTTTTTAAGGAACCTCCATACAGTTCTCCATAGTGGCTGTACCAGTTTACATTCCCACTAACAGTGTAGGAGGGTTCCATTTTCTCCACACCCTCTCCAGAATTTATTGTCTGTAGATTTTTGATGATAGCCATTCTGACCGGTGTGAGGTGATACCTCACTGAAGTTTTGATTTGCATTTCTCTAATAATTAGTGATGTTGAGCATCCTTTCATCTGTTTGTTGGCAATCTGTATGTCTTCTTTGCAGAAATGTCTATCTAGATCTTCTGCTCATTTTTTGATTGGGTTGTTTGTTTGTTTTTCATATGGAGCTGCATGAGCTGCCTGTATATTTTGGAGATTAATCCAAATATTTTCTCCCATTCTGAGGGTTTCCTTTTCATTTTGTTGATGGTTTCACTTGCTGTGAAATAGCTTTTAAAGTTTAATTAGTCCCCATTTGTTTTTATTTTCATAACTCTAGGAAGTGGATCAAAAAAGATCTTGCTACGATTTATGTCAAAGAGTGTTCTGCCTAAGTTTTCCTCTTTTATGGTGTCCAGCCTTACATTTAGGTCTTTAATCCATTTGGAGTTTATTTTTGTGTATTGTGTCAGGAAGTGTTCTAATTTCATTCTTTTACATACAGCTGTCCAGTTATCCTAGCACCACTTATTGGAGAGGCTGTCTTCTCCATTGTATATATATATATATATATATATATATATATATATATATATATATATATATATATATATATATAAACATCTTTATTGGAGTATAATTGCTTTACAATGATGCATTAATTTCCGCTTTATAACAAAGTGAATCAGTTATACACATACATATATTCCCATATCTCTCCTCCCTTGCGTCTCCCTCTCTCCCAACCTCCATATCCCACCCCTCTAGGTGGTCACAAAGCACCGAGCTGATCTCCCTGTGCTATGCGGCTGATTCCCACTAGCTATCTTATTTTTTATTTTTCTTTTTGCAGTACACGGGACTTTCACTGTTGAGACCTCTCCCGTTGCGGAGCACAGGCTCCGGACGCGCAGGCTCAGTGGCCATGGCTCACGGGCCTAGCTGCTCCGCGGCATGTGGGATCTTCCCGGACCGGGGCACGAACCCGTATCCCCTGCATCGGCAGGTGGACTCTCAACCACTGTGCCACCAGGGAATCCCCTAGCTATCTATTTTACGCTTGGTAGTCTATATATGTCCGTGCCACCCTGTCACTTTGTCCCAGCTTACCCTTCCCACTCCCCATATCCTCAAGTCCATTCTCTAGTAGGTCTGCATCTTTGTTCCGGTCTTGCCCCTAGGTTCTTCATGAGCATTTTTTTTTCTTAGATTCCATATATATGTGTTAGCATAGGGTATTTCTTTTCCTATTTCTGACTTGCTTAACTCTGTATGGCAGACGCTAGTTCCATCCACCTCACTACAAATAACTCAATTCCGTTTCTTTTCATGGCTGAGTAATATTCCATTGTATATATGTGCCACATCTTCTTTATCCATTCATCTGTTGATGGACACATAGGTTGCTTCCATGTCCTGGCTATTGTAAATAGAGCTGCAAATAACATTGTGGACATGACTCTTTTTGAATTATGGTATTCTCAGGGTATATACCCAGTAGTGGTATTGCTACATCATATGGTACTTCTATTTTTAGTTTTCTAAGGAACCTCCATACTGTTCTACATAGTGGCTGTATCAATTTACATTCCCTCCAACAGTGCAAGAGGGTTCCCTTTTCCCCACACCCTCTCCAGCATTTATTGATTGTAGGTTTTTTGATGATGGCCATTCTGAGTGGTGTGAGATGATATCACATTGTAGTTTTGATTTGCATTTCTCTAATGATTAATGATGTTGAGCATTCTTTCAAGTGTTTGTTGGCAATCTGCATATCTTCTTTGGAGAAATGTCTATTTAGGTCTTCTGCCCATTTTTGATTTGGGTTGTTTGTGTTTTTTATATTGAGCTGCATGAGCTACTTGTAAATTTTGGAGATTCATCCTTTGTCAATTGCTTCCTTGAAAATATTTTCTCTTATTCTGAAGTTTGTCTTTTCATCTTGTTTATGCTTTCCCTTTCTGTGCAAAAGCTTTTAGGTTTCATTAGGTCCCATTTGTATATTTTTGTTTTTATTTCCATTTCCCTAGGAGGTGGGTCAAAAAGGATCTTGCTGTGATTTATGTCATGGAGTGTTCTATGTTTCCCTCTAAGAGTTTGATAGTGTCTGCTCTTACATTTCAGTCTTTAATCCATTTTCAGTTTATTTTTTGTGTATGGTGTTAGGAAGTATTCTCATTTCATTCTTTTACATGTAGCTGTCCAGTTTTCCCAGCATCACATATTGAACAGTCTCTCATTTCTCCATTGTATATTCTTGCCTCCTTTATCAAAGATAAGGTGGCCATATGTGTGTGTGTTTATCTCTGGGCTTTCTATCCTGTTCCATTGATTTATATTTCTATTTTTGTGTCAGTACCATATTGTCTTTATTACTGTAGATTTGTAGTATAGTCTGAAGTCAGGGAGCATGATTCCTCCATCTCCGTTTTTCTTTCTCAAGACTGCTTTGGTTATTCGGGGTCTTTGGTTTTTCCATACAAATTGGGAGATTTTTTGTTCTAGTTCTGTGAAAAATGCCAGTGGTAAGTTGATAGGGATTGTATTGAATTTGTAGATTGCTTTGGGTAGTATAATCATTTTCACAATGTTGATTCTTCCAATCCAAGAACATGGTATATCTCTCCATCTATTTCTATCATCTTTAATTTCTTTCTTCAGCATATTATTATTTTCTGCATACAGGTCTTTTGTCTCCTTAGGTAGGTTTATTCCTAGATATTTTATTCTTTTTGTTGCAATGGTAAATGGGAGTGTTTTCTTAATTTCACTTTCAGATTTTTCATCACTAGTTTATAAGAATGCTAGAGATTTCTGTGCATTAATTTTGTATCCTGCTGCTTTACCAAATTCATTCATTAGCTCTGGTAGTTTTCTGGTAGCATCTTTAGGATTCTCTATGGATAGTATCATGTCATCTGCAAACAGTGACATCTTTAGTTCTTCCTTTCAGATTTGGGTTCTTTTTATTTCTTTTTCTTCTGTGATTGTTGTGGCTAAATGTTCCAAAACTACATTGAATAATAATGGTGAGAGTGAGGAACCTTGCCTTTCTCCTGATCTTAGTGGAAATGATTTCATTTTTTCACCATTGAGGATGGCGTTGGCTGTGGGATTGTCATATATGGCCTTAATTATGTTGAGGTAACTTACCTCTATGCCTACTTTCTGGAGGGTTTTTATCATAAATGGGTGTTGATTTTATCAAAACCTTTTTCTGCATCTATTGAGATGATCATATGGTTTTCATTCTTCAATTTGTTAGTATGGTATATCACATTGATTTATTTGCATATATCGAAGAATCATTGTATTCCTGGAATAAACCCCACTTGATCATGGTGTATGATCCTTTTAATATGCTGTTTGATTCTGTTTGCCAGTATTTTGTTGAGGATTTTTGTATCTATGTTCATCAGTGATACTGACCTATAGTTTTCTTTCTTTGTGACATCATTGTCTGGTTTTGGTATCAGGGTGGTTGTGGCCTTGTAGAATGAGTTTGGGAGTGTTCCTCCCTCTGCTATATTTTGGAAGAGGTTGAGAAGGATAAGTGTTAGCTCTTCTCTAAATGTTTGATAGAATTCATCTATGAAGGCATCTGGTCCTGAGCTTTTGGTTTTTGGAATATTTTAAATCACAGTTTCAATTTTAGTGCTTGTGATTGTTCTGTTCATATTTTCTATTTCTTCCTGGTTCAGTCTCAGAAAGTTGTGTATTTCTAAGAATTTGTCCATTTCTTCCAAGTTGTCCATTTTATTGGCATATAGTTGCTTATAGTAATCTCTCATAATCCTCTGTATTTCTGCAGTATCAGTTGTTACTTTTACTTTTTCCTTTCTAATTCTATTGATTTGAGTCTTCTCCCTTGTTTTTCTTGATGAGTCTGGTTAATGGTTTCTCAATTTTGTTTATTTTCTCAAAGAACCAGCTTTTAGTTTTTTGTTCTTTGCTATAGTTTCCTTCATTTTTTTTCATTTATTTCTGATCTGATCTTTATGATTTCTTTCCTTCTGCTAACTTTGGGGATATTTTTTTCTTCTTTCTCTAATTGCTTTAGGTGTAAGGATAGGTTGTTTATTTGAGATGTGTCTTGTTTCTCAAGGTAGGACTGTATTGCTATAAAATTCCGTTTTACAACTGCTTTTGCTGCATCCCATAGGTTTTGAGTCGTTGTGTTTTCATTGGCATTTGTTTCTAGGTATTTTATGATATCCTCTTTGATTTCTTCAGTGATCTCTTGGTTATTATGTAGTGTATTGTTTAGCCTCCATGTGTTTGTATTTTTTACAGGTTTTTTTCCTATAATTGATATCTAGTCTTAAAGTGTTGTGGTCGGAATAGATACTTGATAAGATTTCAGTTTTTTTACATTTACCAAGGCTTGATTTGTGATGCAAAATATGATGTATCCTGCAGAATGTTCCATTAACAATTGAGAAGAAAGTGTAATCTATTCTTTTTGGATGGACTGTCCTATAAATATCAATTTATTTCATCTTGTTTAATGTATCATTTAAATCTTGTGTTTCCTTATTTATTTTCATTTTGGATGATCTGTCCATTGGTGAAAGTGGGGTATTAACGTCCCCTACTATGATTTTGTTACTGTCGATTTCCCCTTTTATGGCTGTTAGTAGTTGCCTTATGTATTGTTGTGCTCCTATGTTGGTTGCATAAATATGTACAATTGTTATATCTTCATCTTGGATTGATCCCTTGATCACTATGTAGTGTTCTTCCTTGTCTCTTGTAATAGTCTTTGATTTGAAGTCTTTTTTTTTTCTGGTATGAGAATTGATACTCCAGCTTTCTTTTGGTTTCCATTTGCATGGAATATCTTTTTCCATCCCCTCACTTTCAGGCTGTCTGTGTCCCTAGGTCTGAAGTGGGTCTCTTGTAGACAGCATATATATGGGTCTTGTTTTTGTATCTATTCAGCCAGTCTATATCTTCTGGTTGGAGCATTTAATCCATTTACATTTAAGGTAATTATTCACATGTATGTTCCTATTACCATTTTCTTAATTGTCTTGGGTTTGTTATTGTAGGTGTTTTCCTCCTCTTGTGTTTCCTGCCTGGAGAAGTTCCTTTAGCATTTGTTATGAAGCTGGCTTGGTGGTGCTGAATTCTCTCAGCTTTTGCTTGTCTGTAAAGGTTTTAATTTCTCCATCAAATCTCAATGAGATCCTTGCTTGGTAAAATAATCTTGGTTGTACGTTTTTCTCCTTCATCACTTTAAATATGTTCTGCCCCTCCCTTCTCGCTTGGAGAGTTTCTGCTGAAAGACCAGCTGTTAACCTTATGGGGATTCCCTTGTATGTTATTTGTTTTTTTTCTGTTGCTGCTTTTAACATTTTTTCCTTATATTTAATTTTTGATATTTTGATTAGTTTTGTCTTGGCATGTTTCTCCTTGGATTTATCCTGTATGGGACTCTCTGTGCTTTCTGGAATTGATTAACTGTTTCCTTTCCCATATCAGGGAAATTTTCAACTCTAATCTCTTCAAATATTTTCTCAGTCCCTTTCTTTTTCTCTTGTTCTTCTGGGACCCCTATAATTCAAATGTTGGTGTGTTTAATGTTGTCCCAGAGGTCTCTGAGACTGTCCTCAATTCTTTTCATTTTTTTTCTTTATTCTGTTCTGCAGTAGTTATTTCCACTATTTTATCTTCCTGGTCACTTATCCGTTCTTCTGCCTCAGTTATTCTGCTCTTGATTCCCTCTAGAGAATATTTAATTTCATTTATTGTATTGTTCATCACTGTTTGTTTGCTCTTTAGTTCTTCTAGGTCCTTGTTAAACGTTTCTTGTATTTTCTCCATTCTATTTCCAAGATTTTGGATCATCGGTACTATCATTATTCTGAATTATTTTTCACGTAGACTGCCTATTTCCTCTTTATTTGTTTGTCTCGTGGGTTTTTACCTTGCTCCTTCATCTGCTGTGTTTTTCTCTGTCTTCTCTTTTTCCTTAACTTACTGTCTTTGGGGTCTCCTTTTCTCAGGCTGCAGGTTCATAGTTCCTATTGTTTTTGGTGTCTGCCCCCTGTGGCTAAGGTTGGTTCAGTGGATTGTGTAGGCTTCCTGCTGCAGAGGACTAGTGCTTGTGTTCTGGTGAATGAGGATGGATGTTGTATTTCTGGTGAGCAGGTCCACATCTGCTGCTGTGTAGTGGGGTGTCTGTGACCCTATTATGCTTTTAGGCAGCCTCGCTGCTAATGGGTGGGGTTGTGTTCCTGTCCTGCTTGTTGTTTGGCATAGGGTTTCCAGCACTGGAGTTTGCTGGTCGTTCAGTGGAGCTGGGTTTTGGTGTTGAGATGGAGATCTCTGGGAGATTTTTGCCATTTGGTATTATGTGGAGCTGGGAGGTCTCTTGTGGACCAATGTCCTGAACTTGGCTCTTCCACCTCAGAAACACAGCCCTAATGCCTGGCTGGAGCACCAAGAGCCTGTCATTCACATGGCTCAGAATAAAAGGGAGAAAAAAAAAAAAAGAATGAATGAAAGAAGAAGATAAATGAAATAAATAAAATAAGATAAAGTTATTAAAATAAAAATAATTATTAAAAAAATTAAGTAATAAAATAAATTTTAAAAAGAAAGAAAGAAAGAAGAGAGCAGCCATACCAAAAAACCAATCCACCAGTGATAACAAGCACTAAAAGCTATACTTAAAAAAAAAAAAAAGAAAGAAACGGACAGACAGCACCCTAGGACAAATGGCAAAAGCAAGCTATACAGACATAATCACACACAGAAGCATACACCTACACACTCATAAAAAAGGAAAAGGGAAAAATATATATATATATATATTGTTGCTCCCAAAGTCCACCTCCTCATTTTGGGATGATTCGTTTTCTATTCAGGTATTCCACAGATGCAGGGTACATCATGTTGATTGTGGGGATTTAATCCGCTGCTCCTGAGGCTGCTTGGAGAGATTTCCCTTTCTCTTCTTTTTTCGCACAGCTCCTGGGGTTCAGCTTTGGATTTGGCCGCACCTCTGCATGTAGGTCGCCTGAGGGCGTCTGTTCTGCACTTAGACAAGACGGGGTTAAAGGAGCAGCTGATCCGGGGGCTCTGGCTCACTCAGGCTGGGGGGAGGGAGGGGTACGGAGTTCGGAGTGAGCCTGTGGCAGCAGAGGCCAGCATGACGTTGCACCAGCCTGAGGTGCACCGTGTGTTCTCCCAGGGAAGTTGTCACTGGATCCCGGGACCCTGGCAGTGGTGGGCTGCACAGGCTCTTGGGAGTGGAGATGTGGATAATGACCTGTGCTTGCACACAGGCTTCTTGGTGGCTGCAAGCAAGCAGCCTTAGCGTCTCATGCCCGTCTCTGGGGTCCGTGCTGATAGCCGTGGCTCATGCTCACCTCGCAAGCTTCTTTAAGCGACACTTTTAATCCCCTCCCCTCGGGCACCAGGAAACGAAGAGGCAAGAAAAAGTCTCTTGCCTCCTTGGCAGCGCCAGAATTTTTCCCGGAATCCCTCCCGGCTAGCCGTGGTGCACTAGCTCCCTTCAGGCTGTGTTCACGCAGCCAACCCCAGTCTTCGCCTTGGGATCTGACCTCCTTAGCCCGAGCCTCAGCTCCCAGCCCTGCCCGCCCCGGCGGGTGAGCAGACAAGCCTGTCGGGCTGGTGAGTGCTGGTCGGCACCCATCCTCTGTGCAGGAATCTCTCCGCTTTGCCCTCCGCACCCCTGTTGCTGCGCTCTCCTCCATGGCTCCGAATCTTCCCCCCTCTGCCACTCACAGTCTCCGCCTGTGAAGGGGTTTCCTAGTGTGTGGAAACTTTTCCTCCTTCACAGCTCCCTCCCACTGGTGCAGGTCCCGTCCTTATTCTTTTGTCTCTGTTTTTTCTTTTTTTTCTTTTGCCCTACCCAGGTACGTGGGGGAGTTTCTTGCCTTTTGGGAGGTCTGAGTTCTTCTGCCAGCATTCAGTAGGTGTTCTGTAGGAGTTATTCCACATGTAGATGTATTTCTGATGTATTTGTGGGGAGAAAGGTCATCTCCACGTCTTATTCCTCCACCATCTTGAAGGTCCTCCAGTTTTATTTATATTTATTCAAATGGTGGGTTTTACTTGGAGTCACTCTAAATATATGGCAAAGGTCCCAAGATGCCTTATTTGACTATACAAAGACCTAGTAATTCATTAATTCAATAAAATACTTTTTAAATATGCACCCAATGCCAGCCCCTATGTGGGGCATTAGGAAGTGGGACATGAATCCATTGAGGTCCCTGATCTCGTGGAACTTGTGGCAAATGAGAAAGATAAACACAGACACAGAGAGATGAAATCCAACGTTGTAAGTGTTTTAGTAAGATGATGCCCAAAGGAGCAGGAAAAGTAGTCAAGGGAGCAGTCAGCACTTGCTGGAACGTGGGGAAGACCATCAGAGAAGAGATGGCTGGGTGTGGACAGATGGCCTGAGTTTACAGAGGCCAAGGTTGTGTGCAATGTCTAGCCACAGGCCACACTCCTAACCCAGCCACCCCCTAGTCACAAGGAGGTTGTTTTAGTTTATGCAACACTAGCCACAGTATGAAAGAGATGAAGCCCACAATCTCAGTGACTTTGTTCAATGGAAATGTATTTCTTGCTCGCTCAAAATCCAAACAGCATTAATGGTAGGTTGGGCATAGAGGGAATTCATGTGTTGAGAAATGTAGGCTAATGATATGCCTGCATCTTCAACACATGACCACCAAGTTTGTCTTGGGTGTCAACATCCCACCAGCAGTTGGGAGAAGAGAACATGAAGGGAAGAGTTTTATGGGCTAAGCTTGAAAGCAGCACATATTATTTCTGATCACATTCTATTAGGCAGAACTCACAAGGCCACACCTGACTGTGAGGAAGGCTGAGAAATACAGTTAGTTTCCTGCACAGGAGGAAATAGAACTGGACTTGGTCAAGAGTGAGCCAGCCTCTGCCGCAGAACCCACCCAACTACTCATAGGATGTTAGCTCTATGTCTAGAGATGGGATTAATAGTGACTACCTACCAAGAAGGAGACTAACAACACATGGCTAAACAACAATTCAATAATAAATGAAATGCACAGGTGTTATTATATGTTGTTGGTTGGTAAAAGGCGTGAGCCAGGGTTTGCCAAAATATGTCCCTTAGCACTCTATTCTGATGAGATTTTTCTACTCAGAAAGGGATGGTCAAATAAGAAAAATTGAAGGTGTGCATACTTTTATATTCCATCTGTTCTAAGAACACTTTTTCACATTTTAATATCCCCGAAATAGTAATACATTTCACAGTAGATGTCTTCTTACAATTACATAGCTGGTGTGTGTGTGTGTGCCTTTGTGTGTTCTGTCTTAGTGGCCTGTAATATGCATGATAGCAAAGTAAATGCTGTTGAAAGTCTTGAAGATAAAAAAAGGGGGTTGATAGTAATGTAGTTTGTTCAACTGGCGAGTCGCAAAGGTACCAGAACATGAAAAGAAATTTTAATGTCACTTACTAATATCCACTAGATTGAATATTCATTCCACGGTGTTCACTCTGGCAAAAATATAAACAGAGGGAGTTTTTAAGTTCAGAGCAAGGTGGATTAGCTGGCTGCTGGATTTGGTTTTGCTAGGAGAGCCTCAGGAAGAAGGTAAGACCTTAAGCAGGTGAATTAATTAGGGCCCCAGTAGGAAACTATAACACAAATCAGGAAACTATAACACAAATCAGGAAACCTTGAGCAGGATTTGGTGTGTGCAGGGTGTAGAGACATTAGAGGGAGAATGCAGTGCCCAGCACTGGCTGTCACTGCCCTTTGACTGGATGTGACAAATGAAGGAGAGGGCCGGGTAGAGAGGGCTGCCTTAAGAGAGACAGTGATCTCAGTTGAGGGGGCATAGCCAGCCCTACTGAGACCCTGGGGGTGAGGGATAGACAATGGAATAAATACCTGGCCTCTTGCTCCTTCTTTGCCCCAGTCTCCTGCCAAGGGCCCTCGTCGGCCAAATCTAAGCAGAAGCCAGAGAGCAAAGGAAGCCAGTAATGACCATAAGGGTCAGCCTCCCAGGACAGAGACAGGTGGAAAAGGGTGAAGGCAGGATCTAGGGTTAATGCAGAGTATCCAGCACAAGCAGGGCTTTGGAGTATGTGAGAATATGGATTGGGCATGATTAAATCCACCCAGGGAAAATATAATCACCTCCTAGACATTGCTTCACAGCTTATAAAGCCCTTTTACATTTTTCATTTGCTGTCACAACAACCCCATGAGGTACAAAAAGCAGGAGTAATTATCCATATTTTACATGTGATGGAGCCGCCTTCCCCACATCTGAGCTTCAAAGATCTGGTTGAGACTTGAAAGTGGTATTTCCTGGAACTAACCCGATGCAAATTTCACCATGTACATGACACACCTTGCTGACCGTCTCCCAGAAGGGTCATCTCCATGAAAGGATGTTATTAATCACTTAATGCTATACTTTTCAGTAGTTAGTACCCTTCACTTCCTCCATATTTATATGGCACTTTATAACCACTGTATAGAAATGTCATGGAAAATCTGCAGAATCCTCTGACCTTCCAGGAGCTAGAGGCCATTTCTACTGGGCATATCCATTCCTCTGTTCCCTCTGCTACGAGGACTTATTACTATACTGTTTTGCACAATGCAAAGATGAAATTCACTTAATCCAATAAATTAAGAGAGATCACATGTGTGTCGAGTAAAAGAGCAATAAAGTTTGAGAGAAATAAAGTGCTGTGGATTGTTCTAGGAAGGATAGACTACTTCTAGTTTGTCAGGGAAGGCAACACCGAAAGGTAGCTTTTTTTCTGAGCCTTGGAAAAGGCTAGGATTAGGACCAGCAAAAGTGGGAGAAGCCACGCGCAGGGCACTGCTTCTATATGTAATGCTTACAGAATTAAGAACAAAATAAATATGTGCAAAATACATAAAGTCCAATAGATCTACATGTTACTTAAGAGGTTTGGTGTCCTTTAGGCTGGGATTCTGGAGTCAGACCACCTGGGTTCAAATCCTGACTCTGACACTCATTAGCTGTGTGGCCTTGGGCAAATTACTTAGCTTCTCTGAGCTTCAGCTTCCTCATCTGTAATAATAATAAAAAAAGAAAAAGATAAAATAGATAATATTAACACTTACTCCCTAGGATTGCTAGGAGGATTTCATGAGTTAATACATGTAAAATAAAGTGTCTGGCATAGAGTACAAATTTAACAATTATAATGATATTTAAGGATGTTCCCAGAAAAACTAAAAAAAAAGCATCAAATCTGATTAAACCTCATCTTTTGAGACAATTTTGATAATATATCTTTAACATTTTATGCATCCTTTAATCCTGTTCTTTCCTTCTACATGTGGACACATGGTCAACAGGCAAGTTCAGCAAGCCTCTGACTGAAGCTCAGGAAGCACTGTTTTTTTTTTTTCCCCCAGTACGCAGGCCTCTCACTGTTGTGGCCTCTCCCGTTGCGGAGCAGAGGCTCCGGACGTGCAGGCTCAGCAGCCATGGCTCACGGGCCCAGCCGCTCCGCGGCATGTGGGATCTTCCCTGACCGGGGCACGAACCCGTGTCCCCTGCATTGGCAGGCGGACTCTCAACCACTGCGCCACCAGGGAAGCCCAGGAAGCAGTGCTTTTGACATGCCTACCGGCTTCCATTTTTTTTTCAATTAGGTTAGATTATAAGATTTACAGTTCCTCTCACTAGATTCAGCTCTTTCATTTTTCTGTTTTCCACTCATTTTCACAAACTAATAAGGGAAATGCAGCGAAATAACACAGTAATTAAACAACATGACAGTACAGGCAGTAGTTCTGACAAGCTGAACTAGTAGCTGGTAAGTGAAGCCAACGCCGCCCTTCCCAGTGGCCATCGGTTAGTAAGGTGAGGGAGCCAGAATTTGTGGAGTCAAAATAAAAAAAGCAACAGTTCAAGAGAGATGTCACACATTGCTATGTGACCATTCCACTGTGGTTTAGAGAGATCTGTCAAACATACGAAAGTGCCAGTGGTTCAAGAGACATATATCCCAAGGTCCAAGAGCATTTGAGCAAAGACCTGGAAGGAAGAAGTACCTGAAGAATAAGAGATTTAACATACAACTGTGACTAGAGGGCAGGGCAGGAGTTGAAGTAATATCAACATTTTAAATAAAGATGGATCAGTGCTGGACTGAACCACACTGGAGCCTGAGGCAAAAGGAAGAATCAGTAATACTGTTCCTTTGTTTATAATTTTGAAGTTTTGTTCATCATGAATTTTTTGGCCTTAAGAGTTTTGATTTTTTTAAATAGTACATTAAAACATTTATTTTGATTACTGGATTTTTTGGTGCCCCCTTAAATTTTGTACAGAGATGAGTGCCTCACTTGCCTCAGCCGAACACCAGCCACGCTAGAATGTAGGGTGCGTGATAAGATGTATTAAGATGTCTTTGAAGTCATCTGGCCCGGGATCAAATCCTAGCTCAGCTCTACTCTCAGCCTTATCCTGAGTATGTTATCTTGGGTAGTTTACTTCCCCTTTGGTTGGTTTTGTCCTCAACAAAAGAGTAATAAAACTTAACTAATGGATTTGTTAATTTATCTATTAGTAAATATTTATTGAGCACCTATTATGTGCTTGAGGGGTAGGGGATACAGCAGTTATCAAAAATAAAACCAAGTGTTTGCTCTTATGGCATTTTTATTTTAGGTTGGGAGAGTAATGGTCAAAAAAAATAAATACATAATATTATGTAGCATAGTTATGGTAAGTACCTAGAAGGAAAACAAAGCAAGGTAGGGTGGCCAATAGTGATGGCAACAGAGAGGGAGAAGAAGGAGGTGGGACTAGTTTAGAGAAAGGTTACTGAGAAGAGCAAAGGAGACAATTATTTCTATGTGCATCGTAATGTCTAATACATCTTAATGCCTTAACAAATGATTATTATTTATCTTGCTCAAGTAGGGAAAGATAAGTTTGGAAAGGCAGGTAGACCAATGGACATGCCTATACTGCCATCTTTGAAGCTGAAACTCCAGGATTCTAGACAGTTCTACCACAAAATGTACAGATACAGCATTAAAGTATTAACAGCTATCTTCATCACTTGGTTCAGCCCCAGAAGCATGGGGATCTCTGGCACTGAGGCCCAGAAAAAGCAATTGTCTGAAAAAAGTTTCACACTCCTCTCCCTCCATAATGAGCACACTTGGGCTTCATCCTTATTCCTTACAGAGAGAACAGAGGAGAAAGACCAGATATGCTGAAGAAATAAAAAGATGAGCAGAACTGGAAATCAGCTCCTCAGTAACTTGGTGTACAAGAGGGAACATGATTCCTCTCCAGAGCAGCATCCAACAATGGCAGAAAACATCAACAAAGCCATTGCCCTTAGTTGGAGCCAGAGGCCCCTGCCCCACCACCTGACTTCCTGCAGGTTGGCTGATCTGATCTGGCCTGGCCCAGTGGCCCTTTGCCAATACTCTGGATGTGGATATCTGGCATTTCACCAACTTATTTTTTGGTGTTTGTGTTCTGGCAAAGCAGCATGTAAAAAAAGAAATGAAAGGTTTTTTATGCCTGTTAAAAACCAAGGAAAGCAAAGCAAAAGAGGAAAACAAAAGTAAAGAAAATAAAGTGCTACCTAGGTTACAAAGAGCAGGGCTCAGAAAGAATATTTTAAGAATCTCTCAGTTGATAAAACCTCTAGTGAATTATTAGGGATCAAAAGAAGATGAGGATGATGGGAGTAAGGCTACATCTCCTCCTTAGACTGTGGTAGAAAGATTTTGACCTTCTTTCCATCTAGAACCACTTGAAGTTCCCCAAATGCATCATGGTTTTTCATTCTTTGGGGTCTTTGCACATAATATTTGGATCCTCAATTGAATACACTCTTCCTCCCTTTTCTGTCTATCTAATACCTTTCAATTCTTCAAAACTCAGAGCAGGTGGTACCTTTTCCAAAAGGGACTCATGACCCCTCCCTCTGCCCCACCAAGTCCTGTGAGATGCCCCTTCTCTGTGCACCACCCTTTACATTCTATCTCTTTATATTTATTGAATACCTACTATGTGCCAGGCACACTTTTATATATTAGGAAAACATCAGTGAACCAAACCAACTATCATGGAGCTTCCATTTTATGGAATGGAGGACAGTGAACACCTAAACAATTAGATACATATCCAGTGGTGTTAAGTCCTTAAAAGAAAAATTAAGTAAGAGGGTATCAATAATGGGAGAGTGTGGGTGCTCTTTAACATTTGGTGGTCAAGAATGGAGTTTTTAATACAAGATGTGAGCAGAGGGCTGAAGAAAGTGGAGGAGCAAGCCACATGAATATCTGCAAAAAAGATATTCTAAGCCAAGATTTGTGTCAAAGTATCTGTAAAAACTCTAAGATGGGCATGTGTTTGGAGGAGCCAGGGCAAAGCAAGGAGGCTGATGTGTGGGCTGAGCTAGGAAGAGAGGGGTAGCAGTGAGCAGAGAGTAGCCAGAGCCAGATTGTACAAGGCCTTGAACCTGTTGTTGGAACTTCAGGTTTTACTCAAGTGAGGTAAGAAGGCACCAAAGGATTCTGAGCAGAAGAGTGACATGTTCTGACTTTCACTTTCACAAGTTCTAGCTGGAAGGGGAGAGGGTGATGAGAAGTGGAGAAGTTAAGGATGATTCCAAGATATAGTAGATAGTCATGATACATGAGCTCTCCTTCTCTCCATCTATTTCATAGCACTTGACCTACTGCATGGTGGTTGGGGATTCATCTGTCTCTATTTCCTTCTAGACTGTGGGATCCATGAGGGGTAGGAGCTCTGTTTTATATGGTTTTTCATGTCCAGTATCTAGCAGCTGAATATCCAGCATTTAGCATCTACTGTCTGCATGCATTAAGCACACAATAAATATTTGAAGAAGTGAAGAATTTTAGAAGGAATTAGCCACAGCCCCTCTACTTAGTAGTTTGATCTGGGAAAGGTATCCTCAAGATTTCTGCTGATTTTGCTATCCAGAATGCACCACAATTCAGTTACTCTACCAAAAGAAACACTTCTGCCACCAGCTGGTGATCAGTAAGAATAATATAGCTGACGTATAAGTTGATACAATGTATATCATCTAACCCAATGCTCATACCACTCTGTGAGGTGGTCTGGGTGGGCAGATGCTACTATCCACATTTTACAGATGAAAAAAATTGAGGCTCAAGAATCTTGAGCCAATTGCCAATGGTCACACTTAATAGGTGACAGAATGGGACCCAACTTTTGTCTTCTGACTCTCAACTCCAGGATTTTCTCCTCTGTTGAGATGGATTGGTATTAATTTGGGTATAGGTAGAAATTTTCAAATATGACTCCGACTAAAGGAAGTGAGTTTAGATTGCTGTGTCAGAGATTTCATCTAGATACGAGAAAGAATTTGTCTGGTATTCAGGAAGAATGGAATAGCTTCAAACTTTGAGCTCAACATTGTGCAGGTAACTCCAGCTGAGGGGGTGGGATCCCTAGATGTATAAAACAAGATGATTCTCTTCAAGGAATTTATGACCCATGGAGTCATGAAACAAATATTTATTGAATGCCTACTGTGTGCCAGTTGGGGACATCCATTACACACACATAAGACAAGGACACACTGAAGTGGGGATGTGGTGGACGCAGACTGAGGACATTCTTAAGTGTTCACAGTTGAAGACTGTTACATGGGGTGTCTCAGGTTCTGGCGTCAGACTTTTGGGGTTCAAATTCTGGCTGTACCACTTACTAGCTGTGAGACTTGGGAAAAGTCATTTAACATCTCTGAGCCTCATCTATAAAATGGGAATAATGACAGTGACCACTTTATAAGGTCCTTATAGCGATTAAATGAGAAGATGCATATGAAAACTCAGCATAGCGTAAATTGTCAAACAAGGACAGAAAGAGAAAGAGTGCACACTTCTGGCAAGGAGTAGGATTTGAGCAGAGCTCTGGAGGTTGGATCTAAATGTAAAAAAGAAGAGAGAGGAGAGAACTCCATTGGACAGAGCTCTCAATCTAAAGAAAGTACAAAGGGGCAGCAGGAGTCCCTACAGTCTCCAGGCTCAGGCTCAGCTGAGGAGGAAAACCATACTGTACCACTTCTTCTTGGAGGAAACATGAACATGGGACTTTGAGGCCTTGGGAAACTGCTGGAAAGTTACTTTATTTTCAGGTTGCAAATCTGCTAAATGATTTCAGAAGGTGTCTACATTTCAGTTTCATTTGCTCATCAAGAGTTTCTTAATGAGGCTAATTAGTCCCAAACAGCTCCCCCACTCTCACTCCCCCAGTGCTCCACTGAGAGCTTGGTTGTGTGTAAACTAGTGAGCCTCTGACCTCAGCCCATGGCTAAGAGGTCTGGTTTCAGGGCATCAAACTTATCAGAGCTTAAAGCTTAAAGACATTTCATAGTTAGTAAGGATTTGTGGTGGCCCTGGATCTAAGGAAGCCAAGTGCTGAAGACCAGTTCTGTGGCCAGAAGGAGGCTGCCTCTGTGGGGACCTGTGTGCAGATTAAATCAAATGTCAAGGGCCAACTCTTGACTGGAGAGAAAACACCTGCTGAAGATTTATCTCAGGAAGTTTAAGTTGTTTATGGGTGATTACTTCAGTACTCATACTTGCTGACATCAAAACATGAAATAAATACATATTTAAACTCCCATTTTGTTATACCAAGTAAGAGACCTAAATTTGCAGTGATTTTCTTGAATGCAGCTTTTCTCAATCATAAAAGTGGGCAGATAGCCATGGCTACTAATATTTACCGTGTTTCTTAGCATCCAGATGACACATCACAGCCTGTTTTCTGCCCCATGAGTGGATTGCACTTGGAGATCCTTACCTTAGGTTGCTAAGCAATAGCTGTAATATAGCTAGCATTTATCAAGCCTTACTATATGCCAGAAACTTTATTATACATGCTTTATCTATATCATCTTATTTAATCTCTCAATAGCTTATGAGGTAGATACTACAGATCTTCTTCAACTTATAAGGGGGATACATCCCGATAAACACATCGTAGGTTGAAAGTATCATAAGTTGAAAACGCATTTAATACATCTAACCTACCAAACATCATAGCTTAGCCCAGCCTATCTTAAACATGCTCAGAACACTTAAATTAGCCTATACAGTTTGGCAAAATCATCTAAGAAACAGTCTATTTTATAATAAAGTGTGAATATCTAATGTACTTTATTGAATACTGTACTGAAAGTGAGAAATAAGATGGTTGCTGGGTACACAATGGTTGTCAGTATATCAGGTGTTTGCCCTGGTGACAGCGTGGCTGAACAGGAGTTGCAGCTGCTGCCTCGCCCAGCATCACAAGAGAGTGTCGTCCCCCATATCACTAGCCTGGAAAAGAGCAAAATTCAAAATTCCAAGTATGCTTTCTCCTGAATGCATACCACTTTTGTGCCATCATAAAGTCGAAAAATCGTAAGTCGAGTACTGTCTGTATTATTATCCCTATTTTACAGGCAAAGAAAGAAAGACTCTGCAGAAGAGGGAAGCAGTGAGCCCAAGGTCTCATTTGTCAATGGCAGAGGCACATTCAAAGCCAGACCTTCTTCAAGCCAAAGCTGGAAGATTTAGCATTGTGTACTTACCCCCAACAAAAAGGGACACATTGATGATTATGACTTTTAAGCTTGAACAATCATCCCCCAAATTGGGTACTCTTATCAGGTCCCTCCTTCAGGAGGCAATGCAATAATGCAGAAAACACAGTCCCTGGGAATCAAAGACTAGATTTCCAGTCTCAGCCCATAGTTCCTGGGACACCCTAAGCAAATCACTTTGCCTCCTGTGACCCATGATTCCTCAACTGCTAAAAGAAGGGTTGGCTTAGAAAGATCTCTTAAACTCCCTTCTAGCTCTGGCATTATACCATTCTGTGATGTACAAAGTAATGGAATCTAATAAGATACATTTTTATAAAAAGGAAAAGAGTCAGATGCTAATTTTGGCAGCTGTCAGTTTTGTGAGTCTCTCAAAGAAAAATACTTTTTTCCAGTGCTGAGACTAAAAAAAGAAAAATCTACTCAACTAATTTACTTCCTTTCTTCTTTCAATGAGTTCTAAATTACCCAGTCAGGTAGGATAAAAATTTTACTTCTGTTTTTATAGTTGAATGAACTGAGGCTCAGAGATGTTAAGTAACTTACTTAGGATCACATAGCAATTCAACAGCAGAGGACAAACAAGAATTCACCATGTATCATTTGAAAGACCACTCTGGACTGGCATATGGCAGAGACTTTGTCACTCAGTAACCACATACATCACACAAAAGTCTTTGATAATGATGCTGCTGGCAGTGAAAGTGATGGCAGAGAGCAGTATTGGGCAGTATACACTGTATGGGCATGAAACCACTTGGAGTTAAAAGCCCAGCTCTGTCACTTGCTAATCACACTAACTTGGGCAAATCTAGAGATTTCCCCCATCCCCCCACCATCCAATTCCTGAGTTCCTCATAGTAGAGTTTTAAGGAGTGTACGTGATGATTGAAGGCACTTGTCCATTATATGGTAGTTCCCTTCTCACATTCCCATAACCTATTATGACTTGGTTTCCTTAACTGTAAACCTCACCTCTGCCATGAAAGCAGCCGCAGACAATATATAAACAAGCGATGGGCCTGTATTCCAATAAAGTGTAATTTACAAAAACAGGTGGGTCATTGTTTGCTTTTTCCTGGCTTAGGGAAAAGCAGCCCCACTTGGTAATTCATAATAATCCCTTCATCTTTGGCACATGGCATACACGTTCTCCCCTTTACTCCTCCCAGCCACCCTGTGAATAAATACGATTATTTCCAGGAAGTGTGGAAGCCAGGCTTAGAGCATTTGAGAGGCTCAGCAGGGTTAATCATTGTGACTGTCACAAACACCCCTCAAATCTCTTTGGTTCGACACCGGGGAGTTTTCTCCCTTGCACATAGTATGGCCCAATGTGGGTTGGCGGACCCCCCGCCAAGGATGGGGTGGGGCCATGGTGGGAAGAAGGACTCTGATCCACGCAGTCATTCAGAGAGCAGGGGCTCTGAACCTTTTTGTGATACGAACCCCTTTGGCAGTCTGGTACAGCCTATGGACCATTCCCTGAGTAATGTTTATAAATGAATAACAAAATACATAGGATTACATAGAACATCAAATTTGAAATAGTTACCAAAATATTAAAATTAAAAGAAAAAATTGTAATGTCGCAATATGTGTGCTTCTTTATTAGTGCATTATTAAACAGATCCAGCAGCCACGCTGATAACTACTATAATTTAAAAGTAGTGATGAGCAAAATTGTTATTTTGAGATATGGATGTAATAACTGCAATGTGATATGAAAACATCTCTGATTTCTATTAGAGAAGAAGTCACAAGTGTTGTTAACACTGCAATGGTTTGGTGCTTGCACTCATACTTGAAAAAATGCTAACTTTCAATTACAGGTTAGCAAAGAAAAAGAGGTAGTGTTTCCCTTCCCAAGTTCCAGCATCCTCGGACATCTTGGGCACCCAAGGATCTAAGTTTTAGAATCCCTGATCCAATATCTAGATCAGGCCTCAGAATCCTCCACTGGATTCTCTGCTGGCAGGTGGTGGAAGGGCAGGTGTCATGGGTAGCTTAGGGGCCAGGCTCAGAAGGGGTCACATAACTTTACCTCTGTCCACCACCAGGTACTAAGGCATAGGCTTTACCAATCTGTGGGAAGGGGCAGGGAGGGGCTTACTGTATGAAATTTCTCCGCATACCAGGAAGGAGAGGAGAACTACATGGCAGTGAGCCCAGAAGGCTCTTTCACACTAGCAGAACCAGGATTTGAACTCTGGCTTTCAGGCAAATGGTCAGATCTCTTTCCACTACTCCATGCTGCCTCAATAATGTGGCACATGCCCAAACCATCTCACTTCCTGTAGTCCACGGTTTCGCCACCTCAGCACTATTGACATTTTGAATTACTTGTGGGGGCTGTCCTGTGCATTGTAGGATATTTAGCAGCAATTCTGGCCTTTACCCACTAGATGCCAGTAGCACCCCCTAGTGGGAACAGATAAAAATGTCTCCAAACACCTCCAAATGTCCCCTGGCAGGAGGCGCTGGGGGTGGATTGCTCCTGGTTGAGAACCACTGTTTTAGTCCCCTTACCTAATCCTTGGTCTTTGGTATCTGGAGTATGTCTCTGGAATGTTCAGAACTGCTTAGAAAGAAAAGCCAGTGAGACACCAGAAGTCATGTTTACAATGTGTGATCCTTTTAGACTTGAAAGACTAGGGCAGAGAAGCCTCAATATACCTTTTCCCAAACTCCCACTCCTGTACTTTTGCTGGATGGTTAAGTCTGGACCAGCCATGCAGTGATGTGAAGTTAGCTTGGTACCAGCAATTCAGCATTTCACTGGCAACAAGTGAAAGTCAATAGTGACTGGAGTGGCTGTCCAACCCTATTGGGCCAAAGCAGACAGGAAACTGACCAATACAGGTAGTTAAATTTATTATGAACAGAGGGCTGAAATATGTTTCTGCTAATGACCACACCACTGCGTATTGACTCAGCGATAGAAGATCAGCTCTCCCAGTCACACTACCTTGATTAAATAGTTTAGTCCAGATAATCCTAAGGGTCAATTCCACAGATCATGAGCTGCAAAGAAACCTAGTTTCACGAAATAGTAATAGGTTTTCAGAGATGGAGCTATCTTTTGTGCATATATATATATATATATATATATATATATATATATATTTTAGAAACTAAGTAAAATCAACCCAGTTTCCTTACTGCAGGACTTACCAGGGCCTTTAATGTGCCTTCTTGCACTTTTAACTTTCTAAGCTGGGACACGGCATGCAGTATTACCCACTCATCCCTTTTTCCATAGAGTATCTCCAGAGATTAATATGCTCCCAAAATATACTTTATAAAATGCTGCTGGTGTCTCTCTAGGCCTCAGTTTCTTCACCCTCACAATGGGGCAGGACTGCCTGCCTCACCGACTATACAGAGCTATTGGCAGAAAAAATGAGAAAACACTTGAGAAAGTGCTTTGTAAACTCTGAAGAGTTATAAAAGTTTAAAGGGTCATTATTAATGCATATTTATTAATAATTTACTACTAATAAAATCTTCCCTGCCTCACTTAGACATTGAGTTGATGAATATGATAATTGAAGTAACAGAGGCCCTAAGAGGTTAAAGTCTTGCCCAAGGTTGTGTAGCTAGAAATGGAGTCACAGCACAAATTAAGATGACAATACAGACACACTCTGAGCTGAGGAAAGCACTCTGCAATGTCAGTTGCTTTTGTTGTCTGGATGGTTATTATTTTGACTGTAGTGGAAAACAAGGAAGTCAAATAGCAGCAAAAACCACCCAACAGTTTGGAAATAATGAGGAAAGGGCATTAAACTGAGTTGGAACTTGGCTTGAGCTCTTCTGCAAGCTACTTGCTTGGCATTTTTTGAGCCTTTAAGTGGGAGTTTTTAATAACACCTGCCTTCCAGAGTGCTTGAAGGAATTGGAATATCCATGGGGTATCAGGATTGGTACAGCAGGATATAGTGTAGGAGTGGAGACACACTATTTGGAGGAGAAACTTTCACTCTTATCATGCAATTGCACACAGCCTTTTGGAGAATACTCTAAAGGTTACAACTTTGTGATGGATAGACCCTATGCAGAGGATGCAACAGAGGCAAAGGGCATTATTCCAGAACTCAAGGTGAAACATGCAAATGACAATGCAAAACAACATTGACCCAAGGGTGACTCAAGGGGTAGAGAGAGAGTTGCTGGGGTTCTGAGGAAAGCCTAGTGATCTATCTAGAAGGGCTCCCTGCAGGAGGTGGTACTCACACTGACACCTCCCTCTTCACATGTAAGTGTAGGCCTAGTCTTCCTCATACCTCTGGCCCTCACCATGGCTGCCCAGGTGAGTGATCTGGGTGTGGAACAAGCCAGTGCCTGATGAAGCCAGTGGATTGATGCCAAGACTGCTGAGCTGAAACCTCCCTCCCATTTGAGAATCCCACTGTGAGCAAGGGTAATGAAGCTCCATGTCCTGATGCAATGGCACAATTACGTCTTAGCACTGATGCAGTGCTTTAGGCTTTTAAAGTATTTTATAACCATTAACTTCCTGACTGTTGCTATGCCAGAGACTATCATTAGAGGAAGCCCCTTCCTTCAGAGCACAACACTCTTGTTCCTCCCCCAGTGGCATAATTTTTCATCTGTTATATATGACTCTCTTTTTAATCTTTTCTATCTGCTCTGTGCTTTTCTATTATCTGACTTAGTCTAAGTGAAATTTTAATGCTGATTGAAAATTTTAAAAAGTAAATAAATTTTATGCATCCTTATTTCTAAACCATCCCTGAAGTAAATAATTTAAGACACAAAGTTGTGCTTGTTCTCTCAGGTTATGATGAGCTACTTGGAAGATGGTTAAGCAGGATCCCCTCAACCTGATGGCTCCTACCAGTGCTCTGAGGCCAGCAGAACTCCCTGAGCTTTTTCCTGCCTTTCAAACCAAAGGCCAGAAATCAGCTTGTGAGTGGGAAGGGTCCAGGACAGTATAAAGAGGATCAGGAAAGGATATCTGGATACCTAAAGATAGGACTCCTTAAGCAAAGGAAACTCAAAGTGTCATACTTTTCATACCAGAGGGTGGGAGAAAAATTCAGATAATTAATTCCCTTCTCTGTCAGCTCTCTTTTCACCTGTATAGTTTTTGAATCTACCCAATGATCCCCTACCCTGCTCTTAGTGCTTCAGTGCAAGGCGTCAACATTTGTGGATTAACCTAACAGTGGGGTGCTGGTTTACCAAATGGAGAGAAGCCTTGATTCCTAGTGTTTGTCAATTTTCCATGGTGTAACTACTTCCACTATGGAAAATCTTGAGCTAACAATATGATATCATTAAACATGGAGTAAGGAAGAGATGCCATTTTATACCATTTTCACGATACAGATAAAATAGATGCTAATAATCTCCAGAGCACAGATAATCATAAAATGTAATAAAAGAATAAGGAAGTAATAAATTTTGAAGATGCATTGCTGTTGTTTCAATATAATTAAATTAAATTGAAAGTTTACATAATTTAATTATTAATAATGATGTGTTTGACAACTAGCTTGCAAAATTCCTAAAAATTTAACAATAGGCTCTCACAAGCTGGTACAGGTGGACTCTAGCACCTAAATTGTAACAGACTTTTAGCTATGTCATTGCCTTCCAGCCAAAGGCCACCAGGAACACATCTGCAGTTGAATAAATCTAGTTTATTGCTCCTTCCAATGAGGCAGGATGGATAACATTGGATATCATGAGGCATCTCAGTATGAGGGGCTAGGAAGGACTTATTATAGGATTGAAGCTTGTGTTAGGTGTTTGGAGGAAGGTTCAAGAAAATAGGACATGGCTCTGGACTGTGTGTTGTCAGGAAATGGAGGTAATTCTGAAACTGAATATCTTAGTAAATCTTATCTATAATACTGGAAGAATGAAATAAGGTTAAAACTGTAAATGGTAAAGCAGAATCAGCCACTGACACTAACCAAGGAAGGGGGATGTCTGGTCATTTTTGTAGTTTGGACAGTGTTTGTGTTTTATGTCTGTGTTCAGATAGGATTATGAAGTGGCCTTGGTTTTGACTTGACCCATTACAGGCAGAGTGGCCTTCTCTGCTGTGGTCTGTGAAGGGGTTTATGTTTATCTTCAACACCAAGTCCTGGCTGACAGTTTCAGGCCAGCCCCCGGGGATCAGGGGCCACTTTTCCCTTTCCCAGCTGAAATCCTCACCCCAGTCTTGTGTCACCCAAATGTGTCTTTCCATACTGCCAAGCATCCTAAAACACAGATCCAATCATGTCCCATCCCCACTTAAAACACACAAACTGATTTCCTTTAAATGGAATCCTAATAAAATGGAGGCTTCCAAGTCCTGCTGGAATCTGGTCTCTGTCTCATTTTGAGCATCATCTTTAGGCACACCCTGCTTCACACTTTCCAGCTCCTCTCCCATCATTTTTCTCCACCATGCCTTTTGCCTGTGCTGTTCCCATGCTCCCATGTCTTCCTCTGCTTCCCTCAGCCCTCCTACTCCTACTCAGACTCTGAAGACAACCTACCCATCCTTTAAGGCCCATCTCAACTGCCACCTCTCACAGAAAGCCTTCCTGACATCCACCCCCATTTCTATCCAGGCTGGGAACCCTACTTGGTGCTCCCATAACATCAATTAATTCATTCAACAAATATTTCATGAATGTTTTCCTTTCCAGGATTTGTTCTAGGCTCTAAGAATTCAGCTAGGAATAAGACAGACATGGTCCCTGTTCTCTTGGATTTCACATTCTGATGGGCATTTATTTGCTTCCTATTAGTTTCCATTATAAATAATGCTGCAGTGGGTGTTTGTGTGGATATTCTTCCTCAAAAACAAAACAAAACAAGAACATAAGTTCAAGAAGCTGTGATGCACATGTAAATCTGAAATTGCCTCCAGAACTCTTTGCTGTAAAGCAAACTGTATGAAATACTTTTTAAAAATAATCCCTTAGATCCAAAGTATATTGGCTTCATTGCTATAGGTTGAAAAGTCAGAAAAAGAAGATTTCAGGAGTTAATTGGGAAATAACAAGTAAGTTGAGTAAATTGCCTAATCTAAACCCATTAGATAAGCATTTATTACAGTACAAAATCTTGATGATTGTAATTAACACATTTATAGTCTATAGGAAGCTTAAAGACTTCTCTCTATTGACTGAAGTCTTAAAGCCAACAGCCTTTTAAGCAGAGCTGTGGCTGGGCAGCATGTTCCATGGACTGTGGAGCTGGTCACCAAATTCCCTGAGCCTAATACTCCCAAGCCTGGTCTTACATCTCAGAGCTGTTGTGAGAGGAACAGGAGATGACAACTGGAACCTTTCTTTTTTTTTGTTGTTCATCAAATCTATTGAGATATAACTTGCATTCAAAAACATGCACAGATCTTAGGAGGACAATTGGAGGACGTTTTATACATGTTTACACCTGTGTTACCTCCATTCAGATGAAAACAAAGAACATGTCCAGCACCCTGGAAGACTCCTTCATGCCCCATCTCAACCAGCTGTTCTGTATTGTAACTTTACCTCTATCACTATTTTGCTTGGACTTCACATAAGCAAAATCATCCAGTATGGACACTTTTTATGGTCTGACTTCTTTTACTGGTTATTATATCTGTTAAGATATTCTGATGTTGTTTTGTGAAACAGTAGCTCACTCTTTTTCACTGCTTTATAGTATTCCATTATGTGACTATATCCATTCTACCATGATGGACATTTTTGTTATATCTACTTTTTGGTCATTATGATTAAAGGCACTATGGACATTTTCATATGTCTTTTGGTGAACAACATATATAAGCTTTTAGGTGTTTTACGAGTTAGTGGTGAGAACAGTAGACCAAGAGTTAAGGGACCTGGGTTCCTTTAAGAGCTCTGCCGTCTCCTCATTATAATTTTATGCAAATCACTTCACATGTCTGGATCCAAATTTCCTCAACAGTGAAATGAATTAGGACTTTTCACTTTGAGAGTTCATGGGTTTTCTAACTAAATATCTGTGTAACATGTAGGAAAGTCATTTCATTTCTCTGGGTCTTAGTTTCTTAACTGTAAAATAAAGTAGTTGAACCAAATGCTCCCCAAGGTCCCTTCCAGCTGTAAATTTCATGTTTCAAGAGAGTCCAATATTGTCTACATCACAGATATAATCATTGCTTTCCACAGGGAAACACCCAAGTGTCATGAATATAGCAGTTCTTTCCAAGAGCCACTATTCGGCAAAGGGATTTGGAGGCAGAAGTCACAGATTTGAGTCTCAGTGCATATCTTAGATATGCACCTCAATCTGCCTTGGTTTTTCTCATCTGTAAAATGGGGATAATGAGGTTTGACTTACCCCCCTTTCAAACCTGTTGTATGATATTGTGATCCTCAGTTTTCTCCAACAAGACCACAGCCCCATGCAGGGAGACACTTACTATCTTGTCAAACCCTGTACCACCCACTAATACCCAACACAGTTCCTTGTATGTGGTCTGGTTGGTACTGAGCAACTATTTCCTGAATGAATGAAAGTGCTTTGAAAACTATACATTGTTACACAAATGTTAACTTTCATTATTACCTCATGTTATATTCTATGTGCTGATGGAGTCAAATATCAAGGTAGATTCATTTGTGCAATTGAAATTATACATTACCTCTCTTGTGCACTAAATCATGCTACTTGCTGAGGGGTTCAGAACATAAGGCATGGTCTCAGCCCTTGAAGAGATGAACTATTCAATTCAACAAATATTTATTTCCTGAACACCTGTTACTGCACTAGGCATAGTGCCAGGTGCTAGTAATAAAAGTATAAATAACACATAATTCTTTTTGCTTTTCTCATTGTTGTTTGTTATAGTTTCCATTAATTTACTTATTTGGTGAGTATTTCCCCCAAACGATCCACCAAAGGCATGCATAATCTATAGGGAAGACAGACAAGTAAATAGATTATTAACAATCCCTTACAATTGGTTTTTAATGGAAGAGTGAATGGAGCTCTATGGGAACAAAAGTGGGGACACCCAAAGAGAAAGCCACCCAAAGTAGGTCACATTTAATTAAGCCTTAAAGGATGAGTAGAAGCCAGCCATGTCGATGTAGCTCCTGTCTCTCTGCTTCGCTCTTTTGTCCCTCTCTGATCTCAGCTCTGCAAAGCTGCTAGGAATCTTTTAAAGGAGAATCACATGTCGCACTCCTACCTAAAACCCTCAGTGATGTCCCATCGATCTCAGAGGAAAACCCAAGCTTCTCAACAAGCCACAAAGCCTGGAATGTTCTGGATCCTGCCTCCTGGTCTGCTCTCAACCTTGCTCATTATGCACAGGTGGCCTCCTTTCTGCTCCTGGGCCACAACAAGCTCTTTCACTCCTATAAGCCTTGCCTCTGCTGTTCCCTCTGCCAAGAGAGCTATTCTCCACACTCCTTGCATAAACAGTTTATTTTCATCCTTCCAATCTAGCTTAGCTGCTCCTTCCTCTCATTTACTCAGCCTTAGTGTTTCTCAGTCCTACATGCACATTAAAACTATCTGGCAAATGAAACATCTAGAAAAGGCAAATCTGTAGAATGCAGATCAGGGGTTGCCTAAGGCTGCAGGTGAGACTAGGGAGTTACTACTACAAATGGGCAGGAGGGATTTTTTAGGTGATGGAAATGTTCTAAAACTGACCTGTAGGAATAGTTGCACAACATTGTAGTTTACTAAAAATCATCAAACCATATGCTCACAATGGGTGATATAAATTATACCTCAATAGAACTGTTTTTTAAAATTACCTGAGGAGCTTTTAAAAACATACCGGTACCCCACTCTTAGAAATTCTGGGGATGAGGCCTAAGCACCTATAAGTTTTTGAAGCTCTCCAGGTGATTCTGATGTACAGCCATAACTGAGAACTGCTACTCTGTCTTATCAACCTGTTTATTGCTTTCATAACACTAATTATCTTATTTATTCAATTGCTTACTTGGTTATTGTCCTGACAACACATAGTAAAAGGTCCCTAATAGAAAGTCTTTTACTGGATCACCTTTGAATCTCCAGCATCTAAGCACATAGTAGCTTCTTAATATATGTTTATTAAGTAAATGAATGGAAAAGTGGAGGATAGAGGGAAAGCCCTTGCTAAGACACAGAAACACAAAGAACATGGTGTGCTAACATGGCACGTTATGCCCGGAACTGCAAATATAGAACTGGAAATATATGTCTGTAAGAATCATTCGGTCATTGCTGAGAGGGACTGCTGAAACCACAGGTCCAGTGAGATGCTCACATAATCCTGTAAAGTAATGTGGAAAGACCCCAGACACAGGAAATAGAGGTGTTCAGTAAAGGAGCCCAGAAATATGGAATGGAAAGTCTGGGAATGTACTGTCTCTCCCCTTCCTGACACCCTCAGTGTAGGAAAATTTACATTTGAGGATTTAAAGACCTTATGTCACTATCTCAAGAGTTATCTGCACTCCTATGTTCAGTGCAGCATTATTTACAACAGTTGAGACATGGAAACAACCTAAGTGTCCATCAACAGATGGATGGGTAAAGAAAATGTGAAATAAAGTTACAATGGAATATTATTCGGCCATTAAAGATGGAAACACTGCTGTTTATGACAAAATGCATGAACTTTGACGGCATTATGCTATGTGAAATTAATCAGATGGAGAAAGACAGATATTGTACGAGCTCACTTAAATGTGGAATCTAAAAAAAAACAAACTCATAGAAACAGAGAACAAATTGGTGGTTGGCAGGGGCAAGGGGTGAGGGGTGAGGAAAATGGGTGAAGGTGGTCAGAGGGTACAAACTTCCAGTTAAAAGACAAAAAAGTTCTGGGGATGTAATATACAGCACGATGACTATAGTTAACAATAACATATTGTATATTTGTAAATTGTTAAGTAGTAGATTTTAAAAGTTCCCACCATACACACAAAACTGTAACTATGTGAGGTGATGGATGTGTTAACTAACCTTATTGTGATCATTTTGCAATATACATATATATAAAATCATTCTGTTGTACACCTTAAATGTGCACAATGTTATATGTCAATTATATCTCAATAAAGCAGGGAAAAAAAGACATTACGGTAAAAAGAAGGTTAAAGAAAGTGCTCTTATCTGTAAACCTATGGAAACCCTATGGGTGTTTTGCATTCACTGAGATAGAGCATCAGACAGATGACTAAATAATAAAATATAAAACATGAATGATGGTGCATACATATTTTTAAAATAGATCTTTATTGGAACATAATTGCTTCACAATACTGTGTTAGCTTCTGTTGCACAACAAAGTGAATCAGCCATATGCATACATATGTCCCCATATGCCCGCCCTCTTAAGCCTCCCTCGCATCTTCTCTATCCCGTCCCTCTAAGTCATCGCAAAGCACCGAGCTGATTTCCCTGTGCTATGCTGCTGCTTCCCACCAGCCAACTATTTTACATTCTGTAGTGTATATATGTCGTTGCTACTCTCACTTCACCCCAGCTTTGCCCTCCCACCCCATGTCCTCAAGTCCATTTTCTATGTCTACCTTTTTATTCTTGCCCTGCAGCTAGGTTCATCAGTACCATTTGTTGTTTTTAGATTCCATATATATGTGTTAGCATATGTCACAGATGAAGGAGAAAGGTAAAAACATACATTTTTAATAAGTAAAAATGGTCTAAAAAATGATCTAGAAAGTTTTCAGGCTCTTCTCTCTCCATTTTCAATTAGATGTGTTTAACTTCATTTTGCATTGTTGCAGATAATTCTCTCCTAGGAAAGCAAATTTATTTTTTCTCTTTGGTTCTCCATCCAAGTTAGAAGGATGCAGATGAAGCTTCAGCCAAGTCTTGGTGAGGACTGAGAGTACAGATAGAAACAAAGGCTTATTTCAAAAAGAAAAAACTAAAATGTCCAAACTGAGGTCAAAAGTTGACTCTGAACAGGCTGCAGAGGCAGGTTTCAAAGGAGAGGGCCCATAGACAGAAATGGGAGTCTAAGACTGGGGAGATAAAGAGCATAGGGTAAGCAAGATGGAATAGAACTCACCCAGAGCTAAGCAAGAGAGTAGCTGCCTTTCTTTCCTGCATATGTGATTCCCATTTGGTACTCTTTATCCCAATTCCCTGCCTTAAAAAGAGACTTTTGTGCTAGTTCATGTTACTACAGACCACTTGGGCTGAAAATTAAGAAGCAGGAACGCAAGAAGGATAACTAACAACAAATTTATCTATTGAACCAAGTTAATTAAAACAATCCAGTTATATTTTGGAGGATGTTTGTGACCAATAGTGCTTTTAACTTTTAGTAACAGTTGATAGTCAAACAGACAACTGTGTGAAGAGTTATTTAGCAAAACCATAGGTCAGTTTTAGCAACTCCTAGTGTGTGACATCATAGAAGACAATCCTTCTAATTTCTATGCCTGAGGAGTTTGAATGCACGTGATTGTAAAGCTATTTAAGGTCATAAATATGTAAGCTAAGAAGAAGAGGTTTCCCAGTATAGCCCTTTGTTACTAAATATAATTATCTGATTTCTTAAAAAAGGATGCACACTGACCTTAGGTCTCCTAATGGAATTGCGATGCAGATTTTGTCTATGTCAGTAACTAAGAATCTGCAACTTAAATTCATACCAGGTCAAGTTAAAGGCCAAGAAGAGGTCAATGAAAGCAGCAAAGACTTTGTATTATTCTTGAAAAGTTTTTCACAAATGATAACAAGTATAACAGCTGTCGAAAGCAGATTAATTTTGCCTAAAAAAAGCCCATTTGCTCCTCAAGAAAAATATTAGTATAAGAAACCCTGACCCATTGTTAAGAAAGAAACTGTTTTTATGTTTTGTATATCCAAGCTTTATGGATACATGATATCCAACAAATTTTTTATAGGGAGTTAAATCATACCCTCTATGAAGATGGGTAAATTATACACCAAATCCATTCAGGTGTGATGCCATGATATTTGTGAGGGTAAACAGGTTGGCAAGGGTCAAGTCTGCCACTCAGAAGGGACTTGACCTCTTCCTGGGGCCAGGGAGTCTTTACCTTTTAATTAGATTATGCTAACAGTTTATTAATCAGATTGTGGTATGTGGATTACCAAGCAAGCAGCATATTTACACCTAATGCTGAAAAGATACCTCCCAGTGCATGACTAAGAATGCAGGCAGGAATGCAATCTGTGACTCTGCCTAAGGTTCCTCCTAGAGCAAGGTGGCCAAGGTCTTTTCTTTCTTTTTTCTTCCACCACCTGCCAACTTCATATTCCTCCATATTTTGAAGGCTTATGAAAAAAACTGGTCTATTGTGTAAGTAACTCAAGCATTTTAGATTTTAATGCTTCTGTCTTCTCAAGACTTCTATAACTGTTCACAAGAAGATCTTTACCTTATCCAAATTAAGAAATGAACCAACAACTCTAGTCACTTGCAAAATTTCAGTTGTCAGAATCTATGAAGGTGACAAGAGAAGAACATTGGAAGCAGAAATATGGACAGCAATAGGTCACAAATTAAGAATGATTGGCTAATCCTGTGTGGCAGATGCTATCATCAATGAGTTTGGGTTCTTATTATCATTTTTTCTGCAGATCCATTTCTAGAAATTTTTATTTTTGAATAGGCTTGCTATTGGAAGAGATAAGTTCAGAAAGAGTAAGAATTGTTTAAAAATCATCATAGATAACACTGACTTAGCACTTAGTATATGCCAGGCAACATTTAAAATTTTCTATAAGAATTAATTTATTTGTTCCTCATGATAACTCTATGAGATAGGTACTGATTAGTATGAAGATACTGAGACACAGAGAGGTTTAGTAACTTGGTCAAGATCACACAGCCAGTCAGTGTCTAAGTCAAGCTTTGAACCAGACAGCCTAGCTCCTAGGTCTATACACTTAACTACTGCATGTTTCATATAAAATACAATGTGGAAGAAAATCTCTTTTATTATTGCTGTTTTGCCTGCTTTTTATTCACTGACAAAAGGAAAGATGCTAGAATCGTTGTAGCTTAGTAACTTACAACTGAATTTCTGCTGAAAGTTAAAAACATTGAAAAGTAAATTTAATTAGTTCACTGGTAATTATTGTCTGACTAAATTATACTTTAAAATTTAATATACCAATCACCACTTAATTAGCAAACCGAGTTGTAGGGTAGACTTATGCTCCTAAATTGACTAAAACTGGTGCTTAAAGATTTTTGCTTTTCTTAAAATGTTGTATTTCTTTGCTTATTCCTCCACACCATTTCCCCCACAACACCAATAAATAAATAGTGATAAGGTGGAAAAAGTAGAAATAAACCAAACATTTTCCATGACTTGAAATCTCCATAAATTTTTCATTATTAGATTAGATCGTATAGCTGGGAGAGATACAGAAATCAGGATTTAGAGAAAACAGGCAGTAAAAAGGAAATGAGGTCTCTAGCCAAGCCCTGGAATGCAGGAAGGCAGGGAAGGATGAAGTAGTAGGGGAAGCTGCCAAGTTCCACCTGCCATTTAGGGATAGTGAAGGCTCAGGGAGGGGAGACTCAGTCTCAGGAGGATGGAGGGCAGGGCTACTTCTTCAGGAAACCTTGGACAGAGTTCTCCAACCTCATCAGCTTCTCAGAGCCAAACCTCAAACTCACCTTCCTGAACAGCCCTTTCTGATAGACTGTCTTAGTTTCCTACCAGTTCAGAGGTTTGAGCACTATTCATTCTCTGGTACAATTACAAGAGATGTCAGGGAAAGTAAGGGGAAAACTGGCTTGTACTGTGACAGGCTTATTCCCCATTTAAACCAGGAGTAGCACGTTAATCCTTTAGCCAGAAGGGTGTCTATGCATGACTGGCAGGGTCCTGAGATGTTAGGCTATGAGTCTTACTGTCTGCTACTCTGCATTTAATGTCAGTAAGATGGCTGTTTCATTGTTATTGGTGAAGGGATAGGGCACTTAAATATGGGGAGATTCAGCAGAACCTGGAAGCAGATATAACTTCATTACTTGAAAGCAGGCAAAGGTTGCAGAATTGTGTGTAGGCTGCTAGGTATCCTGTCCTAATGGGCATAGAATGGAGGTGGCTGGGTGTTTCCTCACCACAGCTTCCAGTATCATCTGCACATTAACTGGTGGTGGGGACACTCTATGGATGCCCCTAGCCATCTGCCCCTCAGACTGAATCCAGACTCAACAACCCCCTCTCAACTTAGAATTAATCTTCAGATGCCCTTTGGCGCATGTAGGGAGCACTTCTGGGTTTACAAGATTTCAGGTACAAGTCCTCCCTCTAAGCAGAGCCTGCAGAGTACATTAGGCTGAATTCAAAGGCACTGGACTGAGGAGGAAGAGTTTTCCCAAGTGGAAAGCATCTTTCTTCTGCAATGCCAGGGATGGATTGTGCTAGGCACTTGTGAGGACTACATAAGTTGAAATATGCAAAGCACTTTTGAACAGTGTGTGGCACTAAGTGAGCAATGTATAAGAGATCACAATTGTTATTACTTCATTTGTAAATGAGAAAATGAAGCCTCAGGGAAATTAAATAATTTACCTCACGGACATGTGACAAAAAGCAAAACCAGGATTGAGACCATGTGTGACTGTTTCCAAATGTTTCCCTTCTAGGATGCTGTCTCCCTCAGGGAAACTAATGAGAAGCATAAATAGCAGACCTACTGGCCCTACCATAAGACCAGCCCTGCTAAAAGCATAGGTAGGCGTGATCAATAATACTGCACGTTTTCCAGTTGAAGTTCTGAAGCAGCTTCTGAATCCTTCTCAACGTGGCATGCCAAGCAGCCACTTCCCATCATTTAGAATCCTGATGAAAAATGAAGCTATTTGCCACCTCTGAGTTGTGATAACCAACTATTAGGTATCCACCCTCTGTAGGTATCCACCCTCTGTGGACCACACCTTTTAATCCTTCCCTGAAGCTTAATCAGTTGTGGTCCTTTGGGCTTGTTCTCTGAGCAGTGTCTCCAGTAGGGCTGAAATTAAGACTTTAGAATGACAGTCTCACACATTTCAAGTACAAGTACTGTTATGAGAATTATACATCTCAAACACCATGATCAAATCTTCCTGGTGTCACTGGGCTAGACACATTTCATAAAACATGGATTGTCTTGCACTAGAATGCCTTCTTCATATCTCAATGTAATTTTTGTGAAGTTATACCCTAAATCTGGAATCATTCCGAACAAAATGCCAGCCCCAGGAGAACTACCATAAAGTAGACATGGCATCCACAATGCTACTCACTGCTCTCTCAAGGTTTTGTTTCTGAGAAAGATTGCTTCTCTTCACTATTTTTTATTAATTGCTTATCCTCACAAGAACATTCTATAGTTCACACAAGGTTTGTATATACAGAAGATAGAACTGAAGAACTTGGGAATTTTTTCCTCTTGTGTGAAAATTAGAAAGTACATTCATGCTGTTAAGAAAGTGCAGGAGAGCCTGCCTATGATGAAGTTATTCTCCTATCTGTCCTAAGTGAGGCTGGTAAATTTCAAGAGGGAGAAAAGAATTCTTCCCTCTTCCCAAGAGGTACGGCAGATTTACTGACAACCAAAAGATGGATGGGTAGTACTTTTATTCATTCCATTGTCTGTCAGTCAACAGCTCTGACTGCTCATTACCCCACCAAAAGTGAAAAAGTATGTGGTTTTTCACTCTCTCCTCAGTGGAAGCTGCCACCGGGAGCCAGGTGTCTCTCACCACAACAAAGTCCTCTCCTTGTTTACCCCAGTCACATCTCATCATGGGGGAGAGAAAAGATGCCTGAAGGGCTTTGGAGGCAGAAATGACCTCCAGTCCCTGAGGGAAAGGCAGGCTTGAATAAGGCCTCCCTCCCTACAAAGAGACAAGAGATACTCAGGCAGTCCAGCGACACCTAGGACAGGGCTACAGTGGGAATGGCATGGCAGGTTAGACCAGCGAGGGTAGGTATTTCACCTGGTTGCACTTGAAGTTGATGGAGACTGGGAGTCAAGATTGGATATCCAAAAACCATTAATCTAGGAAAGGTGTGTGAGCATAAAATTTGAATCTGGAAGAAAGAAATATCTGTCTTTTTGTTGAATAGATTTAATTTCAGATGCTACAAACATTTCTTCAATGTGCACCGTATTTCATTGGTTCGAAGACACATATTTTCTACAATTGAACATCTCTGAAATCAGAATACACCTTATAACTGATTATCTGTCATAGTTAACTTGGCAGTATTTTTTCTTTCTTGGAGATTCATAAAATAATGGTGCATATTACAATCTGCAGCATCACAGATTTCATGAATTACGGTACATGGCCAAGTACTATGCCAGTACCTTCACAGGAACTATCTATTTAATTTATTTTTTCTGGTAGAAGCTTTATTGAGATACCATACAATTCACCCAATTAAAGTTCACAATTCAATGCTTTTTGTATATTCACAGAGCTGTGTTACATCACCACAATTTTAGAACATTTTTATTATCCCATAAAGAAGCCCTTTACCCATTAGAAGTCACTTCCATTTCACCCAGCTCTAGGCAACAACAAATCTTCTTTCTAGACCTATAGATTTGCCTCTTCTGGACATTTCATATAAATGGAATCATATCATATGTGGCCCTTTGTGTTTGGCTTCTTTCATTTAACATGATATTTTCAAGGCTCACCCATGTTGTAGCATGTGTACTGATTAATTCCTTTTTATGGACAAGTTATTCTATTGTATGGATATACTACATTTTATTTATCTATTCATCAATTGATGGACATTTGAATTATTTCCACCCTTTGGCCCTTATGAATAATGTTGCTATGAACATTCATGTATGAGTTTTTGTGTGGACATATGTTTTTATTTCTCTTGGGTATATACCTAAAAGTGGAATTGATAGATCAAATGGCAACTCAGTGTTTAACTTTTCGAGGAAATACCAGACTGTTTTCCAAAGTGACTGTGCCAGTTTACATTCCTACAAACAACATATGAGGGTTCCACTTTCTCCATATCCTTGCCAACACTTGTAATTATCTGACTTTTTGGTACTAGTCGCCACAGTAGGTGTGAAGTAACATCTCATTGTGGTTTTGATTTGCATTTCCCTGATGACTAATGATGTTAAGCATCTTTTCACCATGCGTATTGGCCATTTGTATACCTTCTTTGGAGAACATTCAATTCATTTGTTGTGACAAACATTTATTGAGCCTTTACCGTATTCTAGGAATGTGGGAGACTGATTGCATTAATGGCACCAATTCTTCACTGCTCTCTGTATTCATACCCTTTGCCAACTAATTTGGTACTTGGTAGTACCAGTTTGGTAGTACTCCCTCATTTGGACTCAAAACTTAGCTATATGTCTTGCTTTGTCCAATGAGATGTTAGGAGATCATACCCAAGCTAACCTGCTAAAGGATGAGATATGTGGTGAAGGGCTGAGTTGCCCTATCGTCCCAACCAAGACTATCCTAGATCAGCCGATAGCCAGGTAACCTCCAGACATGTGAGTGAACCCAGAAAATTTGGCAGAACTGTAGCTAACCACAGACACATGAACAAATTCAGCTCAGATCATCTGAACCCCTAAGACTCGTGAGCTAAATAAATGTTTAATATTACCTGCCACTGAGGGTTTGTGATTGTTTGGTGACATTATTATGGGACCAGACGATTAATACAAGACAGTATCTTAAGTACTGAGGATAGAAAAATGAAAGACACAGTTCCTGCCCTCAGGGGACCATACTGAATTAGAGAAGGCAGAAAAAAAATGCCATAGAGTAATAATATCGTTCAACCTATGCTGTGAAGGACACTTGGACATCCTTTGGCCAAATAACCATCACTGCCCATTTTGCAGAAGAGGCTTTAGGAGCTTGAATGACAAAGCTTCCTGCTATTCCCACCAATTTCTCCACTTTGTGCATTTGACTCTCTCCCTTGATATTCAAAGAAATATATCCTGTAACTACATCATGTTCTTCCTGGAACCATTAAGAATGTTTGTCAATGGGCAGAGTTGGCATAAAATTTGAAATATGAATCTTGGTTACTCAAATTAGTGTACTAGCATAACTTTTTTTAAAAACGTCTTTATTGGAGTATAATTGTTTTAAAATGGTTAGTTTCTGCTTTATAACAAAGTGAATCAGGTATACACATACACATCCCCATATCTCTTCCTCTTTGCATCTCCCTCCCTCCCATCTTCCCTATCCCACCCCTCTAGGTGGTCACAGAGCACTGAGCTGATCTCCCTGTGCTATGTGGCTGTTTCCCACTAGTTATTTGTTTTACATTTGGAAGTGTATATATGTACATGTCACTATCTCACTTTGTCCCAGCTTACCCTTCCCCCTCCCAGCATCCTCAAATCCATTCTCTAGAAGGTCTGCATCTTTATTCCCGTCTGCCACTAGGTTCTTCATCCCCTTTTTTTTTTAGATTCCATATATATGTGTTAGTATATGGTATTTGTTTTTCTCTTTCTGACTTACTTCACTCTGTATGACAGACTCTAGGTCCATCCACCTAACTACAAATAACTCAATTTCATTTCTTTTTATGGCTGAGTAATATTCCACTGTGTATATGTGAAACATCTTCTTTATCCATTCATCTGTCGATGGACACTTAGGTTGTTTCCATGTCCTGACTATTGTAAATAGAACTGCAATGAACATTGTGGTACATTACTTTTTTTGAATTATGGTTTTCTCAAGGTATATGCCCAGTAGCGGAATTGCTGGGTCATATGGCAGTTCTATTTTTAGTTTTGTAAGGAACATCCATACTGTTCTCCATATTGGCTGTATCAATTTACATTCCCACCAACAGTGCAAGAAGATTCCCTTTTCTCCACACACTCTCCAGCATTTATTGTTTGTAGATTTTTTGATGATGGCCATTCTGACTGCTGTGAGGTGATATCTCATTGTAGTTTTGATTTGCATTTCTCTAATGATTAATGATGTTGAGCATTCTTTCATCTGTTTGTTGGCAATCTGTATATCTTCATTGGAGAAATGTCTATTTAGGTTGTCTGCCCATTTTTGGAATGAGTTTTTTGTTTTTTTGGTTTTGAGCTGCATGAGTTGCTTCTAAATTTTGGAAATTAATCCCTTGTCAGTTGCTTCATTTGCAAATATTTTCTCCCATTCTGAGGGTTGTCTTTTTGTGTTGTTTATGGTTTCCTTTCCTGTGCAAAAGCTTTGAAGTTTCATTAGGTCCCATTTGTTTATTTTTATTTCCATTTCTCTAGGAGGTGGGTCAAAAAGGATCTTGCTGTGATTTATGTCATAGAGTGTTCTGCCTATGTTTTCCTCTAAGAGTTTGACAGTGTCTGGCCGTACATTTAGGTCTTTAATCCATTTTGAGTTTATTTTCATGCATGCTGTTAGGGAGTGTTCTCATTTCATTATTTAATATATAGCTGTCCAATTTTCCCATCACCACTACTGAAGAGGCAGTCTTTTGTCCATTGTATATTCTTGCCTCCTTTATCAAAGATAAGGTGATGATATGTCGTGAGTTTATCTCTGGGCTTTCTATCATGTACCACTGATCAATATATCTATTTTTGTGCCAGTACCATACTGTCTTCATTATTGTAGCTTTGTAGTATAGTCTGAAGTCAGGGAGACTGATTCCTCCAGCTCTGTGTTCCTTTCTCAAAATTGCTTTGGCCTATTTGGGGTCTATTGTGTTTCCATACAAGCTGAAATTTCTTTTTCTAGTTCTGTGAAAAATGCCAGTGGTAGTTTGATAGAGATTGCATTGAATTTGTAGATTGCTTTGGGTAGTAGAGTCATTTTCACAATGTTGATTCTTCCAATCCAAGAACATGGTATATCTCTCCATCTGTTTGTATCATCTTTAATTTCTTTCATCAGTGTCTTATAATGTTCTGCATACAGGTCTTTTGTCTCCTTAGGTAGGTTTATTCCTAGGTATTTTATTCTTTTTGTTGCAATGGTAAATGGGAGTGTTTTCTTGATTTCACTTTCAGATTTTTCATCATTAGTGTATAGGAATGCCAGAGATTTCTGTGCATTAATTTTGTATCCTGCTACTTTACCAAATTCATTGATTAGCTCTAGTAGTTTTCTGGTAACATCTTTAGGATTCTCTATGTATAGTATCATGTCATCTGCAAACAGTGACAGCTTTACTTCTTCTTTTCCGATTTGGATTCCTTTTATTTCCTTTTCTTCTCTGATTGCTGTGGCTAAAATTTCCAAAAGTATTTTGAATAAGAGCAGTCAGAGTGAGCAACCTTGTCTTTTTCCTGATCTTAGTGGAAATGGTTTCAGTTTTTTACCATTGAGGATGATGCTGGCTGTGGGTTTGTCATATATAGCCTTTATTATGTTGTGGTAAGTACTCACTATGCCTACTTTGCAGAGGATTTTTATCATAAACGGGTGTTGAACTTTGTTGAAAGATTTTTCTGCATCTATTGAGATGATCGTATGTTTTTTTGGTTTTAGTTTTTTGATATTTCCCCCAGTTTTATTGACAAATGATTGACATACATTAATGCACAAGTTTAAAGTGTACAGCAAGAAAGTTTGATTTATATATAATGTGAAATGATGAGCAAAATAGGTTTACTTACCATCTATCATCTCATACTGATACAATAAAAAAGAAAAAAAGAAAACCATTCTCCTTTTGATGAGAACTCTTAGGATCTAGTATCTTTTATTTTTTTTTAACATCTTTATTGGGGTATATTGCTGTACAATGGTGTGTTAGTTTCTGCTTTATAACAAAGTGAATCAGGTTTATATATACATATGTTCCCATATCTCTTCCCTCTTGCATCTCCCTCCCTCCAACACTCCCTGTTCCACCCCTCCGGGCAGTCACAAAGCACTGAGCTGATCTCTCTGTGCTATGTGGCTGGTTCCCACTAGCTATCTACCTTACGTTTGGTAGTGTATATATGTCCATGCCTCTCTCTCGCTTTGTCACAGCTCAACCTTCCCCCTCCCCATATCCTCAAGTCCGTTCTCCAGTAGGTCTGTGGCTTTATTCCTGTCTTACACTAGGTTCTTAATGACATTTTTTTCCTTAAATTCCATATATATATGTGTTAGCATACAGTATTTGTCTCTCTGTTTATGACTTACTACACTCTGTATGATAGACTCTAGGTCAATCCACCTCATTACAAATAGCTCAATTTCGTTTCCTTTTATGGCTGAGTAATATTCCATGTATATATGTGCCACATCTTCTTTATCCATTCATCCGATGATGGACACTTTTTTGTTTCCATCTCCGGGCTATTGTAAATAGAGCTGCAATGAACAGTTTGGTACATAATTCATTTTGAATTATGGTTTTCTCAGGGTATATGCCCAGTAGTGGGATGGCTGGGTCATATGTTAGTTCTATTTGTACTTTTTTAAGGAACCTCCATGCTATTCTCCATAGTGGATGTAGCAATTCACATTCCCACCAGCAGTGCAAGAGTGTTTTTCCCACACCCTCTCCAGCATTTATTGTTTCTAGATTTTTTAATGATGGCCATTCTGACTGGTGTGAGATGATATCTCATTGTAGTTTTGATTTGCATTTCTCTAATGATTAATGATGTTGAGCATTCTTTCATGTGTTTGTTGGCAGTCTGTATATCTTCTTTGGAGAAATATCTATTTACGTCTTCTGCCCATTTTTTGATTGGGTTGTTTGTTTCTTTGTTATTGAGCTGCATGAGCTGCTTGTAAATTTTGGAAATTAATCCTTTGTCCGTTGCTTCATTTGCAAATATTTTCTCCCATTCTGAGGGTTGTCTTTTGGTCTTGTTTTGGTTTCCTTTGTTGTGCAAAAGCTTTGAAGTTTCATTAGGCCCCATTTGTTTATTTTTGGTTTTATTTCCATTTCTCTAGGAGGTGGGTCAAAAAGGATCTTGCTGTGATTTATGTCTTAGAGTGTTCTGCCTATGATTTCCTCTAAGAGTTTGATAGTTTCTGGCCTTACATTTAGGTCTTTAATCCATTTTGAGCTTATTTTTGTGTATGGTGTTAGGGAGTGATCTAATCTCATACTTTCACATGTACCTGTCCAGTTTTCCCAGCACCACTTATTGAAGAGGGTGTCCTTTCTCCACTGTACATTCCTGCCTCCTTTATCAAAGATAAGGTGACCATATGTGCGTGGGTTTATCTCTGGGCTTTCTACCCTGTTCCATTGATCTATCTTTCTGTTTTTGTGCCAGTACTATACTGTCTTGTTTACTGTAGCTTTGTAGTATAGTCTGACATCAGGGACCCTGAGTCCTCCAGCTCCGTTTTTCTTTCTCAAGATTGCTTTGGCTATTCGGGGTCTTTTGTGTTTCCATAGAAATTGTGAATTTTTTTGTTCTAGTTCTGTGAAAAATGCCAGTGGTAGTTTGATAGAGATTGCATTGAATTTGTAGATTGCTTTGGGTAGTAGAGTCATTTTCACAATGTTGATTCTTCCAATCCAAGAACATGGTATATCTCTCCATCTATTTGTATCATCTTTAATTTCTTCTTGTTCCTGATCTTAGTGGAAATGCTTTCAGTTTTTCACCATTGAGGATGATGTTGGCTGTGGGTTTGTCATATATGGCCTTTATTATGTTGAGGAAATTTCCCTCTATGCCTACTTTCTGGAGGGTTTTTATCATAAATGGGTGTTGAATTTTGTCAAAAGCTTTCTCTGCATCTATTGAGATGATCATATCGATTTTCTCCTTCAATTTGTTAATATGGTTTATCACATTGATTGATTTGCATATATTGAAGAATCCTTGCATTCCTGGAATAAACCCCACTTGATCATGGTGTATGATTCTTTTAATGTGCTGTTGGATTATGTTTGCTAGTATTTTGTTGAGCATTTTTGAATCTATGTTCATCAGTGATATTGGCCTGTAGTTTTCTTTCTTTGTGACATCCTTGTTTGGTTTTGGTATCAAGGTGATGATGGCCTTGTAGAATGAATTTGTGAGTGTTCTTCCCTCTGTTATATTTTGGAAGAGTTTGAGAAGGATAGGTGTTATCTCTTCTCTAAATGTTTGATAGAATTCGCCTGTGAAGCCATCTAGTCCTGGGCTTTTCTTTGTCAGAAGATTTTTAATGTCAGTTTCAATTTCAGTGCTTGTGATTGGTCTGTTCATATTTTCTATTTCTTCCTGATTCAGTCTTGGCAGCTGTGCATTTCTAAGAATTTGTCTATTTCTTCCAGGTTGTCCATTTTATTGGCATAGAGTTGCTTGTAGTAATCTCTTATGATCTTTTGTATTTCTGCAGTGTCAATTGTTACTTCTCCTTTTTCATTTCTAATTCTATTGATTTGAGTCTTCTCCCCTTTTTTTTTTTTGATGAATCTGGGTAATGGTTTATCAATTTTATCTTCTCAAAGAACCAACTTTTAGTTTTATTGTTCTTTGCTATCGTTTCCTTCATTTCTTTTTCATTTATTTCTGATCTGATTTTTATGATTTCTTTCCTTCTGCTAACTTTGGGGGTTTTTTGTTCTTCCTTCTCTAATTGCTTTAGGTGCAAAGTTAGGTTGTTTATTCGAGATGTTTCCTGTTTCTTCAGGTGGGCTTGTATTGCTATAAACTTCCCTCTTAGGACTGCTTTTGCTGCATCCCATAGGTTTTGGGTCATCGTGTCTCGATTGTCATTTGTTTCTAGGTATTTTTTGATTTCCTCTTTGATTTCTTCAGTTATCACTTCAATATTATGTAGTATATTGTTTAGCCTCCATGTGTTTGTATTTTTTACAGATCTTTTCCTGTAATTGATATCTAGTCTCATAGCATTTTGGTCGGAAAAGATACTTCATACAATTTCAATTTTCTTAAATTTTCCAAGACTTGATTTGTGACCCAGGATATGATATATCCTGGAGAATGTTCCATGAGCACTTGAGAAAAATGTGTATTCTGTTGTTTTTGGATGGAGTGTCCTATACATATCAATTAAGTCCATCATGTTTAATGTATCATTTAAAGCTTGTGTTTCCTTATTTATTTTCATTTTGGATGATCTGTTGATTGGTGAAAGTGGGGTGTTAAAGTCCCCTACTATGAATGTGTTACTGTCGATTTCCCCTTTTATGGCTGTTAGTATTTGCCTTATGTATTGAGGTGCTCCTATGTTGGGTGAATAAATATTTACAATTGTTATATCTTCTTCTTGGATCAATCCCTTGATCATTATGTAGTGTCCTTCTTTGTCTCTTGTAATAGTCTTTATTTTAAAGTCTATTTTGTCTGATATGAGAATTGCTACTCCAGCTTTCTTTTGGTTTCCATTTGCATGGAATATCTTTTTCCATCCCCTAACTTTCAGTCTGTATGTGTCTCTAGGTGTGAAGTGGGTCTCTTGTAGACAGCATATATATGGGTCTTGTTTTTGTATCCATTCAACCAATCTGTGTCTTTTCGTGGGAGCATTTAGTCCATTTACATTTAAGTAATTATAGATATGTATTGTTCCTATTCCCATTTTCTAAATTGTTTTGGGTTCATTATTTTAGGTCTGTTCCTTCTCTTGTGTTTCTTGCCTAGAGAAGTTCCTTTAGCATTTGTTGTAAAGCTGGTTTGGTGGTGCTGAACTCTCTCAGATTTTGCTTGTCTGTAAAGGTTTTAATTTCTCCATCAAATCTGAATGAGATCCTTGCTGGGTAGAGTAATCTTGGTTGTAGTTTTTTCTACTTCATCACTTTAAATATGTCCTGCCACACCCGTCTGGCTTGCAGAGTTTCTGCTGAAAGATCAGCTGTTAAACTTATGGGGATTCCCTTGTGTCTTTTTTGTTGTTTTCCCTTGCTGCTTTTAATATGTTTTCTTTGTGCTTAATTTTTGATAGTTTGATTAATATGTGTCTTGGTGGTTTCTCCTTGGATTTTTCCTGTATGTGACTCTCTGTGCTTCCTGGACTTGATTAACTATTTCGTTTCCCATATTAGGGAAGTTTTCAACTATAATCTCTTCAAATATTTTCTCAGTCCCTTTCTTTTTCTCTTCTTCTGGAACCCCTATAATTCGAATGTTGGTGCATTTAATGTTATCCCAGAGGTCTCCGAGACTGTCCTCAGTTCTTTTCATTCATTTTTCTGTATTGTGCTCTGCAGTAGTTATTTCCACTATTTTATCTTCCTGGTCACTTATCTGTTCTTCTACCTCAGTTATTCTGCTATTGATCCCATCTAGAGTATTTTTAATTTCATTTATTGTGTTTTCATTGTTGCTTGTTTCTTTAGTTCTTCTAGGTCCTTGTTAAATGTTTCTTGCATTTTGTCTATTCTATTTCCAAGATTTTGTATCATCTTTACTATCATTATTCTGAATTCTTTTTCATGTAGACTGCCTATTTCCTCTTCATTTGTTAGGTCTGGTGGGTTTTTATCTTGTTCTTTCATCTGCGGTGTTTTTTTCTGTCTTCTCATTTTGCTTATCTTACTGTGTTTGGGGTCTCCTTTTTGCAGGCTGCATGTTCGTAGTTCCCGTTGTGTTTGGTGTCTGTCCCCAGTGGCTAAGGTTGGTTCAGTGGGTTGTGTAGGCTTCCTGGTGGAGGGGACTAGTGCTTGTGTTCTGGTGGATGAGGCTGGATCTTGTCTCTCTGGTGTGCAGGTCCACGTCTGGTGGTGTGTTTTGGGGTGTCTGTGGATTTATTATGCTTTTAGGCAGCCTCGCTGCTAATGGGTGGGGTTGTGTTCCTGTTTTGCTAATTGTTTTGCATAGGATGTCCAGCACTGTAGCTCGCTGTTTGTTAAGTGAAGTTGGGTGCTGGCATTGAGATGGAGATCTGGGAGATTTTTGCCATTTGATATTATGTAGAGCTGGGAGGTCTCTTGTGGACCAGTGTCCTGAAGTTGGCTCTCCCACCTCAGAGGCACAGCACTGACTCCTGGCTGCAGCACCAAGAGCCTTTCCTCCATACGGCTCAGAATAAAAGGGAGAAAAAGTAGATAGAAATAATTAGTAGAAGTAGGTAGAAAGAAAGAAAGAAAGAAAGAGAGAAAGAAAGAAAGGAGGGAGGGAGGGAGGAAGGAAGGAAGGAAGGGAGGAAGGAGAAAAGAAAGAGAGAAGGAAAGAAGGAACGAAAGAAAGAAAGGAAGGAGGGATGGAGGGAGGGATGGTGGGAGGAAGGAAGGAAGGAAGGAGGGAAGGAAGGAATAAAGAAAGAGGAAGATAAAGTAAAATAAAATAGAGTAAAACATAATAAAGTTATTAAATTAAAAAATAATTATTAAGAAAAAAATTTAAAAAAAAACCAAAACGGATGGATAGAACCTTAGGACAAATGGTGGAAGCTAAGCTATACAGACAAAATCTCATACAGAATCATACACATACACACTCTCAAAAAGAGGAAAAGGGGAAAAAATCATAAATCTTGCTCTCAAAGTCCACCTCCTCAATTTGGGATGATTCGTTGTCTATTCATGTATTCCACAAATGCAGGGTACATCAAGTTGATTGTGGAGCTTTAATCCACTGCTTCTGAGGCTGCTGGGAGAGGTTTCCCTTTCTCTTCCTTGTTCTCACAGCTCCTAGGTCTCAGCTTTGAATTTGGCCCCGCCTCTGCCTGTAGGTCGCCGGAGGGCGTCTGTTTTTCGCTCAGACAGGACGGGGTTAAAGGAGCCACTGATTTGGGGGCTCTGGCTCACTCAGGCCCGGGGGCGGGAGGGCCACAGGGTGCGGGGCGAGCCTGCGGCGGCAGAGGCCAGCATGACATTGCACCAGCTTGAGGCTCGCCGTGCGTTCTCCCAGGGAAGTTGTCCCTGGATCCCGGGAACCCGGCAGTGGCGGGCTGTACAGGCTCCCCAGAAGGGAGGTGTGGATAGTGACCTGTGCTCGCACACAGGCTTCTTGGTGGCGGCAGCAGCAGGCTTAGCATCTCCTGCCAGTCTCTGGGGTCCATGCCTTTAGCTGTGGCTCGCGCCCGTCTCTGGAGCTCCTTTAAGCAGCACTCTTAAGCCCCTCTCCTTGCGTACCGGGGAACAAAGAGGGAAGAAAACGTCTCTTGCCTCTTCTGCAGCTCCAGACCTTTTCCCGGACTCCCTCCCGGCTAGCCGTGGTGCACTAACCGATCATATGGTTTTTATTCTTCAGTTTCTTAATATGGTGTATCACATTGATTTATTTGCATATATTGAAGAATCCTTGCATCCTGGGATAAACCCCACTTGATCATAGTGTATGATCTTTTTAATGTGCTGTTGGATTATGTTTGCTGGTATTTTGTTGAGGATTTTTGCATCTATGTTCATCAGTGATATGGGCCTGTAATTTTCTTTCTTTGTGACATCTTTATCTGGTTTTGGTATCAGGGTGATGGTGGCCTCGTAGAATGAGTTTGGGAGTGTTCCTCCCACTGCTATATTTTGGAAGAGTTTGAGAGGCTAGGTGTTAGCTCCTCTCTAAATATTTGATAGAAGTCGCCTGTGAAGTCATCTGGTCCTGGGCAACTGTTTGTTGAAATATTTTTAATCACAATTTCAACTTCAGTGCTTGTGATTGGTCTCTTTATACTTTCTATTTCTTCCTGTTTCAGTCTCAGAAGTCTGTGCTTTCCTAAGAATGTGTCCATTTCTTCCAGGTTGTCCATTTTATTGGTGTATAGTTTCTTGTAGTAATCTCTCATCATCCTTTGTATTTCTGCAGTGTCAGTTGTTACTTGTCCTTTTTCATTTCTAATTCTATTGATTTTTGTCTTCTCCCTTCTTTTCTTGATGAGTCTGGCTAATGGTTTATGAATTTTGTTTAGCTTCTCAAAGAACCAGCTTTTAGTTTTATTGATCTTTGCTATTTTTTCCTTCAGTTATTTTTCATTTATTTCTGTTCTGATCTTTGTGATGTCTTTCCTTCTGCTCTTTGGGTTTTTTGTTCTTTCTCTAATTGCTTACGTTTAAGTTGGTTGTTTATTTGAGATGTTTCTTGTTTCTTAAGGTAGGATTGTATTGCTATAAACTTCCCTGTTAGAAACGCTTTTGCTGCATCCCATAGGTTTTGGGTCATCCTGTTTTCATTGTCATTTGTTTCTAGGTGTTTTTTGATTTCTTCTTTGATTTCTTCAGTGATCTCTTGGTTATTAAGTATTGTATTGTTTAACCTCCATGTTTTTGTATTTTTTACAGTTTTTTTCTGGTAACTTATATGGAGTCTCATAGTGTTGTGGTCGGAAAAGATATTTGATATGATTTCAATTTTCTTAAATTTACCAAGGCTTGATTTGTGACCCCAGATATGATCTCTCCTGGAGAATGTTCCATGAGCACTTGAGAAGAAAGTGTATTCTGTTGTTTTTGGATGGAATGTCCTATAAATATCAATTAAGTCCATTTTGTTGACTGTATCATTTAAAGCTTGTGTTTCCTTATTGATTTTCATTTTGGATGATCTGTTGATTGGTGAAAGTGGGGTGTTAAAGTCCCCTACTATGATTTTGTTACTGTTGATTTCCCCTTTTATATATACTAGCATTTGCCTTATGTATTGAGTTGCTCCTGTGTTGGGAGCATAAATATTTACAATTGTTATATCTTCTTCTTGGTTTGATCCCTTGATCATCATTTAGTGTCCTTCTTTGTCTCTTGTAATAGTCTGTTTTAAAGTCTATTTTGTCTGGTATTAGAATTGCTACTCCAGCTTTCTTTTGATTTACATTTGCCTGGAATATCTTTTTCCACCCCCTCACTTTCAGTCTGTATGTGTCCCTAGGTCTGAAGTAGGTTTCTTGTAGACAGCATATATATGGGTCTTGTTTTTGTATCCATTCAGCCAGTCTATGTCTTTTGGTTGGAGCATTTTATCCATTTACATTAAAGTGAATTATCAATATGTATGTTCCTATTATCATTTCTTAATTGTTTTGTGTTTGTTATTGTAGGTCTTTTCCTTCTCTTGTATTTCCTTCCTAGAGAAGTTCCTTTACCATTTGTTGTAAAGCTGGTTTTGTGCTGCTGAATTCTCTCAGCTTTTGCTTGTCTGTAAAGTTTTAATTTGTCCCTCGAATCTGAATGAGATCCTTGCTTGGTAGAGTAGTCTTGGTTGTAGGTTTTTCGCTTTCATCACTTTAAATATGTCCTGCCACTCCCTTTTGGCTTGCAGAATTTCTGCTAAAAGATCAGCTGTTAACCTTATGGGGATTCCCTCGTATGCTATTTCTTGTTTTTCCCTTGCTGCTTTTAATATTTTTTCCTTGTATTTAATTTTTGATAGTTTGATTAATATGTGATTTGGCATGTTTTTCCTTGGATTTATCCTGTGTGAGACTCTGTGCTTCCTGGACTTGATTAACTATTTCCTTTCCCATATTAGGGACGTTTTCAAGTATAATCTCCTCAAATATTTTCTCAGCCCCTTTCTTTTTCTCTTCTTCTTCTGGGACCCCTATAATTCGAATGTTGTCACGTTTAATGTTGCCGCAGAGGTCTCTGAGACTGTCCTTAATTATTTTCATTCTTTTCTCTTTATTCTGCTCTGCGATACTTATATCCACTATTTTATCTTCTTGGTCACTTATCTGTTCTTCTGCCTCAGTTATTCTGCTCTTGATTCCTTCTAGAGAATTTTTAGTTTCATTTATTGTGTAGTTCATCACTGTTTGTTTGCTCTTTAGTTCTTCTAGGTCCTTGCTAAACGTTTCTTGTATTTTCTCCATTTTATTTCTATGATTTTGGAAATCTCTTCATTTGTTTGGTCTGGTGGGTTTTTACCTTTCTTCTTCATCTGCTGTGTGTTTTTCTGTCTTCTCATTTTGCTTTTGTGTTTGTGGTCTCCTTTTTGCAGGCTGCATGTTGGTAGTTCCCATTGTTTTTGGTGTCTGCCACCATGGCTAAGGGTCATTCAGTGGGTTATGTAGGCTTCTTGGTGGAGGGGACTAGTGCCTGTGTTCTGGTGGATGTCACTGGATCTTTTCTTTCTCGTGGGCAGGTCCTCATCTGGTGGTGTGTTTTGGGATGTCTGTGACCTTCTTGTGATTTTGGCAGCCTCTCTGCTACTGGGTGGGGTTGTGTTCCTCTCTTGCTAATTGTTTGGCATGGGGTGTCCAGCACTGTAAGTTGTTGGTCATTGATTGGTGCTGGGTTTTGGCATTGAGATGGAGATCTCTGGGAGATTTTCACCATTTGATATCACATGGAGCTGGGAGGTCTCTTGTGGACAAGTGTCCTGAAGTTGGCTCTCCCACCTCAGAGGCACAGGCCTGATGCCTTTCCAGAACACCAAGACCCTGTCATCCACACAGCTCAGAATAAAAGGGAGAAAAAAAGAAAGAAGGAAAGAAAAAAATAAAAAAATTAAAGTTATTCAAATAAAAAATAATTATTAAAAATAAAATAAATTAAGTAATTTTAAAAAAGAAAGAAAGAAGAGAGCAACCAAACCAAAAACAAATCCAGCAATGATAACAAGCACTAAAAACTATACTAAGAAAAAAACAAAAAATGGACAGACAGAACCCTAAGACAAATGGTAAAAGCAAAACTATAGAGACAAAATCACACAGAGAAGCATACACATACACACTCACAGAAAGAGAAAAAGGGAACTATATATATATATATCGTTGCTCCCAAAGTCCACCTCCTCAATTTGGGATGATTCGTTCTCTATTCAGGTATTCCACAGACGCAGGGTACATCAGGTTGATTGTTGAAATTTAATCCGCTGCTCCTGAGGCTGCTGGGAGAGATTTCCCTTTCTCTTCTTTTTTTGCACAGCTCCTGGGTTTCAGCTTTGGATTTGGCCCCACGCCTGCATGTAGGGTGTCTGTTCCTGCTCAGGCAGGACTGGGTTAAAGGAGCAGTTGATTCGGGGGCTCTGGCTCCCTCAGTCTGGGTGGAGGAGGGGGTACAGAATGAGGGCAAGCCTGCGACGGCAGAGGCTGGTGTGACGTTGCAACAGCCTGAGGTGTGCTGTGTGTTCCTCCTGGGAAGTTGTCCGTGGATCACAGGATCCTGGCAGCAGCGGTATGCACAGGCTCCCGGGAGGGGAGGTATGGATAGTGACCCATGCTTGCACACAGGATTCTTGGTGGCTGCAACAGCAGCAGCATTAGTGTTTCATGCCATCTCTGGGGTCTGCGCTGATAGCCGCGGCTCACGTCTGTCTCTGAAGCTCGTTTAGGCATTGCTCTGAATCTCCTCTTCTCACACACCCTGAAACAATGTTCTCTTGACTTTTAGGCAGGTCCAGACTTTTCCCCAGACTCAATCCCTGTTAGCTGTGGCGCACTAACCCCTTTAGGCTATGTTCACGCAGCCGACCCCAGTTCTCTCCCTGGGGTCCGACCTCCGACGAGCCTCAGCTCCCAGCCCCCGCCCGACCCTGGTGGGTGAGCAGACAAGCCTCTCAGGCTGGTGAGTGCTGGTCGGCACTGATCCTCTGTGCAGGAATCTCTCCACTTTGCCCTCCACACCCCTGTTACTGAGCTCTCCTCCGCGGCTCCGAAGCTTCCCCCCTCCGCCACCTGCAGTTTCTGCCAGCGAAGGGGCTTCCTATTGTGTGGAAACCTTTCCTCCTTCACAGCTCCCTCCCACTGGTGCAGGTCCCATCCCTATTCTCTTGTCTCTGTTTTTTCTCCTTTCTTTTGCCCTACCCAGGTATATGGGGAGTTTCTTGCCTTTTGGAATGTCTGAGGTCTTCTGCCAGCGTTCAGTAGGTGTTCTGTAGGAGTTGTTCCACGTGTAGATGTATTTCTGGTGTATCTGTGGGGAGGAGGGTGATCTCCACTTCTTACTCTTCCACCATCTTGAAGCTCCTTAGCATAACTTTAATTAAAACTAACTGTTTCCTATTCCTCCCAAGTTCTGCCATGATGAAATGTTTATTATCCTTTCAAGTCCATGTCTTAAGTCTTCTCTGGCTTCATCTGCCTTTTCCTTGAGGTATTTTAGTTTGGCCATACTTTTGCTTCACATTAGTGACAGTGCAGCTTTAAGCCAACTTAATTATTTTTTCTTAAGTTGCATTAGCTTTTATGATCATGTCTTCTATGTTGACACTTTATCAAACACTTTCACTATGCTTAGCACAGCTATATGTGCCAAAATCCAGTAGGTTAAGCTAGCTCTCTAAAGTTGACTTTTTTTTCTCTTTTCTTTCCTTTTTCTTTTTTATTAAGTTCTAAGCCATCTCCCTCAAAACAATAGGCAAACAAATTCTTATCATGGGTATTATAAACTAGAGGTTTTAGCTACATTAAGTATAAGGTAGTTGCCTTTGAACATCTGATGAAAGCTATGAACCCTCTTCTAAAAAACAAGCACAGATGTGTGTATACAACAGTATTTATACATTTTTCAGAGGCTAATCTCTAAAGCCTTAGGGTCTCTCTAAAGCCTCTCAGTCCCTGGCCTACAGGACTCATGTTGTAGAGGGATGAGCTTCCAAAAGGAGGTCAGGTTAGATTAAATATTTTTTTTATCAATTAATGTGGTTGCCTAGCTAAGTGCACATATGTTGTGTTGTGAATGTGAGAAAAATAGGAAGAAAAGTTTGGCTATTAATAAGGGACAGGGTAGTATACATTGTAGAAAGGAGCAGAACATAAGAAGTCACTGACCCATCTCCATCAGGGCTTTGCCATGGGTCCAACGCAAGTCACTTCCCAAGGCCATTGCATCCTTTTCAATAAAAATTATAGTGGTGGAGGGAGGGTATTTGAACTACAATCAATGGCTCCAAAATGCTAACCCATGGTTGCATGCTGAGCTGGCTATGGCCAAATCATTTGGAAAGCTTGTTCAAATATAGATTTTTTTTTCCTTTACCTCTAGATATTCTGATTCACTAGGTCAGACAGTGGGGTCCAGAAATCTGTAATTTCTAAAAGCTCCCCAGGTGGTTAGTATGGTCAGGAGCCATGGTCAAGTGTAGGTACCATTGGATTAAATGATCCTTGGGTCACTTCTAGCACCACCACTCCACAAGTCAGTAATTGTGTGTGTGTATGTGCATGTGCATGCACCTGGAAAGTGCACAAAAAATCATCACTTCACATAGCATAGACAAATGCACATCCATGTTCATGCTGTCTGCCCTCAGTACCTATTCCATGCCCAAATTGGCTGTGTCAGCCACCAACACCTGGGACTGTCTGTGACAGGCCTTCCTGCCTCCCTGATGTCAGAGCTTTGCAAAAGCTCTCTGGGTTCTTCTTCCAGCTGATGGGCAGCTGTTCTGGCAGACACGGCTGGCAGATGGTCTGTGGGTAGGAAACAGTATACCTGGGATGCTTCTGGGGAAAAGAATAAAAAAGATATTTTTAAAGGTGAGGGTAATGACTGAATAATTGTTAGCAAGGTCACCATCCTCATCTTTAAAGACACTTATTCTATGTTTTATAGAAAAAAGTGCCAACATCTCTGAGAGCTATGGGAGTTAGCTTTGCAGTGACCTTCCCAGGCTTTGGTGGCATTAGGGAAAGCAGCAGTGCTCTTGGCACATATGCTAGAGGACTTGGCAACAAACAGAACTTTGGGGAGTTGGAAAGGAAGGGGACAGAAGAACAGATGCTACACTGTAATTAGGAGACGGCTTCCCTGATTTGAAGTGCTCTAGGCAACCCAATTCCAGGTAGAGAAAAAGCCCAGAGCACCCCAGTTTTGTGACTATTGTGAATTTAGCTTTAATCCCAAGCTAAAGTGGTCTGGGCCTCATGAATTTTACTTGAATTACCCAAAAAGATTTAAACCAGGGGATGTAGCTCTCCTTGTCTTGTCTGTTGACTTAATCTCCTTCTCACCTCCTTTACCACAAAGGATATAGGTTTCTCTGCATGGTACCCCAGCATGTCCTCAGACATGGCCCTTGAACTTGCAGTTCCTGGGAATCATAAGAACATGTTGGTCCTCTTTAAAGACTGGCTATCCACAGACTCTGCATACTGAAGTAAAAATGGCACTGGGCCCATGATAGGAGAGATAAGCTCTGGTCAGGCTCTCTCACTAATTTCCATGAGATACTGGGAAAGTCCCATTTTCTTCCTGGAACACAGTACCCTCCTCTGAAAAAGAACAGAACTGGAACAAGAAGTCTGTGAGATACCTTCCCTCTGTAACATTCAACTTCATGTTAGTTGTCTAGGAATTACTCTAGGAAAGAGGGTCAAGAACCAGATTTTCAGAGATGGCAGTAAAAACCTGGATGAAAAATATCACCCTCAGGTTCTGATCCCACTGCTGCCATTACCTCTGTCCCTTTCCAGACTACAGTTTCTCATCCTATAAAATAAAGTATCTAGATAAATTGCTCTGACTTCTAGGACTTTACCAAAAACAAAAGAGTTTATTTTTTAGAGCAGTTTTAGGTTCACAGCAAAATTGAGAGGATGGTACAGGATTTCCCATGTACTCTCTGCCCCTACATATATATAGCTTTATCAACATCCCCTACTAAAGTGGTATATTTGTTACAATTAGTGAACATATATTGATACATCATTATTACCCAAAGTCCATAGTTTACATTAATTAGAGTTTACTCTTTATGTATATTCTATGAGTTTGGACATATGTATAATGACATGTATGTATCATTGTAATATCATAAAGTTTTTTCACTACACAAAAATCCTCTGTGCTCTGCCTATGCATCTGTCTCTACTCCACCCCTGGCAACCATGATCTATAATTTTTTTATCCCATGATTTTCTTGTGCTTTAGATCCCCCACCTCCTACCCTCCAAATCCAACTTTTGAAAAGTATGGGTTATTTGACACATTCACAAGTATTAGCATATATACTCACCAGTTCTTCCTTACAACTGCCCAGCACAACGCTGCCCTCTGACCACCATGAGTGTGGGTAAAGACCTTGAAGAGGACATTTGGTGCCTTCCCAGGATCAGCCCTGAGCTCTGTCAGCACTGGTCCAATCCAGGAGCAACTATTTTTAGTAAGGGCACTCGAGTCCTTTACCTCCTGGAGGAAGCTGATACCAAGAAACAGTCCTTCCTCCAAAGGCACCTTTATTAGGTTAATATAAAACAAAACCTCAACCACCCACAATTCTTGTAAAACCGTGTTAGTTGAATCTTCTGATTGACTTTTCAATGGCTAAAAGTTCTTCTAAAATGTGTAATTCCATATTCTCTTTTGTTAAGTGGAAAACATCAGTGAGAATGGAATCTTTATTAGATGGTTGTAGCTCCCCTGGGGCCTTGTGGAAAACATCAGTGAGAATGGAATCTTTATTAGATGGTTGTAGCTCCCCTGGGGACTTGTCACATAATTCCGAATGTTGGTTCTCACTATTTCATCTCATGAGGATGTTGATGCCAGATACAACTCTGAATATGAATCAAACCCAGGAAAGTCCTCTGGAAGTTCAGTTTTAGAAGTGAGGAAGAGCATGAACACTTATTGAGCAGATGCTGTGTGCCAGCCTCTAGGCTGAGTAACCTACATATATTGTATCATCCCACTCACACAGTTAAGCCTTGCATTGGCCTTTTACAAGCGATGAAACTGAGCAGCAGAAAAGTTAAGGCTTCTGGAAAATCTGGATCTGAATCCAGGTCCTTTCCAGATGCCATTCTGCCTGATATGTCCTATATTCTTTGTGGTTTGTCTCTCTCTTCCAAAGCAGAACTAGCAACACAGTTCTGATTAATTGAGAGTCCTGGATAATTCTCTTCTAGCTAACTGAGATTCACCATAAACGCTATTTAAAATGAGCATTTTTTAGATATTTTTTAAAAGTCTCAAGTATCTTGCCTTATATTTGTGGAAATATACTTGATTTTGCTGTAATCAATACATTTCCTAGGTTGCACTCTCTTTTTTCTTTCCCTACTTTCTTCTCTACTTTTTCTCTCTATTCTTATAATAGTTATATTATAAATTTCTTATATTAAAAGTCTGACTATCTCTATTCCAGAGTTTACAGAAAGGTCCTAAATTAATATTGGTTGAAATAGTGAAGAAATTTATGACAATGTATATTTAACATATATATTATACATAATGCTTATTTGGTATTATTTGTTGACATCAATGTTTAAATATCATGCAGTTGAATTTAAATTGTATATATAAAAGAACCTTGCCTTAGTATTAAAATTAATACAATATAATGGGATGACACCTGCTGACCCAGGGGTAAAAAGACCTAGTCTCTACTTCTACCTCTGCCACCAATTAGCTATATGAACTTGAGCCAAGCATGTAAACTTTCTGACCTCAGTTTTCTACTGGTAAAATGGAGAAGGTCCATCCAGCAGCTTGTCTTCCAGCTCTATATCATGTCTATACTTGTAGGTGCCCAGGCAGCATAATGCCCTATTTACACACTCATTTTGGCTAACAATGGAACCAGAAACAAACTAAAAATACACCTTTCCCTCTTGTGATACTCAAGAAATTCAAAGTGACTGCTGTAATTAACTTCTCTCCTTGGTCCTTGTGAGACCCAGCAAAAACCCTGGAAGAAAAGCAGTTGTTTTAATTTGCAAATATCTGTACTGCTTAGTTCAATTCAGCTTTCTTCCAACCACCAGCATCTATTGATTTTGCAGGGGTGGGTCCCACAGTCACCGTTTGCTGTTTGATTTATTGTGTACAAAGAGAAAAGGACTCTAAAAGCAAATCCCCATCTGATTACATTGGATGTCCAGAATCTGGGCATGCTGAGGCATTCTAGGGCAGATGGAGGCACAGCAGGTAGATAAATGATAGCCCTACCCTGAATGAACAGTTGACAAAGAAAGGTCATAAATGAGGTGGTAAGGAAAGAAAGCACAAGGAACACCAAACATCTGTCTAAAAGATGCAAGGAGAAAAGATATTGTCTTTCCTCCACATATACCATGTGTGTCTGTGTACTAATATACCAATCAGTAGCTGTTTGGCATTTCCACTGTCCATTGTACAAGAGACAGGTTTATTACTAAGTTACAGTAAATTTCTCTAAACTCAACCTCTAGTCAAAAACTATTGTTTTACCTTTCTGTCTTAGTCAATAGTTTCAACATGGCAAAACTTGGTTTCTGTGGGGTACCTGGCCTCCCAGGCAATATTGTAATAAATCTGCACCAAATTAAAGATTATCAAGAATATGGTTCCAATCATGGCCCATTATTCAGTTTTCATACAATCTATATTCTTTCCTCATTTTTCAACCAGCAATGACTTTTGGATTTTAATATACATTTGTTATGTGGCTAACCAATGGGAGCGGGCAAGTAATCTTAGACCCATCTCATCATATAAAACCACAACCACATAGTTTTCATAAGAGACATCTTGGTTTATGTTTCTCTGAATTTTTTTCCCCAAAAGGTCACTGATCCAAAGGAATTTGTCATGAATTCTAGACTCTATAAGAAGTTCATGGCCCAGAATTCTCTCTGCCCTCCCCTCTATCCCATTTATTTTAAACCATGAAGCATCATTTCCTGTTCCTTCAATTCAGTTGGACTCAGATGTAAGGCACGCTGGGTCCTCAGTAGCATGAGCCATGCAAAAAAGATGGAAGATGGAATAGCATAAGATAGGAATAAAGTGACTGGATAATCAATTCTCTCCATGAACATCACTAGGAACAACAAAACTTTTGTAAGAAAAGCAGTTCCTTGAAAGTCTGCATTCTCTTTGTTGCTTTTCCATTAACTATGGACAACCTTGGGCAAGATGCCTGAACCTCTGAACCTCTGCTTCCTCACCTGTGAAATGGGGGTGATAACACATACCTTATAGTGTTCTTTGAGGATTAAAATTGATGAGGGGTTTGAGATTATGTTTAAGCTACAAATACCTGCATAAACATAAAATATTGTTATAATTGTAAAAGTAGCATTGGGCAAGATATTGATCATCCCTAAAGTTCACTCACACATGATTTATGGCTCTTATCTGCATAATATAGGCCAGCCTCTCCATTGGATCTGTTCATCCTGGTACGCATTTTCTTATTTTTTTTTCTTTTCCAGATGCATAAAAACATAATGAATAGCTACCAGTCAATTTGCTTTTGATTTAAACATAATTAACAATCCTATGCTTTGCATATACCCAGCAACTGAGGCTGAGCTTCTACACTAAGCTTCATTCATTAATTCAATCTTTAATTCAATCTTCCTATTTAAATGAATTGGGTTCTTATAATGTAGTTACTCTGACAAACATATGCTGCCACCCATCCTCCCTTGCTCAAGTACTTTGAAGCCGTTACATGGGATTTGATTATGTTTAGCTATGATCACATACCCTCAATCTGTTATTGGGTTTATCAGGTCACGGTTCAACAATTACTAAGCCTCTATTATGTGCAAAACAATAGAAGGGAGCTGGTAAAGTGGAAGAACAGGCTTTGAAATTTTAAAAATTGGGCTCTATTTCTAGCTCCACCCTTTGCCATCCTCAATACTTAGAGCAAGTTGCTTAACCTCCCTGTGCCTCTTTTCTCTTTGGTAAAATCAGAGAAGTAATATCTGTCTCGCAGGTGAGAACTACTAATAATATCTATTAAGTACCTGGCATAATACCTAAAATAGGAGTAGTACAATGTAGTATCGTTCCACTTATTTATCTTTAATTTCTCTCTCCTACACATCATGCATGATGTTTCTCTGTTTAGAGAGGAATAGTGTTTATTTTCAAGAATTTACCATCTAGTAGAAAAGAGAGAAATATACTCAAGTAACATTCATGCAAAGCAGAATTAAATAGGTTATAAAATAGATGTTCAAACATTTCCATAACATCACAGATGAAGTACATTAATACCTGAAATGGAAAACCTAAATTGCCTCCAAAGGCTAGCAGGATCCTAATAAGTGGAAAAGAGAGAATATTTACTTAGGTAGTTAAGCCAGAAGAGCTGATTCCACCATAGAACCATGAAGAATTCATTTGTGTCTGGTCATCTGAGTTGGTGACACCACCATGCTGATAATTCCCAGACACAGACCTCCATCTCCTTATAGGCCATGGAAGAATTTCTTTAGGTTCTTGATCATAGACAGTTCCCCTAATATGAGCCAGAGAGAGTGAAATTGGATCAGGCAGCCCAAAAAGTCATGTCAATAAACTCCTGGTGTAGTCAGTGAGAAAGCCTAGCACATACAAGACAAGGAGCTAAGAATCCACAGGTTGTTGTATTTAACAAACATTAGTTGAATATCTACTGTGTACCAGGCACTGTACATTTCAATCAAATAAATATATAGATGAGATATTAGTTGCACCTTTGTATATGAAGATAGATATATGAGAATTCATTGTAATATTGTCATTTGATCACATGAACTGGTTTTGAATAGAAATTCAAAATGGCAGACTCTTCAATTAGCAACATTAGACTAGTACAGTAGACAAATCGTGAATGGAGTACATAGGTCTTAGTCTACCTCTACTATTTACTAGGTATGTGATGACTATATCCCTACTATTACAGTGTACAGAGAGAAACTATATTCTGAGTACTTACATAATCTCACTTATTCTTCCTAAAGCTCTTTGAGGTATGTATCTGGGTTTCCATTTTCCAGGTTTAGAAACTAAAGCTATAAGAAGTCAAGTAACTTGCCCGAAGGCACATGTTACATAGCTGAGAGAGCCTGGACTTAAACCTCAAGCCATAGCTTGTCCTCCTGACCAATATGTTATGCTGCTTCCATGTGAGTTGGATAATGTCCTTTGCCCCAAAAGTGGAGAAAATATATATGAAAGTGGTGATGTGTTGGAAAACAGTATACAGATGGTTATTATTACAAGTGACATTTAGCCCATTGTTAACAAACGTTAATATGACCAAGATGCAAAAGTAGTAGAACCTTTAAAATTGATCCACCTATTCATCTAAACTTTTCACAGTAACAGATGAATTTGAGATCAAGTTTATCTGGACAAACAATTAAGGTAACACATATTTGTTAAGCCCACTATGTTCCCAGAGTACAGATAGACAGAGTCTCTACCCTCAAGGTTTTCTCAGCCTAGTAGGGAAGACACACTGGCAAGCAAATAAGTTACAATCATTTTTGGTAAATTCAGGAAAAGAATTGTGTTCAAGGCAGAGAAGTAGCCAGAGGGGAGAGAATACTCACTTGAGCTAGGAAAATGGCAGGGGAAGAGGGCAAATCATTATGGGTTTGCCAAATGCAAGTGGTACAATCTCAGTTACCTGTAACTTAAGGCAGAGATTTATTACTTGCAACTCAGAGGACAGTTGTTACAACAGGAGCACCATCCTATTGGAGACAGGAGTTAGGCCCAGCTGCAGACACACTAGACTGTCATGTTCTTCCTGAGCTCCCCTTTATTATTGTCACTGTGGCACAGTCATCAGGGGCCCAGCCACACAAGGGAATTCAGATGCCAGGGCTCCAGTGGAGCAGCACATTGAGCCGGGGTCCCAGGCACCCACCTAGAATGAGCTCTTGTTCCCCACTCATTGATCTGTACAAGCATGTGATGCACAATGACTCCTCCCATGGCCAGCAGGAAAGGAGGAAGCTAAGAAGTCAGCCACTGACCAGGCTTTACCTAACAGGGCAAGGATGGGGCTGGCTGCTGCTGGTACAAACTGTGGACCCACCAAAGGGCTTGGAAGATAATGCAGAGGTGAGATTCATGTCTCGTACTGAGAAGAGTTATGTCTAGAGGAATCACCAATCTTCATCCTTTGGAGAGCTATCTCTCCAGCATCACTTAAGGCTAAGAACCAGAGACATTTGCTGGGATTCACATGTAGAAGGTGAGGTGCACCTACTATTCTGGGCATTTACAATGGAAAATGACAAATGAGACTGTGGAGGGGGGTGTAAATATTACCTGTGTACAAGTGCCCGGCATGTGAAACAGGCTTAGGGCACCATTACAAGCTGGGCTCAGGGAAGGCTTCCCCAAGGAAATGTTAGCCAGGTGGAAGCGGGTGGGGAGGCAAGAGAGGGCAGAGCGGCTGGTTTCCCAGCAGGGAGCAATACCATGTGCACACACTCAGAGGCAGAGGGTTACAAGCTCAGGGAGCCATAAACCATGCAATGTGTACTGGAGTGTTTCATGCAAGGGCAGAATTGGAGAGGAAGTTATCAATACATGCAAGGTTTGTCTGTGGCGCGTTGAAGAAGCTAATGGTGAACCTGTTCCTTTAAGCCGTGGGCTGTAATCTGACAGAAAAAAAGTGAATCACAAATAAATACATCATTATAATGCACCATAAGGTAAATGTCTTTTATTAGAAAACTGTCTAATTGAGAACTAAATTATCTGACAAATACTATAAGTGCCATTGAATGTCAGAGGAAAGGGGAAAAATGGTGGGGAAAACTAGATTTATTTAGTTATGCTTCAGTTGTATATTCTATCCAGGTAGGTTTTTTCATCCCAGTTTTTCAGAGGAGGATACTGAGGCTCAGGCAGGTAAAGTAACTTGCCCAGAATCACACAGATAATCGGCGATAGAGCCAGAACTTTAACCTGGGTCTATTCATTTTTTATCAAGCCCCACGAGAGTGGTCAGGGAAAAACTTCCAGGAGGAGGAGAAATGGGGTTCCCTGGAAATTCTCCATAATAGATATTGATAAGAGCCTTTTTAAACAAACATTTTAAATGAAAACCTCCCTAATTCCCAGAACCAGACATAACTGCCTCCCGTATTCCTCTTACACCTTCCAAGGCTCTGGCACCATGGAGTCCTTTCTCTTGGGGTCTCAGGCTCTGGGATGGTGGATGGATTGGGGTGCTCCTTCCTGGCTGAGAAGGTAACATTGCCACCCACCCCAGCATTCACACAGTCTGGGTTTGCCAGCTCCCCGGGGTCTGGCCAACTCCTCAGAAAAGTTATTCCAGAGTTTGCACTTGGCATCTGTCCCTGAGCAATGAGAGCTATCCAGTTGGCTTCCCAGACTGAAAAATGGGAATTATGATACTTAACCCACTGGGCAATGCCAGGGGCAAGGGAACAGAAGGGACTCCAGGTATTCTTGACACAGTGCTGCCAGCCTGGCAGAGCTAGTCTCTCCTTGCTCCATCACACCCTGCAACCAGCCTCCCAGGTAGGCCTGTCCTGTAGATCCTTCCCCTGCTCTCTAGTCAGCAGCCTCTCAAGGAACTGAGGGACAGGCTCTGAAGACAGGGATCCAGGCGAGCTCCTCAGTCTTGCTCGGACACAGCTAAGAGAAACACTGTGCTATCAGCTGAGGGCCTCCACACACGCTGACTCCCTCCAAGCAGGGAGAGGCAAACCGCATTGAGAACATCAGCACCCAGCACAAACTGCCCTCACCCTCTGTTTGAACGCAGGAAAGAATACCTCAGGAGATTCTCAGTTGTCCCGGTAAGGGGACTCATTCTGAAACCTACCAGGTCTTTTCTTCACTTTATCACCTTCTCTTTTCTTCTCTCTTCTTTTTAGTCCTTCACTTCATTTTCCTCTCATTCTCCTTATTTGCCTCAGGATAGGGAGGGGAACAGCATGAATTGGATAGACTTCAGTAACACTTACTGTGAATTTCAGATTCTCTGTTAATCACCTATGAGACCTTGAGAAAATGACTTACGCTTACTGAGTTTCAGTTTCTCTATCTGTATAATGTAGATAATAATAGCTTGTTTTTGTATTGTTTATGAAGACTAAATGTCATGTGCCTGGTAGCTACTATTTGAGACAACGCAGGTATAGAACATTTCCATCATCCTGGAAAGTTCCCTTGTGCTCCTTGCAGTCGGTATTCCCCAATAGGTAACCACTTTTCTGACTTCTATTATCGTAGACCAGGGGTTCTTCACCTTGGCACGATTACCTTTGGGACCAGATAATTCTTTGTTGCAGGGGCTGTCTGGTGCACTATAGGGTGTTCAGCAGTGTCCCTGGGCTCCACCCACTAGATGCCAGTAGCAAACCATCCCCCCACCAGTTGTGACAACCAAAGATGTCTTCAGACAGTGCCAAATGTTCCTCGGGGGGGTGGGGTTTCACCTCTGGTTGAGAACCACCATCTAAATTAGTGTTGCCTGTCCTGAAACTTCATGTAAATAGAATCATACAGTAACAAAAAAAGACTAAATGTGAAAATACCTGAGTTTTTATCTAGCTGTTAATAGGGACCAATTAATTAATTCATTAAGCAATCAAATATGTATTGATTGAGTACCCATTGTGTTCAAGATACTGTTCTACATTTCGGGGATATAGCGGTGAACAAAGAAAACACTAGCTTTCATACTTCTCTAATGGGTCAGTTGAATAACTATGAATTTCCAAATAAGTTCCTGCTCTGGGAGCATCTTCCTGCTCAGCACCCCTGAAACATGGGAAGAAAGGAAATAATAGTTTCCCACCAGCCAATGAAGCAGCTCTGGGAAAAAGAGGTTAATATTATAGACAACTGTTGACTGGGAGATTGTCAATAAAATTGTGTGTTCTGAACTATGTCACCCAGGATTCTTGGTTGCAAGCAATAGAAATAACTCTGGTTGTCTTAAGCAAAAAGGAGATTTGTTGGAAAGATATTAGGGGGAAGCTAGAAGATCAGACTTGGAACAAGGGATGCCAAGCATTGGAACAACCACCTCTGGTCATGAGGCAGTCAAAGACTCTGAGATATCACTGTTGCCATCACCATTCTACCATCGCTAGGACAAGGTGACCTCCACCAAATCACCATTTACTATTGTGAAATGCAGTGTCCTACCTCCTGGCTGTACCAGGGAGTATCTCAAGGATTGGAGGCCTAGACTTCCAGAGTGTGAGACAGGCACTGAGAATTGCTCTCCTGCCAAAACCGTGTACACTGGAGAAGAGAAAGATTCCCTCTTACGGGTCTTGGATTTTAGATAGTCAGAAAACCATCCCATGTCCATCATGCATCCTGTTTCCATGGAGAATGGAGAGATGAAGAAAATAACCATGGTCTTTTCTTATCAGAAAAGAATGGGCCAATGCTTGACACCAACCAACACTATTAGAAAGAGAAATCCAGTGCAATGGGCCTTGATTTCAATTTAACTGAGAAAGTATTTTCTCCAAGAAGATGCTTAATATCAGGCCTGCTCTGCAGAGCGAATGCACTTCTGAGCTGGCTTGTCATCTGTGATTATGACATCCGGGTGCTTGAGTGATGGATGGCAGGCTTATATTTTCAGGCAGCTGTTATAATGCTGCTTAGCATATAAACAGAAAAATATTTCCACTCTTGCCATATGTCAAAAAAGTGGTAATTCCCAAAGGCCAAGAATGAGTTAGTAATGTATCCTTTGGAACAATCCAAGGGACCATGGGACAAAGGGCTTTTCAAGTTAAGTCTCCAGGCATTTAATAAATGTCAACTTTTCCACCTTAGAGAGAGAAGCACAATCTGGTTGGGGAAAGAGACTGACTTACAAGGAAAGAGACTGACTTACAAGGAATAACTTGGAATATCAGAAGATAGTGTACAAACAAACACCACGTGTCTTTCCAGTGCACAATTTCAGGCTTTGAAATCAGACAAGCCTAGTTCAAATGCCAGTCTTGCCACTTAGTAGCTGTAAAATTTGGAGCATGTATTCTAAGCCCGAGTTTCCTCATCTATAAAATAGGAGTAATAATAATACCTACCTCACTGTTATATAACCATATTGTTATATAATATCTACCTCGTATTACACAAGATACAGAATTGATGTACATAAATTGTTGCGGATACTACCTGGCATATAGTAAGAAGTCAAAAAATGTTACATACCATTATTGTTATAAGATCAAAAGTCTACACGGCATAGGAAGAAAAGTGGGACTTAATGGGGAGAAGAGAAAGAAGGCACCCAGATGGAATGACAGACACAAGGGCATCTGCATCAAACATTCATTGATTTCTACTGGGTGCCGGGTGATGTGGATACAAAGATGAATGGTCCACTTTCAAGGCACTCATCTCCAGTAGAAGAAATGAACAAAGCAAAAAGTAGATTTGTTGAAGAGATATTAGTGGCTTTTCATTAGGCTTAACGTAAGTAAGGTCAGATAATAAGAGGCCATTTGACCTGGAACCTCCAGGGAGATATCCCATTGAAGACTTCCCCTCTCAACTTACAGCCAAACAGCATCTCTCCTTATTAACCTGCTGGTGGAAACAATGCACTTTGATTGTAGAGTCAATTCTGAAACTGTGGCAACTCCTCATTCCCATCTCTAAATGTAGCCTATTTGTGGAGCTATAGCAGCTAACATTTTATAGCACCTACTAAATACCAGGAATTATGCTAGATTTATCTCAGTTAATATCCACAACAGTCTTTCTTGGGGAGTTACTTTTATTCCCATTTCACAGATGAGGAAGCTGAGGCTCAGAGAAGATAAGTGACTCACGCAAGCATGTAAGTCTCTGTTTGATCTGATCTTTACCAAGCTGACCAGATTAATCTTTTGTCATATTTTCCTCCTAGTTCTTCCTCCTCCAGATCTATGTTCCAACAATTCTGAACTACTTATATACTTTAGAGCAGGGGTTCAGCAAACTATATCACACTGGCCAAATCTGGCTCACTGCCTAATTTTATTAGAGCACAGTCATGCGCGTTTTCTTACACATTGTCTGTGGCTGCTCTCATGCTATGACAGAGTAGAACAGTTGCAACAGAAAACCTATGACCCACAAAGCCTAACATCTTTACTTCCTTGCTCTTCACAGAAAATATTTGCTGACACCTGCTCTAGAGTTTTCACTCCTCCAGACTCTTGCACATGTTCTCTCTGCCAGGCGTGCTGCTTCTTTCATCAGGATGATGAGGTTTGACTTCTGACTCAAAACCCTCTGAGACTTTCTGATTTCTCAAGAAGTTAGTTGCTTCCTCTCTGGAGTTACCACTGTTCTACATATACTTCTACTTTGTAACTGTCCCATTATGTTTCAGTTGTTCATTTACATGCCAATGTGACCTAAAGGACAACAGTCTTATTTTATGCATCGTTATATCTATCATACCACCCATTTCCTGGAATATATTAGGTTCTTATTTAATACTTATTGAAACGAGTTTAAGTTCTTCCTTCCTTCCCTGCTCCCTAGCATACTGTAGTCGTATAATAAGAGTATCTCAGAAGCAGTAGTTGTGCCAGAAGGGGTCACTGGCAGCCAGAAACCAAGGTTCAGGAAACATGGTATCTCTCCTCCTGTCTTTGGATCGCTTGTTTCATCACCTGAGTGGCGTTGGGCAGGTGCCTTATCTCTCTGAGCCAGCATGCCTTCACCTGCACTTTAAAGGGGTTGGACTCCATTCTCTCCAATGTCCTTCTTGTCCTAAAAATTCTATGAGCCAGGGAGGCATCTAAGTCACAAACTCTCCTCTGTTGTTGTCAAGGGAGGTTTTATTTGCAAGAGTGCCAAGAATGTGCCAGATATCCAGGTTGGGTTTCCATGATTCCATACCCAAAGCTATTTATTTTCTCTTATTTATATAAAAAAAAGAGAATTAATTGGCAAGTCATGATACCTTCCTCTTGTTTTCATGCTTATTGGATTAAACCACTACTCACTCAGAATCCACAGAGAGATACAGCCTTCAATAAACCTATGTCAAAACCAAACCAGAAAGGATGTCATTCCCATGTCCCATCATCATCCATCCCCACAGATGACATTTCACAGCTGTGATCAGCTCCAGCCTTTACTTGGAGCACATTCCCCAAACTTGTCTAGTGACAAGTCATATCAGTTATTTTTAACCTACAGATTTCTAAGCCCCACAACTGAATTCCTTGAACTTGAATCACCAGGAGTGGGGAATCTATAAATTCACTTGCCAACAGGCAAGTCTGGGAATCCTGACTTAGGAATCTGAATCCAAACCTGAACTTCTACTGGCCTCATCATCAGCTCCATTTGTCACTCAAGAAAAGTGTAATGCAATGAAAGTGCCTGAGGGCAGGGAGGCATTTCTCAAGCCATTCTGCAGCACCTTCAGATAGGTCTCATTTGCACACCTGCATATTTTTCTCAATTTTCCAGTGTAACCTTCTGTGAATAATTGCAGTTTTGCTAATTGAATCTGAGAGCACCTATTTCTTAATCAATATTAATGCAGCTCATGGACACAGAATTTGTAATGAATCATTCTGGGGCCAGGGGAAGGATTAAATAATAAAAGCTTTCAGTGTTCATCTGCAGGGCAGAACACCGTCAGGGAGGGTAGAGGGCAGAAGCGGGCTGCTAGACAGACAGGAGCCCTGAGATGCCAAACCCTCAGCAGGGCTCTCACTCTAGCCACTACTGCCCACTAGTCTTTCCACCATTTTTGGAAAAGGGAAAACAGTGTCTGTGACCTACCTGCTCCTGGATCTCTTGCTGTTCGTTGCCCCTCCCTGGCTCTGACCACTTACTGGTTTTCAGTTTCCTTGCAACTCCAGGTCCTGCAGATCCTGCCACAAACTCTCTCTCTCTCTGGATGTTGCTGTGAATCAAAAGGTGCCCAGTTCAACCAACTGATGTATGACTGCAGCTTGCAGGAGGTGGGAAATTGGGATTTCATGACTCCCAGGGACCCCCCTCAACTCTTTGACCCAAGAACATGAGGCTTCAGAGCTCTTTTTCCCTCAACAATTTCATCAGAGGTCACTTTCTTCAGGAAAACTTCCCTGTATTTTCCTCCCTGTACAGCTAGAGCTAGAAGCCTCATTTCTGTGATCCTCTCCATCATACCTTCTAGCACATTCTACCCTGATTGTCTGCTTATCAATTCTCCCTCCTGAGCAGAAGCAGAAAGAGCTCACCCTTGGGCTCCCATTCCTTAGCACAAGACCTTGGGAAAATGCCAACACTTTACAAATTCAAGTTGAACAGATGATTAAGTACTGGATTACTTCCTCTGTGTAAAGGTGTTAGATGTGATTTTACAGCTATCAGGGACATTATTATGTGGTTAAGGTGTGTTTTCTGCAATCTCATCTAAACTGATGGAACAAAACCTTCTAACAAAGTGTGAAATCATGTAAGACCTCACTGTCTGTATCACCTAGACTGGCCTTGTCCTAAAAAGCTGTCTGCAAGGTACCCAAGCAATGATTCATACCCCTGAACCTGCCTACAAGCCCACAAGCCAGCCAGCCATGCCTTACTTCCAGAAAACACTGGGTCTGAAGGACTTGTAGGCTGTGCCACTTGTCCTCCTCTGATGTCTGTGGAGTCTGGGGAGAGATGCCTGTGAGCCTCGTACTGAGCTTATGCCATCATCCAGGACACACAGAGTTGATGTATCCCAGGGAGACCCAGGTAAAATCTGACACTCAATTCAGTTATTGGGAAACTTCTAAGTATGTTTACAATTTAGGAGAATGAATCTACTTTTTCAACTATAACTTTTATGAAATATAAACACATATGAATTATTTCCAAAGACAATTTAGTATTTATTCAAATGTGTTGTAAGATGTGTTGTAAGTGTAAAATACACACTGGATTGAAGAGACTTAGTATTAAAGATGCACGTAAGATATTTAATTAATAATTTTTATTTTGACATATTAAGAGATAATCCTTGAGATAAATTTGGCTAGACAATATATATGCATTTTAAAATTAATTCTTTATTAGAGTAGAGTTGATCTGCACTGTTGTGTTAGTTTCTGCTGTACAGCAAAGTGAGTTATACATATACATATATCCACTATTTTTTAGATTCTATTCCCATATAGGTCATTACAAAGTATTGAATAGAGTTCCCTGTGCTATTCAGTAGGTTCTTATTAGTTATCTATTCTATGTATAGTAGTGTGTATATGTCAATGCCAATCTCCCAATTTACCCTCCCCCCACCTTTCCACCCTTGTAACCATAAGTTTGTTTTCTACAACTGTGACTCAACTTCCATTTTATAACTAGGTTCATTTGTAACATTTCTTTATATTCTACATATAAGTGATGTCATATAATATTTGTCTTTTTCTGACTTACTTCACTCAGTATTACAATCTCTAGGTCCACCCATGTTGCTGCAAATGACATTATTTTGTTATTTTTTATGGCTGAGTAATATTCCATTGTATATATGTACCACATCTTCTTTATCTGTTCCTCCATCGATGGACACTTAGGTTGCTTCCATGTCCTAGCTATTGTAAATAGTGCTGCAATGGACATCGGGGTACCTGTATCCTTTCAAATTGTGGTTTTCTCAGGATATATGCCCAGGAATGGGATTGATGGATCATATGGTAGCTCTATTTTTGTTTTTTAAGTAATCTCCATACTGTTCTCCATAGTGGCTGTACAAATTTACATTCTCTCCAACAGTGTAGGAGGGTTCCCTTTTCTCCACATCCTCACCAGTATTTATTGTTTGTAGATTTTTTGATGATAGCCATTCTGACTGGTGTGAGGTGATATACCTCCTTCTAGTTTAGATTTGCATTTCTCTAATAATTAATGATGTTGAGCATCTTTTCACATGACTCTTGGCCATCTGTATGTCTTCTTTGGAGAAATGTCTATTGAGATCTTCTGCTCATTTTTTGATTGGGTTGTTTTTTGTTTGTTTGTTTGTTTGTTTTTTTGATATAGAGCTGCATGAGTTGTGTATTTTGGAGATTAATCCCTTTTTGGTTTCTTCATTTGTAAATATTTTCTCCCATTTTGAGGGTTTTCATTTTGTTGATGGTTTCCTTTGCTGTGAATAAGCCTTTAAGTTTAATTAGGTCCCATTTGTTTATTTTTGTTTTTATTTTCATAACCCTAGGAGGTGGATCAAAAGAGATCTTTTTGCGATTTATGTCAGAGTGTTCTGCCTGTTTTCCTCTAAGAGTTTTATAATATCTGGTCTTACATTTAGACCTTTAAATCATTTGGAGTTTAGTTTTTTGAATGGTGTTAGAGAATGTTCTAATTTCATTCTTTTACATGTAGCTGTCCAGTTTTCCTAGCACCGCTTATTGAAGAGACTTTCTTTTCTCCGTTGTATATTCTTGCCTCTTTGTCATAGGTTAGGTGACCATAGGTGCGTGGGTTTGTCTCTGGACTTTCTATCCTATTCCATTGATCTATATTTCTGTTTTTGTGCCAGTAACATATGGTTTTGATTGCTGTAGCTTTGTAGTATAGTCTGAAGTCAGGGAGCCTGATTCCTCCAGCTCTGCTTTTGTTTCTCAAGATTGACTTTGCTATTCAGAGTCTTTTGTGTTTCCATACAAATTGTAAAAAATTTTGTTCTAATTCTGTGAAAAATGCCATTGGTAATTTGATAGGGATTACATTGACTCTGTAGATTGCTTTGGATACTATAGTCATTTTGACAATGCTGATCCTTCCAATCCAGGAACATGGTATATCTCTCCATCTGTTTGCATCATCTTTGATTTCTTTTATCAGTATCTTATAGTTTTCTGAGTACAGGTCTTTTACCCCGTTAGGTGGGTTTATTCCTAGGTATTTTATTCTTTTTGATGTGATGGTAAATGGGATTGTTTCCTTGATTTCTCTTTCTGATCTTTCATTGTAGTGCATAGGAGTGCAAGAGGTTTTTGTGTATTAATTTTGTATTCTGCAACTTTACCAAATTCATTGATGAGCTCTAGTAGTTTTCTGGTGGCATCTTTAGGATTTTCTATGTAGAGTATCATGCCATCTGCAAACAGTGACAGTTTTCCTTCTTCTTTTCCAATTTGGATTCCTTTTATTTCTTTTTCTTCTCTCATTGCCGTGGGTAGGACTTCCAAATCTATGTTGAATAAAAGTGAGGAGAGTGGACATCCTTGTCTTGTTCCTGATCTTGGAGGAAATGTTTTCAGTTTTTCACCATTGATAATGATGTTTGCTGTGGGTTTGTCATATATAGCCTTAAACATGTTGAGGTAGGTTCCCTCTATGCCCACTTTCTGGAGAGTTTTTATCATAAATGGGTGTTGAATTTTGTCAAAATCTTTTTCTGTATCTATTGAGATGATCATATCGTTTTTATTCTTCAGTTTGTTAATGTGGTATATCACACTGATTGATTTACGTATGTTGAAGAATACTGTATCCCTGGGATAAATCCTACTTAATCATGATGTATAATAATTTTAATATATTGTTGGATTTGGTTTGCTAGTATTTTGTTGAGGATTTCTGTGTCTTTGTTCATCAGTGATACTGACTTGTAATTTTCTTTTTTTGTGATATTTTTGTCTGCTTTTGGTATCAGGGTGATGGTGGCCTTGTAGAATGAACTTGGGTGTGTTTCCTTCCTCTGCAATATTTTGGATAGTTTGAGAAAGATAAGTGTTAACTCTCCTCTAAATGTTTGATAGAATTCACTTGTGAAGCCATCTGGTCCTGGACTTTTGTTTGTTGGAAGTTTTTAAATCACAGTTTCAATTTCAGTACTTGTGATTCGTCTGTTTACATTTTCTATTTCTTCCTGGTTCAGTCTTGTAAGATTTTACTGTTCTAATAATTTGTCCATTTCTTATAGTTTGTGAATTTTATAGGTGTTATAGTTGCTTTTAGTAGTCTCTTATGATCCCTTGTATTTCTGTGGTGTCCATTGTAATTTCTCCTTTTTCATTTCTAGTTTTATTGATTTGAGTCCTCTCCCTTTTTTTCTTGATGAGTCTGTCTAAAGGTTTATCGACTTTATCTGCTCAAAGAACCAGCTTTTAGTTTCGTTGATGTTTGCTATCATTTTCTTCATCTCCATTTCATTTATTTCTCCTCTGAACTTTACGATTTATTTCCTTCTGCTAACTTTAGGTTTTGTTTGTTCTTCTTTCTCTAGTTCCTTTAGGTGTAAGGTTAGGTTGTTTATTTGAGATTTGTCTTGTTTCCTGAGATAAGATCACATTGCTGTAAACTTCCATCTTAGAACTGCTTTTGCTATGTCCCATAGGCTTTGGATCATCGTGTTTTCATTGTCATTTGTCTCTAAGTATTTTCTGATTTCCTCTTTGATTCCTTCAGTGATGCAATGGTTGTCCAGTAACAAATTGTTTAGACTCAATACGTTTGTGTTTTTTACAGTTATTTTTCTGTAACTGATTTCTAATCTCATAGCACTGTGGTCAGAAAAAGATGCTTGATATGATTTCAATTTTCTTAAATATACTGAGACTTGATTTGTGGCCCAAGATGTTATCTATCCTGGAGAATTTTCCATGTGCACTTGAGAAAAAAGTATATTCTGCTGCTTTCAGATGGAATGTCCTATAAATATCAATTAAGTCTATCTAGTATAATGTGTCATTTAAGGCTTCTGTTTCTTTATTAATTTTCTGTCTAGATGATCTCTCCATTGGTATAATTGGGGTGTTAAGGTCACCAACTATTATTGTGTTGCTATTGATTTCCCCTTTTATGGCCATTACCATATATTTTCGGGTGCTCTTATGTTGCGTATAAATATATTTACAATTGTTATACCTACTTCTTTGATTGATCCCTTGATCATTATGTGGTATACTTCACTGTCTCTTGTAACTATCTTTTTTTTTTTTTAACATCTTTACTGGAGTATAATTGCTTTACAATGGTTTGTTAGTTTCTGCTTTATAATAAAGTGAATCAGTTATATATATACATATGTTCCCATATATCTTCCCACTTGCATCTCCCTCCCTCCCACCCTCCCTATCCCATCCCTCTAGGTGGTCACAAACCACCTAGTTGATCCCCCTGTGCTATGTGGCTACTTCCCACTAGCTATTTATTTTAAGTTTGGTAGTGTATATATGTCCATGCCACTCTCTTACTTTGTAAAAGCTTACCCTTCCCCCTCTCCATATCCTCAAGTCCATGCTCTAGTAGGTCTCTGTCTTTATTCCCGTCTTACCCATAGGTTCTTCATGACCTTTTATTTTCTTAGATTCCATATATATGTGTTAGCATATGGTATTTCTTTCTCTTTCTGACTTACTTCACTCTGTATGACAGACTCTAGGTCCATCCACCTCATTACAAATAACTCAATTTCATTTCTTTTTATGGCTGAGTAATATTCCATTGTATATACATGCCACATCTTCTTTATCCATTCATCTGTTGATGGACACTTAGGTTTCTTCCATGTCCTGGCTATTGTAAATACAGCTGCAATGAACATATTGGTACATGACTCTTTTTGAATTATGGTTTTCTCAGGGTATATGCCCAGTAATGGGATTGCTGGGTCGTATGCTACTTCTATTTGTAGTTTTCTAAGGAATCTCCATACTGTTCTCCATAGTGGCTGTATCAATTTACATTCCCACCAACAATGCAAGAGTGTTCCCTTTTCTCCACACCCTCTCCAGCATTTATTGTTCCTAGATTTTTTGATGATGGCCATTCTGACCGGTGTGAGATGATATCTCATTGTAGTTTTGATTTGCATTTTTCTAATGATTAACGATGTTGAGCATTCTTTCATGTGTTTGTTGGCAATCTGTATATCTTCTTTGGAGAAATGTCTATTTAGGTCCTCTGCCAATTTTTTGATTGGGTTGTTTGTTTATTTGTTATTGAGCTGCATGAGCTGTTTGTAAATTTTGGAGATTAATCCTTTGTCACTTGCTACATTTGCAAATGTTTTCTCCCATTCGGAGGGTTGTCTTTTGGTCTTATTTATGGTTTCCTTTGCTGTGCAAAAGCTTTGAAGTTTCATTAGGTCCCATTTGTTTATTTTTGGTTTTATTTCCATTTCTCGAGGAGGTGGGTGAAAAAGGATCTTGCTGTGATTTGTGTCATAGAGTGTTCTGCCTATGTTTTCCTCTAAGAGTTTGATAGTGTCTGGCCTTACATTTAGGTCTTTAATCCATTTTGAGTTTATTTTTGTGTATGGTATTAGGGAGCATTCTAATTTCATACTTTTACATGTCCCTTTCCAGTTTTACCGGCACCACTTATTGAAGAGGCTGTCTTTTCTCCACTGTATATTCTTGCCTCCTTTATCGAAAATAGCATGACCAAATGTGTGTGGGTTTATCTCTGGGCTTTCTTTCATGTTCCATTGATCTATATTTCTGTTTTTGTGCCAGTACCATACTGTCTGATTACTGTCACTTTGTAGTATAGTATGAAGTCAGGGAGCCTGATACCTCCAGCTTCATTTTTCGTTCTCAAGATTGCTTTTGCTATTCGGGGTCTTTTTTCTTTCCACAAAAATTGTGAAATTTTTTGTTCTAGTTCTGTGAAAAATGCCAGTGGTAGTTTGATAGGGATTGCATTGAATCTGTAGATTGCTTTGGGTAGTAGAGTCATTTTCACAATGTTGATTCTTCCAATCCAAGAACATGGTATATCTCTCCATCTGTTTGTATCATCTTTAATTTCTTTCATCAGTGTCATAATTTTCTGCATACAGGTCTTTTGTCTCCTTAGGTAGGTTTATTCCTAGATATTTTATTCTTTTTGTTGCAGTGGTAAGTGAGATTGTTTTCTTAATTTCACTTTCAGATTTTTCATCACTAATGTATAAGAATGCCAGAGATTTCTGTGCATTAATTTTGTATCCTGCTACTTTGCCAAATTCATTGATTAGGTCTAGTAGTTTTATGGTAGCATCTTTAGGATACTCTATGAATAATATCACGTCATCTGCAAACAGTGACAACTTTACTTCTTTTCTGATTTGGATTCCTTTTATTTATTTTTCTTCACTGATTGCTGTGGCTAAAACTTCCAAAACTATATTGAATAATAGTGGTGAGAGTGGGCAACCTTGTCTTGTTCCAGATCTTAGTGGAAATGCTTTCAGTTTTCACCATTGAGGATGATGTTGGCTGTGGGTTTGTCATATATGGCCTTTATTCTGTTGAGGAAAGTTCCCTGTATGCCTACTTTCTGCAGGGTTTTTATCATAAATGGGTGTTGAATTTTGTCGAAAGCTTTCTCGGCATCTATTTTTTTTTGTTTGTTTTTGCTTGGTGCCTTTTATTGCCCATGCCAAAGATAAGTACTACGGAAAGCAGAGCGTTTTATATATATATGAGTTAAACAAGTCTCATGGCCTCTTTGTTCCTTCGTTTCCTCATTTGAAAAAAAAAAATGGCTCTCAAGACATACTTTCCAAGGTTCATACTGTGCTTATACCCAGCTAACCAATAACTGCATGATTTTTTTTTAACATCTTTATTGGGCTATAATTGCTTTACAATGGTGTGTTAGTTTCTGTTTTATAACAAAGTAAATCAGTTATACATATACATATGTTCCCATATCTCTTCTCTGTTGCATCTCCCTCCCTCCCACCCTCCCTTTCCCATCCCTCGAGGCGGTCACAAAGCACCGAGCTGATATCCCTGTGCTATGTGGCTGCTTCCCACTAGCTATCTATCTTACTTTGTTAGTGTATATATGTCCATGCCTCTCTCTCGCTTTGTCACAGCTCACACTTCCCCCTCCCCATATCCTAAAGTCTGTTCTCTAGTCGGTCTGTGTCTTTATTCCTGTCTTACTCCTAGGTTCTTCATGACATTTTTTTTCTTAAATTCCATATATATGTGTTAACATATGGTATTTGTCTTTCTCTTTCTGACTTACTTCACTCTGTATGACAGACTCTAGGTCTATCTACCTCATTACAAATAGTTCAATTTCGTTTCTTTTTATGGCTGGGTAATAGTCCATTGTATATATGTGCCACATCTTCTTTATCCATTCATCCGATGATGGGCTCTTAGGTTGTTTCCATCTCCGGACTATTGTAAATAGAGCTGCAATGAATATTTTGGCACATGACTCTTTTTGAATATTGGTTTTCTCAGGGTATATGCCCAGTAGTGGGATTGATGGGTCATATGATAGTTCTATTTGTAGTATTTTAAGGAACCTCCATACTGTTCCCCATAGTGGCTGAACCAATTCACATTCCCACCAGCAGTGCAAGAGTGTTCCCTTTTCTCCACATGCTCTCAAGCATTTATTGTTTCTAGATTTTTTGATGATGGCCATTCTGACTGGTGTGAGATGATATCTCATTGTAGTTTTGATTTGCATTTCTCTAATTATTAATGATGTTAAGCATTCTTTCATGTGTTTGTTGGCAGTCTGTATATCTTCTTTGGAGAAATGTCTATTTAGGTCTTCTGCCCATTTTTGGATTGGGTTGTTTGTTTTTTTGTTATTGAGCTGCATGAGCTGCTTGTAAATTTTGGAAATTAATCCTTTGTTAATTGCTTCATTTGCAAATATTTTCTCCCATTCTGAGGGTTGTCTTTTGGTCTTGTTTATGGTTTCTTTTGCTGTGCAAAAGCTTTGAAGTTTCATTAGGTCCCATTTGTTTATTTTTGGTTTTATTTCCATTTCTCGAGGAGGTGGGTGAAAAAGGATCTTGCTGTGATTTGTGTCATAGAGTGTTCTGCCTATGTTTTCCTCTAAGAGTTTGACAGTGTCTGGCCGTACATTTAGGTCTTTAATCCATTTTGAGCTTATTTTTGTGTATGGTGTTAGGGAGTGATCTAATCTCATACTTCTACATGTACCTGTCCAGTTTTCCCAGCACCAGTTATTGAAGAGGCTGTCCTTTCTCCACTGTACATTTCTGCCTCCTTTATCAAAGATAAGGTGACCATATGTGCATGAGTTTATCTCTGGGCTTTCTGTCCTGTTCCATTGATCTATCTTTCTGTTTTTGTGCCAGTACCATACTGTCTTGATTACTGTAGCTTTGTAGTATAGTCAGAAGTCAGGGAGCCTGACTCCTCCAGCTCCGTTTTTCATTCTCAAGATTGCTTTGGCTATTCGGGGTCTTTGTGTTTCCATACAAACTGTGAAATTTTTTGTTCTGGTTCTGTGAAAAATGCCAATGGTAGTTTGATAGGGATTGCATTGAATCTGTAAATTGCTTTGGGTAGTAGAGTCATTTTCACAATGTTGATTCTTCCAATCCAAGAACATGGTATATCTCTCCATCTATTTCTATCATCTTTAATTTCTTTCATCAGTATCTTATAATTTTCTGCATACAGGTCTTTTGTCTCCTTAGGTAGGTTTATTCCTAGATATTTTATTCTTTTTGTTGCAATGGTAAATGGGAGTGTTTTCTTGATTTCACTTTCAGATTTTTCATCATTAGTGTATAAGAATGCCAGAGATTTCTGTGCATTAATTTTGTATCCTGCTACTTTACCAAGTTCATTGATTAGCTCTGGTAGTTTTCTGGTAGCATCTTTTGGATTCTCTATGTATAGTATCATGTCATCTGCAAATAATGACAGCTTTACTTCTACTTTTCCAACTTGGATTCCTTTTATTTCCTTTTCTTCTCTGATTGCTGTGGCTAAAACTTCCAAAACTATATTGAATGATAGTGGTGAGAGTGGGCAACCTTGTCTTTTTCCTGATCTTAGTGGAAATGCTTTTAGTTTTTCACCATTGAGGATGATGCTGTCTGTGGGCTTGTCATATATGACCTTTATTATGTTAAGGAAAGTTCTCTCTATGCCTACTTTCTGCAGGGTTTTTTATCATAAATGGGTGTTGAATTTTGTCAAAAGCTTTCTCTGCATCTATTAAGATGATCATATGTTTTTTTATTCCTCCATTTGTTAATATGGTGTATCACGTTGATTGATTTGCATATATTGAAAAATCCTTGCATTCCTGGAATAAACCCCACTTGATCATGGTGTATGATCCTTTTAATGTGCTGTTGGATTCTGTTTGCTAGTATTTTGTTGAGGATTTTTGCAACTATGTTCATCAGTGATATTGGCTAGTTTTTTTCTTTCTTTGTGACATCTTTGTCTGGTTTTGGTATCAGGGTGATGGTGGCCTTGTAGAATGGGTTTGGAAGTGTTCCTCCCTCTGCTATATTTTGGAAGAGTTTGAGAAGGATAGGTGTTAACTCTTCTCTAAGTGTTTGATAGAATTCGCCTGTGAAGCCATCTGGTCCTGGGCGACTGTTTGTCGTAAGATTTTTAATGACAGTTTCAATTTCAGTGCTTGTGATTGGTCTCTTCATATTTTCTATTTCTTCCTGATTCAGTCTCAGCAGGTTGTACATTTCTAAGAATTTGTCCATTTCTTCCAGGTTGTCCATTTTATTGGCATAGAGTTGCTTTTAGTAATTTCTCATGATCCTTTGTGTTTCTGCAGTGTCAGTTGTTACTTTTCCTTTTTCATTTCTAATTCTATTGATTTTTATCTTCTCCCTTTTTTTCTTGATGAGTCTGGCTAATGGTTTACCTATTTTGTTTATCTTCTCAAAGATCCAGCTTTTAGTTTTATTGATCTTTGCTATTGTTTCTTTCATTTCTTTGTCATTTATTTCTCATCTGACCTTTATGATTTCTTTCCTTCTGCTAACTTTGGGGTTTTTTTTGTTCTTCTTTCTCTAATTGCTTTAAGTTCAAGGTTAGGTTGTTTATTCGAGATGTTTCCTGTTTCTTATGGTAGGACTGTATTGCTGTAAAATTCCTTCTGAGAACTGCTTTTGCTGCATCCCATAGGTTTTGGGTCATCATTTCTCCGTTGTCATTTGTTTCTAGGTATTTTTTGATTTCCTCTTTGATTTCTTCAGTGATCACTTCATTATTAAGTAGTGTATTGTTTAGCCTCCATGTGTTTGTATATTTTACAGATCTTTTCCTGTAATTGATATGTAATCTCATAGCATTGTGGTCAGAAAAGATACTTGATACAGTTTCAATTTTCTTAAATTTACCAAGGCTAGATTTTTGACCCCAGATATGATCTCTCCTGGAGAATGTTCCATAAGCACATGAAAAAAATGTGTATTCTGCTGTTTTTGGATGGATAATCCTATAAATATCAATGAAGTCCATCTTGTTAAATGTGTCATTTAAAGCTTGTGTTTCCTTGAGTATTTTCATTTTGGATTATCGGTCCATTGGTGAAAGTGGGAAGTTAAAATCCCCTACTATGATTGTGTTACTGTCAATTTCCCCTTTATGGCTGTTAGTATTTGCCTTATGTATTGAGGTGTTCCTATGTTGGGTGCATAAATATTCACAATTGTTATATCTTCTTCTTGGATTGATCCCTTGATCATCATGTAGTGTCCTTCTTTGTCTCTTTTCATAGTCTTTATTTTAAAGTCTATTTTGTCTGATATGAGAATTGCTACTCCAGCTTTCTTCTGATTTCCATTTGCATGGAATATCTTTTTCCATCCCCTCATTTTCAGTCTTTATGTGTCCCTAGGTCTGAAGTGGGTCTCTTGTAGACAGATATATATGGGTCTTGTTTTTGTATCCATTCAGCCAGTCTGTGTCTTTTGGTGGGAGCATTTAATCCATTTACATTTAAGGTAATTATCGATATGTATGTTCCTATTCTCATTTTCTTAATTGTTTTGGGTTTGTTATTGTAGGTATTTTCCTTCTCTTGTTTTTCTTGGCTAGAGAAGTTCCTTTAGCATTTGTTGTTAAGCTGGTTTGGTGGTGTTGAACTCTCTCAGCTTTTGCTTGTCTGTAAAGGTTTTAATTTCTCCATCAAATCTGAAGGAGATCCTTGCTGGGTAGAGTAATCTTGGTTGTAGGTTTTTCTCCTTTATCACTATAAATATGTCCTGACACTCCCTTCTGGCTTTCAGAGTTTCTGCTGAAACATCAGCTGTTAACCTTATGGGGATTCCCTTGTGTGTAATTTGTTGTTTTTCCCTTGCTGCTTTTAATATGTTTTATTTGTATTTAATTTTTGATAGTTTGATTGATATGTGTCTTGGCATGTTTCTCCTTGGATTTATCCTATGGGACTCTCTGTGCTTCCTGGACTTGATTAACTATTTCATTTCCCACATTAGGGAAGTTTTCAACTATAATCTCTTCAAATATTTTCTCAGCCCCTTTCTTTTTCTCTTCTTCTTCTGTAACCCCTATAATTTGAATGTTGGTGTGTTTTATGTTGTCCCAGATGTCTCTGAGTTGTTCCTCAGTTCTTGTCATTCTTTTTTTCTTTATTCTGCTCTGCAGTAGTTATTTCCACTATTTTATCTTCCAGGTCACTTATCTGTTCTTCTGCCTCAGTTATTCTGCTATTGATCCCTTCTAGACTATTTTTAATTTCATTTATTGTGTTGTTCATCATTGCTTGTTTCCTCTTTAGTTCTTCTAGGTTCTTGTTAAATGTTTCTTTCATTTTATCTATTCTATTTCCAAGATTTTGGATCATCTTCACTATCATTATTCTGAATTACTTTTCAGGTAGACTGACTATATCCTCTTCATTTGTTAGGTCTGGTGTTTTTTAACCTTGCTCCTTCTCCTCTGTGTGTTTTTCTGTCTTTTCATTTTGCTTATCTTACTGTGTTTGGGGTCTCCTTTTCACAGGGTGCAGAGTTCGTAGTTCCCGTTGTTTTTCATGTGTGTCCCCAGTGGCTAAGTTTGGTTCAGTGGGTTGTGTAGGTTTTCTGGTGGAGGGGACTAGTGCCTGTGTTCTGGTGGATGAGGCTGGATCTTTTCTTTCTGGTGGGCAGGTCCATGTCTGGTGGTGTGTTTTTGGGTGTCTGTGGCCTTATTATGATTTTAGGCAGCCTCTCTGCTAATGGATGGGGCTATCTTTCTGTCTTGCTAGTTGTTCGGCATAGGGTGTCCAGCACTGTAGCTTGGTGGTCATTGAGTGAAGCTGGGTGTTGGTGTTGAGATGGAGATCTCTGGGAGATTTTTGCCCTTTGATGTTACATGGAGCTGGAGGTCTCTTTTGGACCAGTGTCCTGAACTTGGCTCTCCCACCTCAGTGGCACAGCCCTGACGCCTGTCTGGAGCACCAAGAGAATGTCCTTCACATGGCTCAGAGTAAAAGGGAGAAAAAATAGAATGAAAGAAAGAAAGCAGATAAAATAAAATAAAGTATGATAATATAAAATAAAGTTATTAAAATAAAAAATAATTATTAGAAAAAAAATTTTAAAAGTAAAAAAAAAAAAAAAAAAGGACAGACAGAACCCTAGGACAAATGGTGAAAGCAAAGCTATACAGTCAAAATCTCACACAGAAACATACACATACACACTCACAAAGAGAGGAAAAGGGGAAAAAAATAATCTATCTTGCTCCCAATAACCACCTCCTCAATTTGGGATGATTCGTTGTCTATTCAGGTATTCCACAGATGCAGGGTACATCAAGTTGATTATGGAGCTTTAATCCGCTGTTTCTGAGGGTGCTGGGAGAAATTTCCTCTCCTCTTTGTTCACACAGCTCCTAGGGTTCAGCTTTGGATTTGGCCCTGCCTCTGCGTTTAGGTCGTCTGAGGGTGTCTGTTCTTTGCTCAGACAGGACGGAGTTAAAGAAGCCGCCAGAACGGCTCTGGCTCACTCAGGCCGGGGGGAGGAAGGGATACAGATGCGGGACAAGCCTGCAGTGGTAGAGGCCCGTATGACGTTGCAGCCACCTGAGGCTCACCATGTTTTCTCCCAGAGAAGTTGTCTCTGGATCCCGGGACCCTGGCAGTGATGGGCTGCACAGGCTCCCGGGAGGGGAGGTGGGGATAGTGACCTGTGCTCGCACACAGGCTTCTTGGTGGCGGCAGCAGCAGCCTTAGCATCTCATGTCTGTCTCTGGGGTTCGCACTGATAGCCGCAGCTCGCGCCCGTCTCTGGAGCTCCTTTAAGCAGCACTCTTAATCCCCTCTCCTCGCGCACCGGGAAACAAAGAGGCAAGGAAACGTGTCTTGTCTCTTCGGCAGCTCCAGACCTTTTCCCGGACTCCCTCCCGGCTAGCCGTGGTGCACTAACCCCTTCAGGCTGTGTTCACGCCGCCAACCCCAGTTCTCTCCCTGGGATCTAAGCTCTGAAGCCCGAGCCTCAGCTCCCCGCCCCCGCCTGTCCCGTCTGGTGAGCAGACAAGCCTCTCGGGCTGGTGAGTGCTGGTTGGCACCGATTCTCTGTGCGGGAATCTCTCCGCTTTGCCCTCCGCAACCCTGTTGCTGTTCTCTCCTCCATGGCTCTGAAGCTTCCCCTCTCTGCCACTTGCAGTCTCTGCCCGAGAAGGGGCTTCTAGCATGTGGAAACCTTTCCTCCTTCACAGCTCCCTCCCACTGGTGCAGGTCCCGTCCCTATTATTTTCTCTCTGTGTTTTTCTTTTTTCTTTTGCCCTACCCAGGTACGTGGGGAGGTTTTTGCCTTTTGAGAGGTCTGAGGTCTTCTGCCAGTGTTCACTGGGTGTTCTATAGTAGCAGTTCCACGTGTAGATGTATTTCTGATGTATCTGTGGGGAGGAAGGTGATCTCCGCGTCCTATTCTTCCGCCATCTTCTCCTATCTCTGTCTTTATTTTAAAGTCTATTTTGTCTGATGTGAGTATTGCTATTCCAGCTTTCATTTGATTTTCATTTGCATGGAATATCTTTTTCCATCCCATCTCTTTCAGTCTGTATGTGACCCTAGGTCTGAAGTTGGTCTTTTCTAGACAGCATATATATCAATCTTGTTTGTGTCCATTCAGTCAGTCTATGTCTTTTGGTTGGAGCATTTAATCCATTTACATTTAAGATAATTATCAATATGTATTTTCCTATTGTCATTTTCCTAATTGTTTTTGGTTTGTTTTTGTAGGTCTTTTTTCTTTCCTTCCTCTTTTGTTTTCTTCTCTTGTGGTTTGATGACCATCTTTAGTGTTGTGTTTAGCTTGCTTCTTTTGTGTGTGTATATCTGTTGTAATTTTTGGGTTTGCTGTTCCCATGTGGTTTTCACTTAGCTGTCTATATATATACAAGGTTGTTTTAAGTTGCTGGTCTCTTTTCTGCCTAGAGAAGTTCCTTTATCATTTGTTGTAAAGCTGGTTTGGTGTTACTGAATTCTCTTAGCTTTTGCTTGATGGTAAAGCTTTTGATTTCTCTTTCAAACTGAATGAGAGCCTTGCTGGTTAGACTATTCTTGGTTGTAAGTTCTTTACTTTAAATGTATCGTGCCACTCCCTTCTGGCCTGCAGTGTTTATTTATGAGGATTCACTTGTATGTTATTTGTTGCTTTTCCCTTGTTGGTTTTAGTATTTTTTATTTGCCATTAATTTTTGTCAGTTTGATCAATATGTGTCTCAATGTGTTCCTCCTTGTGTTCATCCTGGATGGGATTCTCTGCACTTCCTGGACTTGAGTGAATGTTTCCTTTCTCATGTTAGGGAATTTTTCAGCTATAATCTCTTTAAATATTTTCTCAGGCACTTTCTCCTTCTCTTCTCCTTCTGGGACCCATATAATGCGAATGTTAATGTGTTTTATATTGTTCCATATGTCTCTGTGTCTGTCTTCATTTCTTTTCATTGTTTTTTCTTTATTCTGTTCTCTGGCAGTGATTTCCACCACTCTGTCATCCAACTCACTTATTCGTTCTTCTGCCTCAGTTATTCTGCTATTGATTCCCTCTAGTGTATTTTTCATTTCAGTTATTGTATTGTTCATCTCCATTTATTTTTTCTTTAAGCTTTCTAGCTCCTTCTTAAACATTTCTTGTATCTTCACGATCTGTGCCTCCACTCTTTTTCTGAGATTTTGTATCATCTTTACTATCATTACTCTGAATTCTTTTTCAGGTAGATTGCCTATCTCCTCTTCATTTAGTTATTCACATGGGGTTTTTTTTTCTTATCTTTTTCCTTCATTTGCAACATATTTCTCTGTCGACTCATTTTGTCTAACTTTCTGTGTTTGTGGTCTCATTTCCACAGGCTGCAGGGTCATAGTTCCTCTTGCTTCTCGTGTGTATTCCCTGGGGGGTGAGGTTGGTCCAGGGGCTTATGTAGGCTTCCTGGTGGGAGGGCCTGGTACCTGCCCCCTCTTGGGTGGAGGTGGTTCTTGTCCCTTTGATGGGCAGGGCCATGTCAATGGGTGTGTTTTGAGGTGGCTGTGAGCTCAGTACAACTTTAGGCAGCCTGTCTTCTGATGGGTGAAGCTGTGTTCCTATCTTGGTGGTTGCTTAGCCTGAGGCTTTCCAGCTCTGGAGCCTGTAGGTTATTAGGTGGGGCTGGGTCTTGGTGCCTAAATCTGGACCTCTGGGAAAGCTCACTCTAATCAATATTCCCTGGGGCTTCTGCTATCAGTGTCCTTGCCCCCACAATGAGTGACAGTCAACCTTTACCTCCCCAGGAGAACCCCTAAGATCCCTAGGTAAGTGTAGCCCTGGTTCCTATGGTGGTACTGCTTTGTGTTGGGTCCCAGTACATGTGAGAACTTGTGTGCACCCTCCAAGAGTGGAGGCTCTGTTTCCTCCAGCCCTTCGGAGCTCCTGTACTCAAGCCTTGCTGGTCTTCAAGGCTAAATGCTCTGGGGGTTATTCCCCCCAATGCCAGACCCTCAGACTGTCTTGGAGGGCTATATTTATGTGGGGACATTCCTGTGTATACAGCATGGATTTAATATTTTTTGGGGGGAGGACTGTTTTAGTATAGATGTCTGCCATCTCTTTCTTCAGTGCATGCTGTCCGTTATCCCCTTAATAGGAGGTGTGACTGTTGTGGGGACAAGAGCCTTCACTGGATATTGAGCAGGACCTCCCCATCAGTCAGTGGTTGTCACTGTCCTGTCAGGGGTGGGGTCTGCTTCCTAGTTGTTGGAGTAGAGCCCCCAGATCTGTTTCATAGCTGTGTTTCTGATCTGTGGTGTGAGGTAGGTGGGATTGGAGCACTCCCACTGGGAGGGAAGCCACTGAATATTCCTCCTCTGGAGATGTTCACCTGTGGGTGTGTTGTGTTGTGTCACCTTTCACCCCTTGTGCAGGCTCTCAGATTATACTGTTGTTGGCACTGCTCTTAACCCCACCTTAACTATGGGTATGCCAGCAATTGGCCCTGGTGACTCTCAGGCATTGTTTTTACCAGGCTACCAGTGTATATCCACTGAAGTCAGGTCCCAGGATTGCAGTAATCAGGAATCTGGGCCTGCTGTGGGTGTTATGGAGGCACTTCAACTCTATCCTGGCCTAACTCCCATGTGTATGTGCCCACAAAGTCTACAACTGCTAAAGCTAGACCCATCTTGGCTACAGGAGCATTCATTTTCTGTTCATATCTTCTGTAGGCACGGAGTTAACAAGGCTGGTCACAGGGATGTAAATTCATGACTTGCACAGCTGCAAGGAGTGATTTCAGCTTTTCTTCCTTAGTTGCATGTTCCCTGGGGATCAGCTGTGGTTTCAGCCCCACCTCTGTGTGTGGGCCACCCACAGGGGTTTGCCCCTGTGGTTGCTCTGGAGCACATGAGTCCACCCCAGCAAGGAAGGGGTATGGAGGCAGCACAGTGGCTGAGGTTGCAAGAGCCCAAACAGCGACAGGTGCACGGGAGAGCCAGTGGTCATGTGCGTGAGCCAGCCCTCCCCAACAGTGATAAGGTGTGTGGGGAAGGTGGCAGCTGTGGTGCAAGAGAGCCGGCCCTGATGGGGGCCCTTCCTAGTGTCTGGGGAGGCAGGGGCTGGCACATGGGGAGAGAGGGTGCAATAGAAGCTCCACACCCCACGCAGCACTTTGCTTCTATGGCAGGCCGGGTTTCCTCCACAGGCATTCCCAGTTGCAGATTTCCTCACTCCCATCCCCTCAGCTGTCTCCTCACAGCCAACAGCAGTCCTCTCCCCACATTCCAGTCCCCAGCCCCCATCCCCACCAGCGGACACACGTCTCATGCTGAGGCATGCAGGGCTGTGACATGGACCATATATCTGTGTAGGTCTCACTCTGTCCTGCCTGCCACAGATGGGTTGCTGCATTCTCTTTTGATAGCCACCGAAGCTTCCTTTTTGTTCCAACTGATCTCTCTGCTGGTGAGGGGGCCTCCCCAGATGCAGGAACCTCTCCACTCTTTCAGCTCCCCACCACCAAATGGTGCCGTTCCCATCCCGCTTCCTCTCCTCTTCTTCTTCCCGTCTTTTTTCTTTCATCCTACCCAGTTAAGCAGGGATCTTTCTTGTCCTTTTAGGTATCCAAGGTCCTCTGCTAGTGTTCAGCCAGTTCTCTGTGAGAATTTTTCCATTTGTAGATGTATTCTTGATGAATTTGTGGGGAGAGATGAGCTCCACATCCTCATACTCCTCCACCATCTTCGACAATATATATTCTTAAAACTAATTTTACTTGTTTTATTTTGCTTTTCTTAATGCAACTACTATAAAATCTTATATTACATATTTGGCCCTCATTTAATTTCTAACAGACAGTGCTGCTCTAAGGCATGTGTCCTGGCAAGATCAAGTTCCAGATACCAATAGTAGCTCGATTACTCACATTTGGTAACCTCCTTCCCTTCCCTGTCTCATATCTCTTTCCTATACTGGTCTTTCCAAACAAATACTTGCCAGTCAAATTACTGTACTGGAATCTCAGAGTTTGCTTTGGGAGCAGCCCAAACTAATATAACTAGACCATCTCCATTGCAACAAGATGCATCCCTATTTCTAGTCTCATATTTAGACTATTGCAGTGTCCTCCTAACTGGGCTTCTGGCTTTTGTTCTTGCTCTGCTCTAATTCACTTTTTACATAACAGCTATTGTGATCTTAGTGAAACTGACATTTCAACATAGTCACTCTTGCTTTAAAACCTTCCAGTGCCTTCCTGTTGATCTTAGGAAAAAAAAACTATAATATCCTAAATTTGACACAAGATCCTACATGATTGGCCTACCTTATTAGCTCCATCTTGTCATGTGCCCCAGTTCCCTTCCATTTTTCTGTTTCAGCCACACCTGTCTCCTTTCAGGTTCCCAGGTACCTTGTGCTAGTATCATTTTTCATCCTTCCTCACAGAAATACTTTGGTCAGTCTCCTGCTTGTCCCTCAGAGTGCAGTTTATGTGCCAGGGCTCAGAGAAGACAACCTTCAATTTCCAGACAAGACCATGTCAGGACCCCCATTATACATTCTCCAAGTCTCATGTGCTTCTTTCCTGAGTCCTTATTACAGTGTAATTGTGGGTTTAACTGTTGAATGCCTTTCTCTAACATTAAAATATATGCTTGATGAAGACTCTTCATTTTAAAACCTATGCCCTGACACATAGCAGACACCAACTAAATATGTGTGGAATATATAAGAAAACATTCTCACTATTTAATCTTAGATTTGATTTTTCTTATCTGTGTTGGAGTGGACTAAAAAAATAACATTTCCAATACACTCTCCCCTTGCATCCATCTTGGTTTAAATTAAGAGATAAACTCAGGATTCAGATAGCTGGAGTCTAAAATATCAGCTTTATTAATGATGTAAAACATGTTGGAGGATGCGGCTAAGGTGTGCTACAAAGTGAATTTGAGAACACTGCCCACCCCATTGCCCATAGGCCTGACCTCAGTAGGGACAAGTCTATATGACAGAAGTCTCAGCATGACCAAGAGAACCAGCTAGTGTACCCTCTCTGTGGGTGGGTTGCTCTGAGCAGAGTATAAGGCACTGAGCTTCACAGGCTCACTTTTCTCTCTCAAACTCACCAATCAGAGAAGTCAGCCCTATCTTTCTTGGGGAAGAGTGAGACGATGACAGAGGGAACGGAAGTGTTATTCTGGGAAGAGTCCCTCCTCGTGAATTGAGAGGAGTGGGGAACTAGTTTCCCCCCACCCCAAGACCTGGGAATCTGCTTACACATATTAAGAGAATGAGAATAAACACCACTGTTAGGAGGGTCAAGTGAATAGAGGTACGTGTAAGTGCTTTGAGAGTGCTATGAAAATATAAGCTGTTATTAAGAAACTTTACACACACCTAGGCTAGCTGGCATCCTGCTTCCTTTCCTCACCTTTCTTTAAAAAATTAAATAAATAAAGTTGTTTATTGTCTGAGAAACCAGGACTCTGGCCTATGGCCTTGAGCCTAGAAGGTGGCCTTGAATGAAGCAAGCTTTCCACCCACCCCTCCCACCAACCCAGAATTATATGGCCACCCCACAAAACGAAGTAATAGTCAACAGATTGATTTGAAGGCTGGGGGAAAAAACTCCAATTAAAAATGTGCTAAAGTCCTTTGAAAATTCAGAAGTAACAGCTAAGGATCTAGTCTATTGCTTATATTCTGACAGTCTGACAGCTTCACTGGGAAGCAGCCACATAGCACAGGGAGACCAGCTCGGTGCCTTGTGACCACCTACAGGCGTGGGATAGGGAGGGTGGGAGGGAGGGAGACGCAAGAGGGAGGGGATATGGGGATATATGTATATGTATAGCTGATTCACTTTGTTATAAAAACAGAAATTAACACACCATTGTAAGGCAATTATACTCCAATAAAGATGTTAAAAAAAAAGTAACTTTGAAACTTGCACAAATTGCACCTTTTATATTTTAAGTCACACAGGCATGACAACATGATTATTCATGACTCTGGAGAATGTTCTTGACAACAAGAAGACATTAATATCCCCAGCCCTGTACCAAATTAATAAGAAGCCCCAAGAATCAGAGAGAACAAACAAGCAGAGCCCCTTCTCCATAGAAGAAGAGAAGGTCTGTGCTTTGAAATGTGCTGGGGCCTGGGGTTTCACCTGTTAAAAGACAGGTTTTTTTTCTCTGGCTTGTAGCTGATCAATATGCTCAGGCAAAAGCTGCTGAGGGACCCATCTCTCCATGGGCAACTGAGAGGACTTTGATTTGCTTTATGGTGCAAGTAGCAATTGGGCCTCTGAGAGTTCTTAAATGAGGAAGAAAAGGTATCCAAGATGCTAGAAATATGCAGATGGGAAACCCAGCAGAATAAAATGGAGGTACAACCTTAAAATGATAGCTGCAATTCAAAGAGAGTGTATTATGTGTTCAACACTGTGCCAAAGCAGGTGACATGGTATCCTAAGGGAGGTATGACCATCGTCATTTTGTAGAGGCAGAAACAGAGGCCTGGGAAGGTTGTACAATATTCCCACAGTCACTGACTGTAAGAGACAGAAACTGTTTTGTACCCTAGCAATCTGGCTCCAAAGACTCAGCGAGCTCCTTCCTTATGCATCACTCTGCAGACATCTAGTGACTTCTCCAGCAGGCCATGGGGATGTCATCTCTCTAAATGTCTGCTTCATCCTTCTCTCTGCTTCTCACGCAGAAAATGACTAGCCTACAGTTCCTGAGTTTACATCCCCTTTATCTAAGAGACCAGCCCTGACTAAATCTCCTAGTCCTTGTCCCAAATTATTGAGAAAAGAATCCAAAAGTCCAGCTTCAGTAAGAGATCCAGATTTAATCAAATCACCTATGCTCAAGGGTGGCAACTTGAAGCTTAAACGTGGCTTCCAGAGGCTCTACATGCTGAGAACTTTCTCAGGTGTTCTGGCTTTACTGCCGCCTCCCCTGTCTTGCACATCGTGGAATCTCTCCCCTCCCCCAGGTTTTTCAGCGGGTACTTACTATGTACAAGGCCATATGTTAAGCACTGTGTAACTACAGCACTGACCCTGCCTTCAAGGAACTTACAGCCTGATTGCAGAAATTACTCGGGTGTACCGATAACACAATGATGCTGTGTGTGAGTGTGGTGTGTACAAGTGTGTGTGTGCTACATGCTCTAAGAGTTCAGAGAGGGGAGAAATCACAAGCTGCTCTCCCATGATGCTCCCCAGATTATGATGCTATTGTTGGGGAGATAGAAAAAGCATGGGCTTTGGAGTAAAACCTCTGTGTTAAAATTCCGTTCCATTCTGTGCCAAGTTGTTTAACTTCTTTGAGTCCCAATGTCCTCATTCGTAAAATAGGGATAATAACATTTATCTCACATGACAATTATTAGAACTAAATTGCATGATTGTGTTAGCAGGTTCAGTAAGAAGAAATTACTTCTCTTGTCTCTTTTCCCCTCACCTCCTCCTCCCTGGTCCCATGACAATTATAGCCCTTGCTTCATTCTAACCTGCTTACCTATGTATGTATCTGCCTCTCTATCTTTCCCATTTGTGAATTTCTCAAAGGCTTAGTCCATATTTTAGTTCCCCTTGTGGCTTTAATTACTGAAACATAAACTGTTAGAGCTGTGTATCAAAAACAATAAAGTTTGGGAAACCTTACTTTATATCACTTTTTTACCCCATATCACTTAACATTTTCATTTAATAAGCAAGTGCTTATGCTCATTTGCAGATTTATTTATAATTGTTTTCTATTTGTCATGTGGGAATCATAGTAGTAGAAGTAAGAGTAATACTGGTAACTAACCATTAGCAGTAACTAATACTTGTACCTAATGATTATTAAGTAATTACTATATCAGGCACTCTTCTAAGTATTTTTACATGTATTACCTTACTTAATCTTCATGACAAACCAACAGCTACTGCTCTTCTCCCCATTTTACAGGAGAACAAAGTGAGGCACAGTAGCTAAGTAGTGTACGAGAATGAAAAAGAGGAAAAAAAGTAAGAGTGATAGAACTGTAGCAGCAATGCAGAGCACTCTGTGTTGCATCACATGAAATGGTACCAAACCCTGATTCTGCAAGCAGTGTGACCATAGATGAGCTGCTTAAACTCTGTGAGAGGCTTGGTCCTCATTTGTGAGATGGGCTGCCTGCTCCCACTTCAGAGCTTTCTGTCTGGGAACCCTAGGGTGCTCTGTAAATGATAAGGAGCCATAGTGATGTTAGCCAGCCGTTATTGGTCAAGTCTCACTTTACTGGTTTCCTCCCCTGTTTCTCCCTCCACCACCCCAGGACATAGGAAAACATTGAACACAGTGCATGCTCAGTCAGGGCTAACTGAATGAACCAGCAAAGGGCCAGAGCCAGCTGATTCTCACTATCTTGAATGTAGGAAGAGTAAGTGACAGGGCTGAGACATGGTGAGACAGCTGCCCATGACAAAAGCGGAAAAGTTGGAACTTCAAAGAATTCCAAGGGTATGACTATTGAGTTTCATGAAAAGTCAGAGGGTCCCCAAATTCACTGTAGCCATTATAGAGAATAGGCACTGCCAGTAAGGCCTGGGGAAGCGCCCTTCTCTTACTTCTGGGAAATGATATGATAGGGGAAAGGCTTTGCATCTGGACAAGGCTGGGTTGGTGACTTAGTTTTGTTACCTTCTAGCTGTGTGATCTTGGAGAGGTCAATGATCCTCTCCAAGCCTCGGTTTTCATATCTATAAAGTAATGATAACATTAGTACAAGCTCATAGGATTGCTGTGATGAGTCAGCAGGATATTGTATTCAGTGCAAAGCCTGGCACACAGGAAGCATTCAATACAGTTTAGCAAGTATTAGTATTAACACTTTTATTAGTATTTGCATTAGATTAGCATAAGTATTAGTATTAATGTTCATAGATTTTATGACCCTCGAAGCTCTTGGGGGGCTTTGTATCTTATCTGTTTTGTTGTTTTAGCATTCTTTATCCCTCCATAGTATAGGAAAGAACTTAGGATGTTATAGCCACACTTGGTAACTGGCTGCTCACCAAAGGTAACTATGATTGAAAAAACATGGAAGTAATGCCTTCAGAGCTTTTTATTTATGGGGAGAAAAATGCAGTTTTACAATGTGCAGCTACTGCACTTTACTATGCATTAAAAATAGACAGGTCCTCCCAAACCTCAATCCTTTAAGAGAACAGTAGCAATAGAGCTTTAGATTTGGGAGGAAGTCTCCAAGATCCCCTGTCTAGCCCTCCTGTACAAGATCCTTCAGTAACTGACCTTGAAAATATAGCAATGTATCAACTCATGACATCAAACTAACATAGAATAGATCTGCTACTTAAGCACAAATGGACCCTCATGTTTAACTTATTGCTTCACATTACTACTTGATTGTTGCCTGAGGGGAAATTGTGGCTGCCACAACTGGACCATGTTGTCTTCTCTTGTATCTCCACTTTGCCTGGTCTGGGGAGGAACAATCAATTCTTTTTGGTCAACTATCTTAGGATGCACTAGTGAGTGCCCAGGAAATGGAGTTTAACTTATTAGCTGTAAGTCAAATACTCTTGCTCTCTGGTCTAATTAAAACAGATGAAAGATTAAATGTGCATCCTTGATGACTCAGGATTCATTTGAGCCTGCACCCATCCCTCTTTCACATGTAGCTGTTATCCACCAATTCTGCTATATCCAGATCAGACTTTATCTCCTTCAGGGAAACCTTTGGACACATACACACAGACTGGGTTACAGGCACTCTTTCATATACAGAAGGTCCCCGACTTACGATGGTTCAACTTATGATTTTTCAACTTTATGATGGTGCAAGAGAGATGTGCATTCAGAAGAAACCATACTTTGAGTTTTGCTTTTTTCCAGGCTAGTGATATGAGGGACGACACCCTCTCGTTATGATGGGCAGGGCAGCAGCCACAGCTCCCGGCCAGCCACGAGGTCACCAGGACAAACACCCTATCCGCTGACAACCATTGTGTACCCAGACAACCATTCTGTTTCTCACTTTCAGTACAGTATTCAATAAATTACATGAGATATTCAACACTTTATTATAAAACAGGCTTTTTCTTAGCTGATTTTGCCCAAATGTAGGCTAATTTAAGTGTTCAGAGCATGTTTAAGGTAGGCTGGACTAAGCTATGATATTTAGTAGGTTAGGTATATTAGATGGATTTCATCCTTTGCAAACCTCTATCATGGAACTTAACAACTTGTACGTTAGTTATAGTAGGTATATTAGATGGATTTCAACTTTAGTAGGTTAGGTATATTAGATGGATTTCATCCTTTGCAAACCTCTGTCATGGAACTTAACAACTTGTACGTACAGTAATTATAGATTTGCTGCTCAGTCCTCACCAGCCTACAGAGACTCACTTTCAACTTCACATTTCCAGTGCTAGCACACTGCTTCACATATTATAGTTCCTTAAGAAATGTTGGATGAAGGATGCAATTTGACTAATGGTGGCAAAGCTCTGCCTTCAGCTCTCTCATCCCACTAGCCTGCCATGGAGCCTGGGATATTATCTCAAAGAAAGCCATCCACACATTTAAAAAGACTATGAACAAGCTAAATATTAGTCATCCAAATATTATTTTCTCATTGAGTTGCCTTAACAAGTGGCAAGAACAGATGGCATTCAAGACATGTTATCACAAAAATATGAACATCTTATTTGTTTTTTAAATATATTTTAAAAGAACCTGCACATAACTGCAGACTATTTAGAGAGCAGCCATGGGAAAACTGGTATGGGGAGAAACACTGGGCTTTGGCTTTTTCCTGTTCAGTCTTGCCCTGTCATCAGTTTTCCTCAATGGCCCTTTCCTTTCTGTAAATGTGATGAACTCTCAAATTTGAGTTCTGAGAAAAGTTTGATTTTATTTTGCTCTAAGACAAAAAGAAGCACAGGTTACACACCCACTATGTGTCATGTAATAGCTACAATGTAGATCCACAGGGATCCTTTCCACATTCTTTTCAGTATTAATGAAATTTTACTCTAAAGTTAAGGCAGCAGCAATGAAGAGAAGGTCACTATGATCAGTTTGGATTTGATATAGTGCCAGAAAGTGAAATTTAGAATCAGGGACCCTGACCTCATAAATGTCCCTACCCGTGTAAGTACACAACATCCTCCTTACAGAAAAGTCCCGGCCAGCAATTTTCAATAGAAAGCTAAGCACTAAGATCAATAGAGCAATATTTTATGAAATTCAATTCATCAGAAGATTTGACACTTTAAAGATGATAGAATGTCTTATTTATTGGCAATCATGGAAACTTCAGGAATGTTTGGTGCAGTGAATACTAAAGCCCAAAGTTGATTTGAAATTTCCTGTCCTTGAAAGAAGACAATGATGGAGAGTTGCTTTTGAAAGCTGAATCTCAATCCCAAAACCTCATAGCCATGGTACAAGTGAGCCAAGATTCCAAATCAAAATGAAAGTGTCATTTGCAACAAGTTTTAAGAACTGCTTTTACCAAAAGCAAAATCAAAAACAAACAAACAAAAAACTAGCATATCTTTACAACTGGGTACAGCATACAAAATATTAGCCTTTAAACTTTATCCCTATGCCAACCTTCATCCAAATGAAATTGAAACAAATAGGTGAAAACTGCCAATAACTAAATGCAGTGTGGTATCCTGGATTGGATCCTGGAACAGAAAAATGACACAAGTGGAAAATCTGATGGAATCCAAATAATGTCTATAGTTTAGTTAGTAGTGATGTACCAATGTTAATTTCTTAGTTGTGACAAATCACTGAGGAAGAGACATGAAATACGAAAAAGAATGTGAGACATGGAATCCATCCAAAGGCATGAATATGGAGCTCCCCTCTCCTGTTATTAGCTGTCCCTGTGGTTAAGTTCTTAACCAGCCTGAGCCTCAGTTTTCTCATCTCTAAAAACAGTCATAATTAAACCCTCTTCATGTAATTATTATAACGATTAAATGACAAAACATACAAAATGAACTTGTAGATAGTAAATATTCAGTGCACATCAGTTGAATTTAGTCCAAGACCAAGACAAGGTAAGTGTCAAAAGCCAAAGAAGAGATTTTTTTTTAATAGTGGGAAATCTTTGTCAAAGGCACCTCCCGCAACTTCTGGACAACCAGGAAAGCCTCATTTCAAGGACAGGAAAAGTTGACAGGCATTGCCAGTGTTGCCCATCAGGGACCTCTGGCAAGAATCTGCATAAGGTTGAATTTGGCACAATCCATTTCTCACCTTAAGTAAACATCCCAATTAATGTATTCGTATTTCAGTCCTCTGACTCATGGAAAAATCCTTTTTTCACCAATTTATTTCCAAGTTATTTGAATTAACAGCAACCTTACTTTTCTAGGAAGTTCCTCTATAGATAAGAATTGCTTCAAGGGAAGGAATCCTGATTCCATTTGTAACTTATTTTTTTCTTATCTCTGTTTTTGGAGAAATAAATAGAAAATAAGCAAACTGACATTTATTTATCATCCCATCTCCTCTGAAATAGATTTCCAAGCAAATTAAATGTCAATTAAGGAAAGTACAGCTGAGAGAAGCTGAGCAACCTGCCCAACACCACCCAGCTAAGAGCAGAGGAGTCAGAACTTGAACTTGACTCTAAGAGCTGTTCTCTCTCCTGTATGTCACCCAACCACTCCACTGCAGTCAAGCTGAAGAATACTAGTGGAACTGATCTTTCCTGCCTGGTTTTTCCATCCAAAGCAGGGCTTCCCAGCATGGTTGGGTAGCATGTCAGAGGGTCATCCAGTCCTGCATAGAGACTTGTGAAATTAATTCCATCTATTTCTATATTTAAAACAAATAGGTACCTTTTTGCTCTTGGATGCAGATTATAGAATCAAGCAAGCCTGACTATGGAGTCCTTGCTCTTAAAGGATCTATTCAAGGTAGAGCCTCTTAAAGAGACACCCATTGGGCTGGGTTGCCCTTAGCCCCATCATCACAAAGTGCCTAGTTCTTCCTACACTACATGGACAACCCCAAATCAGCATGAGTTCCCAGCACCATTTTTTGCTTCCAAGCCTTGGTCCTGTACCCTTTTGCTGCCCAGCACTCCTGTTTTTTGACAGAATCCTGTTTACCTTACCTAAAGGATCCCCTGCCTTTTCAGTCTGGATTTCACACTTGGTACTACCTACCTAGTATTAACCTCAGCTTCTTCTTTCAGGTGTGATCTCAGGGCTCTCAGACTATATACTCCTGACTTTCCCAGGTAACCATTTGTCTGCCTGGCCTGAGTCACCTCAGCCCCCCAAAGCCTTTCCCAGAGCCCTCCCAGGTTCCTGACTTTCCTGCTGGATTGCCTGAGCCCAAAACATACACAAACACACACACATACACATCACACACACATGCACACACACACACACACACACACACACACACACACAGCTGCCTGAATTGCAAGCACTCATTAGTATTAAATGCCAAGTTTTTGGAATAACCAGCCTTCTTGTTAAAAGTAAATCAGAGATTGCTGCATTAATGCAGTAATGGAAATGTAATGAAGGAATTTATTGTCCGTGAAAGACACTGTCTGCCACACAAACCCCATGGGGTATCTCCAGACAGTAAGTACAGCTCCAGGCCTCTAATTCCTCTGGCCCATAATTATCTCAGGAGTACCATGACCCTGCAGTTCTCCCTATTAAAAGTATATTTCCTTACAAAATGAACTGTGCTTTATTGAATTGCATCATTTTGATCACTGGAAATTGACATATGGGCTAATTAGCCAGGAAGTTGGGTACTTAATTTATGAGGTTTCATCAGATCCTGTCCCAGACCACTCATTGAGGAAGCTAAACAGCCCACGATGAACTGGAAGAAAGTTACTCTGGCAGAGTTGCATTATATATCTCTCATTACAGAGATAATGAACAGAAAACTTTACTGGTGCAGATATTGCTTCCCACCCCTTGCTCCCCCCTCCCATCTCAAAATGATTTTGCTTTATTGCAACCCAAAACCATTTTATGGGCACAGTCTTATTCTGCTCATTAGCACCATTTTTCGTTTAAAATCCATCAACTGCTGAGATGAAAAGGCAATTTGAGTCTTTGCCTTTATCTTTAATATTTAAAACTGTTCACACAGCCTTTTAAAAATCAAATATTGATGCTGCTACCTGTTGTTCTTCAAAGTGGAGCAATTATACTGCAGGCCCTTCACGGCAAGCCTGTCTTTATTAGAAATGAGAATGGAGATGTTAAGGAGGCATTCATTTCTTTCCCTCTTCATGGCCTCCCCCATCTGCCCTGGATGGAAAGCTGGGAAGAGTGTTTGGCTCTTATTAAAGCAAAGTGCTGAGGCAGCCTCCTGAAAACACCTAGTGGGCAGGCTGACAAGGGATATGGAGATGGAAGAAGCATCCTCAAAGTAGATTCTGCAGAATGGTGCGGCACCCTTGGAACTGTACAGCCTATTAGGCTCTCAGCCAGTTTGCCCACAAGAGGCCTGCTTACTTCAACCTCTGCAACATAGATTTCTGAAGAACAGAGGTTCGTAATGGTTCCACACTGCCCTCTAGTGACTGTTCCCAGAAGCTATGAGCATCATGCAGTCCTTATCTGCATTCAGCAGTATCTAACCCAGGACCTGCCCTGTGCCAAGGATGAGGGATATTGAGGTGAATAAGATATGCAGCCTGTCCTAAAATTCCTCATAGTCATTGGAGGGGAAAATGCATAGGTGACAGCATCATCACCATGCACGTAAAGTCTCAAAAGATTTTGAGGAAGTCATCTGGAAGGATGAGAAGTGTCTTTCTAAACAGAAGAAAAGGAGACATAGCTCAGGGCCTGACTGTGTAGGGGTTGCTGTGCCACTACAAAGTTGTATGAGCAAGTAGGAGACAATTGTAAGAGTTTAGTTGAGAATGTATCAACAATTTTAAAGATGCACATTTTCTTTTCATGTTTTAACATCTCTTTGGAATGCCTTCTATAATGATGGTGTTTATCATTTTATAAACCTGATGGGACATAGAATCATGGTGCATTTTACAAATCTATGACATCTGAGATTTGACAAAACACAGTAAAATAAGAGCTTAAATTAGGCAGTGGCTGGGAGTGGAAAGGACAGCATAAAGTAAAGGGACAGAACAAGAGGTAGTGTGCAGACAGAGAGAAGGGGACAGATTATAGAGGCTTTGGGGAGGTGGGATTTTTTTTTTTTTAATTGTTGAATGATTGTTTGTCAGATACAAAAACGAGGAGAGTTCCTCTGTGGAGTGTGGGCGAGGGGGGAGGGGTGTGTGTGGTAACAATTGGAAGAAACTAGTAAAAACAGGTTTTACTATGAGTATTTCAGGTTCTTTGACTATAAAAGAGATAGGGAGTTGCATAACAGAAAGGTACTCTGAGATCACTTCATTACATAGAAATATGCACGGGTTTTCAACGGAGTAGGATGATGGAAGCAGCACAGGGAGGGCATGTGGGAAAGAACTGGACGATATTTCTTTTTGGCCGTCTGGGTTTGAGATGGTCTTCTGCCTATAGGAAACAGGAGCACAGCATTGCACAGCATTTAATTTGCTCTAATTCATCTGGCGAATATGTTTTCCTGAATACGCTTTCCTGATATCAACTGTACAAATCACTTTTGAGCCATTCACTATTTTTGTCATGGATGAAATTGAAAAATACCATTTGCTTCCCCCATCCTGAATACCCAGAGAGCTGATTTTAGGATCCGCAACAAAGAATCTCCATCCCCACGGCACACACACCACACTGCCTTCCTTCGTAGGCATTTGACTATAGTAAGGACCCAAATTGGCTCATGTAACTGTCACTTCGGAGCCATGAAATAGAATAACAGTTGCATAAAACTGAGCCATGTATTTCTGAGATATTGGTTATTGCAGTATTTATCTTCTCATCCCTAAAGTGAGATTCGAGCTGGTGCTGTCAGCTACTTAACCATTTCTTTTGGGCTTTTATTGGTTGTTGGATTTTAGATTTTATTCCTACTAGTCAAAGACTGGGGAAGAGGGAGAAGAGGGTTGACAGGGGTGGTGATGGTGGTGGTAGAGGTGATAGGCATTACAGAGGAGAGTGAGAGCCAAGCTCTCTGTGATACAGAAATGTTGCAAATCAACAGAATCAGCATAGTAGGACAGAGCATGCCAGCAGGAAATTATTTTTTAAAGAAAAGTGTGCTTTTCTAACATAATTTCGCATTATAGTGAAAAAAGTGGGACAGACATGCATTCAAATCCTCCCTCCTTTGCTTGCTGGCTGTGCAACCTTGACAAATCCCTGAACCTCTCAGAGCCCGGTTTTCCTTATCTGTAGCACAGAGAACCTCACAGATTTTGCTAACAAGTAAAGGAGATGATCTGTGTAAAGCACTAGCAGGGAGTCTGTCACACCTTGGTCACAGATACTCTGTGTCACCCCCACCCTCGCTCCTGTCTCAATCACTCCAGGAACACTGACTAGTCACTTTTTCCATTCCCCTTTTCACCTCTTATATTTCCCATCCTCAGCTCTTGGCTATCCTAAGTATCTCTGGACATCCACATCCTACTCATCTCCAAGGCCCATTTCAGATGCCAGCTCCTCTAGGAAACGTCTCTGGCACTCCTGAACAAAAGTCATCTGTCCCTCCTCAAAGCCAATGTAACAGCTCAGTATGCAGTCCACATGGGCTCTTTCACATTTACCACCTCTGACACTCACAGCTCTGTAACCTATTTGCCCTCGCTGAGTTTCAGTTTCTTCATCAAAATTGTGATAATAAAAATATCTGCCTCCTGGGGCAGCAGCCAGGATCAAGTTGCTAATGCAAGCACAGCGGCAGACACACAGACTCGACAGACGGTAGTGATGCTGATGTCGTCGTCATAGTAGATCTAGATGTGACCTCTAGTCAGAAAGTGTAATTTCCTTGGCTGCATGCTTCTAGAAAGGACACATGTTGTTTCTAGAAACTGGTGTCTTTTCACAGTCACCCTTCACTTGTTAGGGGCTACAGTAGTCAATGGCAGCAGTGATGAAACCAATAAAATAAGTGCATCCGGGGTGGAGTCCTCTTTGAATTTCATTGTGAATTATATTTACTCATCAGCCAAAGACCCTAAGTTTTCCTTCCATGGCACAGGAAATGCTCATTATACTTGCAGAGCCACTGAAAAATGCAAAGCACATGAAAACTGGGCATTGATATGAAATCTCAAATGCACAGTTGTTAAATGACAAGACGAAAAGCTTTGATAAATATAGAATAAATGACCTTCATGTTGGGAACAGAGGCTGTCTAATCCTGGGAGGAGAAGAAGCAGTGGGATGGCAGCACTTGGGAACTCTTCCATGATTTCTCAACAAATACACCTGTGAGCAAAAGCATTCCCACTTTTATGTAATTTATCTTCTCAGCTTATTTCATGGTTTTCAGATTCAACCAACTTCTTAGGAAGAATATTAAAAGATTTATAATTTAGATAATAGGACATTATACCTTCTTAGTAAATAGCACTAGGCCATGCATTACTGGGTTTCAAGGTCAGTAGATTCTAAACACCAACCTAGGCAACTGTCATTTGTAGGCTCTCATGCATGGTTGCCCCATAAAGTTTACTATATGAATCACAAAAAAAAAAAAAAAAAAAAAAGAAGAGGAGAGGAGAGGAAAAGAGAAAAGAAACTCCTGAACAGGTAGGGAACTGTGTGCATGGATGGGAAAGAGATACAAGTTACTGATACTATACTCCTAATTTATTCCTGGGGTGTTTAGTGCTCCTCAGAGTCTAGCATCTCCAGCAGCTGCCCAGTTGTCTCAGTCCCTAATACAGGAGTATGAGAGAGAACAGATTGGGAAAGAAGACTGATTAGGCTACACTGTCCAATGTGGTAGCTGCTAACCATATGTGGCTATTGAGTAGTTGAAATGTGGTGAGTCTGAATTGGTATGTGCTTTGAGTGCAAAATACATACTGAATTTCAAAGACTTATTACGAAAAAGTAATGTAAAACATCTCATTAATACTTTTTGTATAGGTTGCATGTTGAAGTAACCTTTTGGATACATTGGGTTAAATGAAATATGTTGTTAAAGTTAATTTTACTGTCTTACGTTTTTACATGTAACTATTATAAAGTTTAAAATTGCAAATGTAGCTTTGCTTTCTATTTCTATGGGCAGCTGCTCTAGACTAGGTCTTGAGCCCGCATCATAACCATTGTACCACAGCCAAGATTTAGCATCAGATGTGACTGTCCACAGAGTATCTTATTTCACTTTAAAAAATTATTTTGTTTACTTTTAAAATTCAAACAACACCAAAGGGCACAAGATGAAAAATGAGTCTTGTACCCCCTGCCCCTCCTTTTCCTGATTCCTCTTGGTTTCTCCCCAAGAAGTAAGCATCACCCCAGTTTCTTGTACACTCTGCCAGAGATACCAGGACACATTGCTCCCCAGCGCCCCCACTGCTTCCATCACTCCCTGTTGTCTCACGCCTCACCTATCTCATTTCTGTTGCCTGCTGACCACTGTGAGCATTTGAGTATAGCCTAGAGGGCAGCAGCTTGTGATAAACAAGAGTCCATAGGGACAAGAACACGGTGAGAGATAAATGTTAATTAACTTGCGTACAGTGATGTGAGGAATGAGCAGTGGGGCTTATTCTCTAATTATCCTCCAAACATTTGCTATTTCTAATTTCTTTGAAAAACTGGCATCAAGGATTCTAACCTGACCAGTGGGACCCGGGACACCCACATGAGGGAATGTTAAGAAGGTGCTCTGCGTGCTCTGCTAGTGCCTATGTGCCATTGTGTCCCACCAAGCTCCCCTTAGGAGGCATTTTCCTCTTTGGAGACCAGATAACTGGAGATGGAGAATTATTTGCTTAAAGCCTTGTGAATCAGGGATTGAATTAAATGACATTAAGCTAGAAACAACTTTTCTAAGACAAGTTTTAATATGTTAATTAAAGTGGACTAACCTTGAATTTTCACAGTTTAACGATAAAAGGTGGCCTGAATATGAGTCAATATATGTTTAGAAAGAGCTTTTATGCTATCGTCTTTATAATTATTGAAGCAAGTCCTTACAGCATGGAGGATGGGGAAAGGATAAAGAATATGTCAGACTTGGTTAAAGAAGATGGCAATTTCCTGAGTCCCACCTCAGACCTATCTGGTCAGTCTGTGGGTGGAGCTGGGGCTGCATCCAGATATGGTGCTCAGAATTTCATCTTGTACACTTCTTTGCAATAAATAGAAACCAAGCATTGTTCAGGTACTGGGGATACAGCAGGAAACAAGAAAGGTAAATTCAAACATGCCTATATTATTTCCCACCCCCCCCCAAAAATATATTTAAATTTATAGGAGTGTACTCAGCCTATGCTTGATTTGAGCTGGTACAGGTAATTAAGGTGTTTTCCCAGCCCATAAAAGGAGCAGAGAAGCAGGTATTTCCGTGGGGGCAGTAATGCTGGTCAATCAGCTAATACCACCTTGATTTTGATTACTCTGTCCAATTGGTCACTCATTAGAGAGTCCAAAAAGTTGGATACAGACAACCAACAATGAGAGGCTTGGCAAGAACTCTGGAGCACTCAAAGGCCTAGCAGGCTAAGATTTAAAGCAGAGTTCTAGTCCAGCTAAGGGAATTGGAGAACTAATCCTGAAACCAAAACTGAACCACAGTGATACAGACGAGGCCTGCTTGCTGAGGGTTAGGAGAAGCACAGTGAAGCAGAAAGAGACAAAATTTGAAATCAGACAGTCTGCATCCAAACTCTGACTCTTTAACTCACTAGCTATGTGACACTGAGCAAGTTGCATAACCCTCTGTGTGTTAGTTACCTCATCCGGAAAATGGGAAGATCACACCTACCTTGCAGATTTCGTGTAAGAATTTTAAATGTTCATAAAGCACGTAAGAAGACACAGAGGCAAATTATTAAATTTAAATTTTATTCATAAGATTAAATTATTAAAATAATATTAAATTAATGAAATCATTGGTTGGCAGCAGTGGATCAATAAACAATTAATATATAGGACTCACACCTGGAAACCTACACACCAGAGCTATAGTGGAAAAACTCATTCCAAACACCTCTCTCTGCTGTCCCCTCCCTGGTCAGATATTGGGCAATGCTGGGGTATTGGTGAAGGGCTTCAGTGCCAACAACTATGTGAGGCAAGAACATGCCCAGCCTAATGCCAGCCACCTGCCCATGGCACCCTTGAGAGAGATGGAGGATAAAGAACATTCTCTTTATGTAGCCTACACCTTTGCAGATCAGGCAACATTTTTCACACAGGTCTCAATTCCTCCTGTCATTACCACCAGCACCAATCATGTTCAATGCATGCTTTGCTGCAGTGGTGCTGCCTAGCATCCCTGAAGAGTTCGAACTGAAAGATACCATCTGTTATTTGAAAAGTCAGTATTGCCATACATAGGTTCATTTTTTTATCTTAATAACAATAATAGGATTAGTATAATAACAAGCAGCACATTTGATCATTTCATCTGGTTTTTCAATACTGACTCCAAAATCCTAGTCTCTTCACATAGGAAGAGTAGTGACTCAGATAGATGGGCTAGAGAGATGAGTAAACTTAGCATTCCTAAGGAAGAATCTATCCTCCCTGCAGGGTTAAGAGTGGTGAGTGAGATCTTGAAAGTATTTCAACCCTCCTGTACAACTTCATCTATGGCAACTCAAAGCCAATCATTCTGGTCCAGTTCCATTTTCTTTTTTAACTACATCTTGGTCACTTCCTGCCTAACTGCTCCAACTCACGAGCTCCAAATATTTATCTTCTCTTTCTTTCAAAGCTACGTTGCAAAAATACCTGCTCCTAACGCTCCACATCCTTTGTTTCCATCTCCTCTCTTAGCATCTAATCCTCTCCATTTCTACTCAGTGCTCTAAAATCTACATGGCACAAACATCTGGGCAAGCACTGAGAGGAGCTCCATATCCAGATGAATGATATCATGTAAATGGTATGTCCAGATGTCAGGCTGATTTTTTTCTATTTTTCTATGAGCTCTGGTATTTGTGTATCCACAGCCTTAGTGCTCCAGCATTTCTAACTGAGTCAGTATGCTAGTGTACCCTCCGTGTTAAATAATGTAAAGGATAAACAAAAGAATAAGAGGAAGGGGAGAGGTGCTGTACTGAGCAAGAGACAGAGTTAATTGGTTGATTTCTAGTCTCGAGTCTGCCACTTGTACAATCTTAGATAAGTCTCTCAACCTCCCTGTGTTCCAGTTTCCAGGTTTATTGAGTAAAATGTTGGGCTTGATTATCTCTGAAGTCCTTTTAACTCTAAAATCCACACTACCCTAATTTTGCCAATTTATGTATATGCCACACTGTAGTGAGGCCAATAATTTGACTCCAGTTGTTTCTGCCACATTGTTTATTCTTGCAGTGATGCCTCCAGAGTGCCTACATGATGAGCAAGCAGCCTACTGGCTTCTTGAATTCAGCATTTACAAATCAGCCCTTTGGCATCTTGAGCTACTCTGCAGGAAACCAGACTAAGTGGTGTTCTTAAATCTCTTAGGCTCACTAATTACATTCAAAGAAGACCTATTACACACCTCAGCAGAGCGGTCAGAGACACATGATAGGAAACCTCTATTGCCAAGAAAAGACACCTAATTTATATGACATGATTGTCGGACCTTCTTCACTAATTCTGTTAGGCACTAAGCCAACATTATGAGCTTGGTCACCCAGTTGCTAAGCCAACACTAGGATAGTCAGGTATGATCCATTTCTCAACAACCAGCAAGTTGTGGACTGGGATTTCACCTGCCACCTGGGGGCCTAGAAATCCCCAAGGATATTCAGGCCAGGCCTGGCAAAACAAATTAAACCCAGTCTGGCATATCTGTGGGGAATCATAGTTGGGCTTTAAGAGTTTGTCCCCAATCCCCAAAGCTACTTATAATCTAAATGATTTCCCAAACACTCTTTCTGCCAACTTCTGACCTATTCTCTTTTAAGAGCTGTAGAATTTGGAATCAAACAGGCCACGGCTGGACTCTGGCTCTGCCAATTTCTAACTCTGCAGCTTTAGTTAAAGTCATGTAACCCCTTTGAGCCTCCATCTCCTCCTCTGTAGAACACGGATAATAATGCCTTCCTCACATGGGCAGTGTAGGGATTAAGTGGAGATACTAGTGCAAGGCCTAGCACACACCGCAATCACTGCTGCTGTCATCGATGTTAGGGTTACAGCCATCAGCCCAATGTATTCACTCAAATTACAGTAAAAGACAATCTGCTAGAGAAGACTGTACCCTAAAGGCAAGAGTGCCAGCACTCCTCTGTTAGGAGAGAGCAGAGCCTCTGCCAGCTTTATATAGAAAAACAAATTGGGACCATTATCAAATTTCTAAAGTTTACAGAGTCAGTGAGAAATGGAGTGCAGCATCTCTATGGTAGCTTTGAAGGTGTTGTCTGAGACAGTGGGAAGACCATGAGTTTTGGGTCATAAAGTCTTCTTTTGAGTGCTAGTGCCCTCTTGCTTCTCCTATAACCTTGAGTAGAGTCTTTAGCCTATCTGTACCTAGTTTTCTGATCCATAAATTGACGCAGCATCTAACACATAGTAAGTCCTCAAAAGTTGTGGGTGCCCTCCACCCCGTCTCTCCCAACCAACTGAATGCAAGTAGCCTTGTGCACGTCAGATAGCCATCTCTCTCTTTTACACAGTTGAAATTCTGTTTCCTGTCTCATACTCCATTTGTAGTGTTACATTTCTGTATAAGCTGTGGGGAATTATTTCTGAGTATTTAGAGATTTCAGTCAGACTGCCTTGAGAGAGAATGAAATGGAAATGTCACATAAGCTTTGTAATACACCAAACAAATAACTACTTATTGACTCTCTTGTAATTTCTGAAGGTAAGGTTTACTCAAGCTTAGCTGTCCACAATAAACATCAACCCTACAAGTGCTATCTCCATTAAAAAAAAAAAAAGTCATTGTGTTTATTTTGTGAATTGAGTCTTTCTAAAAAGTTGAGTTTTTTAAAAAAGATACTCCTCCTCTTTTTTTTTTTTTTTTTCCCAATCTGGTAACAGGAAGTTTGACAACCTGAGGGACTTGTTCCAGAATCACATCTGATACCCCATGCAAACTCAAGGATAAATCTACCTTGTTGTGCATATATCTTTTGATGGAAAAAATAAGTTAAATTGTTTCTTTACAATTGCTCTATAACTCAGACATACATTATTTTTTTAACATCTTTATTGGAGTATAATTGCTTTACAATGGTGTGTTAGTTTCTGCTTTATACAAAGTGAATCAGTTATACATATACATATGTCCCCATATCTCTTCCCTCTGGCATCTTCTTCCCTGCCACCATCCCTATCCCACCCCTCTAGGTGGTCACAAAGCACCGAGCTGATCTCCCTGTGCTATGTGGCTGCTTCCCACTAGCTATCTATTTTACGTTTGGTAGTGTATATATATCCATGCCACTCTCTCACTTTGTCCCAGCTTACACTTCTCCCTCCCTGTATCCTCAAGTCCATTCTCTAGTAGGTCTGCATCTTTATTCCCGTCTTGCCCCTAGGTTCTACATGACCATTTTTTAAATTCCATATATATGTGTTAGCATACAGTATCTATTTTCTCTTTCTGACTTATTTCACTCTGTATGACAGACTCTAGGTCCATCCACCTCACTACAAATAATTCAATTTTGTTTCTTTTTATGGCTGAGTAATTTTCCATTGTATATATGTACCACATCTTCTTTATCCTTTCATCTGTTGTTGGACACTTAGGTTGCTTCCATGTCCTGGCTATTGTAAATAGAGCTGCAATGAACATTTTGGTACATGACTCTTTTTGAATTATGGTTTTCTCAGAGTATATGCCCAGTAGTGGGATTACTGGGTCGTATGGTAGTTCTACTTTTAGTTCTTTAAGGAATATCCATAGGGTTCTCCATAGTGGCTGTATCAATTTACATTCCCAACAGCAGTACAAGAGTGTTCCCTTTTCTCCACACCCTCTCCAGCATTTATTGTTTGTAGATTTTTTGATGATGGCCATTCTGACCGGTGTGAGATGATATCTCATTGTAGTTTTGATTTGCATTTCTCTAATGATTAATGAGGTTGAGCATTCTTTCATGTGTTTGTTGGCAATCTGTATGTCTTCTTTGGAGAAATGTCTATTTAGATCTTCTGCCCATTTTTGGATTGAGTTGTTTGTTTTTTTGATATTGAGCTGCATGAGCTGCTTGTAAATTTTGGAGATTAATCATTTGTCAATTGCTTCGTTTGCAAATATTTTCTCCCATTCAGAGGGTTGTCTTTTCATCTTGTTTATGGTTTCCTCTGCTGTGCAAAAGCGTTTAAGTTTCATTTGGTGCAATTTGTTTATTTTTGTTTTTATTTCCATTTCTCTAGGAGGTGGGTAGGAAAGGATCTTGCTGTGATTTATGTCATAGAGTGTTCTGCCTATGTTTTCCTCTAAGGGTTTGATAGTGTCTGGCGTTACATTTAGGTCTTTAATCTATTTTGAGTTTAGTTTTGTGTATGGTGTTAGGGTGTGTTGTAATTTCATTATTTTACATGTACATGTCCAGTTTTCCCAGCACCACTTATTGAAGAGGCTGTCTTCTCTGCACTGTATATTCTTCCCTCCTTTATCAAAGATAAGGTGACCATAAGTGCCTGGGTTTATGTCTGGGTTTTCTATCCTGTTCCATTGATCTACATTTCTGTTTTTGTTCCAGTACCATACTGTCTTGATTACTGTAGCTTTGTAGTATAGTCTGACATCAGGGACCCTGATTCCTTGAACTCCATTTTTCTATCTCAAGATTGCTTTGGCTACTCAGGGTCTTGTGTGTTTCCATAAAAATCGTGAGTTTTTTTTGTTCTAGTTCTGTGAAAAATGCCATTGGTAGTTTGATACAGATTACATTGAACTGTAGATTTCTTTGGGTAGTAGAGTAATTTTCACAATGTTGATTCTTCCAATCCAAGAACACAGTATATCTCTCCATCTATTTGTATCATCTTTAATTTTGTTCATCAGTGTCTTATAATGTTCTGCATACAGGTCTTTTGTCTCCTTAGGTAGGTTTATTCCTAGATAATTTATTCTTTTTGTTGCAATGGTAAATAGGAGTGTTTTCTTAATTTCATTTTCAGATTTTTCATCATTAGCATATAGGAATGCAAGAGATTTCTGTGCATTAATTTTGTATCCTGATACTTTACCAAACTCATTGATTAGCTCTAGTAGTTTTCTGGTAGCATCTTTAGGATTCTCTATGTATAGTATCATGTCATCTGCAAACAGTGACAGCTTTATTTCTTCTTTTCCGATTTGGATTCCTTTTATTTCTTTTTCTTCTCTGATGGCTGTGGCTAAAACTTCCAAAACTATGTTGAATAATAGTGGTGAGAGTGGGCAACCTTGTCTTGTTCCTGATCTTAGTGGAAATGGTTTCAGTTTTTCACCATTGAGGACGATGTTGGCTGTGGGTTTGTCATACATGGCCTTTATTACATTGAGGAACCTTCCCTCCATGCCTACTCTCTTGAGGGTTTTTATCATAAATGGGTGTTGAATTTTGTCAAAAGCTTTTTCTGCACGTATTGAGATGATCATATGGTTTTTCTCCTTCAATTTGTTAACATGGTGTATCACATTGATTGATTTGCATATGTTGAAGAATGCTTTGATTCCTGGGATAAATTCCACTTGATCAATGTGTATAATCATTTTAAGGTTGGATTCTGTTTGCTAGTATTTTGTTGAGGATTTTTGCATCTGTGATATTGGCCTGTAGTTTTCTTTCTTTGTTACATCTTTGTTTGGTTTTGGTATCAGGGTGATGGTGGCCTCGTAGATTGAGTTTGGGAGTGTTCCTCCCTCTGCTATATTTGGAAGAGTTTGAGAAGGATAGGTGTTATCTCTTCTCTAAATGTTTGATAGAATTTGCCTGTGAAGCCATCTGGTCCTGGGCTTTTTTTGTTGGAAGATTTTCAATTACAGTTTCAATTTCAGTGCTTGTGATTGGTCTGTTTATATTTTCTATTTCTTCCTGGTTCAGTCTTGGATGGTTGTGCTTTTCTAAGACTGTGTCCATTTCTTCCAAGTTTTCCATTTTATTGGCATATAGTTGCTTGTAGTAATCTCTCATCATCCTTTATATTTCTGCAGTGTCAGTTGTTCCTTCTCCTTTTTCATTTCTAATTCTATTGATTTGAGTCTTCTCCCTTTTTTTCTTGATGAGTCTGGCTAATGGTTTTTCAATTTTGTTTATCTTCTCAAAGAACGGTTTTTAGTTTTATTGATATTTGCTATTCTTTCCTTTATTTATTTGTCATTTATTTCTGCAGTGATCTTTATGATTTCTTTCCTTCTGGTAACTTTGGGTTTTTTCTGTTCTTCATTCTCTAACTGCTTTAGGTGTAAGTTTAGGCTTTTTATTTTAGATGTGTCTTGTTTCTTGAGGAAGGATTGTATTGATATAAACTTCCCTCTTAGAACTGCTTTTGCTGCATCCCATAGGTTTTAGGTCATTGTGTTTTCATTGTTATTTGTTTCTAGGAATTTTCTGATTTCCTCTTTGATTTCTTCACTGATCTCTTGTTTATTAAGTAGTGTATTCTTTAGCCTCCATGTGTTTGTATTTTTTACATATATTTTCCTGTAATTGATATCTAGTCTCAAAGTGTTGTGGTCAGAAAAAATACTTGATACAATTTCAATTTTCTTAATTTTAGCTTTTGTCACATGCTTGAGGCAAGCATCCCATGAATGAGGGAGCCAGGGCTTGATCCCACATGTCTCTGACTCTAAAGCCTGTACTTTTAACCACTGGGAATTATTTGATTGCACAACCGATTACCTAACAATGCTTTCTTCAAATATGAGTTGATAACCTAGTAACCCCCCAGAGTGCTTGGGATTACTTATATTAGTCAGGGTTTTCCAGAGACATAGAATTAATACAATGAGTATATACATGTAGAAAGAGATTCATTTAAGGAATTGGCTCATTTGATTATGGAGGCTGCACATCCGTAATCTGTAGGGTGTGCTGGCAGGCTGAAGATCCAAGAAACAGTTGATACTGTAGTTCAGGTCCTAAGGTCAATTACTGCAGAATTACTTCTTGCTCTGGAGAGGCCATTCTTTTTGTTCTATTCAGATTTACAACTGACTGAATGAGGCCCACCCATATTATTAGGGGAACTCTGCTTTATTCAAAGCCCACTGAATTAAACGTTTATCTCATTCAAAACTACCCTCACAGAAATATCCAAAATAATGTTTGGTCAATTATCCAGGCACCATGGCTGAGACAAGTTAACACATAAAATTAACCATCAAATTTACCTTCAAATACCATTTGATTTCTTTACTACATCTTGTTCAAACAGCTCCTAACCAGTTGTGTTGACACCACACATAACAAGTTGATATATGTAATTATATAGTATATATATATATATTTTTTTCTATATTATATAATTTAAAAAGTCAGTAATATTAAAATTGTTCTCCAAATGTCAATCTTATGGAAGGAGAGCCAGTTGGTAATAATGCATATCTGTTATAGGATAAATCCAAGGAGAAACAGGCCAAGACACAGATTAATCAAACTATCAAAAATTAAATACAAAGAAAAAATATTAAAAGCAACAAGGGAAAAACAACAAATAGCACAAAAAGGAATCCCCATAAGGTTAACAGCTGATCTTTCAGCAGAAACTCTGCAAGCCAGAAGGGAGTGGCAGGCCATATTTAAAGTGATGAAAGGGAAAAACCTACAACAAAGATTACTCTACCCAGCAAGGATCTCATTCAGATTTGATGGAGAAATTAAAAGCTTTATAGACCAGCAAAAGCTTAGAGAATTCAGCATCACCAAACCAGCTTTACAACAAATGCTAAAGGAACTTCTCTAGGCAAGAAACACAAGAGAAGGAAAAGACCTACAATAACAAACCCAAAACAATTAAGAAAATGGTAATAGGAACATACATATTGATAATTCACTTTAATGTAAATGGATTAAATGCTCCAACCAAAAGACATAGACTGGCTGAATGGATAGAAAAACCAGACCCATATATATGCTGCCTACAAGAGACCCACTTCAGACCTAGGGACACATACAGACTGAAAGTGAGGGGATAGAAAAAGATATTCCATGGAAATGGAAATCAAGAGATAGCTGGAGTAGCAATTGTCATACCATACAAAATAGACTTTAAAACAAAGACTGTTACAAGAGACAAAGAAGGACACTACATAATGATCAAGGGATCAGTCCAAGAAGAAAATATAACAATTATAAACATTTATGCACCCAAAATAGGAGCACCTCAATACGTAAGGCAAATGCTAACAGCCATAAAAGGGGAAATCTACAGTAACAAAATCATAGTAGGGAACTTTAAAACCCCACGTTCACCAGTTGACAGATCATCCAAAATGAAAATAAATAAGGAAACACAAGCTTTTTTGTTTGTTTTTTTTTTGTTTTTGTTTTGTTTTGTTTTGTTTGCACTATGCGGGCCTCTCACTCTTGTGGCCTCTCCCATTGCGGAGCACAGGATCTGGACGCGCAGACTCAGCAGCCATGGCTCATGGGCCCAGCTACTCCGCGGCATGTGGGATATTCCCAGACCGGGGCACAAACCCGTGTCCCCTGCATCAGCAGGCAGACTCTCAACCACTGCGCCATCAGGGAAACCCCAGGAAACACAATCTTTAAATGATACATTTAACAAGGTAGAATTAATTGATATTGATAGGACATTCCATCCAAAAACAACAGAATATGCTTTCTTCTCAAGTGCTCATGGAACATCCTGCAGGACAGATCATGTCTTGGGTCACAAATCAAGTCTTGGTAAAATTTAAAAAAATGAAACTGTATCAAGTGTCTTTTCTGACCACAACACTTTGAGACTAGATATCAATTACAGGAAAACATCAGCAAAAAATAAAAATACATAGAGGCTAAAAAATACACTACTTAATAACCAAGAGATCAGTGAAGAAATCAAAGAGGAAATCAGAAAATACCTAGAAACAAATGACAATTGAATACACGACGACCTAAAACTTATGAGATGCAGCAAAAGCAGTTCTAAGTGGGAAGTTTATAGCAATACAATCCTTCCTCAAGAAACAAGAAAAATCTAAAATAAAACACCTAACCTTACACCTAAAACAATTAGAAAACAAAGAAGAGCAAAACCCCAAATTTAGCAAAAGGAAAGAAATCATAAAGATCAGATCAAAAATAAATGAAAAAGAAAATAACAAAGCTCAATAAAACTAAAATCTGGTTCTTTGAGAAGATAAACAAAATTGATAAACCATTAGCCAGACTCATCAAGAAAAAAAAGAGAGAAGACACAAATCAATAGAATTAGAAATGAAAAAGGAGAAGTAACAACTGACACTGCAGAAATACAAAGAATCATGAGAGTTTACTACAAGCAGCTATATGCCAATAAAATGGACAACCTGGAAGAAATGGACAACTTCTTAGAAAAACACAACATTCCAAGACTGAACCAGGAAGAAATAGAAAATATAAACAGACCAATCCAAGCACTGAAATTGGAACTGTGATTAAAAATCTTCCAACACACAAAAGTCTAGGACCAGATGGTTTCACAGGCGATTTCTATCAAACATTTAGAGAAGAGCTAACACCTATCCTTTGCAAACTCTTCCAAAATATAGCAGAGGGAGGAACACTCCTGAACTCATTCTACAAGGCCACCATCACCCTGATACCAAAGCCAGACAAAGATGTAACAAAGAAAGAAAACTACAGGCCAATATCACTGATGAACAGAGATGCAAAAATCGTCAACAAACTACTAGCAAACAGAATCCAACAGCACACCGAAAGGATCATACACCATGATCAAGTGGGGTTTATCCCAGGAATGCAAGAATACTTCAATATATGCAAATCAATCAATGTGATACACCATAAAAACAAATTGAAGGATAAAAACTATATGATCATCTCAATAGATGAAGAAAAAGCTTTTGACAAAATTCAACACCAAATTATGATAAAAACCCTCCAGATAGTAGGCATCGAGGGAACTTACCTCAACATAATAAAGGCCATATATGACAAACCCACAGCCAACATCATCCTCCATGGTGAAAAACTGAAACCATTTCCACTAAGATAAGGAACAAGACAAGGTTGCCCACTCTCACCACTATTATTCACAATAGTTTGGAAGTTTTAGCCACAGCAAGCAGAGAAGAATAGGAAATAAAAGAATCCAAATCAGAAAAGAATAATTAAAACTGTCACTGTTTGCAAATGACATGATACTCTACATAGAGAATCCTAAAGATAGTACCAGAAAACTACTAGAGCTAATCAATGAATTTGGTAAAATAGCAGGATACAAAATTAATGCATAGAAATCTCTTGCATTTGTATACACTAATGATGAAAAATCTGAAAGAGAAATTAAGGAAACACTCCCATTTACCATTCCAACAGAAAGAATAAAATACCTAGGAATAAACCTACCTAAGGAGACAAAAGACCTGTATGCAGAAAATTATAAGACACTGATGAATGAAATTAAAGATGATACAAACCGATGGAGAGATATACTGTGTTCTTGGATTGGAAGAATCAACATTGTCAAAATGACTCTACTATCGAAAGCAATCTACAAATTCAATGCAATCCCTATCTATATACCACTGGCATTTTTCACAGAACTAGAAAAAAATCTCACAATTTGTATGGAAACACAAAAGACCCCAAATAGCCAAAGAAATCTTGAGAAAGAAAAATGGAGCCGGAGGAAACAGGCTCCCTGACCTCAGACTATATTACAAAGCTACAGTAATCAAGACAGTATGGTACTTGCACAAAAACAGGAATATAGATCAATGGAACAGGATAGAAAGCTCAGACATAAACCCATGCACATATGGTCCCCTTATTTTTGATAAAGGAGGCAAGAATATACAGCTGAGAAAAGACAGCCTCTTCAATAAGTGGTGCTAGGAAATCTGGACAGCTACATGTAAAAGAATGAAATTAGAACATTCCCTAACACCATACACAAAAATAAACTCAAAATGGATTAAAGACCTGAATGTAATACCAGACACTATCAAACTCTTAGAGGAAAGTATAGGCAGAACTCTCTATGACATAAATCACAGCAATGTCCTTTTTGACCCACCTCCTAGAGAAATGGAAATAAAAACAAAAATAAACAAATGGGACCTAATGAAAATTAAAAGCTTTTGCACAGCAAAGGAAATCATAAACAAGATGAAAAGACAACCCTTAGAATGGGAGAAAATATTTGCAAATGAAGCAATGGACAAAGGATTAATCTCCAAAATGTACAAGCAGTTCATAAAGCTCAATATCAAAAAAACAAACAACCCAATCGAAAAATGGGCAGCAGACCTAAACAGACATTTCTCTAAAGAAGATATATAGATTGCCAACAAACACATGAAAGATTGCTCAACATCACTAATCATTTGAGAAATGCAAATGAAAACTACAATGTGGTATCACCTCTCACCTGTCAGAATGGCCATCATCAAAAAATCTACAAACAATAATTGCTTCAGAGGGTGTGGAGAAGAGGGAACCTTTTTGCACTGTTGGTGGGAATGTAAATTGATGCAGCCACTCTGGAGAACAGTATGATGGTTCCTTAAAAAACTAAAAATAAAACTACCTTATGGCCCAGCAATCCCACTACTGGGCATATACCCTGAGAAAACCATAATTCAAAAAGAGTCACGTAGCAAAATGTTCTTTGCAGCTCTATTTACAATAGCCAGGACATGGAAACAACCTAAGTGTCCATCGACAGATGAATGGATAAAGAAAATGTGTCACATATATACAATGGAATATTACTTAGCCATAAAAAGAAATGAAATTGAGTTATTTTTAGTGAGGTGGATGGACCCAGAATCTGTCATACAGAGTCAAGTAAGTCAGAAAGAGAAAAACAAATACTGTATCCTAACACATATATATGGAATCTTAAAAAGAAAAAAAAATAGTTATGAAGAACCTAAAGGCAGGACAGGAATAAATAGAGAATTGACTTGAAGACACGGGGAGGGTGATGGGTAAGCTGGGGCAAAGTGAGAGAGTGGCATGGACTTATATATACTACCAAATGTAAAATAGATAGCTAATGGGAAACAACTGCATAACACAGGGAGATCAGCTCGGTAGTGCTTTGTGACCACCTAGAGGGGTGGGATAGGGAGGGTGGGAGGGAGAAGCAAGAGGGAGAAAATTTGAGGATATATGTATATGTATAGCTGATTCACTTTGTTATTAAACAGAAACTGACACACCATTGTAAAACAATTATACTCCAATAAAGATGTTAAAATAAATGAAAACCAATGAACAAAATTATTTTCCATGGGAAAAAAAAAATCATTAGACTTGGAATCAGGAGACCTGGGTTTGCCACCACTGCTAGCCGTATGATTCTAGACAAGTCACTGAGCATTCACAGACCACTCTTACTTCTCCCACTTACATGGGCATCGTATCTCTCATCTCATTTTGTAGTGAATTAAAATAAAACAAAAAGGACAAGTGTGAGGCAGCCATAGGCAACCTGGATATCCCCTGCAGCTTCATCCTCTCCATTCAGTTCTGTTTCCTGGTCTACATAATACAACTTTTTCCAACATGCTGCACACCAAAGTAGTTCATTGGAAACACTGTAATTAGCATTACAGGTAAAATGACACTGCTTCAGTGTTAATTACTTCAGTGCAGGTGTACCATCAGATATCATACATAATATTGTCAAGCCTTTTTTAAAAAAAATTAAAGTGCAACAAACCATACCCTGGTTACACAGCTTTTTTTGATTAATATAAATTAATGTTATTTCAATGTCTGGGGGAAGGGTGGGGGAATAGGTGTATTGCCTCTAATTGTGAGAACACATACGCAAATGGTAGAATTTCATATGGATTCCCCATAACTTCCTTCTCCCACTCTGTTGTCTTCATAATGGAGATTGTAAGCTCCATGAGGGCAGGGACCATGCCTGGTTTTACTCACCACACTATCCTCAGCTCCTAGCACACAGTCAGATGAATGAATGAAGATAGAGCCATGGAAGTAGAAGGAGTATGGAAGTATGGAGTGGAAGAACTAGAAAGCACTGGTTTATTCCTGATTACCCTGGTTTCATGTTTGCTTCATGGCCTTCAAAATGATCTTGGATGCTTCCCACAACTGGAGCTTTAAAATCCAAAATGAGAGACAAGTGAATCATCACAATGCAGAAGTCGGTACAAGTTCTTCATTGTGACTTTTAGAAAGCAACACTATATTCCACTGGGCTATGGGAAGTGGGTAAGATCAACACAGGTCCTGCAAGGTCAGCTAGGCACCCATTTTCAAAAGTAAATGAAGGAAAAGAATGAAAATGTTTGACCATTAAATGTATTAATTCTCACAACAAACTCATGAGGGAATTTTTTCCAATTTTTACGTGTGTAAAGTACACATCTTAACCATTTTTACTTAAACAGTTCAGCAGTATTAAGTACAACCACCGTCCATCTCCAGAATTTTTTTCATCTTGCAAAACTGTAACTCTATGCCCATTAAACAATAACTCCCATTCCTCTCTGCACCCCACCGCTGGCAGCTACCGTTCTACTTTCTATCTTTATGATTTTGACTACTCTAGGACTTCATGTAAGTGGAATCAATAAGTAATTACCGATAAGGAGGGATTTATCTCTATCATTCTCATATTCATTCTCTATAAGCCTTATAGTTTTTTATCCCTCATTTTCATAGGGGAAATTGTCTTATCTCTATTTTACAGTTAAGAAAACTGAGGCTTCAAGTAATTAACTGAACTACTCAAGGTCACCAAGAGGCAGACTGGGAATCTTTTGACTCAAGAGTCCTTTATTCTTCTCTCTACTGTGTGCCATTGTGTTAATTACTGGGGAAATGCAGACAAGCATAGGACATGGTCCCTGCCTTGCTTCAATGGGCAACAATTTTCTTAGGAACATTAGACAGACACATTGAGAGGATTTTTAGAAGTACGGGGAAGCCTGATATACTTGCTCATTGGAACAGAGCACATATCCTATAAGAATTTGAAGCAGCTCCTGTTATGCAGCCTTGCATACTATAGGGGCCCATGGATGTTGCTTGTTGAATTAATGCAAGTTGAAGAGAATTTGAGATCCAGCCCTGCTCTGTGGGATCTACACTCCACAGCAAATGGATTTTGCATTAGATAATAAGCACTGTAATAATGTGTACACAGTCTGACCCAGAGTTTGCCTAATGAAATATCTGCACTAGTAAAAATGTTTATCCATAAGGATGTTCATTGCAGTATTTTTTTTAATTGAGTGAAAGATTCTTTAAATTGTGTAGTGCTTTATAATTTTCAAAAGTTTCACAAAGATGATTTCATATAATCCCATGTTAACCCTTTTTTTCTACTACACCTAAATTGCTCCTCCCTCCTTCCCACTCCCCACTGGTAACCACTAGTTTGCTCTCTATATCTCATTGCAATATTTTTTAACAATAGTGAAAAAGTGAAAGGGCTGTAAAGATTCAATAATAAGTCATATATGTTTACAGTGGAATATTATGAAGCTATTTCAAAGTGATATTGCAAAAGAACAGTTAATAACCTAGAAATATTCATGTGACTAAAAATAATATATATTTACTATATATATATTAATGTATAAATATGTAACAAATATATTAAATATATTATATGTGTGTTGTGTATAATATATTAAATATATAAATTTATATATATTAAATTATTATATATAATATATATATATAAAATCATATACCCTTTTATGTGAAAAGCATTTATTATCACACATATAAAATGATCCCATTAAAATATAGATATATACGGTTATGAGTGTGAAAAGTTATACACCAAAATATTAGTGGTGATTATTGGTTTACTGTAGAATTTTGGCTAATTTTTATTTCATTGAGCTGTTCTCTGTCTTCCTACCCATGTATAATACCTGTATATTATCTTAATAATTAGAAAAAATAAATTTTGCTTAAAGATGAATGCAGTGTCAAACACAAATCTATCTCTATCATTTTACTGCAAAGAAAGTCATAAATTGGGACAAGAAAAGAAAACAAACTCTCATTATGTCATACTGACTGAATATACATTTATTTGAGACTGGAGAACAGATATAGAGTCTTTGATAGGGATCATTTGGTTGCAAGGAATAGATAATTTAAGAAAAAATAAATCCCTTTGTAAGATGTAAAGTATCAGAGAAAGTACAGCCCAGGCCTCATGAAGGAACTGGAACAAAGAGATACAAAGGGTTTCTGAAGGTGAAGTTGATATTCTCTCTAATTCTATCTCTGCATGGTTTCCTCTGTCACTCTTGGCATATCTGCTGCTTTCTTCTCTTATTCTGGTATGACTTTCCAGCTGATTAGCAGACTGACTGTCTGAGCCCCAAGTGACTTTCTAGTTCAGCTACTCAACAAAGACTGTCCAGAGCTTCTGTTGATAGTTCCAGAGTCACATGACAGAGAAGATGATTGACTTAGTGTATATCAGTTAGTTTTTGCTCTATAACAAACTATCTCAAAGCTTAGGGACTGAAAACAACCAAATTTTTAGCTCCCCAGTATATGGGAAGCTATGGTCTGTGGGAAATTCTTCTGGCCCAGGCCAGACTAAGACAGTCAACTGGTGGATCAGTCGTGGAATGGCCAGCCTAGGATGGCTTCTCCTGGGATAGTTCTCCTCACTCTGGATCATCCTCCAGCAGGCTAGCCCAGGCTTGTTTGCATGGTGGTCTCGAGTTTCCAAAAAGGAGTAAGGACACGTGCAAGTCCTCTAGAGGCCTACTCTAAGAATAAGCATGTTGTATCCACTACGTGCTATTGGCCAAAGCAAGTGACAAGGCCAGTACAGATTCAAGGGGTGGAGAAACAGATGGCCCTATCTTGATGGGAACAGCTACAAGGTCACATTGTAAGTAGTGTAGTTACAAGGAGTGGAAGAATTCTAGCCATTTTTGCAATCTGCACATAATCTGCCAGCGACTCAGGCTGACACAGCCTCCATCTTATAGCTATACCACATTTACAACTTTCCACATTGCCCCTTGATTGATGAAGCAGGGGAAGAAAGAGACTGGAGAATCTTACATAAGCTTTTCACTGTTTCATTGGTCATGTCCCCGCACAGACCATGGCCAACAGCAGCACATGGGCTCCACCTTATAGCAAGATGGTGCTATAGTGAGTCAGTGGAGTATTTTGGTATTTGAACATTACCTGAGCTCTGCCTCCTGTCAGATCAGCACTGCATTTGATTCTCATAGGAGTGCAAACCCTACTGTGAACTGCACATGTGCGGGATCTAGGTTGTGCACTCCTTATGAGACTCTAATGCCTGATGATCTGAGGTAGAACTGAGGCAGTGATGCTAGCTCTGGCGAGTGGTTGCAAATACAGATTGTCATTAGTAGAGGTTTGATTGAACAGGAACCATAATAAATCAATTGCTTGCAGACTCATATCAAAACCCTATCTGTGAGTGGTAAGTGAAAACAAGCTCAGGACTCCCACTGATTCTGCATTATGGTTAGTTGTATAATTATTTCATTATATATTACAATATAATAATAATAAAAATAAACTGCATGATAAATGTAATGCACTTGAATCATCCTGAAACATTCACCCCCCAGTCCGTGGGAAAAATTGTCTTCCACGAAACCTGTCCCTGGTGCCAAAATTTTGGGGACCACTGCCTTAAAGGATCCCTAGGGCTGGGCCCAAAGGAGTCAGAGTAAGCAGGTAGAAAATCCAAGTAGCTCAGCAACCCATGGCCCAGAAGCATTCCATCCAGACCCATTCAAAGTCTCCCTTAAGTTTTCAATCTGCTCCTAGACATAAATCAACACAGAAGACTAAGACAATAGACTCACAGGTAGGAATCAGTGTTCTAGAATCAAATGTTGAGAAGTGCTATGGTCATAATCAACAAAATGAAGCTGAGCATCAAGTTCAAGAGAAAAGGAGGGAAAGAAACCCCAAGCAGTAAGGTTCAGCGGGCAGGGGCTGAAGCAAGATGGAATAGGAAGTCTGTGAAATGGGAAGCTTATATGAATCTCTTTAGCTTAGCACTGAGGCCACAAACTGCAAGAAAGTATCAGAGCTCTGACTCTTTGCAGTGTCTGGTTGCAGCAGTTAGAGAAGGACCTAAACCAAGACACACCATACTGAATGCTTGAGACTACAAACCTAAGCCTCAGTCTCCCCCTAAGGTTTGTTCCTATTCACTCATTTTAGCTTACTTGTCTCTCTTTTGGCCTTTGTAGCATCTCATCCTTACTAACTGCTCTCTCCAATTTCTCACACCTGAGATTTTAACTTTTGCAGCATCTTTACATTCCAAATATTTATGGTAAGAAGACAAGTTAATTCTTTATAAGTGCAATGTCCAAAATATTAGTCACAGTTGATGAGGTTTCCTTTGAGTTCCTACCTCAGATTCCTAAATGATAATGTGGCTTATGACTCACAGAAAGTACCATAGATGCCAGGTAGGGCAAAAGTGCTCTCTGGGGTGGCTGTCACTCCCTACTCCACATGTGGAATTAGCCTAGTGTCTTCCTATCAAAAGGAAGCAAAAGGCATTGGTCTAAGCACCATGCTGGGTTGAGTGAGAAATTGTGAGAAATGGAAGGAGGAAAGTCTTGTTTGACCTGTTGCTCATTGCCTTGCAGGTCAGTGGGACCATGTACAACACTGGAAGACATGTGTCCCTGCGCCTGGACAAGGAGCACTTGGTCAACGTATCAGGAGGGCCCATGACATACAGCCACCGGCTGGAGGAGGTCCGGCTACACTTTGGTAGTGAGGATAGCCAAGGGTCAGAGCACCTCCTCAACGGACAAGCCTTCTCTGGGGAGGTATGTGAGGTTATTGAAGTACTACGGGTAAGTGCCAATTAATAAGATTTGGTGCTTATTTATATCCAAGGTGTGATGACAGATGGAAAGACTGCTCTTGTATCTATGAAATAAGAAGGTCTGTGCCTCCTTTCTCCATCTGTCTTTTGCAAGTTGACATAGAAGTTTATAATGAGCTTCCAGTGTTTTCCAGGGAAGACCACAGTGAAACTTGATATTTCCTCCTGAGACATTGAGAGACAGCTCTCTTGTGACTAATGCCCTAAGATATCGCCAGATCATTATTTCAACCCTAAACCCTCACCTTACATGTACATCTTCATTTACACCTATCTATGCAATCTATGCAATCAGCCCCTTATATGTCACATATGTTTGCATAGATTCCATAATTCTCCTTTCTGGCAGAATGGGTCTTATTTGCACAAAACTATTACGTATAGCGAAATAAATGTCAGGGAACTAAATAGTCTGAGTTTCTGCAGAATGTGCCGCCATTAATGGTGAGTGTCACTGTGTCTATCATCAGCCCAGACAGAACTCAGGCCACATCAGTGAGCCAAACCACACCTTCAGTTATAGGACAAGAGCCACAATTTAAACAAATATCATGTGTGCTATGACATATGACACTTGATAAGCAGGGTGTAGTTAATTTGACCTCTTTTACCTCCCTTATACTTGAGGGTGGTTATCAACTAAAGGTCAGGTGTCCTTATATGCTAAATATCTTGTAACCAGGTTTCTGTTTAAGAGTCCTCAATAACTGATGTCAAGAAGGTCTTCAAATAACAGAAGTATGTATTTCACTATTGGCTTGGTCTTTTTAACATTTTTAATCAAGATCATGTTTAAACGTGGCATTGTTTTTAATATAGTAAGGCCACACACTGAGAAAGAGATCCACAGCTGAATGAGTCCAGTGGCCAGATTTTAATGATCATTCAAAATGCATCAACTGAGAACCTACCTAGGCACTGTGCTAGTTACCAGGGATACGGATATATATATATATATATATATATATATATATGTATATATATATACATATATATATATATATATATATATATATATATATATAAGACATAGTTCTTACCACAGAGGAGCTCAAAGAATACTATATTCAAATCATTAAAGTATAATGTCATGCTGTAATGGAGGTGTACAAAGGCCTTGGCCAACTCTAAGGAAGAAGTGACAAATTTTCCTTGAAGCATGCAGGAGAAGTTTCACAGAGGAGGTGCCCTTTGAACTGGGCTGAGAAGAGAAGCAATGCAGAACAAGTTTCAGAACATCAGCTTTGGCATCAAAGAACCTGAGTTTGTACCTCCTGCTGTGATACACAGTAACTGTGTGACCTTGAGATGGTTACTTGATCCTTCTAAGGCTGAGTTTATATACCTCTCCAGGTTGTTTTGAAATTAAGTGGGATTAAAGATGTAAGGATCACTAGAAGTACTCAATAGTTGATAGACAACAAAGATAAAGCTGGAAATGAGGAACAGCAAAGTCGCCAAGGTGTGTCAAGGCACTGTGCATGGGGGAAGCTGCACGTGGATTTCATCTGTGGTCTATTAGTAATGGCTGCATAGAGGACCGGGTTGAGCAAGCATATGAGTCTCCTTCCTGAATCTGTAGGGAAAAAAAGCTAGGGATGATTAGGGATGTCTGCCAAAGGGACATGAGAATGTAATGGGAAATTCTGAAGAGTTACAGATCCTGAACTAACATATACCAGGGAATATGATGAAAGCAGGGCAAAAACTCATGAACTGAGAATGACTGGGGGACTGCCAGTCTGAATTAGAGACTATTTAAAATTAGATAAACTCTTCCTTTTTAAATACGTTATTTTAAGATTTGTATTCATTTTCTTTGTTGACTGACGTTTATTTGCTGTCATTTCTTTGTTTTTCTCCCCTACTGAACTATTAAATTCCAGTGCCTATCACAATATTGTCTCAGAATAAAAATGAATTTATGAATGAATTTATTAAATGAATGAGTGAAAAAATATAGATGGTTACCAGGTTAAAACCTTTACCTTGTAGAATTTCCTAAAGTTGCTTGTTTCTTCAATATATAATAAGGGTGCTTTGTAACTTGTATATAAACTACAATTTTGGAGTAAATGAGGGCTTCCAAAACCCTTAAGGGAAACATAACAATTTGATCTTGATGTATTAATTTTCCTAGACCTACCCCGGACCACAGGTATCAGCTGCTCCAAAGAACCTGCATTTTTAAAGCTCCCAGGAGAGTATGAATATTAGGTTTGTGAAGCACTCCCTCAGTAGTACCTTATTAAGTGTTCTCAATGAAAAAAGCATTTAAACAGAGTTGCGAATTAGAATTAACTGGGGAAAATTGCCAAAATATTTACATTTGAATCCTCCGGAAGCAGCTGAATTAGTCTGCAGAGAAGTGGTCCAGGAATGTGCATTTGTAAAAATTTTTGCGAGAGAATTTGGTTAGTGACCACTGTGTCAATTTCAGCTCAGGTTCTGCCTGAATTATCCCAGTTTTCTAAAGAAGGAGGACTTAATCAACAAAGCCATCCTGCACAAAATTTTAAAAGGCGCACCCGAAGTAATTGCCCCCTGGACATGGCAGAGCTGGGGTGCTATCTAGACTAATGGTGTTTGGAGAACAGCTTCCCAAGCAGAGCAGCCACGCACACATCCCCTGCTCCAAAGAAAAATTGACATTCAGCCTCAGCACAAATAGTTACACTTTGCTCTGAGTACACCACATCAGATATATCACATTTCTTTCTGAGCCCCTGAGTATGAGTGGTCTAAAAACTGGTGTGGGTTTAGGTGCAAAAATCCAGAATGTTGAAAGCACCAAAACATGTCATGTGGAAAGAGTTGGATAGGCATTGATTTTTGAGATACCTCAAAGATATTGCAGGTTCCAGGCCACTGCAATAAAACGAATATCACAATAAAGCAAGTCACGTGAATTCAGTGCATATCAAAGTTATGTTTATACTATACTACAGTAAGTATGCAATAGCACTATATCTAAAAAAGCATTGTGCATACCTTAATTTAAAAATACTTTATTCCTAAAAAATGCTAACCATCATCTGAGTCTTCAGTGAGTCACAGTAGTAACATCAAAGAACTGATCACAGACTACCTTTACAAATGTAATAATAATGAAAACTTTGAAATATTGCAAGAATTACCAAAATATGACACAGAAACACAAGCAAGCAAATGCTATTGGAAAAATGGCACTAAGAGACTTGCTCAATGCAGGGTGGCTGCAAAACTTTAATTTGTAAAGAACACAGTATCTGCACAGTACAAGAAAGTGCAACAAAACAAGGTATGCTTGCATTTAGCCCTGGGAGATCAACTCGGTGATGCTCTGTGACCACCCAGAGGGGTGGGATAGGGAAGGTGGGAGGGAGATGCAAGAGGGAGAGGATATGGGGCTATATGTATACATATAGCTGATTCACTTTATTATACAGCAGAAACTAATGCAACATTGAAAAGCAATTATACTCCAATAAAGATGTTTTAAAATAATTAATTAATAAAAATAAATAAAGGGCTTTAGTGAGCAAGAAGAGTTTAATATCTTCTATGTGGGATGAGAGGAAAACCTAGGGTCAATTGTCCAAAATTCCAGAGAGATGGCAGTCAGCTAAATATATGTTCTAACAATGAGAGTTATCTATCTATGGAATGAGTCTGCCTCTGAAAACAATGAATTCTCATCACGGGAATTATTAAGCATGGAATGGAATTTGAGGACTTCATAAAAGTGACTCATCCTAACAAGCAAGTGAGCTATGGGCTTTATTGTACCTTCTAATGCCAAAACTCTACTCAACCCATGATCTCCTTCGGGAAAATATTTTCCAGATAGATTCTACTAAGGGTTAGCCCCAGTTAAGTAAGTATATTTCATCCATAGATTAACTGTTTATTTTTATTTTGAGCTATTTTCAGAGCTGCCTTTGTTCTCTATTTTGAGCTATCCTCTGAGAGGACCTAGGTAAACACTTCGGCTGCAAAGCATTTGTTTATTGTGTTGACAATGAATAATCACATTGCCATCTGCCCCATCTATCATTGCTGATCACGATAAGCCAGTTAATGCCAGGCATTTTCCTTGATGCAGTGCAGCGGTCGTTATCTGAAGAGCTGTAGATTAATTGCAGTCTTGTCTAGTGAGGTTATTGTAATTGATGGTCATTATTTGCTTTGTTTTATAAAGCTGTGTGGATGTACCACACAGTCAGCAACTGTGTTTTTATAAAAATTATTCATGTCCTACACAAGAACTCCTGGATGCATTGTCAGGGATTGGTGATAAATGAGCATATTCAGAGATTCAAACATCTCGATTTTTTTAAGATGGGAAAATTAACCGTTTTTAATAAGTAAGACATTTAGCTTGCTAATCGTGTCTGAATGGTTAGATTAATGTCCAATACAAAGTAGGGTATTAATGAAAAGAAAAAAATATATTAACCAGGAAAAAGATAATATTTGAAAAGAATCATGCCCATGGATTAAGTTGCAGTAGTGAGTCTAGATAAGAAGAATCTTTCTTATTTGGGGAAATTGGAAGTATTCATTTTGAAAACCTTCCTTAAGTTCTTCACTTCAAAGGGTTAAGGGGGTACACTGAGAATTGCACCAGCTACTTCATGGAATACCTGTGGCCAGATTCTCCTGTTTATTTTACCCACTCTTCACATGGCTAGTGTGCTTCTGCTGTGTGCTGAGCTCAAAACCCAGCTCCTGCCCAGAGAAACATACAGTCTATTGAGGTTTACATATGTTTATAATACAACATAATATGGGTTATACTTGAGGATTGTTCTGGAAAGGGAACTATGAAATAACTCTCTCTGGATTGTATTAAGGAGAGGTTGGATGAATAGCTGTGTGACCTGACACAGTTGCTGCTCCCTAAACATGTTTACATATGTTTATAATACAACATAATATGGGTTATACTTGAGGATTGTTCTGGAAAGGGAACTATGAAATAACTCTCTCTGGATTGTATTAAGGAGAGGTTGGATGAATAGCTGTGTGACCTGACACAGTTGCTGCTCCCTATGAAGGTTGGGTAGAAATACATCAACTTCTCAAGTCTCAGCCTCTTGAATCTTGATTCTGTTTAAACACATTTGAGGGAGGAAAAAGTCCATAGCTGTTGCTATGTAGATAATATTTGTTTAATTAAAAGGGGAAATAAAAGTCCCATGTAGAATATATGTATTTTTAGTGGCTCTGAATCAGAAGAGAAAACAGTTATCTCAGCGCAAACAACTGAGACTAAACAACAGAAACTGCAGGCCTTGTCCTTTTCAAGGAATCAGTTATTTGCATCTCTGAGAGACTGGTTTCACCAAAGTAACACAAATTTGTAGGAATAAGCAACTAACACCAAATTGTCCTGAAGTGTGCAAGGGTATGAAAGTGCTGAGGAACACATGACTGAGAACCAGGGCCCCATGAGGCACTGAATAGTTTTGCGGGGAGGTACTCCGGAAATCTAATTAGCACCGTGCAGGAGGCTGGGACCTCCTGGTAGAGATGCTCCGTTGGCACAATTGGGGATTTGAGGGGGAATGAGAATTGGGATATTCAAAAATAACAGATACATGACTAATACACATAGAAGAGCTACTTGAGTGCCATGGGAATGCTGTTCCCTCTACCCTGATTACTAGCTCCACCTTCCTCCCCCTATATCCAGCACAGCCCACTTGGTTTTTCTTTCCAAGTCCCCTTCCCTCCTCCCAGCCAGTCAAGTGTTGCTGCCTCCTTTTGACTTCCAGAGAATCCTGTATATTCATCTACTACAGGAGTCCACAAACTGTAGACTGTAGGCCAAATTCAGCCAAGGAGCTAAGGATGGTTTACATTTTTAAAGGATTGTTTTTTAAAGAGAAGAATATGCAACAGAGACCACATGTGGCTTGCAAAAGCCAAAATATTTACTACCTGGCCTTTTAGAGAAAAATTTTGCTGACCCCAATCGATTAAATTACCCATTGCTATAGATTTATAACTGTTTACTCTCACTTCTGGAACCACATTTCTTGTTGATAGGAATTTTATCTTGATCATTACTGTATTCCCAGAACCTTGTACATTGGCACATGACAGCAGAGTCAATAAATGTTTGCTGAACTAAGGAATAAATAATCTTGGTAATCCCCTCAATGACAGAGACTTTTTGCTATTCATCTTTCTACATCATGCAACTAGCACAGTGCCTAACATACAGTAGGTGCTTCTTAATTGATGTTTGTGGAATTAATCAATCAATGACTGAATAAATAACTTACTCTACTATTGGTGTTTTAGTAATTGGAACTTTATAGGCTTTTTTCCCTGGAATTTTGGGTGTGTTGCATTCATTGACTATATGGGGATTATTATATATATAGCCTCATTTAAATTGAAGTGTTTTAATAAAGGCTGTCCAAAGCATCAAATTCCATTAGAAACTGGAAGAAAGAAAGAGTGATTTAGTTCACAGTAACCACTAAGAGAAGTTCTGGGCTTTCTCTGAGAAAGAGGTATGCTTTGAGGCGAGTTACTCACCTAGCCCTATTCTAAATGTGGTAAAGAACAGAAAGGGATTGAACAATTAAGTGTCACCTTGGAGGAAGTTTATTTCCATTGGAGGGACAAGGCACGGACTCGAATCAATTACTGTGCAGTGCAATCCAGAACTTATTCAGTCACACCCATAGGTGGCTACGGAATTTCACTGCTAATACCCAGTCACTGTTTACATGCTTTGTGATTTTCTTTCATTCATTCATTTAGTTAACAAATATTAATTGAGAGCCTACCATGTGCTACAGTGAATTAAATTGGTAAAAATCCTACCTGTAAGGTAATTAAGTCTAGTGGGGGTAGACAAATAATAAATAACATAATAAATGAGTAAATTTCTATGGTAAGTTAGAGTATGATAAATGCTCTGGGAAAAGAAATAGATCAGAGTAAGGGGGATCAGAGGATGAGGAGTGGAGGTAGTGAGTTACAAGTGTAAATATGGTGGTCAGTGTAGACCTTATTGAGAGCATGACATTTGTGAGTTTGCCATAGGGATGTCTAGGGAAAGGACATTCTAGGCATGGGCAACAACCAATTCCATAGCTTTGAAGTGGGAGAAAGCTTGAGTGTTCTAGGAAGACCAGGAGCTCACCTGTAAGTGATCAAGTGTGAGAGGTCAGAGAGAGAAGAGTAGGACCGGGAGCTGCTGCAGATCATTACCCCTTTGCATGGATTTTGTATGGACTTTGGCTTTTACTTTGAATGAATTCCAAAGCACATTGACATAAATTCTCTGATTTAATCACTAAACACCAGCTCAGTGAGGTTACCCTTAGTGTTATCCCCTTTATACCTGGGGAAACTAAGGCCCAAGACCATCCTGACAATAAGTGATTGAGGCTGAATTTAATTCAGGTCTTCTGATACATAACATTGCTTACCATAGGCTAATGTTTATCCATAAACCCCACAATAATCATTGTTCACCTACTCTGGGCCCTAGTCCAGTGGGGAAATTCAAAGACCTGTAGGCTGCAGGGCCCGCCTTTAAGGAGCCTTCAATCTAGTGGAAGATCCCATCTTCCCAAACAGACTGTTAACTCCCTGCAGCTACAGAGTAGGTTGTGCTTTTTAATATAACATACATGTGATAGGCACTTAGTAGATTGAATGAGTAAATGAATATCATTTAAAAGACTGTAGCTTTCAGAGTCTAAATTATGCCCAGTATATCATAAACTAAATTCTGTTGTCATAATGACAAACCTAATAAAGTCGATGGCATTATTAACAGAAGTTCTAAGTGTTAATGTCAAATTATTTACAAACATAAGGTAAGTGAATTTTCAGTGTACCTGGGAGGAGTAATGGAACAATTGATAACTGGTGTGCTAGAAAAATTCATTTAGATTCCTCGTTTCAACCCTGGAATTACTCCCAGGATAAGATCAGGGAACTTGTCTTTGCCAATACTAGAAGCCAAAGCTCTGGAATCCAGGAACCAGTCCCACTCAGAGTGAACAAACTGACCTGTAAGAAGTAAAGCAAACAGAGGTCAGAAGCCTAGTAGTAGAGCAGATTATGATGATAGCAGCAAACAGATGATGACTCTGATCTAAGGATAGGCACTTTTCCCTTTGGACATTTTTAATTTCTTCTGGAAAAGGACAGCTCAGTCCAGTCAGCAGCTTCCTGGATTACCATTTTAGATGAACACTTTGGGGCTGCCTAAGAGAGAAGTCATTGCATTTGAAGACAAATTGTTGAGATCAGCTCATTATCCCATTGATTCCATCCCAACCTGTATCGTAACTCTGATCTGGTCCTGCCAGGGTGGCATTATAACAGCCACCATCTTCCTTTACTTGATTTTTATCTCCCCCCTTGGTGTCCGTCTAAAGCAGGGAAGGAGGTGTTATATTACAAAGAAAATATTAAAGACAGTCATTAACTGGGACTTGATCAGGGTTCAGTAGAACCTAACTGTCATCATAGAGATGATCACTGTTATGACTCTACAAATGTTGAATGGGATCTTCTTTTATTTAATAACCAGTGACACTGCAGTTAGAGGATGGGTACTGCTTCTAAGACTTCTGTGAACCAGCAACTGGTGAACAGTTAAGCTGGTACAGTTGAAATGATTAGCGGTACATTTTTTTATCCATTTCCAAAGCTACTGGAATAAAGTCAATTGGAAAAGAAAATGTAAAGTAAAAAATGACTTGTTCACTACTAATCTGACCACGTCAATGTTCATTAAAATTTCTAGAATTTCCGGGACTTCACTTGTGTTCCAGTGGTAAAGAATCCGCTTTACAATGCAGGGGATGCGGGTTTGATCTCTGGTCAGGGAACTAAGATCCCACATGCCGCTGGGCAAATAAGCTTGCTCACCACAACTACTGGCTTGTGGTCCTCAACTAGAGAGCATGTGTGCTGCAAACTACAGAGCCCACATGCTCTGAAACCCGCGTGACACAACTACAGAGCCCACGCACCCTGGAGCCCACAGGACACAACTAGAGAGAAGCCCACACACTGCAACAAGGAGCCCGCGCCGCATCAAAAGATCCCGCATGTCTCAGTGAAGATCTCATGTGCCGCAACTAAGACCAGACGCAGCCAAAAATAAATATAATAAAGAAATAAATAATAAAATAAGATCTTAAAAAAAAAACCTAATTAAAAAAATTTTTGTAGCGTTTCCTCCAAAGATCACATCTCCACTTCAAGATACAGACCTGCTTTTAGAAAGAAGTCTGCGCAAAGCCTCCATCTAAAGTATCAGTGTTAGAGACCCCACTGAGGTCATTTCTTCCCACTGACTTACATACAAAGGGAAAATTAGAGCCAGGAAGGACAAGAGACCTTCCTGGAGTCACCGAGATTCAGTGGCAGAATTAGGACCAGAACCCAAGTTTCCTGACTCTTACTTTGGGATTTAAAATTTTCTAAATAAAAATTGTATTATTATATCAAATCCCAACACTCAAAAGACCAGTTTACATCATCTGGTTTTTGTTGCCCAGTAGAGCAGGTATAGTCTGATATTCAGGTTTCCTGCCTTAGTGAGCAGAACCCCATCACAAGGGCATTTAGACAATCAGCCGCAAAAAGGCAAAGACATTGACAGATTATTTCACAAACACGAGCAATCTTGAGTGTCCAACAAAAACACCACTGATGTGAAAACGTTTATAGTGCCTAATTCCAAGAAGTATGGAAATTAAAGTTTGGAAGACCAAAATAGAAAGTGAAATGCCTTAAAGATCCTTCGTTTGGTCTCAATAGGAAAATGCAATCATACTATTGCATTAAGAACCCAAGGATATAAGCCATACTTTTCTACAGTTTGAATCCGTCCTCTCACAAACTCTTCCCAATAACAATCCAGAACAGCTCAGCAATATTAAATATAAGTAATCTAGATAACAATATTGCAAAATTAAATCATTAGATGTCTAGCCGCTCCATGGATATGCTGCTATGCAATTCAAAATAAAGCCATTTAAAACCACCAGATTCATTTGCACTGACATATTGATAAACTTTTGCTGAAACAAAGCTAATCATTTCAATGGTGCCAACTTAATTGCTTACCAGTTAATGGATAATAAACAGAACTGAGGATTAAAATATGAACTAATTACTGTACTCAATTCCATTTACTTGATTTCATGTTCCATTAATTCTTTGCATCATTTCTAGTGGAAATCTTAGATTTATGGTCACCTCAAATGAATTATGCCACTTAGTTGCCTGTGGCATGCTCATGCCAGAATTGGTTAGAAAGGGCAGAATTCTGGGCAGTTAATATTTAGCCAAAGCAGCCTAAGATATATTAAATGAAGGTAATTATCCATTCCCAAATACCAGCCAGAGTCAGCCTCTATAAATCTATCCCTATATCAGCAGTAAAAGGGTAAGACTAGGATTGCTTTCATGATAATTCATTGGATCAGCTTGTTAGAAGCAGTCTCCAAGAGCAGTCATTGCCTTGGCCTGGAAGAGGGCTTCAGGGAAGCAGAGACAAACACATCATGGGAAAGGACATTGGCCTAGGAGACGGACACTAGGGCCACCAGACAGAGGGCAACATTTTGACTTAGCAGATCTGACTTCAAGATCCTATTCTGTCAATTACTAGCTGTGTGATCTCAGTAAGGGCAGAAATAGGCAAGTCACTTAGCCTTCCTTAACCTTTTAAGCTGTGATAAGGGGTAATAATGCCAGCTCTATACACACTATAGAGTGATGTGCTGTCCAAAAAAGAAAAAAAGGCACTTCTGAGATACTGCTTTTATAGTACAAAACTGACTTGTACAGCAGTTGTGCTGTACAAGTGCTGTACAAGTCAGTTATTAGCCAGCTTAACACTTAGAGCTCATCTACTCCAAAATACTTGCAGATAAAACATAAAGATACAATGTACTAATATTAGTACTACCATCAGCTTTCATTTACTGAGCATGTACTATGTTCCAAGCATTGTGCTCAGTGCCTTATTGCATCCAATCCTCACAAGTTTCTTGTGAGGTAGCACTCATTAGCACCATTTTACAAAGAGGAAAGGAAAGTTGGAAAGGTCAAAGAACCTGCCTTCAATCACTTGGCTGTTATGGAGAAGAGCTAGAATTTGAACCCAGGTCTCTTACTCCAGCTATGCACTGAACGACCTTAGACAAGTCAGGTCACTTCTCTAGTTATGCCCCTAAGTAGCTTCTTGATCATGCTGTTCTCTTTCATCGTAAGTGCCCTCTCTGTTACCTGAAATGATCTTTTAGCCCTTCGCACTTCTGCATCAGCCTTAAGAATAGCCTGAACTTTTTCTGACTGTAAAGTGAGACAGGAGCCTATTTCTCCAAGTGGCACAATTGCTATGTAAAATATGACACAGCATCATACCGTGGCCTGCTGAGAACTGTAGGTTTATTCAACTTCCCCTCTCAGATGGACAGCAACAAGGAAGTTTCATATAGATGCACAGTTACTTTGAAATATGATAAGCAAGAGATTGTATATCTGTGGATATGTTTGTATATAAACACATCTGTTTCCCTCTGCAAAACATGAGGAACCATAGTCCTTAGTCTCAGAGGTAGCTTGAGTGAATACATTTTCTTGCTTTGGATCTATTTGCTGAACTAGGAATTTCTGGATTGAGCCTTGAAAGTGAACCCGACAGGAACTATTTGACAAAATGAGCTTAATCAGGAGGTTTTAAATCACTTTGCCAGGCACTTCGCTGGTGGCACAGTGGTTAAGAATCTGCCTTCCATTCACAGGTGAATTCTATCAAACATTTAGAGAAGAGATAACAACTATCCTTCTCAAACTCTTCCAAAACATAGTGGAGGGAGGAACACTCCGAAACTCATTCTATGAGGCCACCATCACCCTGATACCAAAACCAGACAAAGATGTCACAAGGAAAGAAAACTACAGGCCAATATCACTGATGAACATAGATGCCAAAATCCTCAACAAAATACTAGCAAACAGAATCCAACAGCACATTAAAAGGATCATAAAACAAAATCAAGTGGGGTTTATCCCAGGAATGCAAGCATTCTTCAAAGTACACAAATCAATCAATGTGATACATCATATTAACAAATTGAAGGAGAAAAACCAAATGATCATCTCAATAGATGCAGAAAAAGCTTTTGACAAAATTCAACCCATTTATGATAAAAACTCTCCAGGCAGTAGGAATAGAGGGAACTTTCCTCAACATAATAAAGGTCATATATGACAAACCCAAAACCAGCATCATCCTCAATGGTGAAAAACTGAAACCATTTCCACTAAGATCAGGAACAAGACAAGGTTGCCCACTCTAACCACTATTATTCAACATAGATTTGGAAGTTTTAGCCACAGCAATCAGAGAAGAAAAAGAAATAAAAGCATCCAAATCAGAAAAGAAGAAGTAAAGCTGTCACTGTTTGCAGATCACATGATACTCTACATAGAGAATCCTAAAGATGCTACCAGAAAACCACTAGAGCTAATCAATGAATTTGGTAAATTAGCAGGATAAAAAGTTAATGCACAGAAATCTCTTGCATTCCTATACACTAAGGATGAAAAATCTGAAAATGAAATTAAGAAAACACTCCTATTTACCATTGCAACAAAAAGAATAAATTATCTAGGAATAAACCTACCTAAGGAGACAAAAGACCTGTATGCAGAAAATTATAAGACACTGATGAAAGAAACTAAAGATGATACAAATAGATAGGGAGATATACCATGTTCTTGGATGGAAAAATCAACATTGTGATAAAGACTCTACTACCAAAAGCAATGTACAGATTCAATACATTCCATACCAAACTACCAATGGCACCTTTCACAGAACTAGAGCAAAAAAATTCACAATTTGTATGGAAACACAAAAAGACCCTGAATAGCCAAAGCAATCTTGAGAAAGAAAAACGAAGCTGGAGGAATCAGGCTCCCTGACTTCAGGTTATACTACAAAGCTACAATAATCAAGACAGTATGGTACTGGCACAAAAACAGAAATATAGATAAATGGAACATGATAGAAATCCCAGAGATAATCTCACGCACATATGGTCACCTTATCTTTGATAAAAGAGGCAAGAATATACAGTGGAGAAAAGACAGCCTCTTCAATAAGTCATGCTGGGAAAATTGGACAGCTACATGTAAAAGAATGAAATTAGAACACTCCCTAACACCATACAGAAATATAAACTCAAAATGGATTAAGGACCTAAATATAAGGCCAGACACTATCAAACTCTTAGAGGAACACATAGGCAGAACACTCCATGACATAAATCACAGCAAGATAATTTTTGACCCACCTCCTAGAGAAATGCAAATAAAAACAAAAATAAATAAATGGGACCTAATGAAACTTCAAAGCTTTTGCACAGCAAAGGAAGTCATAAACAAGACGAAAAGACAACTCTCTGAATGGGAGAAAATATTTGCTAATGAAGCAACTGGCAAAGGATTAATCTCCAAAATTTATAAGCAGCTCATGCAGCTCAATATCAAAACAACAAACAACCCAATCCAAAAATGGGCAGAAGACCTAAATAGACATTTCTACAAAGAAGATATACAGACTGCCAACAAACACATGAAAGAATGCTCAACATCCTTAATCATTAGAGAAATGCAAATCAAAACTACAATGAGATATCATCTCACACCATTCAGAATGGCCATCATCAAAAAGTCTACAAACAAATGCTGGAGAGGGTGTGGAGAAAAGGGAACCTCCTTGCACTGTTGGTGGGAATGTAAATTGATACAGCCATAATGGAGAACAGTATGACGTTCCTTAAAAAACTAAAAATAAAACTACCATACGACCCAGTAACACAACTATTGGGCATATACCTTGATAAAACCATAATTCAAAAAAAGTCATATACCAAAATGTTCATTGCAGCTCTATTTACAGTAGCCAGGATATGGAAGCAACCTAAGTGTCTGTCAACAGATGAATGTATAAAGAAGATGTGGCACATATATACAGTGGAATATTACTCAGCCATAAAAAGAAATGAAATTGAGTTATTTGTAGTGAGATGGATGGACATAGAGTCTGTCATACAGAGTGAAGTAAGCGAGAAAGGGAAAAACAAATACCATATGCTAACACATATATATGGAATCTTAAAAAAAAATTAATGAAGAACCTAGGGTCAAGACGGGAATAAAGATGCAGACCTACTAGAGAATGGACTTGAGGATACAGGGAGGGGGCAGGGTAAGCTGGGACAAAGTGAGAAAGTGGCATGGACATATATACACTACCAAACGTAAAATGGATAGCTAGTGGGAAGCAGCCACATAGCACAGGGAGATCAGCTCAGTGCTTTGTGACCACCTAGAAGGGTGGGAGGGAGCGAGATGCAAGAGGGAAGAGATATGGGTACATATGTATATGTATAACTGATTCACTTTGTTTTAAAGCAGAAACTAACACACCATTGTAAAGCAATTATACTCCAATAAAGATGTTAAACAAAAAAAAAAGAATCTGCCTGCCAACGCAGGGGACACGGGTTCAAATCCTGTTCTGGGAAGATCGCACATGCGGCAAAGCAACTAAGCCCATGCAGCACAATTACTGATCCTGCACTCTAGAGCACGTGAGCCATAACTACTGAGCTCGAGTGCTACAACTACTGAAGCCCACACACATAGAGCCCATGCTCCACAGCAAGAGAAGCCACTTCAATGAGAAGCCTGTGCACCGCAACGAAAAGTAGCCCCCACTAGCTGCAAATAGAGAAAGCCCTCATGCAGCAATGAAGACACAATGCAGCCAAAAATAAATAAAATAAAATAAAATAAATTTATTTTTTTAAAAAACCAACACTTTGCAAACCAGAAGAAGGGAGAGGCCCAGGGACCAGATTCCTGCATCAGGACTCAGTTTCCCTATACCAGTTTTTTCAAAGCAAATAGTTCTCTACTTCAGGAAAGACTCATTGTGGTGGACCCACATGGCCACCCCAGAACAGCTACTGTTTCCATAAGGTCCTCGTGGAGGATACATTTCCTCCCTGTTGCATCTGCCTCTCTAGGGATGATGGGTTTCCCTGCCCCAGGTGAGGAGATGTGAGCAGTAGTTAACTGTTAACATAAGTAGCACATACTGCTACTTATGTGAGCAGTAGTTAACTGCAGAGGTTAAGATTGCTGCCATTGTTCATTCCTGTGTTTTAATCCTGGCTCTGTCACTTATCACCTGTGACCTTGGAAAAGTTATTCAACCTCCTTTTGTCTCATTTTCCTTGTTAATGAGACTAACAGCAATGCTCATGCTAGATTATTTCCCATCCTCCATCCATATCTAACAAAAATCCAAAGTGGCATCTGTGTAGGAGGGAAAATTCCTGAAAATTCCATCAGCGATTTTGAGTTGGTTCCAAATCCCTTACTCTAAGAAGATGGGTCTTAGGCCCTTTCTGATTGCCAATTTCTTGTCAGCGTTAATATTCTCTGGAATATTGACATATACTGGAGTGTTATAACTCCCTATATCTTTGCAAAGGACACCATCCCCTAGATAGTGTGTTTGTCCTTGGCAGATTTGCACCTTTTTCTAATACTCACAAAGGCCCTCTACAGACCAATCAAGCCCCTACTAACACCAGCTTAGAATTGTGGGGAAAACTCATCAGATTGAACACATACAAGGAAGTACACTCCCCCATCCTGGCCTCCTAGTAGCACCTTTCCCATTCCCAGATAATAACTCATTCTTGCAAAGGGTACGAGCAGGTGGCATGGTTTCTCATTCCCTGTGAGTTTCAGGCAAAGCTTTGAGGTGTTTAGATAGGATGATCACATGCCCTGGTTTGTCTGGGACAGTCCAGGCTGACACCAGTTTGTCCTCCAACAGCACCTCCTTTTACTCACAAAAGTGTTCCAGTTTGCACAATGAATCAGTCATATGGTCAGCCTCTGTCTAGATGGCCTTAGTTAGGCAAGCAACTAACCTCTCTGAATCTCCTTTCCCTCATCCAGAAAATGAAGGTATTAAATTTGCTCTATCAGGGCCCTTCTAGCACCAAAAGGCCAATGGAAGTAAAATCTTACTGCAGAATTTTATCATCACATAGAAACATTGATTGAGGGGGTCATTGTGCTGTCTGGAGAGTCAGAAACATTTCTCTGTAATAAAAAACTTTATGTTATATTTGAGAAGTTCTCCCAAAGATTAAGTATACACTTTAAAAATAGCCATCATCATACATCCTTTAAGGTAAGAGCTTGGGAAATTAAGTCATTTGATATAACACCAAGAATTAAAGCTCAGATTTTTCTGCTCACTTGGGTATGTCAACTTTACTTGTTATGATGCTTGAAATATTGAACTTCCGACTCCCTCTTGTGAGAACACCAGAATCACAAATAACTGCTGAACAATCATCTACAGGAAGACACTGGAACTCACCAAAAAATATACCCCGCATCCAAAGACAAAGAAGAAGCCACAATGAGATGGTAGGAGAGGTGCAATCACAATAAAATCAAATCCCATAACTGCTGGGTGGGTGACTCACAAACTGGAGAACACTTATACCACAGAAGTCCACACACTGGAGTGAAGGTTCTGAGCCCCACGTCAGGCTTCCCAACCTGGGGATCTGGCAATGGGAGGAGGAATTCCTAGAGAATCAGACTTTGAAGATTAGTGGGATTTGATTGCAGGACTCTGACAGCACTGGGGGAAACAGAGACTCCATTCTTGGAGGGCACACACAAAGTAGTGTGCACATTAGAACCCAGGGGAAGGAGCAGTGACCCCATAGGAGACTGAACCAGACCTACCTTCTAGTGTTGGAGGGTCTCCTGTAGAGGTGGTGGGTGGCTGTGTTTCACCGTGAGGACAAGGACACCGGCCGCAGAAGTTCTGGGGAGTACTCCTTGGTGTGAGCCCTCCCAGAGTCAGCCATTAGCTCCAACAATGAGCCCAGGTAAGCTTCAGTGCTGGGTTGCTTCAGGCCAAACAACCAACAGGGAGGGAGCCCAGCCCCACCCATCAGCAGTCAAGCAGACTAAAGTTTTACTGAGCTCTGCTCACCAGAGCAACAGACAGCTCTACCAACCACCAGTCACTCCCATCAGGAAACTTGCACAAGCCTCTTAGATAGCCTCATCCACCAGAGGGCAGACAGCAGAAGCAAGAAGAACTACAATCCTGTAGCCTGTGGAACAAAAACCACATTCACAGAAATATAGACAAGATGAAAAGGCAGAAGCCTATGTACCAGATGAAGGAACAATATAAAACCCCAGAAAACAACTAAATGAAGTGGAGATAGGCAACCTTCCTGAAAAAGAATTCAGAAAAATGAGAGTGAAGATGATCCAGGACCTCGGAAAAAGAATGGAGGCAAAGATCAAGAAGATGCAATAAATGTTTAACAAAGATCTAGAAGAATTAAAGAAGAAACAAACAGAGATGAACAATACAATAACTGGAATGAAAACTACACTAGAAGGAATCAATAGCAGAATAACTGAGGCAAAAGAACAGATAAGTGACCTGGAAGACAGAATGGTGGAATTCACTTCTGCGGAAGAGAATAAAGAAAAAAGAATAAAATGAAAAGAAATGAAGGCAGCCTAAGAGACCTCTGGGAAAACATTAAATGCCACAACATTAGCATTATAGGGGTACCAGAGGGAGGAGAGAGAAAGGACCCAATAAAATATTTGAAGAGATTATAGTCGAAAACTTCCCTAACATGGGAAAGGAAATAGCCACCCAAGTCCAGGAAGCACAGAGAGTCTCATACAGGATAATCCCAAGGAGAAACACACCAAGACACATAATAATCAAATTGGCAAATATTAAGGCCAAAGAGAAATTATTGAAAGCAACAAGGGAAAAACAACAAATAACATACTAGGGAACTCTCATAAGGTTAAGAGCTGATTTCTCAGCAGAAAGTCTACAACCCAGAAGGGAGTGGCATGGTGTACTTAAAGTGATTAAAGGGAAAAACCTACAACCAATATTACTCTACCCAGCAAGGATCTCATTCAGAGTCGATGGAGAAATCAAAAGCTTTACAGACAAGCAGTACCTAAGAGAATTCAGCACCACCAAACCAGCTCTACAACAAATGCTAAAGGAACTTCTCTAAGTAGGAAACACAAGAGAAGAAAAATACCTACAAAAACAAACCCAAAACAATTAAGAAAATGGTAATAGGAACATACATATCAATAATTACCTTAGAGGTGAATGGCTTAAATGCTCCAACCAAAAGACACAGGCTTGCTGAATGGATACCAAAAAATGACCCATCTATATGCTGTCTACAAGAGACCCACTTCAGACCTAGGGTCACATACAGACTGAAAGTGAGGGGATAGAAAAAGTTATTCCATGCAAATGGAAATCAAAAGAAAGCTGGAGTAGTAATACACATATCAGAAAAAATAGACTTTAAAAGAATGTTACAACAGACAAGGAGAGCACTGCATACTGATCAAGGGATCAATCCAAGAAGAAGATATAACAATTATAAATATATAGGCACCCAACATAGGAGCACCTCAATACATAAGGCAACTGCTAACAGCTATAAAAGAGGAAATCGACAGTAACACAATAATATTGGGGGACTTTAACACCTCACTTACACCAATAGACAGATCATCTGAAATGAAAATAACTAAGAAACAGAAGCTTTAAATGACACAATAGACCAGATAGATTTTATTGATATTAACAAGACATTCCATCCAAAAAGAGCAAGTTGCACTTTCTTCTCAAGTGCACACGGAATGTTCTTCAGGATAGATCACATCTTGGGTCACAAATCAAGCCTCAGTATACTTAAGAAAATTGAAATCATATCAAGCACCTTTTCTGACCACAACGCTATGAGATTACAAATGAATTACAGGGAAAAAGAAGTAAAAAATACAAACACATGGAAGCTAAACAATATGTTACTAAATAACCAAGAGATCACTGAAGAAATCAAAGAGAAGATCAAAAAATACCTAGAGAAAAATGACAATGAAAACATTATGGCCCAAAACCTATGGGATGCAGCAAAAGAAGTTCTAAGAGTGAAGTTTTTAGCTATACAAGCCTACCTCAAGTAACAAGAAAAATCTCAAATAAACAATCTAACCTTACACCTAAAGGAACTAGAGAAAGAAGAACAAACAAAACCCAAAATTAGCAGAAGGAAAGAAATCATAAAGATCAGAGCAGAAATAAGTGAAATAGAAACAAAGAAACAATAGCAAAGATGAATAAAACTAAAAGCTGGTTCTTTGAGGCGATAAACAAAATTGATAAACCATTAGCCAGACTCATCAAGAAAAAGAGAGGACTCAAATCAATAAAATTAGAAATGAAAATGGAGAAGCTACAACAGACACCACAGAAATACAAAGCATCCTAAGAGACTACTACAAGCAACTTTATGCCAATAAAATGGACAACCTGGAAGAAATGGACAAATTCTTAGAAAGGTATAACCTTCCAAGGCTAACCAGGAAGAAATAGATAATATGAACAGACCAATCACAAGTAATGAAATTGAAACTGTGATTAAAAGTCTTCCAACAAACAAAAGCCCAAGACCAGATGACTTCACAGGTGAATTCTATCAAACATTTAGTTAAGAGCTAACACCCATCCATCTCAAACTCTTCCAAAAAATTGTGGAGGAAGGAACAGTCCCAAACTCATTCTATGAGGCCACCATCACCCCGATACCAAAATCAGACAAAGATACTACAAAAAAAGAAAATTATAGTGCTTCCCTGGTGGCAGAGTGGTTGAGAGTCCACCTGCCAATGCAGGGGACATGGGTTCATGCCCCAGTCCGGGAAGATCCCACATGCCACAGAGCGGCTAGGCCCGTGAGCCATGGCCGCTGAGCCTGCACGTCTGGAGCCTGTGCTCCGCAACAGGAGAGGCCACAACAGCGAGAGGCCCGCGTACTGAAAAAAAAAAAAAAGAAAAAAGAAAAAAGAAAATTATAGACCAATATCACTGATCAATATGGACACAGAAATCCTCAAGAAAATACTAGCAAACAGAATCCAACAATACATTAAAAGGATCATACACCATGATCAAGTGGGATTTATCCCAGGGATGCAAGGATTCTTCAATATATGCAAATCAATCTATGTGATACACCATATTAACAAACTGAAGAAGAAAAACCATATGATCATCTCAATAGATGCAGAAAAAGCTTTTGACAAAATTCAACACCCATTTATGATAAAAACTCTCCAGAAAGTTCCCAGAGAGGGAACCTACCTCAACATAATAAAGGCCATATACAACAAACCCACAGTAAACATCATTCCCAATGGTGAAAAATGAAAAGCATTTCCTGTAAGATCAGGAACAAGACAAGGATGTCCACTCTCACCACTATTATTCAACATAGTTTCGGAAGTCCTAGCCATGGCAATCAGAGAAGAAAAAGAAAAAAAAGGAATACAAATTGGAAAAGAAGAGGTAAAACTGTCACTGTTAGCAGATGACATGATACTATACATAGAGAATCCTAAAGAGGCCACCAGAGAACTACTAGAGCTAATCAATGAATTTGGTAAAGTTGCAGGATACAAAATTAATGCACATAAATCTCTGGCATTCCTATATACTAATGATTTAAAATCTGAAAGGGAAATTAAGGAAACACTCCCATTTACCATTGCAACAAAAAGAATAAAATACCTAGGAATAAACCTACCTAGGGAGACAAAAGACCTGTATGCAGAAAACTATAAGACACTGATGAAAGAAATTAAAGATGATACCAACAGATGGAGAGATATACCATGTTCTTGGATCAGAAGAATCAATATTGTGAAAATGACTCTACTACCCAAAGCAATCTACAGATTCAATGCAATTCCTATCAAATTACCAATGGCATTTTTTACACAACTAGAACAAAAAATCTTAAAATTTGTATTGAGACACAAATGACTCCAAATAGTCAAAGCAGTCTTGAAGGAAAAAAGCATAGCTGGAGGAATTAGACTCCCTGACTTCAGAGTATACTACAAAGCTACAGTAATCAAGACAATATGGTACTGGCACAAAAACAGAAATATAGATCTATGGAACAAGATAGAAAGCCCAGGGATAAACCCATGCACCTATCGTCAGCTAATCTATGACAAAGGATATACAATGGAGAAAAGACAGTCTCTTCAATAAGTGGTGCTGGGAAAACTGGACAGCTATATGTAAAAGAATGAAATTAGAACACGCCCTAACACCATACACAAAAATAAACTCAAAATGTATTACAGACCTGAATGTAATACCCGACCCTATAAAGCTCTTAGATGAAAACATAGGAAGAATACTCTTTGACATAAATCATGGCAAGATCTTTTTTGATCCACCTCCTAGAGTAATGGAAATAAAAACAGAAATAAGCATGTGAGACTTAATGAAACTTCAAATCTTTTGCACAGCAAAGGAAACCATAAACAAGACGAAAAGACCACCCTCAAAATGGGAGAATATATTTGCAAACGAATCAATGGACAAAGGATTATTCTCCAAAATATATAAACAGCTCATGCAGCTCAATATTAAAAAAACAAACAACCCAAACCAAAAATGGGCTGAAGACCTAAAGAGACATTTCTCCAAAGAAGACATACAGATGGCCAAGAAGCACATGAAAAGCTGCTCAACATCACTAATTATTAGAGAAATGCAAATCAAAACTACAATGAGGTATCACCTCACACCAGTTAGAATGGATATCATCAGAAAATCTACAAACAACAAATGTTGGAGAGGGTGTGGAGAAAAGGGAACCCTCTTGCACTGTTGGTGGGGATGTAAATTGATACAGCCACTATGGAGAACAGTATGGAGGTTCCTTAAAAAATTAAAAATAAAACTACCACATGACCCAGCAATCCCGCTACTGGGCATATACCTAAAGAAAACCATAATTCAAAAAGACACATGCACCCCAATATTCATTGCAGCACTATTTACAATAGCCAGGTCATGGAAGCAACCTTAATGCCCATTGACAGATGAATGGATAAAGACAATGTGGTACATATATACAATGGAATATTATTCAGCCATTAAAGAACGAAATTGGGTCATTTGTTGAGAGGTGGATGGATGTAGAGACTATCATACAGAGTGAAGTAAGTCAGAAAGAGAAAAACAAATATCGTGTATTACTGCATATATGTGGAAACTAGAAACATGGTACAGATGAACCGGTTTGCAGAGCAGAAATTGAGACACAGATGTAGTAAACAAATGTATGGACACCAAGTGGGGAAAGTGGCAGAGGGGTGTGTTGGCGGTGGGATGAATTGGGCGATTGGGACTGACATGTATACACTGATATGTATAAAATTGATGACTAATAAGAACCTGCTGTATGATAAAATAAATAAAATTAAATTAAAAAATTAAAAAAGTCCTACTGTATAACACAGGGAACTATATTCAATATCCTGTGATAAATCATAATGGAAGAGAATATGAAACAGAATGTACATATATGTATAACGGAATCACTTTGCCGTACAGAAGAAACATTGGAAACAACATTGTAAACCAACTATTCTTCAATAAAATAAATTAAAAAAAAATTGAACTTCTTACTCATGCCCCTGCCATCACAAGGCTACCAGCGCACGCACACACACACACACACACACACACACACACACACACACACACACAGTCACACATCACTCATTCAACTGCTTCCCAGTTTAAATGCTCCTGAGGTTAATAAGGTATTTTACTAGAAACTAGTGGTTCCCCTTGAACCATTTGTTTTGTATATGTTAATTACAATTTAAGTGATATCTCTACATTGAGCACTCCTGAGAAGAAACCCCAGGAATTGTCATCATCATCCACTTAGGCTTTGTTTGAATTCTGGTCTTTAGAGAGCCAGAACAGCAAGAAGATTCTGTCACGCTAAACTCCTCGGTAAATCCCTGTTAGTGTCAGCATTTAGCCTCCTTTGCCATCAAACAAAAGGGAGAGTGTTTCTGCTCCAAAAATTAGTTGCAGGATTTGCTTTTAAAACCTCAGGGGCATCCAAATACTCCATCCCACCAAGTTGTAGAGCTGCTTCTGCAGTATTCATTTAGCTTGATTTACATTTTTAAAATTTTCTTAGGGCTGTCTTTACTAGCTGGAGGGTAATTTTTTCCCTGTAATTAAAGGATAAGTTAATTCCAAAGCACATAGACCAAAACAAGCCCTTTTCATACCCTGCCTCGCTCGTCACTCTCTGCTGCTGTTCTCTCTCTTCCAAGTGCTTGTCAGTTTTCACTGCACCTGCTTCCAGCTGCAAATGAGGTGAAGCGACACCAAGCCCTTTTAGTGGAATCGACTATCCCCTGATTTCAATTCATTTAATTTCCTGGAGCATAAGACAATCTGGGGGAGGATCAGGTAGTGTTATCTCTATCTCTTAGATAAAAAAGCTGTATTCAGTAAGTACAATTCGACAAAGATTTGTGGAGTTGAGCCAAGAACTGTGCTAGCCTAAGGCTGCACAGATGAAGAAACCCGGCCACTGTCCACATAGAGTTGAAATTCCGGAGGTCATCTTAGGTATAGTGCTTTGGTGTACAAATAACAGAAACTCACTCAAGCTAGGTTAAGGTACGAGGACAATTTACTGGAAGGCTTCTAGGATATGTCATAGGACCCAAGAGTCACTGACCCATTGAAGAGACTGGAATCCAGGACTGAAACAAGGCCATGACCCAGGAACTACTCCTACTCCATTTCTTATATTTGCATGGCTGCTTTATTCTTATTCTCTCCATAAGTTGCCCTTTATCTGATTTGCTGGGCACATGGAGGTCATAAGTGCCCGCCCCCACTTAAGCTCCCAAGTTTATGTCCCATTGGATCAAGACCTTCCTGGATTGGCTGGCTGGCTGGCTCTTTATCCCAATTTCAAATTCTCTGAAGAAGAGATTTGATTTTCCCAAATTAGACCTGAAGTTCTCTCTGACCCAATCAGCTAAGTGTATGGGAGTGAGGTTATGTAGATAAATAGGTCTTGGGAGACCTGCCCCTGTGGTGGGGAGAGCAATTATATGGAGAAGACAGGCATTGTATGCTACGTAGACATCCCCCAAAATGTCTACTGTTGTGGGAAACAGACAGTTCTTTTCTGTTCAGCCCAAAAAAATCTACATGCTAAAGTGCTGTTGACACAGTTGACTCAAATCTGAGGGTTGAACAAAGCTTTCTGACATGAGCAGGATCTTGAAGGAATAGTATGAGTGTGGCAGAAATAGGATGCAAGCGTCCCAGACAAATAGGAATATTACTTATAAATAGAAAAAATAACTGTAGTCAATCCATAATGTACACTCAAAGAATTTTGCATCTTGTGATTTAGAGTCACAACAGCCTTATTCATCACAGGGACCTCAGGAACAGATCACAACCGTGTCACTCGCCTGCCTGGCTGCTAACATGGCTCTTCCTCTCCTTCCTTTCTGCCAATGCACAACCACAGCGTGGGCTCAAATAAGTTGCCTAGGGGTTAGCGTCAAGCAAACATGTTGGAATGCCAGCCCTACCTCCTAATTGTGTGCCCTTTAACAAGTTATGTAGGCTCCTCCTAAATGAGAAAAAATGGTAATAACAATGTCAACCTCAGAGGGTTGTTGTTTGGATAGAACAAGAAGGTGCAAGGTAAAGAACCTTAGCACTGTGTCTGGCACAGAGTAGACGTCAAGAATGTTTGATTTTAGCCCCTTCCCTCTCTGTTTTCTTCTCCTGTAGTGGGCTGATGAGTATCTTTAATTTTAAAAATGCAGAGTTGGGGATAGACATGTGGGCTAAATTGGAACAGAATAGTTAAAATAAGACCCACCCCCCACCAAAAAAAGGAAGATTACTAACATAATCAATGGCCCTTGAGACATATCCTTACCTCTTGCTTCACTATTATCTAGTATCTGTCCCTTCCAAGGCACTGCAACAACCCAGGAACTTATTATGTGCCTGGCATTGACTTAACTTTTTGAGTCTCAGATGTAGGATGCTCTCCAAAAATTGTTTGAACATCGAAGTCCAGGATATCCCCATTGGGAGTTTTCTCATTATTAATGTTCTGAAAAATGCCAACAGTTTAGAAACACACAGCTTTCTTGGGCAGAAGCTGAGTTTGATCAACATTGCAGGTTATCTTATTTAACTTTGGTGCTCACTTTTGTGTTGGTAAATCAATGAATTTATTTTTAATCCCATTTTCGTTTTGTCTTAGTATAATGTGTAACATTATTGCTCTTTACATATGATCTTAAATTAGTTGTAGCTCTTAAAAAGTTATTGAAGTATTTTGATTTATAATATTGTGTTAGTTACAGGTATGCAGCATAGTGATTCAGTATTTTATGAAAAGTTCAGTTACAGTGGACCTTTAATATTGCAGATACATTTTTTTCATATGGCATGTATTCAATTTCTTTTTCGAAAGGAAAAAGAAAGCTTGCTTCTGTTAAGAGCTGGGGAATCAGGGTTAAATTTGCAAAACCAGCTACTTCCTTAGCTGTAGTATGATTTGCTTCACTGAAGATACACATTAATCTCTTTAACCTTGCTTAAGTCCCTGTTGATTTTATGCCCAGATTTACAAACATTTATACTAGGAAATAAATGGAGTTCAGAAAGAGAATCTGACTCAGGAGAATATATTCTTGCACCACAGGACTTGACAAAATCTGACTGGTGTGTCTAATAACTTCTTCATCAACCAAACAGAAGAATGACTAATCCAAAATAATGAATAATCCAAAAACTCTGTATAATAAATTATATTTATTCCTCATAGACACATATTTGAGTTTCTACTGTGTGAATTATTTTGCCAGCATCTATGGTCAAATATGAATAATGCACAATCCATGCCCTCAGGGAGATTCCATTTTAGTAAGGAGACATTTACAGTCCTTCTTGGTGAGTTAGTTCTGTGCTAAGAAAAGGCACTGCCTATAGTGGGAAAACAGAGGAAAGCTTGCTATTCTCTGCAGTAAAGTCAATGGCATGGGGTTATGAGCACATCTAGATTGCTTGAACTTGACTCTTGGCTCTACTTCTGGTACTCGCCTTGGGGGAGTTATTTATCAATCTCTGCCTTAGTTTCCTCACCTGTAAAATGGGAATGATACCAACTTATATCTTACTGATTCTTCTTCTGTCCTGATTCATTGGCCATTTGAGAGAGATGTCTATTCAGGACTTATTTCCCCTTATCTGACCATGTGGGTTAACTTGACTTTTGTGTTTTCTGAAAATAAATGTTACCTCAATATCCACATCATTAGAGAAAACATATTTGTGAAACTTTTAGCAGAAATGAAATGATACAGTACAACACATGCCAGCTGAAGTCCTCAGGCTGCTTTCGTGGTCTTTCTGGTTATCGTTTCTCTACCATCATGGCATAGCTACTAACAGGTCAGCTTTGTCTATACTGCTGGAATGCCTCCAGCGAGGGCTGCAGGGGTTGAGTATTTATTGGGTTGTCAAAAAGTGGACCAAAAAGATGACTCTAATGGAAAGTTTAGAAATCCTGGATTCTATCTCCTTTAGAAATACTTGGAAACTTCCACTCAAAGTGTCAAAGTGTATTTATTTTTAATCCCATTTTCGTTTTGTCTTAGTATAATGTGTAGCATTATTGCTCTTTGCATATGATCTTAAATTAGTTGTAGCTCTTAAAAAATTTATTGAAGTATTTTGATTTACAATATTGTGTTAGTTACAGGTATGCAGCATAGTGATTCATTATTTTATGAAAAGTTCAGTTACAGTGAGAGCACCAGGAGGAAAGGTGAAGGGGCTCAGCAAATGTCTGAAGAGTGGGAAACATTAAGACAAGGGTGCAGTTGACACTCATCACGCACCATGATATCCATCCATCCATCCACCCATCCATCCATTCATACATCCACCCAGCTATTCAATAACTAGGGAAGCAGCAGACAGAACAGACAGACCACTACCTGAGAACCAGAAGACCTGGGTTGTAATCCCACCAAATGGTTTCATAAATGTGGGCAATCCATTTCATTTTTCTGTGCCTCTCATCTGTCAAATGAGGGCAGATCTCTGGAAAATCTCATAAGTCCTTTTCTAGCTCGTTCAAAGTTCACATTAAATATTATATTTCTAAGGACTCTGTGTTATGCTTGTCATAGTAGGGCAATAGAATATGTACAGGATATTCTCTGTGCTTTCCAAAATCTACCAATATAGTCAGGAAAAAAATAGACATACATTAAGAAGTTAAGTAACAATACAAGGCATTAGATGAATAATTGTCAACAAATAATTCTATAGAATTATTTTAAAAGGAGGCCGGGTGTTCCCTAAGGTGGTCTAGGTCAGCTTCTTACATAAAGTGGGACCTGAAAGGATGCATCACATTTATATAAACAGAGAACAAAAGAGTAGTTTTTCAGTCACTTCTCCAACAACATGTTCCTTTGCATCTCCAGGCTTTTGCATAGACAATTCCTCTGCCCAGGACACTCAACTCTCTTGCCTTACTCGTCTGCCTGTCCAATCTCACTTCTCCTTCAAGATTCAGTTCAGAAGTCCACCTCATCTCTGAAGACCTCTCTGTGCCCCTGCCCTGTCAGCATCACCACTTCCACTCCTGGACAGGATTAATCTCCTCGGGGTCCCACAGGATCTGTAAACATGTCCTTATTGCACATCACAGTTTTTTACACCCAGAGGGTCTTTCCACCTCCAAGGTCTCTGTCTTTCTTATCTCTCTATCTCCAGCAAAAGATGCGGTGCCCAGCAGAAGGTGGACACTGTATAGATAATAAATGAATGAATGAATGAATGAATGAACAAATATATGAACAAAGACTGCAGGAACGAGCTCTGAACCAGATACAGCTGACCATCTGCACCTGCCTTCTCAAACCTGAGGACAGGCATCAGGATGAATAGAGAGAAAACACAGAGAAACTGCAAGAGAAAAAAGGATCCCTCTCAATGAGCAAACATAGCATCTTTGATTCTGGGGAAGGAGAGAGAAACTAAAAATCATCCTTCACTTATAAGCCAGCAAGTGGCTATAGGTTACCTCCCATGTGTCCACTCCCACTTGCTACAGATGCGTGGGGACACGCAGGAAGGCTTACTACTGGCCTTGCCGTGGAGAGGGTTACTAGAAAAGCTCCCTCACCTTGTTGATGTGCTGGGCAGCAGTGCACACTCCCCCCTCCAAGAAGCATGGCTCATGCAGAGGAAAATTTGACAGTGAAACTAGAAAGAGGGAAGATATGCATTCTATTAAAGTTCAAGCTAGAGCATTGGGAAACCCAAGAAAGTAGGCTGATTTACTCTGCCCTTCTCATGTGGGTTATTCAAAAGCTGTTTTCAAAGGGGCTCGGGCATACTTATGAATGTTTGGCCTGTCCAGATGGAAATAGAGAGGAACATGCCAGCCAGCTCCTAACATGTGTCTTGCTCCACACAGAAGCTACCAAGGCATCTACACAAAGCAGGGGCTGACTCTGTGGCCTTAGACAAGGATTCACTCTTCGAGTCTAGCCTTACCATTTGTAAAATGGAATATAGCTCCCTCCTTGCTGGTTTGTCATGGGGACTAGAGATGATGACTATAGAGCTGCTTCCGTCAGTGCAGGCTCCTGGTAGACACTCCACAGTGGAAACTACTATCATTATTACTAGCTATTACCATGCCCTTCATCTCCAATGATATTTCCTGAGTGACCAGTAGGCTAACACCAGTGTGCTGGGTCCTGGGGAGGCACAGAGATGTTTAAGAGAGGAACTTCATGGAGGAGGTGGAATTTTCCCTGTGTCATCTGGGATAGGCACAGTTATCTTTCATTCTCAAATCAGGAAAGGAAATAAGTCTCTCTCGCACTGTATTTTCAATTGCAAACCTTTGTTCATTGAGAGAGCAGGTAATTGTTTTTCTCCATTACACAAATGTCATAATAATATTCTGAGAAAATAAAATAAAAGGAAAATTTTACCCATAATCCTCCACCCCAAGAAATCACATTGTGTTTTTTTTTCCCAAGTTCAGGGTGAGTGAAATTGCATTAGGCAAATACAGAAGTGGGTAAAGTCATTTTATTCAGAGGACATTGGGCCTCTTTTTCTTCATCCATAAAACTGGGGAAGTTAGCCCATCCTACACTTGTTTCTGGCAATGGTCAATGTTTACTAAGAAAAACTCATTCTGGATGTTCACATTATTTAAAAGTGCATCCCCTAACTAGGCCCTCCTAAACGTGTATAGGGAAAACAGTTTCCTTAAGTAGAAAAAAGTGGGCAGGCCCAGAGAATCTGAGCACAACTCTTAACTTGTGATGTCCTTGATTAAAACAACATGCTTTCATGTTGTATCATTACCGAATGCGTGGGAGTGGGTATGCCTGCCACCCTGCAAGGACAATGTACACTGCATTACTGGAAGCTCTTTCTCTCCTTTTGAGTGGCTGTTTATAAAATCTCTCACACTTTTGAATTCTATCCACCAAAATCTCATTCCTCTCCTGCCCCCTCAAAATTCCAAACTCCCAGGCTGCCTCATACTCCGGATTACTTTTCGCCAGGCCTGTGGGTCTGCTGCTACTGTGCCCTAAACCCACATAGCCCTGCGGTGCTGTTGGGAGCCAGGATTCAGCGCAGAGGAGGTCAGGACTGTTGGCTTTTCATGCAGGTGCCCAGGACGATGGTTGGCTTCCTGCAACGGTGCCCAGCTAATGAGTACCAACATTTTTATCTGTACTCGGAAATGTGAAGACAGATGGGGGAAGGGAGCAGAGGGGAAAAACAGCCTTACACAGAAGCCCAAATAGCATCATACTAGCACACTCATCAGACATAAAGGATTTTGATTTTAGCAAAGATAAAAGGGTCAGCAAACACCCCATATGAATGGCAAGTAGGTTAGGAAAATATTTCAGTCTGATTCTGCTTTTCTCACATCAAAGGGAGAAGAACTGAGTGAGTTTCAAAAACTTCCCCAGAGACTTAAAAACATGCAATTCTTTGAGATTATGACTAGTTACTTCCCTAAAATGATGTTTTCCGCATAGACGACACCTGAAGGGTCTCTCAGTGGACATCATGTCCAGTCCTGCGTGGTAACTCCAGGCAGCCTGCTTGTCCCCACACCACATCCCAGGCACCAAGAGCACTTAGTGGCCATGCACATCCTTGGTTCTGAACATTGTTCTTAATTCTAAATCCATCCTGCTCTTGAACTTCTTGGCATCACCTTCATGGTTCATCCTCCAATTTCATCCCTAGCTTCACTCTTTGAACTTGACATCTGGTACTAATTTTTTAGCTACAACCCTGATCTTGCTTATCACAATTCAAATTCTCCAACCAATGACATATTCTAGGATAGCCTGAATAAATACATGCCCAAGTTTGACTCATCCTGGCATTCTTCTTCCATGAACCTAACCGATGGGCAACTTTCCCATTTGGCCCAGTCTTATAAGTAGGAACCAGGAACCATCTTTCAAGCCTTATTGATAAAGCTGAGTTACTGTTGTTGGTTTAATTTTATTTTTTCAATCAACTATTCACTCTTTGTATCAGCAGGTGGGAAACTAACTTCATGAGAAGCCTATATTTCATAGATGGTGGTATAAACAGGTGGTGGTAAGGATAAGCCCTTTGTTATAAAGAAAGAGACATAACTGTTGTAACCAACGGAGAGATGTACCAAAGTAAGGATCAAGACAGATGGGTTTCAATCTACCAATGACCGTGTGGCATTGGGCAAGTCACTCGCTTCCTGATCCAGACTTTGTTTTCCAATCATAAGCTGAAAGGGTTGTGCCACATGGTTTCCAAGACACCCTCCAGGTTTAATATGCTTTGATTCTTTTATTACAAGTCTGTCTTTCTGAGATTCCATTTTCTCATCTGGAAAATAGTGATAATGCCTCGTCCAAACTTCCTCCCAGGGCTATTGTGAGTGTCAAATAAGAAAATGGATGAAAGATCAATATACACTGTAAATTTTGGTAAGTGGGAAGAGAGACAGAAAGCCTGATGCCATCCCCCAGCCTAAGATTTAGCAGAGTTACTTACATGAACTGTGATGGTGAGTATGCATCCCTTTTCCTCATTTCTTCAATTAAACTTTCAAATCATACAAAATAGACCGTGATTAAAAGGATACCCACATCTGCCCTGTTGGAAAGGTACTTGTAAAGGAAAAAATGTTGCATACCCACAAGATTGGAATTGGCCTTGATGTTGGAGAAAAAAATTGGACTAGTGGAATCCAGCTGAATCACTGAAAGAGTTGGGGCAGCAGGAACACGAACAAGGATTTGTATAGATAGTGTCTGGTGTGTTCTGGTCACTCTGGGTGCATTATTATTAGCTCAGTCTTTGAAATAATGCTGTGAAGGTGTAATTGTTTATTACTATTACTATCACTACTATTACATTCATCTCAGTGGTGGAAAACCAGAGCTCAGAGATCATATACTTATTCTATTCCAAAGCTGAGAACCAAACCCCAGTCTACCTGGTCTCAACATCCACCTCATTTCCTCTTTAAAAGGCTGGAAAAATCCAGGTTCATCTCTATCTGCACATACTTAACTCCTTAAATCATGAAGTATAGATGTCTGCTGATGGGTCTTAATCTCTCTGACACAGAGACAGCTCTCCTTCCCATTTAGAAACATGCAAGAAACAATTACTGCGACCTACTGTGTTCCAATCCTTTATTAGGTTCTGGGACTACAGGGAGAAATACAACATAGATCTTGCCTTTAAACCCCCAGTCTGGTTTTCAGCAATAGGTGTTATCTTAGTTCAGTGGTGAGTGATGCAGCTATTGCACAAGTTTTGTGAGGACAAGCTGAAAAGAAACAGAGGGGAGCCATCTGGGAGTTTAAAATTTCACGGCTTTGGGGCCTCAATTTGCAGGCGATGTCATGCATCATTTATATGGGGGTTTTGGTGGTATTTACTTTATTCAAAGCCCGTTTATCCTGGACTTTCTCCAGTGCTGTGTGAGATTTTATGATTCATCAAATCACTCTTCTCCATAATGTAGTTTTGCATACATGCTGATGTGTGGTATGCTTAGATGAGCTCTCAGAAGGAAAAAAGGGACTGGAGTGAGATCAGAGGAAAAGGTGTGACCTTTCTGGGAACTGCTCATGGCTTCCAGTTAACAATGCTGTGCTAAAAACGGAGATACAGAAGCCTTCCTCACTGAGTAAATTTCCAAAGATGGCAGCTTAGATTTCATAGATTACTCACATAACAGTGTAATTCGTTTCTCCATGTCCGCCTCCTACTTAAGATCCCCGTGCCTACATAGTCAAAGCTTGAAAGACCACAAACTTGATAATCAAGTGCTAGGCCCACCATGAACCTGGTGAACCTTGGGCTTTCTGTCACATGCAAATCCAATTTTTCAGCAGCAAGCCTTAAGGTTGAAGAGTGTATAGGGGAAAGGATTTTATACTAAGTTCAACATGTGTTGAGGCCTAAAATTCAGTGGGAGAGATAGCATATGCTTAAATAACTCCTCTACAAATAAGATGGAGGGAATTGCAGCTGAGTGTGGCAAAATGAAGTTCCCAACCTTATACATTTAGTAAGTGGTGAGGTATTACTTAAACCATGGTACTGACATCACCTGAGGGGCCAGTCCTGTTATGTTTGCCAGCCAGGGTTCAATCCTGGAGGGCTGAGGGGAAGGAGGAGGGGACAGGTAAAGGACCCAAGGGAATAACATCTTGGCATTTTTTTCTTTTTGTCTCTTTTTTCTCTGAATATATGTAACTTTTTTTGATGCAAAAGAGGGAACTGTGAACATTTTAGACATCCTTTCTTTGGGGGAAGTTTCTTACCCCAGGTGCATTTCTTCTTCCAAAAATACACTAATATATTTTGTTAATCCAGTCACCTCCAGGCCCAGGACTCCCCACCCCAACCAAATTCCTCTGAAAATGATTCAAGGAGCTGTCATGTGTCACTCAACCTCAATGGTTCGATCAAATCTGGAGGGAAGACCCCTGAGTGAGGTGGCCCAGGGGACTGTCCTCAGGTGAGGAGCAGGAGAAAGGAAATAGGACCATTTTTATATTGTTGTATATCGTATTTATTGATTCAGGAAAACACAAAACTCTGAATGAAATTACTTGGAAACTGACCCCCCAAATAGTTTTCCCCACCCCATTACTTTGTCCTTTTCCCTACAAATAAACTTACAGTGTGAGAATGTAAAGCTAGAAGAACTATGATTGCTGAGAAACTAGAACTCTTATAAAATAGTGAAAATTTGAGAGAAGTGCTCTTGTGCTGACAGACAATTTGCTTTTCCATTCTCTGGATAATGAGCACCTGTTTAGCCAGGATCACAAAGCAGAAAGGGATCTGTGAATTCTCATCCCTCCCTGGCCACTCTCTTCTCAGGCTACTAGCTGAAACTGTCCCACACAGATATAGACGCAAATCTACTTTCTGCAGACGTCTTTTGTCTATAGACCCCCTTTTCTCTCTCCATCTGAGCACACTCTTGCTTATGTCTAACTAAGCCCCTCCCATCACCATTTAAGTGCATTATCTTAGTGAGAGTACGTATCACCTTTCCGATCGTATCTCCTATGTTTGAAACCACAGAGAGTCACTGCTCATCCACCTGAGTGTGGCCTCATCTAGTATACTGACAAGATTCAACACTGCAGAATAACTATGACTATGATGGTGAAAAGCCCAACCCACCTCCCAGAGAGTTCCAGAGGGAGGAAGGGAATTATTTGCTCTAGTGAAAGTCACAATACTTGGTCCTTTATAAGCGTTGCCTTATTTAACTCTCACACCACCCATTGAGAAGATAGCTGTTATGGTTCCCATTTCACAGGTGAGGAAATTAAAAGGATACAAGTTATGTAACTTGCCGAGCGTTACACAAATTGCAGATGATGGAACTGGCAGTCAAACCCAGTTTTCTTTGATTGCAAAATATGTACTCATTCCACTATGGGACTATACCTCTTTGAGACAGAAATGGATGGCAGCACGTAAGCACCTTACCTTTCAAACTGACAAGAAGTCTGAAGTAAACTTTGTGGAGGTGTAAGAAATTTGTCAGTGCTTACACCAGCACAACTACATGGATATTCAGAGAGAGCGAAGAGAGAGGGAGAGACTGGCATTTCTCTCCTTAGGCACACCACCACCCTCTATACTGGAACACTCGTTCCTTGGTTATAATCATCAGAAAGCCACTCTAGCTAATTTAAGGATTAAATTAACTTTCTAAAATGATAATCAAGGGCCACAAGAATGTCAGGAATGTAAGCTCAGCACCACAGATCTCAGACTTGTTTTTGAGTACTGCCATCAAATTTTCTTGTTTTCAGTCATGCCCCATCCATCTTTCACTCCACTTAAAATTCAAATTCCTAGGAGAGTGAATCTGGCCTAACTTGTGAGGTCATGGACCAGGATTGGTATTTTCCCAGTTGCCATATGGAATGAGATAGGGGCAGTTCTTCAAAGGAAAGGGAGGATGCTATTATCAAGAGAAGGGGGGAATAGATAGATTCTGGGCAGGATAACAACAAATATTCATTACCCATACTCTGTTCTTTGCTCCGGTCTAAGTAAGCCTAGTGGTCAGGGAATCTAGCCCTAGGCTCTAGGTTTGAGTGATAGCTAAGGAACTATATTCAGCAACTTTATATTCTTTCAGACTCTACTCTTTTCATATGACTTACCGTCACCATTGTCTTCAGGTGTTCCCCCTTGTCCCCATCTTTGATGGGTTCAGTCAGCGCAGGATTCTCATTGTCCTCTTACACTTGCCTGTTAGGCCTCTGTTTCCTCACTGTGGTCATGACCAAGTCAAGAAATGGCCAGTCATAGGTTCCTTCCTCCCTCTGACCATACCTGAAGTCCAGCCATTAGTCCTGTCCCTTAGTCGATGACAAGAAGAATAATGTTCAGACCATTCAATGAATGTGAGAGAGGTTATTCTGAGTAGCAGCTCACAATTCTTCAGGAACTCTAAGCTAGGAAAACACTTTCTGTAGTCAGCCAGTTGGACAACTGACACCTTCATGTTCCCAAATAATTAAAAATCCAACCTCTGACTTAGAGTGTGGCTGAGTCTCTGTAATGACCTTCTGTTCTAGACCGATGAACAGCTGTCCAGCAGGGGCAGAAAAGGAGAATATGCAGAGGTCAGAGAGACAGCTAGAGCACCAGGGCACAGAGTGCCTGCAGTACTACATCCTAACCTGACAAGCCCACTTGCTTTCCTTTTGCTTTCCTGGATGATGGAAGGGAGTGTTTGTTTTTGGCAACCCCAAAAAAGTCACACCAGATAGTCTGAGAGGGTGTAGTAAGTGTTGTGCATAGAGACCCCACAAGTATCAACACATGGGAAACACATGTTCAGCTTGCTATTCACCATTTCTCTAGTTAAGAGGAGTCCAGGGCCTTAGCTGTAAACTATGTTGGGAAATAAAACAATGAGACACTTACTCTAGGTCTCTACCTAGCTTTACGTAGTAGCTTCATTCCTAAAAGTGTTCTATAGATTAATATCAATCCATGGTGCCTATCAACTTATAGCACAGTTCCAGCATTGCTTTACCTTTACACAGTAATTTTTTTATTATTAAAGCATTCTAATCCTTTAGCTTTATGTGTCTGTACTCCTTCACTCTAGCCAATCTGTCAAAGGAAAGTGTTTTATGAGAAAAAGCCAAATTACTAAGCATTTCCATGTGCCATTTCTCTTAATCCTCACAAGAGGCCTGTGAAGTTGTATTTTCCCTATTTTAAAGATTGGACAACTGAGGTCCAAAGCCACATAACTAATGAGAAACTACACTAGAGCTCCAATGCATATCTTCTGATGAGACTGAACTTCAAGTAGTATATTATTGTTTTATTGTTTTATCTCCCATGGGTGTTTGTGAAATGTTTGGAAAGGGCATGGAAACTGCTCCATCTCCAGTTGACACTATAAGTGATCTGTTCATCATTCACTTAACACACACATTTGTTAAGTGACTCATATGTTCACAGGTGAACAAGACAGTGTCTGGAGCCTGGAGTAGCTCACACTTTAGAATGAGCTTGTCATCAAAGTTAACTTTCAGCCCTGCCCTTACCTAAGATCACCCAATAACCTCTATGAGACAGAAGGTCCTTGGTCCAGCAGAGCAGACCCTCTGCCCAAATCCCATCTTGTAGCTTCTGAGCCTATCCCCCAGTGGTTGTGATGGTCTGATCACACCTGAAAGCTGGCCCTGTTCCTGGGAAATTGCCACCTACTATTGCCCAGGAGACCATGCCCAACACTTCCCCACCCATCCCCAGCAGAAGCCCACAGCCAATGACTGAGGTATGCAGGGCAGGGGCATAATAGGCTGACCTCCCTGCCTCAGGTGGGACTAATTTTGTTGTGTAATCCACACTCCAGCACTTCTCTAAGGCTCAGAGAGAAGAAATCTCCAGCTGAGTCACCACCCTTGCTTAGATATTTACTCCTGCTCTGTCCTGCTTTCCTTCCTCCCCTTGTCTAGGGAACACATCCTCAGTAAATCACTTGAACTATATTCCTCATCTCAGGCTTTTTCTAAGGGAACCCAACCAAAGTCAACTAGTTTGACTTCATTTTGTAGCTGAAGAGTTAGAAAATATGGGTCTTTGAAAAGAATCCATATATGATTTTTTCACTCATTCAGACTGGGCCTTCTCCTAAAATTAAACAAAATCAGCAAGATCTATTTGCATTTGCATGGTTTCATTTGTATTGAGGGTAAGGAAATGGTGGTCTCTTATAATGTTCAGGACTATTTAAAAACCACATGATCATTTCCAATTCCCCCCATATCTATCTCTAAACCAGTTCTTTGTGAGAATATCTCATCTACTGATAGGGGTCACAGATTTTGGCTTTTGAATGATGTTAGTGTGAGCTGCATTGAAAATTGATGCACTGGGCTTCCCTGGTGGTGCAGTGGTTAAGAACCCGCCTGCCAATGCAGGGGACACGGGTTCGAGCCCTGGGCTGGGAAGATCCCACATGCTGCAGAGCAACTAAGCCCATGCACCACAACTACTGAGCCTGCGCTCTAGAGCCCACGCACCACAACTACTGAAGCCCGCGCACCTAGAGCCCATGCTCTGCAATGAGAAGCCACCACAGTGAGAAGCCCATGCACCACAAGGAAGAGTAGTCCCTGCTGGCCACAACTAAAGAAAGCCCGCGTGCAGCAACGAAGACCCAATGCAGCCAAAAATAAATAAATAAATGAATAAATAAATTTATTAAAAAAAGAAAAGAAAAGAAAAGAAAATTGATGCACTCCCTGATCATTTCCACAGAGCCTTGGTGATGTTGATGTTGAACTTGTTGGATAATTATCTGTTTTTTAAAAATCTAAGCATCCTTTCATACACTGCAATTTCTGTTTGCAAGTTTAGCTTCAAGTTTACAGAACCATTTAATTAACTTAAGTGTTTAAACTTCTAGAGGTGTTGATTGATTCTAATCAGTATTTTCTGCTACTCTAATTGAAGCCTTCCTCTCTTGGACTATTGTCGGTGAAGCAAAAAGTAGAAAAAAAGCAAAATGTTGTTTAGTCTTTGGCATAATCTAACATGAATTTTGTTTGGCCCATGATAGCATAAACTTGGGAGGACAGAATAGAGCCAATTTCTGCATCCTTTGAAGTTGGAGAGCCAGCCCCAGGAAGAGAGACTGTGTAGAAGGCATGGGGAGGAAATTCTTACAACTTCTCCCTGGGACTTAGACTTGAAGCCAAGCCACTTTCAGGTTTGGCAGATTTCACTCTTCATGGAAGCTCAGTGGGGGATGTTTTGCAGGGACACTTGACATCCAGAGAAAGCGATTTTCTCTTTTAACACCTCTTCTTTTCATAAAAATAAAGAGTCACCCCAACCTCCCACCTCCTATAGTAACACACTAGGCAAATGTAAACCTAACCCCTAGGATAAGAGCTGCCCAACATTGATGGGGTCTTTCAGTTGGTGGTGAGGTTGGAAGCCAGACTTCTAAACTCCAGGTGTTCAGACAGCCCAGGAGTTGTGTTTATCTGCCCTTTAGAGTTCCACCAGGGGAAGCAGAGGGGAGAGGTGTGTCAGAACATCTCTGGGGAGCGCCTCCAAACTGCAGGCACCTGAGATGTGGCCCCAAGACCACTCCTCAACTTCAGCTTTTGAAAACCAGGTTTCCTGTTGCCTTCCAAAAGATTTTTTGGCAAATTGCCCTTGGTCTCTTCTGAGACAATTCTGTTTTAGTTGACTTCTGTTCAGCACAAAATAATGTATTATGGATATTGCATTTCTCTGCTAAGAAAATGTCAGCTGCTAAACTAGATCAAACTGCCCTCCAGTTCTTCAGAGCTGACTCATTTTAATTATTGAACTTCTCTCTCTGGAAAGTGCTCTCTGTGCTATTTGCAAGAAAACAGCAGTTTTAACACAATTTGGAAACTTTTCATAGATTGATCACCCCAGGAAAACAGGCAGCTGATCACCAGAGAAATTCTTCAGTTAAGATTCGTTTGCTCTGTGATGACACTGAAGAAGTGAAACGTGTGGGGTTTTCTCCATGCTATTCATCCTGCTTCCCTGACTGCCTCTATGTGTTGCCAGGAACCCTTCTTTCCTGCATACTCCAGGGGTGCAGTTCTAGAGCTATGGCAAGCTCAGCAGCTCACCTTGGCCTGCTTCCTTCTCCAACTGTCTCTTTCCTCCCTCAGTTTCAGTCACTCTCTTCCAGCCACATCCACCTTCTTTCTGCTTTGGGAACACGCTGAGCTTTTCTCTACCTCAGGACCTTTGCACGTGCTACTCTATCTAGTGTGTTTTTCTTCTAGTCTAGATACATGATTTGCAACCCTGGCTATACATTAGAATTACCTTATGCCTCATCTTTAGATCAATTAAATAAGAACCTCTGAAGATGGGGGTCCATCATCAGTATTGTTTAAAAGCTCCCTTAGATCTGCATGTGACTGGGTCTTCCTATCGTTTAGGTCTCAGTTCTAACATCCTTTCCCAAAGAAGCATTCCCTAACCATCCCATCTAACGTAGCCTGAACACTCACCCACAGAACTCTGCATAATTCACTGACTTTATTATCTTTATAATACTCATCACTGTCTAAAGTTCTCTCTTCTATTTTTTATTAGTTTATTATCTGTCTTCTCCACTATAGTTCAAGCTCTAGGGTAGCAGGGATATTATTCATCTTGTTGACTTCTATATCATTAAGACATATACCTAATACATAATAGGTACTCAAAATATATTTTTTGGGTGAGTGAATAAGTGAATTAATGGATATATGAATAAATAAATAAATGAGTAGATGAGTGAGTGAATGAATGGGCTTCAGTCCTTAGAATCCAAGTTACTATTTTTGATAGCATATTGATATTTCATCTGATAAGAGCCCCCATTTTCAGTACCTCTGGGGAAAATATTTCTCTACAGTCATAATTTTCTGTTTTGTGGTCTTCCTAACAACAACAAATTTATATAACCACAACATACCACAAGTTGCATATCCGTACTGGAAGTTCTGTGAAATTCCATGTTTTTAATGTCCTCTCCTTCCATATATCCCACAGATGTCCATCAGAACAGCAAGTCAATACTCTACCATTCTGCACCTGTGCCCTCACCACTCCAGTGCCATGCCACAATGGAGGCATCAGAATTCTCTTTTCCTCCCTGTTCCCCCTCCCTCCTATCTAGGCGCCCCAGAGGGCCACTCAGATAATATACTGGTCATCAGTAGAATCTGTTCAAAATAATTACTGGAGACCAATTATGATCACTGAAGCAGCAAGGAGTGATCATGTCTTCAGGGATCCTTCACTACTTTTAGTGCCATCTTCTGCTCATCTCCACTCCCAGATCTTTCCTGGTTTGATGTCTTGCTGTACATATATCTATAAATGTCTTACCCCAGCAAATGCCTTTGTCATGAATCTCCCTGGTGCTCATCCTATGACAAACACGTGTCCCAACATGAATAAGCCTGATGAGTTCTTTGGAGCACCACAACCATTGACCACTTTCTTCCTCAGAGCTCCCTCAACTTTTCCTTTAAAAACTAAACCACTATTTTCCAAAACAGAAAGAAGTTACAGCCCCAAATTTGCCCAGCCAGTCTTCCAAAAGGGATTCCATTTTTCTGTTTAAGGCTAGGAACATGAGAAACAAATATGTATATTCATCAATTTTCTTTCTCTGCCCAGTAAGCATAATGCCTGGTGACCAAGATGGTGAGCATAAGACTGCTTCTTCTTTCTGTCTTGGCTATTTATGTACATCAGTAAGTGTGTTTCTGCTTCAGGGAACTGAGAGATATTTCTGGTGACCTGAGAGAACTAATTCACCTTCAGGAGGAGGTAAGTAGCCAAATATTTATACCATATCAAAATATGACTCATTCTTCACTCTTGTGAAAATGTGTCACAGTGCCTGAAGTTAGACCTGGGTGTCAGGGACATCTAACATCTGGGATTGACTCTGCAGCTCAGGGAATTTGGAAATCTAATTGTAGTAGTGTCTCCCTATAAAGAAGAGGTTCAGGGAGCCTGATTCACACCAAGCATAAAATCCAGGACAGTTTCTGAGTTTGCACAGAAATTCATCCATGAGGTGACAACTCAGTCATTCATACATTCATCCAATAAATATTTATTAAGCACCTAGCATGTTTCTTTTATAAAGATCTATGCACCAAGGTTACAACAGGGGGGAGAAAAAGAATTAAAACTCCTTCATAATGGAACTCACAATGGAAAAAACAAACAATAGACAAATATGTAAAATGTATAGTATATCAAATGATATCAAGTGCTGTGGGGAAAATAAAATAGGAGATGGATAATAGGAAAAAGTGCCCATTGTAGGGTGGGGATCACAATATTAAACAAGGTGGTCCAGGAAGCCCTTATTGAGAATGTGACCTGTGAACAAAGACCTAAAGGAGATGGGGAGGCCAGATTGCAGATTTCCAGATGGAGGTGCTTCCAACATGTGACACAGAGGCCACTGTAGCAGAAGCCTATGTGGCAGAGGAGTGGATAGGATCAGAAAAGTTGGCTGAGGCTGATCAGGAAGGTTTTGAAGGGCAGGATTTGGCTTTCATTCTAAGTGTGACGGGGACCATCAAAAGTCTTTCAGCAGAGGAGTGGCATGATCCAATTTAGACTTTAGCACGCTTCTTCTGACTATTGTACCAGGAAAAGACTAGAGGATAAAGGCAGAGGCAGGGAAACCAGTCAGGAGACCAATGCAATCACCTGGGTGAGAGCTACCAGCACCTTAGATGAGAGTGTTAGCTTTAGAAGGGTAGAGAAGCAGTTGGATTCTAGATACATTTTGAAAGGAAAGCCAACGCTGATAGCTGATGGACTTGGTGTGCTATGGAGAGAGGAGAGGAGTCAAGTTTTGCAACTGTGAAGGGGACCAATTCCCACGGGAACCCACTTCTGAAAAATGGAATCAAATGCAGACCAGATGGACCTATAAGTGAGCAAAAATCACAGCAAAGGGAGAATTGATCTCATTGGTAACAACTTCCATGTATGGAGCACCGAATACATGCCAGGCCTTATATTAAGCTCTTGGCCTTCATAACTCAATTTTCCGCTTCCCAACAACCCAGTGATAAACATACCATTGTCTCCATAGATGAGGAAGTTGAGGCTTAGAGCAAAGTGACTTGCCCAAAGCTGGAACCATGACTCTAATCACCTCTGTCTGACTTCCAGACTCATGCTCCCAACCACTGTTCCTGCTCTCATGAGACTGAGAGGCTGGTAGGGGAGCCAAAGATTAAACAAAATACCCTTTTGTTAAGGCTTAGGATATGGGTAGGGTTTGTGCTCTAAAGGGAAGAAACATGGTTCTATGCGTATATACAACAAAGGAGCCAGGTCTTGCCTAGGAGGTGAGAGAAGGTATCCCTGAAGAAATGGTGGGTAAGCTGCTCTCTGAAAGATGAGTGATTCTCCCTGGGCAAAGGATGGGGAAAAGACAAGTGGTTCAGACAGAGGCCTTGTAATAAAAGGAACAAGAGTTTAAGGGGCAAAGAAAGCAAGTCAAGGCTTGATGTAAAATGAAGTGAAGAGTTAGAAAAGGCCACAAAGGCCTCCTTAAGCATGTTGATCTTCAGCCTAAGAGGAATAAGAATCCACCCTTAGAGGACAAATGAAAAGAGAAACAAGATAGATTTTCTTTGGAAAGGCCCACTCTGCCTACATTATTGGAGGTAGATTGGAGGGGCTAAGTATACAGAGGAGACCACTTACTACATTATTGCAGTATCTGCACTTGTGCGATGAGCTTATTTTACACTGAATTTGCCTGAACATAGAATCTCACCATGTCTGACCTGGAAGAGACCTCAGAGAGTATTCCTCTAGTCCAGCTACATTAGTTTATGGATGATAAAATTGGTCTACAGAGAAATGACTTGCCCAAGACCACATGGCCACTTAAATCACAGAATAAACACTCAAACACAGGTCTTCTGACTTTGAGCCTTGAGTTTGTAAGCATTGTTTTAGTTGATTGAATATTAATTGTGCCATATTTAGTGTTGTATCTCCCATGTTTGACAGGAGTAAGTACTCAGTATATGTCAGATGGATTATGGATGGATGGATGGATGGACGGATGGATGGCGAATGGATGGATGGATGGATGAATGGAAGGATGGAAGGATACATGGATGGTTTCAGAAGGATGTTCTTTATTCTACATTCCAAAAACTTCCATAGCAACAGTTGAAAGAGAAGTCATTTTTCCCTTAGTGAGAACCATACTTCATGACCTTCCTTCTCAAAAAACATGTCCTCTAGTCATGGCAACCACTGTTGGGCCATGACATCAGTGTGACTCCTCAGGACACCCTTCTTTACCGAAGACTGTGCCCAGGAACACTGGATTCCTGAAAGAAGCTGATAAACCCACTCCAACTGTTTGAGATAGAAAGCTGTCCAGGATCAGTTAGGTCATTACACTGACTTCTTATTCCTCCTGGAAAGGAGCCTAGCTTGCTAACTGTCCAAATTGAATGCTTAAAACTTTAATTGGGTCGCCATGAAGATCTGCCTCTTTCAGTGGCAGAAAGCCCAGTTTCCTACATGTTAACTCAGGAGCTCATTCTTTGCCACCCCACTACTCCTGATCAACTCACACCACACTAAGGGAGGACCGTGAAGGGAATGCTGAAGAAATGGTATCGTGAACAATAAGCATGGGGTGCTCAGAAAATGGCTCAGGGGCTATTGCTAAAATTATGCTCTCATTTAATCCTGGCAATGGTACTGGAGAATGAAGCCTTGTCTCAGTTTCACAGATGAGGAAGGTGAGACTGTAGGGTCTAAGGGGCTTGCTCACCGATGAGCTAATATTTAAACTCAGCTCTACTAGGGGCATTCCCAGTTTTCTTTCCATGATAATGAAATTCCAAATAGGCTGACTTCCTATGTTTAGTTATTTAGAACATAATCATTATAACTAATATACAAAGAAAACTTATTTGTCATCAGCCAACATTAATTGATCACCTACTATAAACACGGTATCCTACCAGAGGTTTTTCTCAGGCCAATTGGACATTCTTCTTTGTCCTCAGAGCACTAAACTGGAGACTTACTTCCAGCCCCTAGTCAGCTACTTTCTCCACATAAGCCTCTGTCTTCTCTTCTATCAAATGGACACAGTAATTTGTATACAAAAAATTCTCAGTAGGATATATATGGCACACTCAAAATTGGATTATTTTAGGAAAGTGTATTATAAAAGGGCCATTCATAAAGGCAAGAATGTGAGGGAGCCTCGTGGAATAATACACTAACCTAGGGATAAAACACCCTGTTTGTTACTACCCTGAGGCACAAAGGGACAAAGGGAGGGAGAAGTTACCAGAAGCTGGAAGGAGAGAAATTCTTGTAAGGTTGGCAGCTCTGAGAGAGGCAGTGACCTTTGGGACACCGCCAGCCAAGACAACTTCACAGGGCAGGAAGCAGGGGCTTGAGGACCTGATTTCCTTCCAGGGATGTCATTGGCAGAACCCCAGGATAACCAGAGGGTATGTGAGGCACAACTTAGTGAAGGACACAAGTTGGCAGAGTGGAGAAGGATGGAGAGGGATTCTGGGGGCACAAGTGAAGCCAATGGCACATGACACCTGCTCTACCTGTATGGAAATGAAATGTGTCCATGGAGGGAAGGGTGCCCTGTAAAGAAAACCAAACTAGTAACAAAATTATTTACTAACTTGGGAATGAGAACTAAGTTTCACCAGCTCTTTATAGGCTATTTAGTGTGCCCCCAAGGAGGGGGTGAGAGTGATCTAAAAGAAGAGGCAGAGTAATTTCTGCTTTTCTCCTCTTCAAGCTGAATGATAAGGAGCTGGATTTCAAGGCAGTGTCATTCAAAGGGTTTAGAACCTGAGCATCCTGGTTTGAACCTGTATCTACCAATTACCAGATGAGTCATCACAGAGATTCCCTTAATCTCTCTCTGCCTCTGTGCCCTCTATGATGCCAAGGAACATAATGCCCACCTTACAGGGTGCTGTGAGATTTTAAGGGGATAGAAAGGGAAGCTCATAATGCCTGGCACATAGTAGGTGCTCAAGAATATATTACTAGGTAAGTGAATAAATGAATGATTTCCAGGATCCCTTTGGGCTCTTAGATGATAGGAGTCTGATTCACCAGACTGGTTGGCAAATTCTGAGAAAGGTCATCTGAGCAAGGTACTAAACTGAGGGCAAAACTATGGCAGGACAGGTGGTGAGCACAGTGGGGGTGAGCACAGTGGGGGTGAGCACAGTGACTGCAAGCTCTGCAGAAAGAAGGGGTTCTGAATGGAGACACCACATCTAAAAACTCTATCTCTTGTCATACAGCCTTCAGCAGGCTGTGGCTGCCTCTATGTAAGTGAAATTTGAATGTAAGGTAGAAACTTTGATAGAATGCCCAATTTGTCAAAGTAGGATTCTTCTGGCAATACATTAGAAAAATAACTGTGAAATTACCTTTCTTGGCCAGTTCCCAAATATGGGTAGATAACTGAGAATTAGTTATTATGAAAATTTCTTTGGGGGATATAAATAATATTTAAAAGATGAAGAACTTGAGGGAAGGAAGCTGACATTTGTTAAGTATCTTAGGATTCAACCAGTGCACATAATGAAGGTCCCAGTCTTCACAGAGCTTATGAAACAGACAATAAACAAGAAACATTAAAAAAATTTAATTATTATTATAGGTTGAATTCCAAAAAGTTATGTTCAAGATCTAACCCCCAGTACCTATGAATATGACCTTATTTAGAAACAAGATCTTTGCAGATTTAATCAATCAAGTTAAGATGATATCATTAGGGTGAGCCTTCATCCAATGACTGGCGTCCTTATAAGAAATTTGAACACACACAAACAGAAGGCAGCCACATGAAGACAGAGGCAGAGACTGGAATTATGCTGCCACAAGCCAAGGAATGCCGAAGATTGCTGGCAGCCACCAGAAGCTAGGAGAGAGGCATGAGACAGATTCTTCCTCAAAGACGCCAGAAAGAATCAAGCCTGCCAACACCTGGATTTTGGACTTCTAGCCTCCAGATCTGTGAAGAAATAAATTTTGGTGTTTTTTTTTAATTGGAATACAGTTGCTGTACAATATTATATATGTTATGGGTGTACAGTATAGTGATTCAAAATTTTAAAGGTTATACTCCATTTATAGTTATTACAAAATATTGGCTATATTCCCCATGTTGTACAATATATTCTGGTAGCTTATTTTATACCTGATAGTTTGTACCCCTTAACCTCCTAGCCCTATATTACCCCTCCCCCTTCCCTTTCCCAATGGTAACCACTAGTTTTTCTCTATATCTGTGGGTCTGCTTCTTTTTTGTTATGTTCAATAGTCTGTTGTATGTTTTAGACTCCACATATAAGTGATATCATACAGTGTTTGTCTTTATCTGACTTATTTCACTTAGTATAATGTCCTCCAAGTCCATCCATGCCACTGCAAATGGCAAAATTTCATTCTTTTTCATGGCTGCATAGTGTTCCACTGTATATATATATATATATATATATATATATATACCACATTTTCTTTATCCATTCATCTGATGATGGACACTTAGGTTGCCCCATATCTTGGAAATTGTAAATAATGCTGCTATGAACACTGGGATATGTGTATCCTTTCCCATTAGTGGATTTTTTCTTTTTTTGGTATACATCCAGGAGTAGAATTGCTGGGCCATATGGTAGTTCTATTTTTAGTTTTTTGAGAAACCTCCATACTGCTTTCCACAGTGGCTGCACCAGTTTACATTCCCACCAACAGTGTATGAGGGTTCCCTTTTCTCCGCATCCTCAACAACATTTGCTATTTGTGCTCTTTCTGATGATAGCCATTCTGACACATGTGAGGTGGTATCTCATTGTGGTTTGATTTGCATTTCCCTGGTGATTAACGATGAGCATCTTTTCATGTGCCTGTTGGCCATATGCATTTCCTCTTTGGAAAAATGTCTACTCAGTTCTTCTGCCATTTTTTAATTAGGTTGTTTTTTGATGTTGAGTTGTACAAGCTGTTTATACATGTTGGATATAATCCCTTATTGGCCATATCATTTGCAAATACATTCTACCTTTCAGTAGGTTGTCTTTTTGTTTTGTCAATGGTTTTACACAGCTTTGCTGTGCAAAAGCTTTAAGTGTAATTAGGTCCCATTTGTTAATTTTTGCTTTTATTTCCTTTACTTTAAGAGACAGATCAAAAAAATATTGCTGCAATAAATTTTTGTTGTTTTAAGCTACCAGTTTGTGGTAATTTGTATGGCAGCCTGGGAAAACTAACACATGTAGTATATTGGAAGATGGTAAGTGCTATAGAGAAAGAAATACATAGAGCAGGGCGAGGAGGATGAGGAAGGAAGGAGGCAGGTGGGCAGGCAAAGGAGGTCTAGAGAAATTGGGGCAGGCAGCATGGAGAAGGGGAGATGTGAACAAAGTTTGGAGCCACAAGGTGAGCAAAGCAGAGATGGGGGACGAGCGTGCCAGGCGGAGGAAGCAGATGCAGTGGAGGCCTTGAGGTGGAGTGTGCCACAGTTGAAGAACATCAAGGAGGCCAACGTAGCAGGAGTGTGAGCAAGCAGAGGTGACCATGAGACAAGACCATGGTGGGGCCTTGTTGGCCATTGCCAGGAGTTCTGCTCTCACTCAGAGTGGAGTAGGGAGCTGTGGGATTTTTTTTAAAATTAATTAATTTATTTTTTTACATCTTTATTGGAGTATAATTGCATTATAATGGTGTGTTAGTTTCTGCTTTATAACAAAGTGAATCAGTTATATATATACATATGTTCCCATATCTCTTCCCTCTTGCGTCTCCCTCCCTCCCACCCTCCCTATCCCACCCCTAAAAGAAATGTCATGAAGAACCTAGGGGTAAGACAGGAATAAAGACACAGACCTACTAGAGAATGAACTTGAGGATATGGGGAGGGGGAAGGGTAAGCTGTGACAAAGAGAGAGAGGCATGGACATATATACACTACCAAACGTAAGGTGGATAGCTAGTGGGAAGCAGCCGCATAGCACAGGGAGATCAGCTCAGTGTTTTGTGGGATGGTTTTGAGTGTTACAGTCACATATTCTGAAATAGGACTGAAAATGCTCACTTTGGCTGCTGCATTGAGAACAGATGGAAGCAGGGGAAGGACAGAAGCAGGGGACCTGTTAGGAGACCACCACAGTGACCCAGCTAAGAGTACTCCCTGAACAGAGGCCTTTACCAGTTTCCCCAATGACACCCTGCTGGTTAGGTGGGCAGAACCAGCAGGCCTACCACTCAAAGGTCAGGTTTCTAGCCACAGCCTTGATGCAAACTGGCTCTGGGACCTGGCAAAGAAGGAAGTGAGGTACATTGCATGCCTTCCTGGGTTTCATTGACCTCAACTCCAATGGCTGCCTCATAGGGATTTTGCAAGAATCAAACGAGCAAACAGCTGTGGAAGCATTAAACAGCATAAAGCACTAGATAAATGCAAGTGATTGTAATTAATACTCATAATAGTCACCCCTCTTTACCCTGCAACCACCAGCCTATAAATACTGCCAAAATAACATCTAAATGAAGAAATTGATTCCCATGTGCAGATGAAACTGGTATACGCATCTGCTGGGGATGATTTTTCATTTAATAGAAGTCATTTTAAAAAGATCAGTGATATCCTGTTACCATGGGCAAACTGTTGGGATGAGAAAGTATCCTTTTCATGCAGAAATGGACCTTCAGAGGGGACAGCAGTTTACCAACATATAGTAATTAAGGCATTGGGTTCTTCTATAAGGCTATTTAAAATTGTATTTTTAATGATGACTAGTTCTGTTCTTGATGCTCTGGAGAGATATCTTGGCTGAAACTAAGTGAAGGTTGGGTGTGAGGTCAGCGGACACCTACTGGCAGATAGATACTCACATGAATTGGGAGCCCTGGCAGCTGCACCCGTCTCTGATTGAAGGAAGAGGAAGGTTCCAAGGAAGCTTGGAGCAAAGACCAAAGGAAAGGTGACAATGGAGAGCAGGTTCGTGTCTGTCAGGTGTTCATCCTAAGTCCTAAGTAAAAACTGAAAGGGACCATTTTGTCATGAAACTTCGAAAGACTTGGAGCACAAGCTGTTTTACTTCAGGGTCCAGGTGAGCCATGACAACAGAGGGTAGAGGAGGGGAATGTTTTTTCCCATTCTGGGGAGAACACAGCAACAGTAGTCAGAGCCAATTATGGACCAGCAGTAGCAGCATCTGTTGTGCTGGTAGGGAAATGAGAAAGCAGCGGCAGGGCCGCCTGCTGGGTCAGGTGGGAGGCAGAGAAGCAGAATCACATGGAGGGCTCCTCATGACTTCAAGTATCTGATACCACCGCAAGCCTGGAGCTGGAGAAGACTGGTCACCGGGGCCCCTTTACAGTCTTAAAAATGACTGCAGAAGACATAGGAGTGGCAGGGGAGGGGGTTGAGGTCCTGCTGCTGTGCAAGGGTGTAAGTAGTAAAATTAGGGCATTAAAATTGTTCATAATCCCAGGATGAAGAAAACCGAGGGTATCCAGTTTACAACAATAATAGCTAACTTTATTGCAGTCAGTGAATGATTTCATTCCTGTATATATTCATTCATTTATTTATTCATTCATTCAGTAGATATTTATGGTGTGACTACTATGTGCCAGGCTTTCTTATAGTTGCCAGGGACACATCAGTGAGAAAAAGAAAAGCAAGTGGTCTCAGGAGTGGCTGGAGGAGGGCACAGAACTAATTAGTGTAGTCAAGACAGACCTCATGGAGGAGGAAACATGCAAGCCAACACTTGAAGTGGTGAGACACTGGGTATCTGAAGGAGACATGTTGGAGCAAAAGGAAGAGCTGGTGCAAAGTTCCAGAGGTGGGCACTTTTCTGATGAATTTGAGGAATAGCCAAGAAGTCAGTGCAGCTGGAGAGGAGTATGCAATGGAAGGGTATCATAGAATATAAGCTCAGAGAGGAATGGGAGGTCCAGGTCAGGTAGGACTTTTTACACATTTAATCCTCACAATAAAATTGAAATAGACCCTGGACAAGGGTCTGAAAACCACTGGTATAGGCCACAGAGCTAAGTGTCTATAAACATGAGACCAAGTGAGCCATGTGAAGATCAAGAAAAGTGCATTCTATGTGGATGAAACAGTTGGTGCAAGATTCCAAAGATGGGAATGAGCTTGATGTTTGAGGTCAGAGTGTCTAGGCCTGATGGATAAGGGAGGAAAGATACAAAATGAAGTTATAAAGATAGGATGGAAAAGGTCATGGAGGGCTTCAAAAGTCAGGATAATTAGCTTGGATTTTATTCTACATGGAATGGAAGCCATCAGAGGTTCCTAAGCAGAGTATGACATGGCCTGGTTTTAATGTTAAGATCACTTTGGATACCAGAGGGAAAATAGAGAGAAGCCAAACATAAGCAGACGTGCAATGGTCCAGGTTAGACTAGATGGTGGGAGGATGTTGTTTTCGAGTTAGTGTTGAAGAATTTGCTGGTGGCTTAGATGTAGGTACTCAAAGAAAGAGCAAAAACAAGAATAAAGTTTAGATTTCAGGCTTGAGCAATCAGTGGATGGGGAGGATTGGAGAGGACAAGGCATGGAGTGGGGGTAATAATTGTGTTTGGCCATGTTAAGTTTGAGACTCCAATTTTTTTTAACATCTTTATTGGAGTATAATTGCTTTATATTGTTGTGTTAGTTTCTGCTGTATAACAAAGTGAATCAGCTATATGTATACATAGATCCCTATATCCCCTCCCTCTTGCATCTCCCTCCCACTCTCCCTATACCACCCCTCCAGGTGCTCACAAAGCACCAAGCTGATTTCCCTGTGCTATGTGGCTGCTTCCCACTAGCTATTTTACATTTGGTAGTGTATATATGTACATGTCACTGTCTCACTTTGTCCCAGCTTACCCTTCTGCCTCTCCATGTCCTCAAGTCCATTCTCTAGTAGGTCTCTGTCTTTATTCCCATCCTGCCCCTAGGTTCTTCATGACCTTTTTTTTTTTTTAGATTCCATATATATGTGTTGGCATACGGTATTTGTTTTTCTCTTTCTGACTTACTTCACTCTGTATAACAGACTCTAGGTCCATCCACCTCACTACAAATAACTCAATTTTGTTTTTTTTATGGCTGAGAAATATTCCATTGTATATGTGTGCCACATCTTCCTTATCCATTCATCTGTCGATGGACACTTAGATTGCTTCCATGTCCTGGGTATTGTAAATAGTGTTGCAATGAACATTAGGGTGCATGTGTCATTTTTTTTTTTAAGTTTTGAATTTTATTTTATTTATTTATTTTTTATACAGCAGGTTCTTATTATGCATGTGTCTTTTTGAATTATGGTTTTCTCAGGGTATATGCCCAGTAGTGGGATTGCTGGGTCATATGGTAGTTCTATTTGTAGTTTTTTAAGGAAGTTCCATACTGTTCTCCATAGTGACTGTATCAATTTACAATCCCACCAACAGTGCAAGAGGGTTCCCTTTTCTCCACACCCTCTCCAGCATTTATTGTTTGTAGATTTTTTGATGATGGCCATTGTGACTGGTGTGAGATGATATCTCATTGTAGTTTTGATTGGCATTTCTCTAATGATTAGTGATGTTTAGCATCCTTTCATGTGTTTTTTGGCAATCTGTATATCTTCTTTGGAGAAATGTCTATTTAGGTCTTCTGCCGATTTTTGGATTGGGTTGTTTGTTTGTTTTTTGATATTGAGCTGCATGAGCTGCTTATATATTTTGGAGATTAATCCTTTGTCAGTTGCTTTGTTTGAAAATATTTTCTCCCATTCTGCAGGCTGTCTTTTTGTCTTGTTTATGGTTTCCTTTGCCATGCAAAAGCTTTTAAGTTTCATTAGATCCCATTTGTTTATTTTTGTTTTTATTTTCATTTCTCTAGGAGATGGGTCAAAAAGGATCTTTCTGTGATTTATATCATAGAGTGTTCTGCCTATGTTTTCCTCTAAGAGTTTTATAGTGTCTGGCCTTACATTTAGGTCTTTAATCCATTTTGAGTTTGTGTGTATGGTGTTCGGGAGTGTTTTAATTTCATTCTTTTACATGTAGCTGTCCAGTTTTCCCAGCACCACTTATTGAAGAAGCTGTGAGACACCAATTATATATCCCAGTGGAGAAGTGAAGTAGGCAATTGAGTAAAGAAGTCAAGAGCAATGGTTCTCAAACTTGCCTGTACATTGGAATCGCCTGTAGAGTTAAAAGTGCTGCTTGAATCCCACCTTTAGAGATTCTGACTAATTGGTCTAGGGTGTGGTCTGCATGTTGGGATTTTTGAAAATATCCCCCAGGTGATTCCAGTGTGTAGGAAACTTTGAGACCCACTGACCTAGAGTTTGAGAGAAAGGTTAATTGAAGATTTAACTTTGAGTGTCAACAGATTATAGATGATACTTAAAGCCAAAGAACTGATTGAGATTCTCTGGAGAGACAGTGAGACAGGAGAAGAGAAGGCCAAGGTCCACACCCTGGGGTACCCCAAAGCATGGGGCACCTCAATGTTTGGAGGTTGACCAGAGGAGCTGGCAAAGGAGCCTGAGAAGCTGCAGCCAGGACATAACCCATAGAATGGTCTGCAAGCCATTTTCATTTGTCTTTGTGGAGAATCAGGTGCCTGGGAGGCAGGCATTAACCTGGTCATTCTCCTCCCTTTGACTCTTCTGGGGTTCTTTTCCAGCAAAGGAGACTGGCCTCTCCAGCCTTCCCCTCTGTCATCTCTTTGGATGCTGCTCAGGGCCATTTCTATTTCCTGGTCAGTGTAATGCAAACCAATTCATTTAGCAGCCATTCCTCCTTCTGATTGTTTGTTCCAAGACATATTATTCCACATTTGTCCACATTAAACTGTATTTTATCACCCATTATCCCAAGTCCTTCAATGATCTGGGCCCCTCTGTGTTTGATTACAAGGCTTGGTGATTTGTGGTGCCTGCAAAAGCTGTCATTTAAAATCCTTCTTGCAGGGCCATTAGGTGGGTCATTAGCATCAATAACACAGAGAGGCTGTACCTGGCAGCTTTGCAGAGTCAGGAAGCAACACATTGGACATGGGTTGGTTCGTTCTCTTTGCCTGGAAAACTCAGTGACACCCCAGTCCTCCCCCACCCTGCCCCACCCAGGACTTTCCTCCTGTCCTGCACCAACACTCAGAGTGTCTCCAACGATTCACAGACTGCAACTCCGACTCTTCATGCCATCCTCTCTGGCATCCGCAGCCTCCAGAAATCTTAATAATTTAATAAACCACTCATATCAGCATGCCTCTGGCTATCTCTTATCAAGCTGGATGAATTTTCCAACCATCTCTCCCCTAATTGTAAGGAAAGTTTCTGGAAATCAAACATATATTTGCATTTCTAGCATTTGGGTTTTCACGTGCCATAGCTGGTAAACAATGTGTCACTCCTGACACCCCTTGTGATTCGCCTTTGACCTGCACGTGAGACCTAAAAGGAAGTTTAAGTGGCTGTTGCCTGTCTAACTTTTGCAATCAGGAATTCAGGGCCAAAGAAGGTGCTCAGAAACAGAACCTCAACCCCCCATCCTTCCTACCTCCCACCCCAGGTGCCTGGACATCTCTTTCTCTGCTCCTTTTAATGAGATTTTATTTCATTATTTTTGGCTTACACTTTTTAGTATTTTTAAGGCACAGTAAATCCTTCTTTGAGGTCTGAGAAATAATTAATCAAATAACCCATTTATTTTCTTCACAAACACTTATAGAGCACCTACTCTCAGCCAGGTGGTGGGCCCTGATGTGCAGGGGACATGTAGGCATGAAGTAGATCTCCAGCAGAGTGGTGGACCAACAGTGTTAATGAGGATTGTTGAGCTTTAAATGTATTTTTTTTTTAATTCTGCTTTTCTGAAGCCCGCTCCCACATGCACCTTTCCTCCCCAGATGCCTCAGCTATATACATTGTTGTTTTCAACCTAGGCAATGCCAGCCTCTGCCATGGAGTATTTGGGAATGCATGGGTATGTTTTGGGTGGGAATGACTTGGGAGGGAAGCTGGCATTAACTGCCTACAGGACTCTAGGTGCCCTGCAATGCTCAGGACCAGCCTTCACTAACTTGCCAACAGCACTCCACTGATAACCACTGAGAAAGAGCATGCATTTGTTTCCTATGGCTGCTGTAACACGTGACCACAAACTTAGTGGTTTTAAACAACGTGCAGTTATTATCTACCATTCTGGAGATCAGAAGTCCCAAACGGATTCACTGGGCTAAAATTCAGATATTGATAGGGCTGTGTTCCCTCTGGAGGCTCTAGGGGAGGATCTGTCTTCAAAGCAAGCAGTGGCCTGTTGAGTGTTTCTCACACTGGATGACTACAGTTTGTGCCCCCAACATCACATCTCCTTCTCTATTCCCCTCCCTGCCTCGCTCTTTCACTTACAAGGACCTTTGTGATTTAATTGAGTTCGCTGGAATAATCCAGGATAATCTCTCCATCTCAAGATCTTTAACTTAATCACATCTGCAAAGTCCCTTTTTCCATGTAGGGTAACAGATCAGATTCCAGAGATCAGACATGGACATCTCTGGGGGGCCACTCTTCTTCCTGCAACAAGGGGGACAAAAGTCTAAGTGTCTGAAGGTTCAATGACAGCCTCAGCACTGACAGCCTCAGCCACTAGAGGATGCGGGCAACACTCAATTATCCCTGCTAAAGCAGAGGCCTGGTTAATATTCAGCTATCCAGATTAATCCAGTGGAGCTTTTGCTGTCAAATATCAGGAGTTTCAGAACCAGGCACAGATGGCTTTGGAGGGTCGCCTACCCTGGGTTTTTTTTTTTTTTTAATTTTTATTGGAGTATAGTTGATTTACAATGCTGTGTTATTTTCAGGTGTATAACAAAGTGAATCAGCTACGCATATACATATATCCACTCTTTTTAAGATTGTTTTCCCATATAGGCTATTACAAAGTATTGAGTAGAGTTCCCTGTGCTATACAGAAGGTCCTTATTAGTTATCTATTTTATATATAGTAGGGTGTATAGGTCAGTCCCAACCTCCCAGTTTATCCCTTCCCCCCACCCCCTGGTAACCTTAGGTTTGTTTTCTACATCTATGACTCTATTTCTGTTTTATAGATAAATTCATTTATACCATGTTTTTAGATTCCACATGCAAGCAATATCATACGATATTTGTCTTTCTCTGTCTGACTTACTTCACTCAGTATGACAATCTCTAGACCTATCCATGTTGCTGTAAATGGCTACCCTGGGGTTTCCTATGTTGAGTAACAGCCTTCGATGGGAAACACCAACCATGCTTTATTTAATCTGTCAATAAGTATGAGTTCCTTTTTCTCATACTGACCACACAATGGGAAGTGATCCAAAGGTAAGAAGGAAAGTTCAGAACTTTACAAAAGCTTTGCACAAAACAGGAACTGGTTATGTGGATAATTGGGCATTGATCTAATCAGGATTCTGTAATGTTAAGACATTACAGACCGCTCTGCCATTTGCAAAACTCTTTCACATCCATTATCTCATTCAATCCACACAATGAATCTGGAGGCAGTTGGAGCAAGTATTATTTTTTATTACCATTTTACAGATGAGAAAACTGTGACCAGGAGAACTTTAGTAACTCACCCAAGGTCACAGAGCTAATAAACTGCAGGGCTGGAGCTTAAGTCCTTGGACTCCAGTCACAGGTTCTGTCCTCTCTACCACACTGGCTCTCAAAGCTCTAAGGACCTGATATGAAAAACAGTGACAAATTTTAAGGCCATCTTCTTTGAATCTTGATTGGACCTGTCATTTCTAAGGAAGCAGCATGAAGCCATGAAAATGATTTAGAATTAGACGTCAGGCAAAGCCCAGTTTCCACGTCTATAACTAGGGATAATAAAGTACGGCTTACTGCAGTGCTTTCCAAACCAGCCTGATCACTGGAAACCCTTGATCATTAGAAACCCCTGAGGTGATAGTTAAAAATGCAGATTTTCCTTTTTCCGCAGAAAGTCAGATTCAGAAGGTCTGAGGGTAGGACTCAAATCTGGATTTGTAATAAGCATAATTGATGTTTCTTGTAAGCAGAGAAGTTTGGAAATAATTGGCCCACAGGATTTTTGTGTGAATTAAATAAGATGATGTATGCATCAAGCACGTGGCACAGAGAAGCCCTTTCTAAACATTGGATTTCTTCTCCATGCCTTCATCAAAGTGGTGTTCTGTTTTTCCATTTCTTTACTTTTGATTATTGGTGTTAAGAAGACAAGCTCCTGCTTCCAGTGCCAAAGTTCTGGAACTTTCTCGTAGAGAACATGGTTGGGTGGGTGGGGGTGGAGGTTGGGTGGTTTAAGGGAGAATCCACTGTTTATATAATTCCCTTGAATAACTGTATTTCACCATTCCCTTTCACCCTTATACAAGGAACAGGAATATCTAGCCTAATGCATTTATTTTACTTATCTGCTGATTTATAAAACCCACCTTCTGCCTTGAGCTCTGAGTACATTACACTTGTATAAATACACCCCACATAATCTGTCTTGTCCACCAAACCATGTCCTCTGAGACAAATCCAGACTCACAGTGGCAAGGGGAACTTTCATTTTGCCAGAGGATTCAGCCTGGACCTGGGCCCAGCTTTCAGATTAAACAGGAGCATAAATCCACCCAGGCTCCCATCTTATCAGTTCAGCAGCCTATCCAAATGTTTTCCAGAGACCTAATGACAGGCCTTACCTGGAAAATGAATGGCTGCTTGGTGGTAAGAGTTTCAAGAACTTTCTTTTCCAGATGGGACTCTGCAAAACAAGTTGTCTTTGCCTAGAGTACAGTGGCCATGTCTTGTTTCTATCTGTCCCCAGGACCAAGGACAGTGGCTGGCAATGAGTGAAAATGGGATATGTTGTGGTATTTACAGGCCACAGAGTTTTGAGATTTATGGTCAGAATTTTGGCTTCGACAAAAAAACAAAGCAATCCATGTTTTTCCTTTCATCCGAAACAGCTATAACTTATTTTTCACTTACCTTAACCAGTGGTTCTCAACCATGCACAATTTTGGTCCCCCAGAGGACATTTAGCAATGTCTAGAGATAATTTTGCTTGTCATGACTGGGGGATGCTACTAGCAACTACTAGGTAGATGCCAAGGATGCTGCTAAACATCCTTCAATGCAGAGTACAGCCCCACAACAAAGAATTATTCAGCCTAAATTGTCAATAGTGCTGAGGTAAAGAAACCCCACCTTACATCAATCATTGCCATGCTAAATTTGGTTCCCCCCTAATTTTGCCAACCAGCCTATAAGAGCAACACTGTTGGCAGAAGCAATCTGTTTGTGGTCATCAAAGCAAAGAGAGAGGGACACATATTTGCTGGGCACCACTATGGGCCCTAATGTTGTGCTAAGCCTGCCCTAAAGAGTATCTCAATCAATCTTTACATCAATCCTTCACCATACCCATTTTACAGGTCAGGAAACTAAGGTTAAGAAAATTTAAATAGCTTGCCAAGGGGCACCCAGCTAGGAAAAGACAAAACTGAAATCATACCCAGGTCTTTCTGATTTTAAAGCCAACAATCTAGCCACTGTGCAGATTGAGGCTGAAAGAGTGATTGTCAGTAAATGACAGTGATAGAACTTCATCCCCACCAAAATCTTGTCCTTCATGGACACTATAAATATCCCCTAAAACATAATTTCCCTTTGAATTTGTGCATTACCTGACATTCTGGCTCTCCTTGGAATCTGAGGGAAAAAACAGAAGACTTTCAGTCTAACTGCCAAGCATAATCATCAATATCCAAGTGGGTGGCATTCCCTTCATCCAGTTTTTCATTCCTCAATCCATGGTCATTCCACACCACAGCAGAGTCCCAGCCTGAAATTGTTCATGGGAGTGCTATTGGCATTTAGAAGAAACCATTTGTTGTTGCCCAGAATTGCAGTCCTCTGTGTCTCACTGCAGTTCCTTTTAGCCCCTGGGCAGCAAATGTCAATAGATATTCCAAACTTATTGTGACAACCCAAAACATGCTGACAGATACCCAAACACTCCCTTGGGGGCAGTGTCACTACCCAACTTTGAGGAACACTTGTTCCCAAGTTCTCACTCCAGTGTTATGCCTGGACTTCATTGTTGCTCTCAGATACACACATAGTTCATTATACACTTGCCCAGCTGGCTTCATCTTCCCAGAGTTGGGAATGGGGTTTCATTGTGTCAGACCATTTCTCTTTCTCATTCAAAGGGAAGTTTTAAAGATGCTTTCACATTGACAGTGCCCTGGTTTGTTCATGCTTTTGACACTGAGATCTGCAATCACATCCCCTGCTTTTCCCATTCCCGAGACTTTGTACCTACTGGAATTATTTATTTATTTATTTATTTATTTATTTATTTATTATTATTTATTCCCTAAATACTGCTGTTCAGGTCCTTACCCACTAGTCTATCTACCCTATCCACTCAGATACACTTCTTCTCACTCAGATGCACTATCCTACCCACTCAGATGCACTTCCTTCTTGAGGTCTCCCCTGATTAATCCAGCAGGAACTGGTCTCTCCTTCTCTCTTGAAATCCCTTATTATATTATACCAGGGGTAAACAAAGTCTTCATGCAAAGGGTCAAAGAGTAAACACTTTAGGTTTTGCAGGTCATATGATTTCAGTTGCAACTACTCAATGTTGCCTTTGTAGTAAGAAAGCAGTCACGGCCAATATGTGAAGGAATGGGTGTGCCCATTTTTAGTTGTCATGTGATAGCATGCTTCTTTTTTTCCATTTAACCACTTAAATATGTATAACCATCCTTAGTTCATAAGCCATACAAAAACAGGCAGCAAGCCATGTGTGGCTCACAGGCCATCATTTGCTGAAACCTGCTTTATATCATCATTTTGTTTTTGTGTTTATGACATTCTAGCTCCATGCTAAGTGGTGTCCTCACCAGCAGCATGGATTTCACCTCAGTCCTTTGAGAAATTCAGAAACTCACACCCCGCCCCAGATATAATGAATCAGAATCTGCATTTTAATGAGATTCCCAAGTGATTCATGTATACAATACAGTCTACATGCACTGCCATGGTTTGTTTAATAATTGTTTGTGTCCACATTCCCACCCCCCACCTCCCCACGGCAGATGGTAAACTCTTTGAAGGCAGAAAATGTCTGTCATATATATCTTTGATTCCTTACAGTACATGAAAAAAGGAATACAATTGTTTTTGAGAGTAAATGAATTAATGGATTGGGAAAGCTTGATTCACATACCTCTTGGTCTTCAAGCCATCCTTTTCTCTCTTTTCCTTCACTCTTTTACTTTAAGTCTCTCCCAAAAGCTTAGTTTTCTATTTTCTGGATAATCCATTAGGGAAGGAGACTAAGACTTTGCTTTGCTAATTAAGATAAAGAGAGAGGCAGAAATTTGGAGGAGACTTCAGATCATGTCAAATTGTGTCATGGAGAAGAACTGCCAATTTTATGCTCCTGATTTGTCTCTCAGGAGGGCTTACCTACATGCTTTTCCTTCACATTTTTCTCTTGGCTGCATTAAACCATTCCTCTGACCCTGTTTTAGATGTTCACCTCTTTTAGAAGCAGCTGAGTTGTTAACAACTTTCATAGTTCCTGATTTTACCTGAAATCCTGGACAAGCAAGGTCAAATATGTGGCCATGGGCACATGCTAGAGAGCCTCTCATCCTTCACCGACTTCCCCACATGAACCAAGGGATTTTTAGTTATAGGAAGCAACAGAAGCAAGATCTTTTTAAATGGTTGTTTTTCAGGAATAACTAAATAAATCATGCAGTCTCAACCTTTCATCTTGTTTTGTTCTTTAAATATACATACATATATATTTTACATATATTTTTCAATTCTAGTAATATTAAAATAACCGTATTACAATGAACAATTCCATGGCTCTTAGTACATTGACAATGCTGTGCAAACACCACATTTATTTAGTTTTGAAACACTTCCATCACCCCAAAAGGAAAGCCTGTACTCACTAAATATTTACTCCCTATTCTCCCCTCCCCCCAACCCCTGGCTACCACCAATCTGCTTTCTTATGTGGACTTACCTATTCTGAATATTTCATATAAATGGAATCATACAACATATGACCTTTTGTGTCCAGACAGCCAGCTTCTTTCACTTAACATAATGTTTTCAGTGTTCATCCCTGTTGTAGCATGTATCAATATTTTATTCCTCTTTATGACTGAATTATATTCCATGATATGGATAGACCACAGTTTGTTTATGCATTCATCTGTTAACGGACATTGGGTTGTTTACACCTTTTGTCTATTATGAATAGTGTGGCTATAAATATTCAGATACAGATTTCTGTTTGAGTACCCACCTTTAATTATTTTGGATGTATACCTAAGAGTGGAATTGCTGGGTAATATGGTAATTGTATGTTTAACTTTTTGAGGAACTGCCAAGCTGTTTTCTTATTTTTTTTTTTTTTATGGAGCACTTACCCTGTGCCAGGCATTGAGTTAAAGAATTCACAAAACAGTGCACTTAGATACAAAACATCTAGAAACAGGAGGAGACCAGAGGGCTGAAGTAGTCCAAGCAGTCTTTAGGAATCCATGACAGTTGTACCTCTCTTGTTCTCTCTACCTCACCTTGATCATCTTCTTCTTTCCATGTATTTCTCTTTATTATTATTAAAAAGGGAAAAGAGGGCTTCCCTGGTGGCGCAGTGGTTGAGAGTCCACCTGCCGATGCAGGGGACACGGGTTCATGCCCAGGTCCGGGAAGATCCCACGTGCCGCGGAGTGGCTGGGCTCGTGAGCCATGGCCGTTGAACCTGCGCGTCCGGAGCCTGTGCTCCGCAACAGGAGAGGCCACAACAGTGAGAGGCCCACATACCGCAAAAAAAAAAAAAAAAAAAAAAAAAAAAAGGGACAAGAGGGAGGGGAGGGCAGAAGCACCATGGAGAGTTCCCACATGCACCATTAGCAAGGATTAATAACAATAACCAATATTTATTGGACAAATATTATGCCATGTAGTAGGTATTATTAACCCATTTTTCAGGCAAGGGATTGAAGACTTAGAGAATTAAGAAACATACTCAGATTTGAGTGTCAGAACCAGGATCTGAACCCTGGTCTGTCTGACAACAAAATTCATAGTCTTTCAACACACTACCAAATTGCCATTTCCCGACCAGCAGAAACCTGAAAGGCTCAACACAAACACCAAATATCACATGTCAAGACTGCCCTTGGCTGTCAGGGAGTCACAGAGTGTTAATCTAAAGCAGTGGACTCCACCATAGACCAATCATCATACTTGCAGTTTGGCCTGGGTGCTGAGGAAGAGCACAGTTTCAGTATTTATTAAGAAGATCCTAGAATATAATTACCATACAATCCAACAATTCCACTTCTGGGTATTTATCTGAAGGAAACAAAAACACTAATTCAAAGAGATATCTGCACTCCCATTTTCATTGTGGCATTATTTACAATAGACAAGATATGGAAGCAATCTAAGTGTCCATCAATGAATGAATGGATAAAGAAGGTGTGGTATTACATATATGATGGAATATCACTCTATCATAAAAACAAATGAAATCGTGCCATTTGTAACAACATGGGTGGACCTAGAAATCATTATGTTAAATTAAATGTCAGACAGAGAAAGACAAATATTGTATGTTTTTACTTACATATGGAATCTAAAAGACACAACAAATGAATAAATGAAACAAAACAGAAACAGACTCATAGCTACAGGACACAAATTCATGGTCACCAGAGTGGGGAGAGGTTAGGATAAGGGGCAGGTGAAATAGGTGAAGGGGATTAAGAGGTACAAACTTCCAGATATAAAATAAAGAAGTTTTGGGGATATAATGTATAGCCTAGGGAATATAGTCAATAATACTGTAATAACTTTGTATGGTGACAGATGGTAATTAGACTTATCATGGTGATTATTTCCTAATATATGTTAACATTAAATCACTATGATGTACACCTGAAAGTAATAGGATATTGTATGTCAATTATATTTCAATAAAAAAGAAATCTGAAAAAAAAAAGACCCTAGATCATTTCTGCAGGGACCATTTGAGAGCTTACTGACATGACATGGGGCTGAGGTGACTCTCCATGCATAACTGCCCAGAATGGTCTGGTATTGTCATTGAAGTGAAGCAAGGTGCACACAATTTGCTCAAAGTGAGGAGTTTTGCAGATGATTTATTTTATATAAAGTAGAGCAAACTCAAATCTATTCCTAAAGCAGTGTCTCTCTCACTCACTTTGCTGTATATAGGTTTTCTGATGTGAGAGGAAAGAAGGTGGTTGTACGGCTACCCTGAAGTCTATCTCAGAGCTTCTTCAATTTGAGAAATCATCAGAATCACCTGAATTTCTTCTTGAAAACATATTCCTGGGCCTCACCCCCAGAGATGCTTATGCAGTAGGTCTGTGTGGGGCACTCAGTTCTACATTTCTAACAAGCTCCTAGGTGACGCCCATGCTGGATGCGCCACTCACAAGACAGTTCACAGTGGGTGAGTGAGAAGCACCATGTGAAAAGATCCTAGAGATCTGCCTGCACTACCTCTGGTCCCCTCTGATCTCTAGATGTTCACTGTCCAAGTGCTCTATCTTGCGAACTCTTTAACTCAGTGCCTGGGACAGGTAATGCTCAATTTTGAAACGTAAGAAAACAGTTTGGCAGTTCCTCAAAAGGTTAAACATAAAATTACCATAGGACTCAGCAATTCTACTCCTAGGTATATATCCAAAAGAATTGAGGGCTTCCCTGGTGGCGCAGTGGTTGAGAGTCCGCCTGCCGACGCAGGGGACGCGGGTTCGTGCCCCGGTCCGGGAGGATCCCACGTGCCGCGGAGCGGCTGGGCCCGTGAGCCATGGCCGCTGGGCCTGCGCGTCCGGAGTCTGTGCTCCGCAATGGGAGAGGCCACAACAGTGAGAGGCCCACGTACTGCAAAAAAAAAAGAATTGAAAACAGGTACTTAAACAAAAACTTGTATGCACATGTTCATAGACTCCTCTTCAAGTAGCACTGACCAATCTTAATTGTGCTGAAACCCCCAACAACCAGTCATTACTGATAGTGCTTTATGTCTCTACAAGATATTTGTGTCTCTTTCTCAAAAGCAGCATATTCCCATGGGAGTATGTATCACAAGAATATCATGCGTATGTTCAGGTGAAAGAAAATTTTAGAACTACTGGTGCAGAGAACTGGGAGATTTAAAGAGTCACAGATCCCATTCACATTGCTCAGGGCACACAAGAATAATAAAATTATGCTAATTATGTCAGTTATACTCCCGCAAACCCCATGGAAGCTCAGGGGGATGTGCTTACCAGGCAGAAGCCAGGTATTCCCTCCCAGCAGCTGCCTCCATTGCAGTGTCCTCTGCAAAACTACAATTTCTTACCTCCTTACCTCTTCAGAGCTCATCTTTTATGAAGGAGCAACCTTCTTGAGATGGTTCTCCATTTATTTAAGGCAACTGGGAGGCAAAAGGCTGTGTGCTAAGCTGAAGATGAAACGGGAGCTGTGTTAAGTTCATGTTAATGACAACAGAGCAATTTTCTTGCAGAAAACAACTAGTTAACTTAATCATTCTAAGTAGTTATTAGCAGTAGCCTAAAAAAGATGGTTATGCTTATCACAATACATGCACAATGAAGGCATGAATAACAAGACCTTAAACAGATTTCTGGCATGTTCCTTCTGGGTGGTATTAAATGGTATTAATCATTTTAGCTGACTTCAATCCTGAGATCATAGCCATGTGATAAAATGTTAACTGCTGGAAATAGAGGTGGGCTCACCAGATTCATTGTGCCAATTTACCAACAGCAAAAGTGTATGCCACTGCTGTGAGGAAGGCCATAGAAAAGAAAGAATGAAGGGCAGATGTATGGATTAATTAATAAAATGCAGATAATAGCATCTTTCCCAATATTAAGACTCCTTCAGAAGCTGCTCTATATGTCTCTGGGAATAAAAAAAGCTAAATATATTGTTTGTTGTTTCATCTCACCCCACCCCCCAAGATAATGATCAGAGTTTAGAAATGAATAAAACTCAGGCAACTAATCCAGACCATAGTCACATAATAAAAAAGAAAAAGTAACTGCAAAAGAAGAATAAAATACTTGTTCAAAGGTTTCACAGTTCTAAGACATGTCAAGTAATTTTTTTCCTAAGTAAGAGGACAATTTTTCTTCCCTGCGGTGGTTGTGCTTTGTGAGAAGAATCAACTTGATCAACTCAAGAAAATCAACAAAGTGTATTTAGTGCCTGTGATGCAACAGGAGCTGTGCTAGAACCTGGGGAAAAAGTTTCTATAAGTCATGGTCCTGCTTTCCGGCAACTCTCATTCTTCTCCTATAAACAATAATTGTAACTTTGAGCGGTAAATGCCTTAGTAGAGGTAAGTTGTAGGAATAAAGTTGGCACAGAGGCACACATGAGCATTCCCACCTGGAAGGTGAAGCCTAGGCAGGGTTTTGAAGGATGAGTAAGAGTTTGTCAGATGAACACAGGAGTGAAGGACATATCCAGTGGAGGGAAGGCATCTTCAAATGTACAGATGTGCAGTTGGGTCTGCCCAGGAAGCTGCATAGGTTTAGTATGACTGGCATATGTGGTTTGGAGGGAGAGTGAAAGGTTGGAGGTTGTGAAGGGCCTTTCAGATGATGCAAAAGAGCCTAGACGAGTTCCCTAAGCAGGGAAGTGAAATGTTTAGACTTAGAGCATCACAATGCCCACTGGGCAGAGACTGGATTGGAGGGACATAAGGTTGGAAGCAACAAGGCTAGTTAGGAAGTTTTGAAATAATCTGGGTAAGATTAGGCAAGGACGTGAAGTAGTGGCACTGGGAATAAAGAGGATGGGGATAGTTGAAAGAACTATTAGAAATATTCCTGAAATCTACAGGACTTAGTGACTAATGGACTCCCAGGAATAAGGAAAACAAGTCTTCCTAAGCACTCAAGTTTATCAGTGCAGTGCTGGGTAGACAATGGCCTTGTTAGAGGGGATGCAAGAGGAGCAGATCTGAGAGAAGTCCAGGTGGTGGGATCATGAGTGTGGTTTAGTATAAGCTGAGACCTGGAGCATAAATTCCCCGTGAGTGCTCAGAAGTCTCCCTTGCCTAGATGCAACAATTTGCCACAGCTAGGCGGGGCAGCTGTGTGGGATTGCCTTAGGTTAGCCCTGCATCTTTGCCATCTGGGGCTTTAGGGGTCCTGCTTTCCAAATGCCAAAAAAATGAGAATGGGCATAAGAGGCTCTAGGGCTGGGACTGGGAGGCTGTGTTTGCTCATCTCTGCTCTACCTAAATCTACATCGGCTGACCTAGAAAGCAAAGAATGGCCCTGTCTGGTACCTATCCAATTCAACAGGCCTTAAGACCCCAAGCATGTTCAATACAAAATGACCAGCAAGAGAGGTGTGTGCTTTGTGTCAGCCCAAGGTAGAGTTAAGGGTCTTGTCTCTTGGGCCGGCCTAAGGGTGTGCCTCAGAGCAACCTAAGTTGTTGGAGTTCTCCTTCCAGGCTTCCTCTCCTGCAGAGATTACTGGAACTCCCCACAGAAAGCAACCAACCCTTGGGGGAACTTATTTTAGCTATTGAAGGAGGAGACGGCAGGGCAAGGGATCCAAACAGGTGGAATTAATTTCTGTTCAATTCAGGTCTACTGGATAGAGCTGGGCAAAGAGCTCTGGCAGAGGAATTAGGACATGAGCTTTGTCTGAATTCCTGCAGCCCTTCCTGAGGCACTGGAGAGGATTCTGGAAAGAACGTAGGATCTCTGCAGGATATCTGGGGTCCAGTTTTACTTTGGCTTCTGGTTAAGAGCTGGGCTCTGGAATTAGGCTCTGGGGTTCAAATTGTAGCTCTTTAGTGTATTAGCCAAGTGAGATATTGGACAAGCTACTTAACTTCTTTAAGCCTTAGTTCCCCCCACAACTCTATAAAATGGGAATGATGAAAAGTTATTACCTAACCTCATAGGGGATTCGTTGGAAGGATCGAACAAGATAATGCTTGTGAACCACCAAGTACAATGTCCAGCATATAGTAGGAAACCAATAAATGTTAGTTATATTACTGCATTAACTTAGGGCAACTGACCCCCTTAACCCAGGTGCTGGCTACTTATATATAAAACAATGACTAATACAATGGACTGTTAATGAACCTTACAGCTTGGACATGTTATGATCCCTGTACCCTAGAACCATCTTCATGGTGGCTGTGGTGGTGGTGGTGGTGGTGTAGGTAGTGTGTGTGTATGTAGATATATGTGTATTTTGAGGAAGGGTAAATTAAGATTCTTGAATGCCTGGTATATGTCTAGCATGTGCTGGGTGTTTTACGTACATTAGTTTATATAATCCTTTGCTAATAAATTGAACAACTAGAGAAATAAGTAGTATCATCCCTACCTTAAAGATGAAGAAACTCAAGTTCAGAGAGGTTAACTTGCTGGCCCTAAGTCACAGAGTTAGTGCCAGGTCCAGGATAAGATTTCCAATTCTTTCCATTACTTAGAGGCTATGGGGGAATTGCTACAAACATACAAAAGTTATCATTTAAAGCAGAGTAAAAGCTACATTTTAGTACTGTGAAAATTCAAAAAGAGAAAGAGTACAAATTCAGACAGGGAAATCTGGAAAGCTAGCATGGAGAAGATGGCAGGAGGGACTTTCAATTGGCAGAAAAGATGGCTTAAGAAAGTGGCCTTTCCAGGTGGAAACAAATAGCATGGGCAAAGGCCACACTGTGTGAAACTATGGGGCATGTGGAGGGAGCAGCCAGCAGCCCCTTATGTGGCTGGTGGGGGGTATAGAGAAGAGGGTGAGAGAAGGCTAGAGAAGTTGGGATGGGGCTGTGGAGACCTTGAGGGCCAACCAAGGGCAGGGTGGCTTGGAGGTAGGAAGAAGGAGACAGCATTAGCAGTTGGGAAAAGCCAAGAGGCTGTCCCCCAGACAGAACTTGCAGAGGAAGGGCTGGCAGTGTGTCTGGAGTAGCTCCTACCTGGGAGAAACAGAGCCTGAGACTCACAGGTGATCACACTGAGCTGCTCCCTCCAAACTTAGAGACAGGATTCCGGCAGCTGGAGCTGAGGCTGGGGGATGAGGAAGGAGCACACTGGACAATGGACCTCTGGGCCTTTTTCTCCACAGCTGACACTAGGTAACATTCCAGTACCAGAGGCCTTTGTTCCATAAGAGTCATTTCTTTAGCCAGTCCCTCAAGTCTGAGTGACCATCCCTAGTCCCAAAGCATTTACATCCATTTGGGGGCCACATAGCTTAACAGTTAACATGTTGTCTTTGGCATCTTATTCTATCCATTAATAACTGTCTGACTTGGACACATTACTTAACATCCCTATGCCTTGGTTTCCTTATCTATAAATTGGAGGTAATGATAAGTTTCTCATGCATAAAGTTTTTGTGAGGATTAAATGAGATAATGAATGTGAACTAGCTAACACAGTCCTGGATCAACTACAGGCTCAATAATATACACAAGTGTTGTTGTCATTACTCATTGTGAATATGAGATAAACATATGGAAACTTCAGAGTAGAATGAACAGTCTAGATACAGCCAGAGAAAGGCAGAGGTGGAATGGGGTTCAGAGATCATTCAATCTCTCAACTAGGGCTCAACAAGGGAAGGTGACTTCCCCAGGTTCACGCATGAGTTGGTGTCCCAGAGGCTTGGGGAAGTAAAAGGAGTGCAGACCAGAGTGATCAGGGAGGCTTTAAGCAGGCGGGGCAATCATGCTAACCCCGTGGAAGCAGAGGCTGTGCCTAAGGTCACAGAGCAGGTTTGATTCATGGCTCCACTTTTTACTAGGTGGGGGACTTCAGGCAAGTCATTCCACCTCTCTGACCTCAGTTTCCACATCTGTTAAGTGGGGACAATTCCTGCTGGTCTATCTGTTACAAGAATTGAAAGAGAGCATGGCTGTAGGGCATTCAGGACCCTGCTGGCTTGTGGAAAACTCTCAGTATATAGTAGTTCCTTTAATATTTTTTTTAATTGAAGATCAGGCAAGATAGGATGGGTGGATAAAAGTAGAAAAGTACACCAGGCAAAAGTAGCAGCTTGAACAAATGCCTAGAGATGGGAAATAGACTTGTGTTTGGAAAAATAAGAGACCTGGATTCAAGCCTAGAATCTACCATTTACCAGCTGAGTGACTTTAGGTCCTCAGTTTCTCCTGTCCCAAAGTGGATTTCAAGGCTTCCTGACCTAATTCACATCAGGGCTGTTGTTTTCTTCCGTTGAGGAAATGGATGTGAAGATGTAAATTATTAAGCTATCCATATATGAGTTGGCTTTCTCCCTCCATGGACTGAGAACTGCTCAAGTCCAAGACCAGGTCTCCATCTTAGAATTGTTCCCCCTCCCCCAGCACAGCTCCAGGCAGAGTGGGTGCTACCTCTCTGTGGATGTGAAGCTCACTGTCCCCATGCACTCTTGGGAATACCTCAGACTCTGGCTGTACAAGACACTAAGAACTCCCCCTCTGGCTAACCAAATTTTATTGGAAAGAACTTTGCTCTGGCAAATAACAAAGGTCCCAGGTGAAACCATGATATTGAGCTATACCCAGTATCATAAGAGCAACAGAGTTGGGCCTGGCTTATGTTGGATAGGTGGGAAAGAATGAAAATGTCATTTGCCCCAGAGCGATTAGGCCCAGTAGTTTCCAAGTAAAGTCCCGGTGCTCTCACATACACAAAGATATGCTCAGAATGGATGTTGAAGTCTTAATATAGACTGCCCTCATGCCTGTTCCCAAATGCTGTCAGCAAAACGCTGTCTCTGTTTCCCTCCCAGAGTATATTTTGGGCGTCTGGGACAAGGGCACCATCTGGGCTCCCCTGTCATACAGTGAGAGTAATTCAGCTTTCCCTTCTTTTGTCTCCTTTTACCCACAACTGGCCCAGACCCACCCCTCAGTAGCAAAATCAAAGGACCTTTCTATAAAACAAAATCCCCTGGGAGAGAAAGGAACTAGCTGCAATCTGCAAAGATCTGAATGACAATCAGACCACACATGGATACAGCAGGAAAGACATTACAACCGAAGGTCATTTCCACTTGACTCCAGAGACTCTGCAACCTTCATGAAGACGTACAGCACAGATGTGTATCATGAGAACTTCACCATTACCTCCAGTTTGATAGGGAAACTGGTTTTCCCAGTCATAACTCTCAGTCTGTGCAGTACCAACAATCCATACCACCACCACCACCACCATCCCCGCCACACTCCAGCTGTTTGTACTGGAGAGTTTGTTTGGAAATGTATGGGAGACTTTTAGGATTTTCACCATGATTGGGGGAGGGGGATACAAGAAGCAATTAGTGGGAGGGGAAACAAACGTTCTAAAGGCACTGCAATGCATGGGACAGTCGCATACAGTAAAGACTTGTCCAGACACAACTGTCCACCTCTCCCTGATTATAAAACACTGCCTGGATAGCAGAAGGAGGGCTGGATTCTAAGACTATATGCAGTAAGCCCATTCAATAACATTTATCACACTCCCCTCCTTCTTCTACAATGAGGTCTGTCTTTGTGGCTCCCTCTCTCCTATATGGCATTTAAGTACCCAAAAAACGGTTCCCATTATCCTCTGGCATTTGACTTCATTTTAAATTGCAATAACAGGCCAGAACCAATGTGGCCTTCCCTGGATTGCTCAAATTAGTTCCTGAATTATTGCTTTTGTACTTTTCCACACAAGTATTGAGGCTTTCTTGATATTTTTTGCCATTTACTTTCTAATAATTGGATAACCTGTATCTTATTTTTTGCGATAAACTAATAATTTTCTGTATTTGCCAAAAGTTGTTTTGTACTCACTACTCATCTTTCATAATCTTCCTGAATATTTTTCCTGATTTTTCAAAACCTGTTTGAGAGTATTCCATTTCCTGTAATGTGGATTGATATGTTGTTTTCTTATGAGGTATGTTATTGAATATAAGTGATCTGATTCCAGGATTTGGAATGCATGGCTCACTGAGAAGCTGGGTAGATTCTGGAAGGGCAAGAATAGAGGAAAGTTGGCAGACAGTTGGCAGTGTGATTCCTGGTAAAGTCAGACACCACAGTGAGAAAATGTGCTATAGTGAACAGTCTCTATAGTTACAGACTTCCCCCTATAGTCTTTGGTTGAGTGATTTGCACCAAAATTAAATCTGACCTTATCACAATTCCTACCCCTCTACACACATGCTCCCTTTCATCTTAGAATTTTGATGACTTTTCATTGTTTTAAGATAAAGGCAAAATTCTTACCAGGGTCTCCAAGACTAGATATGGTCTGGTCCCTACTTTTTACTTCTATGTCATCTTACCTTCATCCCCCCCTTAACTTCTGGGCTCCAGCCTCTACCTTTTACACATGCCACAGGGCCTATGCACATGTGCTTCCTTCTGCCTCTAAGATCTCCCCTCTTTTTATCATCTCATGCCCAGCATAGTGCCAAGTGTATAGGAGACACAAATAAGTGTTTATTGAAAGAATAAATGAATGAAGACTTGAGAGTCAATTCTCAGGTTTGGAATATTTTCTTTTCTTTGGGTTGACTTGATTTGGCCTAAATACTATCAAATGGAGAAACCAGAGGTCACAAACTGGCAGCTAGGAGGCCCAGTGACTGTTCCTGACCTGCACACATGTTCTTGGCTGCAGTCCTACCCAGCCCCCTTCTCTTACCTTTGCAAACTTCCTGGCCCCTGTAGTCACTCCATTTGCAACCATAGGCTTAAACATGCTGTCTACTGAAACTTTTATTTAAATATTTGGTTTCTGAATCATGTCATTTAATTGACTTTGATGGAAACTCAGAAGGCAACAGCCTATACCTCCTACCAATGTGCATTCATTTTTTTAGAAAAATCACAAAATCCTATCCTTGAAAACTCCGTGTTTTCCAGATAAAGATCCGAGATCTAAAAGGAAGCAGGGACTCACCCAGCTACTGAGTGGCCAACTGTCCTTTAAAACAAAGTCCCCTTGATGCCTGGTTCAAGGCTCTTTCCGTTCCTCATCCCCAGAATCAATCCATCCTGGATGTTGTTTATGTATATTTAATGGCCTTGAATGTATTTCTAGTTATTAAGTATCACACTTTATGCAATTAATGTGTTCAAAATCAAGCCTAGTTTTATGAACTTCTTATCCAAATTGCTCTGAAGCTTGATTTACAAAAGGAAAGAAAACCCTCCTCTCTTTATCTAATAGATGTTGTATTTCTATTTCCATTAATAAAAACAGTTAGGAGAATACTCATCAAAAGTGACTCTTCTGAATTAACACCAACTGAATATAGCGGCTTTGGCAAGTGGTTTGTGAGGATTTAATCTTTTCTTCCTCCATGATAGATGTTTATGGCCTCTGTAGAAAGCAGAAGTGACTGAACAATATATCATAAAAGTCTTGATAGAGTTACTTGCTTAAAGAGTTGGAATCTAAGAAAAAAATTGTCTCTGGTATGAGACCCTGGAGTGACAGGTTCTGCCCCTGTAATTTGTCTGATTTAACCTCTGTTTTTGCCCCCAGAGGAGTCTCACTATTCCTTAGATGACTTGTTTTCCTTTTCTTCTGAAAAAGTCATCCAAGTATCCTCTCAACCCCAACCCCAGTTACTCCAATCAGGATACCTGTAGGAATTATTTATTGGTGTCCTGAAAAGATTGAGTATTGAGTACGTCAATTTTCAGAAAAAAAAAGGAAAATATATGTATTTAATTAGACATATGTTGCATTATAATGATCAAGCATGATGGATTTTCATACATGCATTTGTTCATGGAAGTAATTAAGTACTTAGAATATGCCAGGCATTGCTTGTAAAGCCTAATTTATCTCATTTATGCACTTCAGCTCATTTACATGCTTTGACTCATTTAATCATCTCAACAACTCTTTGAGTGGTTATATTGTAATCACATTTTTACATGTGAAGAAATTGAGGCTCAAAAAGACTAACCCAGAACTTGAACCTAAGATGTTTGACTCCAGAGCCAATAAATGATCTTCATTCATGCTCTTTGCTGGTATGTGTTTAAGGTAATGAGAGTATAGACGGGAAGTAGGCAACTGCAGAGAAAAAGGATGGGAGCAATGAAGTCTGGGTTGCAGGAAGCAGTTGAGGCAGAGCCTTAATTAAAATCAGCTAAGGTTCCAAAAGTATCTGCAGACCCCACCTTTAGATCCTGGCAGGTAACAACCACTCCCTGTAGGTCTCTTCTGGGATGATCTGGACCTCATTTTAGGAGGTCCATCCTGCTCTGGCTTTCAGCAGTTTCTTTTACGAGAAGTGGAAGGGATATGGCTTCTTCAGAAAAAGGATCATAGAAGGAAAGATCGGTTTCTAGAAACAGCTATTTCAGAATACTTCAGGGGGAAAAAAAGCATCAAAAAACACCCTAATTGAATGGTTCTTGAGAAGGTTGTGAAAAAGGGTGTGAAAACTCTCTAGAAGATCCTTGGTGTGCAATTTGTTTTGTGACAACAAATTTGAAGTCCAGAAACCAATAAGAAGGAAAGTATGTCCAATCTTTGCATCGTGGAAAGAAAAAGGAGAATTTGATAACTGCCTTTTTATATATCTATAAATTTATTTATTTATTTATCTATGGCTGCGTTGGGTCTTCGTTGTTGCACATGAGCTTTCTCTAGTTGTGGCGAGCGGGGACTACTCTTCGTTGCGGTGAGCAGGTTTCTCACTGTGGTGGCTTCTCGTTGCAGAGCAGGGGCTCTAGGCACTTGTGCTTCAGTAGTTGTGGCTCACGGGCTGTAGAGCACAGGCTCAGTAGTTGTGGTGCACGGGCTTAGTTGCTCCACGGCATATGGGATCTTCCCAGACCAGGGCTTGAACCCATGTCCCCTGCATTGGCAGGCAGATTCTTAACCACCGCCACCAGGGAAGTCCCTTGATAACGGCCTTTTATATGTGTGGTCCTTTGTATGTGTCACCTCATTTATTTTGCTTGTTTGATTATACTCTGCCTAATTCCTGAAAGCCTGTGTAGTAGATTACCTTGTTTCATTCTCATGACAATCCTTAGATGCATCCCCATATTACAGATGAAGTAACTAAGGCACAGAGGAGCTAAGCCACTAGCCTGAGGTTATTAGACAGAAGAGGTATCTGAGGAGGCCCAAAGCATTGCCTTTTCCAGCATCATCCTGCTCTCAAACATATCACTCTGTACTTGTGCAAACTGTGCAACTCTGTGAAAAACATCATGCTTTAAAATCCAAGTTTTGCTATCTTCTGGGGGGAAAAAAAACCCATATTTCACTCTGGCTTTATAGGCTGCTGTGATAGCTGGACCACATTTGGAGGCTTTTTAAAAATTTTTAGCCAGAATTGCATTCCATGTCTTAAAATGCAGGAAACCATCGGTCACCAGGCAGACCAGTGGTAATTGCCAAACCGAGGGTTAGAATGTGGCAGTTGGTAAATCTCAAACTGTGTTCTTCTCTGCAGACTGTGTGTACTCTTATACAGAAAGAAAAACTTGTTAATGACTTTTTATAAATAAATTCTAGCTTATAATTTTTGTTCCAACAACAGCTGCTAAAATGTGATCTCCCCTCAAATACTAAACACTTTTCCTTTCTTGTGGAAAGAAAATGTCATACACTCGAAAGCAAAGTCGACCAGGACCACTGTTTGTGTGACCTCAGAAGAGTTGCTTATCCTCTCTGTGACTTTGTTATATCCTTTGCCTATTTTAGGAAAAAGTGGGGTAACATATAGCATTTACCTCTGACTTCTGGGGTCTGACATAGGATGGGTGCTTGGGACTTGTTCACTGACTAGAATTATACTCACTTGAGTTGAATATGCCTTGAAAGGTTTAAAGGGCTATAGAAATATGAAATGGTAATCATTATCATTTAAAGGGAAGGGAGAGATTAATATTTATATTCTTTAAATATGTATTTTCTTCCTATTTCTAAGAATACTTTCTGGAAAATGTATGCTCCTAAAATTTTTTATTCATCTCTGAAACTTAAACTAGCAGGGTTAGCAAACTATAGCCTACCATCTGTTTTTGTAAATAAAGGTTTATTGGAACCCAGCCATGCCCATTCTTTTATATTTTGTCTATAGCTGCTTTCATATAAAAGCAGGATTGCATGGCTGTGATGGAGTTAATATGTTATAGTTAATATGTTAATATATAGTTAATATGACCATATTTATGACTCTTTACAGAGAAAGAGTCTCCCACTACCTGAAAATTATAGTATCAGCCACTGGGGATACATTTCTCTTTAAAAGCTCTCACCTCAGAGTAGCTGCTCCATATATGTCTAAATGGGACAAGATATGTTGGAAAATGATCCAGGTCATGAATAGGTAACACCTCAAAGTGAGAATCCAGAAGAGGGGACTGTACACACCCTGTTTCTTCAGGAGCTGAAGGCTCTATTATCTATAGCTTATATAATAATTATAGTGTAACAACAACAACAGTAGCTAATTATTGAGTGCTTACTAGATTTATATACTCTGTGTCATAAAATCATCACCACAGGGCTTCCCTGGTGGTGCAGTGGTTGAGAGTCTGCCTGCCGATGCAGGGGACACGGGTTCGTGCCCCGGTCCAGGAAGATTCCACATGCTGCGGAGCAACTGGGCCCGTGAGCCATGGCCGCTGAGCCTGCTGCACGTCTGTAGCCTGTGCTCCGCAACGGGAGAGGTCACAACAGTGAGAGGCCCGCGTACCACAAAAAAAAAAAAAAAATCATCACCACAGTTCTATGAAGTAGTTAGTAGTATTATCCCTGTTTTTATTTTTTATTTTTTTTATTGAAGTATAGTTGCTGTACAGTATTATATATGTTACAGGTGTGCAATATAGTGTCACAATTTTTAAAGGTTATATTCCATTTATAGTTATTATAAAATATTGACTATATTCCCTGTGTTGTACAGTATATCCTTGTAGCTTATTTTTTTTTTTTTTTTTTTTTTTTTTTTTTTTGCGGTACGCGGGCCTCTCACTGTTGTGGCCTCTCCCGTTGTGGAGCCCAGGTTCCGGACGCGCAGGCTCAGCGGCCATGGCTCACGGGCCCAGCCGCTCCGCGGCATGTGGGATCTTCCCGGACCGGGGCACGAACCCGTGTCCCCTGCATCAGCAGGCGGACTCTCAACCACTGTGCCACCAGGGAAGCCCCCTTGTAGCTTATTTTATACCTAATAGTTTGTACCACTTACTCCCCTTACCCTCCTTATGTTGCCCCTCCCCCTTTCCCTCTCTCCACTGGTAGCCACTAGTTTGTTCTCTACATCTGTGACTCTGTTTCTTTTTTGTTGTATTCATTAGTTTGTTGTACTTTTTAGACTCCTCATATAAGTGATATCACACAGTATTTGTCTTTCTCCGTCTGATGAATTTCACTTAGCATAGTGTCCTCCAAGTCCATCCATGTTGATGTAAATGGCAGAATTTCATTCGTTTTTAATGGCTGAGTAGTGTTCCGTTGTGTATATATACCATATCTTCTTTATCCATTCATCTGTTGATTGACACTTAGGTTGTTTCCATATCTTGGCCATTGTAAATAATGCTGCTATGAACATCGGGGTGCATGTATCTTTTTGAATTAGTGTCTTTGTTTTTTTTTGGATATATACCAGGGAGTGGAATTGCTGGATCATACGGTAACTCCATTTTTAGTGTTTTTGAGAAACCTCCATACTGTTTTCCACTGTGGCTGTACCATTTACATTTCCACCAACAGTGTAGGAGGGTTCCCTTTTCTTCATATCCTCGCCAACATTTGTTATTTGTGTTCTTTTTGATGATAGCCATTCTGACAGGTGTGAGGTGATATCTCATTGTGGTTTTGATTTGCATTTCCCTGGTGATTCGTGTTGTTGAGCATCTCTTCGTGTGCTTGTTGGCCATCTGCATTATCCCAGTTTTTAGATGAGAGGCCTGCCTTGCCCAAGGATACCCAGTAGCAAAGCTAGGCTTTGAAATCCACATAACCCAATGTGGTATTTAGTTTCTGGGCTCCCATTAGAGATATCCTTTAGGATTATGGGCTGTTCCTTTACCATCTCAGCCAAGGACTTTGCTTTCCCTGTCCCTTGGGACATCACATTTTGTTGCATTATTGCCAGCCTGCATGGCTTTCTTTACTCATTTAGCAATTATTTCAAACTTACTACTACTCATATGTGCCAGGTACTGTGCTGGGTAATGGGGACATCACAAGAACCAGTCAGATACAGTCCTTGCCTCGATGAAGCTTAAGTTCCAGTGAAAATGATGGACATTAATCAATCACACAATAAATATTTAAATAAAACTATCATGTGTGTTTCAAAGGGGAAAGGCACAGGATGCCATGAGAGTGGGTTATAGAGAACTCTCTCAAGAGATGACCCTTGAGTTGAGAACTAAAGTTGTTCATAAACAAGAGTCAGGCACAGAGGGGAGGGAAGTGTGTTCTAAACAGAGGGATGGTATGTGCACAGGCTCTAGGGAAGGAGGAAGCATGGTGTGTAAGGGAGACAAAAAGAAGGTCTCTGTGACCAGAGCACATCCAACAAGGGGACATGGATGGAAAAGTCAGGGGCCACACAAGACCTGTGCTCAGATTTGGGCCTTTGTCTTAAAAGCAATGGCAAGCCACTGAGGTGTTTGAGCAGGGGTAATCAGAGTGGTGGTGTTATCACTCCAAATGCTGTGTGTGATCCTCCATTACAAGGCTGCTCTTTCCTCAGTTCAGTAAGGGACTTCTGCTAATGCAGCAACACACTGAGACGAACTAAGGTGTATACATCATGATCTGAAAACACAGTTGGTCTCTCTGCCGTGGCCTGAGGGATGAGTGAGCCACAGCCCTGCGTGCAATGGTGAGTCAGCTCACTTCTGAGAAGTGAAGACTCGATCTGAGACCTTTACACCAGAGGCTGTACCCAGCCTAACCAATGACAAGGATAGCTTGCTGTCAACTTGGAATCCTGCTTGCAGCAGGTCTTCTCATTTAGTAAAAATAAGTACTTGTTGATTAGCTTGAAAGCTGGGTTACTTGTCACCAAAGGCCAATGTTTGCCTGGCTCCTCACTTCAGTTATGGGGCAGAGAAGAAGCTTTGCTTTTGGTCCTAAGAGAATTCTAGGACATAAACATAATTTTCCATCACCCTTAGAATGGAATCCAGACCCCCTAGCTTGGCCTGCCAGGTTCTCCACAGTCTCGTCCTGCTTCCCTATTCGTCCTCTCATATCACTCTCCCTCACTTATTAGTTGCTCAAAAAATCCTTGTTGAACAAATGGATGTACAAATGACTGTATAATCTTGGACAAGACATAGCTCCTCTCTGATCTTAGTTTCTTCATTTTTAAAAGTGGACTAGCCTGGGTTTTTTTTAAGGTCCCATCTCTATGAGATGCAGAAATGGGAGTCGTTAAGCAAGCACTTGCCAACATATCCTCTAAGCCATGTCCCATGACAGGCACCAGGTATACCCCTGCCCTTGAGATGTTTATTCAAAAATAGATACAAACATAAAGAAAACAGGTTCAAAATCACAGGGGGCATGAATGTGAACTCTATAGTCATAGGAACTAGGCACAATCCTAACGCTACCACTTTCTTGAGCAAATAATCTCTCAGTGGCCCAGTGCCCAGTGGCCTATGACTTCAATGGAGATAATGTCACTAACTCATGGAATTTTGTGAGATTTAAGTGAGATGATGTTATTGCTGGCATTGTCTCTGGAACAAAGCAGTGCTCAACAAATGTTGGTGATGATCATCAATAAGTGATGATGACGACTAACATCAACAGGATATTCGGCACCCATACGACTATGCCAGTTGTCAGTGGCTTACATCTGTTCTGATTACCTACTAACAATGCCATCCTAGTTGTAAGATATTTTGATCTTTCCCACTGAATGAAAGTACATGGTAGCAGAGAGGAGCTGCAGTTGATGCTCAGTGTCAGTGGTTCATGGAAGGTGTCCTGGGGAAGATGAGGCCAAAGCTGAGCTGTAATATAAAGAAGTATAGACAAAGCCTCTTCTGTCAACTATGCCCTCCAACAGTGACCAGAGGAAGCTTTCAAAAGTGCACATCAGAAAAAACAAACAAACAAAATGATGCACAAGAGATCAATTGATTTCTTCCTTAAAACCAATGGCTACGTGCTGCACTTGGAATAAAATCAAAGCTCCTCACCATGGTTTACAAAGCCCTGTATGAGCTAGTCCCATCTTGAGCCACCTTCACCCTTCCCAACCATAGTCAGCTATTTATCCCTACCTCAGGCTCTTTGCATTGGCTGCACTCTCTGCCAACAATGTACCTCCCTCCAGTCCTCCCATGCCTGGCTCCTCTTCATCAGCAGAACCCAGCTCCAATATCACCTCTGTAGAGAGATCTTCACTAGCTACACTACCTGACATTGTCCCCACTCCTGCATGCCACCCCCCAATATTTCCACTACTGTCATTCATTTTGCAAGCCAAAACCTTGTTTTGTTTCCTTCAAAGCTCTTACCACCATCTGAAATTATCTCTAGGAGGACAAGCATTTTATCAGTCTCACTCCCACTGGCCTCAACACATGGTTGACCCTCAAAGATATTTTGAATGAACAAATTCCAGCTCCTTATAAAAGACTGAGGTGAGACAGCATGTTCTGGGATGAGAACACAAGATTAAAGCTAGTGTCACACAATGAAGAATCACATCAGATCTCAGAGAACTTAGAAAATGCTCTGGATCACAGAGTGTACCATGTCTGAGCATCATGAAAAGTCCAACAATATCTTATTTCTTCCTCTAAGACAGCCATTTCTCAGTCTTGCATTTCCAGAAACCTTCTCTAAAGTTCAGACAGCTGTCTAAACTAATTAAAAAGTCAAGATTATAAAATAATTTCCAGTAATCCAGGCTTAGCTCTTTCACATGGTAATTCCAACTAAGCTAGCAGAAGCCCTTGGGTTGTCTCTTTAATGAATAGCTAAAAGCGGTGTTTAATTAGAATGTCATCATTAACCCCCAAAGAGTTTGTTCTTGTAAGCAGTTTCAACATTGTCCCTGCAGTTCTAGTTGCCTCACACACTTGCTCAGAAGGTCAAGCATTCACTTATAAATCTCCTATGTCACGTCAGACACTTTGATTACCTTAAGTAAGCACCAAAGTTGGTGTTCAAACTACAGCTTAAGTGCTCATCCAAATTATTCAAAATTCTGACTTAGTAGGGTTTGGATTTAAAAATATTACCCATAAATGGCAAAAGGCAATCCACAGGCATCACTTTCAGAACCAACTTGCCAATCTTATACTCTCTTCCTAGCAGGATATGATTTGCACATAGCTTCTCCCCAACCCCAAATTAATAGCAGGAGAAGCAGCAGATCCCCTTCTCCCAGACCCACCCACACCTATGCACTGTGTATGTGGTTAGTGTGTATTTGATTGGGCCCACTGTGCCTGCCTGGAGAAAAACAAAATCAACAGCTGCAGGAATTATAATTGCTACTGACAAGGACCTTGGGAGGTAGGTGAAAGGGAAGCAGTGCTTTTTCACAGTTAAGCCCTGCTGTTGATTCATGAATGTCCCTCTTGCCTTTGATGCCAAAATTGTGTTTTGACATGTGGGAACAAGAAGCCTGGCCATTGCCAAGCTGCCTCCTGGGGTCTTCTGGTGGTCCTGACTGGTCTGAGGCCTGGGGGATCACTTGGTGCCCACTCACCACACACATGCACATCCTATAAACTACAAAGTCCTATGGAACATTCTCCACCTTAAAGACCACCACCTGAAATTATATCCTCCTTACCTCTGGTCTTTCCCTGCTCCAGTCTCCCTCTTACATCCCATAGTGATTATAGTATCTCCTGTTCAAATCCCTTCCCTGGCTCCTAGTCTAAGCCTCCTATGATCTGAACTCAGCCTATCTTCCAACATACATAATGTATGTACCCCTAAATTCAGCTGAAGTGAACCAGAGGAAGGGTGAACAACCAGACAAAATAGGCCCCTGCTAACCAGCCAGCAGTATCTGCTAAACCAGTACTTCTCAACTACTAATAACGTACATTCATTCAAATCACTGGGAATTTGTTAAAATGCAGATTGTGATTCAGGAGGTCTAGAGTAGGGCTCAAGATTCTGCATTTTTCTAACAAGTTCCCAGATCCTGAGGCTGTTGCTGGTCCCTGCACTGCACATTGAGTAGGAAAGTACTATGTCATCTTTTTAACGTGTAATTCGTGTGTGGGCATGTGGGGGTATGCTGTATTCAAAATAGCTTTATTTTAAGATTATGTTAACTCTATAAAATCACCATTTTTGCAAATCAAAAAGTAAATTTCATATGGTTCACCATGATCTCAGGATCCTAGCCAACTTACCTTGGAACATAGAGGAGGTAAGACTTCAGATCAAAATCCCAAATGTGCTAACTTGAGCTTAGAGCAGAGCACAGCCTCATCCCTATACTTGCCACAACCCTGCCCCTATGGGATCCTACCCTATGGGGCATCCAAGAGACATCTTCCTACCTTTTTCAGTCTTATAAGTTGGAGAGAAGAATCACTCCACTTGATTGCCTTCCACTTCTCTGCTCTCCAAGCCTAGTTCTCAGAATATACTGAAATTTCAAGGCATGCCTTGAAGAACTGGCACATCCCCAGGTAGTTTTCTAGGTCACCTGGTGGGAAGATCTTAGCAGTTGGCAGGATGTGTTTTGATTCTCATTAAGAAGCTTACTCAACACTGAAAGGAGATGTGGCAGGTCCCCCTATAGCTCCTGGTTCTCCACCTACAGAAAGTCCTGGCTGTGTGGGTGGGAGGTAGGGAGGGAGGAGATTGATGAGCACAGACCTGTAAGCCTGCCTGGCCTGAGTCCTGCACAGGCAGAGAAGATTCACTAACCCCTGACTGCAGTTGCCTTTTTGATGACAGAGTAGCTGCTGTATAACCATCTGCCACCATTGGCAAAACACACCAGAAGTGAAGTAACAATAAACAAATAGGATATTTCAAGAGCAGCAATAATATGAGAAGCTCTACTGATTCAAGATGTTCAGGATATTATCAAACTCAAGGGACCATCCATCTGAGTGGACAGTGATGGGATACTGATGCTCACTGATTATGTTGCACTGGTTCTCCACTCCAGCTGCCCTCTAGCTGAAGAGCTTTTAACAAACATCAGTGCCTTGTTCCCACCCTAAAATAATCAAATCAGAATTTGCGAGGCAGGCATAGGTGGATTTTAAAAGCACCCAGGTGAACTGGATGCACAGTGAAGGTTGCAATTCACTCTGTTAGAGATGTTTTATTCAAAGATCAAGGAAAAGTACCCTTTTTTGATCATTGACTTTCTCAGCTTCTAAAACTACACCTCATTTTTAAATTCAACATAAGATGTTGGGAATAATGAATACTCTTTATACTTTCAGTCATAAATCACTTTTACATGCACCATCTTTTTAGATTCTCAAATCAGCTTGTGGAAAATGCTAATACCATTATAGACAGATAACGCTAGGCTTGCTGTGACACTGTTTCCGAGAGACAAAAAAAAATGGAAACAACCTAAAAACTAGTGAGAGGATGGTTAAATATGTTATAGGGCATTTATGTGATGGAGAATTATATGGCTATTAGAAAGATTTAGGTAGATCCATACACATTGACTTAGAAAGATAGCCACAGACTACTTTTAATTTTTAAAAAAATAATTTTTTTAAATCAAGTTCACAGTTACTTATAAGTGATTCCATTTCCATTGTTTTTTCACTTTTCATTTTTTATTTTTATTGAGATATCTTTGACATATCAAAATTGTATACATTTTAGGTGTACAACTGATATTTTGATATATGTATACATTGTGAAAAGATCACCAAAATCGAACTAAATAACATATCCATCACAAATTCATAGATATGTGCGTGTGTGTGTGTGTGTGGTGTATGTGATAAGATTTAATTTCATGCCACATCTTCTTTATCCATTCATCTGTCAATGGACACTTGGTTTGTTTCCATGTCCTGGCTATTGTATATAGAGCTGCAATGAACATTGTGGTACATGACTCTTCTTGAATTATGGTTTTCTCAGGGTATATGACCAGTAGTGGGATTGCTGGGTCATAAAGAAGATGTGGCACATATATACAATGGGATATTACTCAGCCATAAAAAGAAACTAAACCGAGTTATTTGTAGTGAGGTGGATAGACTTAGAGTCTGTCATACAGAGTGAAGTAAGTCAGAAAGAGAAAAACAAATACCGTATGCTAACACACACACACACACACACACACACACACACACATATATAAAATCTAAAAAAAAAAAGTGGTTATGAAGAACCTAGGGGCAGGACAGGAATAAAGACACAGATGTAGAGAATGGTCTTGAGGATACGGGGAGGGGGATGGGTAAGCTGGGACAAAGTAAGAGAGTGGCATGGACTTATATATACTACCAAATGTAAAATAATAGCTAGTGGGAAGTAGCCGCATAGCACAGGGAGATGAGATCGGTGCTTTGTGACCACCTATAGGGGTAGGATGGGGAGGGTGGGAGGGAGATGCAGGAGGGAGGAGATGTGGGGATGTATGTGTGTGTATAACTGATTCACTTTGTTGTAGAGCAGAAACTAGCACACCATTGTAGAGCAATTATACTCCAATAAAAATGTTAAAAAAAAAGATTTAATTTAGGATCTATACTTTTAGCAAATTTCAAGTGTGTGATATAATATTGTTAACTATCACCACCATGCTGTACATTAGAGCTCCAGAATTCATTCACCTTCATAAGTGAAACTTTGTACCCTTTGACGAACATCTCATTTCTCTCTCTGCTCAACCCCTGAAAACCACCATTCTATTCTCTCCTTCTATGAGTTGACTGTTTTAGATTCTACCTATAAATGAGTTCATACAGTATTTGACTTTCTGTGTCTGGCATATTTCACTTAGCATAAGGTCCTTCTGGCTCATCTGGTTCATCTATGTTGTCACAAATGACAGGATTTCAGTTATTTTTATCGCTGAATAATATTCCAGTGTGTGGGGAGAGGTATGTATCACATTTTCCTTATCCATTCATCCCTCAGTGGACACTCAGGTTGTTTCCATATCTTAGCTACTGTGAACAATGCTACAGTGAACATGGGAGTGCAGATATCTCTTTAAGAGACAGATTTCATTTCTTTTGGACATATACACAGATGGGGTTTCTGGATCTTATGATAGTTCTATTTTTCATTTTTTGAGGAAACTCCATCCAGTTTTCCATAGTGGCTGCACCAATTTACATTCCCACCAACAGTGCACAAGTGTTCCCTTTTGTCCACAACTTCACCAACACTTGTTATCGCTTGTCTTTTTTGTAATAGCCATTCTAACAAGTGTGAGGTTATATCTCATTGTGGTTTTGATTTGCATTTCCCCAATTATTGGTGATGTTGTGCACTATTTCATGTACCTATTGGTCATTTGTATGTTTTCTTTTGAGAAATGTCAATTCAAATTATTTGCCCATTTTTTAATCAGGTTATTTGGGTTTTTTTGCTATTGAGTTGTTATGAGTTACTTGGATATTTGGAATATTAACCCTTATCAGATACATTGTTTGTGAATATTTTCTCCCATTCTGTAGGTTACCATTTTACTATTTTGATTGTTTCCTTTGCTGTGCAGAAGCTTTCTAGTTTGGTACAACCCCACTTGTCTGTTTTTGCTTTTCTTGCCTGTGCTTTTTGCTGTCATAACCAAAAAAAACACTGTCAAGACCAATGTCAAGAAATTTTTTCCTATGTTTTCCTCTAGTAGTTTTATAGTTTCAGGTCTAACATATAAGTCCTTAATCCATTTTTAGTTGACTTCTGTATGTGGTATGAGATAAGGTTCCAATTTCATTATTTTTCATGGGATATCCAATTTTCCCAACATCATTTATTGAAGAGTCTGTCCTTTCCCCATTATGTGTTCTTGGAACCTTTGTCAAAAATCAGTTGGCCATAAGTGTGTGGATTTATTTCAAGGCCTTCTGTTCTGTTCCACTGGTCTATGTATATGTATTTATACTGTTTTAATTACTATAGCTTTGAAATACATTTTGGAACCAAGAAATGTAATTCCTCTAGCTTCTTTCTAACTTCGTTCTTCTTGCTCAAGATTGCTTTGACTACTCAGGGTCTTTTGTGGTTCCATATGAATTTTAGGGGTTTTTTCCTATTTATGTAAAGGATGCCTTTGGAATTTTGTTAGGGATTGGATTGAATCTGTAGATCACCTATAGTAGCATGAACGTTTTAACAATATTAATTCTTCCAGCCCACAAACATGGGCTTGTCTTTCCATTTATTTTATTTAATTTCCCTCACCAGTGTTTTATAGTTTTCAGTGTGCAAGTTGTTCACTTCTTTGGTTGAGCTTATTCCTAAGTATCTTATTTTTGTTGTTGCTACTATAAATGAGATTATTTTTTTAATTTCCTTTTTGGATAGTCCATTGTTAGTGTACAGAAATGCCACCAATTTTTGTATACTGAATTTGTATCCGGCAATTTTACTGAATTAATTTATCAGTGCCAAGAGTTTTTTGTGTGGTTGAGTCTTTATTGTGTTCTACATATATAATCATTTCATCTGCAAAAAGAGGCAATTTTATTTCTTCCTTTCCGATTTGGATGTCTTTTATTTCTTCTTGTCTAATTGCTTTGCCTAGACTTTGTTGAATAGAAGTGGCAAGAGTGGGCATCCTTGCCTTGTACTGGATCTTAGAGGAGAAATTTTCAGTGTTTCTCCATTAATTATGATGTTAGCTGTGGGCTTTTCATATATGGCCTTTATTGTATTGAGGTAAGTTCCTTCTGTTTTTCTCAGATTTTTTATCATGAATGGATGGTGAATTTTGTCAAATGCTTTTTCTGAATCTATTGAAATGGTCATGTGGTTTTTATCTTTTATTACGTTAATGTGGTATATCACACTGATTGATTTGTATGTGTTGAACAATCCTTGCATCCCAGGAATAAATCCTACTTGGTCATGGTGTATAATCCTTTTAATGTGTTGTTGAGTTTGGTTTGCTATGATTTTATTAAAGATTTTTGCATCTATGTACATAAGAGATATTGGCCTTTAGTTCTCTGTTCTTACAGTGTCTTTGTCTGGCTTTAGTATCAGGATGATGCTGGCCTCATAAAATGAGTTCGGAAGTGTTCTCTCTTCTATTTTTTGGAAGAGTTTAAGAAGGACTGGTATGGGTTCTTCCTTGAATGTTTGGTGGAATTCACCCACAAAGCCATCTGGTCCAGGGATTTTCTTTGTTGAGAGATTTTTGATTACTACTTCAATCACCTTATTTGTACTCATCTGTTCAGGTGTGTATTTCTTCTTGATTCAGTCTTGGTAGGTTGTATGTTTCTAGGAATTTATCCATTTAGTGTTTTTTTTAACTCTACATGTATATGTGTGTGTGATTAATAAGCACAAAAAAAATCTGGAATAAATACTAAACTCTTAATAATCATATTGCTTGGACTGGGATTAGAAAGAGGTGGGGAAGGGGAACTTTTGTTTTTTAATTTCTTTTAGTTTGTTACAAAATTATACTTCCATACTGTTAAAAAATAAAAGCTATTTTATTTATTTATTTTTTTAACATCTTTATTGGAGTATAATTGCTTTACAATGGTGTGTTAGTTTCTGCTTTATAACAAAGTGAATCAGTTATACATATACATATATTCCCATATCTCTTCCATCTTGTGTCTCCCTCCCTCCCACCCTCCCTATCCCACCCCTGTAGGTGGTCACAAACCACTGAGCTGATCTCCCTGTACTATGTGGCTGCTTCCCACTAGCTATCTAGTTTACGTTTGGTAGTGTATATATGGACTTGAGGATATGGGGAGGGGGAAGGGTAAGTTGTGACAAAGTGAGAGAGTGGCATGGACATAAAAAGGTATTTTAAAGCCACAGCCTGAAATGAATGAACAAGGGCTCAACAGGCAGATTGCTGATCTTCATTCAATGAAGAGCAAGTTAAGTCCTGCACAGTCAGGTGACTGGTGCAGGCTGGTGCATCAGGAGCCTAAGCCATCAGCTCTCTCTCCATCAGGAGCACTGCATCTTGCAGGCTGGCCAGTCTCCTCTCAGTGTCACTGAGCTGACTCAGGACCTAGCAATTCCCTGCTTGTCCATGGCCATGAGGAAGATTTGCTTGCTGCCAATGGCAGCTGCTGGTGCAGCCTGGAAACATGTCCACCCCTGTAGGGCAGTTCTGCTCCTAATAAGGGAAATTCACTTTACACACACTTTAGGGGAAATGTCCTGAGATGAAGCCAGAGCCAGATGGGCACCAAGCTTATTAAATGCATGATTGTTACCAGAAAACTTTTGCAAGTATGTATGGGTATTTTGTATGTGTGTGTATGTGTGTGTGCACGTATTTTATACATGCACACACACACACACACAGATCATATCCCTGAAATCTCTTCAATTATAGGATTATCTTTCCAATTGTTCTACAATGTACTTTACAGTTTACCCTTATGTAGGGTGGATATGCCGTACCTCACATCTTTTAATGCTAGATTGTTGTTCTTATTATTGTTTTTCACTCCTGCCAGGTGCAGCTCATCCACTATAACCACGAGTTATATACCAATGTCACAGAAGCTGCAAAGAGCCCAAATGGATTGGTGGTAGTTTCTATATTTATAAAAGTAAGTGTATTGTGTTCCTTCATTCTTCTCTTCTTGCCATTCCCACCCCAATCAGAATATCAGTTTGCGGTCCAGTTGGATCTTAGAAACAGCAACAGAGGTAATATCTATGCCCAAGAAAAGCTGCAGGGGGTGACTTTTATTTCCATGAGATTCATGATAAATAAAGCCCCTTTCAGTGAGATGCAAAAACAATGAGTTCCATTTCAGAGCACTGGGGCCTGAGGATTCAGGTATCTTTTGTCCTAGAGAGAAAAAGTGTGCTGGATCCAGGTGTAGGCTTTAGGTCCCACTCATACAGAAGAATCAGAAGGAAGCAATATAAGGGGAGATGGTTTCTCACTGACACCCCACCGGATTAAAGACCTGTCCATCAGATAACCCTTGGAAAAAGAGATGAAAGGAAAACATGAGATATCTCTCCCCTCCAGGCACTGCACTAAACAGCTCCCTCCAGCTTGCCACAATTGCTCTGAGTATCATCTTTCCCTTCCATTGTCCTTCTCCTTTGTAAGCATCCTTGTGAATAATTAAGCAAAGGTCACCAATGCTGACTTTATGACATTCTAGGGAGGCTCTACATCTTCTTACAGTCATCATCAACAACAAACCTCCAAGCAAGCAAATTCTAATTTGTTAAAAAATAATTACCTTTAACATTTTGACAGTTGTTGAGTGAAACAAGTTTGCAAATTAAAAAAAAGAAAGAAAGAAAGAAAGAAGAAAGAAAGAAAGAAAGAAAGAAAGAAAGAAAGAAAGAAAGAAAGAAAGAAAGAAAGAAAGAAAGAAAACAAAAGAAACTGTCTTTCCAAAAGGGAAAAAAAAGCAAAAGCAAAAGGTGGCAGTTCTAAAAGTTGGCAGTCAGTGTGCTAGCCCCTTGGGAAGTTTTAGCCAGACCATTAGAGGAAGTGCTCCAATCAGAACTTGGAATCTGATGATGGTCAATAGAAATTCAGCATTTGGCACTAGTGAGTTTTAACAGAGCTTTCGTGGTGGCATCATCATCACTCAGAAGGATGAGTGCAGGGGCAACCCCAGGCATCACTCAGAAGAATGGGCACAGGGGCAACCCCAGGCATCACTCAGAAGAATGGGCGCAGGGGCAACCCCAGGCATCACTCAGAAGAATGAGTGCAGGGACAACCCCAGGCATCACTCAGAAGAATGGGTACAGGGGCAACCCCAGTCACTACTCCCCCTCCCTCCTTGAGAGCATCACCCTTTTCAATAAGCACTTTGCCCTGCCTGGCTACACCACCTCCTAACTTACTCTCCCTCACCTCACCTTTTTGTGGCCCCAGTAGAGCTGAACATTGGACAGAGGCATTAGTGACATATTGCTGTCACTGGCCACCAACCCCACCTCGTCTAGCTTGTCATTGGCAAAGATAGGAAGGGGCTTTTGATAGAGGAAGTACATTTTTAAGCTGTCGTGCCTTCTTAATACCTGATGTGACTTCCCAAAGGAAATTGGTCCTGGTACAGACTGATCCTGCCAGTCCCTGCTCTATATGTCTTGACATCATCACAGACCCTGTTATAATAAACAATGGGTTCCTAAATGCCAGGCACTGAGATATGTACTTTACATATATTTTATCAGTTAACCCTAATAATAAACCTGTGGAGTGGGTATTATGTCCCTATCTTGCAGATGAGGAAAATGGTTCAGAGAATCTTTGACATTCCATCCTAATTCATGTAGTTCGTAACAGCCCATAAAGGAATGGAACCCAAGTCTTGCTTGACTTTAAGGCAAGTCAATGACCTTATTAATGACCTTATTCAAAGAGCTGGGAGGGGGAAAAGAGAAAACAACATTTAAAAACTTTTCCCCCATATCCCCATGCTGCCCACAAACGTGGGGCAAATAACTATATCCCTCAACCAGCCCCAGTTATGATATTGATAACCAACTGATGCATTCAACCTGGGTCAAGCTTATTGTTATGAAGCTTAAAGATATTTCACAAAATTGTGCCATGCGTGTCCAGGGGCTCACAATGCCAGGCCTTCCATGAGTAACTCTCACGGCCAACATGGGCTGCCCAACAGCTCCTGACCTTTGGTGAGTGCCTCAGTCCCTGCCACTGACATTGCCTCACTTTGCTTAAAGCTCCTAAGTCAGTGTATGTCATCCTGGAAGTGCAGGCACATTACAGCTGACGCTGTGATTGATTCACCAGGAAGTCAGCCTCCTAACTGCAAACTCCTGGTGTGTTTCACAAGCTCCTGCAGAAACACTCTTTCCACCGAGATTACTGATGCAGGTCCTGCTGCTTCCCTGCGGGTTGTTGAGTGGAACATATGCCCCAGACCCTGAGGTCAGTGAAAGGATGGTGACTAGCTCCTGCATCTTCTCAGGCCAGTTTGGCTCTTAGGGATGCTTCTGTTCTTTCCCTGAGCAAACCTGAAGCTTTCTGGCTAGATCTCAAAATAAGCCACAGCACTTCTATCTTTGTCCAACATAATCAACTCCCAGATGCTCCACAGTGAGTTATCCAAGTTGTGACTTGTCATTCACTCATCCCCAAACACTGACTGAGCATGGGACACAGTCCAGCCTTGTTCTGGACACTGGTACCTAGAAATGACGTGAACAAAACCTCTGGTAGCCCTCCCCTCCTGCTGATCTTTCTGCCTCTCCTCCCCAGTTCCTGCCTCAAGGTAGGCAGGAACAGAAAATGAGAGACCCTATATCTAGGTCAGCTGAGCCCTCAAGATGTCACCCTGGCCCAAAAGCTGAGCCATAAAAGCACTGGAATTGTTTGTTAAAACAAGAGATTTGTTTATCTGTGGGTTTTACCTATCTCTGTCCCCTCCTAATCCCCCACCCTTCCTATGACCACAGGGAACTGAGATTTGGCTATAATTGCTGCTCAATCACATACCATTAACTTCCCACTTAAGCTCACTTATACCAAGTACACATTTTATCCTCTCACCCACACAGCCAACATGCTAGAGCCCACAAATCATCTGTGTGCACTTTGGAAATTTTTCAATTATTTTTAATCAGCACAAAAATGTCTAATCCCAATGTTAGCTCTGCCCAGACTCACCGGGTACCAGGAAACCAAGGCACCCGATTGAGGGACATGGCAGATTCCTCACCTGCCACGACAATCTATTTTTGGCTCTCCTTTCATGGACTGCATCAACACAAACAGGCAGCTTCAGGCTATCTTTTAAATAGCTGAAGAGGATGTCAAAGTAGAAATTGGATTCAGCACTAAAGCTTCCAGGGATCAGCAGTGTTTAATTTGGGACTTTTCTCCATTTGGAGTGGGATTTTACCTCCGTTGAACATTGTCACTCACCAAGCTCCCCTTGGTGTATGTCTCACCACAACAACACACCCAGGAAACTGCGTGGGAAAGGAAAGGCAGATGGAGGGAAAATAAACAGTCTGTGCTTTCTGCAAACTAAAAATTACCTGTTGCTTATCTAATAATAATAATAATATGCTGCAATTTTCCCAACCCTCAGAATAAATCAGATTTAAAATGTTGATGTGTCACAACATCCGATTAGCAGCTGAGGTGTAAATTACAGAGCACAGCTGAGCAAGGTAGGAGAAAAATATCTAGGATGAACAATGGTCCCTAGAAAAAGGCTGAGTAAAAAGGGAGTTGTTAAGAAAACAGTATATACAGTCTTGTGGGGGCCCATCACAGTCTCCAAATTGTGGTTCCCTGGCTTAAGCCCCTGGAAACTTGGCTTGTTCTCCAAACAAGGAATTTGGAGATCTAACAGCATGGGCATAAAATGGGAACTGATCCCTGAACATCTAGTAAAATGTGTCACCCATAATAGGAATTTGGTAAATAATTTTTGGATGGATGAAAGGACAGATTGATGGATGATTGATTGATTGACTGAATGACATGGCTTATGATATATTTGATTCATGTAATACTGAGCAGTGGTATAAGATTCTATATTATATCCTAGAGATCTTTTTTACCTCCTGATATCACTGATCTGAGTACTCTTTCTCTCACTCTCTACTTGGAAAACTATCCCCTTCTTAATATGTCACTCCCTACTCCTTACTTAAAACCCTCTGATATTTCCCCATCCCTACAGGATAAAGTTTAAATTCCCTAACATGACACTCAAAGCCTGACATGACCTAGCACCTGCCTACCTCTCTATCCTTACCTCGCATCCTTCCCCCATACTCTCACCTTCACCTACACTGAAATACTTCCCTGGGCATGACTAGTTCTCCCATGTCCATGTGTGCACAGTCCTCTGTATGTCATGTTTTTCTTCACTTTTCCTCCTTTTCCACACTATACCACCAAAGCACTTTGTTAACTTCCCCTGATCCTTCAAGACTTAGCTCAGGCCTTAGTGCCTAAGATTCCCCAGGTGGACGGTCTTCCTCTAATATCATCATACCTGTAACTCTATCATAGCACTCTTCACACTAAATTATAACCATTAGGTTACTTACCTGTCTTCTTTCTCTAGACTGTGGATTCTGGAAAGTAGATTCTATATATTTAATCTCTGAATTTCCAGCCATCATAGTGTTTATAGCATGGTAGGGACTCAATAAATATGAGTGAATAAGTAAATGCATGGAGGCGATGTTTATCTTGAAATAGTACTGCCCAGTTATTAATATTTTCTTTTCTCCCCTAGGTTTCTGATTCATCAAACCCATTTCTTAATCGAATGCTCAACAGAGACACTATCACAAGAATAACATATAAAAGTAAGTTTGGTTCAATTTCCTATATAGCAACTATTCTATAAAGGTTAGTCCTGTCTGAAGTCAGAAAGGCAGAACTGATGATCTCCAAGGGCCTCTTTCAGCTTCATGATCCTTTAATTCTGTAGAAAGTCACTCTGGAGAGTGAAGGTAGGCTAAGAAGCAGCTCATTTCAAACAGAAGCCCCCAGAGTGCCTTTGTCATCCATGTCTGTCTAAGGTAATAATGATTATTATGATGATGGTCATCATTACCCCATGGATTGGTAAAGAGCTGGGGGACTCTGCTAGCTGACAGACTCTACCATGTCAGCTGGCCACATTTGGGGCTTTGCCAATTATGTGATTGAAAAAGCATTCACCAGGTGGTTTGGATCCAACTTCAAAACATCCAGAAGCCCTCAGCGAAACCACATCTCCCTCTCTGTGTCATTGGGTCTCCCTTTCAGGTGGAGGCAGGGTGGCATTTTTCTTCATTTACATGTGTGATACGATGACCTAGAGAACTCTGTCCAGTTTCCTTGGGTTTCTAGAGTGTTTTATCCCCAGAATCCTTAAGCAAAAAAGAGAGAACAGTGCAAAGTTGAAGGGAGTAGAGGGGAAAGGATGCTACTGTCTTCCACAGCAATCCCAGAGTTTGCAAGATTTGGGGATAGTTATGGGTAACAGCACACACCAAGGGAATGAAATAAAACAGTATAGGAAAAAAAAAATTAACTAATTAAGAGTGACCATAAAAGTGGAATTCATGTGCCAATTTTGTCTTTAATCAAGGAACTTCCTCACTTTGACTCTGTTTTCCTCATTTGTTAAGTGAAGAAGTTGAACTTCAGATTTCTAAGGTCTTTCTAAATCTAGGATTCTGAATCTGATCTTTGCAAATGTAAAAAGCAACACACAAACATTCTAACACCTCACATCCCCTTTGCGTATCCTCACTTGGTGGAGGCCACTGGTGCTTCTACCTCCAATGGTGACGTGGAAAGACAGAGTGAATGCTTACAGATCTCACCTCAGACTGCTGGAAGGAGAGTATGGAGAAACCTTCTCTTGTTCAATTATTCATCCATTCAGCAAGCATTTCCTGCACACCTGCCTCATGACAGGCACCAAGTGAGGCTCCTGGAATAAAAAGATGGGCCAGACACCAGCCCTCCCCACAGGCACTCACTTCCATATGAAGTCACTTCCATATGAAGAGGTTGGGGTTGGGGACGCTGGCAGTGATGAATGAACCTGGAGAATCACCTAGAAGAATTAAGTTATCTCCAAAACCATACCACCCTGCCTCATCAGTACCCCTATGGAGTCCTCTCTAAGTTCAAACTTAGATTGATCAGCAAAGGGAGACATTTCTGTCTTGTGTGCAAACAGTTTTTATAACTGCCCATAAAGGATTATTAGTTTTTTTAACTTTTTTCATTAAAAGAGCATAAAAATTAAATAAAACATTTTCAAATAATCTTGAATTTGCAGTTTAGAGACCATGAAAAGCCATGAAATCATACATTAAGCCTCAACACACAATCTAAAAGATTGCCAGCTACAAAGTCAATCATTAGTGGGACTTCCCTCCCTGCCCCACCCCCTAGCTCTGGTCTGATTAGTATTAAGTGATGTGGCTGCTGCCAAAGATGAAAGCATCCATATGGGTTTGTGCTATGGGAAGATGGCCTTTCTTACAAATAGGGGCTAGAGAGCCAGGATGACAGATCTTGTTGGAAACAATGATGAATAGCAGTTATGTGGCTGAGGGGAACTTCAACTTCATCTGCTTCAAGGGAGATGTTCCTGATGACTCATCCTCATTGGATCTGTAGGAACTGAAAAGGACAGACTTTGGCAATAGCTGAAGAGGATAGCAAAGTTAAGACCAAAGACCTTCATTCATTTGTTCACTAAATATTTGCTACAAGTATTTATTAAGTGGTCCTGCGTGCCAGGGAGTAGAGAGATCAATAGAACATGTTTCCTGTCCATGAGCCCCTCACTCTCTAGTCAGAGAGACAGACATATCATAGTGTTTCATAAAGATCTGTATAGCAGGGGATTTCCCAGGTGGTCCAGGGGTTAAGAATTCACTTTCCAAAGCAGGGGATGTGGGTTCAATCCCTGGTTGCGGGAACTAAGACCCCACATGCTGTGTGGTAACTAAGCCCATGCACCACAACTACTGAGCCTGCACACTCTAGGGCCCGTGTGCCACAACTAGAGAGCCCACATGCCACAACTACTGAGCCTGCGAGCTCTTGGGCCTGTGTACCACAGCTAGAGAGCCTGTACACTGCAACTACTGTACGCCACAACTAGAGAGCATAGCCTGCATGCCACAACTAAAGAGCCTGTGCACCACAACTACTGAGCCCATGCACTCTGGAGCCCACATGCCACAACTAGAGAGAAGCCTGCACGCCACAAAGAAGAGCCCAAGCGCCACAATGAAAGATCCTGCATGCTGCAACTAAGACCGGACGCAGCCAAATAAATAAATACATGTCTAAAAAAATTTAAAAACTTTGTGTAACAATTATAGTGTATTAAAAATAGGAACAGAACTCTTTGGGATCATAGAAAATCTGCCTAAAATTCATGGCAAGGTTATACATAGCAATTGCTATTCAAATAAGCACTGAATAGATGAGTAAACATTTGGTAAGAAAAGACAGCAAGAAAAGAGGGAGGGAGGGAGGGAGGGAGGGAGGGAGGGAGATTCCAAGCAGCATATACAAAAGCAAGAAGAGCATTTAAAGGACTCAATAGTTCAAAGGAAGGAACTTTGCTTTCATCAGCTCTTCCTCTCTGCCCACAGCACGTCCAATAAACATTCATTATGGCCTGAATAAATGGAGAAACGAATGGCCCCCTACGGGGGCAGAGGGAATGGCAGGAAAGATGGTCTGGAGTCAGATCTTGAAGGGTCTTGAGAACAGGCTAAGGAGTTTATGCAGAAGCATATTTGAAGAAATGCCCTCACTGCCCTAGATATAGGCTCCTAGAAGTGGAACTAAGAGAGAGCAGGAGCGCCCCCTTCTCTTGTCCCATCATCTATCTGTCAGGGCCAAAGGGAACTAAAGCAAGAGAAAGAGACCCAGTATGGGGAAAGGTAACTGCTTTACGTCCCTAATCACAGGTATTTTGTGCTTTTACACTGTTGGGGAATAATGGAGGTATTCCCAGGAGCACTTATCACATACCTGAAGGAAGTAACACTGCAGGGATAATTATTGGCCTGACATGTGGGAATGGCCTAGACACTGTGATGCCCAGGACACTGTGGCTGAAAGAGATTGATTTTCACAGAAGGAAAGCACTAGCACTCTTCCCTCCAGCTGAACGCCCCAGGGCAGCCAGCTCTTGGAAGGTTGGCCAGCAGACGGCAAGAAGGGGAGTTTCTGAAACAGGAGTCATGCACATGGACACAGCCAGTGGGTAGGAAACACAAGCCTGGAAGTCCCCCCCAGAGGCTCTACAGGAAACAGCAGGTTATTCATTGGCCCATGAATTCTGGTAGAGACAAAGACAACACCACCTGCTCAGGGGCAACTATCAGAGTACCCTGCTTTCATACTTTTAAGCAAGCAAGAAAGAGATGGGTCCCCACAGCTGCCACCCAAACACACTACCCAGGGACAACTGACTTTGGCCCCCACCCACTCTCCCAACCAGCCCTTCTTCTGATGCTACCCAGAACTACACCCCAGCAGAGCTTCAGTCTGCCATACTCACGCAGCTGTGGTACCCACTCTACAAAGTGCTCATCATCAGGAACAAGGAAGAGATGCTAACCAAACACTTTCTTCACTCTAGGCTCTGTGCTAGAGCTTTATGTGCAGCACCTTACCTGGTGCTCACAAAGTCCCATCCTCAATATAGATACAATTGTTATACCAGTTTATAGATGAGGAAAGCAAGGCTCTAAGAAGTGAAGCCATTTGTCAAGGACACACACCTAGTGAGTGGCTCTATTAGTCAGTAACATCTGCATAATAAACAAGCATTCAGCAATAGGCATTGATTTCTCACTACTGCATCTGTGGGTTGGTTAGAGTGGCTCTATATGTCTGCAGGTCAGTTAGGGCAACTTGGCTCCACAAAGCTCTCATTTTTCTGAGATCAAGTACTTCTTATGCTGGGGTCAGAAATGTGTGATGTTCCTTAAGACCTAGGCTTGAAACTCACACACTGTCACTTCTATCCACTTTCCACTGGTCAAAGCAAGTCATATGGCCAAGCCCAACATCAAAATACTCCCATGGAGTTGGGGCTGAGGAGGGAGTGAACATTTCCTGAACAATAATTTACTCATCCATAGTGAGAGAGCAAGCATTCTATCATAGGTCCTCCCGGGGACTTTTCTATGCTCTTACTTTCCTACTGTCTTCCTCCCTAAGGAGCAAGGAAAGCTAAGCTCTGAGGTCTTAAAACTAGTTGTAATGCTGATACTTTCACACTACATGAAGCTTATCAGCATGTTCTTCTCTTAATTCCAAACTTAGTTCAGTTTGAAGAGCCATCTCTTTGCTTTTTGCACTTGTTTCCACTCTGGAAGGGACATAAACTATGCACAGAACTTGTGGGTACTTTAAAAGTTCAGGCTCATACCATCCTAAGCCCCCTGCAGCTCCTGTCTGTCCCTTGGCATAGGACTACCAGTGGAAACCACTGTCATTCAAGGGAACACAGTGGCACTGCCATTATTAGGCACATACAGAAACCAGAGAAGGCATAGAGATTGGTACTAGATGGGTCAATCTTCTCCATCAGTCTTTCCCTTGGAGGCCATTTGTAATGAAAAGTCAATCTAAAACTCTGAGCAGAGAGTGGCATGATCTCCTGACAAAAGGATCTCTCTGTTTGCTTGCATAGATTATAGGGGCATGAACAAAAGTTGAGAGATGATTGCAGCAATGTTGATTGTGATCAGGCCAACTTGGGAGAGGTGATGAGAAATGATTGGGTATATTTTGAAGGAAGAGCCAAGAGATTTACTGACAGATTGGGTGTGTGATATGAGAGAGAGGAGTCAAATATAACTAAGGTTTTTAGCCTGAGTAAATGGAAGGAAGACTTTTCCATCATCTGAGATGGGGAAGGTTATGGATGAAGCATATTCATGGGTAGGAAGGGAATCAGAATTTCAAATATGTTAAACTCAAGATGGGCATCAAAGAAGAGGTGTGGAGTCTAGGCAGTTGGATATATGAGTCTGGATTTCAGGATACAGAACTACAGATATAAATGTGGAAGTCATTGGGATCCAGATGGCATTTAAACCTGGGTGAGATCATGGGAGAGAATAAATAGAGAAGAGAGGCGGACATATCCTCACTTTTGAAAGATCCCCAGGACTTAAGATTGTAAATAATTTCTAAAGATATCTTTTAAATCCTACCCTGGATGAGGCTCTGGTATGTCTGTCTCATCAACTGGCTCAGGAGGTACAAAGAGGCAGGAGTAAGCATGGAAGCATGGGGTGAAATCGCTACAAAATGGCAGCCAGTAGGCACACAATCCATTTGCTTGATTTCAACATATATTAGATGACTAGGGAGAAAAAAATGAATTGTGCAAAATCATTCTATTGATCCAGTTGAGAAAATCAATGCCAGATAATCCATAAAAGAAGGAAAGAAGGAGAATCTTGCCAAAAGGACTGGGAATTTTGGAAGCCAACATTCTGGTAAAAGCCACTATACTTATGGGATGCAATGTGTTCTAGTGAAGATATATAGAACTAAGCAGACCTGGGCTCCTGGCTCTACCACTCTTTTCTGTGTGGATTCTGGCAAGTTTCTTAACCTCTCTGAGATAATTTCCTCATCAATAAAATGAGGATACTAATACTGACATTGAGAGTGTTGGGATGAGGATTAAACAAGGCAATGAGTCAGTTGCCTGGACATTGACTGGTATAAACCAGGTGCATAATAACATGTGTTTCTAAATTATCCTAGGTATGTTGTGGTCAAATCCAGCTTCCTGGAGAGTGGGAGGCAGGTCACTATAAAACTAAATAAAAGTTATTGTCAAGGTGAATGCAATACAGGGCACACAAACAACAGAGCTTGTTTACTCTAATGAAACCCAGCTCCTGCATGGGACCTGTACATTGGATGGCAATAGCCTAGTGAGCTTCCACTCTCTTTGAAAGCTTGGATTTCATATGTCTGAGCAAATCTTATAAAACACTCTTACTAACCCAGACTGACGATGGAAAAGACCAGCCTGAATTAATTTCAGGCTGAATTTAGAAAGTCTTTTAAAGAAAATCCATTTTATTAAAGTTAAATTCGCCTTCAACAGATTAAGGGTCAAGACTGAAATCATGGCATTGAAAAATGGATTTTCTGGAGGAGATATTCGTAATTTACTTGAAGTATTTTAATTGTTTAGTGTAGTGTATTGGAACAATGCCAATATCCCTCCATTTTCCTTGTGTTAATTAATAAGTAGGCACAGAGCCCCAATTACATAAAAGGTGACATTCTTATCATTTGATTATCCACCTGATTTCATGGGGCCAGCATTATTTTTTTTTAAAGAATATTTATATTTTCAAGTGGAGCAAAGAACCTTCTTAAATGGGTAAGAGGGAGTTGTTATTAGAACAGTACACATAAATGAATGCTTTCTTCCAGGGTCCTAGGACAGTGGAGTATTTTAGTAGCTTCATTCTCTTTCAGTTTCATATACTCCATTCATTTCATAGACAGTAAATACAATGGTGAACTTCAGTCCAATAAGAATCCAAAAGATTATAGATTCCAAATTTGAAAGGGTCTGATTATTGTCTTAATACGTATTTCCAGCAAGGAAATAAAAGCACACAACTCAAGGTGTTTTGAGGAAAGCTTTTAAACATGGTGTTTTGAGCCCTTTAAAAATCTTTCTTCAAACTTGCCTGTTTATAACTTTGCTTTAGCCCCCCCTACCCCAACCCTGACTAAAACATGAATGTGTAGGCAAGGACAGACCAACTTGTAACTGCCTTATACTTCTCAGTTCCTTGGGAAGTGTTCTGTGCACTCACTCCTCAGAGGAACACAGTGTTAAATGTGATGAAATATCACCAGGGAGCTTAAGCATGTTACTCCCGGTGACTTTCTCTATGCTTAATTGAACTTGTGCTTTCATTTCAAATGAATGGATTTGGAAATGTTTTCACAGAATGCAAAATGCAGCATTCCACTCCCCACGTTGCAATCCAAGTAGTAACTATAGTCAGCAAGGAAAAGGAACATCTTACCTCCATTGAATCCAGTTCTCGGAGGCCCTCTTTTTCATTTTTCATTTGTATAAAATGAAAAATCATATTACTTTATTCTTTAGCAATTGCCTTTTTTCATTTCAGTTGAATTTGCCTCAGATTACAAGAGGAAATGTCATTCCATATGAGAAAATTGCCAAAGAGTTCCATATTAATCAGAAGTTAGTCCAGTATTGATTTCTGGAACTGCTGTGCCTTTTTCTCACTGGCATCATTCTCTTTGAATGGGAACTTCATAATCAGGAAGTCAGGCGATGTTAAATCTCATCAATGTCACATAAGTTAACACGATGCATTTACCAGAGGCTGCCATCGAAGTTCAGACTAAGGGAAAGATTTCCCCGCTATGTGATACTAGGCATTTCATCATGGTGTATTTCAAAGAAAGAAAGAGAGAGAGAGAAGGAGGGAGGGAGGGAGGGAGGGAGGAGGGAAGGAAGGAAGAAAGAAAGGAAGGAAAGAAAGAGTCAGCTTTAGGAGTTGTGTCCAAAACTAAGAACTCAGTATAAGATAAGGCATAGATTCAGCAAGAGCATGTCACAAAACCAAAAGCACAGCTGTTAACTTCTCCAATCATTTGAAAGAATAAACTGGGGCTATCAACTGTGTATAAATATTCTCTACCTACTGGTTATCCAAGGGGTCTTCCTGTGATGTAGAGGTATATCCAACACATTGAAAAAATCACAACACTGTCATACCAAAAATTTGACCTACAGAAGAAAAATTTATCTATGTAAGCTTGTTTATATTGAAGGATATTTGGGGGTCTATAGATTATATTTTAACCTAAAGATGACTTTAGCAATTATCCAGAATATTCTTGTGCTCACAAGTAAGAGGTTACATGACTTATCCGTGAAGAAAGAGTAAGTTACTGGCAAAGCCACAGTTGGAACTTAGTCTTGAATTAAGACTCCTGCTTGAAGTCCAGGGCTTTGCCCTCTATATGATGATGATGATAGACAGAAGATAAATAGATGATAGATAGATAGATAGATATAGATAGATAGATAGATGATAGGAAACCTCTCTATAAAACTACTCATGAAAATTTATTTCATGCCATCACTTTCTTTCAGTACATATCCTTAAAACAAGCAGAGGCATGCATGATAAGCTTATTGGCCTCTGAGCTTCACCCCAAATTTTTATCTCTCTGTTTATAAACAACTCTGACCTCTAGATCTTTGGCATCCTTACTAATGAATAGAGCCTTGAGAATTTGGAGAGCAGAATCCATCTTTCAGGATATTAATTCTTAGGCTCCTTTTTGTCTACCATGACAAGAGGATAACACTGACACGCACAAACTGTTGGTTTTCTGCTGGCTGCTGCATGGACAAGGTAGTCTGTGGGTAATAATTACTTCCTGACCTGGTAAGCCATGGAAGACACCCCAGTGTTCCTTGACACTAGGGCTGAAAACTTTCTTGGGTCCCACTGCCTCTTTCCTGCCAAATACATCAAGCAAGTCATTGTGGGGAGAAAAGAAGATATAAAAAGGTAGTCAGTAGTTCTCAAATTAATCCCTAAAAGATAAAACAGTGATTTAATGTCAGCCTTTGAGGCAAAATGGTGAGTCATGAGGACAAATGTTATATGTTAAATGCACACATTACAGTTTCAGCAATGTAAACGCAAAGGTGTGTTTGGTGCAGAAACAGTAACACCACATGGAGACAGGCAACAGTCTCCGTCTCATTCTGAGATCTGGGGTATGACATATTTGGGAGTAGTGGTGAGCAGCATGTATTTAAGCTAATGGTATAGACTGAAGCCTCAGAGATTTTCTCCCATAATCTGACAGATGATGTTGCCTCTTCCTCCTTTATTTTCTGTCCAGAGCCACCAGCAGGTGAAGCTGCTGGGCAGAAACCATTTCATTCATGCATGCAACCAATGTTTAATGAGCACCCACCATGTAGTGGACCCCATGGTAGGGCTTAAGGAATCAGAGATAAAAGACGGAAGCCCTTCTCCCAAAGGATCTCACAGTTTACTGGGACATTCAAATAGGTTAGTTAATTATTGGCAAGCTAATTCAGTAAATATGGTGTGAAAGGAAGGCACTAACCCAGTGTGGGAGAGCCAGGAAGGCTCGGGGAGGCCAAGCAATTGTTATCCCAAGGAAAGCTGGGCAAGGACATTAGTATTGGTGAGTACTTGCCATGGGCCAGGCAGGCCCTGTGCCAAGTACTTGAAAAGTGTGATCTCATTTGTTCCTCAAAAACTCTGTGAGGCAAGTACTCTGTCTTAGGCAGGTCAGCCTGCTATAATAAAGCAGCATAGACTGGGTGGCTTATAAACAACAGAATTTACTTCTTATAGTTATGTAAGGATGAAAATATGAGATGACAGTGCCAGCATGACTGGGTTCTGGTGAAATCCCTCTTCTGTGTTGCAGAATTCTTGTTGGATTTTCACATAGCAGAAAGAGAGTGAGAGAGCCCTCTGGGGTTGTTTTTAAAAGGACACTAATCCCATTCATGAGGGCTACACCCTCATGAGCTAATCACCTCTCAAAGGCTCTGCCTCATAATATCATCACATTGGGGATTAGGATTTCAATCTATGAATTTGAGGGAGACACAACCATTCAGTCCACTCTCCACTCCAACCATCTGCATACTGAGAAACTGAGGCTCAGATGGTTACCTGCATGCCCAAGGTCATGCAAATGGTGAACAGCAAAGCCAGCACTGAAACTCCAGTCTGAGACCAAAGTTCACATTCTTCACACAGGGGTTTTTCCAAGTTCTGTAGTGTGAGGAAATTAAAAGGGCAAAGATGAAGTATGCATATTAGCAGATTCATGGGAAGAACAAAGTGGTGAATGAGGACTGTGGGAGGGTAGAAGCTGCCATGTTCTGTGGCAACCATTGCACATCTCACAGGTGACATGGGTGAAGAGGAATCTCCTGGCAGGACCACAGCAGCAGAGCCTGGGATATCAGCACAAGAGTGTTTTGGAAGCAGGTTTTTGCCCTGCTATGTGGGTTAAATCCATGAAGGTAACCTGTTGCTCCTGGCCTTCCCCCTGACCCCAACACACACACACACACACACACACACACACACACACACACTCACACACACCCTGTCCTCAAATACAGATGAAACACAGAGGCTAATTATAGTTTCAGAAAAACATAAATGTTGTTTTTCTTTACTCTAGTCATGCCTGGAATGCCCCTCATTCTATGGTCTCCTTCTATCTCTCCACCCCACCACACCTAATAAAATAAAATACAATAATAGCAGACACAGACCTACTAGAGAATGGACTTGAAGATATGGGGAGGGGGAAGGGTAAGCTGGGACAAAGTGAGAGAGTGGCATGGACATATATACACTACCAGACGTGACATAGATAGCAAATGGGAAGCAGCCGCATAGCACAGGGAGATCAGCTTGGTGCTTTGTGACCACCTAGAGGGGTGGGATAGGGAAGTTGGAGGGAGGGAGATGCAAGAGGGAAGAGATATGGGGACATATGTATATGTATAACTGATTCACTTTGTCATAAAGCAGAAGTTAACACACCATTGTAAAGCAATTATACTCCAATAAAGATGTTTTTAAAAAATACAATAATAGCAACATGCTAGAGTACCCAATATGCTCCAAGTGCAAGCTTGGTTAAACAAATCACATTGACCTTTAATAAACATGTGCCAAATGCTTCCTTTTCTCATTCAATATGTTAATCTTCAGGCCAAGCCACCATCAGAGGAAAGATCATTAAGTGCAAATTTGATCACACTACTCCTCAGCTTAAAACATTTCCGTGGCTCCACATTGCCTACAGGATGAAGCCCTAATTCCCAACAGCACAGAGAAGGACCTTCTGGGTGTGGCCTGTACTGACCACCCCCCCAGCCTTATTCCTCACAACACCCCTTCCCCTGCATCTTACCCATGCACTAGCTGTCCTGAGTATGTGCTGCTCTGTGTCTTTAGCTTTCTTTACTGTGACCATCTACAGTGCCCTTGACAGCCACCCTTACCAGCCACACACTGATTACCTCCTGTTGTTCAAGATACAGTTCAGGTCAGCTCCTCAATTAATCCTCTGCAGTCCCACCCACCCCCAGGCATAACTGACAGCCTCTCAATGTACCCAGTGCAGATATATATCACTATCTCTGTGGTTTCTTGCTGTATTCACTTACATTACATCCTGCTTGCCTATACCTAGCTTAGTGCCTGACACATACTAGGGGCTTAAGAAATAGTTAGAGCCAAACGGTGGCTACTCAACGTAAGCTTGTTGTGTTGACACCTGATCTAACTTCCAAGGACCATCACATCAGTGTATACTCTGGGCACCACAGTTCTGTCATGGAACCATCTGACTGCACAAGTCAGAGTACAGATCCAGCCCAGCTATATTCCAATCACTATGTCTCTCTTGGGTTTGTCTTGATTCCCTGATGTTTTGATAGAAAGGTAGAAACATTTAAATGGAAAGAGAAAGAAAGCCTGTTCTCCTAGTGTTGGTGTTCTAATCCAGCTTGACCAATCTCTCTCATGGGCATTTTGTGGACAGAGCCCTGGAGAAGTTCAGTTACCCTATAAGGGTAGGCAGAGGCCAGGAGAGGCAGTTTAGGATGAAGCAGGCTAACTGGTTTTATTTGCATTGTTCCAAACCACTGGATCAGTCCTTAACTCAGTTGGCAAGCAAAGGAGCTCTGAAATCCAAATTTCCTTGGCAAAGATGGTTCTTTCTTATCAGAGAAATTTGAGTGAGAAATTTCTGGGGGAAGAGATGGGGAAGGTAAGGGATTTTTGCCCAGGAAATGGATTAGCAGCATTAACGCTCAGGATAAGTAGGTACAGCCTGGGCCAAGATGCATTTATCATCACCACCCTGATATTAAGGTCAACATATTATATATTTTTTTGCAATTTGTTATCTGTCTCTTCAGCTAGAATGAGGGCAGGCATCTATTCTTGTTCACTGCTCTACCCCAGAGACTAACCCAGTATCCAGCACTAAGAGGTACCTAGTGAACATTTTTTGAATGAATGAATGACTTTGGCCTGGAAGTCAGGTGAGCTGGATTCCACTTTCCACTCTGCAGTTACCATCTAGCACTCTGACCTTAGGCAGGTCACTCTGCCTCTCTGATCTTCAGTTTCTTGTCAATGAAGATGTTATTATATGCCTGACCAATCTTATTAGGACAGTATGAGGTTCCAGCTGTATGTGAAAGTCCTTTTTTACCATTATACATACACAATACTGAATTTGAGAGATTATATCAACCACCGAAGAGTCAGTTCTTTCCCACTGGGAGTTGAACACATGGATGAGAAAATGTATGTGAACCTAGGAGGACTGGAGGAGCAGGTCTTATCCCTCTGCCAGCCAGGCTTTGGGTCCCTGCCATGTGTTCTTCAGGCTCCCTGGGCCGACCACAGTTGTGGACACTCATGGCAAACCAGTGGGTGCAAGACTCCTGAAGACATAGATTAGAGATCACTGGGGTACAGAGAGCAATGGAAGCTATGAATGTAGATGGGCTATGATGAGAATATAGACTAAGGGAAGAAAGAGCCTTGGACTGATCCTCAGGAAATGCCAACACTGAGTAAAGCAGGTAGAAAATAAGAATCCAGCAACAGAATCCTGGAAGGAATGGCCAGAAAAATAGGAGTCCCAAGTATGGTGTTTTAGAAGCCAAGAGAAGAGAGAAAGAGTCTGCAGAAAGAAGGGAGGAAGGATCATGAGAAGAGGAGGAGAGAAGTTCATTGAAATTTATTGACATTTGAAAACTCCAGTACATTATAATTTTATAAAAATACAACCAATGCATTGAATTTAAAAATCAGAATGAAATATACCAACATGTTAATGGCAATTGTTTTATGTGATCAGAGTTATTATTTTCCTCTTTCTTTTTTCCATATAGTCTTATATGTATTTATGTTACTTTTATAATTGAAAAAGTATATTTAATAATAAAAGATATATGAGTGTGAATACCTTGAATAGGTATAAGAAGGGTTATCTGTATGGGCCTTATGGAGAGGAGAGCCACAAAAATGAAATCAGTTGTTGAATTTAACAGTTAAATCTCATGGTAGGATTTGGTCTGACTTACTTTTCTAAAAATATTTTCTTAATTAAGCAATGCTAATAAATAAGAATGGTGACCAGGCAATGTTTTAACGGGTCCTAAAAGCCTTTAACTGTGTATTTCATTATGACTATAATGTTATGGGCCCAGGTATCAGGGACCATAACCAAGGACTTGGCTCTTCCTATTCTCCTTGTGGTAGACCACATTACTGTTCACCAATATTCATTGTCTCATCCTATGGGAGGAATGTGCTTCCTTAAATCTCTAACATCAGCCTTGGCCATATGATTTCTTTGGCTAACAAAATGTGAGCAGAAGTGACATGTGCCAACATGTGCCAGTGTTTTAAGAGCCAACATATGTTCCACCATGCTTACTTTTCCTCCTATCATTGTGAATCACAGGGATCTAGACAGCAGCTGCTCTGATAGTCTGGGTCCCAGAGTATGGACAACAATGACATGCAGGAAGCTCTCAGCCAACCTAGAATGGACTTGTATCCGAGCAAGAAATAGAATTTTTTTTGTTTAAAGTGATTGTGATTTGGGGAACTGTTTGTTACTGTAGTCCATCCTGAGAGTTATAGTCTTCTGGAATCTGAAAAGAAAAAATTATCAGCAACACCAGCACTTTCTCAAGAAATCTAATTCTTAAGTCTTTTTTATTTCTCTAGATGATGCATATTTACTACAGGGACTTAATATAGAGGAACTATATCCAGAGACCTCTAGTTTCATTACTTACGATGGGTCAATGACTATCCCACCCTGCTATGAGACGGCAAACTGGATAATAATGAACAAACCTGTCTATATAACCAGGATGCAGGTGAGCTTCTCTGTGGTCTTTTAGCTAATGGGGAAGATGATGTGAAGACTGGCTGGGTTTGTGGAGTGCCTATTGTATTAGTTTGCTAGGACTGCTTTAAAAAAGTACCACAAATTTGGTGACTTAAACAACAGAAACATATTGCCTCACATTTCTGGAGGTTCTAAGTCCAAGATCAAGGTGTCTGCAGAGGTGTTTCCTTCTGAGGAAGTGAGGAATATGTTCCATGCCTCTTCCCTGGTTTCTGGTGGTTTTCTGGCAAAACTTTGGTGTTCCTTGGCTTGTAGGAGCATCACCTCAGTCTGCCTTCATCTTTATATGGCATTCTCTTAATGTCTGTGTCTCTTTGTCCAACCCCCACCCCCACCCCACAATAAGGACATCAGTCAAATGGGGTTACGACCTACCCCAATCAGTCATATTAGATTAGGGTCCAACCCAATAAGCTCATCTTACCTAATTATATCTGCAATTTCCCTATTTCCTAATTAGGTCACATTCTGAGGTACTGAGGGTTAGGACTTTAACTTTTTAATCTGGGGGTACACAATTCAGCTCATCAAATTTATGTTTAAAGAATCAGCATCTGGGGCTTCCCTGGTGGTGCAGTGGTTAAAAATCAGTGGTTGAAAATCTGCCTGCCAATGCAGGGGACATAGGTTCGAGCCCTGGTCTGGGAAGATCCCACATGCCGCGGAGCAACGAGGCCCGTGAGCCACAACTACTGAGCCTGCGCGTCTGGAGCCTGTGCTCCATAAAAGAGAGGCCATGATAGTGAGAGGCCTTTGCACCGCGATGAAGAGTGGTCCCCACTTGCCGCAACTAGAGAAAGCCCTCGCACAGAAATGAAGACCCAACACAGTCAAAAATAAATAAATAAACATTTAAAAATAAATAAATAAAAAGAATCAGCATCTGGAAAGGCTTAGCACGAACTAATTATAGATGCACCCTACCTGTTTGAGTGAGAAAAGACAGCAGGGTTAGTTCCCAAAGTGTGCTCTACAACTCTAGTGTTCAAAAGGCAGAGCAAAATGAGTGGTTTGGTCAAATATGTTTGAAAAAGCTTTATCAGGGAACCCTCTTGCATGGTTAGTGGGGATGTAAATTGATACAGTCACTATGGAGAACACTATGGAGCTTCCTTAAAAAACTAAAAATAGAACTACCATATGACCCAGTAATCCCACTACTGTGCATATACCCTGAGAAAGCCATAATTCAAAAAGAGTCATGTATCACAATACTCACTGCAGCACTATTTACAATAGCCAGGATATGGAAGCAACCTAAGTGTCCATCAACAGATGAATGGATAAAGAAGATGTGGCACATATATACAATGGAATATTACTCAGCCATAAAAAGAAATGAAATTGAGTTATTTGTAATGAGGTGGATGGACCTAGAGACTGTCATACAGAGTGAAGTAAGTCAGAAAGAGAAAAAAAAATACTATATGCTAACACATATATATGGAATCTAAATGTTAAAAAAATGGTTCTGATGAACCTAGGGGCAGGACAGGAATAAAGACTCAGATATAGAGAATGGACTTGAGGACACGGGGAGGGGGAAGGTTAAGCTGGGACGAAGCATTGACATATAGACACTACCAAATGTAAAATAGATAGCTAGTGGGAAGCAGCCATATAGCACAGGGAGATCAGCTTTGTGCTTTGAGACCACCTGGAGGAGTGGGATAGGGAGGGTAGGAGGGAGACGCAAGAGGGAGGAGATATGGGGATATATGTATATGTATAGCTGATTCACTATACAGTAGAAACTAACATAACATTGTAAAGCAATTATACTCCAATAAAGATGTTAAATTTTTTTTTTAAAAAAGTAGAAATAAAAGAGAAAAAAGAAATAAAAAGAGCTAAATCGATTTCATTGCTGGAAGGTTTCTCAGGGTCTTTAGAATGATATACATGTCAGTCTCCAAGAAGAGGCAATATGATATGTAACATTTCATAAACATATTTGAATGTGGGATTTTTTAGAGCATCTCACAGTATTCCTAGTTGGGCTGGCTAGTATTTCTCAGAACTGAATGGGAACTAGAAGATCTGGCCTCTGAGGCCAACTTTACTAATGGCTCCTTATTAGCTCCTAAGCCTGTTGCCCCACTTCTTTGAAGTGAATTCTCTTCTTTGTAATGAAGGGGATAAATTACATGAGTCTATTCTATGATTGCAAGAGTCTATAAAAACTCAGAGGAAAGATAAGCAAAGGAAGCAAATCCAATCTCCTTTACAGGATATGTATTTACAACCCAACAGCAATTTGAACAATTTGAAGTATCTGATGCTATCTGTATTTACTGGGACTCTTAGTGACTAGCAACCCCCTCCATCTAACTTCAGCTTAGAAAAAGGATTTATCCATGAGATACTGGGTCAACTTATGGAATTTAAGATCAGAAATTGATGTCAGGAAGTCACTGGAATCAGAAGCCCAGAAGCCCTTTCTCTCTGTTCTCTCCTGCCCCTTCCTGCACCGTAGCTTCGTTCTCCTCTACTGCTAGAGAGTATTCTTTAGCTTCACAGTCCTGGGTGGAACATGGCTGCAAACATTTTAGTCCAGCTCCAGATCCTGATATTCACAGAAAAGGAACTGAATTAATCCAGCTTAATTTAGCTCTGACTCCTGGACCAATCACTGTAGTTTGAATAATATCTATGTGGGAGAACAATTCCCTGAATTACTGGACCCCAAGGTGTGATAGAAAGAAGAGACCCTGGAGAACACCCAGCTGGGTTTCCTCCTTTGACAGACAGTGTGTCATAAGACAGAAGAGAATCACTGACTTGTTCAGAGGCACACAGGAGCCAGGGAGCTTGAAGCAAGGCTCCCTCCAAGCATGGAGGCATCAGTGGGTTGTACCCACTGAACCCATGAATCAGGGTCTGTGGAGGCCTCAGGTGTCCTTTCCCACACAGCTGGCACTGCCCGGGTTGGCCACAGTCTACATGGTCTTACTTCTTTCCTGGTATGGGTGGATCGCACAGTTGTTTCTCTCTCCTCAGATGCATTCCTTACGCCTGCTCAGCCAGAATCAACCATCTCAGATCTTTCTGAGCATGAGTGACAACTTCAGGCCCGTCCAGCCACTCAACAACCGTTGCATCCGCACCAACATCAACTTCAGTTTACAGGGGAAGGACTGTCCAAACAACCGGGCCCAGAAGCTTCAGTATAGAGGTGGGTTCAGTGGCTCAGGGGGCAGTGGAGACAGGCCAACCCCAGTCTTCCTGCTCACACCTACTCTGAAAGGCCAGGCACTATCTCCCATTGGAGGAGTCATGATTATAAGTGACCTTTACATGGTGCTTTTCTATTGAAAAAGTCTGTATTTCCTAAACAGAGACAGAGATCAAATCTTTAAATCTTGTCTGGCTCAGGCAAGACAGCATTTTCATTGCCTTTTTACAGAAGAGCCCAGAGAGGCTGATGTTCCCAAAGTTACGTGTTAAAACAGGACAGCTAGAAGCATTAGCGCTTTTAGTTATATACACAATAGATCCCCTTTTCCCCTAGAAGGTGAGCAAATAATTCTGGATGCCAGGCCATTGGGACCCAATGAGGTGTGTGTATGAATGCATCTTTTTCTAGTGCTATGTCCCTAGAAGTGACTATAATTCCTACTAGAGGGGACATTCAAGATGCCTCTCGCCTCCCATAGCCCTCTGGTCCACACCCAGCCCTCTCTCTTCCCTTCTACACACTAAGTACCTATTGATCATTGTCATAAACTCTCAACATGGAAAGGAAGGTGGAGGAAGGACAGTGTCGTGGAGATGCCCCCAACCAGGAGTTAGGACACCCAAGTTGCTGCCATGGTTCTGACACTAACAAGCCATACAAACCCAGCCAAATCATTTAACCCCAGGGCTCTGGGTGTGTCTGAGAGAGAAAATTAAAGACAAAAATGTGGAGGAAGTTGGAGAGATAAAGTGGAGGGTAGAGGTGGTAGCTGCTTCTAAAGTTGCCTGGTAACATCCATAGTCCCCATATTTAGGCAGCACATTATTGTTTCAAAAGGGCTTCCCTATCCAGGCTCTCATATGCTCCTCACGACAATCATGAAGTAGATGGAATAGGGACACACCCAGAGTGCCAACTTTTTCTGCAAATGGCCAGATAGTAAATACAGGCTTTGTGAGTCATAGGGTCTCTGCCACACTCTGATGTTTTAGGGTGAAAGCAGCCATAGACAATATGTAAATAAATGGTTGTAGCTGTGTTCCAATAAAACTTTATTTACAAAAGCAGTTCACAGCTGGATTTAGCCTGCAGGCTGTCATTTGCCCACCCCTGGTCTAAAGCAGCACCATCCACTATGGCTTTCTGAAAGGATGGAAATGTTCTGTGTCTGCATTGTCCAATAGGGTAGCTACTAGCCACATGTGGCTATTGAATGTCTGAAGTTTGGCTAGTGTGACAACGCAACTACGTTTTCAATTTTATTTATTAATTTAGATTTATATTAGCCACATGTAGCTAGTGACAACCCTATTGGATAGCTCAGGCCTAGAGGTTCATAAGAAAGTGGAGAGGGTAGTTGGGATACATACAAGTAAGCAGACATTTAGAGAACTGTCCCTTCCCCTTTGGAGTAAGCCCCCCAAACTGTGTGTAAATTAATCCAATTATGCCTTGTTTTGTGTTGTTTGTGTGTTTTTTTTTTTCTCTCTCTCTTTCCAGTAAATGAATGGCTCCTCAAATAGGAAAGTAAGCCAAGAAGAATCCCACCTCAGTGAAATGCTACAACTGTGAATTGACGTAACCTAAACTGTCCCCTTCTTTCTTCTCTTTCTTTCCTCCCTCAAGCCTCATTCACTCTTTGGATCGGCCCTTTCTTCATGAAAATTGTCTGCAAAACCTTGGCAGAGGAATATATCTCTTACACACACTCACAAATACACACACAAGCACTCACACACACATACACACACATGCAAATATATCTACTCACATACACACTCATACAGCTCCCAAGATGGGAAGTTAAATTTTAGAAACAAAAGGCTCATTCATAAGAGGTCTTAGAAGAAAATAACCAATTAACCTGATTACAATTTTGATACTGTTTTCCGAAACAAATCTACCGAATGAGAATTTTCAGCCTTGTATATTACAAAATTCTTCCAAAAGAGAGAGAGGAGAAAACACAGCTCTGACAGCATCAAGTGGACTTTTGTTCTTTGCATCAAGTAATCTCAAATAGTGTCCTAGGATCCTTTATGGGTGCTGGTGACAGGTGAGCCAAGACAAAGTTGGCCAAGGACACATTTCTAGATTGCGATTCTTCTGTTTACTCAACAATTTAAAAAGAAAAAAGGACAGATATTGAATAGATGCACATTGTATATATATATATCACCACAGACTATTAAAAAATGGAATTATTACCCCTCTTTGTCATATATGTGTAGTAGGATTTGCCAAGATCATATTGATCCATTTGCTGTTTTTTATTTTCCAAAGGTCATACATTGTGTTTGGTTATTGTTAACAGCTCAATAAATGTGTTTAACAAGTTAATTTCATTTTTCTGGCTATAGTCTATTCTCCTTCCTTACAGGCTAAGCCCTGGCTCCATGCAACTGCATTCTTTGGTTTCATTTGTTCCTTCATCTACATGTTTTGCTCATTTGCAGCCAGTTTTTACTGAGTTTGTGGCAATGGGAATGCATTTGCTAAGCAAGTATAACTTTAACTCCACTCCATGGCTCGATCATTCATATGAGGTGAGGTTCAGCCTGAGATAGTAGGTGACAGATTTCTTGCACTTCAAAACTGCCACCACCCACCCCACCCCACCCCCGTGATGCTCCCTTGAAGGAATGCACTTTGTCTTGTAAATTCTTGGGAAAGGGGTGTATTTTCTCTCCAGGTGCAGCTGGATCTCACAAAGTACAAATGAATGCCTTTCTTTTCTTGTTTATAATGGTCACTCACTGTGTTTGGTTACTGTCAAGAAATCAATAAATGTGTGTAACAAGTTATCCAGTACTGTGTCTGAGTTTATTGAGGAGGAGGGCACTCCCTGCTGAAGCCTCTGAGTCCTGCTGTGTCCACAAGCAATTGCATTATGGCCAGCAGGGCAGCCAGAGCCTCCAGAACAGCCTGTCTGGTCATTCCCAGAGCCAGGTAATTAATACCCTGTTGAGAAAACATATAGGCTTAGCTGCTGGAAGGGAAGACTTGGCCGTTCATTCAGTGGCCAAATTAAAAATAACTTTCATCTTTCCTTTCTGTTACAGCTCCAGAAAGAAGGGAAAGCACAGGCATGTAGGGTCTGTGCAAACGGGAACATCCACAAATATGTCAAAAACTTAAGCAAGTGGCTAGGTTTATTGATGACAAAAAAAAAAAATCAAACAGCCAGATATTTCATATTTGAAACAATACACTTAATTTGATTTTTTCCACTTTTTGCACCAAAATTAGTTAGATGATGGCCTTAACCATGATGACATATGACCCTGTTTCTGAGCAATCATATTTTTCGAGAAAACCAGATCTGTCTGCAAAGATTTAGGGTGGGCAGGTGGCAGTCTTTCTTTGTATGGCTTGCTGCTTCCTCTCTAGGTCAGAATCTTCTTTAGCCTGCAAGGGCAGGCAGTGATGTAGTGTGTCAACTAGGCCTGGCTTCAAATTGTCACCGTACCACTTACCTGCTTGCTGTGTGATCTTAGGCAAGTTGCTTTACTTCTCTGATCTGTAAATCGGGGATGCTAATAACTACTTCCATGAACTATGAGGCTTAAATGCTATGTAGCTACTAAAAGCAGCTAGCACAATACCTGCAATGATTGTTCTATAAAGACTGACTATAGAGCACGTGCATTGCCTAAGTATTAGAGGTTTTCCTAGACCAGACCATACCTTCCCCTCCAGGGAGGGGTTAGCATCAGTCACAAAATGGGCATCAAATTAATACCAAATGGAGGAGACAGGAGGAACCCCTGAGTGACTAGGTAGGACGTGGGGGGAGTGAGGGGGGAGGAGAAGTGGAGGCCAGATAGGACCGGTGTCCCTGAGGGGTGGCTGAGAGTGGGGAAATGTTCCCACATCTGGAGGGACCCTCGGGTGCTTGGAAGATCAGGGGAGCACACCTAGTGTTTCCCCCACCCACTCAGGCTCCGGGAAGCCTGCTGGGCTCCTGGGCCTGGTCCTCCATTCTCTGGGACTCCCTCCAACCTCATGGGTCCTAGGGGCGTGGGAGGGAGGGAGGATAGGGGAGGACGAGAAGAGGCAGACAGAGGGGGAGGGGACCCTCTAGGACCGGAGAATCAGGGGAGGCACAGCGGATGTTTCCCCCACCCACTTGGCCTCAGGAAGCCTGCGGGGCTCCTGTCCTCCAAGGCCCCGCTCCACGCCATGTTGGTCCTAAGGGTGTAGGAGGGAGGCAGCGTCAGTAGAGGAGAGGTGGATGTGGGGGGCGGGGGGTCCCTCCGGGATCAGAGGATCAGGGGAGGCATGGAGGGAATTTCCCCCACCCACTCAGGCCCAGTGAGCCTGCTGCAGTCCTGGACCCGGTCCTCTGACCTCCAAGCGCAGAGGCACTCCTGGGACACTCCTGCTGCACTGAGCCTAAGCCCAACACCCACTCCCCACCCAGGGCTTTTCTGGCCCTGTGGGGCCTAAGCATAGTTCCCTCCCACCGCCTAAACCCAGCCCCTGCCTAAGCCCCGCCCCTCAAGCCAAGGCTTTATCCAGCTTTTTTTTCTGAATTTTATTTTATTTATTTTTTTATACAGCAGGTTCTTATTAGTCATCCATTTTATACACATCAGTGTACACATTACAATCCCAATCTCCCAATTCATCACACCACCACCCCAACCCCTACTGCTTTCCCCCCTTGATGTCCATACGTTTGTTCTCTACATCTATGTCTCAATTTCTGCCCTGCAAACCAGTTCATCTGACCATTTTTCTAGGTTCCATATATATGCGTTAATATACGATATTTATTTTTCTCTTTCTGACTTACTTCACTCTGTATGACAGTCTCTAGATCCATCCACGTCTCTACAAATGACCCAATTTCGTTCCTTTTTATGGCTGAGTAATATTCCATTGTATATATGTACCACATCTTCTGTATCCATTCATCTGTCAATGGGCATTTAGGTTGCCTCCATGACCTGGCTATTGTAATTAGTGCTGCAATGAACATTGGTGTGCATGTGTCTTTTTGAATTATGGTTTTCTCTGGGTATATGCCCAGTAGTGGGATTGCTGGGTCATATGGTAATTCTATTTTTACTTTTCTAAGAAACCTCTGTACTGTTCTCCATAGTGGCTGTATCAATTTACATTCCCATCAACAGTGCAAGAGGGTTCCCTTTTCTCCACACCCTCTCCAACATTTGTTGTTTGTACATTTTCTGATGATGCCCATTCTAACTGGTGTGAGGTGATACCTCGTTGTAGTTTTGATTTGCATTTCTCTAATGATTAGTGATGTTGAGCAGCTTTTCACGTGCTTCTTGGCCATCTGTATGTCCTTTTTGGAGAAATGTCTATTTAGGTCTTCTGCCCATTTTTAGATTGGGTTGTTTGTTTTTTTAATATTGAGCTGCATGAGCTGTTTATACATTTTGGAGATAAATCCTTTGTTCATTGATTCATTTGCAAATATTTTCTCCCATTTTGAGGGTTGTCTTTTCATCTTGTTTATGGTTTCCTTTGCTGTGCAAATGCTTTTAACTTTCATTAGGTCCCACTTGTTTATTTTTGTTTTTATTTCCATTACTCTAGGAGGTGGATCAAAAAAGATCTTGCTGTGATTTATGTCATAGAATGTTCTTCCTATGTTTTCCTCTAAGAGTTTTATAATGTCTGGCCTTACACTTAAGTCTTTAAACTATTTTGAGTTTATTTTTGTATACTGTGTTAGGGAGTGTTGCAGTTTTATTCTTTAACATGTGACTGTCCAGTTTTCCCAGCACCACTTATTGAAGAGGCCATCTTTTCTCCATTTTATATTCTTTCCTCCTTTATCAAAGATAAGGGGACCATATGTGTGTGGGTTTCTCTCTAAGCTTTCTATCCTGTTCCATTGATCTATATTTCTGTTTTTGTTCCAGTACCATACTGTCTTGATTACTGTAGCTTTTGTAGTACAGTCTGAAGTCAGAAGCCTGACTCCTCCAGCTCCATTTTTTTTCTCAATATTGCTTTGGCTCTTCAGGGTCTTTTGTGTTTCCATACAAATTGTGAAATTTTTTTGTTCTAGTTCTCTGAAAAAGGCCCTCTTCTTTACAGTTGTGGTTGTTTTACCTGCCAGTTGTTGTTTCATCTATATTTTTATTATTTCTAACATATCTGTTAGTTTTCTTATTTTAGTTTTTACTCTTTGTTATTGTTCTGTCCCTTTTTTTTTCTTTTTCTTTTCTTTTTTTCCTGCCACCCCATGCTGCTTGAGAGACCTTGGTTCATGAGCCAGTGGTCAGACCAGAGCTCCTGCAGTGGGAACTACAAGTCCAAACCACTGGGCTACCAGAGAACCTCAGGGAGTATTCATCAGAGTGAGTTCTCTCAGAGGTCCTCATCTCAGCACCAAGACCCACCTCTACCCAACAGCCTACAAACTCCAGTGCTGGAAGCCTCAGGCCAAACAACCAGTAAGACAGGAACACAATTCCACACATCAAAAAAAAAAAAAAAAAAAAAAAAAGAGACAACAAAATAATATGTCACAGATGAAGGAGCAAGGTAAAAACCTACAAGACCAAATAAAGGAACAGTAAATATGTAACCTACCTGAAAAAGAATTAAGAGTAATGATAGTAAAGATGAACCATAATCTTGGAAACAGAATGGAGGCATGGATTGAGAAAATATATGAAATGTTTAACAATGATCTAGAAGAAATAAAGAACAAATAGAGATGAGCAACACAATAACTGGAATGAAAAATACACTAGAAGGAATCAATAACAAAATAAATGAGGCAGAAGAACGAATAAGTGAGCTGGAAGACAAAATGGTAGAAATAACTGCCAAGGAGAAGAATAAAGGAAAAGAATGAAAAGAATTGAAGACAATCTTAGAAACCTCTGGGACAACACTAAACACACCAAATTTGAATTATAGAGGTCCCAGAAGAAGAAGAGAAAAAAAGAGAGTCTGAGAAAATATCTGAAGAGATTATAGTGGAAAACTTCCCTAATATGGGAAAGGAAATAGTCACCCAAGTCCAGGAAGTGCAGAGAGTCCCATATAGGATAAACCCTAGGAGAAACGCACCAAGACACAGACTAATCAAACTGACAAAAATTAAATTCAAAGAAAAAATATTAAAAGCATCAAGGGAAAAGCAAAAAATAACATACAAAAGAATCCCCATAAGGTTATCAGCTGATTTTTTAGCAGAAACTCTGCAGACCAGAATGGAGTGGCAGGACATATTTAAAGTGATGAAAGGGAAAAACCTACAACCCAGATAACTCTACACGGCAAGGATCTCATTCAGATTCAACAGAGAAATCAAAAGCTTTTCAGACAATCATAAGCTAAGAGAATTCAGCACCACCAAACAACCTTTACAACAAATGCTAAAGGAACTTCTTTAGGTGGAAAACAAAGGAGAAGAAAAATACCCACAAAAACAAACCCAAAACAATTAAGAAAATGGTAATAGGAACATACATATCGATAATAACCTTGAATGTAAATGGATTCAATGATCTAAACAAAAGACACAGGCTGGCTGAATGGATACACAAACAAGACCTATATATGTGCTGTCTACAAGAGACCCACTTCAGACCTAGGGACACATACAGACTGAAAGTGAAGGGATGGAAAAAGCTTTCCATACAAATGGAAACCAAAAGAAAGCTGGAGTAGCAATACTTATATCAGTTAAAATAGACTTTAAAACAAAGGCTTTTACAACAGATAAGGAAAGACACTACATAATGATCAAGGGATCAATCCAAGAAGAAGATATAACAATAATAAATATTTATGCACTGAATAGAGGAGTGCCTCAATACATAAGGCAAATGCTAACTGCCATAAAAGGGGAAATTGACAGTAACACAATAATAGTGAGGGATTTTTACACCTGCCTTACACCAATGGACAGATCATCCAGACAGAAAATAAATAAGGAAACACAAGCTTTAAATGACACAATAAGCCAGATAGATTTAATTAATATTTATAGGACATTCCTCAAGAAAGTGGCAGAATATACTTCTCAAGTGCACACAGAACATTCTCCAGGATAGATCACATCTTGGTTCACAAATCAAGCCTAGGAAAATTTAAGAAGATTGAAATCATAACAAGGATCTTTTCTGACCACAGTGCTATGAGATTGGAAATCAATTACAGGGAAACAACTGTAAAAAACACAAATACATGGAGGCTAAACAGTGCACTACTAAATAACCAAGAGACCACTGAAGAAATCAAAGAAGGAATAAAAAAATACAAAGAAACAAATGACAATGAAAACACAACAGCCTAAAACCTATGGGACACAGCAAAGGCAGTTCTAAGAGGGAAGTTTACAGCAATTCAATCTCACCTCAAGAAACAAGAAAACTCTCAAAAACAATCTAACCTTACACCTGAAGCAACTAGAGAAAGACAAACAAAGAAAACCCAAAGTCAGTGAAGGAAAGAAATCATAAAGATCAGAGCAGAAATAAATGAAATAGAAATGAAGAAAACAATAGCAAAGATCAATAAAATTAAAAGTTGTTTCTTTGAGAAGATAGACAAAATTGATAAACCTTTAGCCAGACTCATCAAGAAAGAAAGGGAGAGGGTGCAAATCAATAAAATTAGAAATGAAAATAGAGAAGTTACAATTGACAATACAGAAATACAAAGGATTAAAAGAGAATACTACAAACAACTATATGCCAATAAAACAGACAACCACGATGAAATGGACAAATTCTTGGAAAGGTACAATTTTCCAAGACTGAACAAGGGAGAATTAGAAAATATAAACAGACCTATCAGAAGTAATGACATTGAAACTGTAATTAAAAATCTTCAAACAAAGGTCCAGGACCAGATGGCTTCACAGACAAATTCTATCAAACATTTAGAGAAGAGGTAACACCTATCCTCGTCAAACTCTTCCAAAAAATTGCAGAGGAACACTCCCAAATTCATTCTAATAAGCCACCATCACCCTGATACAAAAACTAGGCAAAGGTATCACAAAAAAAGAAAATTACAGACCAATATCACTGATGAACATAGATGCAAAAATCCTGAGCAAAATACTAGCAAACAGAATCCAACAGTACATTAAAAGGATCATACACCATGATCAACTGGGATTTATCCCAGGAATTCAAGGATTCTTCAGTATATGAAAATCAGTGTGATACACCATATTAACAAATTAAGGAATAAAAAACATATGATCCCCTCAATAGATGCAGAAAAAGCTTTTGACAAAATTCAATGCCAATTTATGAGAAAATCTCTCCAGAATGTGGGCATAGAGGGAAACTACCTCAACATAATAAAGGCCATATATGACAAATCCACAGCAAACATCATACTCAATGGTGAAAAACTGAAAAGATTTCCACTAACATCAGGAATAAGACAAGGATGTCCACTCTTACCACTCTTATTCAAAATAGTTTTGGAAGTCCTAGGCACAGCAATCAAAGAACAAAAAGAAATAAAATGTATACAAATTGGAAAAGAAGAACTAAAACTGTCACTGTTTGCAGGTGACATGATATGGAAAATCCTAAAAATGCCACTAGAAAACTCCTAGAATTAATCAATGATTTTGGTAAGATTGCAAGATACAAAATTAATGCACAGAAATCTCTGGCATTCCTATGCACTAAAAACAAAAAATCAGAAAAAGAAATTAGGAAACAACCTTATTTACCATTGCAACAAAAAGAATAAAATACCTAGGAATAAACCTGGCTAAGGAGGCAAAAGATTGTACTCAGAAAACTATAAAACACTGATGAAAGAAATCAAAGATGACATAAACAGATGGAGAGATATACCATGTTCTTGGATTGGAAGAATCAATATTGTGACAATGATTATACTCTGCAGAGCAATCTACAGATTCATTGCAATCCCTATCAAACTACCAATTGCATTCTTCACAGAATCAGAACAAAAACATTTACAATTTGTATAGAAACACAAAAGGCCCTGAATAGCCAAAGCAATCTTGAGAAAGAAAAGCAAAACGGGAGGAATCAGGCTCTCTGGCTTCAGACTATACAACAAAGCTACTGTAATCAGAACAGTATGCTACTGGCACAAAAACAGAAATATAGATCAATGGAACAGACTAGAAAGGCCAGAGGTAAACCCACGCACATATGGTCACCTAATTTATAACAAAGGAGGCAAGAACATACAATGGAGGAAAGACAGCCTTTTCAATAAATGGTGCTGGGAATATTGGACAGCTACATATAAAAGAATGAAATTAGACTACTACCTAACACCATACACAGAAATAAACTCCAAATGGATTAAAGTCCTAAATGTAAGACTGGACATTATAAAACTCTTAGAGGAAAACATAGGAAGAACACCCTTCGACATAAACCACAGCAAGATCTTTTTTAACCCACCTCCTAGAGTAATAAACATAAAAATAAACAAATGGGACCTAATGAAACTTAAAAGCTTTTGCACAGCAAAGGAAACCATAAACAAGATGAAAAGACAACCCTTAAAGTGGGAGAAACTATTTGCAAATGAAGCAATGGACAAAGGATTACTCTCCAAAATTTACAAATAGCTCATGCAGCTCAATATCAAAAAAAGAAACAACCCAATCAAACAATGAGCAGAAGACCTAAATAGACATTTCACCAAAGAAGACATACAGATGGCCAAGAGGCACATGAAAAGCTGCTCAACATCACTAATTATTAGAGAAATGCAAATCAAAACTACAATGTGATATCACCTCACACCAGTCAGAATGGCCATCATCAAAAAATCTACAAAAAATAAATGCTGGAGAGGGTGTGGAAATTTACATTCCCACTGTTGGTGGGAATGTAAATTGATACAGACACTATGGAGAACAGTATGGAAGTTCCTTAAAAAACTAAAAATAGAACTACCATAGAACTCAGCAACCCCACTACTGGACATATACCCTGCGAAAACCATAATTCAATGGGACACGTGTAACCCAATGTTCATTGCAGCACTTTTTACAATAGCCAGGACATGGAAACAACCTAAATGTCCAATGAAAGATGAATGGATAAAGAAGATGTGGTACATATATACAATTGAATATTACTCAGCCATATAAAGGAAGAAAACTGGGTCATCTGTACAGATGTGGATGGACCTAGAGTCTGTCATACAGAGTGAAGTAACTCAGAAGGAGAAAAAAATATATTGTATATTAACGCATATATGTGGAATCTAGAAAAATGGTACAGATGAACCTATTTGTAGGGCAGGAATAGAGACGTAGACATAGAGAACAAACATGTGGACATGGTGGGGAAGGGGAGGGTGGGACAAATTGGGAGATTAGGTTTGACATCAATAAACTACCATGTGTAAAATAGATAGCTAGTGGGAAACTGCTTATAGAACAGGAGCTCAGTTCAGTGCTCTGTGATGTCCTAGATGGGTGGGATGGTGGGAGTGGGAGGGAGGTCAAAAAGGGAGGCAATATAGGTATACATATAGCTGAGTCACTTCACTGTACAGCAGAAACTAACACAATGTTGTAAAGCAATTTTATTCCAATAAAAAATAAAAATTAATGCCAGATGATAGCAATAGATACCCAACAGGCAGCACATAGGTAAATACCTAAAGTATGTCAGGGCAAAAAGGAAAGAGCACCAATGAGAAAGGAAGACAAGGGGCTGGGTTTCTAGGACTTGTTCTGTTACTAGCATCTTCTGTGACTTTGGGCAAGTCAACTGCCCTCCCTGGAACAGTGTCCTTATCCATAAGTGACTTGGATAAAATGACTTCTCACAGACTCTCTATCATTCCCTCACTCTGTCTCTCATTCAGTTCTCAGCCCAGGGAAGACAAAGGGAAACCAGGCTCTCACCTTTTGGGGTCCCTGGCCACAGGCAGAATTTCACTCTGGCCAAAGAGAACTCGAAATAGAGTGAACTAGCCTGCCTCCCACCTCCTGGGCCCATCTGAAATGTCCTTTCTCTACTCACTGGGTTTCCTAAACTATAAAATGGAAATTGGAGCACTTTGTCTTCAAACCACATAGAAGTAATAAAGATTAGCTGGATTTATACCACTCTAAAAAATAAAGAAGTTTTAAAAAGCACCAAAAGCCCCCTGACAGTTGGCCTGGTGAAGTCATCAAGGAACAAAAATACATTCTTACAATTTGGGTCCATGGTGTTCAGGAAGGGCAGGCAGCAGTGCTGCTGTGCTCTGCTGTGTGTGAAGGCCAGCTGGTTTTGCCTATTAGAGCCACAGACTTACATGGACATCCCTTCCCCCTGAGGAGGATAACTAGACATTGCAAGAAAATATATGCTGAGACTCAGTTCCCTCCTTAGCAGAATAGGGGAGGGAGGTAAATATACACAGAAGAGAGTTCTGGGCAAATTGTATGAGAAAAAGAGAAGTCATAGTGTGGAGATCCACAACTCCCCTCTCAAGGACGTATTTCGTGGTTTCCAAGACAATTTAGGGCCTTGTTCCCACTTCCCTCAGTAGAAATTGGGTTTCCATGGTGATGTCAGAACAACCACAACTCACTGCACCACTTGTGTCTGGAATGTGAGAGTCACTTGGTGTTTGGGCAGGAGCACAGTCTTAAAGCATGGCCCATAGCCACCCACACCAGACTGAAGGGTCTGATTGAGGACTATCAGTTAACATGCCAACACTTCTGGGGGAGCCCTTACCCTACTGGACCCCAGAGCACTTATAGTTAACAAGAGTATCCTAGTTTTCCTGTTCCAGAAAGCCTAAAAGCGGGATCTCTAGGAGCAGAAACTCACTTTAACATCATTCACCAATTAGCACAATTGACCACAAGGAAAGATCTGTCAAGACCCCAGCCAAGGAAACGTATTAATAAAATCCACCATGGGTTACACATTTCCTGTGGGCCAAGCCCTATGCTAAACAACATACAAATATCATCTTATTTCACCCACACAACAACCTATAAGGTAATCACCATTGCTATGTTATAAATGCAGAAACTACTTCTTAAAGATTGGGGAATCTGCTCAGGGTCACATAGCTCTTAAGTGGTAAAGCCAGACCCAGCTTTTCTAAGCCAATGGTTCTCAAAGTGTGGCCCTGACTATTGGCATCAGTGGGAAGCTGTAGAGAAATTCAGATTCTTAGATGGCCCTGCAGACCTACTGGCACTCTGGGAGTGCGGCCAGCCATCTGTGTTTGAACAAGCTCTCCAAGTGATTCTGATGCACACTCAAATGTGAAAACCACTGTAAATCAAATGCTCATTCCCACTAGCTCCTCCCAAACTTTGCTACACATTAGACTTTCTGGGATGTTTTAAAAATTCCAGTACCCAGGCTGTACTACACATTGCTGAAGTCAGAATATCTGATGGTGTCAGGGTTTTATAAAAATCCCCAGATGATTCCAACATGCAGCAAAGTTGCGAACAACATCCTTGTCTGAAGGACCTACTCAGAGGAGGGCTCTCCTGTAAGGTGGGTCCATGGGAGCCTAGAGGAAGTATTAGCTAGCAAGTCTTCACTTTTCAGAATCACATCCCAAACCCTGTGCATAATAACTGTTTTGGATGGTCTTAGAATGCTCCCCAGCCCCCTTATTCTTCCCCAAGCTTCAATTAACAAGCCCAGAGTCTGAATAACAAATCTCCCTTTTTTAAATAAAAGAAGCAGTAGTATTTGAAATAACGGCTTGGTGCCAACCTTCCAAAATCCACCCCAGGTCACTCCTCCTGATTACTCAGATTGTAACATTTCCAAGACTTCAGACTATTATAAACAAATGAAAACAAGCTGTGAGTCAGAATACCAGAAGTTGGAAAAGATAAGCTGGGTCCATAATTAAAAGTCACAGGCAAATTATAGCCCTGTCAGTTCTACCATCATGGTATCTCTTCCATGCAGTGCTCCCTCCCCGAGCCCAGCAGCCCTGTGACAAGCCCTAGTCCCACCCTCATCATCTCAGGCCAGACTACAGTAATAGCCATCCAGCAGGTCCTCCTGCCTCCAATCTCCAGATAAGTGAAAGACCCTGAGCCAGGAGAAAAAACTACCCAGCCTTTGCTCTCAGGTAAGAGGAATTTGAGTCCACCCTGAATAGAGGTTGTAGGAAGTTTAGGCTGGACTGGTGAGGGGATGGAGGATGACCTGAGATACTTTCCAGGGGAGAGACCAAAATGCAAAACTAAGCAAATCATCCAAAGGACAGTGCTCCAAGTCAATTGGTAGAGAAACAGATTCCAGATGCATCACCAGAGGCAGAACCTATATGCCATACCTGGAATGGAGACTGGGAAGCAGAACTCAGGGATATTTCCTGAGCTGCTCTTCATAAGGTATCTGAGGCCTTGGCCATGGGCCAGGGTGGGGAGGAAGAGATGGAGAATCATGTCCTGACCAAACATTTCCAACCCTCCCATCCCATCACTAGAATCTGTGAACAAAAATCTTCAAATGGAGCACATCTCCCAAGACTCAAACTTCCAATGATCGCCAGCTGTTTTCAGATTAAAGGTGTTCAAATCCCTTGGCAAAGCAGGCAAAGTCTCCCTTGATGGATTCTCAACAGGAATCTGCAAACTCCTGTGTCAGCCTCAGAGCATCAGTCATGTCATCCCTCAGCTTGGAGTGCTCTTTCTTGTTCTTCCTCACCTGTGGAAACACAACACACTTTTAAAGAAACACAGCTCAAATGCCACCCCAGGCTCCCCTGATATCCCCAAGGAAAATTACTTTTTCCTTGCTTTGAGCTTGAACAGCATATTGATTTTATCTCCAATTAACATTTACTTCATTTGGGTCTATATTAGAAATATAGATAAATATAAAAATATATGCATGTTATATATAGACTTCATTCGGTTCTTTGTTTTCATGCCTGTACGTACCAATTTGAAATCTCCTGAACACAGAGATTATCTCTTCCTTCATCTCTGTAGCTCTTCCTCATATGCACAGAAAAAAATAAGAGAAAGACATCATATTACAATGCTTTGCAAATAGTAAGTACTCAAAAAATTTGTTGAATTTTCCTATGGGAAAGAGGATAATATTTGATTCTTTTCAACTTATGAGGTCCTTCTTTGTACCAGGTATATACCAGGCACAATGCTGGGTTCTTTTACGGATATTGTATATACATTATTTTATTTGGTGCTTATAGCAGTTCTGCCAAGTAGTTCTTGGCTTTATTTTATAGTGATGACAAATTGAAATTATAATTGAGTAATCACAGTTCAGGTATACAAAGATGGAGTCAGGCAGCACCTGAGAGTCTCATCTCAGACACATCCCTGCAGAACTGAGAACTTGAACTTCCTTGGAACTGTACCAGACCCAAGGACACCACCACCCCCATATTCAGAACATCAGCCAGCTGCAACCTTATGGTCTCAAGGTCTCCCCTTATAATTATACAACTCTTTCAGGCCCTAACCAATCCTTACCTGACAAGCACCTTTACTTCTTGCCAGGTCCAATTATAATTCTTAAAAAACAACTCATGTAAATAACTGTAACCTTGTGGGTTTTGCCTTTATAAGTCTCCCCTATTTTATAGTCTGGCAGAACACAATTCAAGTGCTTCTTGAAACTGTGTCTCTGGGCTGTAGTCCTAACAAACCCCAAATAAACACATTTTTATTTCAATCAGGTCTCCATTTCTTAAATTTTGGTTAATAATAGATAAAGAAGTTAATCAGAGATGTAAAGATATTTACCCAAGATCACACAGTTGGTGAGTATTAGGGCCAGAAGTTGATACTAGGGCAAAGGTTGCTACTAGAGCAACATTAGCTCTTAACTGGTGCCAAAATGGAAGGGCTTACCCATTGAGACTTTGGTCATTTAGTCCTATCCATTATGGTAGACCCAAGGTATAGGAGGTCTGCAAATGGTTCCTAGCCCCAGACCAATTAAATCAGAGTCTTTGACGATAAGTCCAAGCCATCAGTAGATTTTTGTAAAGCCATAGGTGATTCTACTCTGCCATCAGCATTGAGAACCAGTCTCAATGTTGGCTTCCCACAGAGTCACCTCAGGAAACTTATGAAGTTATCGAGCATTGGCAGTTCTAAAAGTTTCCCAGGTGAATCTAATGTGAGCCAGGGCAAATATTTGCCAAACGTTTCCAAATATGTAGAGTCTACATTCTAGGCTACCTGCCACTGGAAGAGATACTCAAATAGAATGTTAAAGTGGAGAGTCGATGAGAGAAATCCAGTGAGCTGTGCTCGTAGAATTTAGAGTTGAAAAGGATAATTTACCCTCACACCCAAGTCGGTTTCTTGACCTCAGGGCTCACATTCTGTGGGCATTCCAAGGGTAATGAGTGGTTATCTTCAAGCAAGAGTTAAGAGGATGAAACTACAGCCAAACTGTCACTGTGCCCCAGTGGTCCCTGGAGCTCAGGACACCCTAGTGAGTGGCAGCCATGCCCCTGTCACCAGACAATGAGGTAAGGTGTCTGCCTCCTGAACTAAGGTGCCTCGTGAGTGAAATGAATATGATCATTTCTTTTCTCATATCCTAAAGTTGTGAAAACAAAACCACAGAAGAGGTGAGAAAAAACTTAGGAAAAGTGTCACACAAGTGTCAGGTAAGGAAAGATGCAAATGCTCCTGGTATGCTGGGTGAAGATACACTGCTGGGAAATGAGCTCAATGAGGGGTCCTGGTGGACGCTGATCCAACAGCCATTGAGCGAGGGCCTACTGTGTGCCAGGTACCCACCCTGCCCTCGAAGAACCTAGAATAGGAGATGAGGTCCCAGTGTTTGGGGGGAATACACCTCCCTGATGTAAACAGATTTTAGAGATGAAAATTTGAGCTGCCTCTTACAAAATGCTTTTTCAAGAGTCAGGAATGATGGGTTAGAAGGAAAAGACCACCTAGGGAATTGTAGGAGGAAGGAATTGATTCCAATAGAGATTTCTGGGCAAGAAAGCTTCCCTGGGGAAGTGGCATTTGAGCTGACAAAACACATAGTGTGCTTGGGCGAATAGGGAAGAAATCGGCATTCCAGAGAGGAAGCAGCCTGAAGGAACAGGTCGGCTGTGTTCCAAAGTGGTGAAGTGGTCAGTGTGGCTGGAATGGGACAGAGGCCTTGAGGTCACCTGTGGATGTCAGTCAGATCTTACCTACAAGAGTTGTGCTGGGTCCCTTCAGAGTCAAGGGCTGACAACACTTGCTCTAAGTCCCTAGACTGACTGGGAACTAAGGCCTTGACACTAACTACACAGCTGGTTCTTGGGCCCAGCATGGTGGGGGAAACTGAAGGATAAGATGTGGTTCCTGCCCCCAAGAGGCTTCAAATCTAGTTGGGGGAGACAATGAATGAGCATGGAGCTCTTGCTATCTATGTGACTTAGGAATGTTTTACACTCAGAAGACAATTATTTTCAAAGGTGTCAGATAGGTAAGTTGGCTGAATGTGGTTGTACAGTCTGCACACTGCAGAAAAGTGCCCAGCTGAGAGAGTGACTGAGGGCATCTTTTTGTACTTCATCAGCTTGGGGTTAATGTAACTCACACAAAGACAATGCTAATGCTAGCTGAGGCCCTGAGAGCAGCAACTTTAAGAATGATAGGAGATTCAAAAATGAAGAACAACAGCTTGATTGAAAAGCTCAGTGGGGACTTTTAGTGAAAGAAAGGGATTTGAATTGGGCCTGCCAGGTGGCAGGATTGGAATAGGTGGAAGGCAGGATGGTGTTCCAGATAAGCAGAACAGCTGGGGCTAAGATCTGGGGCTAGAACAAGCCTGGCAGGTGCTCAAGGCATAATGAGACTTCACTGGCTTAGTACAGATCGGATGAAAATGGACGAAGGAAAAGTCAGCTGGGTTTGGGATCAGGTGGTCAGAGTGGGTGGCAGTGTGCAAACCAGAAGGAACAGGTACTCCTGGGCCTGGCTAGCATATTCAAATCTGAGCCCTACAATTTATTCGCTAGTGAAACTGGCAATTATCTTATGACTCTGAGTCTAAGATTCCTCGTTTATTTTTTTTTAAAAAAAGGAAAGAAAGAAACTTCCTTTGCAAGCAAATACACAGAAATAAAATGGAGAAGAGCTACCTACATCATAGGGTTATAGATAGGTTTAAGGAAGGAAAACAGTGGCTTCGGGCTGGGCACTTAAAACTAGCCTCCTGTTTGCATTTCCTGAGACAGGAGATAGGTGGGCTCCAGGTTAGGTACTTACAACTAGCCTCCTGTTTGCTCTCTGAAATGGCAGTAACAACAGAAACAGGGTAAATACCCAGGCTTTGTCTCCTGAGGGCACTTTAAGATAACAGTCATGGCAGGAACAGAGAGAGACTAAACTCTGTTTGAGTAAAGGATCAAGAGGTCACATATTTCCCATCCTTGGGGCAAGGGAGACACTGCACATGCATGGAAAGGCTCATTGGGGGTCGAAAAGAAGGGGGCACCACCCCACAATATGTTATGCTAAGGCCGTCCCATAGGCCTCTGGGCTGGAATCCATCTTGGAAAAAAGTTGTGCATGCCTGTTGGGGAGGGTCCAAGGGCAGGTCAGATGTGGAAAAAGAAACCAGATAATTGGCCAAAGGTAAACAAAGACCCGGAAGACCCGCCCTATATAAATGATTTAACCTCCTCTTTACTGCACTCCTCCTCATTAGGGGTGATGCCCACACCCTTTCTCTCTGGGTGTGCATCTCTGCCTTGCTTCTATCTTAACTAAACAAACTGTTTCTCTGTGTGCTCTCACACTTGTTGTTGTGCTATGTCTCTAGTAATAAAATGTGTACCTGTTTTTACAGTTTTTGCCTTTTGCACTGTGGGCAAGAGCCAGGGGTTCTGGTGGGTAGGATTCCTGATTTTCATCCAGGTTCAATTCCTGGGCAGGTAATTAAGATCTTACTTCACACCACCAATCACTGCTGCCTCTCCAAGATCAGGTTGTCTTAGAGTAATAGGCAATAAGGATTTGCTGTAAGTCTTGAGCAGGAATATGACAAGAAGGGGAAACATGAGTCGACTGGCAGCTTTGAGCGAGGCACCTCCCCTAGAAAGTAGATAGTCATATGAGCTCTGAGCCACAGATCTGGGTGGGGGTGGGGGTCTATGGAGGGAAGGAAGAAGGCAACATCAGATTTGGATTTCTATTGGTCAGGCAGCAGTAGGCTCAGAGCCCAGTTCCTCTAAATCTTCTTCTGGTTTCAGAGATCCTGGTCCTCCAAAGTCCCAAGGCTCCCTGTGTTAAAGGGAGAGCCCAGTAGCTCAGCCACTCTGGCCAAGAAGAAACTTCAGCCACTGGCTCTCCAGGAAGTAGATGAGAGACCCTAAAATGGGGATTAAAAAGGAAATTCCAGGAAGGAAGTACTAGAAGGTGAGGGTGACAGTGATTGTTAATGTTCATTAAAGCACAGACTGTGTGTATCAATCCATTTAATCATCACAATCCTCCTGTAAAGTAGAAACTGTTGTTATGGATTCCATTTTACAGAGGGGAAAACAGACACAGAGAGGTCAACCCCTTGCACAATATTGCTCAACTAGTAAGTAACAGAGGGGAGAGCCTGGCACCAGAGCACTCATGCCTTACCTCTCTGTCATGGTGCCTCACAGAAAACCTGCTAGTGAGAAATGAACAGCAGAGATGAATTAAAACAAGTAACGAGTATATACCCCAAAGAATTGAAAATAGAAATTCAAACATATACGTGCATGTTCATAACAGCACCATTCACAATAGACAAAAGGTGGATATAGACAAATTGTCCACCAATGGATGAATGGATAAAGAAAATGTGATATATCCATACAATGGAGTATTGGAATATTATTCATAAAAAGGAATGAAGTACTGCTGTATGCTAATGTGAATGAACCTCAAATACATTATGCTAAGTGAAAGAAGCTAGACAAAAAAGTTACATATTATATGATTTCATCTATATGAAATGTCCAGATTAAGTAAATCCACAGACAGAACCCAGATTGGAGGTGACCAGGGAATTGGGGAAATAGCGAGCAACTGCTTAACAGGTACAGGGTGTTCTTTGGGGGTGATCAAAAGTCCTTGGAAGTAGATAGAGGTGGTGGTTGTACAACATTGTGAAGATACTAAATGCCACTGAACCTTACAGTTTTAAATGGTTAACTTTATGTAATGTGAATTTCAGTTCAATTTGGAAAAAAACAAGTAACCAAATCTCAGGATGGGCAAGTCTAAGGAGGGAAGCACCTGCTTGGATGCAGGGGTTCGAATTATACAGAGGTGTAGAATACATATTCAACCTCTGACTTGTACACCACAGACTTATTTAAACCCAACTTGTGGCATCACTTGTTTGGTGGGAAAATATAATAAATAGTAATGTCTGCTAGTCATCAAATACTTCCCATGTTCCAGGTATTGTACTGAGCACTTTTCTAGCATCATCTTATCCAATCCTCCAACAGTCTTCTGTGATAAAAAATACGTATTGTCCCCAAGCACAGTGAGTCAAACAGAGGCTCAAACTTGCCCAATAGCCTACTCTTAGCAAAGTGGCAGAGCCAGGATTCAAACTCTCATCCCTGAGACTGCTGAACACTACATTCTTTCATACTCTTCCCTCTAACGCTGAAACAAGAATCCCTCCACACACAGGGTTACTCTGGGACTGGAGAGAGTACTGCAGACATCCAGCAACACTTTCTCCAGCTTGCTACCATCCTTCAGGCAAAGAGAAGCAAGCTTATTCTCCCACCATAAGTGTGTCCTAGAACTCCCCGCCTGACAGCGGTTTGAACCAAGAATGGGCAACTCAGCCATGCCATTTCCAATTTTCTTTCCCAACCAGGGATGGACAGAAGTCATTGGAGCTCAGAGAAATTGCTTTGTCTCCAGTGAATTAAAACAACTTTTAAGCCACTGAGGCCATCGTCTGCACTCTTGCTACAGAATTATTCAGAAGAGAAGTTTGCATGGTAAAGATCCAAACTGAGAATATTGAAAGGCCCAGCATCAGAGAGAACCCAGACTCCTTCCGAAGTGTCCAAATGTATGGAAATAATGAAGGATCTGTCAAACACCCAAGCTAAAGCAGAGGATGAAAGATAGATAATAAATCTTTGATAACTTTTGAAAAAAGCTCCAATTTTTCTTTTTGAAAAAAATTCAATGTCATTGCTTGTTATTGATAATTCTTAAATCTATGATAAAAAAAATATTAGTAGAAGCAATGTGAAGGCAAGTCTTGATTTGGGTGAAGAAATTTGTCAGAACTAGGAACTCCACGTGCCAGCTCCTCCACCTGCCAGAGGTACAGACCCAACCCCCAAACTTGGTTCCCTTATTGTTGAAGTGTGGCCTTATGGTGGGCTATTTAAAAAATTGAACAGGAATGATTCTGAAAGTTCTGATTAGAGACTGGCCACTTTCTAAGGCAACTTGGCTATCAGTAGAAGAAAAAGAGTATGGGACTTAGGGTTCCCTGGTGGCGCAATGGTTGAGAGTCTGTCTGCCGATGCAGGGGATGCGGGTTTGTGCCCCAGTCTGGGAAGATCCCACGTGCCGCAGAATGGCTGGGCCCGTGAGCCATGGCCGCTGAGCCTGAGCATCCAGAGCCTGTGCTCTGCAATGGGAGAGACCACAAAGAGGCCTGTGTACTGCAAAAAATAAAAAAATAAAAAAAGAGTATGGGCCTTGAGCATGGGTTCAGACCCCAGTGTCTCATCTTACTGGCCAGACGACCTGGGTATGGCACTTCCCCTTTATGGCCTTCAGTTTTCTCTTTTAAGACAGTAGACTATCATCTTCTAATTTTTTAAAATTCCTTTTCACTGAGAACACACATGTTTTACACAATGGTTGGTGAAGCTTCTGAATTCTCAAGGCTCACTGACTCTGGTCCCCTCTGAATTAGCGGATGATGCCTTTCTTCACATCACCTTGTTCTTCTTCATAAGCTATTTTGAAAGCCTTTTGTTGTTTTACCTGAGGGTCACTTCCCTCTTTCCCAATTATGGCTCCCCAGCTGCACAATGATAAGAGTTGTTTAATTTCTTTGAACCACAGTGTTTTCCTATGTAAAGCAGGGGTAGTGAATATTAAGTAATATCTAACTCTCATGATTTTGAGAGGATAGAGTGAACTAACGTGTGAAAATGCCTATAAAGATGTTATTTTCATCTTTTCCTAAGAAAGGAACCCCAAAAGAGAGGTGGTATCTCTCCACACACACTAGTAAATATTTTCTCTCTGAATATCTCCATTTCAGGTCATAATAAGCACACATTTGGGACATCATCACTAGGTATAGATGGTGGGGTGTCTAGCCAATTACTACGAGGAGGAGGGCATATTAGTGAGGTTAATTAAAACCAGCTGCTATAACAATCAACCCCCAAATTTCAGGAGTTTAACCTAATAAAGATTTTGTGTCACAGTTCAATGCCAATGTCAATGTTCCTTTGTAGCTCTCCTCCAAGCACTGAGTGAGTCAGGGATCCAGGTTCGTCTTACTCAGGCCAGTCTGGAAGTGCCATACTTCATTTATCCCCACATCCTATTGGCCAGAACCCAGTCACATGGCCCCACTCTAACTGCAAGGGAAATGGAAACAGTCTTCCTGTGTGACCAGAGGAGCATAGAAACAGTTTGATTCACATGTGGCTTCCCCCGACACAGTCTGGAAGGCACCACAAGGAGGAGTACTAACCCACTCTACTTGTTGCCTTAAGAAACATCAGCAGCTCAGTATACTGTGACATGAGCCTAGCCAGGGACCACCTTGCTCCTGAGAAATTTGTCTGTTCTTAGTCCAAGTGGGGCATGTCCTGGGAGAAAGCTAAGCCTCCTGAGAAGGATGTGAGAATCCCACTCAGTAGCACGTTGACCTAGCCTTCTACCTGTGCAAGCCCTGGGAGGGAGACTTGACTCACCTCACAAGGGGAGGGGTATCAGTGAGAGCCAATGTCTCTGCAGGAACACAAACACTTAACAAGGATACCATTACAGAGAATATATACAGCTCTTTCTCGGCTTATGATGGGGATACATCTTAATAAACCCATTGTAGGTTGAAAATACCATAAGTTGAAAATGCATCTAATACATCTAATCTACCAAACATCATGGCTTAGCCCAGCCTACCTTAACCATGCTCAGAACACTTGTTAGCATACAGTTGGGCAAAATCATCTAAGACAAAACCCATTTTATAATAAAGTGTTGACTATCTCATGTAATTTATTGAATACTGTACTGAAAGTGAGAAAAAGAATGGTTGTCTGGGTACACAATTGTTGTCAGTGTATCGGTTGTTTGCCCTGGTGACCACGTGGCTGACCGAGAGCTGTGGCTGCTGCCCCGCTCAGCATCACAAGAGGGTGTCGTCCCCCATATCACTAGCCTAGAATAGAGCAAAATTCAAAATTCCAAGTATGCTTTCTCCTGAATGCACATTGCTTTTGCAACATCATAAAGTTGAAAAATTCTAAGACAAACCATCGTAAGTTGGGAACCATCTGTATATAAAACTATTCCAGGGGCTTCCCTGGTGGTGCAGTGGTTGAGAGTCCGCCTGCTGATGCAGGGGACATGGGTTTGTGCCCCAGTCTAGGAAGATCCCACATGCCGCGGACCGGTTGGGCCCGTGAGCCATGGCCTCTGAGCCTGCATATCCGGGGCCTGTGCTCCACAACGGGAGAGACTGCAACAGTGAGAGGCCCGTGTACTGCAAAAAAAACCGAAAAACAAAAAACAAAAAACTATTCCAGACATGTTTCTTATTTTGGCAACCCACCTTCTTTCTGCCATATGGCCCTTGGGAAAGGGGAGGCTAAAACCACTTCAGGAATGTGAAAGATAGTACATAGGGAAAGATATTGTCCAACAAAAACAATGACAATGATTTCCCTCCTGATGGGGGTGCAGGAGTGAAAGTGGAAGGACAGGACTTCAAACACCAGTGTCCTAGACCCTCTGCATACAAAAATCCCAAGAGAGAAGTTCCTCACTCCCCAAGATACTATCAAGTCTCATTCTGCCCTTTCAAATCCATTCTCCACCCTTCTCCACACTGCTCTGTGCCCCAAGAGGCTGATCTTGTGGACCCCTTAGCAGGCTCACTGGCTCTCTTAGTTCCATTTGGGTCCAGCAATGTGTCCTTGTCACATGTAGGAGACTGGAGGATAGGAAAAACAGTGAGGTGGAAGTATTTATTTCCATAGCACTTTCTCCTGGGCAGCCAGTCTACAGTGTCTGGATTCTCAGTTGAAGACCACAGCTGCAGTTGTCAGCCCCTTCCTGTAGCTATGGGTCTCCAAGGGCAGGTGCCCCCTCTCTTTGCCCCATGTTCACTCATCCATGGTGCAAGTCTCCATCATGCTCCTTTAGCAAAAGCATTTGCACTGTGTATGCTGAGTCCATCTCATCTAGGTACCCTGTGGCCTCACTGTGGAGAGCAGCTATGTCCCATCAAAGCCCCAGAGGCTGAGGTAATTGCATCTAGAGCCCTAGAATGAATGACCCAATGCAACAGACCTTCACTGCAGTCATGCCCGGGAGGCTGTGGGGTGCTCTAGAAAGAGCCCTGAGTTCTAGACCCATTTGGATCAATAATTTTTTTCAGAAATGTAGGCGGGTTCCTTGGCCTCTCTGAGACTCATTTTCCTTATCTGTAACAATAGGGTGATACTATCCCTGTCGTGAGGATTCAGTGAGCAAAGTAGATGGAATACAGTGACAGCCACAGAGGAGCCTTGATATATGTCACCTTCCTTCCTCTCTCTCTCTCCCTCTCTTGCTACCTTCCTCTCAAATTCCTCACCTATAAAATAAAGGAGAATTTTTTAAAAATCAGATTTGAAACAGTAGCCTTAATTAAGCATCTACTGTGCATGCAACTCTAAAGCATGCGGTAGAGGCTGCAAGGCTACATGAGACCCCCTCTCTGCTACTGGAGGGTTTAAGATTCTGACATGTGAGACAAATAGATTCCCAGCTCTTGCAACAGAAGCAGGCAGTGGTAACCAGAGGACTGAACACAACGCTGAGAGAGGACAGTGCAGGGACCAATTAATGGGACTTGGGAAATGGAAAAACACGTCCTGAAGGAACACGGTCCTGAAGTTCTGAGTTTTCGATGAAACAGTTGGGACTGTTAATTGCCTATTCACACCAAGCATGCATTTCATACAGCAGCCTGTCAATGTGCAGCAGGTGGGGTCTGACGTCCAATTCTGCCCTGGGCAAAACACTCTTCAGAGTGTAAATGACATCTTCTTATTGTTTTGTCCAAAATATTAAAAAGGATCAAAAAAAAAAGGGAAGGAAAGGAAAACAACAACACTTTACACTCTGGGCTTCTGACTGCAGAGTAACAGAACTGGTTTGTTGAGGAAGTCACTAGAGGCTTCCCTGCAGCCTGGTGCAAAGTCACCCACCTCACCCCTCACATTCCTTACACATATCTGACTCACCACTCCCGGCTTACACCCTTCAAGGTCACACACTGCTCCTGGAATAAAGATGAAGTGCAAGCCACTGAGCTGGTCCATGAGGCCTTTCATTATCTGACCTACCTCCCTTCCCATCCCAGGATGCCAGATCCTCTCCCCTTCACCCTCTGCTCCTGTTACACAATTACTTGTAAGGCTTTGAACAAATCACCATACAGTTGACCCATGGGTTTGAACTGCAGCGGGTCCACTTATACGCGGGGTCTTTTCATTAGTAACTACTGCATTACTACATGATCTGCAGTTGGTTGAATCCACAGATGAGAAACCCTGGATTCAGAACAGCAGTTAGGGAGGGCCAACTGTAAAGTAATAGGTGAATTTTCGACTGCACAAGAGTGCAGCATTGGGACTTCCATGGTGGCACAGTGGTTAAGAATACGCCTACCAATGCAGGGGACACAGGTTCAAGCCCTGGTCCGGGAAGAGTCCATATGCTGTGGAGCAACTAAGCCCTTGTTCCACAACTACAGAGCCCACGAGCCACAACTACTGAAGCCTCTGTGCCTAGAGCCCATGCTCCACAACAAGAGAAGCCACCACAATGAGAAGCCTGTGCACTGAAACAAAGAGTAGCCTCCACTCTCTGCAACTAGAGAAAGCCTATATGCAGCAACGATGACCCAATACAGCCAAAATATAAATAAATAAATGAATAAAAATTAGAAGAAAAAAAAAAGAGTGTGGCATTGGTCAAGGGTCAAGTGTATTTCAAGCTGTGGTATATGCTTTCCCCTCTGCTTGGAACATCCCTTCCCAATTTGTCCATCTCTCATCTACTTATTAAAAACTATTTTTAAGTATCACTTCCTCCCAGAAGTCCTCCTGACTTTCTCATCTGAGCCTCCTGCCCTTCTCCATGTGTATGACAGACATTTTGAACTACACTAGAATTGTTTGCTTGTCTATCACCTACTAGATGAGCAACTCCTTGGAGGCAAGTACCCTGTTTTCTTTGTTGTTGTTGTTTCTTTGTTTTGTTTTTGTTTTTTGTTTTTTTTTTTTTGTGGTACGCGGGCCTCTCACTGTTGTGGCCTCTCCTGTTGCGGAGCACAGGCTCCAGACGTGCAGGCTCAGCAGCCATGGCTCACGGGCCCAGCCACTCCACGGCATGTGGGATCTTCCCGGACCGGGGCACGAACCCGTGTCCCCTGCATCAGCAGGTGGACTCTCAACCACTGCGCCACCAGGGAAGCCCAAGTACCATGTTTTATTTGTAATCTGGGCAGCAAACAGAATGCCTGGCACAGAGTAGATGTCCAATTAATGTGAAATGAATGAAATAACAGCCCAGTGGATGTATGAAATAACAACCAAGTGAAGAGAAGCAATTCAGAAATCCAACCAGATACATTCATTCAGCAAAATGATCATGTACATTCCAGGGCTGAGATGAGAATTTGGAATCATGTGCAAGCATATGGGTATGAAAGGGATGCCACTCTGGAGAGAGAGAGGGAATGGAGCAGCAGTTGCTGGAAATCAAGCTGCACCTTCGATAAAGGAAATAGCTATAATTAGTCCTCACAGCAGTCCTGTGTCATAGGTACAATTACAATCTCCATTTAACACATTAGGCAACCAACACTTGCTTTTCCAGGCTCTCATAGCTAATAAGAGGTGAGCCAGGATTCACGCCCAAGCAGCTTGACATCAGAGTCATGTGCTCAACCCCTACACAATAGCCTCCCAACTTGGCCACCAGTTCCTCATCACTCCCCAGGTCCCAAAATACCTGGCTCAGGTTCCTATCCTTGCCTTGAATAACATGATGCTACCTGAACTCTTATAGACATGCCCTGCACCTGCCTGCAAAGTCTGTGTTTCCTGTGGCCCAAAAAGTCAGACTAGAGGTCCTCTGATAGAGTCCTCTGCAAAAAACACCTAAGACAAGATCCCCAGCCAGGGTGATGCATAGAAGGGACTAAGTGGGCCTACTGAGGGAAGGCCAGGGCCCAAGAGGGAAGGGCATACAGAAGTGCAGGCTGCCTGGGAAAATGTGCCAAAGGGTAGGGCTCAGGCTGGGCATTTTAGAAAGAAAAGTTCTCCAAACCACTTAGAACACTGTCCCTAAAGCTACTCTTTATCTGTCCACATGATATAAGTTCAGATAAGGAATCCACTCGAAGTGTTTATTGTTTCTCCGAGAAAATATATCTTAGGAGCTATCAGCTTATGTCTCTGAAAAACCTAAACTGAAAATACCAGAAGAATTCTTAGACTCATAGACTCCTTGCATATTAGAAATAGAGTAATTAAAATAAAAACAGAAGGTGCTGTTACCACATATGGGATGAGCACTTGATATACAGTCATCTAATTTTCACATGATCATCCTAATAAAGTGACATCCTAATTATGGCTGAACAACTTCAGGATAGGAAGGATTAATTAACTTGTCTAAAGCCAAACAATTGGTGTCTGAGCTGGGGATCAAATCCAAGGGGATCTAAGACTAATACTCAAGACATCCCCCCTAACTTACATACCAAGGTCAACCTGCTGCTTCTTTTTGTAAATAAAGTTTTATTGGAACGCAGTCATGCACATTCAGTCTTCACTGTGCTGCTCACTCTAAGGAACAGGAATTGGTTCCATCCCTGAGAAACTAAAATTATAGTTGCAAAAACAGTTGTACATACAAGAGAAATCTTTTAAATGCAAGTCTGCATACAACACACTTCCCCCATGGATCTCTCCAGGCTCACCTCCTACCACCCTTCCCCATGTCTCACTACACTCTGGCCTTCCTTCTGTTCCCCAGCAAGCCGTTAAAGATTGACCATGAGGCAGAAAATAAGCCTTGGCATTGGAAGCCAGGTAATCAAGACAACTGGACCCAGGTAGGAAAGCAAAGTGTGAGCAGGTCGGGCAAGTGATTCTGGATGGAGTTTATGAACCCTGTGAGGGGAGACTGATAACTTCGAAGCACAGGACTAAAGCAGACCTCCCAACTCAGCGGTTTGATGGATGTGCCACCCTCTTAATAAAAATGATGCTTCCACTCCACTTTCCATGGGAACGTAGACTGCTTTTCAGTAACACGGATGTGGAGAACTAAGTCACAACATTCTTTTACTTGTAGCATTTCCAACTGCCTTTTCTGATGTAAAAGATGTGTCTGGATTTCTCCCAGTAGAAAACTAAGAAATTTAAATAAGAATCAGTTGGTTGACTGCATTAGCTAACCCTGTTACCTAACCTTGTTAGGAGAAAAACTACCTCCTGGATATCAAAACTCATTTTGACAAGGTGAGATACAAAAACATCAGAGACAGAGGAGGATCTCCCCTCAGAGGCATTGTAATCCAGTAGGGAAGACAGGACACATGCAAAGAAGCAATGTGATAGACTATGCTGGGCTTTAGGAGTCACTGGTTGCAGACCTGTCTCTTCAGATCACCCCTCAAAGGCTATGAGGCCCAAGGTACAGCTGACCCTAGAACAATTGGGGGAGGGCAACCCTCCTTGCAGTGGAAAATCCACATGTAATTTATAGTCAGTCCTCCAAACACATGGCTGGATTCTGCCATTTCTGTACTTCTGCATCCCCGAATTCAACCACAGTTGATATAGAACTGTAGCATCTCCTATTTTTAAAAAAACACATGTAAGTGGACACATGCAGATCAAACCCTTGTTGTTCAAGTGTCAACTGTAATTGAATGAACCTCTCAGACACTCAGCATCTTATTTCCAACTGGTGATAATCTTACCTGTGACTGCAGACTGTGAATTACGAGATTACTTTCAGTATTAACAGTTAGTGACTAGAATTTGTTTACCACTTTACAATGAACAAACCACTTTACACTTAGTGTATTAATAAATGATAAAAGTATTGTGAGAATTAAATCTTTGTGGAAACAGCTACCTCATACTCTTTTCCTTTTAACTATAGAGCTACTATACACCATATATTCCCATGAGCTCCCCTATTTGATCCTAGGGGTCTGATGCCCAGGCACTGAATCACTTGGCCTTTTGGGGGAGGCCTGTTCTTCTAGAAGGAAACTGAAACCATATATACTGTCTTATATAGGATCTTGGACATTTACTTCTTTTTGAATTTCAGTTTCCTCATCCATGAAATGGGGTTATTACCACTTAGGTTATTGTGCTATCAAGAAAGAATTCCTGAATCCAAGTACAGAAGATATACAGGAGAGAAATGGGCTAATAATATTTCTCAACCAAAGGCAAGCCATTTCTTAAGTTAGATCAGAATTCATAATGTTTGTTTTCACCTATGATGAAGTTCCAGGTCAAGAACCAGTGGTTTACTGGAATAACCATACAAGCTCACAGAGAGCTGATTTTTAAACATTCAAGAATTTTACAGGTCAGTTGTTAAACTGTTGGTGCTTTAAATTGACCATGGTGAAGGTATTTAGACCATGGATATTGTCAAATACTACAAGTCATGGTTCATTTGTGAAAAGAAGAAACTCACTGTTTCTCCTCTTGACCCTTTTTCTATACTTTGCTACAACACTCTACTCACAGAATATTTTACTTCTGGTAACAAAATATATGGGGGATTTTCCCTTACCAAGAAATTCTCAGAAAACAGCTGAGTGTCCTACAATTTAACTCAATTCTGACACTATCTACCTGGAGTTAGCATCAGATTCCACTGTTTAAAAGCTCAGTTACACAAGACTGTTCCCCCTTTAGAGGCTAATTCCAAATCCAGATTGTTAGCTATTCTTCTGACTGACCAGCTACATATCAATGGTTCCCACAAACCTTTCCTCAGGTTCATTTTTTTAGAGTGGCTCACAGAACTCAGGAAAGCAGTTCACTTACTAGATTATTAGTTTATTACAAGAGGCTATGACTCAGGAACAGACAAATGGAAGAGATGCACAGGGCAAGGGTAGGAAGGAACAGGGAGCTTCCATGCCCTCTCTGGTTGTACTACCTTCCCCACACCTCCACGTGTTCATCAACCTGGGAGCTCTTCTAACCCTTCAGCTGTGGTCTTTATGGAGGCTTCATTACATAGGCATGATTAATTAAACCATTTGCCATTGGTGATTAACCCAACCTCCAGCCCCTCTCCCTTCCCTAGAGGGTGTGGGAATGAAAGTTCCAGCCCTCTAATCATGTAGTTGGTTTTCCTGGCAATCAACATCCCATTTTTAGGGGCTTTCTAAAAAATAACCTCATTAACATAATCATGGATGTGGCTGAAAGGGGCTTGTTATGAACAAAGTGTCTCCATTCACCATTACTGCTCTATCACTAAGGAAATTCCAAAAATTTTAGAGCCCTGTACCAGGAACAGGATGAAGATCAAATATTTCTTCTTATAAATTACAATATCACAATTTGTTTTGTTGTTTTTGTTGATGATGTTCTTGTCATTTTCTTCAGAATTCTAATTTACCAGGAAACCACTGACAATGTGAATAGCTTGGTAGTCACCATTAGGGTCAGTGGTTATTTCCAAGAATTTCATTCCTGGATATCAGCCAAGATGGCAGAGTAGAAATACCCTGAGCTCACCTCCTCTCACAGGCATACCAAAATTACAAGTAGTTATAGAACAACCATCGATGAAAAAGATCATAAAAGATCTTCTACAGCTAAAGATATAAAGAAGGAACCACAATAAGACAGGCAGGATGAGCAGAGTCATGATATAGTCAAGTCCCATACCCTCATGTGGGCAACTCACAAATGGGATAATAATTACAACTTAAGAGGTCCTCCCCAAGGAATGAGGAATCTGAGCCTCATATCATGCTCCCCAGCCCAGGGGTCCAACAATGTGAAGATGAATCACCAGAATTTTTGGCTTTGAAGTCCAGCAGGGTTCCCTTTCAGGAGTCCCAGATGACTCAGGGAAATAGAGACTCAACTCTTTAAGAGCACACACAGAATCTCACAAGCTTCAGGACATGTCAGACCCCACAGCCAGCTGCGTCAGGAACCTGCCCCACTCACAAGTCATCTGACATCAGCTTTGGGACCCTTGGGCCCTTCAGCCAGACACCAAGACCCAGTTCTACTCGCTAGTGGGGCAGCACAAGCCCTAAAACCTGGATTCACCCACCAGTGGGAGTGGACCAGCCCCAGGGTCTCCTGGAACATGATTCTTCCCACAAGTGAGCCAGTACTAGCCTTGGGGCACCCCAGGATTCCACAACCAGTACCCTTGTGAGCTAGCCCCACCAACCAGTGGATGGAAGCCTCCACACAAGGCAGGGCCTGACAATCAACCAAACCAGGAGCCAACCAAACCAACCAGTAGTCATCCGGCCACAACAGAAGGATCACAGAGCCCACATAGGGGCAGCCCTAAAGCATATAGCTCTGGTGATGAGAGGGGAAGCACACTGTTGGGACACATAGGATATCTTCTACAAAAATCCACTTCTCCAAGGTCAAGAAACATAACCAACCTACCAGACACTGAAATACAAACAGTAAATGAAGCAAAAGGAAGTGACAGAGGAACATGTTCCAAATGAAGGAACAAGATAAGACCCTAGAAGAAGAACTAAATGAAGTGGAGATAGACAATCTATCAAAGAATGAGTTTAAGGTAATAATTATAAAGATGATCAAAGCACTCAGGAAAAGATTGAATTCACAGAGCCAGAAGTTAGAAGTTTTTTTAAAGTTAGAAAATATAAAGAACAACTAAATAGGGATGAAGAATACAATAACTAAAATGAAAAATACACTAGAAGGAATCAACAGTAGACTAAATGATACAGAGAAACAGATCAGCAAGCAGGAAGACAGAGTAATGGAAATCACTGATGCTGAACAGAAAAAAAGAAAAATGTATGAAAAGAAATAAAGAGAGTTTAAGAGACCTCTGGGACAATATCAAGCACAGTAACATTATAGGGGTCCCAGAGGAGAAAGAGAGAGAGAAAAAGGCAAAGAACATATTTGAAGACATAATAAATGAAAACTTCTCTAACCTGGGAAAGCAAATAAACATCCAAGTCTAGGAAGCACAGAAAGACTCAAATAGGATTAACCAAAAGAGGAACACATGAAGATACACAATAATTAAAATGGCAAAAATTAAAGGTAAAGAGAGAACATTTAAAGCATCAAGGGAAAAGCAACAAGCTACATATAGGGAACTTCCATAAGGCTATCAGCTGACTTTCCAACAGAAGCTCTACAGGCCAAAAGGGAGTGGTACAATATATTTAATGTGATGAAAGGGAAAACCATACAACCAAGAATACTCTACCTGGCAAGGCTCTCATTCAGATTTGATTGAGAGATCAAAAGTTTTACAGAAAAGCAAAAACTAAAAGTTCAGTACCACCAAACCAGCTATATAAGAAATGTTGAAGGGACTTTTCTAAGTGAAAAAGAAAAGGCCACAACTAGAAACATGAAAATTATGAAAGGAAAATACTCACCAGTAAAGGCAAATGTACAGTAAAGGCAGTAGGAAATGTACACACAAAGCTAGTAGGAAGTTTAAATACAAAACTAGTAAATCTATATCCACAATAAGTAATGAAGGGTACACAAAGCAAAAATATGATGTTGAAACAGTAATCATGAGGGGAGGAGAGTACAAATGCAGGGTTGTTAAAATGCATTTGAAATTAAGAGATCAGCAATTTAAAACAATCACATAGATATATAAGAGACATTGCTATATATAAAAGTTATGGTAACCACAAACCAAAAATCTATAATAGATACACAAAAAAGTTATCAAATCACAAAGGAAGAGAACAAAAGAAGAAAAGAACAAAAAAAGAACTACAAAAAGAAGCCAAAATCAATTAAGAAAATTGCAATAAGAACATACCTATCCATAATTACTTTAAATATAAATGGACTAACTGCTCCAAACAAAAGACATAGAATAGCTGAATGGATACAAAAACAAGACCCATACATATGCTGCCTACAACAGACTCAATTTAGATCTGAAGACACACACAAACTGAAAGTAAGGGGATAGAAAAAATTATTCTATTCAAATGGAAATAAAAAGGAAACCAGGGTAGCAATACTTATATCAGACAAAATAGACTTTAAAACAGAGACAAAGAAGGATATTACATAATGATCAAGGTATCAATCCAAGAAGAAGTTATAACAATTGTAAATTTATATGCACCCAACATAGGAGCACCTAAATATAAAGCCAATATTAACAGACATAAAGGGAGAAATTGACAGTAACACAATAATAACAGGAGATTTTAACACCCCATTTACTTCAATAGATAGATCTTCCAGACAGAAAATCAATAAGGAAAGACAGGCCTTAAACAACACATTAGACCAGTTAAACTTAATAGATATATAGAGAGCATTCCATCCAAAAGTGATTGAAAACACACTCTTTTCAACTGAACATGGAACATTTTCCAGTTTAGATCACATGAGGCCACAAAACAAGTCTCAGTAAATTTAAGAAAATTGAAATCATATCAAGCATCTTTTCCAAACACAACACTATAAAAGTACATACGAACTACAAGAAAAAAACTGCAAAAAAACACAAACATGTGGAGGCTAAACAATATGCTATTAAACAAGCAATGCATCACTGAAAAAAATCAAGAAAGAAATAAAAAAAAAAATACCTGAAGACAAATGAAAACAAAATTATGATGATCCAAAATCTATGGGATGAAGTAAAAGCTGTTCTAAGAGGGAAGTTTACAGTGATACAAGCTTACCTCATAAAACAAAAATTTCAAATAAACACCTAAACTTACTCCTAAAGAAACTGGAAAAAAAACAAAGAAAACCCAAAGTTAGTAGAGAGAAAGAAGTAATAAAGATCAGAGCATAAGTAAATGAAATAGAGACTAAAAAATAGAAAATATCAATAAAAATAAGAGCTAATTCTCTGAAAAGTTAAACAAAGTTGATAAACATTTAGCCTGACTTAACAAGAAAAAAAGGACGGGGCCCAAATAAATAAAATCAGAAATGAAAGAGAAGTTACAACCAACATCAAAGATTTACAAAGAATCATAAGAGATTACTAAGAACAACTATAACAACCTAGAAGAAATGGACAAATTCCTAGAAAAGTACAATTTCCCAAGGCTGAACCAGGAAGAAATAGAAAATATGAACAGACAAATCACCAGTAATGAAATTTAATCAGTAATTTTTAAAACTCCCAACAAACAAAAGTCCAGGACCAGATGGCTTCACAGGTGAATTCTACCAAACTTTTAGAGAAAGTTTAACACCTATCCTTCTCAAACCACTCCCAAAAATTGCAGAGGAAGGAAGGCTTCTGAACTCATTCTATGAAGCCAATGTCATCCTTGTACCAAAATCAGAAAAATATATCAAAAGAAAATGACAGTTCAATGTCTGATGAATATAGATGCAAAAATTCTCAGCAAAATATTAGCAAACTGAATTCAACAATACATTAAAAGGATCATATACCATGATCAAGTGGGATTTATCCCAGGGATGCAAGAATGGGTATTGGAGATATTGATCTGCAAATTAATCAATGTGATACACCACATTAACAAATTGAAGAATAAAAACTGTATGATCATCTCAATAGATGCAGAGAAAACTTTTGACAAAATTCAACATCGCTTTATGATAAAAACTCTCCAGAAAGTGCGTATAGAGGGAACATACCTCAACTTAATAAAGGCCATATATAAGCCCCCAGCTAACGTCATACTCAGTGATGAAAAGCTGAAAGCGTTTTTTGTAAAATCAGGAACAAAACAAGGATGCCCACTCTTGCTGGTTATATTCAATATAGTATTGGAAGTCCTAGACACAACAATCAGACAAGAAAAATAAATAAAAAGAATCCAAATTGGAAAGGAAGAAGTAAAACTGTCACTGTTTGCAGATGACAAGATACTATACGTGGACAATTCTAAAGATGCCACCAGAAAACTACTAGAGTTTGTCACTGAATTTAGTAGAATTACAAGATACAAAATTAATCTACAGAAATCTATACACTAACAACAAACTATCAGAAAGAGAAATTAAGGAAACAATCACATTTATAATCACATCAAATAAAAGTAAAATATCTAGGAATAAACCTACCTAAGGAGGTAAAAGACCTCTACTCAGGAAACTGTAAGACACTGATTAAAGAAATTGAAGATGACACAAACAGATGGAAAGATATACTGTGTTCATGGATTAGGAGAATATTATTAAAATGACTACACTACCCAAGGTAATCTATAGATTCAAGGCAATCCCTATCAAAATACCAATGGCATTCTTCACTGAACTAACACAAATAATTTTAAAATTGTATGGAAACACAAAAGACCCCAAATAGCCAAAACAATCTTGAGAAAGAACAGAGCTGGATGAATCACACTCCCTGACTTCAGGCTATACTACAAAGCTGCAGTAAACAAAACAGTACAGTAGTGGCACAAAAACAGACACACTTATCAATGAAACAGAATAGAGAGCCCAGAAATAAACCCACACACTTATGGTCAATTAATCTACAACAAAGGAGGCAAGAACAGGAAATGGAGAAAAAAATGATAATCTCTAGGCCCATCCATGTTGCTGCAAATGGAATTATTTCATTCATTTTTTATGGCCAAGTAATATTCCATTGTGTATATACACCACATATTCTTTATTCACCTGTCAATAGACATTTAGGTTGCTTCCGCTTCTTGGCTATTGTGAATAGTGCTGCTATGAACATTGGGGTGCATGTATCTTTTCGAATTATAGTTTTCTCCAGATATATGCCCAGCAGTGGGATTGCTGGATCATATGGCAACTCTATTTTTAGTTTTCTAAGGAATTTTTATACTGTTTTCCATAGTGACAGCACCAATGTACATTTCCACCAACAGTGTAGGAGGGTTCCCATTTCGCCACACCCTCTCCAGCATTTATTATTTGTAGACACTTTGATGATAGCCATTCTGACTGGTTTTGATGTGCATTTCTCTAATAATTAGTGATGTTGAGCATCTTTTATGTGCCTATTGGCCATCTATATGTTTTCTTTGGAGAAATGCCTATTTAGGTCTTCTATTTTTTAATTTTTTTTAATGTTTTATTTTATTTATTTTTGGCTGCATTGGGTTTTCATTGTTGTGAAAGAGCTGTCTTCTAGTTGCGGCAAGCAGGGGTTGCTCTTCGTTGCAGTACGCGGGCTTCTTATTGCAGTAGCTTCTCTTGTTGTGGAGCACAGGCTCTAGGCGCACAGGCTTCAGTAGTTGTGGTGCATGGACTCAGTAGCTGTGGCGTGTGGGCCCAGTTGCTCCATGGCATGTGGAATCTTCCCGGACCAGGACACGAACTCATGTCCTCTGCATTGGCAGGAGGATTCTTAACCACTGCACCACAGTGGAAGCCCTTTTTTTTTTTATATTGAGTTGTATGAACTGTTGCATGTTTTGGAAATTAAGCCCTTGTTGTTCGCAGAGTCTGCAAACATTTTCTCTCATTCCATATGCTGTCTTTTATTGAAGGTTTCCTTTTCTGTGCAAAAACTTGTAAGTTTGATTAGGTCACATTTGTTTATTTTTGCTTTTATTTGTTTTGCCTTGGGAGACTGACCTAATAAAATATTGCTACGATTTATGTCCAAAAATGTTTTCCCTACGTTCTCTTCTAGGAGTTTTATGATGTCACGTCTTATACTTAGGCTTTATATTTTCTATGTAACTGAGTATGTACTACCCTTCCAGTTTAGGGTACAAACAAGGTCTATTTGTATATTTTATACTCAGTTAATCATGTAAACCTTCCCATATTAGCAGGATTCCCATTTTCTCATTCTTGGGCTTGACTCCTTTCCTGAATGGTCCAGGAATCATTAGGCTTATGTAGTACTGTTTCCAGCTGTGAGTCAAAAAGAGGAAACACATACTTGACAAGCACCACTGTGTTTTCACTGCCCCTGCTGCTGTTAAAAATTTGGCTGGCTCAGCTTGAAGCTTCCTGTTGATCCTCTTGCTGGCCCAAATCCTTGCCCAAGCCAAGAACATCCTTTGAGGAAGGACAGTCTCATTCCTCCATACTACCTCCACAGGTGGGCACCCAGAATTCCAGGTCTTAACTCACATCCCCAAGCAGAGCCTTTGTTCTAAGCTCAGTCACTATCTAGAACCCCGTCTCACATGAGTGAATTTTGAAGGCCTGCTTCATCTTTCTGCATCTCCCTGGGGACCATTGCAACACATCTGGGATGTCCACTAGCTTTAAACCTCAAAATGAAGCACCTAGGGTCTTGATCTCTTTCCTCCCAATAGCTCCTTGGGTGATATGCAAATGGATCCACCTTCTCCAAAGCACCAGCCCAGCATATCAAAAGATATTCCCAGGGCTTCCCTGGTGGCGCAGTGGTTGAGAGTCCGCCTGTCAATGCAGGGGACACGGGTTTGTGCCCTGGTCTGGGATGATCCCACATGCCGTGGAGCAGCTGGGCCTGTGAGCCATGGCCGCTGAGCCCTTGCGTCTGGAGCCTGTGCTCCACAACGGAAGAGGCCACAATAGTGAGAGGCCCGCGTACCGCAAAAAAAAAGAAAAAAAAGATATTCCCAAGGAATGGATTCTTCAGGTGGCAAATTGCCCTCTTACACTCTTTCCCAAGATGGAAAGTAACCACTAAATCTCCCCTTGTATAAGCTTAAAGACAACTCTTTCCTAAAAAAATATGCTCCAAGTCTGCTTGCTAGTCCACCCAAACAAGGAAGTTGCAACTTGTAAATAGAAACTTCTTAAATATCTGACAAACAAGCCCTCCATTTCAGTGATTTTTCTTCAAAGAACATGAATTGCTCCTTTAGTAGGAAAAAAAAGTTTACTTTTTATTAAAATATAATTTTTATTATATGGGTTACTCACAATTTATTCATAGGGAGGATCAGGGCCAAAAAAGTCAATCCAAAAACTAAAAGTGATAAAAAAAATTTACCTACATTTCTCAAAAAGAGTAAATGGAATCCAAATATATAGTCCAGAATGACTTTTTTTTTTATTATTCTTTCCCCTCCTAGCCACACCTGGCCCACCAACACCTGGCCCAGCACTGATTATCTTTCTCTCCCCAGCCAAATTCTGCTTTCCTGACTCTCTAATCAGAAAAAAAAAAAAGTAAGAATTAAGAAGTAAAGTACAAGATTTTTATTTTGGTGGTCTGGGAAAGGCTGAATATATATATATATATATATATATATATATATTAAAATATTAGTTGTAGAATTATATAAGCATATAAAATAACTATACTATATATCTATATCTATATCTATATCTATATCTATATCTATATCTAATTATTTGGAGAACTGTCCTGTCCAACTCAGAAAAATCACCCGCACGATACTGTGCATAAGTAGACAGCAATATCAGAGCTGCAGCTGCTGGAGTAAGTGCAGAGTATGTTGTTTAATGGAATTGCACAGGAAGTAGAACATCATATAGTTCTCATGATACAGGTGCAGCACAATGGGCTAATCTACTTTTAGCTCATATCTCAACCAGCAAGTGTTTCTTCCTATTCAAGGTTATGAAAACCTTCAAACTTTGGAAGAGTATGGTGACTATTGCCACCAATCTGAACATTCTGGTTAAAAAAGGGTCAGAGTTATAGAAATATGAAGATTTCCCATTGATATGCACACAGACAACCAACATTATGTGCTTGTTAAATTACATTAGAGGAAAGGGTTGCCTTTCATGGAAATCAATGCAAAATGACTAAGTCCTTAAGTATATCTCTGAGCAGGTGAGATTAGTTACTAGAGCATGTAATTAGAAGCCAACTTGGGAAACATAGATGATCCCTAAAACCTAAGAGAGAAGGATCCATCCTAAGCCAACGCTAACAGTTATTACCAGCCCCCTCCTTAGGAGGAGCTATAGGCGAGTATGAGCATTTATGTATCCTTCTGGCTCATTTCTGACAAATGTGTATGGTAAATGATTCTTATTCCAGAATGAGACTCTAATCATTCTTCACAAATCCCTCTCATGTATCACTGTGTCTCAAGGCTTCCCATGCATTACTTTAGAACAACTGGTACATGCCTATATGTCTTACCAGCTGGCATCTGTTCTAATTGGTCAGGGCTGATGACAGACACATTGTTAGTTTTTTTGGTTTTGTTTTTTAATATTACCCCTGATGTGAATACAGGATCAGTTAAGATTCTCATGTCTATAGTGAGAAACTAAGGGAAACAAGATCACTTATAGGTTTCCTTCTTAATGAAATGAATCATAATATGATTACATTACCCATTATATAAACTCACCTGTTTCATTGTTGGAAAAACTGTCAAAATTGAGCTAGAAATGCTGTGTCACAGGTATGGTTTGGGGCAGCTATCCACTTGTCACTTTTATATAAATCTGTATGTTCCAGAAACTGCTATTTGCCTTCCTAATATCCATTCTTCCCTTTTATCCTAATATTATTGAGAACAGTAGCATGCCATGCTAAAACACTGCACTTCCTGGAAGATAGGGGTAGCTAATGGCACATAAATAGAAGTTATTTGGTGGAGTTTCCAGGAAAGTTATTGAACAGAATTCCCTTTCCTCTGATCTGGTGCTTGGAATGTGAATGTGATGGCTGGAGGTACAGTGGCTTCACTGACACCATAAAGGGACTTTGGGGATAAAAGTCAAGTGAGACAAATGAGACAGAAAGATAGCAGAATCCTAAGTCCATGTTGACATCATGAACTATCATATCAGCCTGGACGACTGACTGGGAGAAAAATAAATACATAGCATAATCCCTATATTTGAATTTTCTGTTTCATTGTAATCCATAAACCACATTATCCTGGCGATATGAGAAGACAACAACTCTCTTAAGATACAAATCCTTGGGCCAGCTGGCAAGTGGTAATCAGAGATGTGAAATAAAATAGTACAGAACATTAAATTTAATAATAATAATAAAAGTAACAACAATGACCCCATTTTGCAGATAAGAACATTGAAATCCAAAGAAATGAAATGACTTATCTAAGTTCACCCAGCTCCTGAGCAAAATATTGAGGGTCAGAACTAAATCTTCAATGACACAGCTCAGGTTACCTCCAATCTGTAATGAAGCCAAGTTCCTCCAGCAAGCCTGAATGAGGATCCCTCTGTCAACACCAAAAATGGCACATGATATCTCCTTGCACCAAGCTCCCTTTTCCCTGCCACTTTCTCCCTTGCAAAGTGACCTCTGAGAGTGTCCCAAGATAGGATGCTAACATAAATATGAAAAATCTCTTTTCAATAAACAACAAATGCACAAATACCCAAGGAAAGGTCAGAAGCTAGAAGGTAAAATTACTCTAAAACAAAGGTCAACAAACTAGGCCCTCTGCCTGTTTTTGTAAAGTTGTATTGGAATAAGGCCCTGCCTGTTCCTTTCTGTTTTTTCTTTAGCAACTTTTGTACTATACCAGCAAGGTTGAGGTGTGACAACAGAGACTATACTTAAAATTTTACTATCTGATTCTTTACCGAAAATATTTGCTGACCTTATATAAGAAAGTACACATCTCCCCTTGATGACATTCAGCAACAATGACCATGAGCCCATCGAAGCATCCCCACCAGCTTCAGTGGTGGAATGAAGCTCCACATGCTCCCTCCCTCTAACCCCAACAGGCATGGCAGGGGACATTCTATCTCAAATGCTAACATTCAAACAATGGCCACAGGCTTCATGTTTGTAGTTTCTTTTTAATAAGAGAAAAACACAAACCTCTGAAATACAAGTGAAGGTCAATGAGACAGTTAAGAGAGAGTGACAGGGCAAGTTATGAAAGAAATGTTGTCATGGCAATCTGCAGGATCCTAGTCAATCAAACAGCCTGGATAAGGAGCAATGGGACATTTGAGGAGCTGGAAAAAATCACAGAAGATGAGGTGGATGATACTAAAAAAGAAATAAGGAAAATTGGAAAAGGCAGAGTATTCATAAGTGGGGCAGGAGAGACAGATGGACTGTCACAGAGGGTAAATTGCTCTGAGAGAGGATGAGAAATGTGCCAGGAGCCAAGAGAAAATCAAATCCTGGACCCACCACGTGAGGTGGGGAAAGGAATAATAAAGACAAGTCTGCAAGCAGAATGATGTACAAATGATATTTTTTCCAGAAACAGACTAATAAAATGTAGATGAAATCCATCACATTGAAAAATGCTTTTCATCACTTGAAATGAAACACAATGTGCTGAAGAGTGTATGGCATGGAAACCAGTAAGAAGGGTGTTGAGCTCTGGCTCCATCACTTACCAGAAACCCACATCAAAATAACTTTACTCAGGAATTCTGTAAGTGATTCTGCTTACCCAGCTTGGCTCACTACAGTACCAGAATCTTGGCTGAACCTGGCATTTATATCAGGGATAATATTCAAAATACCTGATGACAACTATGACATTGGCAATGGTCAGTCAGAACAGATGCCTGTTGGTGGACCATACAAGTGTATCCCAGCTGAGCATTAACCCCAAAACACACAGCAATGCCTAGGGTGGATTTGAGAGAATGATTGGTGTTTCATTTGGAAATAAGAGCTACTTACTATGTACATGTGTATTAAGAGAACTAGAAGAAGACATGAATTTGATACCAGTCTAAGCTTCCTTCTCAGGAAGGGCTAGTGATAACCCTCTAGCTTGAGATGGATTCTTCTTCCTTCAGGTTTTGGAGCTTCTCCATTGTTTTCTAAGTTGGCTTCTTACTACTGGCCCTAATAACGAATCCTTAAGGATTTAGTTATTTTACATCAATTTCTATGGAAGGCAACCCTTTCTTCTAATGTAATCCAACAGCACAAAATGTTGGCTGTTTGTGTTCTTATCAATGGGAAATCCTCCTATTTCTCTGACTCTTTTGCACCAGAATGCTCAGGTTGGTGGCAACAATCCCTCCACTGTGACAAAGGAAGAGAGTTCTCATTGCCTGTAATGGAAAGAGACACTTGCTGAGTGAAAGCTGAGCTGAAAATGGATAGGAGGTACATCACTTAACCTTTCTGGGCCTCAGTGTCCTAACCTGTAGAATGATTGAAGCATAAGGAAGAAATTATTTTGGCAGCTGATACATGTTTGAACCTGAACTTCCTGGATGAAAAATATTCTTTCGCCCGAGAGAATGCCTGTGCCTCTTACCTTATCAATGAGGAAAAAAAAAAAATCAAACAAAAGAAGTATTTGGTTTAGAGTAAAGAGAACACAATCTGAGAGCCAGACCCAGAGGCCCAGGTCCCAGTTTCCATTTCAGCACTAACTGACCATGTGCCCTTGAGATGACTATGCTTCCCCTCTGGGCCAGTTTTCCCATCTGCAAATGGAAAATTCAAATCTAGAACAATGGTTCCTCTGGGGCTCCCATGAGATGCTCAGGGGCCACAGAGACTAAGGCTGAACATTGGGTATCCTCCCCTCTCCCCATCAGCAATCCATTTTAACTGGACAATTTGCCATCATCTGTTTTATATAGTATCTGGTCACGTAACATTTCATTTGATAAAAGGAGCCCATTATTTAAGGAGATAAAAGGTTTTAACCCCCCCATTAACATTCTATGCTTTCATAACTTGAGAGTTTTTTAATAATTTAAAAATATTTTGTCAGATAAAAATGTAGTACTTGTTAAAATCAAATGAAGGCAGCAAGAAAAATACAGAAGAGTAACCAAGGTATTTGTTGGAGAGTAATAAAAAGTAATAAGAGTTTTTTCTCTCCACTTCAAAATGAGAGTGGATACTTGGGGTGATCATTGGACTGATATTTGTCATAAACTGCCATGTACCAAGTCTTTTTGGAAACACTTATTCTGAAATCCATGTTATCTTGTCTTCCTGTCTTTAAGTCTGGGCCAATCCACCAGAAAGCACATAGCTTGCCTGGAAAAGCAAAGTATTTGTTTCCTACTGCTGTTGTAACAAATTACCACCAATTCAGTGGTGGTATTCAAAACAACACAAAATTATTATTTTAGAGAAGTGGTGGTCTCATGGCTAAAATCAAGGTGTTGGCAGAGCTGTGTTTTTTCTGGGGGTCCTAGGGGAGAATCTATTCTCTTGCCTTTTCCAGCTTCTAGAGGCCACCTGAATTTCCTGGCTTATAGCCCCTTCCATCTTCAAAGTAAATAGTGGCCTCTTGAGACTCTCTCACATGTTCTGACCTGACTCTCCTCTTTCCCTTACATGGACAGTTGTGATTACATTGGCCCCACTAGTGGGACACTTCAGGATGATCTCTTCATCTAAAGTCAGCTGATTAGCAACCTTAATTCCATTTGCAACCTTAATTCTCCCTTGCCATGTAACATAACTTATTCACAGTTTCCAGAAATCAGAACATGAATATTTTTGGGGGGAGGGAGGGACCATTATGCTGCCTACCATGGGCAGTTTACAAGGAACGAGATCTGAGGACCAGCCAGAGCAGGGGTTGAGTGGGAGATGATGGAAGCTGGGAGCATCTTACCAGGACATCTGCAAGCACAAATGTCAGAGTAGAAGGATGAACTGAAACTAAAGTATCAGGAGACCAGGGAAAAGTTGAGCACTCTGGCCAAGCAAGTTGGTGTCAGATCTGGAAATATTTATCAGAGGTGAGGATGGAGATATGGACTAATGTTAGCAGTAAAGAGATGGCCGCATTCAAAAGAGATGTGAGTAGCAAATCAGGATGATGCAGGACCGGTGTTGGGAAACCTGAGTTTCAAAAACACCAAAAATGATCACCATGACTGCCTTTGAGTCCTTACTGTGTACCAAATATAAAATACTGAGCACTTTATAATCTCTGATTCAATGCTTATAACAACCCTATGAGATAAGTAGTGCTGACCCCATTTCAAAGATGGGGAACTAAAGCTTAGAGAAAGGAAGTGACTTACCCATGGACACTCAGGTTTGGGGACTAGAAGTCAGACTGGGTTTGTCTGACTCCAAAGTGCACTAGAGTTCTGATAGTCCCCTGGCCACATATGGTTTTACAACAGAATTGACATGTTTTGCCAGATGGAGGAAAGAGTCTTACAACAATTTTGCTACTCAGTATCTTCAAATTTCTAATCTGAGTTTGTGGAATCAAAATAAAATTTAAATAATTTTTAAACATTTTAACTCATAAAATTAAAAATTTAAGGGTTTATACCACACTTTCTAGTATCCAACAATTGAAGAGTACTGTGCAAAGTACCTTAGGCTATGTGTTTGGACAATGATTTCTCAACTGACAAGTAGTTTATGAATGTTAGCTACGCTTCCATTTTGATAGCACAGCCCTGGGAGTGTTGTTCTTGGCATTAGAAAGCTGTCTGAGCACCGCAAATCCAGACAAAACCTCCACCTCCAGGTTCTCATCTCTTCTTTCTGTTCACTTCTCTTTCACCCAAGAAGCTGTCCATTCTTCCCTCCAGGTGTCTGAACATGAGGCAAAGTATTCTACCCTTTAGCTGCTAGGGGAAAGGGAGCCAATAATTTAATTTTGTTTTCCAGAGTTTATTGGGTTAATTCAAATTGGCACCAATTTACCTCCAGCAGAAAATTCACCCATAGAATGCCTTGACTTTTGAGGCAAAAGCAGCCTTCCCTCTAATCTCAAGAGCAATAGAAAACTACCTTTCAAGGCTGAATTATGGGATGCTCCACCCACAAAGCCCCCATTCAGGCTCTGACATTTTCTGTCCTTGATGTATCACCTCCCATACCCAGGCACTGGTTAAGCAGGATGAGAATCCTTGCCAGCCAAGAAAACAAGATGTTCTCCCAAAGTGCATTCCCCATATACCTGGCCATCAATAGCTGTTCAGTTCATAGGAGTTAGAGACAATATGCAATGAACAGGCTTTCTAAATGAAGCTGGATCATATCAGTCTTCTTCAGTTCTTCAGTGATGCTCCATCACCTATGGGATTCATTCCAAACTAGTTAGCAAGCACAAAATGCTCTTTGTAACCTGGCCTCTGCTGACCTTTCCAGCCTCATTTTCAGGCCTTATCTAACCTGCAGACAGATCCTACACTCTGATCTCACCAAACTACTTACCATGTCTTAAGGAATTCACATATGCTATTTCTTCTGCCTGGAAATCAAACTCCTCACCTCAGTCTCTACTCTGTTGACTGACCTAAGCTTTATGCAGCCTTTCAGACCCTGATCCATCCACCCATCTGTCCATTCATTTGCCTATCAATCACTGCCATAACAGTTATGTCATATATACATGTTCACAAAAACATGTGTAACCCAAAAGCAGAGAAGGCAAAGAGAAGGCATTGATTTTGTCCACAGATGTTTCAGTTTCCCTTAGTCATCGCTAACCCAATACCAGGGTTGAATTTCTCTCCATCTATGATTTATACCCATAGGAGAATATACATCTACAGAGGACAGACTCAGGGTATCTGACTGAGGGACCAGAAAAACCAGGGTTCAAATCCTGGTATTGCCTTTTATTACTCACTTTGCATAAGTTACTTAATTATTTTGATCCTTAGTTCTTCTGTTTTGTGAAATAGGAGTATTAATATTTACCTTATAGAAATTTTACAGAAATTAATTGAAATTACTTATATAAAATACCTAGCAGTACCTGGAACATGGTAGTGCTCAGCAAGTGGTATCATGAGTTCCATATATATAAACTTAAATATTCACATTTTAAAGAAATAGAAAATCTATATATAGCATGTTTCAAACTTAGTCTCCTTAAGAAGTACAGCTGAAAGTGGTAAAGATATTTACCCAGGAAGAAGTGAGTGAGTATGGCGTGCCCTTAGATGAATGGTTATTAACTGCCTCTACTTTGTGAAGCATGGTTTAAAATGTCATAGCTATAAAAGAGTCCAGAGGTCATCTAATCCAACCATCCAACATCATACTTTTCGAAAAGGAATCAAAGACCCAGTGACACTGCTGAGAAAACTTACAGGGTCTGGAAGCTACAAAGGGCAAGGGTAGAAAATAATTAAGTGAAGTTAGCTGCCTCAAATTGGTTTTGGAAGCAGGTGAGGCATAAATAATACATAAAATAAATAAAGAATATTAATGCTTTTCTTCTTAACATCAGCAGAGACTGTCTGAATCTGATAAACCAGGAGCAGAGTGAAAAGACTCTGGAGATAAGAGACAGATATTAGCCTCCCATCAATCATAAAAGAGGAACAATGTTCACATAGAAGGATGGTTCATAGTAAAACAGTCTTCAAAGAGAGAGTGTAACTGACAAAATGTACCTTATTTATAAGCAGAAATAGAAATTAAAGTGTCTCAATACAGAAAGGCTTTTGTAGAAAAACATGTGTGAGCATGAAGAAAGTCAAGTTATCATAAGTTACTGCAAACAGAAAGTTCCCCAAGTTGCTTACATTATTTCTAAGAGGATAAGGCTAGCATTTTACCCCTTAGATGATATTCCTGATGAAACATTCATTTATTCAGCAAATATTTATTGAGCACTTATTAAGTGTCAGCTACTGTTTGTCTAGACACTAAGAATATAGTAGCAAATAAAATAAAACAAGGTTCTGATGAAGAAGGGAAACAGAGAGTAAACAAAGAATAAACAAGATAATTTTTAGGGTGTGACAAATACTACATGGTGATGAGGAGGAGATAAAAAAATACCTCTCTGGCAAGGTGACATTTGTACTGAATGACAAAGGATTAAACAAGTGATAATCTGATGACAACTTTCTAAGCAGAAGGAAAGAAGTTTAAGTTTCTAAGGAATGGGCTGGGGTATTATTCAAAGAACAGAATGAAATCAAGTGTGGCTGCAAGTGAAAGAGTGAAAAAGAGAGCACAAAGAGAAGAGATCAGAAAAGTAGAAAGCAGACAGATGGTGTCAGGTTCAGTAGGCCAAAAAAAGGAGCTTGAATTTTATTCCACATGCAATGAGAAGTCATTTGAGGTTTAAGCATGGAAGTGAAATAATCTGACTTATATTTTCAACACCAAGTTTTAAAATCTTCAATAGAATAGCAGTCAGCCTCTAAGACAGGATGGCAGTAAGTAGCAGAACTTTTCCCAAAGTGGGCTAAACAGCAGATTACAGAACAGGTGCATGTAACCCAAATAAATCATGTAACCCAAATAAGTCCCAGGGCTTACATGGCCAGTGTCAATATGCATTAATTTATTCATCTGTTTGTTTGCTCATTCAACAAATATTTATTGGAAACTCTGTTCTAAATGCTGGACATACAGCATCTTAAAAAAAAAAGTGTATCTCCTGATGCAGCTGCATGTAAATCAATGAAGTGAGAACACTCCCTCACACCATACACAAAAATAAACTCAAAATGGCTTAAAGAGTTAAATATAAGCCAGGACACCATGAAACTCATAGAAGATATATAGGCAAAGCATTCTCTGACATAAATCATAGTAATATTTTCTTCCATCGGTCTCCCAAGGCAAAAGGAATAAAAGTAAAAATAAACAAATGGGACCTAATCAAACTTACAAGCTTTTGCACAACAAAGGACATCATCAACAAAACAAAAAGACAACCTACAGAATGGGAGAAAATATTTGCAAACAATGCAACAGAGAAGGGCTTAATTTCCAAAATATACAAACAGCCCATACAACTCCAAAACAAAAAAACAACTCAATACAAAAAATGGGCAGAAGACAATAGACAGTTCTCCAAAGAAGACATACAGATAGCTGATAGGCACATGAAATGATGCTCAATATCACTAATTATTAGAGAAATGCACATCAAAAATGCAATGAGGTATCACCTCACACCAGTCTACAAATAATAACTGCTGGAGAGGGTGTGGAGAAATGGGAATACCCCTACACTGTTGGTGGGAATGTAAATTGAGGCATCCAATATGGAAAACAGTAGGGATATTCCTTAAAAAACTAAAAATAGAACTACCATATGACCTAGCAATCCCACTACTGGGCATATACCCTGAGAAAACCATAATTCAAAAAGAATCATGTACCACAATGTTCACTGCAACACTATTTACAATAGAAAAGATGTGAAAGCAACCTAAGTGTCCATCAACAGATGAATGGATAAAGAAGATGTGGATATAAATGAAATGTTACTCAGCCATGAAAAAAGAATGAAATATTGCCATTTGCAGCAAGATGGATGGACCTAGAGATTATCACACTAAGTGAAATAAGTCAGAGAAAGACAAATACCATATGGTATCACTTACATGTGGAATCTAAAAAATAATACAAATGAGCTTATTTACAAAACAGAAACAGACTTGCAAACATGGCCAAAGAGCTTATGGTTACCAAAGGGGAAGTGGGGGTGGGGGGGGCAAGGGAGGAATAAAATAGGAGTATGGGATTAACAGATACACACTACCATATATAAATAGATGAACAATAAAGATTTACTGCATATCATAGGGAACTATATTCAGTATCTTGTAATGACATATAATGGAAAAGAATCTGAAAACGATATCTATATCTGAATCACTTTGCTATACACCTGAAACTAACACAATATTGTAAATCAATAATATTTCCATAAGAAATAAAGAAAAAGAAAGGAAAGAAAGAAAGAAACAAAGAAAGAAAGAAAGAAAGAAAGAAAAAAGAAAGAAAGAAAGAAGAAAGGGAGGGAGGGAGGAAGAAGAAAGAAATTACTGAAGTAAATTTAAGAAACAAAATAAAAACAGACATTTCATGTTTATGAAAAAAAAAGTACCTCATGTAAGATTTATATTTTAAGAGGGAGACAACCTATAAACAAAAATAAATATTTAAAGTTAGTCTTATGAAGTACTATAAAGAAATATAAACTGAAGGGAGGGACTAAAGAATACCTGGAAATTATATTTTGGATTTCGCACTTTTCAGAGGGAAAGTCTCCCTAAGGAATTGAGATTTGAGCATAGAATTAAGTGAAACTATACAGGTGTCCAGGAGAAGAACACTGCAAGCAAGGGATAGGAAGACAGAAGCTCTGAGGCTCCAGCATGCTTGCTGTCTCCAACAAGCCAGAGAGGCCAGCAATGCTGAAACACAGTACAGTGAGATATGGTAGTAGGAGATGTCATCACAGAGCAGCTCCCTTTATTGAAAATAAATTTTCCTCACCACTGTTCTGCAAGCTCAGTATTGTCACAAACCAAGTGTCTACAAATTACATGGGTCAATTCGGGGGCCCTTTATTCTGTTCTATTGGTCTATTTATGTGACCTTGTGCCAATACCACTGAACCAATTGAGTTATAGTCAGGAGATGAAAATCATTCCAGTAATTAGGATAGGGAACATTTAATATTAAAAATTATTAACATTCCCACCAACAATATAGGAGGGTTCCCGTCTCTCCACATCCTCTCTAGCATTTATTGTTTGTGGATTTTTTGATGATAACCATTCTGACTGGTTTGAGATGATAGCTCATTGTAGTTTTGTTTTTTTTTTAACATCTTTATTGGAGTATAATTGCTTTAAAATGGTGTGTTAGTTTCTGCTGTACAACAAAATGAATCAGTTATATATATACATATGTTCCCATATCTCACCCCTCTTGCATCTCCCTCCCTCCCACACTCCCTATCCCACCCCTCCAGGTGATCACAAAGCACCGAGCTGATCTCACTGTGCTATGCGACTGCTTCCCACTAGCTAGCTACCTTACGTTTGGTAGTGTATATATGTCCATGCCTCTCTCTCACTTTGGCACATATTACCCTTCCCCCTCCCCACAACCTCAAGTCCATTCTCTAGTAGGTCTGTGTCTTTATTCCTGTCTTACCCCTAGGCTCTTCATGACATTTTTTTCCTTAAATTCCATATATAAGTGTTAGCATATGGTATTTGTCTCTCTCTTTCTGACTTACTTCACTCTGTATGACAGACTCTAGGTCTATCCACCTCATTACAAATAGCTCAATTTCGTTTATTTTTATGGCTTAGTAATATTCCATTTTATATATGTGCCACATCTTCTTTATCCATTCATCCAATGATGGACACTTAGGTTGTTTCCATCTCCGGGATATTGTAAATAGAGCTGCAATGAATATTTTGGTACACAACTCTTTTTGAATTATGGTTGTCTCAGGGTATATGCCCAGTAGTGGGATTGCTGGGTCATATGGTAGTTCTATTTGTAGTTTTTAAGGAACCTCCATACTGTTCTCCACAGTGGCTGTATCAATTTACATTCCCACTAACAGTGCAAAAGGGTTCCCTTTTCTGCACACGCTCTCCAGCATTTATTGTTTCTAGATTTTTTGATGATGGCCATTGTGACTGGTGTGAGATGATATCTCATTGTAGTTTTGATTTGCATTTCCTAATGATTAGTGATGTTGAGCATTCTTTCATGTGTTTGTTGGCAGTCTGTATATCTTCTTTGGGGAAATGTCTATTTAGGTCTTCTGCCCATTTTTGGACTGGGTTGTTTTTTTTGTTTGTTTTTAAGCTGCATGAGCTGCTTATAAATTTTGGAGATTAATCCTTTGTCAGTTGCTTCATTACCAAATATTTTCTCCCATTCTGAGGGTTGTCTTTTGGTCTTGTTTATGGTTTCCTTTGCTGTGCAAAAGCTTTGAAGTTTCATTAAGTCCCATTTGATTATTTTTGTTTTTATTTCCATTTCTCTAGGAGGTGGGTCAAAAAGGATCTTGCTGTGATTTATGTCATAGAGTGTCCTGCCTATGTTTTCCTCTAAGAATTTGACAGTGTCTGGCCGTACATTTAGGTCTTTAATCCATTTTGAGCTTACTTTTGGGTATGTTGTTAGGGAGTGATCTTATTTCATACTTTTACATGTACCTGCCCAGTTTTCCCAGCACCATCTATTGAAGAGGCTGTCTTTTCTCCACTGTACATTCCTGCCTCCTTTATCAAAGATAAGGTGACCATATGTGCGTGGGTTTTTCTCTGGGCTTTCTATCCTATTCCATTGATCTATCTTTCTGTTTTTGTGCCAGTACCATACTGTCTTGAGTACTGTAGCTCTGTAGTATAGTCTGAAGTCAGGGAGCCTGATTCCTCTAGCTCTGTTTTTCGTTCTCAAGATTTCTTTGGCTATTCGGGGTCTTTTGTGTTTCCATACAAATTGTGAAATTTTTTGTTCTAGTTCTGTGAAAAATGCCAGTTGTAGTTTGACAGGGATTACATTGAATCTGTAGATTGCTTTGGGTAGTATAGTCATTTTCACAATGTTGACTCTTCCAATCCAAGAATATGGTATATCTCTCCATCTATTTGTATCATATTTAATTTCTTTCATCCGTGTCTTATAATTTTCTGCATACAGGTCTTTTGTCTCCTTAGGTAGGTTTATTCCTAGATATTTTATTCTTTTGGTTGCAATGGTAAATGGGAGGGTTTTCCTGATTTCACTTTCAGATTTTTCATCATTAGTGTATAGGAATGCCAGAGATTTCTGTTCATTAATTTTGTATCCTGCAACTTTACCAAATTCATTGTTTAGCTCTAGCAGTTTTCCGGTAGCATCTTTAGGATTCTCTATGTATAGTATCATGTCATCTGCAAACAATGACAGCTTTACTTCTTCTTTTCTGATTTGGATTCCTTTTATTTCCTTTTCTTCTCTGATCACTGTGGCTAAAACTTCCAAAACTATGTGGAATAAGAGTGGTGATAGTGGGCAACCTTGCCTTGTTCCTGGTCTTAGTGGTAATGCTTTCAGTTTTTCACCATTGAGGACGACGTTGACTGTGGGTTTGTCATATATGGCCTTTATTATGTTGAAGAAAGTTCCCTCTAAGCCTATTTCTGGAGGGTTTTTATCATAAATGGGTGTTGAATTTTGACAAAAGCTTTCTCTGCATCTATTGAGATGATCATATGTTTTTTCTCCTTCAGTGTGTTAACATGTTGTATCACGTTGATTGATTTGCATATATTGAAGAATCCTTGCATTCCTGGAATAAACCCAATTTGATCATGGTGTATGATCCGTTTAATGTGCTGTTGGATTCTGTTTGCTGGTATTTTGTTGAAGATTTTTGCATCTATGTTCATCAGTGATATTGGCCTGTAGTTTTCTTTCTTTGTGACATTTTTGTCTGGTTTTGGTATCAGGGTGATGATTGCCTCGTAGAATGAGTTTGGGAGTGTTCCTCCCTCTGTTATATTTTGGAAGAGTTTTAGAAGGATAGGTATTTTCTCTTCTCTAAATGTTTGATAGAATTCGCCTGTGAAGCCATCTGGTCCTGGGTTTTTGTTTGTTGGAAGACTTTTAATCACAGTTTGGTGGGAGCATTTAATCCATTTACATTTAAGGTAATTATTGATTTGTATGTACCTATTCCCATTTTCTTAATTTTTTGGGTTCGTTATTGTAGGTCTCTTCCTTCTCTTGTGTTTCTTGCCTAGAGAAGTTCCTTTAGCAGTTGTTGTAGAGGTGGTTTGGTGGTGCTGAACTATCTCAGCTTTTCCTTGTCTGTAATTGTTTTAATTTCTCCATCAAATCTGAATGAGATCCTTGCTGGGTAGAGTAGTCTTGGCTGCAGGTTTTTCTCCTTCATCACTTTAAATATGTCCTTCCAGTCCCTTCTGGCTTGCATAGTTTCTGCTGAAAGATCAGCTGTTAACCTTATTGGGATTCCCTTATGTGTTATTTGTTGTTTTTCCCTTGCTGCTTTTAATATATTTTCTTTGTATTTAATTTTTGACAGTTTGATTAATATGTGTCTTGGTGCATTTCTCCTTGGATTTATCCTGTATGGGACTCTCTGTGCTTCCTGGACTTGATTAACTATTTCCTTTCCCATATTAGGGTAGTTTTCAACTATAATCTCTTCAAATATTTTCTCAGTCCCTTTCTTTTTCTCTTCTTCTTCTGGGACCCCTATAATTTGTATGTTGGTGCATTTAATGTTGTCCCAGAGGTCTCTGAGACTGTCCTCAGTTCTTTTCATTGTTTTTTCTTTAGTCTGCTCTGCAGTAGTTATTTCCACTATTTTATCTTCCAGGTCACTTATTCATTCTTCTGCCTCAGTTATTCTGCTATTGATCCCACCTAGAGTATTTTTCATTTCATTTATTGTGTTGTTCATCATTGTTTGATTCATCTTTAGTTCTTCTAGTTCCTTGTTAAATGTTTCTTGCATTTTGTCTATTCTATTTCCAAGATTTTGGATCATCTTTACTATCATTATTCTGAATTCTTTTTCAGGTAGACTGCCTATTTCCGCTTCATTTGTTAGGTCTGGTGGGTTTTTATCTTGCTCCTTCGTCTACTGTGTGTTTTTCTGTCTTCTTATTTTACTAATCTTACTGTGTTTGGGGTCCCCTTTTTGCAGGCTGCAGGTTCGTAGTTCCTGTTGTTTTTGGTGTCTGTCCCCAGTGGCTAAAGTTGGTTCAGTGGGCTGTGCAGGCTTCCTGGTGGAGGGGACTAGTGCCCGTGTTCTGGTGGATGAGGCTGGATCTTGTCTTTCTTGTGGGCAGGTCCAGGTCTGGTAGTGTGTTTTGGGGTGTCTGTGGCCTTATTATTATTTTAGGCAGCCTCTCTGCTAATGGGTGGGGTTGTGTTCCTGTCTTGTTAGTTGTTTAGCACAGGATGTTCAGAACTGTAGCTTGCTGGTCGTTAAGTGAAGCTGGGTGTTGGTGTTGAGATTGAGATCTCTGGGAGATTTTCGCTGTTTGATATTATGTGGAACTGGGAGGTCTCTTGTGGTCCAGCGTCCTGAAGTTGTCTCTCCCACCTCAGAGGCACAGCACTAACTCCTGGCTGCAGCACCAAGAGCCTTTCATCCACCTGGCTCAGAATAAAAGGGAGAAAAATTAGAAAGAAAGAATTAGTAGAAGTAGAAAGAAAGAAAGAAAGGAAGGAAGGAGAGAGGGAGGGAGGAGGAAGGAAGGAAGGAAGGAGGGAAGGGAGGAAAAAAGAAAGAAGATAAAGTAAAATAAAATAAAGTAAGATAAAATATAATAAAGTTATTAAAATAAAAATATAATTTTAAGAGAAAAAAAAAAACTGATGGATAAAACCCTAGGACAAATGATGGAAGCAAAGCTATACAGACAATATCTTACATAGAAGCATATACATACACACTCACAAAAAGAGGAAAAGGGGAAAAAATCATAAATCTTCCTGTCAAAGTCCACCTCCTCAATTTGTGATGATTTGTTGTCTAAAGGAGGGAAGGAAGGAAAGAAAGAATGAAGATAATGTAAAATAAAATAAAGTTATTAAAATAAAAATAATTATTAAGAAAAAATTTTTTTTAAAAAAACCAAAAAATCAAAACCAAAAAAACGGATGGAGAAAACCCTCAGACAAATGGTGGAAGCAAAGCTATACAGACAAAATCTCACACAGAAGCATGCACATACACACTCCCAAAAAAAAAGGAAAAGGGGAAAAAAATCATAAATCTTGCTCTCAAACGCCACCTCCTTAATTTGGGATGATTCATTGTCTATTCATGTATTCCACAGATGCAGGGTACATCAAATTGCTTGTGGAGCTTTAATCTGCTGCTTCTGAGGCTGCTGGGAGAGATTTCCCTTTCTCTTCTTTGTTGTCACAGCTCCCAGGGGCTCAGCTTTGGATTTGGCCCCGCCTCTGCATGTAGGTCGCTGGAGGGCGTCTGTTCTTCTCTCAGACAGGACGGGGTTAAAGGAGCCGCTGATTCGGGGGCTCTGGCTCACTCAGGCCGGGGGGAGGGAGGGGCATGGAGTGCGGGGCGTGCCTGCGGCGACAGAGGCCTGCGTGACGTTGCAGCAGCCTGAGGCACGCCGTGCGCTTTCCGGGGGGAGTTGTCCCTGGTTCCCGGGACCCTGGCAGTGACGGGCTGCACTGGCTCTCCAGAAGGGGGGTGTGGATAGTGACCTGTGCTTGCACACAGGCTTCTTGATGGCAGCAGCAGCAGCCTTAGCTTCTCATGCCTGTCTCTGGGGTCCGCACTTTTAGCCGTGGCTCGCGCCTGTCTCTGGAGCTCCTTTAAGCAGTGTTCTTAATCCCCTCTCCTCGCGCACCAGGAAACAAAGAGGGAAGAAAAAGTCTCTTGCCTCTTCGGCAGGTCCAGACTTTTCCCCGGACTCCCTCCCGGCCAGCCGCAGCGCAATAAACCCCTGCAGGCTATGTTCACGCCCCCAACCCCAGTCCTCTCCCTGCCTCCGACCAAAGCCCAAGCCTCCGCTCCCAGCCCCGCCCACCCTGGCGGGGGAGCAGACAAGCCTCTCGGGCTGGTGAGTGCAGGTCGGCACCCATCCTCTCTGTGGGAATCTCTTCACTTTTCCCCCCGCACCCCTGTTACTGTGCTCTCCTCCGCAGCTCTGAAGCTTCCCCCTCTGCCACCTGCAGTCTCCACCCGTGAAGGGGCTTCCTAGTGTGTGGAAACCTTTCCTCCTTCACAGCTCCCTCCCACTGGTGCAAGTCCCGTCCCTATCCTTTTGTCTCTGTTTAATCTTTTTTCTTTTGCCCTACCCAGGTACGTAGAGGGGTTTCTTGCCTTTTGGAAGGTCTGAAGCCTTCTGCCAGCATTCAGTAGGTGTTCTGTAGGAGTTGTTCCACGTGTAGATATATTTCTGGTGTATCTGTGGGGAGGAAGGTGATCTCCACGTCTTACTCTTCCGCCATCTTCCCGGAAGCCCCCTCATTGTAGTTTTGACTTACATTTCTCTAATAATTATTAGCAATGTTAAACTTCTTTTCATGTGCCTCTTAGCCATCTATATGTCTTCACTGGAGAAATGTCTACTTAGGTCTTCTGCTCATTTTTTGACTGGGTTGTTTGTTTTCATGATATTAAGCCACATATGTTTGTAAATTTTGGAGACTAATCCCTTGACGGTCACATCAGTTGCAAATATTTTCTCCCATTCTGTGGATTTTCTTTTCGTTTTGTTTATGGTTTCCTTTGCTGTGCAAAGGCTTTTGAATTTATTTAGGTCCCATTTGTTTATTTTTGTTTTTAATCCCATTCTGGGAGACGGATGGAAAAAGATCTTTCTGTGATTTATGTCAGAGACTGTTCTACCTATGTTTTCCTCTAAGAGTTTTATAGTGTCCAGTCTCACATTTAGGTCTTTAATCCATTTTGAGGTTATTTTGTGTATGTTGTTAAAGAATGTTCTAATTTCATTTTTTTCATGTAGCTATATAGTTTTCCCAGGACCATTTATTGAAGAGACTGTCTTTCTTCCATTGTATAGTCTTGCCTCCTTTGTTGTAGATTAATCGATCATAGGTGTGTGGCTTTATTTCTGGGCTTTCTATTCTGGTCCATTGATCTATATTTTTTATTTTTGTGCCAGTACCATACTGTCTTGATTACTACAGCTTTGTAGTATAATCTGAAGTCAGAGAGCATGATCCTTCAGGCTCTGTTTTTCTTTCTCAAGATTGCTTTGGCTATTTGTCTATTGTGTTTCCATACAAATTGTAAGATTTTTTTGTTGTAGCTCTGTGAAAAATGCCATTGACAATTTGATAGGGATTGCATTGAATCTGTAAATTGCTTTGGGTAGTATAGTCATTTTCACAATATTGATTCTTCCAATCCAAGAACATGGTATATCTTTCCATCTGTTTGTGTCATCTTTGATTTCTTTCATCAGTGTCTTATAGTTTTCAGAGTACAGGTCTTTTGCCTCCTTAGGTAGGTTTATTACTAGGTTTTTTATTCTTTTTGATGTGATGGTAAATGGGATTGTTTCTTGTATTTCTCCTTCTGATTTTTTGTTGTTAATATATAGAAATGCAAGAGATTTGTGTGTATTAATGTTGTAACCTGCAGCTTTACCAAATTCATTGATTAGCTCTAGAGTTTTCTGGTAGCATCTTTAGGGTTTTCTATGTATAGTATCATGTCATCTGCAAACAGTGACAGTTTTAGTTTTTTCTTTTCCAATTTGGATTCTTTTTATTTCTTTTTTTTTTCTCTGATTGCTGTAGCTAGGACTTCCAAAATTATGTTGAATAAAAGTGGTGAGAGTGGACATCCTTGTCTTGTTCTTAGAGGAAATGATTTCAGCTTGTCACTGTTGAGTATGATGTTAGCTGTAGGTTTGTTGTATATGCCCTTTATTATGTTGAAGCATGTTCCCTCCATGCCCACTTTCTGGAGAGTTTTTATCATAAGTATGTGTTGAACTGTGTCAAAAGCTTTTTCTGCATCTATTGAGATGATCATGTTTTTTTCCACCTCCCTCTTTACAGTAGAAAAACTGTAGTCAAAGAGTAAATTTAATCAGAGAAATGAGAAAATACAGAAACAAAAGAAAATAATCAAGCAAGACAAAAATCTTAATAGTTCAGCCATTAAGCAAAGTCAAGAACTTTTAGTTCCTCCTCAAGTGCTATAGATAATATTCTATGCCATATATTTTCAGCTGTTCTGCAGATACTGAAACTCCCACCAGGTGGAAAAAGTTAACTATACGATGACCAGACTGTAGCTATGACATAAACTGCTCCATCTTGCACAATTCCAAAAACTGGCCTCAAGGAAATGGGAACAAATGCACTCTGGACCTGAAGACTAACTGTACTTAAAACAGTCAAGATGACATTGATCAGACCACAGCATGATAAATTTCAAGGTGATTGTCCGAGCTCACCATGCTGTTCTGCACGAAGAACCCTCGCTCCATTTATACACCCCTGAAACTCCCCTTTAAAAGCTCTTGTGCCATGATCAACAGTTGGGAATTGGATGTTAGACATAAGTCTGCCACCTCTCCAGGTTGCTGGGTTCCTGAATAAACCAACCTTTCCTTTCCTACCAATACTTTTCTCTCAATATTGGCTCTTGAGTGGCTAGCAGTTGAACCTGAGTTTGGTAAAATAAGGAGTAGCTAGAGCCCCTAAGCTGAGGCAGTAGCCAAACCTGGAACAAACTTGGAAAGAGGGCTCTCTCACCAAGGCTCTAGTTAGCCTAGAACCTGTGAATTCACTTGTGAAATACAGTAGGGTTTACTGAGGGCCCACTGAGATTTATGGTCATAAAATTCAAGTAGGACTGTCAATACAGTTATAATATTTTTTATGCTGTATTCAGCTCCATGGGTGTAGATATACTGTAGGAGTCATTTAACCTGGGATGGTATTTTTCTGGTTGAGTAGGACAAAGGGAAATGGGAGCAAGAAAGGTGAGGATTTATTCCAGGGGTTGAGATGATGGACCATGAAATTTAAATTGGGTAAGGGGGAAAGTGAAAATATAAGAATAACGGACAGTGAAAAATCCTGAGGTCAGTGAATTGAAGGTCTTGATAGAGTGAAAGAATTATTAGAGTCAGGTACTCAAGGAAGTGAGCTGCAACTACATAAGACAGTAGTATGGAAGCATACTGCTTGAAACTGAGTTACCATGATGAGGTCTTGTTTTTTTCTATTAAAAATGTATTGGTCAATACTACATATGTCATAAATTTTTAGATGCATATTGAAACACTTGTTATATTCTTATTCCTGCTTGCTCATACAACCAAATTTTTTAAAATTTGAGTATAGTTGATTTACAATGTTGTGATAGTTTTAAGTGTACAGCAAAGTGAGTCAGTTATACATATACATATATCCACTCTTTTTTAGATTCTTTTCCCTATAGGCCATTACAGAGGATTGAGACGAGTTCCCTGTGCTATATGGTAGGTCTTTATTAGTAATCTATTTTAGATATAGTGATGTATATATGTCAATCCCAATCTCCCAGTTTATCACTCACCATCCCACCCTTACACCCTGATAACCATAACTTTGTTCTCTACATCTGTGAATCTATGTTTTGTAAATAATTTCATTTGTAGCCTTTATTTGATTCCACATATACATGATACCATATGATAGTTCTCTTTCTCTGACTGACTTACTTCATCAATATGACAATCTCTAAGTCAATCCATGTTGCTGCAAATGGCATTATTTTGTTCTTTTTTATGGCTGAGTAATATTCAATTGTATATATGTACCACATCTTTATCCATTCCACTGTCAATGGACATTTTGGTTGCTTCCATGTCTTGGCTATTGTAAATAGTGCTGCTATGAACATTGGGCTGCATGTGTCATTTCGAATTATGGTTTTCTCCAGATATATGCCCAGGAGTAGGATTGCTGGATCATATGGTGGCTTTATTTTTAGTTTATTAAGGAACATTCATACTGCTCTCCATAGTGCCTCTACCAATGTACACTCCCAGCAACAGTGTAGGAAGGTTCCCTTTTTTCCACACCCTCTCCAGCATTTATTATTTGTAGATTTTTTGATGATACCCATTCTGACAGGTGTGAGGTGATACTTCATTGTAATTTTTATTTGAATTTCTCTAATAATTAGTGATGTTGAGCATCTCTTCGTGTTAGTTTTGGTTATCTGTATGTCTTCTTTGAAGAAATGTCTATTTAGATCTTCTGCCCATTTTTAGATTGGGCTGTTTGGCTTTTTGATATTGAGCTGCTTGTATATTTTGGAGATTAATCCCTTGTTGGTCACTTCGTTTGCAGATACTTTTTGCTATTCTGAGGTTTGTTTTCATTTTCTTTATGGTTTTTTTTTTTTTTACTGTACAGAAGCTTTTAAGTTTAATTAGTTCTGATTTCTTTATTTTTGTTTTTATTTTCATTACTCTAAGAGGTAGGTCAAAAAAGATTTTGCTGCAATTTATGTCAAAGGGTGTTCTGTCTATGTTTTCCTCTAGGGGTTTTATAGTGTCTAGTTGTATATTTAGCTCTTTAATCCATTTTGAGTTTATTTTTGTGTATGGTGTTAGAAAGTGTTCTAATTTTATTCTTTTACATATAGCTCTCCAGTTTTCCCAACACCACTTATTGAAGAGGCTGTCTTTTCTCCATTGTATACTCTTGCCCTCTTTGTCATAGACTAGGTGAGCAGAGGTGCGTGGGATGATCTCTGGGCTTTCTAACCTGTGGCATTGATCTATAATTCTGTTTTTGTGCCAGTACAATACTGTCTTGATTATTGTAGCTTTGTAGTATAGTCTGAAGTCAGGGAGCCTGATTCCTCCAGCTCTGGTTTTCTTTCCCTAGGTTGCTTTGGCTATTTAGGGTCTTTTCTGTCTCCATACAAATTGTAAGATTTTTTTGTTCTAATGTTGTGAAAAATACCATTGGTAATTTGATAGAGATTGCATTGAATCTGTAAATTACTTTGGGTAGTATAGTCATTTTCACAATATTGATTCTTCCAATCCAAGATCATGGTATATCTCTCCATCTGTTTGAGTCATCTTTGATTTCCTTCATCAGTATTTTATAGTTTTCTGAGTACATGTACTTTGTCTCTTTAGATAGGTTTATTCCTTGGTATTTTATTCTATTTGTTGTGATGGTGAAATGGGTTGTTGCCTTAATTTCTTTCTGATCTTTTGTTGTTAGTGTATAGGAACACAAGATATTTCTGTGTATTAATTTTGTATCCTGAGACATTACTAAATTCACTGATGAGCTCTAGTAGTTTCCTGGTAGCATCTTTAGGATTTTCTATGTATAGTATCATGTCAACTGCAAACAGTGACAGTTTTACTTCTCCTTTTCCAAATTGGATTCATTTGATTTCTTTTTCTTCTCTGATTGCCATGGCTAGGACTTCCAAAACTATGTTGAATAAAAGTGATGAGAGTGCACTTCCTTGTCTTGTTTGTGATCTTAGAGGAAATGCTTTCAGGTTTTCACCATTGAGAATGATATTTCCTATGGGTTTTTCATATATTGCCTTTATCAGGTTGACATATGTTCCCTCTAAGAGCACTTTCTGAAGAGTTTTTATCATAAATCAGTGTTGAATTTTGTCAAAACCTTTTTCTGCATCTATTGACATGATCATATGGTTTTATTCTTCAGTTTATTAATGTGATATATCACATTGATTGATTGGCATATACTGAAGAATCCTTGCATCTCTGGGGTAAATCCCACTTGATCATGGCTTATGCTCCTTTTAATGTGTTGTTGGATTCTGTTTACTGGTATTTTGTTGAGGATTTTTGCCTCTATGTTCATCAGTGATATTGGCATGTAGTTTTCTTTTTTTCTCAGATCTTTGTTTTGTTTTGGTTTCAGGGTGATGGTGGCCTCATAGAATGAACTTGGGAGTGTTCTTTCCTCTGCAAGTGTTTGGAAGAGTTTGAGAAGGATAGGTGTTAGCTCCTCTCTAAATGTTTGGTAGAATTCACCTGTGAAGCCAGCTGGTCCTGGACTTTTGTCTGTTGGAAGATTTTTTGTTTGTTTTTTACATAATTATTGGAGAATAATTGCCTTACCATGGTGTGTTAGTTTCTGCTTTATAAAAAAGTGAATCAGTTATACATATACATATGTTCCCATATCTCTTCGTTCTTGGGTCTCCATCCCTCCCACCCTCCCAATCCCACCCCTCTAGGTGGTCACAAAGCACCGATTGATCTCCCTGTGCTATGTGGCTGCTTCTCACTATCTATTTTGCGTTTGGTAGTGTATATATGTCCATGCCACTCTCTCAATTTGTCCGAGCTTACCCTTCTCCCTCCCTGTATCCTCAAGACCATTCTCTACTAGGTCTTCATCTTTATTCCTGGCTTGTCCCTAGGTTCTTCATGACCTTTTTTTATTTTTTCTTTCTTAGCTTCCATATATATGTGTTAGCATACGGTATTTGTCTTTCTCTTTCTGACTTACTTCACTCTGTATGACAGACTTTAGGTCCATCCACCTCACTACAAATAAATCAACATCATTTCTTTTTATGGCTGAGTAATATTCCATTGTATATATGTGCCACATCTTCTTTATCCATTCATTTGATGATGGACACTTAGGTTGTTTCCATTTCCTGGCTATTGTAAATAGAGCTGCAATAAACATTTTGGTACATGACTTTTTGAATTATGGTTTTCTCAGGGTATATGCCCAGTAGTGGGGTTGCTGGGTCATATGGTAGTTCTATTTGTACATTTTTAAAAGAACCTCCATACTGTACTCCATAGTGGCTGTATCAATTCACATTCCCACCAGCAGTGCAAGAGTGTTCCCTTTTCTCCACACCCTCTCGAACATTTATTGTTTGTAGATTTTTTGATGATGGCCATTCTGCCCGGTGTGAGATGATATCTCATTGTAGTTTTCATTTGCATTTCTGTAATGATTAATAATGTTGAGCATTCTTTCATGTGTTTGTTGGCAATATGTATATCTTCTTTTGAGAAGTGTCTATTTATGTCTTCTCCCCATTTTTGGATTGGGTTGTTTGTTTTTTTTGTTATTGAGCTGTGTGAGCTGCTTGTAAATTTTGGAGATTAAGCCTTTGTCAGTTGTATCATTTGCAAATATTTTCTTCCTTTATGAGGGTTGTCTTTTGGTCTTCTTTATGGTTTCCTTTTCTGGGCAAAAGCTTTTAAATTTCATTAGGTCCCATTTATTTATTTTTGTTTTTATTTCCATTTCTCTAGGAGGTGGGTCGAAAAGGATCTTGCTGTGATTTATGTCATAGAGTGCTCTGCCTATGTTTTCCTCTAAGAATTTGATGGAGTCTGGCCTTACATTTAGGTCTTTAATCCATTTTGAGCTTATTTTTTTGTATGGTGTTATGGAGTGTTGTAATCTCATACTTTTATATGTACCTGTCCATTTTTCTCAGCACCAATTATTGAAGAGGCTGTCCTTTCACCACTGAACATTCCTACCTACTTTATTGAAGATAGGATAAGATACGTTCGTGGGTTTATCTCTGGACTTTCTATCCTGTTCCATTAATCTATCTTTCTGTTTTTGTGCCAGTACCATACTGTCTTGATTACTGTAGCTTTGTAGTATAGTCTGAAATCAGGGAGCCTGACTCCTCCAGCTCCAGTTTTCGTTTTCAAGATTTCTTTGGCTATTCGGGGTCTTTTGTGTTTCCATACAAATTGGGAAATTTTTTGTTCTAGTTCTGTGAAAAATGCCAGTGGTACTTTGATAGGGATTGCATTGAATCTGTAGATTGCTTTGGGTAGTAGAGTCATTTTCACAATATTCATTCCTCCAATCTAAGAACATGGTATATATCTCCATCTACTTGTACCATCTTTAATTTCTTTCATCAGTGTCTTATAATTTTCTTTGTACAGGTCTTTTGTCTCCTTAGGTAGGTTTATTCCTAGATATTTTATTTTTTTTGTTGCAATGGTAGATGGGAGTGATTTCTTGATTTCACCTTCAGATTTTCATCATTAATGCATAGGAATGCCAGAGATTTCTGTGCATTAATTTTGTATCCTGCTACTTTACCAAATTTATTAATTAGCTCTAGTAGTTTTCTGGTAGCATCTTTAGGACTCTCTATGTATAGTATCATATCATCTGCAAACAGTGAAAGGTTTACTTCTTCTTTTCCGATTTGGATTCCTTTTATTTCCTTTCTTCTCTGATTGCAGGGGCTAAAACTTCCAAAACTATGTTGAATACGAGAGGTGAGAGTGGACAACCTTGTCTTGTTCCTGATCTTAGTGGAAATGCTTTCAGTTTTTCACCATTGAAGATGAGGTTGGCTATGGATTTGTCATATATGGCCTTTATTATGTTGAGGAAAGTTCCCTCTATGCCTACTTTCTGGGGGGTTTTATCATAAATTGGTGTTGAATTTTGTCAAAAGCTTTCTCTGCAGCTATTGAGATGACCATATGGTGTTTCTCCTTCAATTTGTTAATATGGTATATCACATTGATTGATTTGCGTATATTGAAGAATCCTTGCATTCCTGGAATAAACCCAACTTGAACATGGTGTATGATCCTCTTAATGTGCTGTTGGATTCTGTTTGCTAGTATTTTGTTGAGGATTTTTGCCTCTATGTTCAACAGTGATATTGGCCTGTAGTTTTCTTTCTTTGTGACATCCTTGTCTGGTTTTGGTATCAGGCTGATGGTGGCCTTGTAGAAGGAGTTTGGGAGTGTTCCTCCCTCTGCTATATTTTGGAAGAGTTTTAGAAGGGTAGTGTTTGCTCTTCTCTAAATGTTTGATAGAATTCGCCTGTGAAGCCATCTGGTCCTGGGATTTTGTGTGATGGAAGATTTTTAATCACAGTTTCAATTTCAGTGCTTGTGATTGGTCTGTTCATATTTTCTATTTCTTCCTGATTCAGTCTTGGCAGTTGTGCATTTCTAAGAATTTGTCCATTTCTTCCAGGTTGTCCATTTTATTGGCATAGATTTGCTTGTAGTAATCTCTCATGATCTTTTGTATTTCTACAGTGTCAGTTGTTACTTCTCCTTTTTCATTTCTAATTCTATTGATTTGAGTCTTCTCCATTTTTCTCTTGATGAGTCTGGCTAATGGTTTATCAATTTTGTTTATCTTCTCAAAGAACCAGCTTTTAGTTTTATTGATCTTTGCTATTGTTTCCTTCATTTCTTTTTCATTTATTTCTGATCTGACTTTTTTTATTTCCTTCCTTCTGCTAACTTTGGGTTTTTTTTGTTCTTCTTTCTCTAATTGCTTTAGGTGCAAGGTTAGGTTGTTTATTCGAGATGTTTCCTGTTTCTTAAGGTAGGATTGTATTGCTATAAACTTCCCTGTTAGAACTGCTTTTGTTGCATCCCATAAGTTTTGGGTTGTCATGTCTCCATTGTCATTTGTTTCTAGGTATTTTTTGATTTTCTCTTTGACTTTTTCAGTGATCACTTCGTTATTAAGTAGTGTAATTGTTTAGCCACCATATGTTTGTATTTTTAACAGATCTTTTCCTGTAATTGATATCTAGTCTCATAGCGTTGTGCTCGGAAAAGATACGTGATACAATTTCAATTTTCTTAAATTTACCAAGGCTTATTTTGTGACCCAAGATATGATATATCCTGGAGAATGTTCCATGAGCAACTGAGAAAAATGTGTATTCTGTTGTTTTTGGATGGAATGTCCTATAAATATCAATTGAGTCCATTTTCTTAATGTATCATTTAAAGCTTTGTTTCCTTATTTATTTTCATTTTGGATGATCTGTGCATTGGTGAAAGTGGGGTGTAAAATCTCCTACTATAAACGTGTTACTGTCGATTTCCCCTTTTATGGCTGTCAGTATTTGCCTTATGTATTGAGGTGCTCCTATGTTGGGTGCATAAATATTTACAATTGTTATATCTTCTTCTTGGATTGATCCCTTGATCATTATGTAGGGTCCTTCTTTGTCTCTTCTAATAGTCTTTATTTTAAAGTCTATTTTGTCTCATATGAGAATTGCTAATCCAGCTGTCTTTTGGTTTCCATTTGCATGGAATATCCTTTTCCATCCCTTCACTTTCAGTCTGTATGTGTCTCTAGGTCTGACGTGGGTCTCTTGTAGACAGCATATATATGGGTCTGTTTTTTTGTATCCATTCAGCCAATCTGTGTCTTTTGGTGGGAGCATTTAATCCATTTACATTTAATGTAAATATCAGTATGTATGTTCCCATTTTCTTAATTGTTTTGGGTTTGTTATTCTGGGTCTTTTCCTTCTCTTGTGTTTCTTGCCTAGCAAACCCTTTTGTATTTGTTGTAAAGCTGGTTTGGTGGTGCTGAAATCTCTCAGCTTTTGCTTGTCTGTAAAGGTTTTAATTTCTCCATCAAATCTGAATGAGATCCTTTCTGGGTAGAGTAGTCTTGGCTGCAGGTTTTTCTCCTTCATCACTTTCAGTATATCCTGCCACTGCCTTCTGGCTTGTAGGGTTTCTGCTGAGAGATCAGCTGTTAACCTTATGGGGATTCTCTTATGTGTTATTTGTTGTTTTTCCCTTGCTGCTTTTAATATGCTTTCTTTGTATTTAATTTTTGACAGTTTGATTAATATGTGTCTTAGTGTATTTCTCCTTGTATTTATCCTGTATGGGACTCTCTGTGCTTCCTGGACTTGACTATTTCCTTTCCCATATTAGGGAAGTTTTCAACTATAATCTCTTCAAATATTTTCTCAGTCCCTTTCTTTTTCTCTTCTTCTTCTGGAACCCCTATAATTTGAATGTTGGTGCATTTAATGTTGTCCCAGAGGTCTCTGAGACTGTCCTCAGTTCTTTTCATTCTTTTTTCTTTATTCTGCTCTGTAGTAGTTATTTCCACTATTTTATTTTCCAGGTCACTTATTCATTCTTCTGCCTCAGTTATTCTGCTATTGATCCCTTCTAGACTATTTTTAATTTCATTTATTTTGTTGTTCATCATTGTTTGTTTCATCTTTAGTTCTTCTAGGTTCTTGTTAAATGTTTCTTGCATTTTGTCTATTCTATTTCCAAGATTTTGTATCATCTTTTCGATCATTATTCTGAATTATTTTTCAGGTAGACTGCCTATTTCCTCTTCATTTATTAGGTCTGGCTCATTTTTATCTTGCTCCTTCATGTGTTGTGTGTTTTTCTGTCTTCTCATTTTTCTTATCTTACAGTGTTTGCAGTCTCCTTATTTCAGGCTGCAGGTTCATAGTTCCCATTGTTTTCAGTGTCTGTCCCCAGTGGCTAAAGTTGGTTCAGTGGTCTGTGTAGGCTTCCCAGTGGAGGGGATTCGTGCCTGTGTTCTGGTGGATGAGGTTGGATCTTGTCTTTCTGGTGGGCAGGTCCAGGTCTGGTGGTGTGTTTTGGGGTGTCTCTGGACTTATTATGATTTTAGGTAGCCTCTCTGTTAATCTGTGGAGTTGTGTTCCTGTCTTTCTTGTTGTTTGGCATAGGGTGTTCAGCACTGTAGCTTGCTGGTCTTTGAGTGAAGCTCGGTGTTGGTGTTGAGTTGGAGATCTCTTGGAGATTTTTGCCATTTGATATTATGTGAAGCTGGGAGGTCTCTTGTGGACCAGCGTCCTGAAGTTGGCTCTCCCACCTCAGAGGCACAGCACTGACTCGTGGCTGCTGCTCCAAGAGCCTTTCATTCACATGGCTCAGAATAAAAGGGAGAAAAAGTAGAAAGAAACAAACAAAGAAAGAAAGAGAGAAAGAAAGAAAGAAAGAAAGAGGATAAAAGAAAATAAAGTAATATAAAATAAAATAGTTATTATAATAAAAATAATTATTAAGAAAAATTTTTTTTAAAAAGTAAAAGGAAAAAAAACAAAAAATGGACAGATAGAACCATAGGACAAATGGGGAAAGCAAGGCTATACAGACAAAATCTCACACAGAAACATACACATACACACTCACAAAAAGAGGAAAAGGGGGAAAAATAATAAATCTTGCTCTCAAAGTCCACCTCCTCAATTTGGGATGATTTGTTGTCTATTCGGGTATTCCACAGCTGCAGGGTACATCAAGTTGATTGTGGAGCTTTAATCTGCTGCACCTGAGGCTGCTGGGAGAGATTTCCCTTTCTCTTTTTTCTTCACACAGCTCCTGGGACTCAGACTTGGATTTGGCTCTGCCTCTGCATTTAGGTCGCCTGAGGGCGTCTGTTCTTCACTCAGACAGGACGAGGTTAAAGGAGCCGCTGATTCGGAGGCTGTGGCTCACTCAGGCCTGGGGGAGGGAGGGGCACGATCCAGGGTGAGCTTGTGGCGGCAGAGGCTGGCGTGACGTTGCACCAGCCTGAGGCGCGCCGTGTGTTCTCCCAGGGATGTTGTCCCTGGATCTCAGGACCTTGGCAGTGGCGGGCTGCACAGGCTCCCCGAAAGGGAGGTGTGGATGGTGACCTGTGCTCGCACACAGGCTTCTTGGTGGCAGCAGCAGCAGCCTTAGTGTCTCCTGCCCGTCTCTGGTGTCTGCGCTGATAGTCGCGCCTCGCGTCCATGTCTGGAACTCCTTTAAGCAGTGCTTTTAATCCCCTCTCCTCACGCACCAGGAAACAAATAAGTAAGAAAAAGTCTCTTGCCTCTTCAGCAGGTCCAGACTTTTCCCCAGACTCCCTCCTGGCTAGCCGTGGTGCACTAACCCCTTCAGGCTGTGTTCACGCCGCCAGTCCTCTCTCTGCGCTCTGACAGAAGCCCGAGCCTCAGCTCCTAGCCCCGCCCACCTCGGCGGGTGAGCAGAAAAAACTCTTGGGCTAGTGAGCGCAGGTTGGCACTGATCCTCTGTGCGGGAATCTCTCCACTTTGCCCTCCACAACCCTGTTGCTGTGCTCTCCTCCGCGGCTCTGAAGCTTCCCTGCTCAGCCACCCGCAATCTCCGCACACAAAGGGGCTTCCTAGTGTGTAGAAACCTTTCCTCCTTCACAGCTTCCTCCCACTGGTGCAGGTCCCATCTCTATTCTTTTGTCTCTGTTTATTCTTTTTTCTTTTACCCTACCCAGGTACGTGGGGAGTTTCTTGCCTTTTGGGAGGTCTGAGGTCTTCTGCCAGCGTCCAGTAGGTGTTCTGTAGGAGTTGTTCCACGTGTAGATGTATTTCTGATGTATTTGTGGGGAGGAAGGTGACCTCCACGTCTTACTCTTCCGCCATCTTCTCCCTCTCATGTTGGAAGATTTTTAATCACAGTTTCAATTTCATTACTTGTGATTGGTCTGTTCTTATTTTATGTTTCTTCCTGGTTCAGTCTTGGAAGGTTATACCTGTCTAAGAATTTGACCATTTCTTCCAGATTGTCCATTTTTTTGGCATAGAGTTGCTTGTAGTAGTCTCTTAGGATGCTTTGTATTTCTGTGGTGTTCGTTGTAACTTCATCTTTTTAATTTCCAATTTTATTGATTTGAGTCCTCTCTCTTTTTCTTGATGAGTCTGCCTAATGGTTTATCAGTTTTGTTTACCTTTTCAAAGAACCAGTTCTTAGTTTCCTTGATCTTTCTTATTGTTTTCTTCACCTCTATTTCTTGTATTACTGCTCTGATCGTTATGATTTTGTTCTTTCTACTAACTTTGGGTTTTGTTTGTTCTTCTTTCTCTAGTTTCTTTAGGTGTAAGGTTAGGTTGTTTACTTGATATTTTTTCTTGTTTCCTGAGGTAAGATTGTATTCCTATAAACTTCCCTCTTAGAACTGCTTTTGCAGTGTTCCATAGATTTTCATTATTGTGTTTTTGTTGTCATTTGCCTTTATGTAATTTTTGCTTCACCCTTTGGTTTCTTCTGTGATACATTGCTTGTGTAGTAACATATTGTTTAGCCTCCATGTGTTTGTGCTTTTTACAGTTATTTTTCCTGTAATTGATTTCTAATCTCATAGCATTGTGATTAGAAAAGATGATTTCAATTTTCTTAGATTTACTGAGGCTTGATTTGTGGCCCAATATGTGATCTCTCCTGGAGAATGTTCCATGTGCACTTGAGAAGAAAGTATATTCCTCTGCTTCCAATGGAATGACCCATGAATATGAATTAAGTCTATCTGGTCTAGTATGTCATTTAAGGCTTGTATTTCCTTATTAATTTTATGTCTGGATGATCTCTGAATTGGTGTAAGTAGGGTGTTAAAATCTCCCACTATTATTGTGTTACTGTCAATGTCCCCTTTTATGGCTGTTAGCATTTCCCTTATATATTGAGGTGCTCTTATGTTGGGTGCATATTTATTTATATTTTTTAAAATATTCTTCTTGGATTGATCCCTTGATCATTATGTAGTGTCCTTCTTGTCTCTTGTAACAGTCTTTATTTTAAAGTGTGTTTTGTCTGATATGAGTATTGCTACTCCAGCTTTCTTTTGATTTGCCATTGCATGGAATATCTTTTTTTAGCCCCTCACTTTCAGTCTGCATGTGTCCTAGGTCTGAAGTTGGTCTCTTGTACATAGTACATATATGAGTATTGTTTCTGTATCCCTTCAGCCAGTCTATGTGTTTTGGTTGGAGCATTTAATCCTTGTAGAGTTAAGGTAATTATCAATATGTATGTTCCTATCATCATTTTCTTTATTGTTTTCAGTTTGTTTTTGTAGGTCTTTTTTCTTCCCTTTCTCTTTTTGGTTTGATGACCATCTTTAGTGTTGTGTTTGGGTTGCTTTCTCTTTTGTGTGTGTGTATATTTTGTAGTTTTTTGGTTTGAATTTCCCATGAGTTTTTGACATAGCAGTCTATATATATAAAACAAGGTTGTTTTAATTTGCTGGTCTCTTAATCTCAAATGCAGTTCCCATTTCCTGCATTTGTACTCTCTTCCAATGGTTGCTGGGTTTGATATTATATTTGTGTGTGGATGATTTCCTACTTTTGCTTGTTGTTTGCCTTTGCCAGTGAGTTTTCCCATTTGTGACTTTCTTGTTTCTAGTTGTGGCCTCTTTTTTTTTCTTTTTTCCAGTCTAGAGAAGTTTCTTCAGCATTTGATTCAAAGTTGGCTTGCTGTTACTGAATTCTCTTAGATTTTGCTTTTCTGTAAAGCCTTCCATTTCTCCATCAAATCTGAATGAGAGGCTTGCTGGGTAGAGAATTCTTTGCTGTAGTTTTTCCTTTTCATCACCTTAAATATATCTTGCCACTCCTTTCTGGACTGCAGAGCTTCTGCTGAAAAATCAGCTGATAACCTTATGGGGATTCTCTTGTATGCTATTTGTTGCTTTTTCCATCTTGAATTTAATATCTTTTTCTTTGTATTTAATTTTTGTTAGTTTGATTAACATGTGTCTCAGCATGTTCTTCCTTGTGTTTATCCTCTATGGGACTCTCTGTGCTTCCTGGACATGGGTGACTATTTCTTTTCCCATGTTAGGAATGTTTTCAACTATAATTTCTTCAAATATTTTCTCAGGCCCTTTCTCTTTTGCTTCTTTTGGGACCCCTATAATGCAAATATTGGAGCATTTAATGCTGTCCCAGAGGTCTATGAGACTGTGCTCATTTCTTTTCATTCTTTTTTCTTCATTTGGTTCTGCAGCAGTGATTTCCACCACTCTGTCATCCAATTCACTCATTCATTTTTCTGTCTCAGTTATTCTGCTACTGATTCCTTCTAGTGTATTTTTCATTTCAGTTATTGTGTTGTTCATCTCTGTTTGCTCTTGAAGTCTTCTAGCTCTTTGTTAAACATTTCTTCTATATTCCTGTGCCTCCATTCTTTTTCAAGATTTTGGATCATGTTTCCTAACTTCACTCTGAATTATTTTTCAGGTACATTGCCTGTCTCCTCTTCATTTTGTTGTTCTTCTAGGTTTTTATCTTTTTCCTTCATCTGCAAGGAACAAATTTCTCTGTCCTCTCACTTTCTCAACTTACAATGTTTGTGGTTGCCTTTCCAAAGCCTGCAGGATTGTAGTTCCTTGCTTTATGGTGTCTGTCCTGTGGTGGGTGAGGTTGGTCCAGGGCCTTGTGCATGCCTCCTGGTGGGAGGGACTGTTGCCTGCCTTCTGGTGGGCAGGACCATGTAAAGGGGTGTGTTTTGGGGTGGCCTCAAAGGGAAGGCTCTTGCACAGTTGCTGGAAATGTACATTGATACAGCCACTATGGAGAACACTATGGAGGTTCCTTAAAAAATAAAAATGGAACTACCATATGACCCAGTAATCCCACTATTTATCTGGGCATATACAGGGGGAAAACCATAATTCAAAAAAGACTCATGTACCACAATGGTCATTGCAGCTCTATTTACAATAGCTAGGACATGGAGGCAACCTAAGTGTCCATTGACAGATGAATGAATAAAGAAGATCATATCTTGGGTCACAAATCAAGCCTCAGGATATTTAAGAAAATTAAAATCATATCAAGTATCTTTTCCAACTACAACACTATGAGACTCGATATCAATTACAGGAAAAAAAATGCAAAAAATACAAACACATGAAAACTAAACAATACACTAGAAAATAAACAAGAGATCACTGAAGAAATCAAAGAGGATATCAGAAAAACTTAGAAACAAATGACAATGAAAACATGATGACCCATAACCAATGGGTTGCAGCAAAAACATTTCTAAGACAGAAGTTTATAATAATACAATCCTACCTCAAGAAGAGAAAAATCTAAAATAAACAACCTAACTCTGGAACTTAAATAATTAGAGAAAGAAGAACAACAAAAAAAAAAAACCAAAGTCAGCAGAAGGAAAAAAATCATAAAAAACAGACGAGAAATAAATGTACAAGAAATGAAGATAACCATAGGAAACATCAACAAAACTAAAAGCTGGTTCTTTGAGAGATAAACAAAATTGATAAACCATTAGCCAGACTCATGAAGAAAAAAGGGAGAAGATTCAAATCAATAGAATTAAAAATGAAAAAGGGGAAGTAACAACTGAAACTGCAGAAATGAAAAGGATAATGAGAGATGATTACAAGCAATTATATGCAAATAAAATGGAAAACCTGGAATAAATGGACAAATTCTTAGAAAAGCACAACCTTCCAAGACAGAACCAGGAAGAAACAGAAACTATAAACAGACCAAACACAAACACTGATAATGAAACTGTGATTAAAATCTTCCAACAAACAAAACACCAGGACCAGATGGCCTCACAGGGGAATTCTATCAAACATTGCAAGAGTTAACACCTATCATTCTCAAACTCTTCCAAAATATAGCAGAGGGAGGAAAAAACCCAAACTCATTCTATGAGCCCACCATCACCCTGATACCAAAACCAGACAAAGATGTCATAAAAAAAGAAAACTACAGGAAAATATTACTTATGAACATAGATGCAAAAATCCTCAACAAAATACTAGCAAACGGAATCCAACAGCACAGTAAAAGGATCATACACCATGATCAAGTGAGGTTTAACCCAGGAATGCAAGGATTCTTCCATATAAGCAAACCAACCAATGTGACACACCATATTAACAAATTGAAGCATAAAAACCATATGATCATCTCATAGATGCAGAAAAAGCTTTTGACAAAATTCAACACCATTTATGATAAAAAAATACCTCCAGAAAGTAGGCATAGAGGTATATAACCTCAGCATAATAAAGGCCATATATGTAAAACCCACAGTAAACATTGTTCTCAATGGTGAAATACTGAAACCATTTCTACTAAGATCAGAAAGAAGACAAGGTTGCCCACTATCACCACTATTATTCAACATAGTTTTAGCCACAACAATCAGAGAATAAAAATAAGTAAAAGGAATCCAAATCGGAAAAGAAAAATTAAAGCTGTCACTGTCTGTAAATGACATGATACTATACATAGAGAATCCTAAAAATGTTACCAGAAAACTACTAGAGCTAATCAATGAATTTGGTAAAATAGCAGGATACAAAATTAATGCATAGAAATCTCTTGCATTCCCATACATTAATGATGAAAAATCTGAAAAAGAAATTAAGGAAACACTTCCATTTACCATTGCAACAAAAAGAATGAAATACCTAGGAATAAACCTACCTAGGGAGACAAAAGACCTGTATGCAGAGAACTATAAGACACTGATGAAAGAAATTAAAGATGATAAAAACAGATGGAGAGTTATACCATGTTCTCGGATTGGAAGAATCAACATTGTGAAAATGACTATACTACACAAAGCAATCTACTGATTCAATGCAATCCCTATCGAACTACCAAGGGCATTTTTTCAGACAACTAGAGCAAAATAATTCACAATTTGTATAGAAACACAAAAGATCTTGGAGAGCCAAAGCAATCTTGAGAAAGAAAAATGGAGCTGGAGGAGACAGGTTCACAACTTCAGACTATACTACAAAGCTACAGTAATCAAGACAGTATGGTACTGGCACAAAAACAGAAATATTGGTCAATGGAACAGGATAGAAAGCCCAGAGATAAACACACACACACATATGGTCACCTTATCTTTGATAAAGGGGGCAAGAATATATAATGGAGAAAAGACAGCCTCTTTAATAAGTGGTGCTGGGAAAACTGGACAGCTACATGTAAAACAATGAAATTAGAACACTCCTTACCACAGTATACAAAAATAAACTCAAAATAGTTTAAAGACCTAAGTGTAAGGCCAGACATTATAAAACTCTCAGAGGAAAACATAGGCAGAACACTCTATGACATAAATCACAGCACGATCCTTTTTGACCCACCTCCTAGAGAAATGGAAATAAAAACAAACAAACAAACAAAAAAACAAATGGGATCTAATGAAACTTAAAATCTTTTGAACAACAAAGGAAATCATAAACAAGATGAAAAGACAACCTTCAAAATGGTAGAAAATATTTGCAAATGGAACAACTGACAAAGGATTCATCTCCAAAATATACAAGCTGCTCAATATCAAAAAAAAAACAAACAAACAACCCAATCCAATATTGGGCAGAAGACCCAAACAGAGATTTCTCCAAAGGAGATATACAGATTGCCAACAAACACATGAAAGGATGCTCAACATCAGTAATCACTAGAGAAATGCAAATGAAAACTACAATGAGGTATCACCTCACACTGGTCAGAGTGGACATCATCAAAAAATCTACAAACAATAAATGCTGGAGAGGATGTGGAGAAAAGGGAATCCTCTTGCACTGTTGTTATAAATATAAATTGATACAGCCACTATGGAGAACAGTATGGAAGGTCCTTAAAAAGCTAAAAATAGAACTACCATACGACCCAGCAATCCCACTACTGGGCATATACCCTGAGAAAACCATAATTCAAGAAGAGTCATTTACCACAATGGTCATTGCAGAGCTGTTTATAATAGCCAGGTCATGGAATCCACCTAAGTGTCGTTGACAAATGAATGGTAAAGAAGATGTGACACATATATACAATGGAATATTACTCAGCCATAAAAAGAAACAATATTGAGTTATTTGCGGTAGGGTGGGTGGACCTAGAGACTGTCATACAGAATGAGGTAAGTCTGAAAGAGGAACATAATTACTGCATGCTAAAACATATATATGGAATCTGAAAAATAAAAATGGTTCTGCACCTACTGAATGCTGGCAGAATACCTCAGACCTCCCAAAAGGCAAGAAACTCCCCATGTACCTGGGTAGAGTAAAAGAAAAAAGAAAAAACAGAGACAAAGAATAGGGTCGGGACCTGCACCAGTGGGAGGGAGATGTGAAGGAGGAAAGGTTTTCACACACTAGGAAGTCCATTCACGGGTGGAGACTGCTGGTGGCGGAGGGGGGTGGGGAGCTTCAGAGCCATGGAGGAGAGCGCAGCAACAGGGGTGCGGAGGGCAAAGTGGAGAGATTCCCACACAGAGGAACGGTGCTGACTAGCACTCATCAGCCTGAGAGGATTGTCTGCTCACCCAATGGGACCAGTGGGGGCGGGGAGCTCAGGCTCGGGCTTCGGTCGACTGGGATTGTCTGTGTGAACACAGCCTGAAGGGGGCTAGTGTGCCACGGCTAGCTGGAAGGGAGTCCAGGAAAAAGTCTGGAGCTGTCGAAGAGGCAAGAGCCTTTTTCTTGTCTCTTTGTTTCCTGATGCACGAGGAGAGGGGATTAAGAGCACCACTTAAAGGAGCTCCAGAGACGGGCACGAGCCGTGGCTATCAGTGCGGACCCCAGAGACGGACATGGGAAGCTAAGGCTGCTGCTGCCGCCACCAAGAAGCCTGTGTGCGGGCTTCCCTGGTGGCGCAGTGGTTGAGAGTCCGCCTGCCGATGCAGGGGACACGGTTTCGTGCCCCGGTCTGGGAAGATACCATATGCCTCGAAGCGGCTGGGCCTGTGTGCCATTGCCACTGGGCCTGCACGTCCGGAACCTGTGCTCCACAATGGGAGAGGCCACAAGAGTGAGAGGTCCGCATACCGCAAAAAAAAAAAAAAAAACCTGAGTGCAAGCACAGGTCACTATCCACACCTCCCCTCCTGGGAGCCTGTGCAGTCCGCCACTGGCAGGATCCCGTGATCCAGGGACAACTCCCCTGGGAGAACGCACAGCGTGCCTCAGGCTGGTGCAATGTCAGGCCAGCCTCTGTCGCTGCAGGCTCATCCTGCATCCATACTGTTCCCTCCCCCAGGCCTGAGTGAGCCATAGCCCCCAAATCAGCTGCTCCTTTAAACCCATCTGGTCTGCGCAAAGAACAGACGCCCTCAGGTGGCCTACATGCAGAAGCTGGTCCAAATCCAAAGCTGAATCCTGGGAGTTGTGTGAACAAAGAAGAGAAAGGGAAATATCTCTCAGCAGCCTCAGGAGCAGTGGATTAAAGCTCCACAATCAACTTGATGTACCCTGCATCTGTGGAATACCTGAATAGAAAACAAATCATCCCAAATTGAGGAGGTGGACTTTGGGAGCTACGATATATATTTTTTTCCCCTTTTTCTCTTTTTGTGAGTGTGTATGTGTATGTTTCTGTATGTGATTTTGTCAGTATAACTTTGCTTTTACCATTTGTCCTAGGGTTTTGCCTGGTTTTTTTTAAATTATTACTTTAAAAAATTGCTTTTCTTAATAATTATTTTTTTACTTTTTACTTTAATAATTTTATTTTATTTTACTTTATTTTGTCTTCTTTCTTTCTTTCTTTCTTTTCTCCTTTTTATTCTGAGCCATGTGGAGGACAGGCTCTTGGCACTCCAGTCACGCATCAGGGCTGGACCACTGAAGTGGGAGAGCCAAGTTCAGGACACTGGTCCACAAGAGACCTTCCAGCTCCATGTAATATCAAATGGCGAAAATCTCCCAGAGATCTCCATCTCAACGCTAAGATGTAGCTGCACTCAATGACCAGCAAACTACAGTGTTGAACACCCTATGCCAAACAACTAGGAACACAGGAACACAACCCCACCCACTAGCTGGGAGACTGCCTAAAATCAAAATAAGGCCACAGACACCCACAACACACCACCAGACATGGACCTGGCCACCAGAGAGACAGGATCCAGCCTCATCCACCAGAACACAGAAGTAGTCTCCCCCACCAGGAAGCCTGTACAACCCACTGAACCAAACTTAGCCACTGGGGACAGACACCGAAAACAATGGGAACTTTGAAACTTCAGCCTGTGAAAAGGAGACCCCAAAGACAGTAAGTTAAGCAAAATGAGAAGACAGAGAAACACACAGCAGGTGAAGGAGCAAGGTAAAAACCCACAAGATCTAACAAATGAAGAGGAAATATGCAGTCTACCTGAAAAAGAATTCAGAATGATGATAGTAAAGATGCCCCCAAATCTTGGAAATAGAATGGAGAAAATACAAGAAATGTTTAGCAAAGACATAGAAGAACTAAAGAGCAAACAAACAGAGAATAACAACTCAATAAATGAAATTAAAAATTCTCTAGAAGGGATCAATAGCAAAATAACTGAGGCATAAGAACGGATAAATGATCTGGAAAATAAAACAGTGGAAATAACTACTGCAGAGCAGAATAAAGAAAAAAGAATGAAAAGAATAGAAGACAGTCTCAGAGACATCTGGGACAACATTAAATGCATCAGCATTTGAATTACACAGGTCCCAGAAGAAGAAAAGAAAAAGAAAGGGACTGAGAAAATATTTGCAGAGATTATAGTTGAAAACTTCCCTGATGTGGGAAAGGAAATAGTTAATCAATTCCAGGAAACACAGAGAGTCCCATACAGGATAAATCCAAGGAGAAACAGGCCAAGACACATATTAATCAAACCACTGAAAATTAAATACAAAGAACAAATATTAAAAGCAGCAAAGGAAAAACAACAAGTAACACAGAAGGGAATCCCCATAACGTTAACAGCTGATCTTTCAGCTGAAACTCTGCAAGCCAGAAGGGAGTGGCAGGACATAGTTAAAGTGATGAAAGAGAAAACTTACAACCAAGATTACTCTACCCAGCAAGCATCTCATTTGGATTTGACGGAGAAATGAAAAGCTTTACAGGCAAGCAAAATCTAAGAGAATTCAGCACCACCAAACCAGCTTTTCAACAAATGCTAAAGGAACTTCTCTAGTCAGGAAACACAAGAGAAGGAAAACACCTACAATAATAAACCCAAACAATTAAGAAAATGGTAATAGTAGCATACATATTGATAATTACCTTAACTGTAAATGGATTAAATGCTCCAACCAAAAGACATAGACTGGCTAAATGGATACAAAAACAAGACCTGTATATATACCGTCTACAAGAGACCCACTTTGGACCTAGGGACACATACAGACTGAAAGTGACTGGATGGAATAAGATATTCCATGCAAATGGAAATCAAACTAAAGCTGGAGTAGCAATTCTCATATCAGACAAAACAGACTTTAAAACAAAGACTATTATGAGAGACAAAGAAGGACACTATATAATGATCAAGGGATCAATCCAAGAGGAACATATAACAATTGTAAATATCTATGCACCCAACATAGGAGCACCTCAGTACATAAGGCAAATACTAGCAGCCATAACAGGGGAAATCAACAGTAACACAATAATAGTAGGGGGCTTTAACACCCCACTTTCACCATGGACAGATCAACCAAAATGTAAATAAATAAGGAAACACAAGCTTTAAATGATACATTAAACCAGATGGATTTAATTGACATTTACAGTACACTCCATTCAAAAACAACAGAATACACTTTCTTCTCAAGGTTTCATGGAACATTCTCCAGGATAGATCATACCTTGGGTCACAAATCAAGCCTTGGTAAATTTAAGAAAATTGAAATCTTATCAAGTATCTTTTCCGATCACAACTCTATGAGACTAGATATTAATTACAGGAAAAAACCTGTAATAAATACAAACACATTGAGGCTAAACAACACACTATTTAATAAGCAAGAGATCACTGAAGAAATCAAAGAGGAAATCAAAAAATAACTAGAAACAAATGACAATGAAAACGTAAATACCCCAAACCTATGAGATGCAGCAAAAACAGTTCTAAGACGGATGTTTACAGCTATACAAGCCTACCTTAAGAAACAAGAAACATCTCAAATAAACAACCTAAACTTACACCTAAAGCAATTAGACAAAGAAAAGCAAAAAAACCCCAAAGTTAGCAGAAGGAAAGAAATCATAAAGATCGCATCAGAAATAAATGAAAAAGAAATGAAGGAAATGATAGCAAAGATCAATAACACTAGAAGCTGGTTCATTGAAAAGATAAACAAAATTAATAAACCATTAGCCAGACTTATGAAGAAAAAAAAGGGAGAAGACTCAAATCAACAGAATTAGAAATGAAAAAGGAGAAGAAACAACTGACACTGGAGAGATACAAAGGATCATGAGAGATTACTACAAGCAACTATATGCCAATAAATTGGGCAACCTGGAAGATTGGACAAATTCTTAAAAATACACAGCCTTCTGAGACTGAAACAGGAAGAAATAGAAAATATGAACAGACCAATCACAAGCACTGAAATTGAAATGGTGATTAAAAATCTTCCAACAAACAAAAGCCCAGGACCAGATGGCTTCATAGGCGAATTCTATCAAACATTTAGAGAAGAGTTAACACCTATCCTTCTCAAACTCTTCCAATGTATAGCAGAGGGATTAACCCTCCCAAACTCATTCTATGAGGCCACCATCACTCTGACACCAAAGCCAGACAAAAATGTCACAAAGAAAGAAAACTACAGGCCAATATCACTGATGAACACAGAGGCAAAAATCCTTAACAAAATACTAGCAAAGAGAAGCCAACAGCACATTAAAAGGATCATACATTATGATCAAGTGGGGTTTATCCCAGGAATGCAAGGATTCTTCAATATATGCAAATCAATCAACGTGATACAACATATTAACAAATTGAAGGAGAAAAACCATATGAGCATCTCAATAGACGCAGAGAAAACTTTTAACAAAAGTCAACACCCATTTATGATAAAAAACCCTCCAGAAATAGGCATAGAGGGAACTTTCCTCAACATAATTAAGGCCATATATGACAAACACAGAGCCAAAATCATCCTCAATGGTGAAAAACTGAAAGCATTTCCACTAAGATCAGGAACAAGACAAGGTTGCCCACTATCACCACTATTATTCAACATAGTTTTGGAAGTTTTAGCCACAGCAATCAGAGAAGAAGAAGAAATGAAAGGAATCCAAATAGGAAAAGAAGAAATAAAGCTGTCACTGTTTGCAGATGACATGATACCATACATAGAGATCCTATGATGCTACCAGAAAGCTACTAGAGCTAATCAATGAATTTGGTAAAGTAACAGGATACAAAATTAATGCACAGAAATCTCTTGCATTCCTCTACATTAGTGATGAAAAATCTGAAAGAGAAATTAATGAAACACTCCCATTTACCATTGCAACAAAAAGAAAAAAATATCTAGGAATAAACCTGCCTAAGGAGACAAAAGACCTGTATGCAGAAAATTATAAGACACTGATGAAAGAAATTAAAGATGATACAAATAGATGGAGATATATACCATGTTCTAGGATTGCAAGAATCAAAATTCTGATGACTCTACAACCAATAGCAATCTACAGATTCAATGCAATCCCTATCAAACTACCACCTGCATTTTTCACAGAACAGGAGAGAAAGCCCAGATATAAATCCACACACATATGGTCACGTTATCTTTGATAAAGGAGGCAGGAATATACAGTTGAGCAAAGACAGCCTCTTCAATAAGTCTTGCTGGGAATACTGGACAGCTAAATGTAAAAGTATGAAATTAGAACACAACATAACACCATACAAAAAAATAAACTCAAAATGGATTGAAGATCTAAATGCAAGGCCAGACACCATCAAACTCTTAGGGGAAAATATACAGAGAACACTCTATGACATAAATCACAGCAAGATCCTTTTTGACCCACCTCCTAGAGAAATGGAAATAAAAACAAAAATAAAGAAATGGGACCCAATGAAACTTAAAAGCTCTTGCACAACAAAGGAGACCATAAACAAGATGAAAAGACAACCCTTAGAATAGGAGAAACTATTTGCAAATGAAGCAACTGACAAAGGATGAATCTCCAAAATATACAAGCAGCTCATGCAGCTCAATATCAAAAAAAAAAAAAAAAATCCAAAATGGGCAGAAGACCTAAACAGACATTTCTCCAAAGAAGATATACAGATTGCCAACAAACACATGGAAGAATACTCAACATCATTAATCATTAGAGGAATGCAAATCAAAACTACAATGAGATATGATCTCATGCTGCTCAGAATGGCTATCATCAAAAAATCTACAAACAATAAATGCTGGAGAGGGTGTGGAGAAAAGGGAATCCTCTTGCACTGTTGTTGGGAATGTAAATTGATACAGCCACTATGGAGACAGTATGGAGGTTCCTTAAAAAACTAAAAATAAAACTACAATACAACCCAGCAATCCCACTACTGGAGATATACCCTGAGAAAACCATAATTCAAAAGGAGTCATGTACCAAAATGTTCATTGCAGCTCTATTTACAATAGCCAGGACATGGAAGCAACCTAAGTGTCCATCAACAGATGAATGGATAAAGAAGATGTGGCACATATATACAATAGAATATTACTCGGCCATAAAAATGAATGAAACTGAGTTATTTGTAGTGAGGTGGTTGGGCCTAGAGACTGTCATACAGAGTGAAGTAAGCAGAAAGAGAAAGAGAAAAACAAATACCATATGCTAACACATATATATGGAATCTAAAAAAAAAAAAAAGAAAATGGTCAGAAGAACCCAGGGGCAAGGCAGGAATAAAGATGCAGACCTATTAGAGAATGGACTTTAGGGTATGGGAAAGGGAAGGTAAGCTGGGACAAAGTGAGAGAGTGGCATGGACATACATACACTACCAGACGTAAAATAGATAGCAAATGGGAAGCAGCCGCATAGCACAGGGAGATCAGCTCGGTGCTTTGTGACCACCTAGAGGGGTGGGATAGGGAGGGTAGGAGGGATGGAGATGCAAGAGGGAAGAAATATGGGGACACATGTATATTTATAACTGATTCACTTTGTTATAAAGCAGAAACTGACACACCATTGTAAAGCAATTATACTCTAAAAAAGATGTTAAAAAAATCTAAAAAAAAAAAAAAGAAATGGTTTTGAAGCAACTAGAGGTAGGAAAGGAATAAAGATGCAGATATAGAGACTGAACTTGAGGACACGGGGAGGGGGAAGGGTAAGCTGGGACGAAAGGAGAGAGTGACATGGACATATATACACTACCAAATGTAAAATAGATAGCTAGGAGGAAGCAGCCACATAGTACATGGAGATTAGTTCCGTGCTTTGTGTCCAACTAGAAGGGTGAGATAAGGAGTATGGGAGGGAGACGCAAGAGGAATGAGATGTGGGGATGTATGTATATGTGTAGCTGATTCACTTTGTTATACAGCAGAAACTAACACACCTTTGTAAAGCAATTATACTACAATAAATATGTTAAAAATACTAAAAATAGAATTACCATACAACCCAGTAATCCCACTATTTGGCATATTCCCTGAGAAAACCATAAATCAAATAGAGTCATGAACCACAATGTTCATTGCAGCACTATTTACACTAGCCAGGTAATGGAAGCAACCTAAGTGTGCATCGACAAATGAATGGATAAAGAAGATGTGGCACACATATACAATGGAATATTACTCAGCCATAAAAAGAAACAAAAATGAATTATTTGTAGTGAGGTGGATGGACCTAGAGTCTGTCATACAAAGTGAAGTAAGTCAGAAAGAGAAAAATAAATACTGTATGCTAACACATATATATGGAATTAAAAAAAAAAGGTTCTGAAGAACCTAGGGGCAGGACAGGAATAAAGACGCATATGTAGAGAATGGACCTGAGGACACAGGGAGGGGGAAGGATAAGGTGTGACGAAGCGAGAGAGTGGTATTGACATATATACATTACCAAATGTAAAATAGATAGCTAGTGGGAAGCAGCCGCATAGCACAGGGAGATCAGCTTGGTGATTTATGATCACCTAGAGGGGTGGGATAGGGAGGGTGACAGGGAAATGCAATAGGGAGGGGATATGGATATATATGTATACGTATAGCTGATTCATTTTTTTATACAGCAGAAACTGTCACAACATTGTAAAGCAATTATACTCCAATAAAGATGTTAAAAAAACAGAAACAAGAATGAAGGCAGGACTAGCAATGGAAGGAAAGATGCAAAATCAGGTTCTTTAATTATCAATGAATGAGTTTAACCATAAGGACTGAAGTTGGCTGTGTCAGGGAAAGGTAGTGGGTGATATGGTCTGAAAGAACTGGCTTCTTTAGGTATGAGGAAGGAACAATGATCTGGAAGTGAAAATGAGGAGCAGAAAGGACACCCCCAACTCCACACCCAATGGTGGGAAGTGAGGAAAAGAAACAGCCACCACATAAGTGGCTGTAGGAGAGAGACCTCAAGGGAGATAAGTTTTCAGATAGATCAAGAAGAACTGTTCCAAAGAGAGTTTGAGAATATTGGAAATTCTGCTAATGGCCAACCCACAAATTCCAAAGGGCAAAGTAAAAGGGTCTGAGCCATCAGAAGGGGTGGTATATTGGGTCAGACTGGAGAATGTATGACAATGAGAGTCCAGGTGATAAAGGATCACCTGAGAGGCATAAAAGTCTTGTGGTAACTGGATCAAACCCAGATAAATGTATGATACAATGTGTTCTGTGGTCACTTAGAGCAGTGGCTCTCAATAATTTTTGCCAGACTCACAATAAGAAAAACCTCCTGTAAGAAATACTAATACAAGAAACATAAGAATATAAGAAATACTATACTCATATACATATAGTAAAGCAAAGACTTTAACAAATGATATGCTTCCATACACTCTATTTTCTTGCCTATTATTTTTCATTAAAAACACAATATGCTGGTCACAACCATTAAATTTATTTTATGACTCTGTAATTTGAAAATCACTGTCTTACAGAGAGGTGGATAATCATATCTGGTTATATCCTTCTGGGATATGGTCAATTGGATAGTGTCAAGAGATGAGGCAGGGAGCTCCTTTATGGAGGTGTTGGAGGGTGAGAGCAGGTATGGTCTGAACTGTGCATGGAGAGCTCTGTGGTTCCCCATATCTTAAATCCTGTAAAGAGGATTGCTGAAACCAGAAGAGGGTAAGTCTTACCATGATATGATGCTGTCTTCAAGGAAATATGGATCAGCAACCAAAATCAATTCTAATCTCTATACATACCTCTTGGGTAAAAAAAAAAAAATCCAATTTATAATCTACAGCACTACTTCCTAACATTTCTTAAAATTCACTTTCTCCTAATCATCTTGTTTTCCAATTCTCTCACAAGTCACAGCTAGCCTGGAACCTTCCTCCTTGCCAGCCTCTTGCTTATAAAAACTCAACTGTAATAGTTCGTAATGGTGGTTGTTTAGTTGAATCAACAAGGCAGATTTATATAAATGCCAACGCCCAGACTGTTCCACAGGCACATGCACTGATATTTTTTGAAAGTTCCCAAGAAGGTTCTAATAATCAATTGGGGTAAGAGAAGCCCTGTCCACCTCAACACGCCTGCATTCTTCCCTTCCCCCTGCTCCTCTCCTTCTGCCATTGCTATTTTTTCTCTCAAGTAAATGTTGGCTAGGAGCTGGATTAGGGGAAAATGGCAGTAAAAGAAGGGGAAAGAGTCAAAAAGACAACACAAAAGCTTATCAGCAGAGGCTTGGAGTCAGAAAGACTCTACAAATACTAATAGATGCATAATCCTTTGCCTATTATATATAAAAGTAAAGGAGAAAGAAACAGAAGTTAGGTGTATTAGCAAAAAAATTCCCAGTTAACCACTATATTGGTTTGGTATAGAGTATGGGAAGACTAATGTGGGGTTCACTTATATTTCCTGTGACCTTATAGGTACATTATAGTCCCTGGATAGAAAACTGCCCCTTAAACCATAGGTTTACTTGGGACCAAGTAGCCAGAAGGACTGGACCAAACAGGAGAGCCATCTGGGAGTACCCAAATGTTCACACATTTTGCAAGAGAAATTTTAGCAATGCAAAGTTCCCTCTGATTTAAGTTTAGTAACAGCAGATGATGAACTTGTATATTTGAGGTCTGGGGAACTCTGCCAAGTTTAGAGGAGCTACACGATGTACATAAATTAATCAATAGTTGGATGGTTTCCAAAAAAAACTTCAAACTGACTGCTCTATGCAAGAAAGATTTTCACCAGAAAAAGTTACATTATTCTCATCAGAAATCAACATTTTTCTCTAGCATTTTCTAATCTAAAAGATACAATTGAAGAAAACACAGTGGGAAGGGCAAGAAATCTGAAATTAATCACTCACAGTGTTATATAATTCTACTTCACAAAAGGAAGATAAATGTTCAGCAAAGTAAGGGAAGCTGTCCTAAAACATGCTCTTCAACCTAAGGCTTCAATATAAGCATCTAATGATGAACACAGAGGGGAAAAAAAGGAGAGAGAAAATGTTTCCTTAAACTTCCCCAAAGCAAAAATAGCTCATATTGAAATTACTACTGCTACTTGAAGACTGGTGCATTTCTGCCTATTTGTGGTGTGCCCCCTCTCACTTCTTTTATTAGTATTATTTTCTCAATTAAGGTAAATTTTTACATGAATGTTAATGTGAGAAGCAAAAAGAACGGAAACAGTGCCATGACTAACTTACCTATACTCTTGAGTTTTACAAGGAAATGCCAAGGTTTACAAATCTATGCAAAATCCTAAGTCGTGCTCAGGGTTTTTCTTCAAGAGCAGCAGATGATTTGTGTAATCTGTCTTTCAGTTTAGTAGTTGGTTTAACCCCTGGGTAGAATTGGACAGACCTGGTAGCCCTCTACTGTAACTAAGTCCAAAGTTCCCCCAGTTTCTGTCTCATGGGTCAATGGGAAAAGAAAGGGTTGAATTTGGACCTAGATGAGAATGTAATCTTGGCAGTGGCTGAGGTAGGGTCTACAACCATCATGTTGACCTTATTTTTGTTTTCCTTGCCTGGTCTCAAGAGGTAATGGAGAAAGAAACTCAGCAAGACTAAGAACTATGCATGGATAATGTTATGTTTCCCTCTCGCGATTCTCTGAGCTGGCAGTTTGGTGGGGCTCAGCTGGAATGGCTTGTCTCTGCTCCATGTGGTGTCAGCTAGGCTCACTTTTGTGTTTGTGGTCAGTTGGCAAGTCGGCTGGTGGCTGGCTCCTTCAGATGGCCTTGTTCACATGTCTGGAAGTCGCCTGGAGCTGTCAGCTTCTTTGCACAGCCTCTCTTTCTCCGGTAGTTAGATCAGGCCTTTTACATGACAGCAGATGCATTTCATAAGGATGACAGTGGCAGCTGCAAGGTCACTTAAGTATAGGCCTCAGAAGTCCCAAAATGTAACTTCCGAAGCATTATTTTGGTAAAAGTGAGTCACAAGGCCAGCACAGAATCAGGAGATGGGGAAATAGCCTCCATCTCTGGATGAGAGGGGAAAAGGTCACATTGCAAAGGGAGGAGACAAGGTGATGTGATTCATTGGGGGCCATTATTCTAATAAACTACCATGGCCCTCCCTTTGGCCCCAGTGATTCGTGTGAAATACATGAAATATACTCACCCCTTCCCAAGATTCCCAAGGTCTTATTTAATCACAGATCAGGCTTAAAGTCCATGATCTGTATCAGGTCTGACAAGGTCAAGATTCTGGGTACAGTTTCCCTTGATTCAGAGAGAATTCTGCTGGTTGGAAATTTGAGCAGGGCTCAGCTGGTATGTCTTCTCTCCACTCCCTATGATGTCAGCTGCGTTCACTCATGTTTTTGTGGTCAAATGGTGGGTTGACTGGGGACCAGATGGTTGCAGATAGCAACTGACATGGCCGGTAGTTGATTGCAACTGTTGACTAAGTTGCCTACATTCTGTTTCATAGGGCTTCTCATCCTCCAGTGGCTAGACCAGCCTTCTTTACATGATGACAAAAGCGTTCAAAGTTGGATTTTGTCATTTGATGAGTATCTTAAACTATCATTATTGTGTAAAAACTATCACAGTAGCATACTTGTATAGATTTGTCTGATACCAGATTGCCCCAGAAGCAGACACTGATACAAGAATTTGAATGCAAGTAATCTGCTTGGAATGTGGTTCTAGAGAGCACTAGTTAGGAAAGTGGAAAAATGAGACAGAGAAGTGATAAAAGTCAATAAAGGCTGTGTTATCAAACAGGCTCCCACTGTGGATATCTAAAGTTCCGTCCAGCTGGGGAAGCCTGAGGGGAGATATAGAATCTACCTCAGAGTTGTTCCTCTCAAGAAGTGAGAAATCAGGGCTGTTTATTCTCCAATTCTCATCTTTCATTAGCCAATAGGTACTCTCAGGGCCATTAAACATCCAGCACTTCTGACCTGTTCCAATTGCAGTCTGCGAAAACCCTCAAGTGGAGAGTTTTAAGAGCTTGTACTAGCTGCATCAGAACACAATGGAGGCAACTTCCTTGGTGGTCCAGTGGCTAAGACTCCACGCTCCCAATGCAGGGGGCCTGGGTTCGACCCCTAGTCAGGGAACTAGATCCCACATGCTGCAACAAAGAGTTCACATGCCACAACTATAGATCCTACATGCTGCAACGAAGACTTTGCATGCCACAACTAAAGATCCTACATGCCGCAACTAAAGTTCCTGCATGCTGCAACTAAGAGCCCACATGTCACAACTAAAGATCCCACGTGCCACAATGAAGATCTTGTGTGCCACAAATAAGACCCAGCACAGTCAAATAAATAAATAATTTTTTTTAAAAAAAGAACACACTGGAACCATGAGTGCCAAAGTGATATGAGCAAGGCATGAACAGAATTTGCTCCAAAACTTCTATACCAACATATCGAACTCAGAAAGTTGTTGGGTCTCAAAAGTTTATATGGATCCAAGTTACTTCTTTCATCTAATTTTAATTATTTTTTTTGTTTTTCTGACTTTCTTTAATGTCTTTTATTAAATTTTCATTCAAATCTATTCTCCCTTGAGAAAATTTTAATTTATTAGCCATTTCTGATATTGTCTGATCTTTTACTTCAATGTACATTATACTTTTTGAATTATTTGAAAACAGGTTGTATGCAAGGATATTTACTTGCATAACCACAGTAGAGTTATCAAATTCAGGGAATTTAACATCAAATAATACTACTGCTTATTCTATAGATCATATTCCAAGTACATCAGTTGCTCCAATAGTACTTAACCATATTTTTACAATAAAGGATCCAGTTCAGGATCACATACTGAAAAAAAACCAGTTTTTATGTACAATAAGGTTTTGGTAACTTAAAATATATTTTTCCTTTAAAAATTTTAAAATTAAAAATAAAATTTTAAAACATATATATTCAATATATTCAGGAGACATTCTTAACTTTAGGTCCATCAGTGGGCTCCCAGATGTTCATAAGCCCCCCTGAAGATTTAGGTATACAACTTTGGGTGTACAACTTTCTGTGAAGAACATTCACATCTTACATAAGATGCTCAAAGGATCAGTTACCTCAAATAGGTTAAGAAGCACTGCAGCAGAGCACAGGACTAAGAGCCCTAGGCTTAATTCTCAACTTGATCATTTGTTGTATAACTTTAAGCAAATTTTGTAACTTCTTTGTGTCTCTTATGTCCTTCTCTTCAAAAAGAAGGAAACAATAATACCTACTTGATAGGATTATTGTGAGAATTAAGCTAATGAATATAGCACAACCTGGCACCGGAATAATACAAGTGTAGCTGATAGTAACCTGGGCTCCACAAAACACCTGAGGCCATCATATTCCCAGCTGTGATCAAGGAATATTGTGGAAATTCCTGGGTTTTTAGTTACACGTTACTTCTCCAATATCTCAAACTATCCTTTATCCAACAGCATATTGAGAAATATCACACAAATATTACCTCCTCTCAAGAATTTGCTTTACTCAATTTTCCAACTTTTCAGATTTTTAAGTGAAGAATCTTAAAATAGGCAAGATACTTAACAGTCACAGAACTCTTAAATCTCATCACTGAGTCTGACTTTACCTGTTCCTTTGATGTAGAACTTCTCTGCTCAAATTCACTGGATGATCACCAGACCATCAGTGCAGGATCAAATAGGTTGTCTATTGCACACTGTTCCAGTCCAATCTTGCCAACACGTACTTTGACTTTGTAAAAATGAAATTCAGTCTAAGACTCCCCACTCCAGAATTAATCCAAGCAACATCTTTCTCACTAATTTCAACCTGTTATTCCGCATTTTCATCTACTGTTATTTTCTGACCCCCATTTGATTCTGAACATTGGGCCCAAGATTACTGACCTTTTGTTAACTACCCACTTAAGACCTGCTGGATCTCCTCACTCTTTAGGGGCACAAGTTTTGTTCTTTGTTACCTAATCCCATGCAGAAACCAAGTAGTGGGACTGCTTCCTTTCCACTTCCAACTTGGGAGAGAAGAATTATATATGGCCACTGGTCAGGGGTTAGAACCTAATGCAGTTCTCCTGGCATGGTCAGCTCATGACCCTCTCCATCTGGTGTCCATCCATGGGGTTGGACTGAGCTGTCCATAAGGGTAATCAGCATGTATCAAATAACCTAGGCATATGCCAAACAGGAGGCTTGTTACCGGTGATAAGTTCACATGAAAACTGTAAACCAAGGGGAAAAAATATTGAAGGACACCAGAGAACAAAGCCAGGGGTGGACACAAGACACTACCCAGTGAAGGTTTTAGGTAGAGGAGAAACTTGACGACAGAAATGCAGATACCAGGAAGGTCACAATTTGGAGAAAGATGCATATAAAGCAGTTTTATATCTTATTCCATGATACTGAACAACAACAGGCATTTCTGAGGTCCAGGTTATCCCTTGAAAGACATCAGACCTACACTGTCCTTGCTTGGACTCATCACTAACAAACTGGCTCTCCACATTCACCTTTTCTAAAGCTACTCTGCCTATCAGAGTCAGCAGGATACAAGTAATATGAACTCATAACTAAGAGAAATTTAATTTTTTCTCTGTAGTTTTAACACTGGGATGCTGGCCCAGTTTCCTCTCATTTTCCCAAGAATCTTCTAGTCAAATTCTCATCAAGAGGCAGCAAACAGAATTCTGCTCTCAGGATGGTTGGCTCCATGAAACTCAATCATCTCCTCTAGTGGAGGAAACAGATCAAGAGTGGGTTGTTTTATTCTTAGCTTTTGTTTTGGTTTGATTTTATTTCTCACTTCTTTACTCAAGTAAGAAGCGATCTTCAGAGGTGGGTTTTGTTCCAGAAATGAAGTAGAACATAAATATAAAAATATAAAAACTTTCTCCTTTATTGAAAATAGATGTCTCAACACCTTCTTCCTGTCCATGATTGCAAAGAAGTGCAGGTCTGAAATCATCTAAGAGGCTAATATCTGTATTTAGAATTGATTAAGAATGTATGTGTATGGGGAAAAAATAGAATTCTATCATATAGAAACTAGATGACCCCTTGGCTAGATAGTCATAATTAGTATCATTAATGAGGGACAGATGGATATTGGGTGCCTCCAGATGTGATACGTTGAGAGGAACACAGAATCACTTAAATAGTATTCAAGCCAGGATGCATAATCTAGCCATGAGAAAATATCAGACAAACCCCCAAATGAGGAACTTTCTATTAAACATGAAAACATGATTGTACCTTCAAAAATGACAAAGAAAGGCTGCAAATTGTTCCAGATTAAAGAAGACTAAAGAGACATGACAACTAAATGAAATATTTGATCCTACGTTTGTTCCTATACTGAAGTAAAAAGGAAATGCTATAAAGCAGCAATCCCCAACATTTTTGGCACCGGGGACCAGTTTCGTGGAGGAAAATTTTTCCACAAACGGGGTGGGAGGGATGGTTCAGGCAGTAATGCGAGTAATGGGGGGGGGATGGTTCAGGAGGTAATGCAGGTAATAGGGAGTGGTGGGGAGCAGCAGATGAAGCTTCTCTCTCTCATCCACCACTCACCTCCTACTTTGCGGCCTGGTTCCTAACAGGCAGTGGACCGGTACCTGTCCATGGACTGGGGGTTGGGAACCCCTGCTATAAAGGACATTGTTGAGACCATTGACAAAATTGGAATATGCATTGTAGATTAGGTAAAAGTATTGTATTGATGTTAAATTACTGAAGTATTATATTGATGTTAAATTATATGTAAGAGAATATTCTTAGGAGATACACATTAAAGAATTTAGGGGTAAAAAGGTATGATGCATGCAACCTAGCATCAAATTGTTCAGAAAAAAAATTGTGTGTGTGTGTGTGAAGAGACAATATAGGAATTATAAAGCAAATGGTGTGAAATGTTAATAATAGGTAATCTTGAAAAGGGTATATTGGTGGTCTTTGTACTATTCTATTTCTTGCAGTTTTTCTGTAAGTTTATTTCCAAATAAAATGCACTGGTGTTTTTTTTTTTTTTTTTTTTTTTTAGTTTTTTGCTTTGTTTTTATTTTTTTCATGAGTGCTTACAGAACTGTATTGTTTCATTTACCCTGAATTTTACATGCAAGAGCATTGGAGCTTTGTTTTTTTTTTTTTTTTTTTTTGGTACGCAGGTCTCTCACTGCTGTGGCCTCTCCCGTTGTGGAGCACAGGCTCCGGACGTGCAGGCTCAGCGGTCATAGCTCACGGGCCCAGCTGCTCCACGTCATGTGGGATCTTCCCGGACCGAGGCACAAACCCGCATCCCCTTCATCAGCCCGCGGACTCTCAACCACTGCGCCGCCAGGGAAGCCCCGGAGCTGTTCTTCTTTTAAGAGGAACCAAAGCAAAAGTAGCCCAGGAAATTCTGGCATTAGTGAAAATTAATAAACATCATAGAAAACAGCAGGACATGTGCTCTCTTCTGCTTCCTTTGTCAATTAGCCTTTACTAATCTAAACATTCAAACACACATATGGAACAAGATCCTGTCCTTAGAGTTTTTCTATTGGTTCATTCCTCTATCCAAGCCTGGTGAGAGTCCAATGACCTTCTGAAGATATCAGAAAACCCTGAATTTCCTCATTCCTGTATCACTTAGAGGGCGACCAATCAACCCAACTTATCTGGAACCAAGGGTTTTCTGGGATATGGACTTTCAGTGCTAAACCCCAGATGGTCTTGACAGTCACCCCACTTTTTTGGGTTCTGAGTTCTGGCTCCATGGGGAAATCTCATTTCATTCCCATAGCTTTTTCCCTACCCCTTACTGATGTAGATTTGGAACTCAACCTCTTTTCTGGGGGTGGCAACTGCCATCTGTCCCAATGTGATAACTGCTCTCTCAAGTCATTGGAGGTTGTAATAAAGGTGTTTGAGGATTTGAGCCAGTGAGGTGTTGCATATCACCAGGTTGCCCAGCCCCCATCTCCCCAAAGACCCCCTGCTTCTTCGTATCTGGATTCCCTTCCCTCTTTGCCTCCTTCTAACACTCAACTGCTCTCACTTTTATTGTGCAAAAAGTTCACTTCTGGAACCTTTACTTGTTCTGCATGATCTAAGATATCTTAATGTATTTTGCTAAATAGGAGGTCAACTCCAGATATTTTACTTTAAAGGCCAGAACGCTGGACAGTGGATTTGAATTCCTGCATTTACTCTCTCTGCCACTGCCTTCTCTCCATGATACTGAACAATGCTCTGTATCATGAGAGAGAATAAAATTTATTGTGTGTAGTTTGAAATTTATGTGAACTTTGTTCTAATTCTTTCAAACTAGCAATTCATGGCTGGTGTATGTGATAATATTATCACATCTTCAATACATATATTTCAATATATAATTTTCAAAGCACTCCTACAGGTGTTGCCTCATTTGATCCCTGTATCCTCACTTACAGACAGGACAGGACAGGTGTAAGATGTCAATTTAACAGTTTCAGAATCTGAAGCTTGGATAATTGATGTGACTCACTAGAAAGCAATAGAACTACTACATATTTTGACTCTAAGCCCAGGAGTCTTGCCACTATTCCATAGTCTCATGTTAAGCTCTTTATTAACCAAAATGCCCAATTAACAAAAAAATGATTCCTCAGTCTGCAGTATATCAGAAAGTTTACCTAAGCAGATCTGGATGGATGAGATGAAATTTCTTTTGACCTTGTTAGGAACTGCTGGTCTAGGGGCACATAGGTGTTACCCTACAGGAGTCTTTATCTCTGGACCATGGGCTAACTAGGCCCTAGACAGCCAATGATTATTCTCTGTTACCCTAGAAAAGTGTTAGAGGCTGTCTAGAGAAGGCTTTCAAAGCTCCCTTGCCTCTGTTGTCTCATCTGCCACCTCTGCTCTCTTGGTCTCCTTGGCTCTCCTCCCTGCCCCACCTTCTACTTTCTGTGCAATGTTTTAGCCTGAGCAATGTGGAAGTTTAATTTAGCCTCCTATAAAGTCACCCTAACTGGTTTCTTTGCATGCTACTTTATATCAATTACTCATTATTGTTCAGCTTTAGCAGACATTCACCAACCTCCAATTCTTTCATGAAACAGGCTTTCTAGTTTTACCTGACACAGACAAGATCCCATTTCACCTCTACTCCTTAAACAGGACTACACTATGCTTTATCCTAATGGCTTCTGTTTTGGCCTCTTTCTCCCTGGGCTTGCTTGGAAAAAAACATCACTCTGGCACAACCCATTCTTACCTAAGTCCCTTTTCCAAGATTGAGGTTAGAAAGAACAATGACCACACAGTGTAGAGTTCTGTGGTCAGGGCTACATTTAGGATAATAGAATATCACCTCAAGGCGACGAGTTATTGGGGAGAGAAGTTGAGTTTTAGCTAAGAGCTAGCCAATGATTTAAACCAAAATGGTGGCTAGGTCTAAGACAGAGCTTCTCAATCCAGCCCTGGTGACGTAGTGGGTTGGATAATTATTATTGTAGGGAGGCTCTGTGCACTGGCAGATATTAATCAGCCACTCTGTCCTCTGCTCTAGATGCCAGCCAGTAACGTCCCTCCAGGTTGTGACAACCAAAAATGTCTCCAGACATTGCTAAATGTCCATGGTGGAGAGAGGCAAAATCATTCCTATTGAGAACCTCTAGCCCAAGCTGTGAGCACAGGGTGGAAAAGAGAGCGAGACTAAGTCATAAGATTTGGGTCAGGTAGATTAGGAACAGAGAAGAAAGCAAGTTACAAAGTTGGGTCAAGTAAGAGTAAGAATTTTTACCACCATTAGAAGGATGCCCCACGTTCATCCTACCTAGGAGTTGGGCATGAGTTATATGGTTTAAGGGAGCAGATCTAAGTGATCTCATATTTGACTAAAATGGTTCCTCCTGTTAACCTAGGCATGCCAATTAAGATGTAAGATTCAGGGTTGGGCAGTTGCCTAACAAACATGCTAAATTTAAGAGACTGATATTAGTCGTTCAAACCAAGAGAGCTGATTGTTTTCATGTAACAAGAAATCCATAGGAGGATGGTCTAGGGCTGGAGCAGGTACTGAAGAAAGTCAACAAGGACATAGGCTCCTTCCAGCATCCAGCGTGATTGCACTCGACATGTGGATTTCCTTCTTGTGGTTTCATTTAGCTACACTTATTTTACATTTTCTTTAATTAAAAAAATAGCAAACAATGTAGTTATTTTTAAAAAGTAAATAGTACAGAGGAGCATAAAGAAAGAAACTTAAAAATGACTCCAAATCCAATCACTACTGTTATTTGGTAACTATCATTTCTAACAATGACCATGCATATATACAGGTATAGGGGTGGATATATAGGCAGATAGAAAGACAGAATATAGATAGGTAAATAGATAAATAAGAATGAGGTTATGTTCACATGCTATTTTTAGTTAAAATAATTAAACTTTTTAAATAAGGAATAGAGGGAGACTATATGATCTTAGTTTTTGCAGGCTTTACCATGTTTGTATGTGACCTTTTTTCTATTTTATATATATATAACTGAAAGAAATATTCACTGAGTATAAAATTCTGGGCTCATCCATGCTTTCCCTCAGATCTCTGTAAACATTTCTCCACTGTCTTCTGACATTAAGTGTGATGTGAAGAAACTTAAACCACAAGGTTCCAATCAAATTATTAGAGAAGTGTCTGTCAAAACTGTGATTCTTACTTTTAAGGAAATTTGCTTAGTACTCCAGATCTGAGGGAAAAGTGTTGGATCACAGCATCCCCTCTCATACTGGTCCAGATTGCCCAGTTTAAGGCATGCATGCTTGGCAGTTCATAGTTTAGGGTTGCGGCCATTGTTTTGTTACATCAAAAAAGGCATTTTACAACTTTTGTTTGTTTTTTATTGCTTTCTCAAGCATGGGGGAAAGGAATTGGGATTTTCAAAATGACTTTACTTCATAATCTCTAACATAAATTTTACGCTTATTTTTTTGTAAGTTAAAAAAACAAAAAATAGAATAAACGAGCCCGTGGAAACAAAATCTTTGTTCTTTGCCCACCAAGCTTTCCTCACACTACATCCAATCCATCAGCACTTTCTTCTCATTCTCTTCCAAAATGTACTGTAAGTTCATACAATTTTCTCCATCTCTCCTACTTTATCCCTGTTATGAGCACTATCATGTTTGTCTAGGCAAATGAAACAATTTCTTAACTGTTCCTCCTGCTTCGCTGCTGCTTCTCATCATTCCACCCTTGACACAATAGCCATGGTGATCTTCCTCCATGTAAATCAGGTTATGGTGCTCATTTCCCTGCTTAAAACCTTCCAGGGTTATTTGCTATTATTATTTATAATAACCAAGAACTAGAAACAACCCTAATGTGCATCAACTGGTGAACAGAGAAACAAAACTTGGGCTATCAATACAAAAAACTACTACTCAGAAAAAAAATACTAATATAGGTTACAATATGAATGAACCTAAAAAACTCATGAAAGAAACTAATGCAGAATACTACATGTTATATGATTCCTTTTACATAGAAGATCCCATAAAGGCAAATCTATAGGAACAGAAAGTAGATAAATAGTTGCCAAGAACTGGAGGTGGAAATGTTGAGTGTGTACAAAGGAGCAGGAGAGATCTTTTGGGGATAATGAAAAGCTTCTAAAACTGGATTGTGGTGATGGTTGCATGCTTTTGCAGATTTACTAAAAAGCATTTAATTGAAAAATTAATTGACAGCAACATGCAAAAGAATTAAATTAGACCACTACATTTTACACCTTACACAAAAATTAACTCAAAGTGGATTAAAACCTTGAATGTAAGACCTGAAATCATAGAATTCCCAGAAGAAAACATAGGTGGTAACTTCACTGACATC